>NC_045765.1:3349166-4717500 GCF_008692025.1 Phocoena sinus
ATCACGCAGGTGGGTGCAGCCTGGCCTCGCCCTGGCCACCATGGCCCAGAGGGTGCTAGGCTTGGGAATTATTCTACCTAGGGCTCTGGGGACCTGCCTAGAACATTCTACCTCCTTCCTCGTGGAGCCCCTACTGTGTGCCAGGCACTGGGCTCTGCATTATCCTCTGACCCTTTGAGCCATGGACGATGACCATTGGACAGACAAGGGGATTGAGGCTTATCAGCAAGAAAGTGGGGAGGATCCAGGCCGTCTGACCCCGAAGCACAGCCTACTGTATGCTGGGCCTGGGTGAGGACGATCAGAGGGTGACCAGAGTATAATTTGCTTCAAGGAGCTCCTAGGGAATCTCAGGAAGGCCAAAGGTCCAGGCAACCTTCATAGTCATCAAATCCAAATTCCTTTCCCAAGGGAGGGAAGGGACCCACCCACCTGAGCCAGGGTCTGTCCACCGTGCCCATGACATTCGGGAATGTCTTTCACTTGATGACTCAAGAACCGTCTATCCTCTTGGGAGCGTGGAATACATTTGCTCTGGAGTTTTATTCACTGTTGAAACATTCCCTGCAGTTGGAGTACGCTGCCACCTAGTGGTGGCAAAGCCTTTGATCACGTTATGGAAGCTCCGTGGTTTTTTTTCTTTCAATAACTATTGAGTACCTGCTGTGTGCCAGGCTCGGTTCTAAGCGATGGGATTACAACAGCAAACAAAACCCCATAAGTCCTTGGGCACACAGCAGGTAATCACATAGAGTTTGATGATTTTCTTTTTTAGCTTTTTTTCTTATTTTATCTTCTTGGCCATGCTGCACAGCACGTGGGATCTTAGTTCCCTCACCAGGGATCGAACCCGCGCCCCCTGCAGTGGAATTGCGGAGTCTTAACCACTGGACCGCCAGGGAAATCCAAGAGTTTAATGGTTTTCCAGCAACACTTCCTTGCACAAAGCCCTTCCTTCCCTCTTTGAGGCTCTGGACATAACACACCTTGTCCTACTTCCTTGATGACCAAATCCTTCCAAGCTCCTCCCTGCCTCAGGGTCCATGTCCATGCAGTGACCTCTACCCTCCCCCTTTCACCATCAAAACTCAAGCTCAGATCAAACCCCAAGAAGCCTGCCCAACCTCAGCGGAGGTCTGATCTCTCTAGTAAATATTAACACTCTTCGTATGAGGGTTTGGTATATAGTCGGTACACAATAAATGCTGGTTGAATCAAAAGGGGTTAAATACATGAAAATCAGTGAAACGTTCCACCCTAAGAGGGACCCACAGTGGAATGTGGAAGGAGCTTGGGACTGGGAATTAGGAGACCCGGGTCCTCCTCCTGGCTCTTTCTCTGACCCCCTGGGTGACCGTGGGCCTGGCTGGGCCTCAGTTTCTTCATCTGTATAATAGGAGTCATCTCTTTGTCACTGATCTTCTGGGGGAGGTGGGAATTTCTCATGAAATAAAGGATAAGAATCACACTCAGGCAGAAGGCCCCCAGAAAACATCAAAGCCATGCCCTTCCTACCCACCCTTCTCTCTTTTTCCAGCGGCTGGCGGCTGCATCTCCTGCTCAGAAATGCTCTGCTCCTCCAAGGCCCATCTGAATCCCCGAGATCGGGTGAGTCTTTGGGATCTTGTGGGGAAAGATACTGCATTTGAGGTACGCTGCCACCAAGTGGCAGCATCCCAGGCGCCCTTTGAAAAGTATGAAGATTTGGAGGGAAGCTTGGGGGCCCTCATAGGCTTCCCCACCGCCCAGAGTCATTCTCTCATGCCTTGTCTCATCCCTCTCCCAACCCCCCTCCCCCAGCTGGGTACAACACCCCTCATCATAGCAGCTCAGATGTGTCACACAGATCTGTGCCGCCTTCTCCTGCAGCAAGGGGCTGCCGCAAATGACCAGGACCTTCAGGGCAGGTGAGCATCTCCCCTCTCAGCCAGTCCGCTGTGTGCTGTGTGACTTAGGCAAGTCTCTTAACCTCTCTGGGTGTGGGATCTAGTTGTCCTCCTCCCCTTACCCACCCTGGGTGTTGAGGAGGGTGTGGTGGTTTGAAAATGTCCTCACTCCCTCAGTAGCCTCCTCTTCTGGTAGGACGGCCCTGATGCTGGCCTGTGAGGGAGCCAGCCCCGAAACAGTGGAGGTGCTTCTGCAGGGTGGGGCCCAGCCGGGCATCACTGATGCGCTGGGCCAGGACGCTGCTCACTACGGCGCCCTGGCAGGGGACAAACTCATCCTACACCTCCTGCAGGAGGCCGCCCAGCGCCCCACACCACCCAGCGGTATGCAAACCCCACCTCTGAACAATTTTGAGCACCCTCCTCCATCTTCTAGGTAATTTCTTGTCACCCCTTTCTCTCCCTCCCTACTGTGGATAGTTTCAAGGTATCCCTATTTGTATTATAGGAGGTTTCATTGCTCCCGTCACACTACTCAGGACAGTTTTGAGGAACCCCAGAGCTTTTAGAATAGCCTAGGGGTCAACTCTGTTTTCCTGGGTCATCCATATTCTTGGATGTTTACCTTTCCTAAGAATTGGCCCTTCCACTTGCCCCATCCTGGAGATGCCACTGTTCTCTCTTTTTGAGAGTTTCAAGGCCCCTCCTATTAGTATTCTGTCAAAATGGTTGATTCCTACCTTAAAAGTCCTGATTCTGGGGGGAATTGGGAGCCCTCTCAAGTCCCCTGGGCTCACTAATGCCCTTCCTAGGGCTAGGAATGGAATCCCTAGAACAGTGCCTGACCCTGCTTCCCTCTCTCCCCTGCCCTCCCAGAGGATGACTCAGGCGAGGCATCATCTCAGGTATGGATCCCTAAGCAGCAAACAAGTCCCTTTCCCTGTGCACACACTACCTTCCCCCTTGACCCAGGCTCCCTGGGAAGAGAAGGAAGAGATGGACCCTTGACTCAGGGTTAATACCTGGAAGGACCAGGTTGGGGAAGAATGCTACCTTCGGGGTATGCTGCCACCAAGTGGCAGCAGCACCCACAGCATAACTCTCAAGACTCAGTGAGAACACTGCGGGGATGGGGCCAAATCATGGGGGCTAGGGTGGGATGGTAGAGGGAACTGAGATGGGTGAGGGCTGGTGCAATCAGTGAAGGAATCAGGTCTGGCCTCTTTCTCTCTTCCGGCACTACAGCATCTCAGCTCCATAGGGAAAGAATTGTAAACAATTGGGTCTAGCTGGGGAAAGTGCCAGGGCATGGAGAGGGGCAGAGGGTAAAACATAAGATTTAGAGCTCTCAGGAGATGTGGTCTTGCCCCCTTTTATGCTGGGATAAGTGAGGACCAGCGAGAGGCAGGGACTCACTCGAGATCACACAGGAAGTGAGGGCACAGTTGGGGCTGGTGACAGAGAGTGGGTTGGCTGTGTTGGTTTATTTGGGTGGGAGGCTGGCATGTCCCCCATGTACCCCCTCTACCCCCCCCCCAGAACTCTGTGTCCAGCCATGAAAAGCAAGGGGCCCCCAAGAAGCGAAAGGCACCTCAGCCCCCTGCCAATATCCCGATGCCGGTGAGAGATGCCCTGGCCTTGGGGGGAGGCATGGAGGGACTCCAGGCAGGATGGGGAGAAAGCTCTGGCTCAGGTACGGGAGGGTACAGTCCTTGGGCATCACGTAAAGGTGGTGGGTTCCCGGGGTCGGGGGACAGGATGATCAAGATGCCTATGAGGAGATCGTGCGGCTGCGACAGGAGAGGGGCCGCCTGCTGCAGAAGATCCGGGGCCTGGAGCAGAACCGGGAACGGAAGAAGCAGGAGGTGAGGGGCCTCAGAGACATGGGCCTTGGGCTAAGCCTGCAGCAGGTACCATTTTGGGGGTACCCTACCTCTTCTCCCTCTCCATACACACGGGCCTCCTCAGTGTTCCTCCAACACTCTAGGCACGGTGCTGCCCCCGGGCCTTTGCCCGTGCTGTGGCCTCTGCCAGAAACACCTTTTCCCAGATGTCCCTATGACTCCCTCCCTCATCTCCTTCAGGTCTTTGCTCAAAGACACCTCCCCTACCCAGATTATTTAAAATTGTTACACCCCAACTCACTTCACAGTTCCCTTTATTTTTATTCAAAGCACTTACTGCTATTGGATGTACCATATATTTTATTCACATTCACCCATTCGACTGTAAGCCCACGAGGGCAGACATGGTTGATGGTGCCTGGCTCACAGTGGATGCTTCATAAGTATTTACTGGATGGATGAATATTTGAGTAAGTGAGTGAATGAAGAAATGAACGAATTAGTGGCCCTAAAGGGGGTCTGGCACAAAATAGGCCAGAGGACATCTGTGGTTGGGATGGAGGGCCACTGAGCAGGAGGTAGGCCAGGGAGGACCCCCAGCCCAGATCCAAGCCCAGGCCCCTTTCTTCCGTCAGCTGCCAGAGGCGGAGGCCAGCTCCCTCCACAGCCTGGAGAGACAGGTAGGGTGGAAGGTGGGGGGAAGCTGGATGGCCAGCTGCCCAGTGTTTTCCCCAGAGGCCCACTGAGCGCCCCCCCCCACTGCCTCCCTGCAGGTGCAAGAGCTACAGCAGCTGCTGGCAGAGAGGCAGGAGGAGAAGGAGAGTCTAGGACGGGAGGTGGAAAGTTTGCAGAGCAGGCTGTCCCTGCTGGAGGTGGGCCCAGCGGGGAGCGGGGCAGGGGTGGGGCTTCTAGGGGCGGGGCCACCAGGGGCGGGGCCACCAGGGGGCAGGGCCTCTCTTCTGCAGCTGCGTGATAGCCACACTGATACGCACAGTCTCACACATGCAAACACAGAACAGACAAACGTACAAACAGGTACACATAATAGACACTTTTAAAACACAGAATCACACACGCTGACATACGTGCAGAGATGAACAGCCACGCGTGTATACATGTGGTCTTACACATACAACAGGCGAACACACAACAAACACATCTGTGGGTGTATAATCACATAGGCACAACAAATACTTGGGCACACACAGCAGGTATTTCTCATTCAATCACACACCGAGGCAACACACCCACAAACACATGTACGCACACAAGTATTTCTCAAAATACATAATTACACAAACATAGATACACGTACACAACCATGTTCACGTACATGCACACATACAGAAACACAGAACGGTCACACACCACAGACTAAAACACAAGTGCAAAATCACACACAGTCACGGGGACTCACAGAGGAGAGACCGGGGCCACTGTGCACGCCCACACATGCACACACCTGCTCACCGCCGACCCACAGACCCTGAACCCCTGTTGCAGGTACACGCACACAGGCACACCCTTTCAAGGACTCACTCCCATCCCTCTCTTGGTCCCCTGTGACCAGGTGGCACGTACACCCCTGGTTGTTGGGGTTATGGACACAAACTTGGGGGAGACATGGGGGCTGGAGGGAGGGCAAGACCCCGAGCCGGACCCTGATCACCCCCCCCACACCAGAATGAGAGGGAGAACACCAGCTATGATGTGGCCACCCTGCAGGACGAGGAGGGTGAGCTGCCCGACTTACCAGGTGAGCTCCCCCCTGCCCTCCCCCACCTGTTGTGTCTGGGGCCCCAGGAGTTGGAGCCTTGACCCATAGGCATTGAGAGAGGTTGCATCTGGGAGGGAGCTTGGCCCGCCCCGTTAGTTATTCCACTCCCCAAAGTCAGCCTGCCCAGGGACCCTGGGGCCTGACTCTGTGTCCCCTGCCAGGGGCTGAGGCGCTGCTCTCCAAGCACCTAAGCCCATCGGCCCAGGATCTCTTGGCCTTGCTGCAGGAGCAGGTGGCCACGCTCACCAGACAGAACCAGGAACTGATGGAGAAGGTCCAGGTGGGGAAACCGAGGCCCGGGAGGGTTGGGTGGGGACAGACCTGAGGACCTGAGGGGCTGTTCCCCGGGGGGTTGGGCGGGCACGTGGCTGAGTTTGTGGACAGGGAAAGTGGCACGGCTGCCCTGTGCCCCCCATGGCCACTTCAGCTCTTGCCTGGCTGCCCTGCCCCCGCCAGATCCTGGAGCACTTCGAGAAGGACGAGATGGAGGCTGACAGTCTGGCCGAGGTCATCCCTCTGGCGCTGTACGACTCTCTCCGGGCTGAGTTTGACCAGCTCCGCAGGCAGCATGCCAAGGCCCTGCAGGCGCTGGGGCAGCAGGAAGCACAGGAGGGCCCTGGAGAAGAGGAGGCAGCCCCTAGGGAGGGCAACGGCCCGGAAGCCAAGGCCGCCAGAAACGGGCCAGTGGAAGCAGAGCTTGACGGCACTGCAGCTCCGGAAACCAGAGTTAATGGAGCCGAGAGCACAGATGAGGAGGCTGCGGGAGTAGAAACCACGGAAGCCAGAGCTTTGGAAGCAGCATCCATGGTGGCGGAGGCCACGGAAACAAGACCCACAGACGCTGAGGCCACGGAAGCAGAGGGTGTGGGCACCGAGCGCTTGGAAACAAAGGCCACAGGGGCTGAGGTCACAGAAGCGAAAACTCTAGAAGAAGGAGGAAACCTAGAAACAGAGGCCACGGGAGCAGAGTCCACAAATATGAAAACAGAGGAACCAGAATGGAAGGCCAGTGGAACAGGTGCTGTGCAGGAAGAGCTCACAGGCACAGGGACCGTGAAAACGGAGGCCATGGGAGTGGAGGCCACGACCCCGAGGGTCACCACAGGCCCCGCCTTGCACCCCAGTGCTGCCGAGCTGGAGGCGGCCCACGGCAAGTGTGAGCCCGCGGAGGCCGAGGGTGGTGGGGCTGGCGGGGTCAGCAGCGGTGACACAGGCCAGCTGCGGGCCGCCCTGGAGCAGGCCCGGGAGGACCTCCGAGACCGGGACTGCCGCCTCCGGGAGATGGAAGCGGCCTCGGCCCGGCTGGACGAGGCCCAGGCCAGCCGGCTGTTGGCCGAGGAGGAGGCTCGGGGCCTGCGGGCAGAGCTGGCCCAGCGGGAGGAGTTGCGGCTGGAGCTGAGCCGGGAGGTGCAGGCCCTACGGGAGCAGCTGGCTACGGCCACTGCCGCCGGGGAGCAGCAGCGGGCCGCGGCCGTCCAGCTGGGCCAGGCGCGGGACGTGGCTGAGGCCCGGGCTTCTGAGCTGGCCGCGGCCTGCGAGGAGGCTCGGCGGGGCCTGGCGGAATTGCGTGAGGCCTCCGAGGTGCTCCACCAGTCAGTGGTGCCAGCTTCGGAGCATCACCGGCTGCAGGAGGAGGCCCTGGAGTTGCGGGGACGGGCGGCCAGCCTGGAGCAGGAGGTGGTGGCCACGGGCAAGGAGGCCGCCCGTCTGCGGGCAGAGCTGGAGCGCGAGCGTGTGGGCAGCGTGGCCCGCCTGGAGCACGAGCGCATCGTGGATGCCCTGCAGGCCGACGTGGCCCGGCTGCAGGGGCAGCTCGAGGAGCTGGGGCGACGCCACGAGAAGACCAGCGCCGAGGTCTTCCAGGTGAGCATGGTGGGATCCTCATCGGGCACAGCCAGTAGCCAGTTGGTGGTCTGTTCTGACCCCACAGCCATGCGATGTTTCGACCCCATCGGTTTCAGTCCTGCAGAGACTTGACGCTGCGATATATCCAGGTGGACCTTTGACCCTGCAGCCATTCTGACCTCCTGGGTGTTTCAACTGGTGTTTTCTTTTTAAAAACCTTTTGGTCATTTTGACCCCATCATATTTTCTAATGGTTAGCCCTTTTTGCCATCTTCCTTTTTTGTTTTTGTTTTTGTTTTTGTTGCGGTACGCGGGCCTCTCACTGTTGTGGCCTCTCCCGTTGCGGAGCACAGGCTCCGGATGCGCAGGCTCAGCGGCCACGGCTCACGGGCCTAGCCGCTCCACAGCATGTGGGATCCTCCCGGACCGGGGCACGAACCCGCGTCCCCTGCATCGGCAGGTGGACTCTCAACCACTGCGCCACCAGGGAAGCCTGCCATCTTCCTTTTTATCTATCTATTTATTTATTTTTGGCTGTGTTGGGTCTTTGTTGCTGCACATGGGCTTTCTCTAGTTGCGGTGAGAGGGGGCTACTCTTCGTTGTGGTGCATAGGCTTCTCATTGCGGTGGCTTCTCGTTGTGGACCACGGGCTCTAGGCGTGTGGGCTCAGTAGCTGTGGCTCGTGGGCTCTGAGCGCAGGCTCAGTAGCTGTGGCACACAGGCTTAGCTGCTCCGTGGCATGTGGGATCCTCCCAGACCAGGGCTCGAACCTGTGTCCCCTGCATTAGCAGGTGGATTCTTAACCACTGTGCCACGGGGGATGTCCCCGGCACGTGGGATCTTCGTTGCAGTGCACGGGCTCAGTAGTTGCGGCGCACGGGCTCTCTAGTTGTGACACACGGGCTCTAGAGCATGCGGGCCTAGTTGCCCCACAGCATGTGGGATCTTAGTTCCCTGACCAGGGGTCGAACCCACACCCCTTGCAGTGGAGGAAGGAGGATTCTAAACCACTGGACAACCAGGGAAGTCCTGAAGGTGGATCTTTTGACCCCATCTCTTTTCTTAAATACACACACACACACACACACACACACACACACACACATACATCCCGCAAAGAAACCTAGCAACTGTTTTTAACAAATGTGTGAATAAAAAGCCACATTTGTTAGTTGTCATCAGGAAAGCGTTTTTCTCTCCATGCCTCTGTTTACTCACCTGTATAATGGAGCTAATAATAGTTCTTAGTCCTCACGTGAGAATTAAATGGTTTACTTTTACTTAGGACAGTGATGGTACAAGTGATTAATAATTGCAGCCAGGATTACTGTTTTTCCAAGAACATTCTCTTCTATTTTTTTTTTTTTTTTGGCTGCACTGCTTTCAGGGATCTTAGTTCCCCGACCAGGGATCTAACCTGTGCCCCATGCAGTGGAAGCGTGGAGTCTTAACCACTGGACCGCCAGGGAAGCCCTATTTTCTGAATTTTACCTTCCTTCATGATCACTTCTTTTGTGGGTAAATTTTGAAAGTCTGATTTGATTCAGACTTAGTTGTTGTTTTTTTTAATTGTTAAGGTGTAGTCAGTCTGTACTAAGTGGAACATCTAATTATTATCCATTTTCCCTGACCTTTTATTTCTTTTAAGGCCAGTGATCCCCCCAGGATCAATTTTTGCAAATCTAACACTGCTCCAATCTTGATATTTTTGTGAAAATGCAGTCATCAATTTTGGGGCATTTGTTTGCTTTTCATCCAGACTCTTCTGTTTTTCCTTCATTTCGTAAGAAATCTACAAACCTTCGCACCACTGGCAGAGAAAAGAACATTGGCTATATTGTAATAATAATGGTAATAACGTTCATTATGTAATAATAACACTAAAAACAACATCACAAACTTGAAGATAGCACTTACTGTGTGCCAAGCGCCATTCTAAGTGTATTCCATGTATTTTCTCATTTTATCCTCACAATCACCCTGTGATGTGGAGGCTCTTATTATCCTCGTTTTACATATGAGCAAATTGAGACACAGAGAGCTTATGTCACTTGCCTAAGGACACACAGCTTGGCAGAGTCAGAATGTTCATCGTGCCCAAAGAAATCCAGAACTTCCCTGAATCAAATTCCTTGAGACCCAACGGGCTTGAATAGCCTCAGACCAAAATAGAAGGGTCACAATCTTTGGTGTCCAGGCATCTTTGGGGTCCAGACGTCCTCAGGGTCACACATGGGTTTGGGCCGCAGGTGCAGCGGGAGGCGCTATTCATGAAGAGTGAACGGCACGCGGCCGAGGCCCAGCTGGCCACCGCAGAGCAGCAGCTGCGGGGGCTACGTACTGAGGCCGAGCGGGCACGCCAGGCCCAGAGCCGTGCCCAGGAGGCCCTGGAGAGCGCCAAGGAGAAGGACAAGAAGGTGGGTCCCCTTTTCTTGTGCTCAGTCAGGGGGCCCCCCACTCAACAGAGGTTGGAGGGAATCTAAGAATGTCCCAACTGAAAGAGGCTTGGGAAATCAGCCCATTTTCCAGATGAGCAAACAGAGGCTCCAAGAGGCAAACTGAGTGTCTTGAAGTCACACAGCACCTCACTAGACAGTGGATGTGACCCCCAGAGCCCCAGGTGCTTTAGCACACAGAGAAACCCAGCCCCAACCTGCTGCGTGACCCTGGGCAAGTCACTTGACCTCTCTGAGCCCCAGTTCCCACCTCTGTAAAATGAAGATGAAATTGCGGTACGGATTATGGTTTATTTGTAGCAGTGTTCCTCCCCCTCAGCACTAGTGACATTTGGGGCTAGGTTATTCTTTGTGGGGGACCATCCCGGGCACTGTGGGGTATGGAGCAGCATTCGAGGCCCCTACGCACTCGATATCAGGAGCCACCCCCAGTGGTGACAAACACAGATATTGCCTGGCATCCCCGGGAGGCAGGATCTCCCCTGGTTGAGAACCTCTGATCTATAGAAATAACAATAAAGCCCAGCATTTATTGAGTGCCTGCTGTTTGCTGACACAGTTTAAACTTAATCACAGCAGCCTACCAAGGTGAGAAGTGTGATTCTCTTTACAGATGAGGAAACTGAGATTCAGAGAGTTTAAGTCATCTTCCCAAGATCTCCAGCAGGGAAAGGGTAGAGAAGGACCCAAACCCTGGCCTGTCTGACCCAGCCCCACCAGGCCAGGCTGCTTTCGGCCCTCCTGTTCTGTCTCCGCTTTCACTTCCCGGGACTCCAAGATCCACAGGGTTTTTCTGTAAAGGGCCAGACGGTCAATGTTTTTGGCCTTACTTGGCCAGGACACTCAGCTCTGCCGCTGATGCAGGAGCTGTAGACCCTGTGACAATGAATGGGCTTGGCCGTGCGCCAGTAACATTTTACGTGTGGCCATGGAAATGTGAATTTGGTTTCATTTGCATGTGTCGTGAAATGTCATTCTTCTTCGGACTTCCCCCTCAACCATTTAACATGTGGAAACCATTCTTAGCCGATGGGCCGGACTCAGCCTGCAGGGCAGAGTTTGCTAACCTCTAGCATGCAGCTTTCCCTCCAAGGCCTGTCCTTTGCCTGGAAAGGTCGCAGGCCCCCAGCCCCGGGCTCAGCATGCTAGCTGACCCTCCCCTGATCCCACTTCAGATCACAGAGCTCTCCAAGGAGGTCTTCAGTCTTAAGGAGGCACTGAAGGACCAGCCGGGAGCCCCAGGCTCCTCGGAGGTGGAGGCCCTTCGCGGTCAGGTGAAGGCTCTACGGGAGCAGCTGGAGGTGAGAGCCTCGCCCACCCGCTGGGCACAGGGCTCCCCGGAGGGTGACGGGCAGGCAGGAGGCTGGGCACATGGGCCAGGCGTGGAAGGAAAACAGTTCAGTATTTTAGCAAGCAGCACAGTCACACCGGCGCCTGCCATCAAACTAGGGGCTCGGGGTGCAAAGGGGGCTTTCTGGCATATCTTGGAGGGGGTTCTGCTTTTCTGAGCACCCTCCCCACACCCACAGGAAGCTGCCAGGGACCACAGTGCAGTGGTGGCCTTGTATAGGAGCCACCTCCTCTACGCCATTCAGGTGAGTCACCCTGGCTTTGGGTGCGCCACTGCTGCTCCCTGGGCCTCAATGTCTCCATCTGTACAATGGGACGCTGGTCGAAGGAAGAGGTTCATGGCCTCTGGGGCGGGGGGTCGGGGAGGGGAATGGAGAAGCTGGGTGGGGGGCGGTGGGGAACGCCCAGGCTCTCTCGGCTTCTCTCCACCTCCCGCCCCAGGGTCAGATGGATGAAGATGTACAGCGGATTCTGAGTCAGATCCTGCAGATGCAAAGACTCCAGGCCCAGGGCCGCTGAGGTCAGAGCACTGCCCTCCGCCTTCCAGGCCCCGAATCGGGGCTCCCAGACTCACGCGCTGACCATCCGCACTTGGAGACCAGCCGGGCTTCTTCCCAATGATCCCTCACTGCCTCCACGGCCCCACTGGTCCCTGCATGCGCTGGTCAGTCTAGACCCGGGCCCTGACCGTGTACCCTTCCCTGCGCCGGAGAATTTGTGAGTCCCCTCCCTCATGTCTGGTCTTATCATCAGACGCCACCCCAGGAATAAAAGCTCACGGAGCAGAAGATGAAAGCGTCGTGTGGCCTGATTGCTGGGCTCCCACTGCGAAGCGGGGAAGGGGCGGCCCAGAGCGGGGATTGAGGATTAGGGTGAGGAGAGCAAGGCAGGACTCAGTCCCCGAGAGGAACACTATGTTACTATGTTACCGCAATATCTTTTTTCTTTCTTTTTTTGGCCACGCCACGCAGCATCTTAGTTCCCAGACCAGGGGTTGAACCGCGCCTCCTGCCTTGGGCGCGCAAAGTCGTAACCACTGGACTGCCAGGGAATTCCCTAGTTACTGCACTATTTTTAAAAGTCAGAAGGGGTTCCCAAAAGTTCATGATGAATAAAATATGCAAATGTCAAATGAAGACGGCATCTGAGGCTGCACGACTTACCTGACTGTCCTCACCCTAAACCCGGCCCTGGTGGGAGTGTCCCACACCCTCCCACAGCCTCTTTGCCCCTGGGCCAACCCCTGAAATCCCCTGGGGGTGCCTGGCTCTTTCCAGCTCCGTGTCCAGCCTGTTCCCCAGGTTTCCTCAGCATCCAGCAGTGGCTCTGCCTGTCCCCGGGCGTCCCAGGCCCTTGGAGAATGTCCACGGTTCGGGACTACCTTCCCAGAGCCTGGGTTTCTGCCTCTCTGTGGCCTGGAGCATGGAATGTGGCTGGCGGGGGTGGGGGTCCCCATCTCTGTGGCTGATGAGTGATGGGCATCTTCTGTCAGCGCCTGCTGCTCTCCGTTCCTCCCCGCCCTGGCCTCTCTCTGTCTTTCTCCCTGTCATCATGGCCCTCCCCGGCGTGCCTCCTCCTCCCTGCAGCCGGAAGGAAGGCTCTTCTGGGAAAGGCCACAGGGTCACCACTTCTCCCTTTCGTGGCCTCCTCCTTCTGCCCCCACCTTTGGGGCCTTCCGCACCCGAGACTGGGAGTGGTCGGGGAAGGGACTGGGGGCTCCTCCTCCAGAGCCCCATGAACCAGGCAGTGAGTCAGAAGGGGAAGGGGAAGTAGGGGGCCTCAACTGGGGGCTGGGCTTTCCGCTGGGTGGGACCTGAGTCCCTTGCCTGGCCGAGGGTGCTCCCTGCCCCAGCCTCTGAAAGCAGATCCCGCCTGAGCCATGGCCCCAAGACTTGTCCTCACCCTCACCTTCTGGGTGGGTTGCTCACTTTGCTGCGGGAGAGAAGGTACGTGGCGACCCGGGGAGGGGAGGGGGAGCCAGGGCAGAGGGACACTCTCTGAGGACTGGACTTTGTCTGCCGTGGAACATCCTGGGTGGGGTGGGAGCTCACACACCTTCTGTATGACCACTGATGGGAGGGGGTTACCATCCCATTGCATGGGTGGGGGAAACTGAGGCACAGAGAGGGCAAGAGCTACCCCAAAGGGACCGGGAAGTGGCAGCCACAGCCTGGAGGAAGGGAGGGTGGGAGAGAAAGAAATTTTAATTGTATCCATTCATTTCATGTGATTCAAAACAAAACCATCACAAAGAGGGGGTCCGGTAAAGCATCTCCCTCCCCCCAGAAATCCCCACCAACCCTAGGTCCCCTCTGTGGGGACCTTCAACCTCAGTTTCCCCATCTGGAAAATGGGCTAATAGTTCCTGCTTTGGTGGGTTGTAGCGAGAGTGAGAGGTGATGTAGGTGCCTTTCATTCATGTACTCATTTATTCCACAAACCTCTATTAGGCTCCTAATGTGTGCCCAGCACTGGCTGGCAGTGAGGTGGGGGCCAAGCCACGGTAGGACTTTGATGGTCCTGGGTGAATCAGAAGCTCACGCTCTCCCTCTCTCTCCGGGCCCCCCAGTAGCTGTCACCCAGCCCAGGGTGCGGTGCCAGGCCTCTAGGTACCCGATCGCAGTGGATTGCTCCTGGACCCTGCCGCCCGCTCCAAACTCCTCCAGGCCCACGTCCTTCATTGCCACATACAGGTCAGAGAGCCTGGAGGGCTTCCTGGGGATTTTACATCTGGGCTGACCCCCTAGGATCAGGGTAGCTGGGGACTTAGTGAGAGCCTGAACCCCTCAGAATTCTAGAGCACCACCAACCCTTAGAAATATACTCCCTAAAATACGTACTGCGAGCCACATGTGGAGGGTAAAATTTTCTAGAAGCCACATTTAAAAAAGAAAAAGAAATGGGTGACATTGGCTTTAATATTTTATTTAAATAGTATCTAAATATTCCAAATGTTTTTCATTTAATATGATCGAATGCAATGTACTTTAACATGCTTATATACGATTCATATATTTAAACTTATACTAGAAATTGATTTCATAGCATTTAATAGGATTATCTAAAGTATTCAACATGTAATCAATACGTTAAAAATTAATGAGAAATTTTGCATTCGGTCTTGTCATACTAAGTCATGGAATTCCATGTGTGCTTTACACGTGTCACATTTCAATTCAGATGCTAAACATTCAATCAGAAATTCTTTTTTAAAAACAAATAAATTTATTTATTAATTTTGGCTGCTTTGGGTCTTCCCGTTGCTGCCCGCCGGCTTTCCCTAGTGGTGAGCGGGGGCTACTCTTCATTGTGGTGAGCGGGCTTCCCATTGCAATGGCTTCCCTTGTTGTGGAGCATGGGCTCTAGGTGCATGGTCTTCAGTAGTTGTGGCATGCAGCCTCAGTAGTTGTGGCACACGGGCTTAGTTGCTCCGTGGCATGTGGGATCTTCCCGGACCAGGGCTCGAACCCGTGTCCCCTGCATTGGCAGATGGATTCTTAACCACAGCACCACCAGGGAAGTCCCCCAATCGGATATTCTTGATCTCTGATTAGATTTCATAACATTTGTGTTTGGAAAAGTAGATTCACACACCTGAGTTGTTCTGAGGAACTTTCCCACACTTTCTGATAGGTGGAAACTTTTCATTCAGATTAGATGAAATAAATCAAAAAGTCCCACTCAGTTGCATTAGCCGCGCTTCATATCCAAAGGGCAGAAGCAGAACGTTTTGGATGCTGTGGAAGTTTCTGTGGATGGTGCTGAGCTCCAGCCTTTTTTTTTTTTTGGAATGTTGGAATTCTAAGGCTGGAATGTTGACGTTCCAGAAAGCTTTATTTATTTATTTAAAAAACTGTATTATTATTATTACTTGGCTGTGCTGGGTCTTTGCTGTGGCATGCAGGTTCTTCTTCGCTGTGGTGCACAGGCTTCTCTCTAGTTGTGGCACATGGGCTCCAGAGCACGCAGGCTCAGTTGTGGCTTAGTTGCCCCGTGTCATGTGGGATCTTAGTTCCCCGACCAGGGATCGAACCTGCATCCCTTGCATTGGAAGGCAGATTCTTAACCACGGGACCGCCAGGGAAGTCCCCCAGAAAGTGTTAGAATCCGAACCCTAGCATCTCCCTGTGGGGTTTTACCCCCGACCCTGGGTCCCCCGGGCTCTGTGATGTTGGAGTGAGGGGTCCCTAGGATCACACAGCCAAGAGCAGGACTCCTCACCTGCCATCCCTACTTGGGGTCCAGGACACAGGGGGCCAGCAGGAAGTGCTGGGACCCTCACAGCACACTCGGTGTCCAGGCTTGGCGTGGCAGCCCATGGGGAGAGCTGGCCCTGCCTCCAGCGGACACCAGAGGCCACCAGCTGTATCATCCCTGACATCCAGATGTTCTCCATGGTGCCCTATGTGCTCAACATCACGGCTGTCCACCCCCGGGGCGTCAGCAGCAGCTTCGTGCCGTTCGTCCCAGAGCACATCAGTGAGTAGGGGCAGCGGTGGGGGTGTGGAGGGTCCCCCTTCTGCTCCTCCCCCCCACACACACGCCCACCTCCCACCTGTCAGGATGAGATCCTGTCCATCTCTCATGGATCCTGTGGGCTCCATCTTCACAATTCAGCAAGAATCCGCCCACTTCTCCCCTCTCCTGAGCCCCTACTTGGTGCAACCTGCATCACCGCCCACCTAGACCAGTGGCAGCCCCTCCATCCTGGTCCCCTATTGCTGCCCTCACCCCCATCTGTCCTCACAGCAGCCACCAGAGGGCGCCTGTGAGCACTCAAGTCAAGTCCCATCTTGGGCTCCTGCCCTCTTGCCCGCAGTCTGTCCTCCCCGCAGCAGCCAGCAGAGGGTGCCTGTGAGCACTCCAGTCGGGTCCCCCCCTTGGGCTCTTGCCCTCCTTCCCACAATCTGTCCTCCCCATAGAAGCCACCAGAGGGCGCCTGTGAGCACCTGAGTCAGGTCCCATTGTTGCCCCGCCTACAGCCCTCCAGGGCTCCCACCATCTGTTTCTGTCCCCTCCCTGCCCTCCCCTCCTCCCTCTCCCCCTCTCACTCACTCTGCTCCAGCCACATGGGCCTCCTCGCTGTTCTTCCAACACACCAGGCACAGTCCTGCTCTAGGACCTTTACATGTGCTGTTCCCCCTGCCCGCAAGGCTCTTCCCCCAGGTCTCCACACTGTTCACTCCCTCACCTCCTTTAGCTCTCAACTCAGATGTCATCTCCTCAGTGAGTCCTCCCTAAGCATTTTTTAAAATTGCAAACCATCATACATTGCTGGCGGTTATTAGAAAACAGACTGGCAGTCCCTCAAAGAGCTAAACATGTTACCATGTAATCCAGCAATTCCAATTCTAGGTATATATCTAAGAGAAAATGGAAAGCACGTTTGCAGAAAAAAACTTGTGCATGAATGTTCGTAGCAGCATTATCCATAATAGGCAGAAATTAGAAACGACACAAATACTCATTAACTGATGAATGGATACACAAAATGTGTCCATCCCCACAACGGAATATTATTCAATCATAAAAAGGAGAGAAGCCCTGACACTCGCTACCACATGGATGGACCCTGAGAACACAATGCTCAGTGAGAGAAGCCAGACACAGAAGGACACACAGTGTGTGATTACGTTGATGGGAAATGTCCAGAACCGGCAAATCCACAGACACAGAGACTGGGTTTGTGGTTGTCAGGGGCTTGGGAGGGAGGAATGGGGGGCTGACTGCTCACGGGGATGGGGCTTCTTTTGGGGAGATGGAATGTTCCGGATTAAATGGTGGTGATGGTTGCGTGACACTGTGAATATACTAAAACCACTGAACTGTACACTTCCAAAGGGTGAATTCTCTGGTATGTGAGTTATGTCTCCAAAAACATTGCAACTCACTACCCTCCTTGCACTCCTGACCTTTCTTCCCTCCTTTTTATGACCTTCGGATCTGCCTTTGTGTCTTATCTTCTTCCCGGGGGGATTGAGCTCCAAGGTGACAGGACTACTGTGTCCCTAGTATCCAGAACATCCCTGGACACTCAGCAGACCCTCAATTAATATTTATTGGTCGGTTGGCTGAATGAATGAATGAATGTGCCCTCCGCTGACCCCGTCTCCTGCTTGTCCGTCAGTCAAACCGGACCCTCCAGAAGGTGTGCGCCTGAGCCCCCTCCCTGGGCAGCGGCTCTGGGTGCAATGGGAACCCCCCCGGTCCTGGCCCTTCCCAGAGATCTTCTCACTCAAGTACCGGATCCGCTACAAGCGCCACGGAGCTGCCCGCTTCCGCCAGGTGAGGAGGGTGAGGTGACGGGGAGGGCAGTTCCTGGGTAGACGGAAGAGCATGTGCAAAGGTACAGTGGGGTGTGGGTCACAGCTTGGGGTGCTGGTGTGCGATGTGAATGCAGCCCAGCAGTTCCACTCCTGGGCATCTACCCAAAAGAATTGAAAACAGGGCCTCGAACAATTGCTTGTACACGAATGTTCACAGCAGCACCACTCACAATGGTCGAAAGGTGGAAATAACACAAGTGCCCATCAACGGATGATGGATAAACACAACGTGGTCCCTCCACACACGGGAACATCACTCAGCCATGAAAAGGAGAGAAGCCCTGACACTCGCTACAGCGTGGATGGACCCTTGAGAACACGATGCTCAGTGAGAGAAGCCAGACACAGGAGGACACACTGTGTGTGATTCTATTGATGGGAAATGTCCAGAACAGGCAAATTCACAGAGACAGAGATTGGATCAGTGGTTGTCAGGGGCTGGGGGAGGGAGAGGGGGTGACTGCTAATGGGGATGGGTCGTCTTTCTGGGAGGATGGAATGTTCTGGAACTAGATAGTGGTGGTGGTTGCCCAACACTGTGAATGTACTAAATGCCACTAGATTATCCACCTTGGAATGGTTAATTTTACGTCATGTGAATTTCACCTCAATCGAGAGCACCAATATATTGTTTTACACTCTTAAAAAATAAAGGCAGGGTATCAGTCAGTGAGCATATGGGCAGGGCAGTTGTGTCCTGGGCAGCCTTGGATGCTGGGCTGAGGAGCTGAGTCTTTGCAGGGTTTAGGCTTTTGCAATCCTGTCCCTTAGAACCTTCTGCAACAGTAGAAATGTTCCACATCCACACTGTCCAAGACGGTAGCCTCGGGCCGCATGAGGCTGCCAAGCGGTTGCAACCTGGTGAGGAGTCGAGGAATGGGCTTTTAAAGTTGATGTAGTATTCATTAATTTAATTTTGTAAATGCTTGCAATTTTAAAATTGAGACAGTTTACATGCCACGAAGCTCTCTGTTTTAAAGTGCACAGGCCAGTAACTTTGGTGTATTCGCAAGATTGTGCAATGATAATTAATCTAAATTTAAAACGTAAAGCGTCACATCCGGCTGCCCTAGGGGACAGCTTGTGCAGAGGAAGGAGGGACATAGTCAGACCTGAACTTGGGAAGCTGCTGATGGTGGCTGACATGGGACATGCCAAGGATGAGGGGGACCCCGATGTTGGAGGGAGAGTGTGGAGTGGCAGGGACAGAGGGGACAGGGCGGAGAACCAGAAAGGCAGAGCTGAGAGGGTGTCTCATGGATGCCCAGGGATTTTAATCTGTGGAGGTGCCTGAGTGAGGACATGGAAAGGTCAAGGCCATCGAAAGAAGAATTTATTACATTTCCCCAGAAAAGAGGACACATCACGCCACGCAGGGCCATGTGGGCAACTTTGGGACATCAGGAGGCTGAAGTGGGAGCCAGGGGAGAGCCCAGGCCAGAGGTGGATTGGGGTTTCCTCGGGGAAGGCTAGGCGGGGCAGGTGAACAGCTTAGGGTAAGCAAGTTTGAGTAATTCCAGTGGGCTCTGGGCTGCAGGGTGGTCTCTAGTTGCTTGGCATCTGGCCCTGGGGTGATTTAGGGCAGGGTGGGGATATGGGCTGGTGTGTGACCAGTACAGAGTAGGGATGGATGGGGGTGTGCACTCGGTGTGGATTGGTTTTTATATGAAAGGCATGATCCTGGTCGACCAAGAATTGGCTGGCCAGGGAGGGGCGGGCTCTCCCTGCTCAGCAAGATGTTTAAGATGTCCGAAGATGTACAGGGGCCGCAGAGGGCATGCCGATGAGGATTGAGATTGGTGCCTGAGTCTTAGAGCAGCAGCCCGAACATGGGGACGGAAGGCTTGATCACATAGCTTCCTTGTTTCCACTGACCCAGACTTCCTTCTGCTTTCAGGTGGGACCAATTGAAGGCACATCCTTCACCCTCAAGGCTGTGAGGCCCCAAGCCAAGTACTGCATCCAGGTGGCTGCTCTGGACCTCACTGACTATGGGGAATCAAGCGCCTGGAGTCTCCCCGCCGTTGCCTCCGTGACCCTGAGCAAGTAGTGGGGGTTCCCTGCACCCCCGAAGAGGGGCTGTGCCCTTGACATCCACCTAAGTGTGGATGGGACCTGACTGGCCTGGGTTCACTGCTGCCGAGTTGCTGGGCAACCTTGGACAAGTGACTTTGCCTCTCTGAGCCTCAGTTTCTCAGTCTGTGAAATGGGGATGTATACTGCCTGCCTCCTTTGACACAGTGCAATGTTTTGTGAACTGTGAATATGAGATTTTTTAAATTGTTTAATTAGAAAAGGATCATTGTCACTAGAATGAGGACTCTTCCTTCTTTTAACAGATCCACATGAGACCCTGTGAGGAGAGGACAGACCAGGACACACACACACAGTGCATCCCCACTGCCACACACGGGGTCAGGGCTGGACCAGAGAAAGAGACGGGGCTGGGGGAGTCAGGGCAGGGGTGGTGGGTGTTCCACCTGGGATGGAATGATGAATCCATTCAGTTCAGTTCAGTTTGGTTCACCTCAAAAGCTGCCCAGATGTGAGCCCCACTGTGGGTGGACACCAATGGGACATGAGTTTGTCTGGGAAGCTCCGAGGAGGGGAAAACACAGCCAGGCTCTGAAGGATTTTCTCAATCCAGGAGCTTCTCGGTACATTTCACTCAGGTCTCAATTCCAAGGTCACCTCCTCCAAGAAGCCTTCCCTGACCACCTCATCTAGGGCAAGCAGAATAAAGACTCCCCCCCAAAGATATCCATGTCCTAATCCCCAGAACCTGTGAATGTGATACCTTACACAGCACAAGGGACTTTGCAGATGTGATTAATTTAACAATCTTGAGGATCCTTAAAGATTGAGGATCTTTCATTAAGTTAATGAAAATGGGGACTTGCCTGGTGGTGCAGTGGTTAAGACTCCATGCTCCCAATGCAGGGGGCCCAGGTTCGATCCCCGGTCAGAGAACTAGATCCCACATACCTGCTGCAACTAAGAGTTTGCATGCCACAGGTAAGGAGCCAGCAAGCCACAACTAAGGAACCCGCCTGCCACAACTAAGACCTGGTGCAACCAAATAAATATATTTTTTTAAAGTTAATGAAAATGAAGTAGAGTTATATTGTATTATCCAGGTGGCCCCAAGGTAATCACAAGTGACCTTATAAAAGGGAAGCAGGAGGGTCAGAGGGAGACAGAGAAGGTGATGTGACAGTGGTAGCAGAGGTCAGAGTGATCCAGGACCACGAGCCATGGAACTCTGGCAGCGTCTAGAAGCTGGAAAAGACAAGGAAATGGATTCTCTCCTGAAGCCTCCTGAAGGAACCTGCCACCCATTTTAGACTTCTGACCCCCAAAACTCTAATAAATGTGTTGTTTAAAAATATTGAGCTTGTGGTAATTTGTTACAGCAGCCATAGGACACTCATACATCTCAAGTAGCCCCTTCTCATCACTTTCCATATGTCTCCCTGTTTTATTATCTTCAGATCATTTACCAGGACCCGAAAGGGTTTTTGTGTGTGTTTATTGTGACATCAGTCCCACCAGACAGACTGTGATCTCCATGAGGGCAGAAATCTTACGTCTTACTCTCTGATGTGTCCCCAGTGACTGAGCACGTCTTTGACACAGAACAAACATTTGTAAAAGGAAGGGAGGAGGCTAGGGAAGGAACGACCTCTTTAGAGGGACAACTCAGAGGCAAACAACGGGGGGGACATCTGGGAGCGAATGTTTGTAGGGGGAGGTAGGTTTGGAGCCTGGTCTTTGAGTCTCTAACTGTGACTCAAGATAAACTTGGGTGTGGGGGGGCGTCCAGGGTGCTTCCTTGTGGAGCTGTGTGGATCGTAAGAACTGCCCCAGTCCTCAGGTGAGCGCTAGGGACACGGGAACGATGTGTAGGTTCCCGGAGCCCAACACACAAGGTAAGCGCTCAACGCTGAGTTCTACGTTTGCTGAATAAAAGAACAATCCACAGGGAACGTAGCTACCAGCAGCCACGTCGCGTGACGACGAAATTTTAACCAGTCGCTGCTCACCTCTAGAGGGCGCAGCGCCTCCTCCTCGGAACTTCAAATCCACACCGACGCCGGAACCCTTTGCTGCGCCCTTACCGAGGTTGCAACTGGGGAGGGAATACAGACGGACTCGAGTGTTGACAGGCGGGGATCTGAACCAATGAAAAGGCAAGCTGTGTACGCAACAGCCAATAACAGCGGCTGAAGGAAGTGACGGAAGCGGAAATACAAGGATAGATGGTCGGGGAAGTTCGACAAGCACTCAGCCTAATCAGTATTCTCGTGGTCGTGAGAAGAGTAGGAGGTAAAGATGTCGGAGCGAAAAGTTTTAAACGTAAGTATTGGGCAACTAGGGTTTTCGACCTGGGGCGGGACATCGCGGAGCTCTGGCCGAGGAGGGCTACTTATACTCTCCTATTAGGGCCTTTGCTTTCTTCCCCAGCGGCATTCTGCAGGGCGGGGCTCTCTAGAACCCTCCTAATCACCTTCTGCGGGGGGTGGGCCTTCACTAAGCCTTCCCCTCGAGGCTGGGGTGTACCCAGTCACCTGTGGGGGCGGAGCTTAGGCTATTTACCCTCTCACTTCTGATAGGATTTTCTGAAAGGAAATATCCAGTCACTCCCGTTGGGGGCGGAGCTTCCTTAGGATATCGGTATTCTCACTTTACATTCTCATCTCCAGGAGGGGTGGCTCTGTTAAGTGTCTCCCCGCTTGGGGTTCTAGCCAGTCATGTTCCTTGGAGGGATTAGGCTTTGCTAAGCTCCTCTGCTCCGCTGGCAGGGACCCTTCCAATTGCCTCAACTTCTCCCAGTTCTGTTGGGGAAAACTGGGACTCTTGGGGTGTGGAGCTGGTCTCTGGAAGGCAGGATTCAGCTTCTGGAGAAGAGCGCTCCGGAATTCTGAGTCCCTGTTCCCCGCCCTTCAGCAGGGTGTGTGCTCCCAGGAAGGGGGTGAGCTCCCCAGCCTGGGAGTGTGTAAGCCTAAGATGTCTGGACGGAGTAGAGAGGAGACCTCTCCAGATTGGTGGCTTGGAGCCCAGGATGATGTACCTTACAGTGACTCAGTGCTCTAATCTCTTAAACACCTATATTAGGAATTCAGCCCCAGCCAGACCCAGTGCAGTGTGCCGGACTTCGAGTCCGTGAAAGTCCTTCCATCCCGAGGATCCAACTGGCAGCCCAGCTATTTCCATAACTTGCTGGTAGATACTTTTGTGTGCCAGGCACAGCTCTACATGCCTTGTTCATCAGGTCTTCTCAGGGGGACAGGTTATCCCTTCTTCAGATGAGGAAACTGAGGCCCAGAGAGGTTATGTAATAGCCAGAGAATAGAGGAATCAAACCCAGACACCCCTCCCCGCCAGCTCTGTAACTGACGCTCCTAATCACTGTACCACAGTTTCCCCAGAGCTGTGTCCCTGGGTCTGAATCCTGGATCTGCTGCTCACACTGTGTGACCCTGAGTAGCTGAAACCACCAGAACTCAGTTTCCTCCTCTGTGAAATGGGTACACCATTCTCTGTCTCATAGAGTCTTTGCAAGAATTCCATGAGGCAGGGGACATAAAGCTCTCTGTGTACTACGTGGAGCCTAGTAAGTGCTCAAAATGCAAAGTGCTTTATTATCTGATAATCGTATGTAGTTCTCTTTCATAATCCAAACTCTCCTTCCCCACATCTCCCATCTCAGGCTCCTGTGCAGAAAGAGTTAATATAACAGGCTTGAGGCTGCTGCCTTAGAAAGCCTGGCTTGCAATGCTGGACTTTGGCTGGTATCCGGGAACCTGAATTTTGGGATGGTTCCCAATGTTCTCTGAAAAGAATGGCTCCCTGGGGTTAAACTGTTAGTACAAACAGTGTGGTTTATGCTGAGTACCTGCTCCCCTCCGGGAGTCTAGAGTCTGGAATCGTCATACGTGCCGGGCAGAGGTGTCTACACACCAGCCCCCAATGAAAACCCTGGGTGCTGGGTCTTCCTGAGCTTCCCTGGGGGACATTTCACACACGTTGTCACAATATATCACTGGGAGAATTGACTCCATCAGGAGAAGTCTCTGGAAGCTTGTGTCCGGTCTCCCTGGGCCCCTCCCCACATGCCTTTTCCCTCGGCTCATTTTTCTCTGTATCCCTTTGCTGTAATGAATAGTAGCCATGAAGACAAGTGTATGCAAGTCCTAGGAGTCCTCTCACCAAATCCTCAAACGTGAGAGTGGTCTTGGGGACCCAGACACAGCTCCCCAGAGCCCCTTCCCTCTGCCCCCAGACTGCCCCTGCATCTGAAAGCAGCTCCCCTGACCCTTCCTTCCTCCCCACAGAAATACTACCCACCCGACTTCGACCCTTCAAAAATCCCGAAGCTCAAGCTTCCTAAAGACCGGCAGTACGTGGTGCGGCTGATGGCCCCCTTCAACATGAGGTGAGTGACCCCACAGGGCCCCTGCACTGGTCGTGGTGGACAGACCCAGTGTCCGGCACCCACAGAGAGCGTCCCGTCCCCAGTGCTCAGACCAGGTCGTCAGTCCTGGCTCAGGCGTGGACCCAGTGAGCGAGTGTCCGTGCCAGACCTCACCCTCCTGCCGTTCAGGACTAATCTCCCCGATGTCTCAGAGCTCCCAGCTGGTACCTGTGTCGAGATCTCAGTCACTGGTAGTAAGAGTGAGCACAGGAGACAAGGTCCTGTATGTACATTCACTTCCTCCAGCAGTCCTGTCTGTTCCCGCCCCAGGGCCTTTGCACGAGCTGTTGCCTCTGCCTGGGACACTTTTCTTTCTGCTCTCACATGGCTGGCTCTTTTTTTTTTCTTTTTTGGCTGAGTTGGGTCTTCGTTGTGGTACGTGGGCTTCTCATTGTGGTGGCTTCTCTTGCTGAGCATGGGCTCAAGGTGTGCGGGCTTCAGTAGTTGTGGCTCGCGGGCTCTAGAGCGCAGGCTCAGTAGTTGTGGCGCCCGGGCTTAGTTGCTCCATGGCATGTGGGATCTTCCTGGGCCAGGGCTCGAACCCGTGTTCCCGCATTGGCAGGCAGATTCTTAACCACTGCGCCACCAGGGAAGCCCTGGGTGGCTCTTTTTCACCCTTCAAGACTTGGCTTAGATCTCACCCCCTCAGAGAGGCCCTCCGGATCCCCCTCCCAACCCCCTCCATCCTTCCCTCCCCATCAGAGTTCCCAGGCATCGTCCTTCATACCGCTTCGGAATTACTGTACCTCACCACAATTTTTCACATCTTAGCACATCTGAAACGAAGTGGTAATCAAAGCCACCTTTGTTAGTGAAATTCAGCCAGTGTTTACGTATTCTTTTCTCTCTCCCCTTCCTTCATTCGTTTTCCCTCAGCAGTCACTTACTGGGTACCTGCTGTGCACCAGGGCCTTGGCTGGGTGCCAGGGACACTGTGGGCATCAAGACTTGCCCCTCCCCCCCCCGCCGGGACTTCCCTGGTGGCACAGTGGTTAAGAATCCACCTACCAATGCAGGGGACACAGGTTCAAGCCCTGGTCCGGGAAGATCCCGCATGCCACAGAGCAACTAAGCACGTGCGCCACAGCTACTGAGCCCATGTGCCACAACTACTGAAGCCACCGCAGTGAGAAGCCCGAGCACCGCAATGAAGTGTAGGCCACACCCGCTGCGGCTAGAGAAAGCCCGCGCGCAGCAACGAAGACTCAACACAGCCAAAAATTTTAAAAATAAATAAATAAAAAAGACTTGACCCCCTGGAGCCACCTGGTGGGGAGTAGAGATAATACACAAGGGCTCAGGCGTATTCACGAAAGGCGTATGTAGGACACATAGATGGTCACGAGAGAGAGAGACAGAGACAGAGACAGAGAGACAGACTGGACGGTGGCCAGGGAGGGAGGGCGCTTCGCTGGGTGGTCAGGCAAACGTCGGAAGAAATGCCAGCAGAACTGGGATCTGAGGAATGAAAGGTGTCACGGGCTATGGGAGTCGCAAGGGCGAAGGCCCGGAGGTGGGACCGAGCTGGGGTGTTTGTAGGGACAGCCAGGAGGCCAGGGAGCACAGGATCTGAGCAGGAGGGGCCGCGGGAGGGCAGGGTGCGCGAGCTCTGCCTTGCTCCTTGTGGCATCCCTGCTGGTGGAATCCGCACTTTGGAGGTCAGGATGCCCCATGAACTCCAGGCTTGCTTCCAGGAATGGGTGATAGGCGAGTCTCACCTAGTCTGGGTAGTCTGGGTGCTTCCCAAGAAGGCAACATTTCAGCCGAGACCCAGGCAGATATTAGTGAGAAGAGTATACCATCTAAGGGAATCAGTACACACAGTGGGGCAGTCTTCTTGGGGGGTGGGGAGCTTCGCGTCCCTGGAGGTATGCAAGCAGCCATCTGCCAGAATGCTAAAGCGTCCTACCAGTAAGAACCAGTGTACCGAGATGGCTTGAGTCCCTGTCCTGCCCCACAGGTGTAAGACATGTGGAGAATATATCTACAAGGGCAAGAAGTTCAACGCCCGCAAAGAGACAGTGCAGAACGAGTCCTACCTGGGCCTGCCCATCTTCCGCTTCTACATCAAGTGCACGCGCTGCCTGGCAGAGATCACCTTCAAGGTAGGCGGCCAGCCAGGCTGGTCCTTCCTCCCCTGGGGGTCAGTGCTCCTGTCCTCTCCCTCCAGGGAAATCCCATTTCACCTTCTCCGCAGGAAACAGCAAAGGTTTGGGGAATAGTTCACAGTAGTGTTGTTTATAAAGGCAAAAAATCAGAAGCAACCTAGATGTACGGTGATGGGATTCAAGGGACAAACTACTGTACAGTGGAATATTGCACAGCCAGTAGCAGTCACGTTTTTACTTTGTTACTCTAAGGGTGGTATTAGAGATTTGAGGAAAGGATGAAGAGAACGTATAGTTTTCTCTTCACATACTTTTGTACTGTTTGAGCATTTTTTTTGCTAGGGACGTTTTTCCTTTGGTTAAAAAACAAGATTTGGTTAAAATAAAAAGTACATTAAAAAATGATATATTTTAATTACTTTTTTACCAACAGCTTTCTGAGATACAATTTATATGCCATGCAGTTCTCCCTTTTAATTTTAACTTTAAATTGTATAATTCAGTGGTTTATACTCCTAACGTACCAAGCTGTCTTCTCTAATTCCAGGATGTTATCTTCACCCCAAAGTTAAGCCCCAACCCTGTCAGCAGTCACTGCCCATCCCTCTCCCCAGCCCCTGTCAACCACGAATCCACTTCCTGTGTCTGTGGATTGCCTGTTACGGACATTTCTTTATCAGTGGAATCACTCTGTAGCCTTCTGTGTCTGGCATCTCTGACTGAGCATCATGTTTTCAAAGTCCATCAATGTTGTAGCATGTATCAGTGCTTTACTCCTTTTCAGGGCTGAATAATATTCCACTGTATGGATGGGCCACATTTTCTTTATCCATCTGCCAGCTGATGGGCATATGGGTTGTCTCCAGAAAATGTTTTTTTTCACCTGAATTATGAAGTATGTATATATTTAGATATTAATGAATACATATGAATTTTTTTAAAGATTAGAGAAACTATGGCAAAATGTTATAAATTGGCCTTTATAGTGAAGAATTTCAAATAACTAGGATTGCATATATGTGTGTATGTATATATATATATATGTGTGTGTGTGTATGTGAGCATATGGTAAAAACAGAACTCCCACAGTAGTGCAGGATTAACACTGGAAAATTTGTTTACTGCTCCCCTCTGCCCAGCCAGCCCCCATGCATAGAGACATTTATAACAGTTTCTTGTATGGCTTTCAAAAAATGTGCTCTGCATACACATGCGCACACTGGGATCACTCTCTTCCTTGCTCTTTCTTTTTAAATAGTAAGCTTCTTATTTTGGAATACTTTTAGATTTACAGAGAAGTTGCAAAGATAGCACAGAGAGTTCCCATCTGCCTCTCAGCAGCTTCCCCTCCTGTTAACGTCTTCCGTTTCCACAGTGCATCGGCCACAGTAAGAAACCAACACTGGATCATTACTGTTAGCCAAATTCCAGACATGACATGGATTTCAGTCTTTCTACTTATGTCACCTTTCTGTTCCAGGGTCTCATCCAGGATACCATGTTATATTTTTGCTTCTCCGTTTTATAAACGCAAATAGGAGCGTGCTCTATACATGCTTGATATGTAATTCATAATTAAGGGGAGAAGGTCAAGTGCGTGCACACACGCGTGCACACACAGACACACACACACCAGAAAAGATACGTGCAGAGGTCCAGAGACTTTTATTTGCAAACATGTGGAAGGTGAAGGGCAGGAGGGAGGGAGTGGGCAGGTGGAGAAGGGTCTGCAGGTCTGTGCTTGGGAGTTCAGCGATTCTGCCAAAGGGGACAGGAGCACTAGAAAGAAAGAACTGTACTCGCCAAAGCCATAAGGCAAGAAAAAGAAAGAATTGGTGTTAAGAGGAGTGAAACACAGAGAGAAGGTGTCCCAGGCTGCTGGCTGCTGTTCAGCAGAAGCTCTTGGTGCTCAGAGATGTAGGAGCTGATGGCTGCCCATCCTCCCTCCCAGACAGACCCCGAAAACACAGACTACACCATGGAGCATGGAGCCACGCGGAACTTCCAGGCTGAGAAGCTCCTGGAGGAGGAGGAGAAGAGGGTGCAGAAGGAACGGGAGGACGAGGAGCTGAACAACCCCATGAAGGTGAGTGCGCGCAGGTGCGTGCGTGCGTGTGTGCGCGCACGCACGCACGTGTGCCTGTGCTTCGGTGCTGGCGGAATCGGTGCCCCTTCCTGCCTCAGGCCTCCAGGCAGGGTGATGGGGTGGGGAGTGTGGTCAGCAGAACTCTAAGATGTTCCCAGAGCCCTAACTCCTGGTCACACACCTCATCCAGTCCCAAGACTGTGCATAGAAGGATCCTATTCCTATGACTAAGTTATGTTAGGTTAAACTATGGCACAGTCGCCCTTGTAAGAGGGAGATTATCCAGATGGTCCCCTTAATACGGGTCTAGAGTCAGAGACAGAGGACGTCAGAGACATGAAGGACTGACACTGTGGAAGTGGCCACGTGGCAGGGAACAGCAGGCAGCCCCTAGGAGCTGAGAACAGCCCCTAGTCAACAGCCAGTAAGAAGGCAGGGACCTCAGTCCCACAACCACAAGGAACTGAATTCTCCAGCAGCCTGAGTGAGCTCAGAAGAGGGCCCTGGGCTCTCTTGATCTCAGCCTAGCAAGACTGCCAGGGAACCCAGCTGTGTCGGCCCAGACTCCCAACCCACAGAAACCAGGAGACAATGAATTCGTGTTGTTTTAAGCCACTGGGCTGGTGGCAAATTGTGGCACAGCAAGAGAAAACTAACAGGGAGTCAGGAAGTTGGACTTCGGAACGCCAGGTGCTTCCTGCAGCCAGCTGCCCCGCAGTTTTCTAAGGAGGTTCCCATTAGGCTAGTTTGGATTAAGACTAGAAATAGAGAAGGAAACGTTCTCTTGACCATATCCTGGCTGTGTGACCTTGGCCAAGGCACTTGGCCTCTCTGTGTCTCAGCATCCTCATCTGTAAAATGAGATGAGAATTGTGCCCCCCTCGTACACTTGTGGTGAGGGTTAAATGAGTTCATACACATAAAACTCTTAGAACACAGCTTGGCACATAGTAATTCATAAATATTGATACTCCTTTTGTTATCCCTTAAAGAAGTTATTTTCATCTTTAACTGGACAGTTTTTTTTCGTCTTTCTCATAGATAGTAGGAAGTCCGTGTTCTCCTCTGTCTCCTCCCACCCCCATAATTCCCATCTCTTCCTGGACCCTCACGCCTCTGCCAGCTGTGTTTTCTGGTCAAGCCATGTCAGGTCTGATCCGATGTTTTCAGCAGCCGTGCGGAGCAGCAGGGAGGGAAATAGGCCTTAGAGGCAGTTGGCTGTATTCCTGGAGCTCCCTCAGTGCTGTCCATGTGCTGCTCTAGTTACTGCTACACTGGCCAGCACGGGGTTATTACCCTGGTACTGGTTAGCTGTCCTTGTGTAACAAGTCGACTCAAAACTTTGCAACTTCCAGCATTTATTATCCCACAGTTTCTAAGGGTCAGGAATCCAGGAGCAGCTTTGCTAGATGGTTCTGTGGGTCCCTCCCAAGATCACAGTCAAGCTGTCTGCCGGGGCTGCCTCATCTGATGGCTCACCTGGGGCTGGAGGAGCCACTTCCAGGGTGGCCCCCTCACGTGGCCATTCCCTGGAGGCTTCATGTCCTGTCCACATGGGCCTCTCCACAGCGCTGCTTGAGCCTCCTCACAACATGGGGGCTTCTCCCCCTCCCCCAGCGAGAGTCCCAGAGAGAACAAGCAGGAGCCCCGGGCCTTTCATGACCTGTCTCGGAAGGGACACACCGTCATTGGTCCTGTTGTGTTCATCAGAAGCGAGTTACTACAGCAGCCCACCCTCACAGGGAGGGGAGTTAGGCTCCACCTCTGGAAGGGAGGAGCATGAAAGAATTTGTGGACGTATTTTCAAACCACCACAACTGCCATTTCCCAGAGGGTTAGTTCAACAGGGTCACATAGCCAGGAAGCAGCCAAGGCAGGATTCATTCCCAGCCCCGCCTGGCTCCAAAGCCACCTCTCTGAGCCTCAGTTCCTTTGTCTGTAAAGTGGGGGTTATTGTGAAGATTAAATGAGATTATGTCTGGAAACGTCTTAGCCTGGAGCCTGGCACACACCAGTTGCTCAGGTCGTCTTTTTAAAAAATCTTTATTACTTTTGCTTAGGGACGGAGCCAGGCTGGAAGTCCAGGCCACCTGGCTCCACCGTTGACCAGCCGCATGGTCTTGGGCAGTCACTTCCCCTCCCTGAGCCTCAGTGTTCCGAGCCGTGAAATGGGTACAGCTGTGGGACCGGGTGCTGTGGATCGAGGCCCCAGGGTGGGCGGGTCTCCCCTTGCCCATGGTGACCCCAGAGGCCAGGCAGGCCGCGTGGAGGGGTGGAATCCCAGCTCACACAGCCCTGCGTCTGCACACCTGCCAGGTGCTGGAGAACAGAACCAAGGACTCCAAGCTGGAGATGGAGGTTCTGGAGAACCTGCAGGAGCTCAAGGACCTGAACCAGCGGCAGGCGCACGTGGACTTCGAGGCCATGCTGCGGCAGCACCGCCTGTCGGAGGAGGAGCAGCGGAAGCACGAGCAGGTGGAGGACGAGCGGGAGGCGGCGTGAGTCCCAGGATCCTTCCCTCTGCCTGGAATCCCCCCTTCCAGACCTTCCCACAGCTCCCTCATGCGTCACCGTCTCAGGGAGGACTTCCCTGCATCTCCCTCCCCATCTCACTTTGCGTCTCATGGCGTCTGTGTCGGGGCCCCCAGGATCACCCCCAGGTTTGATGAGTTAATTACAGCAAAAAGTTACAGGGAAAAATCAGCAGAAGGAAAAGGCAGGTGGGGCAGAGGTGGAGGACCGGGTGCAGACTTTCAGAGGCCTCTCCCGGTGGAGTCCCACAGGACAGGCTTAATCCCCCCAGATGAGACATGACAGCAGAGGGAGGGGCACTCCCTGGGGAGGCCCACGAGACCCAGCCCGGGGTTCTCACTGGGGGCTGGTCACGCAGGCACCTTGGCCCGGCACGGCCAAGACCCCAAACCCAGGAGGAGAGCAGATGCCCGTGCAGACCCCGTGTCTGCACAGTGTCGGGACAGGGAGCCCCTCATCAGTGAGGGTGGCAGGAGCCCCCAAGTCCAGATCCAGATGCCCCCCCAAGGGCTGGCCTGGTGAGCCAACCTTTCTGAGGATCTGGCCTCAGGCCTGCTGTGTTCATGCTTCTGCCCGGCACCTCCCACTCTCTGGAACCTTCTTGCTGATTTGCCCCTTTCCTGTTTTATTATCTATCTCCCCTCATCTGAAGTCTGCACAGGGACTTGCTCTGACCTCTGCATCCATGGCCTGGAACACGGTCAGGCACATACTAGCTGCTGTTGGCTTGGCATAAATAACAGTGAGAGGAGTCTGCGTTTAGTGAGCCCCTTCTTGGTGCCAGGCACTGTTCTGAGTTTGGCTCTGTCGTTATGGTGGTCAAGAGAACTGAGGTTCAAGGAGCTCCCAGCACAGCCCTGACTGAGGCCCCCCAGCTGGGGTTCAAACCCAGAATGGTTCTGGCTTCCAGGCACTTAACCACCCCACTGGGCTCAGTGGACAAAGAACTTTTTTTTTTTTCAATTTATTTTATTTATTTATTTTTGGCTGTGTTGGGTCGAGTCTTCGTTGCTGCGTGTGGGCTTTCTCTAGTTGTGGCGAGCAGGGGCTACTCTTTGTTGCAGTGTCTGGGCTTCTCATTGCAGTGGCTTCTCTTGTGGAGCATGGGCTCTAGGCACACAGGCTTCAGTAGTTGCAGCACACGGGCTCAGCAGTTGTGTCTCGTGAGCTCTAGAGCGCAGGCTCAGTAGTTGTGGCGCATGGGCTTAGTTGCTCCGTAGCGTGTGGGATCTTCCTGGGCCAGGGCTCGAACCCACGTCACCTGCATTGGCAGGCGGACTCCCAACTGCTGCGCCACCAGGGAAGCCCCTGGACAAAGAATTTTATTTTACAGTTATTTGTGCATCCCCATCCCCCACTCAGTGAGATCAGGACAGGGCAGCCAGGCAGCGCACCTCAGTGTGTGTGGCGGGGGGGGGAGGGGTCCTGGCCATTGTCCCACAACAGAGCACTTTCCCAAGTCCCACTTTCCTTCCCGCAGGGCCTTAGTGGAAGAATCTAGGAAACGAAGACTCCTGGAAGACTCCGATTCAGAGGAGGATGCTGCCCCCACCCAGCCCCAGCAGGCCCTCCTGCCCAACCCCACCGCCATCCTGGACGAGGTGAGTGCGGCCTGCCTGCATCTCCACGTGCTCTCAGGTGAAGCAGGGACAGAGTAAGCCAGAGGTTGGCTTAACTTTGTCTTGAAAGGCCAGTCTGGGTCGTAAGTGGTCAACTCCACATCATAGCACTAAACATAGCACTAAACTTGCTACGTAGATAGTACATGAATAAGTGGGCGTGGCTGGGTGCCGATAAAACTTTATTTACAAAAACAGGTGACAGGCCTCCGGGACTGTAGTTTTCCACCCCTGCTTCAGCTGCAGAAACAAGGAGACTCCCCACGCTTAGAGACATCAGGCAGACGTTTATTTCTCAGTCACTTCACAGTCCTGGGCTGGACTCCCAGGCAGCCCTGCTCCACGCAGTCACTCAGGGATCCAGGCTCCTTCCATCTCCTGGTTCTGCCCCATCCTAGAACATGGATGCCAACTCCGCGGTCACAGCTGGCTCAGAGCACCCTGGGGTTCCAGCTGCAGGAAGGCAGAGCATGTGTGGAGGACCACCAGCCAGTGCCTGGAGGCCCAGGTTCAGATGCAGCCCACCTCCATTCCCCTCGAGTCCCAATGGCCGGGCATAGTCACATGGCCGCATCCTGCCTTTGCAAGGGAGGCTGGGAGCTGCCTCCTCTAGCTGCCCTTGCTGGCAGAAAGAAAGAAGAGGGTTTGGGGAGGGAGCTAGCCTTTTCCGCCACAGATGTCTTATCCAAGGTGGTCAAGTCCACTCTGGTTTGTTAATTGAAGGAGGGGGTTAAAGTGGGAAATCATAAATAGCACAGACACCCCCAGAAACTTATTATTTTAATTCAAAACATGTTCCTGGTCTGTATTAGTTAAATACAAGTCCAGCCACTGGACAGGCCCCAAGTGACAGCCACTTCAACTACACGGAAGTTACTTTTCTCTCGAATAACAGTTGTGAGGGGCTGTGCAGAACAGAGAAGGTGGACCCTGGTGTCCAGGTCCTCATTGTCCTGCCGTCCCAAGGATGATGCCCTCATTGCAAGGCAGCTCAGTGCCACGTCTGCATCCCAGCCAGTGGAAAGAGGTGGGGACAAGGGAGGAGGACATTGAGGGTAACTATACCCTTGATTGAGTACATCCTTCTGCTCACACCCCATTGGTCAGAACTGAACCACCTGACCACATCCTGCTGCAAAGGAGGCTGGGAAATGTAGTCTTTCACTGAGGCAGCCATGTTCCAGCTGAGAATTCTGTAAGTGTCTGAAGAGAGCAGGTTTGGGGGTCGCGTACTCTCACTCTCACCCATTAACCTTTTGACATAGAACCAAGGTGTTTTCCTTGAGGCTGTATCCCTGATCAGAGTTCTCACGCTGTCTCTCTTGCATAAACCAGCCTCAGAATTCATGGTCTAAAGTTTCCTCTTCTTTTTTTCTTTCAAGTGGAACAAGAGATTGAAGGTACTTTCAAAGCAGTCTGGCCTTGTATGATTTCCCCCCAGTCTTTTTTTTTTTTTTTTTTTAATAAATTTTGTTAGTTAGTTAGTTAGTTTTGGCTGCGTTGGGTCTTCGCTGCTGCTGTGCTGGCTTTCTCTAGTACCAGCGAGCAGGGGCTACTCTTTGTCGTGGTGCCCAGGCTTCTCATTGCGGTGGCTCCTCTTGTTGCAGAGCATGGGCTCTAGGCATGTGGGCTTCAGTAGTTGCAGCACGCAGGCTCAGTAGTTGTGGTTCGCAGCCTTCGTAGTTGCAGCGCACGGGCTCAGTAGTTGTGGCTCGTGGACTCTAGAGCACAGGCTCAGTAGTTGTGGCGCACGGGCTTAGCTGTTCTGAGGCATGTGGGATCTTCCTGGACCAGGGCTCGAACCCATGTCCCCTGCATTGGCAGGCGGATTCTTAACCACTGCGCCACCAGGGAAGCCCACCTGCCAGTCTCTTACGGTTACCTTGCTCGTAGCTAATTTGATGGTGGACTTCTTCTTGTATTTTGCTTTACACAAACTTCACCATAACTCTTACGGAAGCATCTCTCTTTCACCCCTCTGTTCCCTGGGTTTAGTTTAATGGGGACATGGAATGGCGTTTGACGAAAGGTGAAGGATAGCAGCTAGCTCCGCCAGTCAGTTCAGTGGTGCCAGATGAGCAAGCTTCGGCTGGGACTGCTGGTCTCCCTGTGCCCCCAGCGGACGGCCTCTATCTCGGTTACCACACACAGGGGATGCAGTGAGGCCGCTGTGTCCTCCTCCTGCCCCCACTCCCCGCCCCAGCTGTGCCAGCCCCCTCGGATGGGCCAGGCTCAGTCCTGCCTCCCATCTCTGCTTGCTGACCTCAGCACTGCGTTCTGACCTCGGCTCTGCTGGCCCCCGATCAGCAGTAGCTGTCCCCCCGACGCTGTCACACCACCCTAACTTCTTTCTTTCACATCACGGATCAAGACAATGGTGTCTGGGGACTTTCCTGGCAGTCCAGTGGTTAAGACTTCCTATTCCCAATGCAGGGGGCACAGGTTTGATCCCTGGTCGGGGAACTGAGATCCCTCATGCCGTGCAGCCAAAAAAAGAAAAAGACGATGGTGTCCTGAGCATCTACTCGCTCATCCACCCTCTTCCTCCCCAGATGGTGAGCTCTGTGCGGGCAGCCCCCTGCCATCATGCTCCCCCTGCACCCTCAGCTCCCAGCTCCGACAGGGCCTTCTGCATCTAGTGGTTTCCAGTTCCTCTATTTAAACATCAAACAGATAAAAGGGGTCTCTTCTGGTGCGACTGAAGAGCTGGAGGTGGGGCTGAGCCCCTCTCTGCCTCCCGCTAACTGGTCCCCAAAGTGGGTGCCCCCATCTTCTGTCATTCCCTCAAACATGTTGATTGAGCACCTCCTACAGACCCAGCAGTGAACAAGGCAGGACCCCGCAGCTTGGTTGCGGAGGCAGTTAATAAGGCAGTGGAGGCCACTGCGGGCACAGACATGCAGCAGGCACTTGAGCTTGAAATGTGAGGAAAGGCTTCCCAGGGGAGCAGATACTTGAGATGGGTATTGGAGGATGAGTAGGAGTTCACCAAGTGAACTAGAAGCAAAAGGGGCATTCCAGGTGGAGGGAATGGCATGGGTAAAGGCGTGGAGGTGAGCGGTCCCAATGTGATTTAGGAAGTATAAGCGCAGGGTGTGGGGGGCCACAGAGGAGTTTCGAGCAGGAGAGAGTTGGTCAGCACAGCAGGGGGAGTGGGAATGGTAAAGATCCTGGCTCAGCTGGGGACTAGGAACTGGGCTGCCAGAGAAGGAGCAGGATCTGGGACAGACCCCCCAGTCATGCTTGCCCCCTGCTACCCCCGCCACAAACTGCAGGCCCCAAAAGCCAAGAGGAAGGCAGAGAGCTGGGAGCGCAGTGTGGGCACCTTTGGCAGCAGTCCCCAGCTGTCTGGCCTGGTTGTGGTGAAGAAAACAGACCTGGGCCGCAGCATCCAGCGAGGAGGAGTCCCGCCCGCCCCAGGTAGGTTCCTGCCGTCCCTTAGCTTCATGCAGTGCCAAGGGCGGCCACCAGGTGGCAACAGCACCCCCGGTGCTGTTCTGGTGCAGGGTGAGGTGTGCCCCCAACCAGGGGTAAGGGGAGAAGGGCTACAGTTCCCTTTTTTTCTTGTAATTACAAAGGGAGCAAGTGCTTGCTTCTAAAACCCAAGTCAGGTAGAGGCGTGTAGGACAAATTGTCCGCACCTCAGTGGTTGTGCCACCGATGTTCTGTGTGTGTGGCTCCTCGGACCCTCGGGAGATGGAGAATTAGGGTGAGGTCGGCCCGATGAGGTAGAAAGAGCAGGCTTCCAGGACAGGGATCCTGGGTGCAGATCCCTCTGCTTCCACGTGCTTGTTCTGTGGCTTTGGTCGAGGGCCCTCAACCCTGGTCCTCAGCTTCCTGTCCTGGAAGCTGCTCATGACAACAGGACCGACCTCGTAGGGCCTCGTAGGGTTTGGGGGCTGATTCCATGAGCTGCTCCATGTCGGGCGCCTGCAGTAGATCCTGGCACCCAGCGAGCCTTGCTGATACACGAGCCATTGTTATCAGAACAGTTATTACCCCATTTATCAGATGAGGAGACTGAGGCCCAGAGACGTGAAGCTGTTTGCCCAAAGCCACACAGCCAGGGTGGGTGGTGGAGCCAGGGTCTGCCCCTCTTTGTCACTTGGGACTTGGAGTGTTTCCGTTTTCTGTGTTGCACCCCTGGCATGGGCACCTCTGCCCACCTAGATCAGCTTTCAGAAGCAGAGCTGCTGGGTCAAGGGGTGTGCGGTTTAAACCGTGATGGGTCTGCCAGGCACTTTCCACAAAGGCTGCAAACAAGCAGGAATGGCCGAGCCCACCTGGAACTGTCCCGAGGTAGGCTGCCGGGACGAGGATGCACGGTGGGCTAGCTCTCGCCTCTCCCCCAGATTCAATGAAGAACGGCCAGGTGGCTGGCCCTGCGCCCCAGACGTCTGGCACCTCCTCCCTGAGCCAGCTGGGTGTGTATTCTGACAGCGAGGACAGCAGCGGCAGCAACTGAGCCCTGCCCCCAGGCCCTTCCCCAGGTCAAGATCACACAGCCAGCTCCAGCCCATGGTCGGGGCAGGAGGCCCTGGGACCAACCGGAGTCACCACTGGACAAGCACAAATGACCTCCAAGGCTGGCGGAGTCAGCAATGGCTTCAGCTGAGGGACTCAGTTTCTCTCCCGTTCCCCCACCTTCCCCCCTCTGGAGCTCGGGGTCCCCAGCTCACATGGCGACATCCCCGGAGCAGCTTCTGGCAGGCCTTCGAGGTCGTCGCGGCTGACATCCCGAGGTGCTCTGGGCACGTGGGTGAGCCCACCCACCAGTGGTTGGCTCCATCCCCGCCACAGAACCATCTGGAACCCATGAAAGGAACCTGCTGATCTGGCCTGGGGGTACCTTCTCTCTGCCAGCATCTGAGGAGGGGGCTGCAGAAGCACGCAACCTAGCCAGTCCTGGACTCTTGACTTGGAAACTGAGAGATAATAAATGTTCCTTGTTTCATACACTCAGTTGGGGGATAATTTGTGAAGCAGCAGTGGAAAGCTGATACGGTCACGTAACCAGCAAGTCTGATTCCAATGCTCATGTTCTTTCAAGGTTGCCAGATTCCAGCTTGTGTGATCTCCTCCTGCTGCAGTATTTTCTAGTTGAAGGTCCTGTGCCCCCGCCAGACTGCTTCACAACTTGATCAGCCCCCATCTCTGGTCTCCCACCCCTCCCGGGGTCACAGACGTTAGCCCTCCTCTCACACACAGACACACACACACAGAGATTGTCGTCTGGCATTTGATAATGAGGCTTTGTGTTTTTCACTGTCAGAGTTTAGGGGATGAAATGCCACCACTTTGGGGATTCGCTTTCCTACGGTGATTTCCTTGCTTAGGGACAGCACAACGAGGTGAACTGGGGTCCAGCCAGGGCTTCTGATGAGGGCTTGGGGGTCTTGTATTACAGCTCCATGGCTGCGAAGACAGGACCTGGGTGGGTCTGATTCCAAAGCCCTGGCAGGGACTCCCCTGGCGGTCCGGTGGTTAAGACTCCACGCTTCCACCGCAAGGGGCGCGGGATTGATCCTTGGTCGGGAAACTAAGATCCCACGTGCCTCTCGGCGTGACCAAAAAAAAAAAAAGCCCTGACGGTGGGGACTGAAGCCAGCCCACACTGGCAGCTAGTGAGAACTGATGCCTCGTGCATCTCTTCCCAGTTTTGCACCCAGCAGCATCATATTTATGGCTTAAAATTGGCCACCACGGAGTGTTTACACCATGGAAATCGGCAGATGCTGCAAACCAGTTCCCCACGCCAGAGCCAGTTGTGAAGCCCGTACCAGCACACCACTGCCTGTTTTTCCCCAAACTCAGCATCCTGCAGACAGTGCCCTGGACATGGGCCATTCAGAGACTCTGGGTTAAAATGTCATCCAGGGAATTCCCCAGCGGTCCAGTGGTTAGGACTTGGCGCTTTCACTGCTGAGGGCCTGTGTTCAATCCCTGGTGGGGGGACTAAGATCCCGAAAGCTGCTCGGCACAGCCTAAAAATAAAAAATAAAAAATAAAAAGTAAAGAAGTCACCCAGCTTAAGTAGTTGTGAAAAGAAATTGGGGGGCTGGGGCCTCTCTGCTTCATTTCAATTCATTCTTTCAGACAGTTTCCTGAACTGCCATTGCTCTTAATCCACCACAATTTTTGCCACGTACGTGCACCATCCGTTGCTATTATTTACTTAACATTATTGTTAACCTGACTCCGTTCTAAAACATGGGTTACCAAACTCTGATCCACAGGCCAAAGGTGGCCTGTGGCCTGTTTTTGTAGATAAAGTTTTATTGGCACACCTACACACCCATTTGTGTGCATATCACCCATGGCTGCCTTTGCTCTCCAGTGGCAGAGGTGAGTGATTAAAACAGCAATTCTGTGACCTGCAAAGCCAAAATATTTACTCATATATCAAAATAAGATGTAAACAAATGATACTAGAGGTGGCGCTAATGTTGCAATTAAAGCAGGGTAGGGTAGTTCTGATGGGAGTACCTTAGGAGGTGTGCGTACTGCTTGTGGCTCTCTGTATTAGTTACCTAGTGCTGTGTAACAAGTGATCCCCAAATCTAGCAGCTTAAAACAACAGGAATCTGGATGTGGTTTCACTGGGTTCTCGGCTTCAGGGTCTGTTACAGCTGCAGTTGAGATGTTGGCTGCGGCTGGGGTCTCACTGGAAGGCCCGACTGGGGTAGGATCCGCGTCAAGCTCACCCACGTGGTTGTTGGCAGAATTCACTTACTCATGGGCCCTTAGCCAGAGGCCACACTCAGTTCCTTGCCTGCACGGACTGGCTTCATGAGAGTCTGCTAGAAGTGACGGCCCATCACTGTTGCAGTGTTCCGCGGTTAGAAGCAAGCCACAGATCCTTCCCACGTTCCGGGGGAGGGGCTGTGTGTGACAACCAGGAGGTTGGGGTCATAGGAGCCACCTGAGGGTCTACCTGCAGACCCCCCTGCACAGTGAGCTTTGCAAGGGTCCGTGTGTTGATGAGTGTGTCCCCAGCACCTAAGACCAGCTAGGCACTTAGTAGGTGCTCAATTAATGTATGTAGCCTGAGTGGGTATCTCCCCATTCATGGATGAGGAAATTGAGGCCCAGGGAGCCCCACGCTTCTGCCCACTCTCTGCCACCCCCCGCCTTTCCTCCACACTACACTGGAATTGTTTCTTTAATTCTTATTTTCCCCGCAGGCTTTTACGCTTTGCTCTCCCACCTGTGTCTTGGGAACAGTTTGTCTCCTGGTCCCCAATTTTCTTGCAGGGGTTCCCAGGGCCGAGCAGGCAGAGGGACACCGCAGCAACACTTCGGGCAGGGGGTCTGTTGTGTGTGCTGACCCTCCAGGGCCTCAGCCTGCATGCCCCCTCACTCCCTGCCCTGAGCCCGCCACCCCGAGATCCACACCCCCTTTTTGCTCTCTGGAGCCTGCCCTTCCCTGCTTGCTGCCAACAGTCCCCGTCCCCCACGAGTTCCATGTCTGTCATCTGGTCCTTGGGAGCTGTCAGGCCTCATCCAGAATCTCCTCCATCAACTCCCCTGGGGGCTGCCTGGCTGCCGGAGCACATCAGAGGGACTGGGGGGGTGGTCTCCCCTATGCTGGAACCCCCTCCCTCCTGAGCCTGGGCTTCACAAAGGAGACAAGGGGCCGCTCCTGCTTCCCAAGCTCTCGCTGAGGGCCAAGCGCTGCCCCAAGCTCCCTCCATGCCAGGGCTCTGCCACCCATGCCCTCGGACACATGCTCCCTTACCCACCGCCCCATTTTACAGACGGCAGGAGGCTCCTTGGCCAAGGGCTCAGAGTGGGTGAGGGGCTGGACCTGGCTTTGAAACTGTGAGGCTCCAAGGCTACACCTTCGATCACCACGCCCTATAGACTGGGAGCTTCCAGGGAATGGTCTGTGCTTCCCCCATCAGGTTGGGGCCCTGGAAGGCCGGTGTTAGACTGGGAGCCCTTGAAAGCAAGCACATATTTCCTGTGTCAGACTGGGTACTTCGAAGGTCAGTCTTATGCCTCCTCCATCAGACTGGAAGCTCCTAAGTTCAGAGCCGTGCCTCTCCCTTCAGACTGGGAGCCTATTAACGCTTGCACACATCTCCTCCGTCAGACTGGGGGCTTCTGAGGGCAGGACCATGTCTCTCCCATCAGACTGTGAGCTGAAGGCAGGGCTGTGTCCAGGAGCTTCTGAGAGCAGAGGTCGTCTCTCCTATCAGACTAGGAGCTCCTAAATCAGGGCCATGTCTCCTCCATCAGATCAGGAGGTTATAAGTCCCACCATGGGTCATCCCCACTTGGTCCCCTCCTGTCCTGGTGCCTTGGCTCCCATCCCCCCTGCAGACACGGGGATCCATGAGATGAGAGCAGGCGCAGCCCCCAGCAAGGGACCCCCTCTGGCTTCTTCCTGAGGTCCCATCCACCCTAAGCATATATTGAGCACTTACTGTATACCATACAAGAAAATACTATTCAGGGGCTTCCCTGGTGGTGCAGTGGTTAAGAATCCGCCTGCCAATGCAGGGGACACGGGTTTGAGCCCTGGTCCGGGAAGATCCCACATGCCGCGGAGTAACTAAGCCCGTGTGCCACAACGACTGAGCCTGCGCTCTAGAGCTTGTGAGCCACAACTACTGAGCCCAAGTGCCACAACTACTGAAGCCCATGCGCCTAGAGCCTGTGCTCCGCAACAAGAGAAGCCCACGCACCACAACGAAGAGTAGCCCCCGCTCGCCGCAACTAGAGAAAGCCCGTGCGCAGCAACGAAGACACAATGCAGCCAAAAATAAATAAGTAAAAAATAAATACATTAATTAAAAAAAAAATTTTTTTAAGGCACCCAAAACAGTGCCAGGCAGTAAGCGCTCAACAAAGGTTAGCTGTTCCATTTCATAGATGGGAAAACAGGCCAGGTCACTTACTCAAGTTCAGGTGGGCTGGGATTCCAGAAACCCAGCGCTACCCGGGAGGAGACCTTGATGGAGGAGACCCTGATAGACCGTCTTTCAGACCCTGAATGCTGGGGAAAAAGAGGTCCCATCAGCCCAGGACCTCCAGACCACTCACCTCCTTGCCTTTGTCCATGCAGTGCCTGCCTCCTGGCTTTGCTCTCTTGCTCCCTCCTCCCCCAATCAGAAAGGCAAAACCCAAGGGGTTACTGGCTATTCAAGGTCATACCACTGCAGGGCCACCAGACCTCCAGCCTGGCTCTAACCCTCGTCCACCATCTCCCGCCCCTTCTCAAGCCCCCTCCCTGCTCCTGCAGTGGGAGTCGGGGCAGCCCCAGGAGAACCCAGCTCAGAAGCGCAGGAAAGTCAAACACCGTTTGATTCTGCCTCCAGGGCCTCTAATTGCTATTCCTGACACAGACCGGAATTAGAAGGCCCCTTTCAAATATTTATACCTTAGACATCGCGTATTTATCTGACAGGGAGAGGACTCGGATTTGATGAGATCTGTCAACAGCTCATCCCCGAGCCGGGTATTGCCTTGTGGCTGACAAAAAACAGGACAATTACTTGCCGTGCTCCCTGGGCAGTCCCCAGGGATGCTGCCTTGTCGCTGATCAGAGAGGACGGGGTGGGGTGGGGGTCTGTGTGAGTGCTCTTCGGGAGGGAGGACCGAGTTCTACAGGTTCGTGTGGAGGCCAACTCAGCCAAAGCAGGAAAGAGGAGGGGAGGACATACGGACACCCCTGCTGCCGTGAGGGGCCTTGCCTCATTGGCTCTGGACCTCAGTTTTCCCATCTGGAAAATGGGGCTAACAGTGGAGGAGAGATGGAGAACCTCTGATTCCACGAAGAGACCTGATGGGGGTCGAATGCCATCCCAAGCCAGGCCATATCACAGCATCCAGGCAGAAATGAGCTGTGGGGTGTGTCTCCCCTCTCTGTGCCTCAGTTTCCCCATCAGGAAAAAAATGTCACATCCTCCTGATGATCCTTCCTCCAACTCTCTGAGTTTTTCCTATTAGAAACCCCATTTTTCAAATCGGGAAAGCAAAGCGTGGCCTGCATAGACATTGCCCAGGCCCCACTATTATTCTTTGCGGGGGGCGGAGTGGGGGAGAGCTCACAACAGTGTCAGCTCTGACTTGTGTCTGGTCTTGCCTCCCCTCCAAGCCACACCCACCCTAGGGGGCTTGGAGAAGGGAATCTGAGGTTCCATCCTTCCTGACTACCCCTCTCTTACTCTTTCTATTAGGGGTCACTGAGCAAGCCCCCTTATGGGGAAAGAAAAAAAATGTGTTTGCTTTGGAACTGGCCAGCAGCTCCCTTTGCCTCTCTTACTCCCCCCAAATCCGTTAGTGTCCTCGCCCCCTGACAGCTGCAGCTGCCAACAGGCAGCCAGGCCAGGCGAGACACCTCTCATTTCTGTCCCCCTCCCGGCCTCCACCCCCAGAAACCACAAAGGGACAGATGCCGAAGGCACACTCCAGGCACAGATACCATCTCCTTTCCCCTGGCCAGCTGCCCCAAACCCCTTCCCCCATCCTGCAATTAGTCCCCTGGGGAGAGGGGACAGAGAAGAGCCCTCTTGGGGGAGGGGAAGCCAGAACCCCGTCCCTTCCGTTGCAAACCCCCCTTCCTTCGGCTGCCTCAATATCCATTTTAGCCGGTGACCTCTGGAATAATTTCCACAACCCCAATCTCCTGGTCAGTTTCGCCGCCAGACCCTGGTTCAATTTCAACCCTCAATAGTGGTCACGCTCACCCCCTCTGCTGGTCAATTTCATCCCTGCTCGCGGTCAAGTCCAGCCCTCCATTTCCCGGCCAATTTCCACCTCCCCTCCCTCCCCCCCTTCCCCATCTCAACACCTCTCGCTCTCCGGAGCAAGGTCAGCCCCTGTGGGTTTCCATCTCCCGTGCTCCTCGCTCGCTCCTGCCAGCCTCGGTCCTCCGGGTCACTGTCCAGCCGCCGCGGCCTCGGCCCCCGCGACTCCCGCCCCGCATAACCCCTCCCTCCCCGGGCAGATGCTCCCCTCCCTCCCCAGAACAGCTGAAGGTCTCAGTCACCTCCGAGGGGAGCGCAGGGGGAGGGGAGGGGAGGGGGCGGGGAAGCCTTGACGTCGCTGCCCGGGACCCGGCCCGGTACTGGTAGGGGCTGGGGCGTCCGTCTGAGAGCCCCCTCCCCAAAGTCCCACCTCCCGGGCGCGCGCCGGCGGCTGCGGCTAAAGTCTCTCCGAAAGCGTGAAGGGGGATTGGAGATTTTATTTTCCTTTGTGCCCGCGACTGGGGCCGGATCGAGGCGGCCGGGCCGGGGGCCGCGGGATTGGGGCTCCCCCCGGAGAGGCGAGGAGCGCAACAAAGGATGCGCCGCACCGGGGTCACCGTCCCCGCGGCCCAACTTTGCGCGCGGCGCCCGAGTCCCCGGGGAGCTTGCCCGCTGCGCTGAGAACCCAGGCGTCCGGGCTGATCCAGGGCTTGGGGGCGTCCGCAGGCGGCGCTTTCCCCGCCCCCGGCCCCCAGGAAGGGATCCCGGAGCTTCCCGGAGGCAACGGGTGGCCGAGCCGTGCAAGGAGAGCGCGCTGCCCGCGGAAACTCCGCGGATGCCCCTCGCTCTGGCTGGACGACCCCGCGCTCCGCGTTCAGGGCCCTACGGGGCGCCCCCTTCCCCCGCCGTCCTTCCAGAGCCGGGCTAAGGTGCGCTTTTGCTTCTCCTCCCCCTTCCTCCCTCCTCTGTCTCCTCCTTCCCCCCCCCCCTTTTCCCCCTCCTCTGAGCCCAGCCAAGGGTCACACCTGATCTTTCTCCTCCTCCCTTCCTCCCTTCCTTCTCCCCCTGCTCCTCCCTGGGGACTCTGCCGAGGAAGGGGGCCCAGAAGAGGGCATGTGGGTCCTCTTTTGACAGTGGCCAGGTTTGGGGTGACACTCGCTCAAATGGCCAAGTGGCTACGAGACTACCTGAGCTTTGGCGGTCGGAGGCCCCCTCCGCAGCCGCCCACCCCCGACTACACGGACAGCGACATCCTGCGGGCCTACCGGGAACAGAAGGATCTGGACTTTGAGGACCCCTATGAGGATGCAGATGGCCGCCTAGAGACTGACTCCGCGGGGCCCGGGGACTCCAAGGGCCCTGGAGACACCAAGTACGACTCTCCAAAGCACCGGCTCATCAAGGTGGAGGCAGTTGACATGGCCAGAGCCAAGGTCTTGCTGGGCAGCCCCCGGGAAGAGGTGCGTGGCTAAGGCCCAGAGGTTGGGTGGCCCCAGGAGACTGGGTGGGGCGGCCAGGCTAGGTTTCCCCAGGACTTTGGGGAGCGTGTTTTATGTGTTACCCCAGGGAAAGACCAGGGCATCAGCCGGACACTCCCCAATCGTCCATCCGCTTCGTGGAGTTTGATATCTGCCCCTTTTCACTGCACAGCACTGGTTGTCCTCCTCCCTCTCTGACTGGCTTTGTGCCCCTGTCCTCCTGCTTCCTGATTCCCCCCTTCTGGATCCCTCCGCACAGCTTCCCTTCCTCTTAGCAGCTGAAGGGATCTTCCTTAAACAGATCTGAGTGAGTCAGTTTCCTGCGGTCACTTAAACATCCTCACCACTACTCTCCACCCTTCCTCTCTTATTACTCCCATTTTACAGAAGTGGAAACTGAGGCTCACAGAAGAGAAGCGACTGGCCCAAGGTCACATGGCTCTAGCTTGTTAGAACTTGAACCCAAACCTGCCTCCAATGCCCATGCTTTTTTTTTTTTTTTTCAGTACTTTTCCTAGAGGATCAGGGGGTCCACCCCAAACCCTCAGTGGAGAGACAGAGAAGGCTTCAAAGAGGGTTACGGTAAACTGTGTCAGGTAGTGGTTAATGGCACAGAGAAAGGTAGGAGGAAGCAGGGACTCGGGGAAGCAGACAACCAAGGATCAAGCGCTGCTTCTTACTTATCAGCTGTGTGACCCTGAGCAAGTCACTTGCCCTCTCTATGCCTTGGTTTTCTCATCTGTAAAATGGGGATAAGGTACTTACTGAGTGTTGGTGCTACAAGTAAATATATGTGAAGCCTTTAGAACAGTACTGGCACCTAATCATTAAAATGATTGAAGGAGGGAGGTAGGGATCTGTGTCGGGGAGAATCAGAACAGCACAGAGGAAGAGAGCAAGGGAAGCTCTATCTGCAAACACTCGCGGGTGGAAGAGGAAACTACTTGCTTGGAGGGGATGTATCAGATGACACAGAGACAGCAGGCAAGAGGTGTAGTATTGCCCAGCAGGGGTATTCAGAGCTAGGCTTGGTCGCCCTGAGCCCTTGACTCCCTCCCCTTCCTTTCTGTCTCCAGTTGGAGGTCGACACTGAGTACTCGGACCCTTTTGATGTCCAACCTCACCCGTCACCCCCGGATGACGGCTACATGGAGCCCTACGATGCCCAGCGAGTCATGAGCGGTGAGTGGTCAGAGCTTGGGGGAAGGTGACAGGGTCCCAGGTGGGAGTGGGAGCTGACCAGTGTCCTTGGCCTCCCAGAACTGCCATACAGGAGGGTGCAGCTGTATGACACTCCCTATGAGGAGCAGGACCAAGATCTGGGAGATGGGCCTCCTTCAGGGTGGAAACCTCGGCAGAGCCGGATGCCCCAGGAGGATGAACGGCCAGCAGACGAGTATGACCAGCCCTGGGAGTGGAAGAAAGACCACATCTCCAAGGCATTTGCAGGTGCTTCTCTGAGCCTGACCTCTGAATGCCTTGTCCCTCTATTTCCTGCTCTGGTCACATCCCCTGTTTCAACTTACAGAGTAAATCCCCATCACCTGTCACTTTGGTAGTTTGTTAATTCTCACTAAAGTGTGAATGACTGATAGTCATAATCTTCCCAGGAGAATCTGTAACTTCCTTGGAAACTGAAACCCCATTTATTTATTTATTTATTTATTTATTTATGCTGCACCGCGTGGTTTGCGGGATTTTAGTTCCCCAACCAGGGATTGAACCCAGGCCCTCGGCAGTGAAAGTGCAGAGTCCTAGCCACTGGACTGCCAGGGAATTCCCCTTTCAGAGTGCAATGGAACCTACTCATTCTGCTCACTATAGTGCAGGAATAGGCTTTGATGTCACACTAGATCTGGGTTTGTGTCACTTGGGGAAATCCCTTTATCTCCCTGAGTCTCAGTTCCCTTACCTGTAAAATGGGGATCATTCTAGTACCTATCGAATAGGGTACTTGTAAATTGAGTTCTAAAGTGCTCAATTACACAGGAGCCATTGTGGAAGAAGGTAGCATTTCCTGGAGTCGATTCGTAACTGAGTTGGGTAAGCTTGGATAAGTCTCTGAACCTCAGTTTCCTCTTCTGTAAAGAGGGAATAATAAGGTCAGCTTTAAGAAAAAAAATAACTTGGAATTCCCTAGCAGTCCAGTGTTTAAGACTTCGTTCTTCCATTGCAGGGGGCACGGGTTCGATCCCTGGTCGGGGAACTAAGATCCCACATGCTGCATGGTGCGGCCAAAAAATATATATATAGGAAAAAAATAACTTGGACCAGGAAGAGTTGTTCGTACCCAAATCTGCCCCAGAAGTTGTATGACTGTGAGGGAAATTGGAGCTCAGTGCCTCAGTCTACCTGTCTGTATATTGAGGGTGGTTTTCTAGCTCTACGAGTTGGCCAAGATCAGGCAGAACTTCCCACCTACCCCTCTAGCCACACCCCCTGCTCTCTGATTTATCACTCAGGGAACTGCCCACCCTTCCATGCCACCAGATTCAAGAATGACCACACCCCTTTCTTCTGAAGGCTAATTGGTTGCTCGCGTACCAATCCCGCCCCAACCTTAAGCCCAACCCCGCCTCTTCTGGGTTCTGATAGGTTTCCCTAAGCTGGCACCGCCTTCCTACTGAAATTCCACTGGCTTGCCCCCACCCCACCCTCTTGAGATAGGCGGGACTTAACCATTTTCTCTTTAAACCTTCTTCAGTGCAGTTTGACGGTCCAGAGTGGGAAAGAACCTCAGGCTCAGCCAAGGAACTCCGGAGACTCCCGCCCCGAAGCCCCCAGCCTGCAGAGCGCGTGGACCCGGCCCTGCCTCTGGAAAAACAGCCGTGAGTGGGGAAGTTGAAGATGGAGTTGAATCCCTCCCTGCCCCACACCAGCCACAGATTCCTCGGGCCAGGGGGGCTGGAGGAAATTTCACTCATTCACTTCATTCATTTCTTCAACTAATCTTCGCTGGGTGACAGCGCCTGCTGTGGGCCAGACACCCAGCTCGGTGCAAAGCAGAATCAGGTGGCGTCTCCATTCCCTCCGGCGTCAGATTCTGGGTTCAAATTCCTTCTCTATCTTTTGGCTGTGTGGCCTTGGGCAAGTCACTTAACCTCTCCAAACCTTGGGCTCAATACCTCCAAGAGAGTGTCTGCCTCACACAGAATAAAAAGGGATTTCCTCCCTTCCCTTGAGTGGGGTTTATAAGCCTGAGAGCAAAGAGACATCTTTCTCACCCCCAGGAGATCTTGTGGTGAAAGTGGGAGAAGCAGGATTTTGAAGGGGTCCCAACTTTAGGCTGGGGTGAAGCTCACAAGCTGGGAGAGTCTGGGTGTTCTCTGTGTCTCTCCAGTCTAGGAGCTTCTCAGGGAACTCCCCGAGCCCCCAGAGCCCAGCCCTGTGAGTACCAGGGTGTGTTTATCACAGTCATTCCCAAACCTCTTAGGTGGGCCATACAGAACTGCCTAATTAACCCAAGCACAAGGTATTTTCTTTCAATACAAACAACTGTTTGGTGCTCATCTGTCTTTGACACTTTGCTCCCACTGCTAGCTTCTCTTTGAGCACATTAAAGAAAAATATTATGTAACAAATGGTACAGGTGGGTTGGGGATACAGGATGTGGTGAATCTCATGAAAGTGATATGCAAGTGATTCCAGTTGGAGGATTAGGGAGGGGTTGAGGACACTTGGAGACCCAGCTGAGGGAGGCTGTAAAAATCAAGGTCGGGGTATGTGCTGAATTGGAAGGAGCAGCTCCAGGTTGACCTGGGTTCAGCTCCCTCCCAGGGAGAACCTTGTCTGCCTGAAAACCAGGCTCCTCTTGAGAAATCCAAGGGAATTTGTCTCACTTGTTTGCCTGGACGTCACAAGTCCTTGAAAGAGCTGTGCCTGCATCCAGCCCCAGGACGTGTTGGAAAGGGGGATTGCCCTTCAGGAGACCTGTCCCCACCCCCTAGGTGGTTTCACGGCCCGCTGAGCCGGGCAGATGCCGAGAACCTCCTGTCGCTCTGCAAGGAAGGCAGCTACCTCGTGCGGCTCAGCGAGACCAGCCCCCAAGACTGCTCCCTATCCCTCAGGTGAGACCGCAGCCCCCTGGAGGGACAGAGGGTCTCAGGACTGCCTGCTTTCCGGAGCAGAGGGGTGTGTCTCCAGCAGCCAGTGGGCGGGACTTCCAGGGCTGATGGACAGAGCTTTCAGGCCAGGGGGTGGGGCTTCTAGGCCAGGGGGTGGGGCTTCCAGAGAGGCCACTGGCTTGGTTCCGACTGAGAATGAACTCCCTGTCACTGGAGGTACGCAAGAAGATGGAGAGGAAGCCATACCGTAGATCTAGGGCTTGAGTGAGATGGGGAACCAGGGACCCTAGACTGAGGGTAACCCTAGTGAGGAGCCCAGGACAGGTAGCACAAGGTGTCAGGAGGTTTGGAGAGAAAGTGCCTTCTGTGTTCCTGGGGAGGGACCTCCACCTGGTAGGAGCTCCAGCCTGTCTTGATAGGGGACAAGCTCGGAAGGCATCCCCGCAGTGTGGAACTAGCCAAGAGCTTGACGCCAAGTGGCTGTTAATCAGAAATATTAGGGGATGCCAGCGTCGGGCTCCTGGGGGCCATGAGGGGGTGGCTTTAGGGTTGGAGAGTGTGGGCGGGTCTGGAGTGCTGGGTACCCACTCTGACTCCTGTCTCCAGGAGCAGCCAGGGCTTCCTGCATCTGAAGTTTGCTCGGATCCGAGAGAACCAGTTCGTGCTGGGTCAGCACAGCGGCCCCTTCCCCAGCGTGCCGGAGCTGGTGCTCCATTATAGCTCCCGCCCACTGCCCGTGCAGGGCGCTGAGCATCTGGCCCTGCTGTACCCCGTGGTCTCACAGACCCCCTGACTGAGCCTCAGCCCCCCGCCCTGGGCTGTGAGGACCCAGATCAGTGGCTGCAAACGGTGGAGGTCTTTACAGTCCTGGAGAAGGCTGGATGGAGAGAAACCACCGCCCCCCCGCCCCTCCAGGGTCTGGGTCTTCATCAGAGCCGCCCTGCTCAGCCTCCTTCTGGGTTCTAGGGATTAGAATTGTGTCTCGAAGCCCTCCTCTTGCCTGGAAAATAAATAAGTTATTGTGTGTTTCAAGTGTCCTTTCTGGGAGGTGGGGATCTCAGCCCCTCAGAAGGAAAAGGGGAGGCAGACCCTTGGAGCGGGAAGAGCATCCCCAGCTCCTTGTTTTGGGGATGGAGCTGGGGTTGGAGCCTGAATGGCTCACAGGGAGGGACCAGAATCCAGAGAGCTGGAGACAGGCAGGGAGAGAGAGGCATGGAGGCAGATAAAACTCCGGAGACAGTGGATGGAGACCAGCAGATTAAAAAGATGGAGAAACGGAGGGGGCGAGGCTCTCAGGACAGCCCTGCCCCACCCTGCCCCTCCTCCTTATCCGAGGCGGGCGGGCGGGCGGGCGAGGGCTGATGCTGTAGAAAGGACATCTGTCCCCATGGAAACAGCAGAAGTGGGGGAGGGGAGCCAGGCCCAGCTGGTGTCACTTCAAGGTGACAGTCGGGCAGGAGACCCCGGGGGCTGATAAATGCCAGGAAGCCCCGATCCCCCCCCCCCCCGCACCCAACTCCAAGCCTGCCTGGGGGAGAGATACCAACTGGGGAGGGGGTGTGTCCAGTTCCGGGCACTGTTTTGAAGCCAGGGGCATCACTTCTCTCTGCTAATTGGACATGTCTCTCCAAGGATAAGAGGTGGAAGGCTTGCGAGTCGTCAAAGAGCCCCCTCACCACAGTGGTCCTCTGAGACCCCCCCTGATGACTCCTCAGATCTCTTTAGCACTCCCAAATTGCCACAAATTCTGGCTTTGGTTTCTTCATGAGCCTTTATTGGGTGTTCTTTTTTTTTTTTTTTTTTATTGGGTGGTCTTTGGGCAAGGGAGAAATCCAGTCTCATAGAAATGAGGAGGGGGCGTGTTTCAGGATGAACTGCTGGACTTCGTGATCCTCTTGGAATAAGTCACATCTTTACGTAGCTGCTGGGGGGGTGTCCTCTGTGGGTCTCTGGGGGTTCTGATTCGTCTTCCCACTTCAAAGAATCCTCTTGGCCTGGGCCAGGAGGGACTCCAACTGCAGAGATGGGGTGACTGGGCCTGGGGCTGGAGGAAGATTTGGGAGCCAGAGGCCGCTTGGGGGTGGGGGGCCAGGGGAAAGAGATCGAATAGAAGCTTTGGCCCTTCTGATTCTTGCTGGAGATGTCCAGCATCTTCCCCTACACAGTCCATGCCTCACTCTTCCTTGGGGCCCTCCGGGGCTGGTATAAGGCATTGATGTAGAGTGGATTCCCTGCATTGGAAGGAGGGGGGTATGACACCAAGAGGGGAGAATCACTTAAGAGAGCCTGGCCCTCTCCAGCCCACTTTCTGGAGGCTTTGTCTATGCCTCTGAAAAACATGGGTGTAGGGGCCAGCCTTCTCCATCTATTCCCCTTCTCTGCCTCCCAGCCTCACCCTCGCTCCTTCCAAAAGGGGCAGGTATCAAAGTCAGAAGGGTCTGCGTTCCATCCTTGTCAAGAAGCTGCAGTTCCCGCATCCGCCACGCGGGGGCGGGGTCGCCAGTGGATGGCGATGCTCGTGGGAACCGTCCGCCCTCCGAGCGGCTACCTGCGCGGTTCCTTACCTGCGTCTCTGTTCCGGCAGCGGCGGCGGCCCCAGATCCAGGCGCCCAGAGCGAAAGCGGCCACGGCCACCGCTCCAGTCACCAGCAGTGCGAAGGAGAGCCCTGGGAAGGCGGTGGTGGTTTGTGGGCGGTCTGACTGGGGGCGGGGCACGGGGGCGGGGCACGGGGGCGGGGGGGGCGGGGCTGGAGGAGGGACACGTGGACGGAACTCACCTGAGAAGCTCCGGTTCAGTAGCCAGCCAACTGCCGAGAAGAAACCTACGTCTCAGGGGAGCTCACCTTCGAGTCCAGCTTCTTGCACCTCTTCAGGGTAAGAGCCCCTCTACCCCGTGTGGGACCTCAGGGTTCTTGCCCCTGCCATGCTGTGTGAATTCAGGCAGGGATTTGCTCTGAACCTGTTTCCTCTTTTGAAAAAAGGATACTAATCATTCCTCTCTTAATGGGTTATTGTGAAGTAAATGCCAACGGGATTTTCTCATCATGAGCTCCATCATCCCCACCATGAGCTGCACCACCCTTGTCATGAGCCCCATTGCTGCCATAATAGGCTCCACCGTTCCCATCACAAGCCTTATCATCCCCACCCTTAGTCCCAGCACCCTGAACATGAGCTCCATCATCCTCATTTTGAGCTCCACCATCTTCACCAGGAACTTTGCCAACACCACCATGAGCTCCATCATCCTGATCGTGGGATCTATCGTCCTCATGGCTCCTGTTTTTTGAGTGTCTACACTGTGTCAATCCCAAGAAAACTGAGCCTCAGAGAGCCTGAGTCACTTGCCTGGAGTCACACATCCAGGCAACAGCTGGGCCATGCTTTGAACAAAGGTGTTTCTCCCCTCAGCCTCCCTCTCCCTTCCCTGTTTCAGAAAGAAAGGAAAGGAAAAAAACCAAACCAAAACAAACAAACAAAAACTTACACGGGCCTGAATTTTTGAGTCTTGCTGAATAATCAGTATCATAGACACAATAATAACCACTTATGTTTACTGAGGACTTACTATGTTCCTGACCCTGCAATAAACTCTTTAGATATAATCACTTTAAATTCACCTAATCTGATGAGGAAAGCACTATTGGCTGAATTTTGATGACTAAGGAAACAGGCACAGAAGGGTCAAGTCACTTGCCCAAGGTCACACAGCAAGTGAATGGCAGAATGGGGATGTGCTTTCAGGTCTGTATAACTGACATGAACCCCAGCCAAAGGTGCCTTCTCCTGTGACTAAGGCGAGACCCAGAGCCCCCAACCCCTTCATCATGGAGGTTCTAAAGTTGGCAGTGGTCCCAGGGTTCCAAGCAGCTGTTCAGGGATGGGAAAGCCAGCTGTGGGGAGCTGGACCTGTGCCCGCTCACTCTCGCTCCCTCACAGCTGCCAACAACTCACAGCCTGGTGCCTCTGCTACCCTGCCTCTGCTAATTGGTAATTGGCCCCCTCGTCACTGGAGGGGTGGGGGGCAGGCAGGACAGCCATAACACACCGCCCCAGAGGCAGGCAGCGGGTGGGTCCTGCCAGCTGGAGACAAATGGGCGTCTCTTGGGCCTGGGAGCCCGGGTGGTGCTTCATTCTGCCTGATACGGGCCAGACATATGCCCAAGGCCCTTGGGAACCGCCGAGAGAGAGCAGGACCCCAACGGGTCAACCTGAGTCTCCGGCCCCTATAGTTTGGCCTATAATGGGGTGTCATGAAGAGTGGGGGAAACGCATGAGGTGGGCTCTGGAGAAAGCTGGCTGCATCCCCGGCTTGTGTGTGTGGTTGGACGTGTCTTGGTCCTTGCTGGGCCTCAGCTTTATCCTCTGTAAAGTGAGGCAGGTGGCTTAGCTGATCGGGAAAGTGGCTTCTAGCCTTGAGAGTGCATGGCTTTCTTTTTCGTTTATTTGTTTGGCCGCGCCACACGGTTTGCAGGATCTTAGTTCCCCGACTCACCAGGGATCGAACCCGTACCCCCTGCAGTGGAAGCATGGAATCCTAACGCCTGGACCCCGAGGGAATTCCTGAGAGTCAATGGTTTTCAATTCTGGATTCTGGAATTCTAGAATTTTCTGCTCCTACACACTTTGTGATGCAAAATTCTAAGAGTCTCTCTGGGACTCCCCTGGTGGTCCAGTGGTTAAGAATCCATCCTGGGCTTCCCTGGTGGCGCAGTGGTTGGGAGTCTGCCTGCCGATGCAGGGGACACGGGTTCGTGCCCCGGTCTGGGAGGATCCCACATGCCGCGGAGCGGCTGGGCCCGTGAGCCATGGCCGCTGAGCCTGCGTGTCTGGAGCCTGTGCTCCACAACGGGAGAGGCCACAGCGGTGAGAGGCCTGCGTACCGCCAAAAAAAAAAAAAAAAAAAAGAATCCATCCTGCAATGCAGGAGACACCAGTTCGATCCCTGTTCAGGGATCTAGGATCCCACGGGTCGCAGGGCAACTAAGCCCATGCGGCACAACTAGAGAGCCTGAGTGCTGCAACTGGGACTTAACACGGCCAAAATGTAAATAAATAAATATTTAGAAAAAAATTCTAAGAGTTTCTCTTTTTTTTTTTTTTTTTTAGAGTTTCTCTTTTTAAAGTAAGATCGGTTTCCCTGGTGGTGTAGTGGTTAAGAATTCACCTGCCAGTGCAGGGGACACAGGTTCGAGCCCTGGTCCGGGAAGATCCCACATGCTGCAGAGCAACTAAGCCCATATGCCACAACTACTGAGCCTGTGCTCTAGAGCCTGCAAGCCACAACTAGTGAGCTCTCGAGCCACAACTACTGAAGCCCGCATGCCTAGAGCCCCTGCTCCGCAACAAGAGAAGCCACCACAATGAGAAGCCCACGCACCACAACGAAGAGTAGCCCCCGCTCAGGGCAACTAGAGAAAGCCTGTGCAAGCAACAAAGACCCAACACAGCCAAAAATAAATAAATAAATAAATAGATTAATTAATTAATTAATATTAAAAATAAGTTAATAAATAAAGTATTTAAGACTACAACTCTAAGATTCTAGAATCTTCCATTCCTTTATTTCAGTGTTTCTCAACTTTTTTCATTATCACTCCCCTAAGTAGACATTCTAAGAACCTTAATTTTTTCCCCAATGAAATGTTAATACCACAGACACTCTGTAACTCTGTTTATGGGCTGTCTGCATATCGATGCTTTGTACATAAAAAGAGTAAGATTTTCTTTGCTCCCAAGAACAAATTTTTGCCTCCTTAGCAGTGACAGTCCCATGCAGAACATATGCTGTAATTCTCAGAGCTTAGAATTTATGTCCCTAGGATTCTAGAACTGCAAGATTCTTTTTTTTTTTTTCCGGTACGCGGGCCTCTCACTGTTGTGGCCTCTCCCGCTGCGGAGCACAGGCTCTGGACGCACAGGCTCAGCGGCCATGGCTCACGGGCCCAGCCGCTCCGCGGCATGTGGGATCTTCCCGGACTGGGGCACGAACCCGCGTCCCCTGCATCAGCAGGCGGACTCTCAACCCCTGCGCCACCAGGGAAGCCCTAGAACTGCAAGATTCTATCTTGTGGTTTGAGATTCTGGAATTGTCCTCGGTACAATAGAAATGTGTCCATATGTTGACCAAAAGACAAATTCTAGATTGTTCACAGCAGCCTTATTCAAAATAGCCAGAACCCAGAAGCTGCCCAAACGGTCATCAGTAGGAAATTGGAATGATTGGTGGTGATGGAGGCCGCTCTGCAGCAAGGATGAGCCACTGCTCCACACACCAACATGGAGGAATCTTCCAGCCATCTTGTTGAGTGAAAGATGTCGGAGAGAGAATATACTCTGTGAGTCCATTTAAGTAAAATGTGAAACCAGTTAAAATAGATTTATGCTGTTAGAGGTCAGGATGGTGGGGTGGGCATGAGGATGGCATCTATGAGGAAGCAGATATGTGTGTTGAGCATGGTGCTGGGTACCCAAGTGTGTTCAGGTTGTAAGAATCCATTGCTGTGGTTTGTATACATCCCTCTAAAATTCATATGTTGAATCCTAACCCCCAATATGATGGTAACTGGAGGTCGGGGCCTTTGGGAGGTGATTAGATCATGAGGGTAGAGCCTTCATGAATGGGATCAGTGCTCTTATAAAAGGGAACCCAGGGGACTTCCCTGATGGTCCAGTGGTTAAGACTCCATGCTTCCAGTGCAGGGGGCGCAAGTTCGATCCCTGGTTGGGGAACTAAAATCCCACATGCCGTGCGGCATGCCCCCAAAAAAAAAGGACCCCAGAGAGCCCCCCGGCTTCTTCTTCTACGTGAGGACATAGCTAGAAGGTGCAAGCTATGAAACACGAAGAGGGTTCTCACCAGAACAAAACCTTGCTGGTGCTTTGATCTTGGATTTCCAGCCTCCAGAATTCTGAGAAAAAAATCTGTGGTTTATTTAAAAACACTACCCAGTCTGTAGTGTTTTGTTATAGCAGCGGCCAAACAGACTAAGACATCCATTGAGCTGGCCACTTACAGTGTGTGCATTTCTCTGTTTGTAGGATGTACTTGAATAGCGTGTTTTATGGGATTGTTTTGAATCAGAATCCAGAATTATATATATTCAAGGGTTATTATAATTGTGATATCTTGGAACAGGGCTCAGCAAATATGGCCCATTGCCTGTTTTTTTCAATAAAGTTTTATTGGCATCCAGGCCCGCCCATTCCTGTAGGTATGCCTCTGGTGACTTTCGTGCTGCAACGGCAGAGTGGAGTCGTTGCAACAGAGGCTGTCTAGTTTACAAACTTCTTGCATCTGCAGACTTTCTGTTCCTAGGAATCTGATTTGGAGAATTTATGTTTCTAGGAGTTTGAGATTCTACAGTTTTAAGATTTCTGGAAGTTCCAAGTCCCCAGCTTGCCCGCACATGCTCTCATACCTGTCTCCACCAGGAGCTGTGTCCCACTGCCCTGGGCCTCCTCCAAATCAGGGATCTCCACGGTCGCCCAGCACACGTAGAGCCCACTGTCATTGAGGCTCACGTGGTCCAGCTGCAGGGTGAGATTGCCAGGCGGCTGCCAGGGGAGCCGTCCCCTAGGCCCGCAGACAACCACGGTGAGACTGCCGTTGATGATGCGTGTCTGGCACAAGTTGTCACCATCCTTGGTCCATTCGATGTGTAGCTGCTCCCAGGCCTGGGCCTGCACCACCTGGCAGGCCAAGGTCACCTGACTGTCCTGCCTCACCTGCAGCAACTTGGGTGCCTGCTGCACAGTCAGGCCTGTGGCTCCTTGCAGGGCTGGGGGACAGAAGAGGGGAGTGAGGCCTTTCTCAGTGTGTGTGAGTGTGTGTGACTTACTGCATTAGCCAGCCCACAGGGATGAGGCAGTAAGAGTCTGAAAGCTTGCTGTCTGTGTGATCTTTGCAAGGTTCTTGCTGAGGCTCAATGGCCTCATGTGTGAAATGGGGATAAGTCTCTTGGCACTTGCGAGATTTCAAGGTGGACGGTATGACGTGTCCGGCTCTCAGCCACACACATATTGCCTCGCGTGAGCCAGACCCTGTCCTGGCCACTGTGGACACAGACACAGAGGTGACTAAGACACAAATCCCTACCCTTGTGGAGCTGAGGGTCTGTGGGGAGAGAGACACTGGAAGTCGTGAAAGGAGGAAAGGAATGGGGAGTGGCAATAGGGGATAAGGATGAAGTGAGAGGATCTACTTATAGAGGATGGTCAGGGAAGGCCTCTCAGAGGAGGTGACATTTGAACAGGGATCTGAATGGTAAGACGTAGTCAGTCGTGGGAAGGAAGATATGCAGGAAGAGCACTCTAGACAGAGGGAACGGGCCGTGCAAAGGTCCTGAGGCTGGACCGTGCCTGGTAAGTTGCAGGAACAGTGAGGAGGTCCCGTGGCTGGAGAAGAGCTAGCCGGCGTGAGGAAGTGGGATCCAAGAAGTCGGCAGGGGATGGCTTTTTCGAGGCCTACAGGCCATTGGGGTGGGGTGTGGTGGAGGTACAGAGGTGGGGGTGGGGAAAGGGGAGCAGTTTAGTTTTTAACCTAAGTGTGATGGGAAACCAGGGGAGCAGGGAGGAAATGTGGTCCAATTTAAGTTTTAAAAAGATCACCGTGACTGCCATGGTGAGAACAGACTATGACACAGGGAGATCAGGTGAGGCCAGGAAATGAGGGTCCAGGAGACCAGTGATGTGGGCCGGACCCTGGAAAGAAGTGGTCAGAGTCTGAATAGATTTTGAAAGTTGTCCCCAGAAGGACTACAAGAGGAACTGAATTGAGAGAGAGGAAAAGAGGGACAGTGGCAGATTTCCAAGGTTTAACCTGAGGGACTTTGTGAATGGTGGAGGCTTTGGGCCAAGATGGGGGACACCGAGGGAGAAGCAGGGCTGGAGGGGAAAGAGTTTGCTTTGGGCCATGAGAAGTCTGGGGTGTCTGTTAGACACCCCTTCAAGTTCCCGGTCTTTGGGGTGCAGTTGTAGCTGATGCTAGAGAGAGGAGATCCAGGGAAGAGTATTCCAGGCAGAGGGAACAGCAGGTGCAAAGGCCCGGAGGTGGGATCAAGCTTGATGTGTTGGAATAAAAAAAAGAAAAAAGGGGGCTTCCCTGGTGGCGCAGTGGTTGAGAGTCCGCCTGCCGATGTGGGGGACACGGGTTTGTGCCCCGGTCCGGGAAGATCCCACGTGCCGCGGAGCGGCTGGGACCGTGAGCCATGGCCGCTGAGCCTGCGCGTCCGGAGCCTGTGCTCCGCAACGGGAGAGGCCACAACAGTGAGAGGCCCGCGTACCGCAAAAAAAAAAAAAAAAAAAAAGAAAGAAAAAAGGAGAGAAGAGTCAGCAGGCTGGCCACGGGGGAGAGAGGGAATGCAGAGGACAGAGGAGATGAGAGGCCAGCGGAGCCAGGTCACGCAAGACTCGTACGCAGGTCATGGTGTGAATTTTATCCTGCCAGCCCCTCTGAGGATCCTTGCTAGAACCCTCCAACCCTTGTAAAGTTCTGAGTATCAGGGAGAGAGACGGGGCCTATTTGGCAGAGCAGAGAAACTAAGGTTTCGAGGGGCCCTGTAAAGGAGGGGCAGGAAGCTGGGTGATGGGTTGCAACAGGGTGGGGGTAGAGGGGAGGGAGGCCCAAGTACTCACTCCAAAACTGTGCCAGGAGGACCAGCACCTTGTCCAGGGAACCCATTCCTGGCCCATCAGGCTCCCCTCTCCCAGCATCCTGTCAACCCCCTCCCCCTCCTACATGACAGACTTCCTGCCACAGAGACATATGTGACACTCCACCCCCACCACAGAGGTATAGGTGACACCCGGGCAGCCAGCAGATGTGTGGTGGCCACTGCTGCTTGGGGTTCCACTTCCTGTCACCTCTTGCCTCAGTTTTCCAGAAGTTTTTTTTTTTTAATCTGAAAAGCAGTATGCGTATGTGGTGGAGATCATGTGAGTGAAAATCCTTCTAAAAGACTATACAAACACACCTAGGCTGGGGGGGGACACATTGAAGGGCAGGTGAGGCAAGAGGAGGGGAGGAGAGGGGAGCAGGTGGCAGAGGCCTGAGCAGGGGACAGAATGGCAGAACCCCAGCCTCAGTTATTTTGCCCCCAAGGTGTCTTCCTTTGGGGTTCAGAGGAAGGGACTTCTTCTAATGGCTTTGAGTCCCACGGCAGGTAGGGTTGCTCCCCTGTCCCCACAGCCTGGGGAGAAGATTGGGGGCCCAGTCGAGGGGGTTCAAAAGCTCTGGACTTTCTCCCAGCCCTGCACCCATCACCCCACAGCCGGCAGTACCCACCCCAGAGGAGGAGGCAGACTCCTAGGCCTCAATGTCTCACCCCCAACCACAGTGTGACCTCCTTTTTTTCAACCAGAAAGAAGAGGGTCAGTGTTCTTGGCAGAATTGTTCCTGTCAACCACAGGGAGGCCCCTGCGGTGGCACTCTGCCCACACTTCCCCAGGAAGTGCCTCCCAGCCTCCTCCTAGCCCTATGCATTCTGGGCAGGCAGAGAGGCTTCTGGAGGAGATGTGAGAGCCTGGGGCTTTGTGGGATGCATAGGAGTTCAGTTGTGATTTAGGGAGGGAAAGGCGGCTTTGGAAGCTGAACATCCGCTTGGGCAAAAGACTTTGGCTTTTCAGTAAATGTAAGGCGTCAGTAGTTGCGGGGGTCAGATATCTGGGCCAGGTGGAGGTGGGTTGCAGTGGAATTCCAGTTTGAGTGGCAGCTGAGAAGTTGTGTGGGTGAGAGAGTGGGGAGACTGAGGCACTAGGAAGACTAGGGGTAGGCTCAAGGCCACACGGCAGTCGAACCCAGGCATCCTGCCTCCCAGTTCCGGGCTCTCTCCAGCTCAGACATCATTAGCAATGTCGCCTGGTACGACCCAGGCTCTGTGGGTCTCGGCTCTCGGCGACCCTAGCGCAAGAAGGACTACATTTCCCAGCCTGCCGCGAGGGGCGCGCCTGCGCCCTGCGGCCAGTGATGGAGCGCTGACTGGGGGCGCGGCGGCGGCGGCGGCGGCGGCGGCGGCGGCGGCCGCGGCGGCGAGGGCTCGGCGGGCTATTGGCTACCGGCAGCGGCAAAGGCAGCTTGGGGACTAGAAGAGCGAGTGAGACCCGCAGCCCTGGCCGGGGACGACCTGGGCTGCAGCCATGGAGGACCAGAGGGTAAGACCGGGGCGGGGCGGGGCGGGGCGGGGCCCGCGGCGGGGTTAGACAAGAGGAGGGGACCAGGTGATGCCGCAGCTACCTCCCTGCCCCCCCGCCCCAGCTGCTCTGCGGACGAAGCCCCACCCCCACCGCAACCGCGCCCGGATCTAGCCCCGATTCTAGACTCAGCCCCCCCCACAACTCTCGCCACGACCCCACATCATCTTGGCCTGGGTTCGGGCACATCCCCTCCATGTCCCCCTCGCCCTCCCAGTACCCCAGACCCAGCCTTGACTCCATCTCCCACGCCTTCCACCCGGATTGCGGACCAGGTGTCCCGGCCCCCGCCCCGCCCCGCCTCGGAGGACGCCCCGCCAGCTCAGCACTGGTGACCCCATCAATCCCGCGACCCCAGGAAAAGCACCCGTCGGAGCCCTGGGTTAGGGATACAGGCCCCAGCAGCATCCCCCCACGCGGCCTCCTTCCCTCCCGTATCCCCTCTTCCAGGCCTCCTTGCCTTTCTCCACTTACCTGGTGGTCTCTCTAACCCTTCCTCAGGTACCTCCTTTCTCCTTGCTAATCCCTTTTCCCAGCGTATCCCCTTCCCCAGATGAGCCCATGTTCTGCAGGCCTCCTTTTCCTCTGGGGTTTCTTTCCCGAAGCTAGTCCCTCGCCCTGGATCATGCCCTGCCCTCAGGATATAGGTATCTGGTTGAAGGCTTTGTGCTCAGGCAGACCTAACTGGGGCCCAGGGTCTGTCCCTTCCTGAGAAGCTCTCTCAGAGCCTCAGTTTCCTCCCCTGTGAAATGGGCACGCATAGGCCGCCTAATGTCTGCCCGCTTCCTGAGAGATGTAGGGCCCGAGCTCCGCCCAGGGCCTGCTCTTGGTGGATGCCCAAGCTCATTGGCACCGTGGCCCCCGCATCTCCTCCCTGGATGCCTGGAGGACAGAATGGGGAGTCTCAAGTCGGGGAGCCCGGCCAGGCTGAGGGGCTTACCTGTGTGCGCGCTTCCCTGGGGGCAGGAGGCTCTGCGGAAGATCATCACGACACTGGCTGTGAAAAACGAAGAGATTCAGAGTTTCATCTACTCCCTCAAGCAGATGCTGTTGAACGTGGAGGTGAGGAAGTCACCCCCCCAGGAGGGAGGGAGGGGCAGCCATACGAGCTAATCTGCTGATGTCCATGGGACTCGTGGGCCTGGCTGCCACGGCCAGGCCTGTTTCCCCATCTGAGCACCGGCTTTGACAATCCTAGCCCTTCTGACCCCACAATGTCTCTCCAAAGGCGAACTCGGCCAAGGTGCAGGAGGACCTGGAAGCCGAGTTCCAGTCCCTCTTCTCCCTCCTGGAGGAGCTGAAGGAGGGCATGCTCATGAAAATAAAGCAAGACCGTGCCAGCCGCGCCTACGAGCTGCAGGTGTGTGTGTGGGAGGGGGGGCGGGCCGGGGGGCGGTGCTCTCCTGGAACCCCGCCCAGACGCCATCCCCCATCCCACCCCTCGCACTCAGCAGAGCCCAGCTGGCCTAAGCATCTTCGTCCAAACCTGCCCCTCCTCCTGTGCCCCTTCCCAGAGATGTCCCCAAGTGTCCCCGGTGTCCAGAGCCGGACCCTCTAGCGGTGTCGGCCACACCTTCTCTTTTTTCCTGGGGTCTTCCCAGCCTCCTCCCTGGCCATGACCTATTAATGTCCCACCCACCTGCTCTCCTTCTTAATCCCCTCTCCCATCCACCCCTCCTCTCCACGGCTGCAGCCCCACCCGTACATCTGGCTTTTCCTCCCCACCTGTCCTCACCCAGGGCTTCCAATTTCTCAGCCCTTCCCACTGGTGCCCCAGATCTGAGGGCATCACCCCTTGCCAAACACCCCCCTGTGAGTCTCCTGGGGTCTCAGATTCCAAGCTGGGGTCACTGGCGGTTGCACCAGAACCTCCTGGGCAACTCCTAACACCCCAGATTCCCATCCCTGGGGGATGTGGAGCCCTGGGCTTAGATGTGGCCTGGGCATGTGCATTTCTAAGGAAGGGATCCCCAGGTGGTTCTGATGCCCTGCCTGCAGAGGGCCAGCCTCCCTCTCCCACCTGCAGTTGGAGAAGGGCAAGGTACCCTGCATCCGGAAGGCGGTGGGGAGCCCTGGGAGGGCTTGAGGCAGTGGAGTAAGGTGTCTCTTCTCTCGGTGCCATGGCACCTGCAGAACCAGCTGGCTGCCTGCACGCGAGCTCTGGAGAGCTCTGAGGAGCTTCTGGAGACGGCCAACCAGACCCTGCAGGCCACGGACCGCGAGGACTTTCCTCAGGTATGTGCCTCGGAAGCGACTGGTAGGGCTGCCAGATAAAATACAGGAGCCCGAGATACATTTGCGTTTCAGATCAACTACGAGTAATTTTTTAGTATAAGTATGGCCCATGCAATATTTAGTCTAAGTACATCCCAAAGATCACATGGGACATACGCTAAAAAGAACAATTCATCATGGTTGATCTGAAATTCAAATTTAAGAACAAATAAATTTTTTAGTATATCTCATGCAAATGTTTAGTATAAATATTTCCCAAGTGTTGCATGGGACATATTTACACAAAAATACATATTCATTCTTTATCTGAAATTCAGATTTAACAACGAATAATTTTTTAGTCATATGTCACGTGCAATATTTAGTATAAGTGTGTCTGAAATATTGGATGGGACCTACTTATACTAGAAAATCATTTCCTGTTTATCTGAAATGCAAACTTAACTGGGCATCCTATAAAATTTTTATTTGCTAAATCAGCCAACTGTATGTACTGGGTACTGGGTGGAAGGTGCGGGTGGGAGCCTGTCTTCGCCCCCTGTCCCTTCGGGGCTCAGCCAAGGTTTTCTGCCCCAGTGTCGGGGCACTTTGCCACATAGATGCCTGGCTGGGCCTCAGTCTTCCTGTCTGTATACTGGCTTTCTGACTCAGTCAACACAATTCTTTGGATTTTATTCTGTCCCTCTTTCTAGGCTGCCAAGCAAATCAAAGATGGGTAAGATGCTGGGCCCTGGCTCCCACCCCATTGCCCCACCCCTGTTGTGAAGGTGGGAATGCCCAGGTGAGGGTCCCTTGGCCCAGAGCACTGGACAGGAAGAAGGGGGAGGGGTTCCCCTACACACACCTCGGAGGACTAGGCCTGGGCGTCCACCTCCTTCCCTGCAGGGTGACGATGGCCCCCGCCTTCCGGCTGTCATTGAAAGCCAAGGTCAGCGACAACATGAGTCACCTCATGGTGGACTTTGCACAGGAGCGGAGAATGCTACAGGCACTCACATTCCTGCCTGGTGAGAGGGGAACTTGCTGGAGGGCCAAGATTGCAGGGAAATGGCCCAGGAGTCTGGGGGGCCTTGAGACAAGGCCTAGAGCAGGGCTGACAGCCATTTGTGGAAACCCCAGAAGGCCCCGCCCTGGGATGGAGCCCTGAGAAGTCCCACCCCACGGTAGATGGAGCCATGAGTAAGCCCCACCCTGTGACAGAGCCCTGAAGAAGCCCCACCCACCAGGGGTGGAGTCCCATGGAGGCCACACCCCCAATTGGTCGTGTTCTGGAAATGTTCTTCGTCTGGATGGCGGAATCCAGAGAAGGCCCAGCCATTTGTTGGTTAAACCCTGAGAAAGCTCTTCCCTACCCTCCACCCTTTGAGGAGGTTCCACCCCCAGGCCCCACAACCCAGAGGGGCCCCGTCCCTAATCCTGGGATCCAGAGGACACCCCGCCCCCAAGAAGGTCTATTATGTGGGTGGGGTTACAGCAAGGCCTGCCCCTGCAGGCACAGCACCCTGACACCCCTCTCTGCTCTGTCCTGGGCAGTGCCTAGTGCCCCTGTGATCGACCTGGCCGAGTCCCTGGTGGCCGACAACTGTGTAACCTTGGTGTGGCGCATGCCAGACGAGGACAACAAGATTGACCACTACGTGCTGGAGTATCGGCGGACCAACTTTGAGGGCCCGCCCCGCCTCAAAGAGGACCAGCCCTGGATGGTCATCGAGGGCATCCAGCAGACAGAATACACCCTGACCGGTAAGGGCAGCTCACCCTTCCCCATCCGTCAACCTGGGGCTCATGGACGATCCTCAAGGCACGTGGGGTGTGAGAGCAGCTGGGCTGGACCGGTGGGGAGTAGCAGAAATAACAATAATGAAAACTATACTGGTGACAGCCACTGTACCACGTGTTGAGGGCTTACTATGCACTAAGCCTTTTACCCACCTGTAATGGGCGTGCTTATTATCACCATTTTACAGATGGAGGAACTGAGTGAGGTACGGGCCGAGAGGGCCTCCTCCATCCCTGTCTTATCTCTATGATCCAGCATTCGTTCATTCATTCATTCATTTTGACTTGATGTCTGCAGGGTACCAAGCACCATCCTTGGAGTAGTGGGGGAGCAAAGTGGGTGAAAATCCCTCCTCTGGTGGACTGGTGTTTGGGGGGGCTACCCTCCCAGGATTTGGGGATTTCCTTGGCAGTTATAAGAGAGCAGAAAGCCTGGGGGAATCCGTCCAGCTGGTAGGGGAGGGTCTGATGGAAGATAAAATTAGGGGTCCCTAATGAGTTAAGAAGCCGTCCTGAGCCAAGGGAAACCCTCAGGGGCGGGGAGAGTCTCGCTGACAAGATAACTGTCACCACTGCTCTTGGGCTGTAATCAGCATGCATGGTTAATAATAAGCATGCTAATTGCGGGAAAGAAAAGCCAGCAACTTGCGAGAGGGCCTGAGAAACTCTTGGCTTATCCTTTGCATGGGAATCAAAATAAACACATCCCATTGTTTCCCCCAATCTTTTTTTATTGTGGTAAAACACACATAACATAAAATTCACCATCTATCTCCAGAACTTTTCATCTTGCAAAACTGAAACTCTGTCCCCATTAGCTTTGTTTGTTTGTTTTAACTTTTTGGCCGCACCACACGGCTTGCAGGATCCTAGTTCCCCGACCAGGGATCGAACCCGCACCCTCGGCAATGAAAGCTGAGTCCTAACTGCTGGACCACCAGGGAAGTCCCCCTGTCCCCATCAGACACTAACTGCCATTCCCTTCCCCGCAGCCCCTGGCACCCACCATTCTACTTCCAGTTCTTATGATTGTTACTACTCTAAGTACCTAATATAGGTGGAATCACACAGTATGTCTGGCTTATGTCACTGAGCATCACGTCCTCAAGGTTCATCCACGTGGTACCCTGTGCGTCAGAATGTCCTTCCTTTTTTAAGGCTGAATGATAGTCCCTTGTGTGGCTATACCCAGCTTTCTCTAGTAGTGGCAGCTTACGTAACTAGAACTCAATACCAGAACCAGAAAGTTGACACGGGTACCTTCTGCAGTGTTGATTCGCTTTTCACCAGTTTTACACGCACTCATTCGTGTGTGCCTGTGTAATCCCATGTGCAATTTTATCCCATGTGTAAATCTGTGTAATCACCACCATCATCAAGATGTAGATCTTCTCCATCACAGGCTTCTGGATGCATCCTCTTTACCTCTCTGGCCTTTTCCAGAATCCATAGGGCAGGGACTTGAATCCCTCAAAAGACCTGCGATATTCAAGATAATGATGAATTTGCTGACCTATGTAAATAACCTATGTGGTTATTTGCAGTCCACCTACTCTCTCGTTGATTGTTTGAAAGACAGGAAGGTTTGGGTTGAGTTTATAACTTATATTCCTTGACCCATCTCATCCTCATGGGAACCCTGCTTAGTGTGTTGGGGATATGATCGTTGGGTTGCAGAGTAGGAAACTGAGGCACGCACTGTCAAAAGTCAGATGGGTTCGTGATTCTGAAACCAAGCCTCCTGGGTGGTAGGTAGTCTTAGCTCTGGGGCAGTAGATGGCGCTGCTGAGCAAACCACCTTACTCTCAGAAAAGGGGCTCCAAGGGAGGGTGAGGCAGTCTGGGTGGGCACCTGGAGGAGGTTAACAGCCAGGCTGAGGCCCAAAAGAGAAGTGGGGGAGAACAGACTTCCAGGCAGAAGAACAGCCTGATCAAGGGCTCAGAGGCCAGAACACTGAGCCTTAGTGCCTGGAACTAGTTAAGTTTGCAGAGGGAACCACAATTGTAGGGAGAGGGGAGAGGAGGAACGGGGACTTTACCCTGAGGGCAAGGGGGTCTATGGGAGATTTCAGAGCAGGGGGTACTAAGTGTTGTTTGGGATGCCCAGAGAATGGGCACCCTGTGAGGAATGCCCAGGAGGCAGCTGGACATGTGGTCTGAGCTAAAGGTTGGGCTGTGAGTGCTGTGGGTGGAGAGACGGTGTCTGAAGGGTGAGAAGGGGACAGTCAGCAGAGTGAGGTGAGCAGGGGTTCCAGACTGAGGCACCCATACATTTGAGGGTATGGAGGAGCCTGCAAAGAAGACCAAGGGGGAGCAATCAGAGGGGGCAGCCAGGAGAGGACAATGCCATGGCTGCCAAGGAAAGAGAATGTTCCATGAAGGAAGGAGTGGTCAGCCAGGAGATCCTGAAAGATGAGGATTAACAAGGCCAAAGGAAGGAGAGGGAGTGATGCGGCTGAGAGGGGGGTGTGGACAGCTCTCCAAAGAGGTTTTGCTTGAGGGAGAAGACAGCTTGATGGTTGCTTTTATTTTGTAAGATTAGAAGAAATTAATAATATTTTTTTAAAGTATAGAAATGGAGGGTAGGATATATCCTAGTAGTATGGAAAGTCTTTAAGGAACCAGGCATGGCTAGATCCAGGGGGTTCCAGCAAATGACTCGCTCAGCTCCGTTCCTGACACTCATTGGCTCTAGGGCTGCATTCTCCAGGAGGCTTGCCGACGTGCTGGAAAATTTTCTCAAAAGGAGCTTCCTTCTAGTTGGCCAGCCCAGAGGAAAGACAGAATCTGCTCATTATAATACTAGAGTCCCAGGGCAGATTCTGATTGGCTAGTTTGGGTCATGTGCCTATCCCTGGACCAATTGGTGTGACTGAGCCATAAAGCATCCTGGCTGGCCAGTCTGGGTTGTGGGCAGAGCCAAGTGATACCCCACAGGTGAATGAGGGCAAGGATGGTTTCTCAGGGATGTCATTTATAAGACACTCCTTAGAATGAAGGGTGGTGGGATTACTGTGGGACACAGGGGCCTCTAATCTATTGCTCAAAGCGTACACAATGTTGATTCCTCTGTTGTCTCGTAGGTCTCAAGTTTGACATGAAATACATGAATTTCCGTGTGAAGGCCTGTAATAAGGCAGTTTCAGGCGAGTTCTCTGAGCCAGTGACCCTGGAGACACCAGGTGACTGGCTCCCACCCCTGCCCTGGCTGAGACACCATAACCCCTTACTCCCAGGGCCCCAGGGACTGGTGTCTGAGGAGAATCTTCTAAGCGGGATTCTATGACCCTTTTTGCCATGGTTGCCAGGAAGCTCAGCGCTCGGTCCACGATAGCTTCCTTAGCCTGAGTGTCTGGTATAAACCTGGTATTGTTCTTTGCATTTGCAGTTGATCCCATTATACCTGGATGGTTTTTAGACACACACACACACACACACACACACACACACACACTCTCTCCCTCTCTCTCTCTCTCTCTCTTTTCCAAAAAATGGCTAAGCGCGCTATAGAATTGGGAATGGGATATCAGTGCTGAAGACAGATTTGTTAGCCTCCCACAGTGACACCTTTGAATGTCCTGATAGGAAGTCCTTCTGCAATCTTGCTTAACTCTGTCATGCTATAGCCCAGCCCCTTTCCTGGGATTAATCCCCAGTGGAAGCACAGGGCAGCACAGTGGTTTGAAAATGGCTTCAGACCTGGGATACCTTTAGGCAACAAGCCCTTGGCCTTCACTCCTCTGGCTACATGTTCTGCCCTCTCCACTCTTCCCCATCTTGTCTCTTGGTGTCTTTCTGCCTGTTGTCTCTGTATCTCTCTGTCTCTGAATCTTTGTCCGTTGGTCTCTTTTGCTCTCTCTCTGTCTTAGTCTCTGTTTCTTTGTGTTTTTCTGTTCTCTGTCCCTGTCATGGTCTGTCTTGGTCACTGTCTGTCTCTCTCTGTGCCTCCGGGTTTCCCCATCTCTGTGACTCCCACATCTGCCTGGCCCCAGCGTTCATGTTCCGCCTGGATGCGTCCACATCCCACCAGAACCTGCGGGTGGATGATCTCTCCGTGGAGTGGGACGCCATGGGCGGGAAGGTGCAGGATATCAAAGCTCGCGAGAAAGATGGCAAGGGGCGGACGGCGTCTCCCGTCAACTCCCCAGCCAGGTAGCCTGCCCTCTCCCCTCCCTGAGTCTCTGGTGGAGGAGATCAAGCTGGACATGGACACACAAAGTCCAGTGTGCTCAAGGCTGGGGTGGAGGGAGGGATGTGGAGCTGGGGGGACCCAAAGTGTGAATGAAGGGAGAGGAGACTTTGAAATGGGTTTTGATGGTTGAATAGGAGTTTTCCAGATGAGGAAGGTCACTGGTGTGTTCTGACATGAGAGGCCCTGTGTATGAAAAGAACCACAGACAGTCAAGGAATGATGAAAAGTTCCTGGTGGCTGGGGTGGACCAGGGAAGCCCTCCGATGGGAGAGGTGAGTTCTGAATTGAGACTTCCCCTTCCCTGTCGCCCACAGAGGTACTCCATCTCCCAAGAGGATGCCCTCAGGTCGTGGGGGACGGGATCGCTTCACAGCTGAGTCCTACACGGTGCTGGGTAAGGAGGAGGGTAGATGGGAGGAGAGAGTACTCTGGGCAGGGCCCTGATGGGGGGTGGTGGGAGAGAATTCCTTTGGCTGGGGAAACTGAGGCAGCTATCAACAAAGCTTCTGTAGGAATGGTCCCAATAATGTGTTATTGTGACACTGGAGGAATGGGAAGATTTGGGGCTGAGGGATTAATGGGGGGAATCAGAGCTTATGGATGTTCTGGACTGGGGAGTGGCTGGGCAGGAGCTTAAGAGGGGATTTCCTGGGGTCTGTGGAGTAGCTGAGACTCGGGGAGTAGCTGAGCCTCGGGGAGTAGCTGGAAAGAACAGTTGCCTGTGGAGCAACCAGGTTTGTGGAGGAGCTGAAGCAAGACAGGGGCTCGGGGAAGTGGCTTAGGGTGAGTGGAGGAGCCAGAGAGAGTGGCTGAGTCTGAGAAGTGGAGAGAATGGCTAGGATGAGAGGAGCGGTTAGCACCACAGGACTGATTGGATCCTGTGGAGGAGAAGCTGGAGTCCAAGGACGACCTGGAGTTCAGGGGAATCACCACTGTCCAGAAGAAAAGCTTGAAAAAGAAGCCAGGGTAAATGAGGAAGCCAGTGTGGTTTGTACTTTGTGGCAGGTGGCGGTGGGGAGGGCACAAATTTAGGGAGTAGCTGGTTTCTGGGGATGAGTGAGGAGAAAAGCTACCGTCTGGTGGGGCAAGAGTGTGCGGAGAAGCTGCAGCTCAGGAGTAGCTGGATCGGGGAGTAGCTGAGGTGGCAAGAATCTGGATCCGGGGTCCGGGGAGGATGTGGACTCAGGGAGTAGCTGAGATCTAGTTGAGGCTTGGAGAAGATCCGGACTTAACGAATATCTAGGGACGCCTGGAGTATCTGGAAGGAACAGCTGAGGACCGAGCAGTATCTGGAGGGAATAGCTGGGCTCTGGTTGCCCCTTTGTGAAAGGGCACCTGGGACCCGATTCTACCCAGTCCCCCCTGCCCGCTCCGCCCCACAGGGGACACGCTGATTGATGGCGGGGAGCATTACTGGGAGGTGCGCTACGAGCCGGACAGCAAGGCTTTTGGCTTGGGGGTGGCCTACCGCAGCCTGGGTCGCTTCGAGCAGCTGGGCAAGACAGCCGCGTCCTGGTGCGTGTACGTCAACAACTGGCTGCAGGTCAGCTTCACTGCCAAGCACGCCAACAAGGCCAAGGTGCTGGACACCCCCGTGCCTGACTGCCTGGGCGTGCACTGCGACTTCCACCAAGGTGACCCCGAGCCCCCGCTGATCTCTCCGGCCACCCCTGTCCACCGTCTCTCTGGCCAAACCCCTCTTACCGGTCCCCCTGTCCCTCTTGCCCTCCACCCCAGGCCTCCTGTCCTTCTACAACGCCCGCACCAAACAGCTGCTGCACACCTTCAAGGCCAAGTTCACACAGCCACTGCTGCCGGCTTTCACGGTGAGGCCTCCTCCGCGGCCCAGGGGTAAGAGCGGGCGTGGCGTGAGGGCTGGCTTCACGACTGAGGTCTCTGTGTCCCCCCCGACGCCGTCCCCCAGGTGTGGTGTGGCAGCTTCCACGTGACGGCAGGCCTACAGGTCCCCAGCTCTGTGCGCTGCCTGCAGAAGCGGGGCAGTGCTACCAGCAGCTCCAACACCAGCCTCACCTAGGCCTCAGGACGGCCCCTCAGCTGGGCTGATTTCGGGGGGGGGACGCCTCCAGGCCTCGGCTGTTTCAGCTGGGCACCTTCCTCTCACTTGCTGCTTGGAGCCTTAACTCCTGATGGGGGGTCACCAGTGAGGAGCGGGCACGGGGGCGGGCCCTCCTCCCCACCTCACCTCCTAATAAAGGTCAAACACTGGCCAGGCGGTGCTGCTGGTATTATTTTCGGGGCTGGGTGGCACTGGGTGTGCCTGGCCCTCTCTGGACCTCAGCTTTCTTGGCTGTAAAGTGGGCTTTTCTTGGGAATTGCCTGGTGGGCCAGTGGTCAGGACTCAGAGCTGTCACTGCTGAGGCCCGGGTTCGATCCCTGGTCGGGGAACTCAGATCCCATGAGCTGTGAGGCACAGCCCCCCCCAAAAGGCTTTTCTTGAGGGTCAGGAGGCAGGTTTTGCTGAGCTAAGGACCACTGTGGGCAGTCATCTGAGGGACCCCGCACTGCCCCACCCAGCCAAGCCAAACACGCAGGTCCTGGGGTCACTTGAGCTTTAATTCTGGGAGGAGGGATCTGCCTGACAGATGCGCCACACTTGGAGATTGGCCCGCTGGTCCCCTGTGCACTCGGCTGCGTGCTGCAGCGCCAGTCTCCTCTGCAGTTTCCCTTTCAGCTCTGCTGTCACATCTGCCAGCCCTGGGAGTGGGGAGAGGGCTGGTCCCTGAGGCTTCAGCGGCACCAGGGATTCCCCAGTCCAGGCTGTTCTCTCTTATATCCACCCAGGACTGCTGCAGAATTTTCGGGGCCCAGCATAAAATGAAAAATGTGTTCAATGGACGTGAGGAATTTCAAGATGGACACAGCAGAGCATTAAACCAAGCGTGGAGGTCACCCATGTGTGACTACACGGGTCCCCCGCTTGTGAAGCCCACCCTGCATTGACCCCTTACCTGTGGTCGGGGAGGAGAAAGCCTGCGCTGAGCTGACTGCCAGCTTCCTGGCCAGGCCACTGTTGAGGCCTTTTTTGGGCTCTGGTGGAGAAGGTAGATGAAGGCTGAGGCTGGCTCTTGGCTGGATGGGAAAGGGGCTGGGAAGAGGGACCCCTACCTGACTTGGGCACAATGGGTGGCTTTGGAGGCTTTGCCTGAAACATGGCCAACTTCCTGGGCTTCGGGACAACTGGTCGACTAGGGGAAGGCACTGCGTGGACAGAGATGTGGCATGTCACATCCAGTCGTTAGCCCACTCCTCATTTCCAACTCTCATCCACCCCGGCCGCCACCCACCGTCCCCGTTCACGTAGTTGGCAGCTGGGTCATCTCCAATGGGGATCACATAGTCCTCATCCTGGTTCAGTAGTGGGGGCAGCTTGTCCTGGCTGGACACAGGCGTGATGGCCGAGGGAGGCAGCTGCTTAGGGCCACCCCTAGGGGGTGCAGGACCTGGTGGGAAACTGTGGTCACTGTCAGGGCCCACGTGGTGCAGAGACACCTCAGGATGACGATGTATGTGCACACCTCGTTGCATGCATGTGTCCCTGTGCGTGTGTGTGCACGTGCCCGTTCATGAGTCTGTGTCCCTGTGTAGCGTATACATGGACACTGGGTGAATTTGCGGAAGTTGAATATATGCAAAGGGTTTATACACGTGTGTGCACGACATCGCATGGATGCTAAGGTATGTGCTTGGTCGCTTGTCTATATTAGTGTGTACACTAATCTAGTGTATGTGTAAAAGTCTGAATTTGTGCTCTTGAGTGGGTATGTCTGCATTTGTGTGTACGTACGTGATTGTGACGTGAGGTATGTATATGTGTGCTACATGGGACTGGAACTGTATGACACCTGTATTCATGCATGTGTGCGGCTACTATCTACATAGGAGCTTCTGATTATGCAGGTGGACACACACAGGTTTGTGTTCATGAGTGTGGCATGTATGTATGTGTATGTATACTTGGGCCCATCATGCACGTGGGGTCCGAAGCGTCTGACCAGCCCAGGGAGAACTATACCGCTCACTCCACAGAACTTTCCAGTCTCTTCTTGCTTCGTAATCGGGACTACCTCCCACCCTGATTTCCCATCTCTACCTACTGAAATTCTTGGGGACCTTCAGCAAACAGCCCCTCCTCCAGGAAGACTCCCCTCTACTCTAACCTGCCTCCTCTTCTCCCAGCTCTAGGTGCCGCGCCTTCCCCCACACCCTCCAGCCCCAGGTTTGACTCCTCAGGGCTGGGGCTGTCTGTGCCCAGCCATGCCCGCCCCCTCCATAATCTGGAAGCCCCTAGAGAGCAAGGTCTGGGTAATTTCTCGGCCCCTGCAACTCTGGGTAGAAGATTGGGCACAGGTGGCGCCATGAGGTTCCTAGGTCTTTCCCCACTCTGCCCCAGTGGCGACCGCGGGGACAGGGCATCACCTGGGCCGGGGGCCGAGGGCGCCACCCACACACTCTCGCCATTCTCTTTATCCGTCTCCGCGTAGCCTGGAACAGAGAGGGCGGCCTGGAGGAGGCACGGTGGCTAGGGGCTGACCCAAGGGTGTCCGGGTCGGGGAGGGGGCGGGAGAGGCGTGGACTGGGCCCCCAGAATTCCCTGAGGCTGCACCAACCAATCACTTTCTCGTAGTCATCGTCCAGCAGGAAGGGCATCAGCTTCTTATTGGAGTGCGACACGAAATAGTTGACCACTGCGTCGAGCGAGGTGCAGGAGAACTGGGGTCAGATAGGGGACGTTATCAGGGCTGGCGGGGAAGGGGAGCAGACCTTTGCAATTCCCGAGACCCGGGCCCAGCGCTCACCGGCTCCTCCACGTCGATCACGTACTTGGGGCCTTCGCGCTTCACTCTGTAGTGCCGGACCACCGGCGTCCTGCAAGGGCAGGGGCGAGTGAGTGGCCTGGGTGAGGACAAAAAAATGGCCTGCCCCTCGTCCGGGCCCCGCCACCATGGAGGGCCCAACCCCGACTTGCTCCCCTGCACACTGACCACGCCACATCCTGGCGTGGGTCTCTGCAGGGGACCAGGCTCTCGAAAGACTCCACCTCCTAGAAAGACCCTGCGCCTGGTCCTGGCATAGCCCCCCAGTAGGACCGTCCTGTATGGATTCCATCCCGGGAGGCCCCGCCCCCGGCTCCACATTCTGCCTGGGCCCGCCCCTATATATGACCACACCCCCCACACCCGACGCCCCTCCCACCCCGGCGCCGGGGCCACGCATGCGCACCCGTTGAGCGTCTGGAGCGTGCTGACCGACACTCCGCCCGCGCCGTCCCCGCTGGGCCGGAGCAGCAGGTTCCCGCACTCGGGGTGGCGCTCCAGGAGCAGCTGAGCCTCCAGCCGGCTCACTTTCAGGAAACACCTAGGGCGGGCTGCGTCACTCACCAGGACAGGCCCCGCCCCCAGAGACACAGCCACGCCCTCCCCACGTAACCCCGCCCCTGGGCACCCAGCCTTGCCCTCCCGTCCACGACCTGGCTCCTGGAGACCCTGCCTTGCCCGACCCCAGGCCCAGGCTCTGCCTCCGGAGGCTCAGGCTATCCTGCGGGCACACAGGCCAACACTCAGAGACCCATACCCGCCTCCCAGGCACCTATACCCTCTCCTGGAAAACTTGTCCCGCCCCCAGGCACCTAGGCTCGCCCATGGAGATCCAGGCCCGCCCCCAGAGAGCTAGACCCGCCCCAAACACCCAGTAGGGCTCCCAGCTGTGAGACCTAATCCCCGCCCCTGCCCGGATGCAGTCTTACGCTCAAGACCCAACGCCTGGAGACCCCACTCACTGCCCTCTCCGGCTCCATGCTGTCCAGCCCGCCACCATCCTGGAGACCCTCGGCACTTACGAGGGCATCTCGAGCGCACGTCGTGCCTCTTCTTTGGCCAGGACCTCGGCCATCATGTACAGGTGTCCGGGCAGCAGGTTCAGGTTAGACGGGACACGGAGCTGAGGGGGGCATTGGGGCGTCAGGGAATGGGAGGCTGTGACTATGTCACAGAGGGGCAAACTGAGGCCAGAGTGCGGATACAGCCAGGATGGGAACCCAGCTCTGGGGGCTCCAGAGCCACCTGACACCTCAGGGGCAAAGAGGGTGTAGAGAGGACTTCGGTGATGAGGAGGACAGAGCAAATGCTAGCATGTAGGGTCTCAAACTCAACGGCCTGCAGGGGGCAGACTGGGAACAAATGAGTAACCTAGAAATCAGGAATGTTTACTAACACTCCTGCTTTTTAAGTGATAGCAGCTGTCTTAAATTTATAGCACTTTGTTGGCAAAACAAAAGACGTTTATGGGCTACATCTGGCTGATAGGCCGCCAGTTTGTGACCAGTTTGCTATACTGGAGAGGTTTGTTTGGGGAATGAAGGTTGGAAATTAAAAAGAGGATTTCCGAGCAGGCCTAGTGGGGAATGGGGGAGAGAGGGGCCGAGGACGACCACTCTTACCTCCACCACCGTCAGGATGAAGCCTTTCCACATCTCCCGAGACTCCAGACTCTCTACCTAGGGAGGGAAAGAAAAAGATTTTGTGTCGATGAGCGTCGGTCTAGTCATCTGTGAAATGGGAGTGAGGAATAAGAGTTCCTGTGTCCAAGGGCTGTTTTGAAGATTAAATGAGCTTGAACAGGTTAATTTAGAATGATGTCTGAATATAAGTTCTTAGTAATGTGGGGTACTGTTATTCTTTAATGTTATTACATCAACATTTAAAAAAAACATAAGTCAGATCATGTATCTCCTATGCTTGAAACCCTCCCTTGACTCCTACCTCCCTCAGGGTAGAAGCCCAGGTCCTCCTGGTCACCCACAGGCCCTGTACAACCTGCCCCTTTCCCCCCCCACCCTCATTCCCTCCCTCTCTCCCCCTCTTTCACTCTGCTCCAGCCACAGGGGCTTTTTATATATATATATATATATATATATATATATATATATATATATATATATCTCACATCTTCTTTATCCATTCATCTGTCAATGGACATTTATGTTGCTTCCGTGTCTCGGCTATTGTAAATAGTGCTGCAGTGAACATTGGGGTGCATGTATCTTTTCAAATTATTGTTTTCTCCCGATATATGCCCAGGAGTGGGATTGCAGGATCATATGGTAGTTCTATTTTTAGTTGTTTAAGGAACCTCCATACTGTTCTCCATAGTGGCTGCACCAATTTACATTCCCACCAACAGTGTTAGGAGGGTTCCCTTTTCTCCACACCCTCTCCAGCATTTATTATTTGTAGACTTTTTGATGATGGCCGTTCTTTCTGGTGTGAGGTGGTACCTCACTGTAGTTTTGATTTCCTTTTCTCTAATAATTAGCGATGTTGAGCATCTTATCATGTGCTTCTTGGCCATCTGTATGTCTTATTTGGAGGAAGGTCTGTTTAGATCTTCTGCCACTTTTTGATTCGGTTGTATTTTTTTTTTTTTTTGATATTGAGCTGTATGAGCTGTTTGTATATTTTGGAGATTAATCCCTTGTCAGCCACATAGTTTGCAAATATTTTCTCTTATTCTGTAGGTTGTCTTTTCATTTTGTTTATGGTTTCCTTTGCTGTGCAAAATCTTTTAAGTTTAATTAGGTCCCATTTGTTTATTTTTGTTTCCATTACTCTAGGAGGTGGATCCAAAACGATATTGCTGCAATTTATGTCAAAGAGTGTTCTGCGTACGTTTTCCTCCAGGAGTTTTACAGTATCCAGTCTTAAATTTAGGTCTTTAGTCTATTTCGAGTTTATTTTTGGGTATGGTGTTAGCGAATGTTCTAAGCGCAGGGATTTTTAATTGTCTTGGTCACTGCCTTGACACTAGAAGAGTGTCTGGTACGCAGTAGGTGCTCAGTAATGTTAGCTGAAAGATTGGATGATGGCAGTGATGGTCTTTGTGGATCAGATCTTGTTCTGGGCACTTTACATATATTATCCCACTTTTCAGTTGAGGAAACTGAGGCCCAGAGAGGTTAAGTGACTTGCCCAGTGTCACCAACCCAGTGGTAAACTTTTTGTGACTCCATGCTACTATGTGTTAATGGTGGGTGTGACAAGAAGGAAGGGTCTCCTACCAGCCCCACCTTAAGACACCTACCTTGAACTTGATCTCCTGGTTCTGCAGGACCAAGCAGAAGTGGGTGCCATGGTCATGGGAGCTCCCCCGGGGAGCTTCATCTGTGAGCTTCACAAACATTCCTAGGTCTAGCTTCTCCATGTGCTGGGGGCACAGTAGACAGGGTCTGAGCACCAGGCCTGTGGCCCCTCAGGCCCCCTGTCTTAGACATACCATCCACGTCCTCTGCTTGGTCCCTGGGGTCAAGGTGGGCCAATTCTTGAGCCTTCATTTCCATCCTTACCTGAGAGTCCCGATTGCTACTGTAGAAATAGAGAGTCAGGCCCTGGAGGCCTGCCCAGAACTTCTTGTAATCCTGTGGACCAGAGTTGGAGAAAGAGAAGGAGGTGAGGTGGCGAGGCTGGGTACCTCCATCATCACCTACCTCAGGACGTTTGCACTGGCTGTTCTCTCTGCCTGAACACTCTTCTCCCAGATCTTTACGTAGTTTCATTCATCACCTGCTTTGGGTCTGTGAACCAGTGTTGCCTTCTAGGGGAGGCCCTCCTCATCCATGGCCCGGCTTCTGGGGATCTGTTACTCTCAGAAAGGACCAAAGGGAACCTACAGGGGTAGGAGCTTTAGGAGTAATTTGTGCTAACTCACTTTATGGTTTTCCATGCATCCACCCACTCATCCATCTGTTCCACCCTCCCATCCTTCCACCCTTCCATTCACCCATACATACATATAGCCCCCTGTCCCCTTATCCACCCTGTAAATATTAACATCTCCTAGGTGCCAGGCACTGGGCTAGGTGCTCAGTCTACAGTCAGAATTTCACAAGGCTCTGGACACTAGAAGGTCTGCAGATTCAGGATTTCCCCCTCAGGATTCTGAATTCCAAATGTCCTAGCTCTCTGGAGGCTGAAGGGGCTGATACAAATCAGATTATAAGATTCTAGAATTTGTTTTTCACCAAATATTCCCTGAGCACCTACTCTGCGCTCAGCTCTGTTGCAGGCAAAATAATAAATGGGGCATGGCTTCTTTTTCTAAATAGATGATGTTTCGGGAATTCCCTGGCAGTCCAGTGGTTAGGACTCCATGCTTTCACTGCAGGGGGTACAGGTTCCATCCCTGGGGGTGAGGGGTGGTGGTGGGGACTAAGATCCCGCAAGCTGCATGGTGCGGCCAAATAAAATAAAATAATGATGTTTTAGAAAGATAGAGAAAGCATAGATACTTAAATCCTCCAAAGAAGAGAAATTAACACCCTCAGGGAGGGATAGATCCTGGACCAAGAGATCACAGAGGAGGAGAGAAGCCCTCCAACTGGGAAATCGGGGAAGACTTCCTGAAACAGGAGGTACTTTAATTAGTCCATAATGATAATGAGGGTAGCTCTTATATTGACAGCGATCAAGCATCCATCAATCCACCTATCAATTCATCCATCTGCCTACCCATCCATTCATCCAGCCGCACATCCATCCATTCATCCTTTTTATCAACTTATGTACTCACCCACACATCCATCCACCTGCCGACAAGCATACCTCATTTTATTGCACTTCACAGATATTCTTTTTTTTTTTCTTTTTTACAAATTGAAGATTTCTGGCTACCCTGCTTTGAAGAAGTCTTTCGGCGCCATTTTTCCAACAGCGTTGTTTTAAAATTAAGGTACGTACATTGTTTTTTTAAGATAGAATGCTATTTCGCACTTAATAGAGTACAGTCTAGTGTAAACATAAATTTTATAGGCGCTGGGAAGCCAAAAAATTCATATGACTCACTTGATTGCAATATTCGCTTTATTGTGGGACTTCCCTGGTGGTCTAGTGGTGGGACTCGGTGCTCCCATTGCAGGGGGCCTGGGTTCAATCCTTGGATGGGGAACTAGGTCCTGCATGCCACAACTAAGAGTTTGCATGCTGCACCTGAGAAGCCCTCCTGCCGCAGCTGAGGATCCCACATGCTGCAACTAAGACCTGGCAGCAGCCAAAATAAATAAATACATACATACATAAATACGTAAATACATACATAAATAAATAATATATATTTGCTTTATTGTGGTGGTCTGGAACCAAACCTGCAGTGTCTCCGAAGTATAGCTCTATGTATCCATCCATTCACCTATCTGTCCCTCCACCCAGTCACCCATCTGTCCATCCATAGGTACATACTACATATATACATTTTACATTTATTGAAGACCTACTATGCGCCAGGCACTGGGAATACAGCAGTAAGTGATTAAACTCACATGGTCAGACCTACTTTGTCATGCACCAGCTATGTGCCATCCATTGCACATTGTTCAAGCTATCTGTGCCTCAGTTTCCCCATCTATAAAATGGCAATAATAATGGTGCCTGCCTGGGACTTCCCTGGCAGTCTAGTGGTTAAGACTCCGGGCTTCCACTGCAGCGGGCACAGATTCGATCCCTGGTCCAGGAACTAAGATCCCACATGACTCTTGGCATGGCCAAAAAAAAAAAAAAAGGTACCTGCCTCAGAGACTGCTGTGAGAATTGGGTGAATTAATACATGCAAAGCGCTGAGTCAGATCCTTGGCATGTTAAGAGTTATCCCTTGGGACTTCCCTGGTGGTGCAGTGGTTAAGAATCTGCCTGCCAATGCAGGGGACACGGGTTCGAGCCCTGGTCCGGGAAGATCCCACATGCCATGGAGCAACTAAGTGCGTGTGCCACAACTACTGAGCCTGCGCTCTTAGCCCACAAGCCACAACTACTGAGCCCGTGTGCCACAACTACTGAAGCCCGCTGCGCATAGAGCCCGTGCTCCGCAACAAGAGAAGCCACCACAATGAGAAGCCCGCGCACCGCAACAAAGAGTAGCCCCCACTTCCCGCAACTAGAGAAAGCCCGCGCGCAGCAACGAAGACCCAACGCAGCCAAAAATAAATTAAAAAAAAAAAAAAGAGATATCCCTCTTCTGTAACCATGCCTATGGCCTTGTCAACCCATTTTATTTTTTTCGTTTTAATTTTAATTTTATGTTTTTGGCCTCACCGTGTGGCCTGTGGGATCTTATTTCCCCAACCAGGGATAGAACCTGCGCCCCCTACAGCGGAAGTGTGGGATCTTGACCATTGAACGACCAAGGGAGTCCTTTTTTTTTTCTCTCTCTCCATTTTATAATAGGGAAAACCGAGGCACAAAGATGCAGAGTCACTTGTACATGGCGTGGGAGTCAGGACCGCGCGGAGCAGGGATGTGAACTTGGGTCTCATCCTCTGGGGCCCTCGTGCTCTTTCTTAACCCCTGAGATCTCCTGCCTCTGGATGCTTTCTAGGCTGGGGAGGATTTGGATGTGTGGAGGCTGAAGGACTGGAGGAGGAAACTGCCAGGGCAAAGGCAGAGAAAAGCCTGGTTGGTTTGCGTCCTGGTAGGAGGTGAGTATGCAGATGAGGAGGGGGATGGGCCTTAGTGGGAACCAGGCTGGGCTTTATTCTGAGAAGGACACACACACACACACACACACACACACACATTGGGCCCCTGGCCAGTATCTGGTTCTGTGGGACGTAGTCCCCATTAATTCTCACTGTCCCTCCTCACAATCGGTACTGACTTTGAGCCCTGGATCTGAAGTTCACAGAGTTAGCTCAGGGCCGGGGGTGGGGGGGTGGGGGGGGGGGGGAGGTGTGGGAATCAGAAGACTCCCCATTTCCTGGAGTAAAGTCGCTGATCCTGTTTGTATCCGAGAGAGACATAAAGAGACCAAGACAGAAAGAGATGGAGCCAGGCAGGGAGAAATACAGAGAAAGAGAAAGAGAAAGAGCTCAGGTCAGAATCAGAGACACAGAGAGAGACAGAGACAGACAGACAGAGGGACGTAACCTTTCCCAGCCCCCAGTCCATGCCCCGCCCCGCCCAGCACCCACCGCATTATCCTGGGCCAGCTGCGGAGGTCAAGGCTCAGAGAGGTGCTGCACCTGCCTAGGCCACCCAGCAGCGCCAGCTCCCTGGCCCGTCTTACCCGGTCTCGGGGTCCCTTCTTCTCCAGGAAGCTCTCGTGGTAGTGTGAGGGCAGGCTGCTCTTGGGCTTGGGAACCCGGGGTGGCCTCAGGGCCAAGGCCATGGCGGGCCGGGTCTTTGGCCTGGCCTCTCCCTCCAGTGGGTGCCCCAGCTGAGCCAGGAAGCAGAGAAACAGGTTCCAGGGGAATTTCCTCTCTTCTGTCAGCTCCCGAGCTCCCTCCCCTGCCAGGGCTGGATGGGGGCTGGGCCTGGGCAGGTCCCGATATCTTAGGGAAATCCCCTCCTCTCTGGTGCCCCAAAGAGGTCAGGGAGGCCTGGCTGGAGTAAGGGAACAGAGGAGAGAGCTGCTGGGAGCTGTCAGTGCCAGGGCACCAGGAAGGGGGCCTGCCTAAGCAAAGGCCTGGAAGGGAGAGAACGGAGTCTGGTGCCAGAGTGGTGAGGGGGTGAGACCAGAGAGTGATACAATGTCCAGGAAGCCCATTAGGCCACCTGGTCGTTAGAACAATCTTGTTTGTATCTATCAAAAATCTTGCAGGGATTTTGACAGGAATAGCACTAAACCTGTATATCAGTTGAGGGAGACTTGACATCTTTTATGTCCTGTGTTGAGTCTTCCAACCCACAGACATGGTCTTTCTCTTCCTTCCTTCCTTCCTCCCTCCCACCTTCTCTCTCTTTTTCTTTCTTTCTTTCTTTCTTTCTTCCTTCCTTCCTTAGTAATTATAAACACCATTGTACTTTTAGTTCCAGTTTTCACGTTCATTGCTAGCATACAGACATGCCATTGATTTTTGTGTGCTGATCTCTTATCCTATAACCTTGCTGAACTAACCCACTTCTTAGTTCAAGGGGCATTTTTGGTAGATTTCTTGTGATTTTGTACACAGGCCATCATGTCATCTGCAAATAGGGTTAGTTGCATGTCTTCCACCTTTCCAATCTGTATGCCTTTTATATCCTTTTCGTGTCTTATTGTGCTGGCTAGCAATTCCAGGACTCTGTTGAATAAGAGTGGTGAGGGTGGACATCTTTGCCTTGTTCCCAGTCTTAAGGGGAAAAGTGGGATTTCCCGGGCAGTCCAGTGGTTCAGACTCCATGCTTCCACTGCAGAGGGCACGGGTTCAATCCCTGGTCAGGGAACTAAGATCCCACATGCCACATGGCGTGGCAAAAGAAAAAAAAGTGTTCTGTCTTTCACCATTAAGCACAATGTTAACTGAAGTTTTGTAGACGTGCTTCTCCAAGTTGAGGTAGTTTCCCCTCTGTTCCTAGTTTGCTGAGAGTTTTTATTATGAGTGGGTGTTGAATTCTGTCAAATGCTTTTTCTGCATGAATGGATACGTTCTTATGATGTTTCTTCTTTAGCTTGTGTGTTAGTTTTCTGTGGTCGATATAATAAATTATCACAAATTTAAAGGCTTAAAACAACACAAATGTATTATCTTACAGCTCTGTAGGTTAGGAGTCCTACGTGGATCTCACAAAGCTAAAATCAGGGTGTTGGCAGGGCTGTTTTCCTTTCTGAAGGCTCAAAGAATGAATCTATTTCCTTGCCTCTTCCAGCTTCTAGAAGCTTTCCTCATTCCTTCCTCCATCCACAAAGCCAGCAACTGTGGGTAGGAACCTCACATCATATCACTCTGAATTTCTTCCATAGTTATCTCTTCCTGACTCTCTTCCATTTTTAAGGATCCCTGTTATTACATTGGGCTCAGCAGATAGTCCAGGATCATCTCTTTATTTTATTTTTATTTTTTAAAATTAATTAATTTAGGCTGCGCCAGGTCTCAGTTGCGGCACGTGGGATCTTTTGTTGTGGTGGGCGGGCTTCTTAGTTGCGGCATGCATGCGGGATACAGTTCCCTGACCAGGGATTGAACCCTGGGCCCCCTGCATTGGGAGTGTGGAGCCCTACCCACTGGACCACCAGGGAAGTCCCAGGATCATCTCTTTATTTTAAAGTCAGTTGATTAGCAACTGTACTTCCATCTGCAACCTTAAATCCCCTTTGCCATGTAACATAAATATTCACAGGCTCTGGGGATTCAGACATGGACACCTTCAGGGAACCATTATTCCACCCACCACAGTCTCTTAAATATGGTGGAAAACACTGACTGAATTTGGCATACTGAACCAGCCTTGCACCCCTGGAATAAACTTCACTTGGTCATGATGTATATAATTCTTTTTATGTATCGCTGAATTCTATTTATTAATATTTTGGTAAGGATTTTTGTGTTTGGATTCATGAGGTATATCCTGTAGTTTTCTTTCTTTGTACTCTTCTTATCTGGTTTTGGTGTCAGGGAGATGCTAGCTTCATAAAATGACTTGGGGAGACTTCCCCGGTGGTCCAGTGGTTAAGACTTTGCCTTCTAATGCAGGGGATGCAGGTTTGATCCTTGATCAGGGAGCTAAGATCCCATATGCCTCGCGGCCAAAAAAACAAAACATAAAACTGAAGCAATATTGTAACAAATTCAATAAAGACTTTAAAAATAGTCCACATCAAAAAGGTCTTTAAAAAAAATGAATTGGGAAATATTCCCTCTTCAATTTTCTGGAAGAGAATATGTAAAATAGTATTAATTTGTCTTTGAACCTTCATAGAATTCTCCATCTGGGCCTGGAGATTTCTTTTTTGGGACTTTTTTTTTTCTCCCAAGCAAATGAATACTTTTATTAGCATGGTAAAAAATATTTTTTTAAACACATAGGGTAAAAAACATTTTTTTTAAACACATAGGGTTTTGACCTCAAATACTTGCCAGGTCTGCTACAGAAATTAACGTGTAGCTAAAGAATTTATGAATCTTGAAGATACCTAGTTCCTTTTTGGGGACTTTTAAAATTACAAATTCAATTTCTTTCATAGTTATAAGGCTGCCTGGACTTTATACGCATAGCAAAGAATAGCCTTTGGAATCTGCTCAAGAACTGTGTGGTCTGGGCAACCTCTTCATCTGAACTGTCTGGTAATGTTGATTATACTATCTGCCATATAGGGGTGCTGTAAATGGTTAATAAGGTCACAGCAGTTAGGTTATTTATGGTTTTTTAAAAAATATATATTTATTTATTTATTTTTGGCTGTGTTGGGTCTTTGTTGCTGCGCACGGGCTTTCTCTACTTGTGGCGAGCAGGGGCTACTCTTCCTTTCTGTGCCCGGGCTTCTCATTGAGGTGGCTTCTCTTGTTTCAGAGCATGGGCTCTAGGAGCACAGGCTCAGTAGTTATGCCTTGTGGGCTCCAGAGCTCAGACTCAGTAGTCGTGGCACACGGGCCTAGTTTCTCTGCGGCATGTGGGATCTTCTAGGCTCAGGGCTTGGACCTATGCCCCCTGCACTGGCCGGCGGATTCTTAACCGCTGCACCACCAGGGAAGTCCACACAGCAGTTAGTTTTAATTTTATTTATCAAAGGCAATGGGGAGGGAGGTGGTCATAGTTGTATTTTATAAAGATCTCTCTGGGGCCAGCCAGGGTGAGAGATGGACAGGGTGTGGGTGAGTGTGGAGGCCTGAGTCCCTAGGAAATGATCCAGATGGGAGAGGCTCGAGATCCAGCCCTGGGCTTTATAAGAGAGCCAAAGAGAAAGTAGGCAAGGGTATGGGGGAATAAACGGGCCAGTTTGAGCTCTGCTGAGTCTAAGGGGCTGGGGAATGCATAGTTGATGGCTAGCTCCTGGGTGGGTGGTGAGATGACTCCAAAAGGAGGTTTGGACTGGACACAAAGTGAGTGTTAATGAAATTTAACTATCAAGTTAAGAAGAAGAAAAAAGGGAATTTTATTTGAGCCAAACTGAGGATTATAACAGAGGAAGCAGATTCTCAGAAAGTGCTGAGAGCTGTTCTGCCTGTTAGAAGCTGAAGGCACAGTCATATACATTTTATTTATTTATTTATTTGTTTGTTTGTTTATTTACGCTGCGGGATCTTTAGTTCCCCAACCAGGGTGCGAACGCGCCCTCTCTGCAGTGGAAGCATGGAGTCTTAACCACTGGACCGCCTTGAGACAAAGGATCATACATCGAAATGACATACTGATATTCTACATAAAGTTCACCAAGCATAGATAGTCCAGGTAAGCCCGTAAAAAGGGAGGAGCGGGCTTCCCTGGTGGCGCAGTGGTTGAGAGTCCGCCTGCCGATGCAGGGGACACGGGTTCGTGCCCCGGTCCGGGAAGATCCCACATGCCGCGGAGCGGCTGGGCCCGTGGGCCATGGCCATTGAGCCTGCGCGTCCGCAGCCTGTGCTCCGCAACGGGAGAGACCACAACAGTGAGAGGCCCGCGTACCGCAAAAAAAAAAAAAAAAAAAAAGGAGGAGCAAATCATCCTGATCCCCTACAGAGCTGGGAAAGAACACTATTCTTTTAAGAAGTTACATTTACTGTTGAGTAGGCATTCCCATCTTCCCATGTTTGAGGATCACTGGTTAATGTGTAATGCAGATTGGGGAGAGAGGGAGGAAGGAGGTCCAAACAAACAGAGAATTTTGTTTACTTTTTCTTGTCCTGCCTTAAAATACAAATTTTATTTCATCATGAGTAATAATAATCATTCACATTGCCTAGCTCTTACTCTTTGTCAAGCCCTGGTCTTTAACAACTCTGAAGTAGGAATTATTATCCCCAGGAGGCAACAGGGAGGTGGAGACACTTGGCCAAAGTCACAGAGCTGGGAAGTGGTGGCACAGGATTTGGAGCCAGGTCCAGTCTGATTCCAGATTATCCTGGCTGGACACCCCCGCCCCTAACAGCCCGTCCCCTCTTCCAGACCCGGGTCGGGTACACCCATATGCGGCTGAGCCCAGCCAAAGGTGCCCTGCAGCTTAACGGAGCCCCCACCCCGGGCTTTAAGCCCTGCGAGGGGCTGGTGAGTCCCAGCGCTGGGAGGTGGCCCTGCGCCTCGGAGCGGAGGTCCCGGGACAGAGGCCACCGAGAAAAGAAAGGGCTGCAGTTGTGCGGCGCACTAGCTGGGCTCAGCCCACATGCACTAAGCGCTAGGGTTGGGTGGGGGGTGGAGGCCACGAGCCAGCTTTGACCCGCGAGCTGATTGGCTAGCTGAGGACAAGACCCTACAACTGATTGGATGCGTGAGGCCGGAGTCTCCTGCTGACTGCTAGAGGAGGAGCAGTTTAACACTGATTGGCTGGAAGGAATCCAGCCTCTACCGTCTATTGGCTGAAGATGAAATAACCCAGTTTTAATTGGTTGGCTGGCTCTGCTGTGATCCAATCATGGAATCAGTCGAGGGCCGCCGGGAAGGGTGGAAGTTAACCCTTTAGAGACTGCCGCCCGGCTTGGGCGATCTACAGTCGCGGCGCGGGGCTGCTTCCCCATTCCATCCCGTAGCCCCAGGGCAGTGTGGCTCATTCTCCCGGGCCTCAGTGTCTCCTCGGTCCCAACAGCCGAGGCCTGTGTGTCCCTCAATAGGAGTGGCCGCGGACCTCAATTTCCTCGGTCGTCGTAGTGGGCTGAGCCACCCTTGTCCCCCAGCCCCAGGCCTCAATCCTGTAGGCTATGGCCTCGGGTGGAGTCATTGGTTCTCCGAAACCGTAAGTCCCCGGCCTTAGTTTCCCCAATGGTACCCTGAACTCTCGGCTACCAGCCCCCCTCCCATGGAAGGTGGCCTCAGGCCTCAGTTTTCCGAATGGTCCCGGAGGATTGAGCCGCCGCCTCTTTCTCCAGCGTGTGCAAGCCGGAGGCCTGACTTTCCCCGCTCGCTCCTGCTGACCCGCCCACCGGCGGCGGCCAATGGCTGGGGCGCTTCCCGCTCGGGGCAGAGCTGCGTCACGTGCCGGGAAGAAAGCACCAGAGGCGCGCTGGGCGTGTGGCTGAGCGGCCATGGCAGGTACGGCGGGCCTGGCGGGGGGCCGGCAAGGCGCTGGGTGGGGTGGCTGGACCAGCTCGGGGTGCGAGGCCCCGCTGCAGCCTGTTTCTGCCCGCAGCTCCAGAGCCGCTGTCCCCCGCGGGCGGCGCGGGCGAGGAGGCGCCGGACGAGGACGAGGCGGAGGCCGAGGACTCTGAGCGGCCGGGGGCATCGAGTGGCGCGCGCAGCGGAGGCGGCGGCGGTGGCGGCGGGGCCGGGCCAGGGAGCTGCGGCGGGCCGGGGGGCGCGCTCACCAGGCGCGCGGTCACGCTGCGGGTGCTCCTCAAAGACGCGCTGCTGGAGCCCGGCGCCGGGGTGCTGTCCATCTACTATCTGGTGAGCACCCCCTAGCCGCATCCCATCCTAGCTGGTGCAAAAGGGGAAACCAGAGTCCAGTGTGCTTTCTTGCCGCAGGCCGATCCCCGGTGTGGGGAGGCGAAACTGAGGTACGGAGCATCCTGACCCAGCACGAGCCCTTCTGGTCGGGAGAACATTGTTTACCAAACACTTCACTCAGAGAGGACACTAGTGCCTTCCTGACTGTGTGATCTCATTCAACCTCTCCGTATACCAGTTTTCCCATCTGTAGAATGGGATTTTCTTTCCTCCCATGGGGTTGCGTGAGGATTCAATGAATAAAGTGCTCAGCAGTATGCCTGCTACACAGTAAGTGCTTTTTGTGTTTGCTATTATTACTATTATTGTTACTGTCGTTGTTGTGCTCTTTGTGAGTGGGAGCGATTTGTGAATTGAACACCTGCTGTGTGCCAGGCTGTGTTGGGTGTTAGGGACACAGCAGAGATCAAGACAGACCCTGTTCCTGCCCTTTGGGGCTCACAGTCCAGTGAAGGGAGGGGGGACAGTCATATAACTGGACAGTTCCAATCCAGTCTGATTGGGATGGTACCTAAGCTGGAAGCCTTCCTGGAAGGAAGCAGGAAGTGGTTACCAAACCCTGGGAAGCAGCATGGGGTCAGGGAGGACTTCCCAGAGGAGGGGTCTTGATGGGTACCAGCTCTTGGGCCCAGCCAGCCCACTGTCACTGCAGGGGAAGAAGTTCGTGGGAGACCTGCAGCCCGATGGGAGGATTGTATGGCAGGAAACGGGCCAGGTGTTCAACTCACCCAGCGCCTGGGCCACCCATTGCAAGAAGCTGGTGAACCCAGCCAAGAAGTCTGGCTGTGGCTGGGCCTCTGTCAAGTACAAGGGCCAGAAACTGGACAAGTACAAGGCTGCCTGGCTCCGGCGAAACCAGCTCCATATACCTGCAGCTGCCGCCGATGAGGTGCGTCCTTCAGCCTCCCTGACTCACTGTTGGATAAGGAGTACCCAGAGAGAGGATGTTGGAGCTGGGGCCTTGAAGGATGAACAGGAGTTGGTCAGAGAAAGGTGAATGGAAGAGTTTTCCAGAGGAAGGGATGGCATATGCAAAGCCTTGTAGGCATGAAGCAACACATGCTGCTTAGGGAACCATTATTAGCTGATGCAGCTGGACATTCAGATGCCTTGGTAGCTGAAGGGGCTGGAGACATCAGCAGGGACCAGATCTGGGAGGGTCTTGAATGCCATGATAGTAATAGATATTCTTTGAATGTTCACCAGCTGGGTTGAACTTGGCCAAGGACCCTCTCTGGGTTCCTAGTCTTTTTCATATGTAAAATAGAGATGATAACGGTACCCAGGTGTATTACACACACACACCTGGTTGGCAAATCTTTAGGGCCACTGGCAGGCTGGAAACTCAGGCAAGAGTTGATGCTGCAGTCTTGAGGTAGAATTCCTTGTTTTCCAGGAAACCTTAGTTTTTGCTCTTAAGGCCTTTAAACTGATTGGATGAGGCCTACTGACATTATCAAGGGTAATCTTCTTTATTGAAAGTCAACTTATTGTAGATGTGAACCACATCTACCCAATGCCTTCAAAGCAACACCTCGACTAGTGTTTGATTAAATAACTGGGTACTATATCCTAGCCAAGTTGACTTTTAAAACGAACTTTCACAGTATGCCATAGGGCTATTAATTCAGCAAGTATTTAGTAAATGCCACCTGTGTGCCAGGCCCTCTTCTAGGTGCTGGAGACCAAAATGAGAAAAAATCTCTGCCTTCATGGAGAGAGAAACAAATAAGTCCACCTTACTGTACGTTGGCGGAAGTAAGCAGGGGCAGGGGATGGGAGTGGTGGGAGGGTTAGGGTGGTCAGGGAAGGTCTCATTGAGAAGGTGACATTTGATCAGTGAACTGAAGGAGGGGAGGGAGGGAGCCATAAGGCTTTCTGGAAAACAGCACATGCAAAGGCCCTGAGGCTAGACTGTGGCTGGTGTTTTTGAGGAACAGTGAGGCTCCAGTGTGTCTGGAGCAGAGTGAGCAAAGGGCAGAGAGGGAGGAGGTTAGGACCAGGGCCGGCGGGGGAAGGACAGGGGCAAGTCGTGCAGGACCTCATGGGCTGCGGGGTGGACTTGGGCTTTTACCCTGAGGGAGGTGGGAGCCCTGGAGGGCTGTGGGCAGAGGAGGGGGCGGGACCTGACTCAGGTGCTCACGGCCGCCCTCTGGTGGCTGCTGTAGGGTGTAGGGAGGACAGACTGGGGCCAGGGCGTGAGAGTAGGAGCCGGGGAATCGGGGTGCAGGTGATTGTACAGATCCAGGTGGCTGATGATGGGGTGGACCAGGACAGCCATTGAGGGGGGAGGAAGTGGGCAAGTTCTGGTTAATTCTGAAAGTGGATCTGATGGGATGTGCTGATGGATCTGATGTTGGTGTTAGGAGATGTTTCGTTCTGAGCAAGTGGGTAGACAGGATTGCCCTCATCAGAGATGTGGGGAGGAGCAGGTTTGGGGGGATGGTTGGGGCAGGGTGGCCATGTTGAGTGTGAACCCCCCACGAGGAGATATCAAGGAGCAGCTGGACCCCAAGTCAGGAGCTCAGGAGAGCCCCAGGCTGGAGTCAAGACTGTGGGCAGTTGTTCAGGGGGTAGATGGGGTTGGAGGCCACCCAGGAGGGATGTGGGTGGGGAAGGAAAGAGGCCCGAGGACCCAGCTCTGGGCCAGCGAGTGAGATGGGGGAGAATAATGGGGTCCAGGAGAGGTGGGAGGGAAGCCAGGTGAGTGGGGGGTTCCCTGAGGAGTTTCTGGGAGGAGAGGAACTGACCCGGGCAGATGCTGCCGAGAGGGGGGCAGGGGGACAGAGACTGAGATGTGACCATTGTGTTTGGACACAGAGAGGTCACCTCGGCAAGGTTTCTTGAGGAGAGAGCAGGGGGAGAGGTTATTGAGAGAATCTGGTAAAATAATCCATGCAAAGTGCTGGCTTGCTTGCTGGATGAATGGAGCTACAGGGCATATGCTAAATGCTTTGCACGCATTCTCTTTACCCTTACGCCACTCCTGTGGGGCTGGAGGTCATTGTGCCGTTTTACAGATGAGGAGACTAGAGCCCGAAGTCTGTTTGTAATAGGCAGAGGCGGGATTCGAACTTGGGAGGCTAGTCCACAGCCTAGATTGTTTCTGCTCACTCCCTCCCTCTAGTGGGCACCTGGGGCAACGACAGGAACCGAAGGCTCAGGCCAGCCAGAGGTCTCTGTGGAACTTGCCCGGAGGGTAGGGAGCAGCCAGCTGAAAGTCCCGTCGCTGTCCCCCCAACCCCGACCCCGCCAGAGCCCGGCCAGCGAAGGAGAGGAGGAGGAGCTAATGATGGAGGAAGAGGAGGAGGAGGTTCTGACAGGAGCCTCAGCGGAAGACAAGAGTCGGAGACCACCGGTGAAGGGCCCCTCGGAGCCTGTCCACCCTGGTGAGAGGTGGGGGGAGGAGGAGAGGAGGAAGGGCAGGAGGCCGACAGAACTCAGGTGGGGGAGGAGGCTGGGGGCAAGTCTGGCCTTTCTTTTCCTTAGAGCCCCCGAGATGCCTGGCTGACTTCCCAGCCCCCGTTGCCTAATTTCACTCTCACTGCCTGACATCTTTAAGCTCTAATACGACATTTATTGGTCCCACTGCCCAGTTTCTTTATCTGCTGCCGGATTTCTTCACCATGCCGCCTGATTTCCTTGCTCCCCCATAGGATTTCTTTGCCCTGTTGCCTGATTTCTAACCCTGCCGCCTGATTTCTTTGACCCGTTGACTGGTCCTCACCTGACTTCCTGAGCCCTTCATCTGAGTTTTTAAATCTCTTCTGCCTGATTTGTTCACCTGCCGCCTGATTTCCCAGTCCACTTGCCTGATTTTTAAGGCTGCCCCTGGAGTGTTTTTTTTTGTTTGTTTTTTGTTTTTTTTCTTTCTCCGGCTGCCTGGTCTTCATCTTCCAGTTTCTGGCTGGGGAAGGAACTGACGCTGCCTTTTTTTTTCCTCTTACCCCACAACCCCGCAGAGGCCACGCCCCCAGGGAAAAGGGTGGAAAACAAGATCCGGGTGCCTGTGCGCTACTGCATGCTGGGAAGTCGAGACTCTGCCAGGTCAGATATACCCCATGCCTGCCGGGACCCTCACCCCCATCGGTGTGAGCTCTTGCCGGCGTATGGGGAACAAAGGCAGGGGTAGGGTGGAGACAAGGCCTCAGGTCCGAGCTGGCTGTGGGCAGCTGGGGAGCCAGCGTGGGGGTGAGGGAAGAACCTGGGGCTTCCTGAGGCTGTGGAACCCTCCTGGCTCCTTCAGGAACCCGCACACCCTGGTGGAAGTAACATCCTTCGCAGCTATCAACAAGTTCCAGCCGTTCAACGTGGCCATCTCTAGCAACGTGCTGTTCCTGCTGGTGTGTGCCCAGCTCCTACCTTGCCCCTTAGGGGTCAGGGGCTCTCAGGCCTGGGCAGGGGGTGTCCCCCCACCCCACCCCCACCAGAGGATCCCTGGAAGGTCGGCTCCATGAGAGCAGAGACCTTGTCTGCTCTGTTCACTACCGGTGAACAGTAGGCACTCAATCAATGTCTGAATGAAGAAGGAGGTGGGCGGGCTGACCCCGTCACAACGCAAGGGCCCTGGCCCTCAGGACGGCCTTGGGGCGGCGGTGCGCAGTCTGAGCGGGTCTTCCAATGTCCCTCCCCTCCCCAGGACTTCCACAGCCACCTGACCCGCAGCCAGGTCGTGGGGTACCTGGGCGGCCGCTGGGACATCAACAGTCAGAGTGGGTATTTGGGGCCTGTGGGCAGGGGGGTGTTTGGGGCTGGGGTCGATGTCCACGCCTTCTCCCGCCTCTGCGCAGTGCTCACGGTGCTGAGAGCCTTCCCCTGTCGGAGCCGGCTGGGGGACGCGGATACCGCGGCCGCCATGGAAGAGGAGGTGAGGGGGCGCACGGCGACTCGGAGTTCTGGGGAGGGCTGGCGCGGACACAGCTGTCCTGGCTACCGCGTCTTGGCGCCTAGCACCGTGTCGCCACTCAGTAAGGGTGCAAATGGGTGTGTGTGACCTCCGGTCCCCTCACCTGTGACCCCCACCGTCATACTTCCTTCTGTACAGACGCCGCCGCCGGCCCCTTCCCCTCTGAGCCTGTCTGGCACCTGGTAAAGGCCCGATAAGTATTAGCTGCCGTCCTTAATGTTTTCATAGGGTGCTTAGTACGCGCCTGCGCTCCACACTCACCTTGTCACAGGGCACAGAATGCGTGTGGATTCAGCGCGCACGTGTTTCTCCGCCCACTTCTTCCTCTTTACCCTATCTCTTGATTTAACTATTGATTGAGCGCCTACTATGTGCCGGGAATTGTTTCTTGAGCTGAGGATACAGCAGTGAGCAAAATAACCTTTTACCTTAGATTTATGTGAGGAGCATCTTTGTTTTTTTTTGGGGGGGGGGGGGTCGCACCACTCGGCTTGCGGGATCTTAGTTCCCCGACCAGGGATTGAACACCAGGCCCCGGGCAGTGAAAGCGTGGAGACCTAACCACTGGACCGCCAGGGAATATAGCAGCAACTTTTTAACGTTATTTGTTGACTGTCCCCCCGCCACACACTGGACTCGCTGAGGGTGGAGCAGGGTGTGTCTGTGTCACTGCTGTGCCCTCAGGCCTGGTACACAGCAGGCGCTCATTAAATGCTGGCTGCGTGGGGCTGGATGGGTGCCAGGCACGTGAGCGCACTAGGGCTGCTATAGCCCCCGGCCCCGTGCGTCTCTGCCCCCAGATTTACCAGAGCCTGCCCCTGCGGGGCCTGTCCCTGGTGGGCTGGTACCATAGCCACCCGTACAGCCCGGCCCTGCCGTCGCTGCAGGACATCGATGCACAGATGGACTACCAGCTGCGGCTGCAGGGCTCCAGCAATGGCTTCCAGCCCTGCCTCGCCCTGCTCTGCTGTGAGTCCCGGGAAGGGGCGGGCGTGGGGCCCCAGCGGGCCACCGCGCCTCCATGCCCAGCCCCTTCTCTCTCTCTCCTCCCCCAGCCCCTTACTACTCTGGTAACCCGGGCCCAGAGTCCAAGATCTCGCCCTTCTGGGTGATGCCGCCCCCTGAGGTAGGCGGGGCTGCTGGGGGGAGGCCTGGGGCTGGGAGGCGTGGGCGGGGCCCTGTGTGGGTGTGGGAGGGGTCAGGAGGCCTTGTTAGCAGCAGGAAGCCAGTACTCTGGTTCAGGGTTCATCTGGGGAGCTGGGGCCTGCTCTCATCTGTGAAATGGGAACATAATCATTGCTCTGAGGCCATGGGTGTGAGGACTGTTGAAAAGGTGGGTGCTCTACCTGTAGCGTGCTGCTTTTGCACCAAGGTAGCCTCCTTCCTGAGCCCTGTCTGGTTTCATTCCCCAAGTCCATCTCGGGGTCAGAAATCAGCTTTAGAAAGGAATTCCGGAGCCATGGCCACTCCTGTGTGTGTGGTGGGGTGGGTGCCACCCTGCCTCCCTGCCTCCCTAGTCGCATTGCTGGGTTCCTTTAAGGTCTCGCGCGGCTCTGGATCTGATCCGAGTGCGGAGCCAGGCCTGCAGTATCAATTCTCTGACTCCCAGCCCTGGGCACTTCCTGCTGTGCTCTGCCATCTTGGAGGGGGGCCGGGTTGGGGGTAGCTAGTGGTGACTGCCATGTGTCTCTGCCAGCAAAGACCCAGTGACTATGGCATCCCCATGGACGTGGAAATGGCCTACGTCCAGGATGGCTTCCTGACTAATGACGTCCTTCATGAGATGGTGAGTTCACTGCCGCGTGAGGTGGGTGGGGGTGGGGTGGGTGCCCTGGGAGGAGCAGGTGGGAGATGAGGGCGCCCAGCTGGATGGACATGACACTGTAGGACTTGGGAAGCGCTGGCTGAACGGGCCACATCAGGGCCTAGTCAGGCTCCTCTTCCGCTCCTGAAAATCACAGGCTCTTAGGGTCAAGTCCCAGATCCTTGCCTCAGCCCCTCCTACCTCTCCCCCCTCGCCCTCCTGGCTGTTCTGGAACACGCTAGGGACGCTCCCGCCTTGGGCCTCCGCAGCTGCCAGGGATTCTCCAAGTGGGACACGTGAGAACCTCAGGTGTTACTTGGACAAATAGCGAGCAGGCACGTAAACAAACGGAGCTAGTTCGTCACACCTGTGACTTCACTGATGTTACTGTTCTGGCTAAGGCTAAACCGTGGAGCCATGGCAGGACCGGGGCAGGTATAATCACATTCAGTGTGCCTGCTGCTTCTGCAGAAGCTGTCTCCCCCTCCAGGGGGCCCTCCTGCCCAGCCCCTAATTTCTTCAGGACCTGGGTAACGTCTACATGCCACACTGCATTCGGCTAGAGCCCCCCGAGTGGTGGCAGCAGTGTCTGTCCCACTCGCTAATGTATCCTGAGTGCCTGGCCCGGGAAGCGCGGTCGCTGGGGCTCACCTGCCCCACTGTTCCTTAGATGCTGCTGGTGGAGTTCTACAAGGGCGCCCCTGACCTCGTCAGGTTCCAGGAGCCTTGGAACCAGGAGCACACCTACCTCGACAAGCTCAAGGTAAGACTCATGCTGAGTCCTGTGCAAACCCCTCCTTTTATAAAGATCTCTGGGAGCCCCGGGGACCCCCCCCCGCCACTGAATATGTCCGTGGGCAGCTTGAAGAGAAGTGAGTTCTTACCTGGGCCTATACAAAAATACTTCAGTCAGAAATGAATGCTACCAAAGAAAAGTCGTGTTTTATCACGTGGGGGTGGTGACGCTGGTGGACATCACCATCGACATGCAGATGAAAATGCAAAAGCCCCGTAGGCCTCATCACCCCTGGGACGTCCCAACTGGAGACGCTGCTCTGGGCCCTGCCTCTCCCGGGGCGCCCATGGAGGTGCAGGAGGGGTTCTGAATCTTAAGCAGCAGCAAAGCTGAACCGAGCAGAGCGGCTGGTGCTGGGAGTGGGTTTGTCTAGCCTGCTGGCCCTACCGCTGGTAAACGGGACGTGTCGGCAGGGGCTCCGCATATGTCCTGCCTTAGAGTCGTTCTCAGAAGACACTACCCACTTCGCTTTGCAGAGAAATAGCTTCACACGTTTGCTTGTTTTGTTCACACTTAACAGTGACCAGGGCTTAAAGCTGCCATTGGTTACCTCCCAGACTGGCGCTAGGTGGGTGGGGTGGCCTCAGCACAAGAGGGGGGCGCGTGTAAGAGCAGGATTTGTAAAGTATGGAGGAACCTCACCCCCAAAGGACGATGTCCCTAGGCCTCGAGGTGTGGCTTCAGGGACGCGGCTGCGTGCTTGGGTTAGGAGAGCCCCCTGGCAGGCTGCAGCCCTGAGGCACCAGGCCTCCTTATTTCAGATCTCCCTGGCCAGCAGGACGCCCAAGGATCAGGGCCTGTGCCACGTGCTGGAGCAGGTTTACAGCGTCCTCAGGCAGGGGAGCTGAGAGCACCAGCCTCCAAGGACCAGGGAAGCCTTTGGTCAGATGCGGCTCCCCGAGGCTCTGCGTGAGGGGAGTGGGCCCAGGGCCTTTGTGCTGCTTTGTTCCTGTGTGACTGAGGTGTGTGATGGCAGGGGCTCAGATAATAAAGGAGAAACAGCCTAGGCATGTGTCTCACGGATTCAGGAGGAGTTGCTGTTCATGCAGCCGTGGCTATGGGGAGGGGCCGTGCTGGCGACTGGGCGGATGACAGCCGTCCCTCCCAGGCTCTCTGTGGGCTGGTGCTCTCATGTGGGCCCCACCCTGGCTGGAGACCCCTTCGGGAGGGCCCACCCTGGCTGGAGACCCCTTCGGGAGGGCCCGCCCTGCACCACAACCAGGCAAGAGGCTGTAGAAAGAGACATTTAATACTTTTTTTAAAAAAATCAGGATTACATTTTGATCTGCCCTAGGCTGGGATGTCTGTCTCTCCTCCAGGTACTGGTGACCGGGGGCCTCTTGGAGGAGCAGGGAGGGCCTGGTGTCCTTGGGGGCTTTACCGGGTCACCAGAGGAGGGGAATGTGAACCAGGCCCGGGGTCCCCTGTTTAGCCAAGTTTTGGATTAGGCAAGAGGGGAAGTGGGTGCAGGGCTGGGGCCCTGCTGGTCTGGGCAGCTGCCTACCTTGGTCTGGAGGAGATGGCCTGGGCCACTGTCCAAAGAGGGTATGGTGGCTGGCTCACCAGGGTGGTGCCCGTGACTCCCCCAGGGGTCCCAGCAGCCAGGGGTCTGGGAACATTCACTTAACAAAGCCTTTGTGCTTGACCTTCCACATAGTGGAGGCTGGGCTCCCGTGGTCGCATGTATGTGTGTAGGCTGGGCTCCCGTGGTTGTGTGTGTGTGTGTGTGTGTACACGCACATGCACACTGGCAGATTGTGCCAGAGATGCTCCATGTGCTTGGCTTGGGATGCGGTGGTGGGCACGGGTGTTTGGGGCTTAGTGCCCTGCAGGGGGGAGATGGCCTGTCTTTAGGAGCCCTGGCTCCTGAGAAGCCCAGGCTCGTCTTTCCCCAAGTCCCCAGCCAGAAGAAAGGGGTGAAACCCTTCCAGGAAGGTGGCATCTGTAGGCACTCAGGGGCCTAGGGAGCTCTGGAGGGGGCTGGTAGTGTCCGGGGGGGATTTAAAAGCACGGTGGCGAGTCTCAAACAGGGGTCTCGCCCAGACCACCCCATCACACCGATGTTCAGTCCTATCCTGTTAAGGGCAGGTCTCCGGGCGGGGCTGGATGGAGGTGGGAGAGGATGCGTGCGTGCGTGCGTGTGTGTGTGCGTGTGTGTGTGTGTGTGTGTGTGAGAGAGAGAGAGAGAGAGAAGAGAGGAGAGAAGGGGGGCCCACCTTGAGTTACCAGTCCCTGGAGGGGTGGGAGGAGTTAGTGTTTCTAAGAGCACCTTAGTGTGAGCCTCCTGGGGTGGGGCGGGCGGAGCTGGGGGGGCAGAGTTGTGAGCAGCAGGAAGGAGGAACACTGCCCAGCCCCCAAGACAGCCACGTGGAGTGGGGAAGGGAGCCCCCACCACCAGGGGTGAGCACTAGTGTAAACAGGGGCCCCGCTGCCCTGGGGCTGGATCAGGCCCAGAGCGGGCCGCCCCGCAGGCTGTGAGCACTGCCCAGCTGCGGGGCCCGTGGAATGCAGAGATCTGGATGGAGGGGCGGCGGGCCGACACACCATGGAGACGCGGTCACTGGGGCAGCGGACCATGGAGACGCGGTCACTGGGGCAGCGGCACCAGCACCTCCACGTAGCTGAGGGGGAAGAAGCCAGACTGGCCGTGGAGCATGCCCTCATACCAGTTCTCGTCGATCTGATTGGTCAGCGTGATGATGTCGCCCTCGTGGAAGCCCAGCTCCCCATCGTTCTCAGGCTCAAAGTCATACAGGGCCTTGCAGCTCGGCTGGTCCAGGGGAGCTGGGGGCGGGGGGAGGTCCAGGCTGTCACCTGCCCCTGTGGGTGCTCAGGGGGATGTCGCCTCCTCTCCCCTGCCCTCCCCCCCACCCCCTTGTCCTGCCCACTCACTGCTCCTTGCTTTCCCCCAAGGAGAGCCGCTCCCTCCCCTGTGGCCCCCACCGCTATCAGAAGGAGCCAAGTGACAAGGGGAGGGAAAAGGGCTCTGTGAGTCATCACCAAAACGCTCCTGGGAGGAGCTGGGGACACCCAGTGGCATCAGGGTGATAGTGACCAGAAGCACACAGCTCTCAGGGTACCACTTGGAACAGAGGGAAGCCCAGCTCCACTTCTACCAGAGAACGGGTGGAGAAGGACCCTTGGGGCACAGGTTAGCAGGCGGCGTTGTAAACCGGGGCAGGGGCAGGGGCAGGGCCCGGGTAGAGAAGGACCCTTGGGGACACTCACGCATGCTCCTGCTGCTGGGGGTCCGGGTGGGCTTGTCGGAGGATCGGAAAGATGACGAAGCTGCGTGCAAACAAAGAACAGAGGTAGGCTGAGAATGCTGGCGTGGGGCCTGGTGCCCATCCTTGGGGCTCCTCGTGCAGAGAAGTGGCCCTGCGGTTGGATGGGTGGCGGGCTGGGGGCTCCCCCGAAGGGGCCTGGGGCAGAGTGGTGCCCTCTCCTCCATTACCTGTGATCTTGGGGGCCGTGGCACAGGGGAAGCCCCCGTTGGACTGCTCAGGCTCTCCGAGGTCCAAGGGTTCCCGGGGCTTGGGCTTATACTCCCGCTTGGGGCGCGAAGAGGCTTCGCGCATCCTGCGTGGGGAAGGACACCTGTGATCGGCCGCAGGGCACCTCTTGAGCCCTCGCGTGTTGAGGTCAGGGAACAACGCCTCCAACCCCAGCTATTTATGCTGCTGCCTCGGGATGCATGTGGGAGGTGGCGAGAGGGGGGCCCCCAGGCATATCTCCAAGGCTGCCTACAGGCCTGGTCCTACTGCACCCAGAAGCCTCCTCGGCAGTGGTGGCTGGGGAGCTGGTGCCCAACAGATACCCACCCCTCACCAGGGAACCACCGCCCACCGGGGCTTCCCTTCTTAGGCCCTGGATGCTGCTGACTGCAAGATGGCCCTTGGAGACAGGGAAAGAGAGGAAGGGGCTCCCCAGGGGCAGGGTTGGCCAAACCCTCTCCCCAAAGGACATCCCAAGCCTCTCCTCTGGGGACCAGGATGAGCGTGATGAGGTCCTGCTCCCCCCTGGGACCCCCGCCCCGACTCATGCAGCCTGGGGATTCTTTCTGAAAAGGAAGTAACCCTGCTGCTCGGGAAGGAACATGTCACAGTGGGGCTGGGTTGTCCAGGGGCGGGGGCGTCCCACGGGTCCCCCAGGGCTGCCCCAGCAGCCGCAGCACCCAGTCACCGGGCCTCCCAGCCAGCAGGATGGGCCGGGGCTCCCGCGGGGAAGGCGGGGGGCCAGGCGCACCTTCGCTTGAGCTTGTCAGCCAGCTCGTCCAGGATCTGCACGGCCTGCCGGTGGTAGTCCAGTTGGGCATCCACCAGGGCGGAGAGCTGGCTCACCTGCTCGATCTGCAAGGGACCAGCCAGGGCTGAAGAGCTGCCCTCCTTCTGGCCCCCATCTCTGGCTGCCTCCTGCAGGAAGCCTTCCCAGATTGTTCCAGATGTGGGCCCAGCCCCCGCCTGACCCTTGAGCTGCAGCTGGAGGAGGGTGAAGGGCCTGAGGAGACCCCAAAGCCTCAGTGGGCCAGTGGCTTCCTGTGGGCCTCCTGTTCCCCCTTCCTTCCCTTCACACCCTGAACAGGCTGCCCACTGGCCCTGGGAAGTGGGCACCGCCACTGGGCTCCTGTCTCAGGGGCTCCCCCAGGGTGGTCCCCAGCAGGCCGGTGTGGTGGGTGCACACGGGGAGGGGCAGGGCCCACACACATACGTCAGTCTCCAGAAGGTTGTGCATGCTGGTCTCGGCCACCTCCTTGGACTCCTCAAACTTCTCCATGGCCTGGCGCAGCTCCTCATCGGGGATCTTGCCCTGCCGCTTTTTCTTGTAGTCAAAGTCCAGGCGGCGGCCCTCCAGCTTCTTCAGGTGGTGCTGGAGGCCAGGATGAGGGTCACACCGCGTGCCTGGGACCTCGGGGAGGGCCATCTGATGCTCTGCAGCCCTTCCCGCTGGGAAACCTGGCCTGGGCTGTATGTGTGGGGGGAGGGGGGAGGAGCGAGGGTGGGCCTGGAGCGGCCCCGCATACCTGGATCTCCTTCAGGTCCTTGTCGCACAGGTTCTGGAGGGGATCGATGAAGTTCTGCTTCACCTCTATATCCAGGGAGTCCTTCACCTCAGCCAGGCGCTTCATGGACTCCCCAGCATCCAGCAGGGCGTCGCCTGGGGAGAGGATGGGGTGGCGGAGGAAGCCGTCACAGGAGGCCTTGGCCTGCGCAGCCGAGGCACACCCCACGGCCAAGGACCTGGACACCAGAACAGAGAACGAAACAAGGGACCCTTAAGTCTGACCCGGAGCCACGGGGGCCGGTGGTGACAGGTGTTCACGAGCCGCCCTCCCACCTCTTGGAAGGCACCCAGGTCCACTGTGGGCCGGGAGGGTGGCTTTCGCATGGCCGTGATGCTGTAGGCAGCCCTCGTCCAGGGGACCAGCCACCCTGGAGAAGATCCTCGAGCTACGGGGAAGTGCCAGCCTGCTGGCAGCACAGAGACTCTGGCCCCAAGCTCTCAGGCCCGCCCCCGCCTCCAGCCTCCCCACGGCCTCACCGAAGTTGGATTCGCCGCCCAGCTCCTTCCCATGGCGGATCATGCACTCGCCCAGCAGGCCCTCCGACTGCGGGTAGCCAGGGTTCTTCACCTGCCCTCGGATCTTGGACACCGTGTTGAGCATCGTCAGCTTGGCCCGAGAGGCTAGAAGAGGGCAGGGCCGGGTGGCTGTGGTCTCTCAAGGAGCCACCAGACTGCCAGCTGCCCCCCTCTGCCCGGGTGCTTGTTTATTTCTGAAGTGCTCCCTCGGCCTGAGGAACCAGAGCGTGAGAAGAACCTCCTGAAGAGACGTCCCCCCGCTGCTCTGGTCCTCATGCAGGAGTACTGGCAGTGGGCAGGAGAGGGGGCCAGCTCCTCGAGATCCCCAGAGAAGCGGGGTAGGCAGGTAGAGGTGTGGACAGGTACAGGTGCCCCCAGTGCAGACCTCTACCGGGGGCGGGAGGTGAGGGGCGTGCCTGCACCTCTGCCAGCTCCAGTCTGTCCTCAGCGAAGGCCTCAGGTGGACACACCTGCTTTTGCTGCCTGTCCTGCATCCTCTGCCTTTCACTACAGGAACCAACATTTGGATTTTTCTCCAGGAAAAGTCCCTGCCTCCCTCTCAGCCTCGGAGACCCCACCTCATGCTCCAAAGACAGGCTTGTGGCTGGGGCCTGGCACCTGATTCAAATTGGTCCAAAGAGTTGACTGGGGGGAAAAGATGCCCTTTTCTGCTGGGACCATTAGCTCTAAGGATAATTTAAGGCTAGGGTTGCCGTGAAAAGCGAGAGCTGACAGATAAAGCAGAAAGGAAACGCGTGACCCTGAAGACATCCTTTGGATGCCTGGATCCAGCCATGCCTGAACCTGCCTGCCCCTGGGCATTTCAGTTCTGTGGGCCCACGCACTGCTTCTTCATGCTCCAGTAACCAAAAGATTCTGGACTGACAAGAGACCCGAGGAGCTGGGGTCAGACCCCTTGCAGCTGGCTGGTGCCCTACCTGGGTTGGGTTGCAGATACTCGATGGTTCTGGCCAACACTTCTGTCACGGCCTTGCTGGTAACATCCACCTTCTGTAAAGGGAGTCCACGTGTAGGGTTTTGAAACCATCAGGGCGCCTGAGGCCAAACCAGGAGCACCTGGACAGCCCTTGCCCTGGTCCCAGTTCCCCAACCACCTCAGAGCCCACGCAAGAACTGCCCGCTGCTTCTGGGAGCCGCCTCGCCTCCCTGCCTCCTTGCTGTTGGCTGTGCTCTGCCCCCGCCACTCCCTGCTCTGGGCTGGGGGGAGGCCTGCGACCCGCCTAGACCCTTCCGGTAAAAGCCTCGCCTCCCCCCAGGTGCCAGGGCCGGGGCCTATGGGGGCTGGTAACACTGCCAGCGTTAGACAGGCACCCCTCTCCTGTTACCTTCTCCATCTCTTTGAAGTCATCATCCAGCTTGGTCCCTTCAGCCCCTCCGACCTTCTCACTGACCAGCTGGGGAAGGAAAGGAGGGAAGAGAGTGTGAGCCTCAGGAGAGGAGGGCGAGGGCTCAGGCATCCACGATGGCTTCCCAGGGATGTGAACATGGCAGCCAATGGCAAAACGGGGAGCCAAACGAGCTCCTGCTCCAAACCCACACACTCCTGCAAACCCAGGGCCGGGGGGTCCTACTGCCGGAAGCCTACCCTGGCTGCGCCCACCCGGTCAGGCTGAGCTGGCAGCTCCGCAGCCCCCAAGAGGGTCCCCCACCCCTGCGGGGTTGTGCAGACTGTCCAGGCCCCCTCACAGGGCCGTGGGGCCCACACCCGGACGGGGCTGCTGTGGTTCAGCGAGATGCCGAGGCTCACGGAAGCCCCTTCGCTCAGGGAACTGTGGCCTCCCTTTCCCACTGAACTCCTGCCTCTCTGCGAAGGACTCTCGGGGACCAAGGGTCTGCACGCCCCAGGGGCACCTCTGAGAGGCGAGCAGGTCCTGAGGCCAAATGAACATGAGGACTGCCATGGGACAAGCGCCGAGTGGGAGGGAAGACCTGCCCCACACGGGCCAACTGTGGTGCCCAGAAGTCACTTCTTGCGTGCACAGGTGTGAACACACACAAACACACAATCTCCTGGTGGCCAGCAGCAGTCTTTGCCCACTTGTCAGGACCGCTCCCGGGGCTCCTGAAGACACCCTAACCCTAACCCTAACCTGTGTGGTCTTGGGCTATCAGCTTCACTGGGCCTCAGTTTTCACCTCTGTAAAATGGGGTGACAGGTGTGCACTCACCAAGCTGTGGCCAGGCTGCCATGGGCTGCTGTGTGCAAGTGTGTGCTCCGGGGTACTCCTGCGACAACCATGCTGCCCACACTGATGACTGCTGTTACTTTCCCCACGCATCTTGGTTCTCCAGGGGAACCACAGAACTGTAGGGCAGACCTAGCCTATAGGCCTTTATCCCTGCCTCTCCCCGCCTGGGGTCAAGGGGAGTCTGGGGGGAGCTGCATGCCCCTGCAAGTCAGTGTTCTCATGGCAGCTGCACCCTGGGAGCCCAGGAGGGGATGGGGCACAGAAAGGAAGCAGGGCTGGCTGAGGGCCCCTACACCATGCACCAGTCTCTGGGGGACCTCCAAGGGCAGGCAGGGGCTGCCTTCCCGTTTTTGACTTTATAAGGAAAGACCCTGGTCTCTCCTAGGTGTTTCTGGGGTGTTCTACTTTATTTCATGGGACAGTTTCACTTCTTTTGTTTATGGTAAAACAGGACGTTCTCAAATTCAGTGGTTGCCAGAGGGAAATGAGTTAGGTGTCTGATGTGAGACAAGACACTTCTGGTGAACTGAAAGGGTAGCTGCAGTGCTGGGGCTCAAAAACCACACTTTCCGGGCTGAGGGCCTGCTCAGTACAGGGAACACGGGCGCCCCCAGGGAGCAGCCCCTGCTGGCGGGGACTACGTCCTTTCTCTGAGGGGAGAGGGCACAGGCAGACCCCACAGCCTCTTCCAGGCCCTCCAGGAGTGTCACCTCCCCATCTTCCCTGGGAGCCCTCTGACAGCTCCCATGCGGGGCCTCCTTGCTCTGGCACCTGGGGGGCTGTGCTGGGAACATCTGGGTCCCTACCAGTCTCCTCGCCCTACCCCCACCTGGGAGCTCCAAGCTCCAGTCCCTCAGGCTGATTTGCCCTAGGTCCTTCTCTCCAAGGCCCACAGTCCGGAACTGGCACAAGTGGACGAAAGGATGACCAAAGGCCAAAAGGGAAAAGTGGGAAAAAGCAAGCCACATGCCAACCACGGCAAGAGCATCAGCAAAGGGAGGCTGTGCTGAGCGCTGGGCTGTGCTCCAGAGGAGGGGCCTGGGGAGCCCCCAGGAGGAGGCCGGAGGGCGGGGAGTGCCCCGTCTGTGTGGGAGGCCAGGACTCTGCCGCTCGGTCCTGCTCGGGGACCCCGCACACACCTTTTCGGGCCCGGCAAGAGCAGCAGCACCGCCATGGAAGTAACACCTTCACGTGTAGCGTCTGCATCCAGCACTCCCCACAACTGACGGTGTTCCCCGGCTGCGGGAGAGGAAACTGAGGCGCAGCCCTGGCAGGGGCCCTGCGGGCTGAAGCCCACTCTTCTCTCTGCAGCTGCCGCCCCCCACCCCCCACTCCGGCCCGCAGTGCAGAGGGGCTGGCCCCGTCAGCCAAGGCACCCCCCCGGGGTGGGGGAGGCAGCAGAGGGGGTGGGTGAGCACTGCCCCCTCTCCGGCAGGGCCGTGACCACGGCGGTGTGGAAATCATGGCCTCCTGGGCCTGCCCAGCTGGGTGGGAGCCTGAGTCACCAGCAGTGGGCCCACACTGGCTGCCACTGTGAAACCCACGTGGGTGCCTCCCTGGGGGAACGTGGGGCCCAGGCCAAGCCACAGCCCCAGCCACCCCCGCCAGGTGACAGCCAGGGCTGAGGAGTCGCTGTGGAGAGGCTGCGCTCGGCCAGAGCTGGCAGCGGCCTTCGGAGATGAACTTGCTGTCGCCCGTCACACGGGCCTCTCAGATCTCAGCCTGGCTCCCCACCTGAACGCCTGGCTTCACTTCCACCCTGGCAGGGCGCTCAGGGACCGTGAGTCCCATGAAGGCCCAGAACAGGGTCCTTTCTGAGGAGGCCGGGCAGCTGTCTGGTAAAAAGGTCCACGGGTGGTTCTGAGACCAGCCACCAGGTGGGACTGCTGAGTGACTGCTGCTCTGTGACCCTCTGAGCGCAGGCCTTTCTGTGTCTGTCCGTCCCCTGTGATGGCGGCTCTATCGAGGTATTGCTGGCCTGCACACGACCCACCAGGGAGTGCACACCTCTGCCCCGCAGGAGGCTCCCTCTGCAGCCTGTCCCTCTGGCGGTACCTCTCCGGGAAACTGTATGAGCCAACCCCCCACCGTATGTTTGGTCTGACCTATGTTACTGCCCTTATATTATTTCTAACCTCTAAGAGGAGTGTGCCCTGCTTGCAATTCAGCCTGCAGGCGCCTCCAGGGCTCCAGCTCCAGGTCCCCCTAAGTTCAAACTGCAGCTTAGACTACAGAGGTGGTTACTACCAGCCAGAAAGTGGAAGGACCCCCAACCTGTTCGCTTCCCCGTGTGCTGACCCATTCGGACTGCTCCGCTAGCGACGGCCCCTGCCCAGCTCCCACCTGGACTCTGAATGGTCAGATTTACGACGACACGACCCCCAAGTGACTGCGACAGGCAGAGGGCACCCACTTCAGGCTCTCACACAGAGGAGCAGTGGAGCCGTGTGGTCTGAGGACACCTGCCCCAGGCACCTGGGAAGTGAGCGAACTTGGAACGGAGATGGGCCTTCATCCCTGAGCACCTACACGACCTCCACCCATGCAAGGCACCCGTGGGCACTCATAATAAAGACCACTCGGAGAAGGGGCTGTTCTCTCAAGGACTGGCGTTCTTCAGCCTTCTAGCCTTGGCCATGTTTGGAGAGAAGTGAGGAATCTGACACGCAGGAGAGAAACAAAGAACGCGCAGTGGAGCAATCCGAAAACACAAGACATTGTTTGCCAAGAGCCGGCAGCACAGCCGCTCCAGGAGCCTAGCAGAGAGCAGGAAGGCAGGAGAACCTTCTTTCCCCCAGGGAGGGACGTGGGGACGAACGGCTGCCCCAGACCAGGCAGGCACGCTGCAGTGGCCCCTCGGGGGCAGCGGAAGCTCGAATCCTGCACCAAAAGGAGGCCTTGTAATTGAGTCATCTCAGCGGGGAAACCTGATCAATATGATATGGAAAATAAACAGCCGATCTGCAGGCTCGTGACCCGGGCAGACGATCCGCTTTGATGAATTAAGAGTTTAAGTAAAAAGAGCAGCAGGAGGAGGCTGGCACAGAGGAGCCGGGAGAGAGAAGAGCAGGGATGCTCAGGGCCTCGCAATGCAGGATGGATGCTCTGCACATCCTGCTCAGCACCCTTGCGCCTCGTCCAGCCGATATGCTCTGTGGGGCCGCTTGCCACGCTCCAGGTTAACAGCGGAGGTCCCCATCCTCTCCCGACTCCCCCAACTCCCCTCCTGCCCTCCGCCTGGCTAACTTCTCCCTGCCCCCACCCCACGCTACAACAGAGCAGCCCCCGCCTCTCCCTCCCTCCTCAGCGGTGAGGAGCCCAGTGCCAGGCGGAGGGGGCACGCGTTGGGGGCAGCTGCTCTCGGGTACTGGCTGGAGAGTTGGACCAAAAGGCATGGAAGGACTTCCCTGGTGGTGCACAGGGGTTAAGAACCCGCCTGCCAACGCAGGGGACACAGGTTCGAGCCCTGGTCTGGGAAGATCCCACATGCCACGGAGCAACTAAGCCCGTGCACCACAACTACTGAGCCTGCGCTCTAGAGCCCGCGAGCCACAACTACTGAGTCCACGTGCCACAACTACTGAGGCCACATGCCTAGAGCCCATGCTCTGCAACAAGAGAAGCCACCGCAACGAGAAGCCCGCGCACCACAACGAAGAGTAGCCCCTGCTCGCCGCAACTAGAGAAAGCCCACGCGCAGCAATGAAGACCCAATGCAGCCAAAAATAAACAAATAAATAAATTTATAAAAATAAATAAAATTTAAAAAAGAAAAGAAAAAGCGATGGGGGTGAAAGAGCCTTGGGGTCCAGGCCCAGCTGCCCTGCTATGCGGTCCTGTTCCGGCCATCCTCGGGTCTGGGCCAGTGAATGCCCTGTGGCTGAGGCACTGTGACCCAAGGCTGTCAGGTGTGAGCACTTCCGGCTCCAGTTAGCGACCACCGTCGGGAGCGGGTGGGCAAGCCCGCTACCCGCTGTCAGGGGAGAGGCTGTGCTGGCTTTGAGGAGCGCCCCTCTGGCGAGGGAGATAAGAACATCAGGCAGAACAGAGACACAGTGATAAGAGCTGCAAGGGAGGTTTAAACACGCCAAACATGCTCCTGGCTGGGTGAGCTGCGGGGGCCAGTGCTGTCCAAGCTGGACCTCAAAGGGCAGGGTTCCAGCAGGCAGAGCCTGGCCAGGCAAGCATATGGTGTTCTGGGTGAGACCCAGGCTCGGGGGCACAGGGGCTGCCATTCCTGATCCTCCACGTGCCAGGCACTGTGCGGGCGCTTTGCATACATCCTGCCATTGATTGTCACCCCTCTGCGATGACAATGCAGGGACCTGCACACCCATTCTACAGATGAGGAAACCCCCGGGGTTAGAGGTGGAACAGCAAGGCTGCGAGCTGAAAGTGGAGAAGCTGGGAGCTGTGCCCAGAGCTGTTGGACTGGTCGGTCCGTCCCTCACCGCTCCCCGCAATGCAGGATCTGCCAGAAGGGCACGGGGCCTCCGAGGCTGTGGGGAGGAGGCAGACTGCCTATGTGCAGAATGCCCAGACATGGGAGGTCCCAGGAGGCAACTGCAATGACTCCCGGGCAGGGCTAAGAAATTCCTGAACGGGGAGGACGGCACAGGGACGGGAGGGAGCGACACAGGGATGGACTCATTCGCCTCTACATCCCTTCCAATTGCTACTCCCCTTCCTGCTGGCCTCCCAACACTTGGGAGCTGCTTGCCAAACACCTCAGAGCAGCCCCTTCTAGTTTCCTTTATGGCCTACTGTCTCATGACTTGGAGAGCCCACGACACAGGCAGAGCCCAGGCTGGCCTGCTACCCGGCCGACACACGAAGCCACTGGCTTTCTCGAGTCTCCTTTCTCTGCTTGAGCCCTGGGGCCCTGACTCAGAGCTGCTGGCAGACACACCAGAGGGTGCACTCTTTGGCTAACTGACGCCCTTTCTGGAAAGGCGAGCCAAGGGTGCTTCTGGGGAGGTAACGTGCACGGTGCACTGCCACGCTGAAGCCTCCTGTCCGTCCCTGCCCAGAAACCTCCAGTGGCCCCCATGTCGGGATGATTTCCAGAGCCTGGGCCCTTGTGAGTACGAAATGCTTGCCGACGGGGGTGGCACTTGGACTCCAGGCAGCTTGGATCCCACGTGGCTCTGAGAGTAAAGGCCACGAGGTGTGGGGCCGGGCCACCGCCCTAAGGGATGAGGGAAAGGTGCCTGCCACTGAAGCAGAGGCCACAGAAACACTATTCATACCCAACTCCTCAGCCCAAGGAGGCGGGCCAGCAGGAAGCCTGAGGGCTCTGGCAGCAGGAGAGCTTTCATCTGTGGCAGGTCTTTAGTAAGTATCTGTGAGCTGATGGAGAATAAGTCACCACCCGCTTTGTCAAGCTCCGCAGAGGGAAGTGTCCTGACAGGTCAGAACTTCCTTCAGCATACCCGGAATTCTGGAATTTTCCCGGTTTGCTGGTACCCTTCGTGCCTCCGGGCACACACTTCCTCTCCTCCTAGGGATCAAAGCTACGCGGTTTTTTGCGGGTTTTTTTTGTTTTTTTTTTTTTTTTTGCGGTACGCGGGCCTCTCACTGTTGTGGCTTCTCCCGTTGCGGAGCACAGGCTCCAGACGCGCAGGCTCAGCAGCCATGGCTCACGGGCCCAGCCGCCCCGCGGCATGTGGGATCCTCCCGGAGCGGGGCACGAACCCGTGTCCCCTGCATCGGCAGGCGGACTCTCAACCACTGCGCCACCAGGGAAGCCCCCACTGTGCCACCAGGGAAGCCCTACGCGGTTTTTAAAAAGCAGCTCTGTGAACGGGAGCAGTGGAAATGATCAAGCAGGAAAAGGCTTCTGAAGTTACTTCTCCCGTGAAAACCCCCAGTCGGGCACCACGACCACCAGGTCTGGCCCCAAGGGGCAAACACAGACCCACAGACGCCCCTCCACACAGCAGTGTGTCGGGGTGTATCTGGAACCTAGTTGTGGCAGCACAAAGACGGCGGCTTTGAAGCCCAAGGTGTTCTCTCAGCAGGAGGGACGGCACCTCTGGCCTGAGGCCAGCGGCTGAGATACTGGCTCAGAAGCAGAACCCCTCAGGTCCCCGAGGCTGCAGGCACAAGCCAGCTGCAGGGTCCCCCAGGTGGTGGCGGGGGAAGCGTTTGGCTGTCTCTGTGGAGAGGAGACAGGCCAGGGGGCCTGGTCTGAGCTAGCCTGTTGCAGTCTGAACCCCCCTGGTTCTCTGCCCCCGCCCCGTGGTGCCCCTCCCGCCTCCCTGCCCAAACCTTCCCAGGGCTGGCTAGGTGGGCAGCAAGCTGAACGCCATGTGAGTCCCAGTGGCTGCTCCCCTGCGTGGCACATGCTGCTAAGATGACGGGGGAAACCGTTACATGAGAAAAATCCCCTCAAAGTCACGTCCGGCTTAATCTGATAGTCTGGTCTGGACACGGCACGGGCAGTGGGAGCAAAGCAGGAACCTGTCGTCGGAAAGAATGGACTAGGGAAGGCAGCAATGGCACGTGGGGACAGTCGCTCAGTGACTGTCAAGGCAGTGACGAGCTGGGGGACGGCGGTCCCGAGATGGATTGAGGTGTAGCCTCAGCCTCATCTCAAAGCCCCGACCTCTGCATCTGCAGGCTTTGTGGGTCCCGGTACCAGCAGCCAGAGGTTCACCCAGGGCAGACACCCAGAGAGCTGCCCCTTCAGCCCCAGGCTGATGACCAAGTTGCCAGACCTCCCACTGCTGTGACACTGCTTTCCCGATGGGGCCTCAAACTGGCTTTAAGCACCCCGGATCCGTCACGAGGGCCCCTGCGTGTAAACCAGGCCTGCCCTGCCCTGGCTCAGACTCTCCTCACTTCTCCCCAGGACCCCTCCTGGCTGCTCTCCCCTCCTCGGCCTTGCTGGGCCTCCTGCCCACGGCAGACCCCGAGAGCTGGGTCCAGAACCCTCTGTGTGTCAGGGTCTGTGCCCTCTCCAGGCTCCTGCAATCCCGGGACTGCTCCCCTCCTCCTGCAGGGGCTGGAGGCTGAGGCCTGGCCTGACCCCCCGTTAGCTTCCCACGCGCCCATGCTCATCTCCGAGCGCAGGGACCTCGTGTGTCTTGCTTTCCGCCATCACCCAGCCCAGTGCATCTGACCAAGCACCCAGGCCCCTTACTTTTGGGGGGGTCCTCTCCTGGCCTCACAGAGGAGTGGCAGCTCAGAAGGACCCAAAGCTGGAGGAGGAGTGAGGGGCTGGGCAGACACGGGTGGTTGTGCGGTGCCTTTCCTGTTGCCTCAGCCCTATTTGAGGAAAATGCCTCCCTCACCCCGAGGTGACCCAGCAGTCCTTGGAGATGGGGTGACAAAGAACTCACTCCCTGCCTGGCCCGACCTCCACGTGGAGCTCAGCTGAGTGTCGGCCACAAGGGCCCAGGCTGGCCAGTGTTTCCCCTCGCAGCTTGTCTGGCCAGAAGCCACAGGCCTGAGTGCCCTCCCGGTGTGCTGTGGAGGGGTGGGCACTTCCTCTGGGGACCAACCCCCCCGCCCAGAGCGTTAGCCCGGGCTCGACTCTGATGATGGTCGGTCCTGGGATTCCCATTAAGATGCCGAGTTCTTCCACAAGAAAGCAGAAGCACTTAACAAAAAGTGTTCCCTGCTTCCATTCATGGTTAACCAGTTCCCCAGGTCATCTGGCAGAGTCTGGGGGAGGAAGTGGGCCCTGCTGCGTGCTGGGACAGGTGTGGAAAGCAGGCTTCAAATTGAAGCACTTCTGGCTTGTGGGGGGAGGTAGGACTGCTGGAGGGGAGAAGGGACCACAGAATGTGCATCTTTTAATGTTTCTATGAAACGCAGCAGAGACTGCATTGTTCCTTGGACCCGCGGCCTTGTCAGCCCTTCTGTCAACCTTGAGGAAGGGATGGAGCCCCAAAAGGAAGAGATAGAGCCATTGGGGACCTCCAGCACCCATCTGGCCCAGCTGCAGCCTCTGGGCAGTTATCTCCACCTTATAAATGGAGCAACTAACACCCCAGGAGGTGACCCGCCCGCCTTTCCCAGGGCCAGGCAGTGTAGTGTAGTGTAGTGTAGTGTGTGAGACCAAGCCATACAGGAGGGGTAACTGGGTCCCCAAAGTCTTAAACCACCTTGCTCTGGAGGCTGCCCTGCATCTCCCTGGGTTGCTTCCTCATTTTCAAAGACTGGCCAGGGCAGTCAGGGTGCTGTGGAGACAAGGCCCAGCCCTCAGAATCCAGCCACAAATCCCGCCCCTCCCACTTGGCTGGGGAAGCGTCCCAGCAAGTGTGAGGCCACATCGCAGCCCCTGGGAGCAGGCGGTCAAGAGGACCACAGCTGCTCCTGGACAGTGACAGTGGGGGACGACCACCCAGGATGACACCCTACACCACACCTAGTGCACGAGCCTGGAGGCGGAAGGCATGCGTTGGAGGGCCGGCTCTGCCCTGAGCCTTCTGGAACTCCAGTCTCTCACACGATACCCACCACTCCAGGATGGCATGAGGCCACAGCCGCTGGAATAGCACAGAGCTTTCTATGAATACCAGTGGCACCCCGGACCGGGAGCTGCTCAGGGAGGAGGACACCAGTCACACACAGACCCCTGCGCAGGACATGATGCAGCTCATGTGGGGGAGAAGCAGAGGGGCCCTGCCCCAAATGTTATCGGGGGAGGTGAGGGCCAAAGCCTCAGGGCCTGGCTGAGGAATCTGGGCGGCAGACTGGGGTGTGGGCTCAGGACTTTGCCTCCTCCGGGACACAGGGAGGGAACAAGCCCACTGAACTCTAAGGGGCTCTAAGGGGGGCCTGATCCCAGCCGGCACCTCAGGCTGTGCCGAGGGTTTTTACCCGACGACCGAGAGGCCAGCAATTGCTTGAGGCTCATCTCTTAGGAACAAATCTCATCTGGAAGTCTTGCCAGAGCTGAGAAGCCTGGGTATAAACCGGCCTCATGCATTTTAATTTCTCATCTCGGGGACAAGGCAGGAAGGCTGCATGTCACACAACCGGGAAAATCAATTTCAGATGAAAACTCATAAAAAGAAACACCCAACCCACAAACAAATGAGGTAATAAATTCCCGAGTCCTGCCGCGCCCACTCCGCACCGCTGACCGTGTGCTGTGCCGGGGTGTGCTGTTGGGGAGCTACCGCCCGCAGATCCCCTCTCAGGGCAGTACAGCAAACTTCCGTCCCCACAGGAGAGTAAATGAGGTGTCCTGCAAACTCACCTTTTGTCAATGGCAGAGCTGACGCAAGAGCAGCCCTTCAGGAAGAGACAGGAAACGGGACTTGGAAACCCTGTGAGGTGCACAGCTGTGCGGCCTCCAGAAAGCACCGGAACTGACCCTGTATCCAACACCATCACCGCAGCCTACTACATAAGAGGCTGTAGGCACCAGGTCACGAGTCTCACGGAGGGCCATGTGTACCCCAACAGCACCAAGCTAAGGTGACAGAACAATCTAAAAGCCCAGGGCCCCGGCCTCCTTGGAACACAGATGCTGTCCCCCCATCTCTACGACCACTTCCATTCTGAGACACTTAACTAATGTGAAGCCACCTCTTCGAGGAAGCCCTCCTGATTCTCCATCACCCGCCTCCTTACCCAGGTGGGAGTGACCTGGCCACTGGCCACCTCTCCCAGCACACTATTGGCACCTCCTCCATTGAGGCCAGAACCCCTGCCCGCTCTGGACCTCACCTTGGACCAGGCTCCACAAAGGCACCCACCTCACCCCACGTCAGAGCCTCTGCCCTGCTGTCCCTTCTGCCCCAGACTTTCCCGTGGTTGGGTCCTGTCCATCTGGTTCCCCCCTCCCCAGTGGGGCTGTCCCTGACCCACCCGTCACTCATCCTTCTCTCAAGCCCCTCTTGTTTGTTTACAGCCCTCCACCCACTGGACTGTGAACTCCAAGTGAGCGACCCCAGCACTGCTGTACCTGCACACGGAACGGTGTCTGAGACTAGGAAGTACTTAGTTGATACTTAGCACCCCATGGGAGGAAGGAACGACCTCACAGGGGTCTGACCTCATGGCGCCATTCCATAGTGGCTAAGCACTGGGAGGGCTGCGGACCCAGGAGCCAGCCGGATGACAGCACCCCCTACCCCTGAATCCCCAACTTTCCTTTGCGTTGCTTATGGGAAGTTCAAGTTAGGCGGCACTCTGCCTGGGGGCTGCCAGTCTAATTCCCCACTCTCCACCCAGGGTCTGCCCACAGCTGGCCCCCTCACCAGAATGTGAAGGGAAAGTTTGCAAAGGAAAAAAATCTGAGCAAGCTGGGCCCAGGCTGGCCTGCATCCAGAGGACCCCGCTCCCAGAGGAGGAACCCCCTGTGAAAGGCATGTGCCTGCAGTTTGGGAGGACAGGACACGGGAAAGGAAGGCTGACAGGCAAACAGGCTCTGAAGGCCAGAGGGAAATGGCCCCCAAATGGGCCGGGCTGGAGCCGTACGGGCCACACACCTAGGTTCTCCAAGGATCATCGGGGGCGACCTCTCGGGGAGGGCAGAGCTTGGCCTGGGTGCTCCTCCGAGAGAGCTCCAGGAAGAAGCTCTGAGTGGGCGCTGAGGAACATACCCTCACCTGGCTCCACGGCTCGCCTGTCACTCCAGGGCGGCGACACCAGGTGACTCAGGGCCACTGAGACCAGTTTCTTCAGGCGTGGCTACCAGAAGCACCCGGGTGGGTCATGATCCCAGGACAGCAAACGGCAAGCCAGAGGAGGTGACGCCATCAGCCCCTCTGAAGTTTAGTGACGGGCACTGCGACACTAGGCCACGTGTTAGATGCCGGCACCCTGTCACCCTGCACGGCCGCTCCTCTTCTTGACCCCCACCCTATTTGTCCAGGGGCACCTGCCCTTCTAACCTGCAGAGTCAGTCCTGGAAACCCTGAACTGGAAGGAATCTCAGCACACAGATGAGGAGATCAACAGGGGCCTGCTGGGGCCAGGTGGGCAGCAGAGCCACCGCTCCTGTCCCCGGCTGCCATCCATCCTGCAGTGGCAGAGGGGGTGGGCCTTCTGCTTCTCAGGACGCACATCAGGCCTGGCGCACACACTCCCTGATGTTACTGCCTGTAACTGCCCCAGTGGTGGGTGAGCACCCAACTGAGGGGTTCCCAGGGACCCCGCCCTAGATCACAGACAGAGAAGAGCAGTTCTCAGGGGCCGTCTCCTCCGCCACAGCTCACCTTCATTCCAGCAACAGCACCTGGGAGAGCCTCGCCTCCCCACCCAAATGCACCCTGTCCTCAAACACTGACTTCCCGTTGGCTGCCAGCTGCTGTGATGGGGCTAGTAGAGCAGCAGGGGGCCTGACGCCCAATAGGTGATGGGCAATCAGTATTTGCTGAGATAACGCAGACCTCGCCCTTAGGAGCCCAGGGAAGAACACTGCCAGTCAGGTGTGTCAGTAACAGGCCAAAACAAGGGTGTGCCCAAGAGGTCCTGAGGTAGGGCTGGGGTCGCAGGGGAGCAGTGGGGGTGTGGACCACAGCACAGGGACTGGATCCGGCTCTGTCACCGCACTGTCACTTAACAAGAATGTGGACCCCTCTGAGCCTCTGTTTCCTCAACTGTAAAACTGGGTGCTGATGACGACCCATGATGACACAGGTCACTGGGTCTCCATTGTGTGCACAGGCTCTTCACTGTGGGGCTTTTCTCTAGTTGTGGTTCACGGGCTTCTCTAGTTGTGGCACGCAGGTTTAGTTGCCCTGCAGCCTGTGGGATCTTAGTTCCCCGGCCAGGGATGGAACCCGCGTCCCCTGCAGTGGTAGGCAGATTCTCAACCACTGGACCGCCAGGGAATTCCCTCACCAATGCCTTTTTATGTTGATTTTTCCAGGAGTAAAGCAGCCCTGCCCTCGTCCTTGCTTCTCCGCTGTCACCATATGACGTGTGTCTGGTGCTGCCACTTGCTGAGCTAGGAGCCGTAAGCATATTCAAATCTCTTTCCATCTGATGACGATGGTCTAGTAGCCAGGGCCTCCCCCCGCACCCAGGCCAACCTCTGCTCCGCTAGAAGGACTGAGCCCACAGACAGGCAGTGTCTGGACTCCTGGATGAGGAACAAGAACACAGTAGGGCAGGCCAGTGACCCGGAGGCCCCAGCACTGGGGGCTTCGCTCTGCTGCCTGCTGGGGACAACCTGCATCCTCCTCTCCCTTCTCCCTCCCGTGTCCACATTCAAAGCCAGGGTCCAGGTCACCCCCTCGTGAGTCATCCCTGGTTTCTCCATACAGGGCGCGTGTCATAGGACCCTGTGTCACCGTATCTGCCCTATTTCAATCGCTCAGCCACTGTGCGTGTCTGGGACACTCTCCTGCCCTGAGCTTACCTGCTCCATCAGAGCAGGATGGGGCTGAATGTCTGGGGTCAAAGTCAGCAGGCCAGCTCCCCACTTGAGAAGGTTGCCCTTATTCATTCAACAGATATTTATATGTGCCAGGTATAGTAGAGGGAAAAAGAGATAAATACTATAAGCTCACACAAAAACGGCACTACCTTAAGGACCTAAGATAAGGAGCCCCTTCCTCCTTGTGGGGAGGGAACCAGGTAGGAGTTACAAGATGTCCCTGGACTTGGCTTTGAAGGATGGGTTGAAGTTGGGGGCAAGAAGGAGAAAAGGACATGACGTGAGGAAAGGCAGAGACGGAGGACGCGGGGTCTGCACCAATGCAGAGGACAGAGGCGCTGAGGGCCGGCTTGGAAACCAACTCCCAGAATGTGATTCTGAAGCGTCCCCTTTGCAGGTGTGGGAGTGATTAGTGAAGGCTGCCTGGCACGAGGCTCTAGTGTCCGTGACGGGAAGAAAGGCACGGTATCAGGCTCGAGAACTGCCGACCTCTTTCTACAGTGGATGGGAAGTGATGCTGGTCGAAATCCCACTGTGGCATTTCCCAGAGGTTTAGACGGGCCACAGCGCTCTTTGCATAAAACCTGAACACAGAGCCGGTTTTCAAGTTGACGATGGAGGATTCCCTATCAGTCCACTAGCTCGTAAGTCACCAAGGTGGGATTCCAAGAACCAGGGGATGACTTCCATGGAGCACTGAAACGAAGATGGCTCGGTGGGAGGCCCGCTCTTCCCACAGTACCCATCCATCAGCTTGGCAAAGCGAATCGCTCCTATTTCCTCTTTGACCCCAGCCGTTAAGTTGGAGGTGAGAGCTAAGGGAAGATGAAACACACGTGCTAGTGTGTACATGCACGTGCATGCATGCGTGCGCACACACACACACTCTTCAATGCTGAGCTGAAAACCTTTATCCAGACAAAGCTTTAAGACAGCAGGGACCTGTAAGAGTTTCCTACAGTTGCTGTAACAAATTACCACAAACTCAGTGACTCAAAACACGTTTCCTAAGCCACACAAAAATCTGAAGGAGGTCAGAAGTCCGACATGGCTCTCCCCAGCGAAGACAAAGGTGTTGGCAGGGCTGTGTCCCTTTCTGGGAGCTCTAGAGCTTTCCCGCCTTTTCCGCTCCTAGAGGCGGCCGCGCTCCTTGGCTTGTGGCCCCGTCCTCTGTCTTCACAGCCAGCGAGGTGGGCCTATCGTGCCACCTGCCCTCTGGTTCTCTCCTCCACGGTCCTGTCTCCCTCCAACCAGGCAGGGAAAGGTTCCACTTTTAAGGGCCATTATGATGAAATTGGGCCCACCTGGTCATCGGTTCCACCTCCAGGTCCATGCCCTTAATTCCACCAGCAAAGTCCCTTCTGCCAAGTAAGGTCACACATTCACAGGTTCCAGATAATGGCAGGGACACCTTGGTGGAGGGTAGGGGGGTGGTGTTCTGCCTGCCACGGGAATAGTCAGCTCTCGTTACTCACAGTGGTTCTGTGCTATAAAGTCGCCCAGACGTCGAACTAGTAAATACTGAGCCACTGCTCTGGGGACACGCAGGGGTTAGGCTCCTGTGAGCCTCTGGTCACAACTCATCACCTGTAATTTCATGTTACGTGTGTTTCTGTTTAAAGAAACCTTATTTAGGGACTTCCCTGGTGGCACAATGGTTAAGACTCCGAGCTCCCAATGCAGGGGGCCTGGGTTCGATCTCTGGTCAGGGAACTAGATCCCACGTGCATGCCGCAACTAAGAGCCCACATGCCCCAACTAAAGATCCCGCGTGCAGCAACTAAGACCCGGTACAGCCAAATAAATAAATAAATTAATTTTTAAAAAATGAAAGAAAACTGATTTAATATACACTGCTGATTCATTAGCACTGGACGCACGGCCAGCAGTACCTGATCTCGCCTGAGCGGAGCTCATCTCACACATGCTCTGTGAGCACGTCACAGCCTTCCTGTGCCTGGGACACTAGCCAGCACTTCAGCTCCATGCTTGGGACCAAGAGCGAAAACACCCGCAAGAAGCACAAAGGTACAAACACGTGTCACTAAACAAGCCGTGGAAAGGATGCTGGTCTACAGTCTTGTTCTGCCTCAGTGGGAATGAATGTGTTGGGAGACTCAAAAATTTTTGTCACTCTGGGCATGTTCACGAATACCTGCGAAGGTGCCCCAAGTACTGATGGGGGGGGTTTACAAACACATTTCGGCAAGTAAGGTGAAACCGCAAACACAAGCCCGCCAACAATGATGGACTGATGGTGAGTTCAGGTGCTGCTGGCTGTGCATCCAATGCTAATGAATCAGTAATGTATATTAAATAAGGTTTCTTAACAGAGGCACGGACCGGGAGGTGGAAGCGATCGCCCTGGATGACCAGGTGGGCCCAATTTCATCAGGTGGGCCTCCCTGGGTCCTCCCCCTGGCTTGTGCCTCCACCAAGCGGACCCTGTGCCTGGGGAGCCCCCGCCCCACGCACCCAGCTTCCTGGCTCAGGCGGTACCTAGCAGAAAGGTCACCCCTGACGAGGGCCCTGACGCAGGACCCCCAGCAGCTTTGATCAAGACTCCGGGGTCATGCGAACAGAAGAGGTGGTGGTGTTCTCCAGGCTGGTCCTGCTCAAAAACCTACACGGTCACATTAAATGGGCAGGATTTTAGAGAAACACTTGGACCTTGCCTGCGGGGACATCCATGTGACCGCTCACTGTGACGCCGAGAGCAAAAACGCGGCAACGTCCTAAATGCCCACTGCCAGCGGAGGGAGGACAAGTCGCTGTCCGCACACAAAGGACAGCAGGGAGCTGTGGAAGCAAAAAACTCGAGCCACACGCTCAGTGTGGACGAAGTGCCCCAGCGGTGCTGAGCGAAAAGAGCAGGCCAAAAAAGCTGCCATGTGACACCATTTTCAAGGGGTGTAAACTTGCAAAACAAAGCTGCAGACTTTTTAGCGGTAGATTCGTGTGCAGTGATGTATCAGGGAGGGGCCCTCGACTCTAACTGTGCTGCTCGTGTTTACTCAAGCTCTTGTGGGCGCTTGGCTAACGGCTGGCCATTCTTCACCTCTCTCTCTACAGCTGAGACATTTTAACACAAACTCAAGTGCCTGAAAAGGGACGTGCCCTTTATGATGCACTGGCACTGCCTGGTGCGGGGAACTAGCTGAGTGCAAACTCCCCTAGACGGCGGTGGACTCTCCTCCAGGCTCTGCTGAGAGCTGAGAGGATGCCTGGACTGAGACCGGGCAAAAGGTCCTCCTCCCCACTCCCCGGAACCAGCACACCCGGACTCCCGGGTCCCCAATGCGCCCCCATCTGCACAACTTCCCACAGAAGCCTCCCAATCCTGACAGTCTGGAGGCGGCAGAGGGACTTGGCCGACCGGTGCCTCCTGCCCACCCTGGGCCGAGGCCAAGGGCATGGGATACTCTGAAGCAAAGCGGAGAGAGTGCTCAGCTACCCTTGAGTCCACTGGCGGGAAAGGAATGGTGATGTGGAACTTCCCAGAGATCCCAGGAGAAACACCTAAGGCTCCTCAGCCGTGAAGTAAACGCATCAAGGCTGGGGGCAAAAGACAAACCTCAGAGCCAACCTCTGAGGGCAGCACACACAACTGTATTGGGGCAATCAGTGGGGAGCTGCAGCAGCTCCAAGACTCCTCAAGGGTGAAATGCTGACTTGGCGGGACAGCAAGGATTCTCAACCTTGGAGGAAACACCCCAGGGAGAGGAGATAAAGGACAACCCTAGGCCAGGAGGTTAGGGTTAGGGGACAGAGAAATCCCACCCTTGTCCCCGTGCGCTCGCCGCCCTCTTCTGGACAAAGGCTGACCCTGAAGGGCCAGGGCTGCCCTCCCGACTTCAGACAATCACACCTCTGATGACCTGAGGCCATCAAGCTGATGGACACCTGCCTGCCTGCCTGCGTGCCTGCCCAGGGGCAGCCGAGGGGCCTCATCCTGGGGAGGCAGCTGGCAGGAGATGAGGAGGGGGCCTCGGGAGTGATAAAGTTCCCAGTTTCCTTCCCCGGGGGCGTCCTAAGTCTCCTCTCACTCCTGGGGCTGAGACCCAAAACGACAGAGGAAAAACCATCAGTCAGCTACTCCACTTTAGAGAAAGTGGGACTGGATTGAGGTGTGCTGGCCAAAGACATCTGAATTATCGGCCAAGGTGGTGTTGGGGGACTAAACACACAGACTGAACGGTGCCACTTACTGTCGGGCCTCTCCCCAGACACTTGGGAAATGCACCCTCACCCCAAAGCTCTCTCTTCTGAGCCTTAATTCAAGGCTGCAGGATTTCCTGGCTCCACGGGAAAACGATGAGGGGCAGGGGAGGGGGTGACAAGAAAAGAGGTAACCCAGGGACAAGTGAGAAAGTTATTCCCACCGCGATGCTCTTTCAGTACCCCTCGTTCTGGCAAGGAAAAACTTTCCAGTGGGCACTTTTTTTTTTTAATTTTTTTTTTGCTTTTTATTTTTTGGCCGTGCCACGTGGTATGTGGAATCTTAGTTCCCTGAGCAGGGATCGAACCCATGCCCCCCTTCAGTGAAAGTGCAGAGTCGTAACCACTGGACTGCCAAGAAGTCCCTCGTGGGCACTTATTGTTTCAGCGACTCTTTAATAAGAGGGACCAGGGCTTCTCTGGTGGCGCAGTGGTTGAGAGTCCGCCTGCCGATGCAGGGGACATGGGTTCGTGCCCCAGTCCGGGAAGATCCCACATGCCACAGAGCAGCTGGGCCCGTGAGCCATGGCCGCTGGGCCTGCGCGTCTGGAGCCTGTGCTCCGCAATGGAGAGGCCACAGCAGTGAGAGGCCTGTGTACCGCAAAAAAAAGAAAAAAAAAGAGGGACCAGACCCCAGCCTCCGAGGTAAGGAATCCAGGAGGAATCAACTACACTGCTTTGTTTCTGTTGTATCTTGTGATCCAGTTACTATGACTTAGAGTAAGAAATAACATCAAGATCCCTTTTAAAATAAATTTAAAAAGTGAGTCTATTTGAAAGTCAAGTTAACTAATTGATTCAAGTCACAGGCTAGGTGGTTGGTTCCAGGTATTTACTGCAGGCCCAGGAGCTGGTGTGATGGACGCAGCACCTCGGGGAAGGTGGCGGGGCTCCCTGGGCCCCAGGGTGTGGACAGGGAAAGTTAGGGCCCGCAGGTGAGGAGGCTGGCCTCAGGTGCACTGGGCCTACAAGCTTGTTGCATTTCCAGTACCAGCCAGACGGGCAGGGACCATCATCTAGAGGGTGGCTGGGAGTGTCATGACTGGGGACAAATATCTGGAGGACAGGTGCACGAGCAGTGGCAGGTGCCAGGGAGGTCCCTCAGGTCCTGGAGGGAGAAGGCCCAGAGGCAGGGTGGCAAGCCCACAGGGGGAACCAACAGGGCAAAGCGGAGGAGGGGGTGAGAGAGCTGGCCAGCTGACTCAGGACACAGGAGAAGAGGCAGAAGGGCGGCCAGGTGTGGAAGCCAGGGAGGGACTGCACACAGGACCCGGGCTAACGCCGGTCAAGTCTAAGAGGTCAGAAGTCCAGGGGCAGAGAGCAGGCTTCTGAGGCCAGAGTGGTGGGGCCTGGGGAAAGTGGAGCCAGGGAACTCCTTTTCCCAGCAGGCTGGGCACCTCCTGGCCTGGCTGTGGGGTTGAAATGACAGAGACTGCCCGTGACACAGGTTGGGCCGCTCTGGCCAGTCAAGCGCCGGTCCCTCGGCCTGGAGCCCTCAAGACAGATGCTAAGCCAAAGGGAACAATCTCTGAGCTTTGATTTCTTATTCTTTAAACCAGTCGGACCTGTTCCTGACCGAGGCCTCCATGGCCTTGCCAGCCACCTGGCTTCGCATGGGCACCGCCACTGGCACCGGATAGCCCCATTCCCGCTCTGAGAAGGAGTCCACCATTTCTGACGACTTGGCCAGCAAGCCACGACCCGTGGGGACCCGGGCCTGTCACCAGCCGCCAGGCAGCCTGCTCCCTCAGGAGCTCACACCCAATGAGAAGAAAAGCACACTGGGTGTGAGGATGTGCTGGGTGTGTGGCACGTGGGCAGGAGACCACCAGGGAGGGTGGAGAAATATTTTTTGGCGGGGGACCCAGGATATGGCAAGGATATAGGAAGATACACGCAGGGCTCTGAGGGCAAACAGGAAGTGGACAGGGAGACTGGACTGGGGTGGGGAAGGAGGAGGGAAGGTAAGAGCCTGAGCAGACCTGTTGGACTGGGGCGTGCTGGCTGCGAGGGGGAGGGTGGGATTGAAAGCCGCGACCAGGGCGGGGGCTCCGGAAGGTCCTGAATGCCAGGTTGGAGCTGGAACCGCACCCCAGATCGGCGGGGGACGCTCCCCTCAGCAGACCCCAGCCCTGTCTTCTCTAGGTGCGCCCACACGGCCGCCCGGCTTTTGCGCTCTCATGACCTACGATGTGGGGCAAACTCCGTCCAGCTAACCTTTACTGAGTTCCTGGGACAGCGACCCACTGTCCTCCTCACCGCCCACCCCCTCCCGGGGGGCAGCTCACGTCACTGGGCTGTGACAGCCCGGGTGGGCGTGGTACGGCTGGAGGGGTTTAATGCCCAGGTGTGGAAATCTGAGCATCCAGGCAGCGGCTCTTCCCAGGGCGGCCACGGCTGATGCTGAGTCAGGTCCTTCAGAGGAAATCGCACATCTATTTTCCTGCTGTGGTTGGGAGTCTCCGCGTGACCCCCCTCTCGGGCCCAGTCAGCAGGTTTTTCTAGGAGCTGAGTGGAAAAGGAAGATGAGGCCATCCTCTGGGAGCCTGAGTTTGTGGAGCCCTGGTTACTGCTTAACAGGAAATGAGCAGAATTGGACCCAAACTGCAGCGCTCGAGAGAAGTGGCTGCAAATCCAGCCCTGGGGAGAGGGGCGGGGAGAGAAAAAGTTTGGGTGGGGGGGTGGGGAAGAGAAAGAAGGAGAAGAGGAGGAGGAAGGAGGCGGGTGCAGAGAGGAGGGGAGAAGAGAGGAACCGGCTGCTCCACAGTCTGATACATCCTTCCTCAGCTTTCCAGGGACAGCTTTAAAAAAGAACCAGAAAAAATCGCCCCTGATACTTCCCCAGGCACTTAAAAGCCAGGAGGGTTTGAGCACAGGGGGTAAAGATGCCTCCACGGGCCTGCTCACCCCTCCAGTGGCTGGAAGGCTCCATCATCAAACCCTCCTTAAACCTCAGAAACCTCACCCCACCCCCCGCCATGACCTCGAAAACCAGAAACAGAAGATAATCTGACTTTCCTCTGCCCCTCCGCGGCCCGCGGCAGCCCCGCAGTGTCAAAACATGCAGATGCCTCTGAAATCCTACCGAAGAAGTTGGCTGCACGCCCCAAATCAAAAACTAACTTTCCCCAGATTGGATCCGTTTCAAAATACTGGCAACAAAGTGGAGAGGGCTGAGACAGAGGCCAGGGCAGAGCTAACTGTGGCCCACATCCCAGGGTCAAAGGCCATGGGACACGCACACCAGAGGCAAATGGCAGGCCTGAGGGGCCCGGTCAAAGCCTGTCAGTTTGTCCTCTGAGGAAAGAAGCAAAGAGATGCTCAGATGGACACTTGACGGGCGGGCGGAGAGCTCAGGCCCCCGAAGGCACTAAGTGCTTGCTTGGATGTTGGCTCCGGAGGGAGGCTGGGTGGATGGCTGGTGGGTGGGTAAACAGCACCATTTCCTTACTTCACTTGCTAAGTCAGTGACAGTTCTGGGGTCGCAAAACTGTGACAGCCTCCAATTTCTGAAACCAAACAGAGGCTGTTATTAAGTGGCACACGGAATATAATTAAGTATCCTACAGCTTTGCCTCAAAACATACCCAGATAAGCAGGGCGATTAGCTCCCACGGGACCTCTTTGATGAACTGCTCTTTACTACACACAGGATTCTGAGTCAGAGGTGAACTTTAGGTCTGATGTACCGCAGTCACGGGCAGCAGAAACAGAATATGATGACCCCTTGGTCCTGGTATGTTAATAACAAGAGTATGCAGGATGCTGCTTGGTTACAGGGCGCCTCCCTGATTGCAAACAGCGGGTCCTGCCCAGGAGGGCGGGTTAACCTGGTTTTACAGACAGGACTGGGAAGTGGTGGAGTTTAAAGAGGCCCCTTGGCTCCCTTCGGGAAGGGCAGTCTCAAATCTCTTCTGTAGCTCCACAGTTCAGCCTAAAACACAGGGCTGGTTACTCCACCCAGCAAGCTGGGGACGGAATACTAATGGAGCAGGACAGGATCATCTCTGTCCAAGTCCCACAGGGACACCACTAGGTCAAGGGTCTTCCTACAAAATGAGTCAGCAGAGTGGCTTCCTGTAAGAGTGGACTTAACCCAGTTCCCATCACACGTGGACATGGCAATGGCCAAAGGCCCTTCCCAGGTCTGCTGTCCCGAGGCAGAAGGTCTTCCGGAGGTCAGCCTGCAGCTGCTCAGCTCAAGGGTCTGGGCCAGGGACCACCCCCACCCCCAGACCTCGCCTGACACCTGTCGCTCCCAGCTCACAGGTTCCACACTTTGATTCGTGCTGAGACTAAGGGGTTACAAATTCCAGATTTTTGTATCCTAAGATCACTCCATGTCCACTACTTAGCAGGCCAAGAACTTTACTGGGAAATCAAAAGCATGATCCCATAAAATGAAGTTTAAAAAATAGGTCAGAGGGACTTCCCTGGTGGTCCAGTGGTAAAGAATTCTCCTTCCAATGCAGGGGACACAGGTTCGATCCCTGGTTGGGGAACTAAGACGTGCCACGGGACAACCAAGCCCGTGCACCAGAACTACTGAGCTCGCGTGCTTCAGTGAGAGAGCCGGCGTGCCGCAACTACAGAGCCCATGTGCTCTGGAGCCCTCGTGCCACAACTAGAGGGAGAAAGCCCACATGCCACACTAGAGAGGAGCCCGCGCCGCAGTGGAAGATCCTGCACGCCTCAATGATGACCCCGTGTGCCACAACTAAGACCTGATGCAGCCAAAAAAAAAAAAAAAGGTCAGAGCAGGCAGTATCTGGGGACATCGGACATTCCCCCGGCTACTGCTTACTCCAACACGTTGGGGTCCTGGGCCCCCCGTCATACCCCCACCCCATGCCTTTCCCAGGAAGCTCGATCTTTCCTCCTAGACACAAACCCGGAGCCTAGTGAGTATCCAACAAACGTCAAAGCTACGGGATATGACGGTCATGAATTTCCCTCCTAGCTCGGACGGAACCAATCTTTCAGTTTAAACTCTCTCCCTCCTTTCAGGCAAAAAAAAAAAAAAAAAAAATCAGGCCAGCATTCCAGGCAGCTGCCAGATCTATCCCTAGTTACACTCTCAAATCTCCACACAGCCCAGCCACAAGAATTATCAGGAAACCAGTCAGAAGGTTAGTCCTGGAAATTAATGTCACCCAAACACACCACAATGACAAGTGAACTTTTGAGCCTAGATCTCGCTACTGGGTTCCTCTACCCACCTCAGTTCCTCAGAAAGGCTCATAAAAGCATCTCCCCAGATTCTAGGTGTGCATGAGTACCAGAGGGCTATGGAGTGGCATTACACGGCGAGGCCGGAGGGGACCAAAACCACGGGCCTGAGACAGACGCCCATTTCTTTGGCTGCTTCACTCCATACATTCAACTTTCCTCAGCTCAGGTGACCAGTTCCTATTAAGAAGTAAAAACCCACAAACTTCCGGCTCAAGCTCAAACCGCTTTTATTAGAGACCTGAAAGTTTTCACCAGAGATGAACTGGTGTGGAATTTGCCAGTATACTGCCAGACACTGGGACCTGATTTGTTACCAGTGTCACCAAGGAGGTAGAAACTTTTCATTCACATCACAGCCTCACCTTCGAGAAACCCAGCTTCTCTATTCCCAGCTCTCTCTCACACATCCACCTGGCTTCTATTTCTCAATTTAGAAATGATGCTCTTACAAGCCTTGGAAATCAAGAACCCGTTTCAAAGTAGGGTTTCTTGCTACAGAAACGTTGGCGCTTCTCTTATGTGGGGCCAGATAATTCTTTGTCGTGTAGAAGACTGTCCTGTATGTTGTAGGATGCTTAACAACCATCCCCAGCCATTACCAACTCGGTGCCAGTAGCACCCTCTCCCCAAGGCGTGCCACTGTCTCGGACGTTGCCAAATGTCCCTTGGGTGGTGCACAGGGTGGGAGAGGGGAGGGTTAGTTGCCCCTAATTGAGAGGCACCAATGCAAGCTTGTACCTTCTTAAAAATGCCAGATGCCAAAAAACACTCTGGGGTTTTCCTGAGGACTTGGGAGGGGGAGACTTGGTGTCTGGATGCCGAATTTTACGCACATGTCCATCTGCGTATATGTGGTTATCTCTGCATTTCGAGAATGAGAAAAAGCAGGCAGCTGCCAGAATAATGCCCAGGAAGGATTTTTTGTTGTTCTTCTGTTTGGGTAAAATTACCCTCACTTTTCTCAAACCATAAAAGTGTTTCTCAACCTCAGCACCGCTGACGTCGGAGCCGGGTGACTCTTGGTTGTGCAGGGCCACCCAGTGCGCTGTAATATAATTAATTACCACCGTGTTGTGACAACCCAAGATGCCTCCAGACATTGCCAATGTCCTCTGGAGGGTAGAACTGGCCCTGGTTGAGAACTACTGTCCTACAGGAAGACAAATGCCCCCAAATCCTTTTGTGTAAAAAGGGGACAGTGTTTACCTTAGGCCAGACAAGTGAGACCAATTGAGACCGACTGGTTTAAAGAGTATCACCTGTTCACGCAGTGAAAACTCAATATATATTATTACGACTTAACAAGAATGTTACCTGACACAGACGACCCTACTTGAAAGAGGTGTTCATAAGATCAAGAAAAGAAACACAGGGCTTCCCTGATGGCAGAGCAGTTAAGAATCTGCCTGCCAATGCAGGGAACACGGGTTTGAGCCCTGGTCCGGGAAGATTCCACATACCACAGAGCAACTAAGCCCTTGTGCCACAACTACTGATCCTGCACTCTACAGCCCATGAGCCTCAACTACTGAGGCCCGCATGCCTAGAGTCCGTGCTCCACAACAAGAGAAGCCACCGCAATGAGAAGCCTGTGCACTGCAAACTAAGAGTAGCCCCCGCTCGCCGCAACTAGAGAGCCCACGCACAGCAACGAAGACCCAACGCAGCCACATAAATAAATAAATAAATTTATAAAAAAAAAAGAGAAGAGAAGTAATACACAAAGAGGTGGACACATCCAGATAAACAGCAGAGGTCTATGGAAACTATTGCAGAAGGGAATGGAACACAGCCAGGGTGATTCTTGAGAGGACAACTCAACATGGAATCGGTCAGGAGGCCAAGACGACAGCTCTCAGAGGACGACGTGTCGCAGCAATTCTTTGGGACTGGGCCTCAGAATATCGAGATAATAAAGTGATCCGCACCACCAGCTTGCACTGCTCTGAGCTTTCCAGATTTCCAAGCACTCCCCACAGGTCTGAATGCAGGCCAACCTTCTTTCCCCGAGACGAAAGGCTCCGGTGGATGGCCTGAGGCCCAGCTAGTTCCTCCGGCACAGCGTATCTGCTGGGGACAGCATGGGCCACCAGCACGGGCCCTCATGGCTGGGGGCGGGGCGCGGAGGGCTTCCAGAGACCTGTCTATATGAAGGAACAAAGTGGCCCAGGAATTCTTCCGAGACCCACAGTTCCTGCGAGAGGGGCTACATCAGGGCCCAAGATAGTGAGCAGCCCTCCAAGGTGCTCTGGTCAAGTGTGCGGGGGTGGGGTCTGAGGCCTGCTGGGCAAGGTCTAACCCAGGGCCAGCTCACTTAATTCCATCCTGCTGGGGCAAAGGGCTGTACTCTCAGCAACAATCCTAGAATCCCTCTGGATTAAACCTCTCTTCCTCCAGGGTTTGGCCTGGAGTCTAGAGATAGACCCCAAATATCTTTAGCCCTAGACAACTACTAGGGTCATTAGTTTTCCCCCTCAAAGGGCAAAAGGTCCCAGCTGTGTATTACTGGGGACTCATCTCTCTTCCCTCCCACTGGACCTCTCCAAATTGTGGGCAGAGTCTGGTTCGCCAGCGCAGGCCAAACAACTCCTATGACTGTTGCTCGCTCCTTCCTGGAGTCTATCCACACAAACTCCAGATCTAAGGTTCTCATAGGATCAAGGGATCTGGGACTTCTTGGATCTGAAATTATAAACTGAATTTTGCATTCGCCCAGTTTTCTGAAGAGTGGATCCACTCAGCTTTCACCAGACTCGTGAGCAATGGGGCCTGGACTTTCCAAAACACCTATTCTATCTGTCAAAGTAGAACACTTATATTCTTGGATTCTGCATTCCACTTCTGGAAACTTATCCTTTAAATCCAATCCCACCTGTGAGCAGAGATATTCACTGGCTATTCACGATAGTATCATTTGCAGCAGAAAACTACTGGAAACAACCTAAACATCCATCGATGGACAACTAATTAAATAAATTATGACAGACTTCATGGAACAGAATGCCACATACCCATTAAAAAGATACAAGAGGCTCTAGGTGTAGCTCTGGGGGAGGGGGAAGGGAGAGGGGTTTTCCCCTAAGGACATTTAGCAGCATCCGGAGACATCCGTGGTCGGTGGGGGGAGCTCCTGGTATCGACTGGTTAGGGGCCAGGGATGCTGCTCAACGCCCCACTGTGCCCAGGAGGGCCACAACAACAGAGAATGACCCAAGGTGGAGAATTCTAGCTCTAGTGCGATCTCCGAGACACATTTAATGAAAAACATCAATTACACGGTTCTGTGTAGATGATGTTACCGCTACGTGTGTGTTTTTAAAGGACAGGCATACCCTTCTCTTTGGTAATTGGTGACAGTCCCTGTCTCTGGAGAGAGGGACTGGATGCCTGAGGGACTGAAGTGGGAAACTGACTTTTCACTCTACCCTTTCAACTTTGTACCGGGCCCACTGAAAAGGTTTTTTCGTTTGTTATCTTTAAAAAAAAAAAAAAAGAATTGTTCTAGACACAAAATTTCCCTGACCCTGGGCTCTCTAGCAAGAGTCCTGTGTCGACAAGCTCGGGACTGCTTCTTCCCCTTCTCTCCCTGCCCCCCCACACCCCCCCCCCCGCCCGCCCGCCCTTTCAGAGGGAAGGACGGGAGGAGAGGGGTCCACGTCCGGGGCCAACCTCTGGGTGCACCTCCACGCCTCTAAAGCGTCTGCCCACCCGTCTCGAGGAGACTGGAGCCCACATGGCGGGGAGGGTCTGGGCCACCTCGCACGCAGACCCCCGCCCCTCCTAGGCTGTCCCCACCCGGCATAGGACGAGTGCCAACGCCGCCCCCTCAGTACCCACGGCTCCCTCCCGAGTCAGGGCCTGGCCGGGAACCCCTCCAAGCATCCTGGGGCCCGGAGCTCGCCCCCCGCCTCGGCCTCCGCTCACCTGGCTCGCCTTGTAGAACTGCTTCTTCAGCCCCGCTACCGACATGCTGCCTCCCGCCGTCGGGCCTCCCGCACGGACTCAGAGAACCGGAGGGACCGCGCAAGCGACAGGCTTCCGGGCGCCGCCAAACCCCGCGCGCCTCAGCGGGCCCCTACGGCACCGCCTCCGCCGCCCTCCAGCCAGCTCCGCGCCCGCCCCGGCGCCGCCTCAGCCCCTCGCGCGCCCGCGCGGCCAGGATATTACATGGCAACCACACACTTCCGGTGCCGGCCTCCGCCGCGCGCACGCGCGCGCCCCCCCCCCCCACCCGGCCCCGTCTGCGCACGCGCGCCCCCTGCCGGCCAGGGGGCGCACGCGCACTCCGCCTGCGGATGGAGCGGCCGCCTAGCCCAGTGAGTGGACCAGGGAGAACCTAGAGGGGCTGTGGCGGCTGCAGCGACCCCTCGAGTCCCGGAGGTGGGCCTGCCGTCTTAGGAAAGGCGCTTAACACCTTTTTGCAGAGATTGGGGAGGCGAAGGGGCAGGTAGAACTCCAGAGGCTGGGTTTACAAATCTTCGGATACCTGTTCGGTAATCTCAGCTATACCCAATTCTGTGGTCTCCCACCACCATCGCGTCCGGCCCCGTGTTCATCCATTCAGTTGCCCAAGTCAGACATCAGGCTATCACTTATAACTCCTTTCCACTACCCCAACTGTCTTCTGCCCTGATCAGACCATTCCACCACCCTCCTCTCTGGTGTGCCCACCTTCAGGTTCTCTCCTCCAATTCATCTTCTACAAGGCAGCCAGAATGATGCTTCTATAACACAATTCAGATCACATCAGTCCCCTGTTTAAAGTCCATCTACTGGCCTTAGCATACTCTCCCAATTTCTTAACATGGACTACAAAGCTTGTATAATTTGGCCCCATCACCTTGTCTAACTTCGGCTCTCTTCGTCTTCTATAACCCATGGTCCCTGTTGCCTACGGATTTTGCTAACATTATTCCTCTCATGCACATTCTTCCCCAATCTTTCCCCCGTCCCTTGTGCATAAAAAATAACTCTATTTGGAATGTCACCTCCTCCAGGAAGCCTTCCCAGATTGATACATGTTTACCGATATTGATTTTTTCATCAATTGTTATTTTTATTGAATAAATTGGAAATTAATAATGAATCGAAATGAGTAAATGAGTCCAAAAAAAACAGGGTGGGGGCCAGTTGCACAATGGATAACGTGTCTGACTACCGATCAGAAAAAGAACAGTAACGTGACTAGAGCTAAAGTGCTTGCAATTTCAGTGCTGAAATATCTGACAGAGTTGAGTGATTTTGTAAAGCAGAGGACTGGTGGAAGTTTACAAGTGCCTCAACAGAAGGACTAGATCAGAGGATTGCTTTAGAATATGCATGCCCCAACATCTTTCCCCAAGATCCTGATGGGGCTATTATGAATAGTTTGAAAAATCTCCCATGTGATTCTGATGGGCACCCTGAATGGTAATCCACTGGTCTAAATCATTTCAGATGCCAGAATGTCAAAGAAGGAAGGGAAAACATCCTAATGGTTCAGATGAGGAAACTGAGGCCTTGAGTAAGACATGACTTGCCCAAAGTGATGTCCTCAAATTTCCTATTTTCCACATTATTTCCAACCAATTCTACTGATTTAATTATCCAATCTACAGGATAAATAGAATTCCAAAATTGGGCTAAATTTCACTCTTCTCTCCTCACTTCTGCTCTGCTTGAGAGGTTAAATTGGTGCTGAAGAAAACCTGTCCTAAGGCTTGCAGGCTGACTCTGAAGGTTTCTGTTCCATGTGAGGCTTTTAATTTACATGATCACACAGTTCAATTAAATGATATTTATGTATTCACTCAAATATTTATTGGGTACCTACTAATGGTTGTCACGGGTAGGTCCTGGGGATACTGTGATAAACAATTCCTGCCCTCATGGAGCTAATGACAAAAACAGAAATGAATTCATTAACCAATAACACGCTAATAGATAAACAAAAGCTGTAATTGCTCCAAGAAAAAGAACAGTGTTGTTGTAGGAACTTCATCTTGTTGGGGGTTGGGGAGGAAAGGCTCCTCTGGGGTTTCAATCTAAGGTCTGAAAGTTGGGTAGAAATCAACCAGGAAAAGAGCTGCGGAAAGTGTTCCAGGCGAGGAAACAGCATGTGCAAAACCCTGAGGATTAAACCAGAAATATCCATTTCATTCATTCCCTCTGAATATATTTACTGCCTCTCAAATGCTTCTGAAGCGATGCCCAGAGTTTATTTAATTTTATTTTTATTGTTAATATAAAAATAATTTATAATTTTAAATTGCTGTGGCTGTATCCGGCCTACGTCCCATTAGGATAAAAAAAACTTTAGTCTTCAGCTCAATTGCAGCTTCAGGTTGTCACCGGCGCCCTACGTAAAGCGTTTCGTCATGACGTAGAGCCTGACCCTCCCTCCTCCCAGAGACGTATCCCACGAGCTCAGCCAATCACAGTGTCGGACCCTCAACTTGACACCACCCACCACCAATCGCAGGGCGCCTGCTCCCTGCCAACGACAGGCGGCCGAGAAAAAGCCCCGCCCACCGCGGGAATATCAATAGGGGAGCCATGGGAGCAATGGAAGCCTCGGCTCTCGCGAGGATGCTCCCGGAGCTCCCCTCTTCCCGAGGAGGACCGTCACGTGACTCGGCCTCACCCAATCCGCGCGGGGGCCGCGGGGGTCGCCGCGGTTCCCGCCAAATACGAGCGCGGCGGCCGCGGCAGTAGCGGCGCGGGCGGGAGGGCGAGCAGCAGCGGCCGCCTGAGCGGAGCCCGCGCCTCCGCCGCCTGAGGGGAGCTCGAGACGCCGCCGGAGCAATGCTGGAGGAGCCGGAGTGCGGGGCGCCGGGCGCCCGCGGAGCGGCCGCAGGTCGGTTCCGGCCCACGCCGAGGGGAAGGGGGGTCGCGGCGCGCGGCCTGTGCGGACTGAGGCGGCGGTTTGGGGGCGGACGGGCCTCCCGGCCCCGGGCCCGCTCCTCCCCGCCTGGCGTTCGGTCCGTGGAGCCGTTAACAATCCCGAGGAAGGGCCTTGCAGTCCGAAGGGCATCCTCCTTGACGTTATTGTTGCAGCCGCAACCATTTTTTTTCCGGCACTTTTGCGTCAATTTGTCCTTCCAGAGCGCTTTGCGGTGACGGGTGTGCGTGTAGCCAGGAGGGGAAGCTGAGGCCCAGGGAGGCGAAAGGGACGGGTTTGCAGGTTACAGAGTGCGTTTGTGTCCCCTGGACAAGTTGAACCCTGCAGCGGCCCTGTGGCCGGGTGGGGAAACTGAGGTCCGGGGTCACACGGGCTCGGGGACCAGAACAACTGCGTCTGCGGGTCAGGGCCAGCCCAGGTAAGCGGCCCGGATGGTAGGGGTCTCGGGTTCTTGATGCTGCCGGATATGCATGGTGAAGACCTGTCTTTCTGCTTCCTGTGTCTTGGGAGGGGGCTTTCTGGCGCCTGGCAGGCCCCCAAAACGTGGGGTGGTGAGCCAAGGAAGACCAAACGGCTTGTCTCCCCTGCTTGACTCCCATTTTACCACCAGCACTTGGCACAATGCCTGGTACATAGTAGGTGCCCAATAAAGATGGGTTGGTTGAATGAATTAAGGGTTGGTAGGGACATCAATTAGTCTAGTTCAGGGTTTTTCAACCTCAGCATTACTGACATTTGGGGCCATCCTGTATGCTGTAGGGGGTCGAGCAGCATCCCTGACCTCCACCCATTAGATCTCAGTAGCAACCTCTTCTTCCCAGTTGCGACAACCAAAAGTGTATCCGAGGCATTGTCAAGGGGCCCCCTAGCTGAGAACCACTGTGCTAATTGTTTCCAGACTTCGGGATCTCAAAGAGACATAGAATTCATATAAATAAAGTTGGGACTGATTGTCATTTGACCCATTAAGCATGTTTAATTTAAAAGTTTTAAAAGCACCATCTGTTTTGACCATGCACCATAAAAGGGAAAGATGTTTTAATGCCAACTAAAATTAGGAGGGATATAATCTCAGGATAAAGAGCAGTGGTAAGTTTATACAGAAGTATTTGTTAATTTGTATGTGTACCTTTGAACAATCTGAATCCCTGGATGGGATCCCTTTTTATGTCGACCTGAGGTTGTTTCTGGGCCCCGGGTCACCTCTGTTCCACTTGCATCAAAGCTGGTGACTCAGGGCCATGCCAATAAGTCCTTGTGGTTGTCCTAAAAATAAATTTAAGTGGCTAAAGATTATGTGTCCTTCAGCTGATGGGGGGAAATCCATGTTTTTGGTAACTGAAAACTTGAGAATGGTATCTTTAAATGGGTAGAAAGGAAATGTGAGTCTCTGAGTACTTATATTCCAAGCTTGGAAGTGGGGAGAGCAGCTTCATCTAAGGGCAGCGGAGTTTTTTAAAAGGCCCTGATCTGCTTTTTAAAAATGCTCAGTTGGGGCTTCCCTGGTGGCGCAGTGGTTGAGAGTCCGCCTGCCGATGCAGGGGACACAGGTTCGTGCTCCGGTCCGGGAAGATCCCACATGCCGCGGAAAGGCTGGGCCCGTGAGCCATGGCCGCTGAGCCTGCGCGTCGGGAGTCTGTGCTCCGCAACGGGAGAGGCCACAACAGTGAGAGGCCCGCGTACCGCAAAAAAAAAACACAAAAAAACTCACTTGTATGTATCTTTTAAAAAAAAAAAGTAGATTGGCCAAAATAACTGAACTAGACTTTTCCAAGCCAGATCTAGCGGGTGTCAGCTTCTAAACTTATTCTAGACATTTGAAGTTATTTATCCAAAGATTTGGTTCTATTTATAGTCATTTCTGCATCAGCTTTGATATCGTTATGCTTTTTTTGAGATTTTTTGTGTGCGTGCAGGAAAACATTCTCCCTTATCACTTCTTGACAGCACTTGAGCTCCAGCTTGGCAAGCTTGAAATGCTTTAAGATGTATTACCTTTTATAAATTCTGTTTTGAAAGAAAATAAGCCCTATTCTAATTTTACAGGTATGTTGGTGGGGAGGGGTTGGTTTGGAGGAGGATGATTTGGGCTCATATGAATGGTGAAATCAGTGATACAATGTTTTCTCTCATCTCTACTTTTGCTCAGTCTTCTTTTCATTGTCCCTGTTACTGTGTTCATTGGTTTCCCACTATGTGCCAGGCCCTGAGCCCGTGCCACAGGTACAGTGTGGAACAAGTTTCCCTGCTGTCATAAAGCTGGCGTTCTGATGGTGGGGGGAGACATAAACACAGAAGTCTCAGAGTGATAAGTGCTCAAGGAAAATAAAACGAGCTGTGACGGTGTCCAGGGCAGAATTTCTCAACTCATTAACATTTTGGGGCCAGATAATCCTCTGTCGTGGGGCGCAGTCCTGTGTGTTGCAGGATATTTAGCAGTATCCCTGTCCCCTACCCACTAGATGCTGTTTGCGCCCTCTCTCCAGTCATGACAGCCAGAAATGTCCTTAGACGTCACCAAATGTTCCTGGGGAGGTGGGATTAGGGGCGAAATCAGCCACACTGGACAACCACTTTGTACACAGTAGGTACTGCATGTATGTTTGCTACTTCATTATTTCCAGCACTTAATAACTTATCCTCTGACACTTATTCACAGCCATGGATTGCAAAGACAGACCAGCTTTTCCAGTCAAGAAGTTAATACAAGGTAACTTTTTGGGAATGGGTTAAATATTTGTTCCTGGTTTATATCCTTCATTGTCCTCTCAATTATATTTTCCATTCCCCTTGAGCAGAGGCCATCTCTTGGGGTCCCCAGCAGAAGCCTCCAAGGGGCTGAAGGGGAGAAAACAGTTGCATCTTACAACTGGAAGCTGGGAAACCCGTTTCATTACACTGCTGTTGGCCAGGAGCATATCCAGAGGTTGCCGCCCTTACAGTTGGATTTCTCTACTCCAGCACTATTGACATTTTGTAATGTTTTTGTCATGGGGGGCTGTCCTGTATACTGTGGAGAGTTTAGCAGCATTCCTAGCCTCATCTCCCAAGTCGTGACGTTTAATGTCTCCAGACATGGCAGGCACAGCTGCCCCTGGTTGAACAGCGTTTTACAGGAAGTGTCCCCAAATCTTTTCGCGTAAAAAGGGGGGTGGATTTACCCTTAGGCCAGGTTAGTGGCTGGACTGTATAAACAAGGATGGTTTCTGGTTTTCAAAGCTTGGTTATCTGGTTCCCCTGTAGCAGTTTGCCTTCTCCTGTGTCAACTGATAGCAGGTTTGGTGTTGGTGGGAATCACAAGAAGGGCAACCGTCTTCTGAGGTTAAAGAATTAGGGGCAAACTGTAGAATCCAAGGGCATGATAATTTTATAAACTGACCAAAACCAGGCTTGTTTGTTGAGTCTATAATATTAGAAAATAGTTAATAAGATGTTTGGGCATTTGAGTACCTGTGGACTTCTTGGGAAGTCACTCACCTGAACTTCCTCACTCTCTTGAGGTGTAACTTCCTCACTCTCTTGAGGTGTTGCTGTGTATCTCTTGGGACCAGCCAGAAGGCTGGCATGCAGTGGGAGGGTACTTGTTTCATTGGCAAGAAGAGCTAACAGCTTGGGATGCTGGGAGCAGAACGAAGTCTTTCCTCAAATGGATCTATCTCTTTCGCTTTTCAGAGCCAGATGCACTTACCTTCAAACGAGATTTCCACCCATAATAAATAACTTTGGAATTTGAGCTGAATCTCAAACAGATCAGAAAGTGTCTTCTTTGAAATTCTTGCAGTGTCCCTGCTATGAAAGCTTGTCAGTTTTTTGTTTGTTTGTTTGTTGCTTTTGCTTTTAATTAGGATGTTGGAAAAGTACATAATGAGAAGATAACCCCTTTTTAAACTTTAGAAATTCCCCCCACCCCCAAGCACAGCAAGGTCGATTACTCATTGAGCATGTGGAATATTAAAGCATTGATTGTCACTCTTCCCACTCTCACTCAACAGACGGCCTCCTTCTCTTTTGGTTTCAGCTCGTCTGCCGTTCAAGCGCCTGAATCTTGTCTCAAAGGAGAAGACCGACGACGGGTTGGACGACATGGGGGGCGCTCAGGGTGCTCCTATGCAGGGTCATGTCCCTGGTTTAGAGACCTCTTTGGACCACTTGGAGGACAGCTGTCACATGGGCTCCGACATAGATTTTAGGCCGAAACTTGTCAACGGGAAGGGCCCCTTAGATAACTTTTTAAGAAGTCAAGTTGAAACCAGTATTGACCAGACTGTGGTCATAATCGATTTGACGGAGGACTCGAGTGACCCGCCGGACGGCACCATGGGCCACGATAAGCTAAATTCTGCAGCCTCTCCCTCCCAGGAGAATGTAAACGGGGTCACAGATGAAGCTGGAGATGACAGGGGGCTGCCAATGGTCAGTCAGAAGGACGAGCTGGCGTTTCCCGAAGAGGCCCTTTCAAACCTCCCGTGCAAAACGGAGGTGGGAGGTGCTGACTCGGGGGGCGTGGAGAGGAGGGGACTTTCACAGAAGGGCTCGCCCCAAAGCTGCCCTGAGCTGACCGGTGGCCTGAGAACGTGCTCAGAGAAGGACCAGGACGGCTGGAGTGGGGCCAGGGGCATCCTGTTCAAAGGGAAGGTGCCCGTGGTTGTCCTACAGGATATCCTGGCTGCCAGACCCCGAGCCAAGTCTCCTCCTGCCACACCTCCGGGCCAGGCTGTGCCCTCCGAGAGCGAGGCGCTGGAGTCCAGCCCCGAAGAGGACTCTGTCCTGAGCCATTCGTCCCTGAGCTCCTCCTCTCCCACCAGCTCACCCGAGGGGCAGTCTGCACCCGCCAAGCAGCACAGCAGCCCTAGCCCCCTCCCCGCCTCCACACCCGTCCGCAGAGTGAGTATCTCCCCCGAATCAGTGCCGTCGGAATCCAGAGGCTTCTGGGTACGGCCCCTCCCTCTGCACCCAGGGACGCTGTGTCCCCCAGATGGCTCGTGGCCGAGCAAGTGGCGCCAGAGACCAAGTCCTGTGACTTTCCGGCATCAAAAGCCATTGGGGTGTTTGGTTGTGTGTACGTTGCGATGTGCTGATGGTTCCGTGAGTTGCCGGTGTGTCGGCGCCATCCTGGTAGCGCTGTTCACACCTAATTAACGGTGCTGGTCATCTCAGCCACTTTAGTGACTAACAGGTGTAAGCGGGCGGCTGTGACCCTTGACTCAGCCTTTAGCTTCAGCTCCCTGTGTGCCTCCTGTTCCAACACAGACTCGTAGGGCCGTTGCTGTCAGTAAGCAGTCAGTAAGCGTTGGTGGAGAGACCCCAAGATGGCAGGAGAATAAAACAGGGGCATTCTTTAGGGTCAGCTCTTGTCAGCACGACCTGCCCATCTTAAAAACCTCACCCAGAATGGCGAGGAGAGTCCTGGCACCATGTTTAAGGACCTGGACGGGTGACTTTGGAAATGCCTGTTTCTGTTACTGCCTTCTGAGTGGCACAGTGGCCGATGTCTCTCTTCTCACCTGTCCTTGAGGTCCTGTGGGTAAAACTGATGGAATCAGTCAAGAATAGCAAAGCATGTTGAACAGTGTTCTTTGGGGTTTTTTTGGTTTTGTAGCACTTGTGTTTGTTCACATCAGGCTTTCACATAAGATTGGATCCTGGGGTGGGTTATTCATTTGCTAACTGTACCTGCTTAATCTGACCATAAACCACCAACCTTGATTGCTTTCTAAAATTTGATCTCTAAGGGACTAGTTATTTTTCTAGATGGTTTCATTTCTTGTCTTTTACCTCCTTGAGGAGATTGGAGAATGGGAAAAATGGCTTTCTCTTTAGGTACACAAAATATCAATCAAGAGCGGGGTCATCTTTTTTCCTTCTAAGTTTCTAAATGTGGCAGACTGACATACTCATTTTTTAAACTTCCATCTGAGCTTTTACCCAGACTCTCAAAATCTGAGTTTGAGTTTCTTGCCGTCAGCCATCTTGTTCTGTTCTGTCCATCCAGTTGCTCAGAATCCTTCCAGACTGCTGCTTCTGCTTTGCAGAGCTACTTTGTCACATGACTCATGACAGCCAGTGAACCTGGAGAGCAGGACATGTACACATGTTTCCATTCTCCTTAATAGCTTCATTTTTTTTTAAGTTTGTTTTTATGCCCATAGCCAAGCTTGAGGACTGGGGAGCCATGCAATTAGGCCTTGTCACAGAAGAGTGTTACTTCTTGTCCGCTGGCTTGAGTGGCCATGCAACATCTGAGCACATGAAACCAAGTGGGCTGCGGGTAGGAAATCCTGCCTCTGAGACACTCAATCTGGGTCTGAACACAGGCTTGGAGTTTTGAGATGTTCTAGAAGACAGTGTTACCGCACAGCTTTGCAGATGATTCATACTGCAGGTGGCAAAGGCTTCAGGCCCCCACCCCACCCCCGCCACCCAGCCTGTGTCAGGAAATTGCCCCAGTCACCCATAGGATGGGAGTAGAGCTCCGTGACTTTGGGTGACAACACAGGTATGAGAGCAAAATGGGATGATCACCAGGAGGTGCCTGAGAGCCTGGCGGAGACAGCCCACCCTGAGCCTCACACACTCAGCTTTCCAGTTTAGCTCCTCACCTTTCGCGAGTGCTGGGTTTCCTGGTTGGTTGGTTTCATGGTTGGTACCTGACTTTCACACCTTCCCCTGCTGTGGGCCCAAGTTTTTCCTGACCCCTGTGACTGTGGGGAATACTATTATTCTTCCATTTTCCCTCTCTGTCTCCTCCTCCTCCTCTCCAGACTGTAGGCAGACACTTGTTGAAGGCTTACAGGTTGTTTCCTATTACCATGTCACGTGTGTGGTTTTTATTGGGCTCCGTTAGTTCTGGACTTGGAATCGTAAAATCTCTGCATTTGGAACCCCTAAGCATTTGCTGGTCCTCTATTGTGTGTGTGTGTGTGTGTGTGTGTGTGTGTCCGTGTGTGTCCTGAGAGAGCTTTGTTTCGTTTTTGTTTTTTAATATATTTATTTATTTTTGGCTGCGTTGGGTTTTCGTTGCTGCTCGCAGGCTTTCTCTCGTTGTGGCGAGCGGGCTTCTCATCGCGGTGGCTTCTCTTGTTGCAGAGCACAGGCTCTAGGTGCGCGGGCTTCAGTAGTTGCAGCACGCGGGCTCAGTAGTTATGGCTCGTGGGCTCTGGAGTGCAGACTCAGTAGTTGTGGCACACGGGCTTAGTTGCTCCGTGGCATGTGGAATCTTCCCAGACCAGGGGTCAAACCTGTGTCCTCTGCATTGACGGGCAGATTCTTAGCCATTGTGCCACCAGGGAAGTCCCTGTTTTGTTTTTTAAAGTACTCCCAGGTATCTAGAGTCCGACTTTGAAAAACAATTTAGGAACACCTTTTTGAGATAATCAAGGGTCTCTTGATTAGCCAGAACGTGGCTATTTGTCATCAGAGCTTTTTACCACCTAGGATAGAACCATTTCTCCAGTTTGTTTGCAGTTAGATGTGTAATTCAGCCTACATTATTGATGACTCAAGATTATTGTTCCATAAAGGATTGTGTGGATATGGTGGTGTTATTGGAATCTGTGGCTTGCCTCTGTACAGACGCTGGAACTGTTTCCCAGGTAATTTAAATTATACAAGTATTAAATTCTCCATGTTTAAAAAAGATCACTGAAACATTGCAGCCCCCGTTGGCTTTTTTCTGTCCCCCAGGTTGCCACTATCTTCATCTTACATTTCTCTGTGTGGTATGTGTGTGAGAGATCCCTAGGAATAAACAGTATGTTTTTGTTTCTTTACATGGGCCGTATAGTGTAAATATGTTTCTTTTTCATTCCAGGGTGTCTTAGCAATTTTTTTACATTGGGATGGAAAGATCTCTTTTTAACTGCTGTATCATACGCTGATGGTCCCGTGATGATGTGGATAAACTGCAGTTTGCATAGTCATTCTCCTTGATGGATATTTCTGTTGTCTCTAATTCTTGGCCTTGACAAACAATAATTGTCATGAGCTTCCCTGAGTTGTTAAGTGGAACTGCAGGCTCACAGGAACGGGCGTGTCAGTTTTTGCCTGCTCTCAGTCCCCACATGCCTGGACCAGTTAGGGTCGTGACTCCCCTCTGCCTGCTGTCCCTCCCCTGCTGTCAGGTTTCTAGCTGCTGTGGGGCCTGTCCACAGCCACCTCTCCCCCCCTCACTTACTGCTGCTTACTTGCTCTGGGCCTAGAAATTAGACCTCCTTATGTATCACATCAGAGTGAGTGGGCCCTAGGATTCTCCCGAATAAAGTGCAGGAATTTTACCTCACAGACGTGGTTATATCTGCCTTGACTCTTTGGGGTAGTTGATGTGTGTGTTTCAACCTCACCGTGGAATCCTGGATCTTGTTTTTTGGTAACTGAGTTCCAGGTCGGTAAAATGTGTGGCCTGTATTTTGAGAGAGTTTTATAAATACTTGGGCCAAAGGTCAAGATTAAAATTATATCTGTTCAGTAAGGTCTATCCGAGTGCCTGATACAGCAATAGAGATACTAGTTTTAAATAAAATCGTAACTGCTCTGGTTGTTGGATATTGTTAAGCCAGCTCTTGGTAGTCACGTCAACTCTCTCATTCCTGGACTCACAGCAAAGGGGACAATTGTGAAAGGCACTGATTCCGCAGCTGAAATTCAACAAGTATGGGCAAGACCGAACAGATGCGTCTTGCTCCCCGAACACCCTCATATAGCGGTCTGGCAGTCACGTTTGGTGCTACCATCTTTGAACACAAAGGACAACGATATAGACACAGCACCTTACAAGTCCTGCTGTTAAATCCTTTCCTGTGGGGCTCAAGTCCGCAGGCTTGGCAGGCCACGTGGATGCTGGAGAGGCAGATACTTTTTCTTAAGCCCTTGGTAAGACGGCTTTGGCGTTTCTGTGCGCGCCTGCGCAGTGAGATGGGATTGCGTGCGCTCTCCCAATCACATGGCTTTCACATGACGGTGTGCGGCCCTCTCCTGAGGGAAGGCTTAGTCCGGAAAAGACTCAGTGCGTCCTGAGTAAGAAGGATGTCTTAATCTGTAGTTTTCTTCGGTAGGAAGTCTTAGGGCAAGGCTTTCCCAGATAGAGGAAGCACTGTTTTTACATAGTTTTGTTGGCATGTCAGACAATTTCAAGAGAAGTGGGCTTTCGGTTTTTCATCTCGTCTCATTTTCTGGCTGCCTCCTCAAGTCTAAAATGAGCCCGGGTGGGTATTTCTTTCTAGCCTGAACTCTCCCCATTGGTCTTCCATGCAATGAATGGTCTGTTCGCCAGGATTCCCTGCTCTGGTGGTAGCTTAGGCCAGTAGCCTGGACTCCTTGTGCGTATTCCTACCTGGGACCATTTAGCCAGCATGGTGAGGGAGTCCAGCCGTGCGTCTTGGTCAGTCCTTGTAGCCCATGCTCAATTTGAAGCAGGGTGATAGAGAATGCTGTGCTCTAGAACACAGGGGTTCTAGACGAGATTGCCACCTCTGGCCAGCTGACTTCTCTTCCTGGGCGTTTACTCTGTGTTCTAAGAAGCAGGGCTGCGCTGGGCAGGGGGTACAAACATGGGAATCCAGCCTGTAAACGTGTCTTACTTGACTCACGGGGTGTTGATTTGTAGACATTACAGCAGACCTTGGAGATAATGCAGATTTGGTTCCAGACCCCCACAGTAAAGCGAGTATTACAATAAAGGGAGTCACGTGGATCTGTTGGTTGCCCGGTGCATATAAAAGTGATGTTTACACTGTACTGTAGTCTATTTAGTGTGCAGTAGCATTATGTCTGAAAAAAGAACATACCTTAATTAAAAAATACTTCACTGCAAATAACGCTGTTGTCTGAGCCTTCAGCAAGTCGTTATCTTTGCAATGGTACCATCAAAGATCACTGACCACAGATCACCATAACAAGTATAATAATGATGAAAAAGTTTGAAATGTGAGAATTACCTAAATGTGACACAGAGCCACAAAGGGAGCAAATGCTGTTGGGAAAATGGCATTGTGTTGGTGTGCCTGTACTCACACAGGAAATTTCCACTGTCAGCCTCTCCGGGGAGAAGCAGAAGGGGCAGCAGCAGTGCTGGGCTGCGTGCCTGTAAGACTCCGTCCTCTGTGGCCAGGGCGCCTCCTCTCCAGGTGCCTACAGACCTACCACTCTGTGTCTCCCTGACACCAAGGCCCCTGGCTGTGGCTTCTTATTTCCAGCTTAGCCTCCTACGTTTTTTGGTTATCTGCCTCCCAGACTCCCCTTTTATCCCCACATGCGTTGGAGTTTGTGACCCAGCTAAGAAGTTTTGGTTCTGTTTGCTGGAACTGGTGCCCGGAAAGGTTTTCACTGTTGTTGTTTTACATTGTTTTCTCCTTGCCCTCCCCAAGGACTGTGCGGTATGTTAAACGTGTTAAAGTGATTGAAACAACCCTTGTTTACAGATCAATGTCTTTCCTTTCAGATAAGTAAGAAATTGGTCAGAGGTTCTGCAGAGAAGAACAAGATGAGACTGCAAAGAGTAAGACATGTCCCCTGAAATAGAAAGTTCCCCGGGTGCGCTTTTTGCAGTAAATAGGAAGCAAAGCCCTTTGCCCTTCTCTGGCCCCGTTTTCACTCTCCACTGCTTGTTCTGAGCATTATTTTGATTCTTGCTTCATTTTGCATAACTGGGCCTCGTGCTTATGGGTTGCATCAGTTTTAGGTTTGTTGAATCCTAAGGTTTTGCACGTAGGCTTTTCTAAGCTCTTATTATAATTAGTTCTGAGTGTCGTAATAGTTGGGCAGCCCCACTGTAGTTTAAAATTGCCTTAAAAAGAACCCAGTGGCTCTCCCTGCACCCCAGCCTCCTACGCGCGTAGATTGAAGTTCCATCCCTTCCCAGGCGCTGTACCATGGTGGCCCCTACATCAGATGGGTGATTACTGTTTAGTGGTTCCCTGCTGAGTCTTCCATTCTGTTATCTGGAGGTCACCACGTTTCACACCCAGCAGTGCAGGGGCCTTCTTCCTTACTGGATGAATTGCAGAGAAGGCCATGGCCTTCTTCCCCGACCAGCTCACGGAAGGGGCGCTGATGACAGTTGGCTGTGCACTCACCAGGCACTTCCTGTGCCGTCTGCCTCATGGCTGTGTTTGATTTTAGAGTTTATCTCATTCTTCATTGTAGTTTCAGAGATGGGCACCTGTGGGGCGGGAGTGGGGAGGACCTGATTCCAGAAGCCTCCTGTCCTCGTTGTTAGCAGGGGGAGACTCCTCCTCACCACCCGGCACTCGTGGCTGGTCTCGTTATTTACTCAGTTACTCGATCCAGACCAGCCCCTTCTTCAGGTATCCCACGAGTCACGTGCGGAGGGTACCTGGCAAGGACTTTCTCAGATCTCTACCAGCATGCCTCCATGGCTCTTGTGAAGCAAGCAAAGGTTGATCAGGGCAGAGGGTAGGATATTCTCTAGGGACGAGGGCGTGATCATAGGCCCATACCAAAAGCTGAGTTGTCGGGCTTCTGCCAAAGGTGAAGAAGCCCATCTTTGGTGGTTCCTGTCCTTGAGAATTACCCTGCGCTATGTTAGAAGGTAATGCCCTTCAGTCTGGGAGGTGAAACTTGTTTAATACAAAATCAAAATTATATAATAGCCCAGCGCCCCAGGCCACATACGAATTATTTGGAATGAGGAACTAATGTAATTAAAGATGTTCCCGCTTTAAAGAATATCCAAGAAACTAGCTGTTTCCTCCTGCTGGTGATGAAACGGCACTGCCATAGTCATAGAGATCACTCTAGGTCCTTTCTTAACATCTGACCTTTTCAGATCCCAAGAAATGTTTGTTCGTTTGGTTTTTTGAGAAATGGTTTTAAAGATAAAAAGAATTTTTTCTTTTGAGAAATGGCTGTAAAGATTAAAAAAAATTTTTTTTAATTTTTTAATGTGTTCTCATCTGTTCCCCACTGTTGTTTTTTGTTTTTGTTGTTTTAATATTTAATTAATTAGTTTATTTATTTGGTTGCGCCAGGTCTTAGTTGCAGCAGGCGGGCTCCTTAGCTGTGGCATGTGAACTCTTAGTTGCAGCATGCATGTGGGATCTAATTCCCTGACCAGGGATTGAATCCAGGTCCCCTGCATCGGGAGCGCGGAGTCTTATACACTGCGCCACCAGGGAAGTCTCAGTTCCTCCCCCCTGTTTTTAAGACTTGCTCGTCAGGTTCCCCCTCCTTGTCTCATCCCACTCTCCCATTTCAAGAGAAAGAAAAGAAACCCTATTGTCTGGAATAGTTTTGGGGGGATGGGAAGGAAAATGTTTTTGTTTTGAAGGTAGGGAGGCAAAACCTGTGGGTGTTTTTGTGTCTTTATTTCACCACAGCTTTCTGAGCAGAAATGCAGTTCAGATCCAACAGCAGGTACCCGGCGTAGGCAGCCTAGAGGTGCTTACTTAGTCTTTTTTAATTAAGTAAAAATTGACCCTCATCCCACGTTTGAAGACGGTGTCTTAAACGCATCTTACTTTGAATTGCCCAGAAGGTCCTGTGGCAGTCGGCTAACGCTCATCGCCTTTCTCATGACAGAAGGAAATGTAATGGACTGAAAAGCCCCCTCTTTGTAAGGACGCTGACCAACAGGCTGCTCCCGGGGCTGGTTCCTTTGTGCCTCCCCTCTGCTTGCGCACGGCCGCCCCCGGACGCTGGTGCGGCCCTTGTGGCATCCGTGGGGCTGAGCTGTGGACCGTCTCCCGTGCAGGATAAGGAGCACCTGGGCAAGCAGCTGAAGCTCCGGGCCGAGAAGGAGAAGCTGAGGGAGGAGGCCAGGCGGGCCAAGGAGGAGGCCAGAAAGAAGAGGGAGGAGGAGAAGGAGCTGAAGGAGAAGGAGCGGCGCGAGAAGCGGGAGAAGGATGAGAAGGAGAAGGCAGAGAAGCAGCGGCGCAAGGAGGAGCGGCGCAAGGAGCGCCAGGAGGCCCTGGAGTGTGTGCCCCGCCCCCCTTCCCCCTCCCCCTCCCCTTGCCCTCCCCCTCCCCATGCCTGGCCTCCGGACGATTGCCGGTTGTGGGCCGGGCCTGTGCTGGTTGGTGAAACTGAGTTTGATGTCTCTTAGGGCTAAGCTGGAGGAGAAGCGGAAAAAGGAAGAGGAGAAACGGTTGAGAGAAGAAGAAAAGGTAGCATGTTCTCCCAGGACTTGCATCTTCCTCTGTGTTTGAGAAGTGGGGTCTTTTGCCTGACTACTGCTGGATATCGGATATCATCCCGGAGGTAGTGGGAAGCGGGGTGGGGGGCTCAGGGACTGACACGTGCCTGCTGGCTTGACATCCCGGTCCTTCTGCAGCTCTGACCTTTTGAGACTGCCTGGTACCTGCTTGTGGGTTTTGAGAGCTAACATCAAAATAATGCTTTCAACCTAAAAATGCTTGGGGTTCAGTTCTAGGGGCTTTTGCATGTTTTAAAACAGTTTCTCTTCATTTCTTCCTCATCCTCCTCTTCTCTTACATTGCAGCGCATTAAAGCCGAGAAGGCGGAAATCACGAGGTTCTTTCAGAAACCAAAGACTCCACAGGCCCCCAAGGTGAGCAACTGGCTTCCTTTGGCTTTACTTTTGGCCTTTGTCAGGCTGTTCCTTTTGAAAAATAGAAAGACGTCTTCTGACCCACTGGCTCTGCTTTCATCAAGAGGAGCCTCTGCTTGCTCAGGGAGCTTTGATCTCTGGTAGGATCTGGAGGTTCGATATCTTGTCATTCACTGTGTGCTCAAAAAGGCAAAAAGTGGCACGTTTGCTGAAACTGCCAAGCGTTTAGAGGTTGCTTCGTCAACAGTTTTGTGCTGGGAGCCGTGTGGGAAGGTGTAAGGGAGGAAGACCTGGTCCTCAGCCTCGGAGATTTTCTGCTCAACATAGGAGACAAGGTTGAGCATAAAACATGTGGGATTCAGCACAGGATTCTGCTTCCCCATCTGCCATCCGGTCACCTTCTAGGCCATCCTCTGCCTGTGGAGACCCCAGACCTCCGTCCCCCACATCCCTCCATGCTCCAGAGGTGTGACCCACCCCCTCTGATACAAGGGTGTCCTTCCAGATCTTTCTCTGGGCGCGTGCATCCCTTCGTATATTTGTGTATTTATGTAGGTAACAAATCATGAATTTATTATGTTACCGCTTTGTTCGCTTAGCCCTATCTTGGATTCTTGCCATGTTGGCCTCTCTTCATTCTTTCTCGTTGCTGCATAAAGTGTCGTGGTGTGGGTGGCATCATCGTTGATATCCCCCTCCCCTGTTGATCCCCCCAAGCGGTGCATGGATGTCACCAGCACACCTCTCAGGATGCGGACTTGCCACTATGTCCGGGGGACACAACGTTGACAGAGTTGTATTGTCCAAGTGCCCTCCCAGCAGGAAATGCTGATGGACAGTCTCCCGTCCCCACAGTGTGTCAAAATATGTCCTCTCCGCCTACTTACTGCCAGCACTGGGTGTGACGAATTTTCTTATAACTGCCGACCTGATGGGTGAAAAATACGTATCTTTGTTTCACTTCGTTTTTCCTTGATTCTCAGTGCAGTTGAACATCTTTTCATGTTTGCTTGCCATTTTATTTCTTTTTCTGTGACTTGCCAGTTCCTGTTTCTTGCCCATGTTTCTGTAGGATAGGCTTTTTCCCCTATCTCTGGTTCTTTATATAGTCTGTGTTTTCATTCTTGGTGGGGTACACTGCACATACTTCCTTCAGTCCATTCCTTCCCCCTTGTTGATGGTGTCTCGTTGTACAGAAATTTTTCGTTTTAATGTGAACATTTTTATTCTTTTATTGTAATTGGCTTTTGCTTCGAAAGCCTTATGTATCCTGTGGTTATAGACACGTTTTAATTTTTTCCAGTATTTTTTAGCTTAAGTTTTGTTTTTTTATGTTTATTTAGTTCCTTAGCTTAGCTGGAATTCTTTGTGCCCGTGGATTGGGGCGTGGCCCTAATGTTTCCCCGTACGGATACCCGATGTTCCCAGCAGCTGTTAGTGAGGAGAACAGTCTGCTGGTTCTTGGCCTCGGCTGTGTGTTGGACTCACCAGGGAGCTTTAAAAAATCACTGGAGCCTGGGGCTTCCCTGGCGGCGCAGTGGTTGAGAGTCCACCTGCCGATGTGGGGGACACGGGTTTGTGCCCCGGTCCGGGAGGATCCCACGTGCCACGGAGCTGCTAGGCCCGTGAGCCATGGCCGCTGAGCCTGCGTGTCTGGAGCCTGAGCTCCGTGACGGTGAGAGGCCACAACAGTGAGAGGCCCACGTACCGCAAAAAAAAAAAAAAAAATCACTGGAGCCTGGATCCCATCCCAGAGAACCTGATGGGCCTGGCTTGGGCATCAGGATTTTAAACAGTTCCTGGGTGACCCTGCCATGCGACCCACAGCGAGGGTGCTGGCCTCAGCTGTTGTTTTCTTGCTGGCGTGAAAGGCTGGCCTTCTTATACCCAACCTCAGAGACGTACAGGCTCCTCCTGACCCCCCATGTTGTGCTCACTTGCTGCCACCCTCAGGATCCGCTGACACAGACATTCACGATGCTGAAGGAGCTCTAAGAAGGGAACTCAAACCTACCAGGGTTGGGAATTTCTGGAGGTCCAGTAGTTAACACTGTGCTCCCATTGCAGGGGACACAGGTTCCATCCCTGGTCAGGGAACTAAGATCCCACATACTGCCCGGCACAGCCAAAAAAAAAAAAAAAACCTACCAGGGTTTACTGAGGAGGATTCTTAGGATACAGACACCCATGTTTCAGGTTCACGTCAGGCTTCAGCTCTGTTTCGAGTCATCTTGTAACAGTGTGGCGGGTCACTCTCCTAGGTCTCTGTTTGCTCATCAAGGTCTAATTATCCTTAAAAAAAAAAAATCCAGTGAGATCCGTCCTTTTCAGGAGTACTGATCAGCAAGTTCTGACGATGTACAGGGCCCTGCAGCTCCCTCCGTCATCAAGATGTAGAGGATTTCCGTCCCCCGAGACGGCTCCTTCCTTCCACCTCAGCCCTGGCGGCTGCCGACACAGCCTCTGGCCCTGTAGTTTCGCCTTTTCCAGAAACCCACCTAAATGCCATCAAGCAGCGTGTGGCCTGTGTACGCGTCTCCTCTGACCTCCCAACCTGGACGACTCGAAAGCACCAGGCCTCACTTCCGGCGGCTCCTCCTCACCGCTGCTGTGTGCGGGTCTGTCACAGTAGAGGTGCCATCATGCCCCTTTTCCATTTCAGACCCTGGCCGGTTCCTGTGGGAAGTTTGCCCCTTTTGAAATCAAAGAGCACATGGTCCTCGCCCCTCGCTGTCGGACCGCCTTCGACCAAGACCTCTGTGACCAGTTAGACCAGCTCCTCCGGCAGCAGAGCGGTGAATTCTCCTTCCTGAAAGATCTGAAAAGCCGGCGGCCCCTCAGGTCCGGACCCACCGTGGTTTGTAACCAGAACACAGAACTTTTTAACAGGTTAGTGCAGGCGGAGACTGCCGTTTGCCTGTTGGTGATGTCAGAGAGCCCTGGGCAGCCCGGGCAGACCCCTGCATTCTGGTCGCTCCTGTGTCCCGTGGCCTTGGCCGGTCCTCTCCCTCCCGGGCCTCAGGCCCCAGACTCGGCTGCTTCCCCAGACCTCTCTCTTCCGGCTTCCCCTGAGCCTCCAGAGTCTCCCGGGTGCGATGGCTTCGCAGAAAGCCCTGCTTTGGAGGGCAGGCTGTGTGTGCTGGCCTCCCAGCAGGGCAGGGACATTCCCCGCTCTTGCCAGCTTACCCGTCACACGCCGGCTTGGTGCGCGCTGTGGGGCAGCTGCTGGACAGTCGGGCTCCTCCCTCTCCTCGCGCCACGCCCCTGGAGTAAATGCTAGCCTGCCTCGGGGCAGGTGATGCCTCTGCTTTGGGGCTGTCTGTCACCGCCTGCTGCCCTGGGGGGAAGGTCGTTGGTGGTGGGTGCGCGAGCCACAGAAGGGCCTCTGAGCGGGGGTGTCTTCCCTCAGCGACGTGGTGATCTTGGAGAGCAGCAAAGTGGACGGCGTCCCCGAAAGGAGGAGGTTTGGCAGGATGAAGCTGCTGCAGTTTTCCGAGAACCACCGGCCGGCCTACTGGGGGACGTGGAACAGGAAGACGACGGTCATCCACCCGAGGGACCCCTGGGCCCAGGACCGGGTGAGCGTGCGGGCAGCTGCTCCCGACCCTCTGCGCTTCGTTCCCAGTGTGCCCTTGTCACTGGGCTCTGGGAACTCCCTGAGTGTTCTAGCCTTCGTGCTCTGCCTTCCCCTTCCACCCTGAAGACGACAGTGACCACCGCGTGTTTGCCCCCTCAGAGCCTCCTTGACTACGAGGTGGACAGCGACGAGGAGTGGGAGGAGGATGAGCCAGGGGAGTCCCTCTCCCACAGCGAAGGGGTGAGCGCGGCCGGGCTGCTTACGGCTTCCGGGCCGGGCTCCCTCACACACGGCATCCGGGTTTACGGCTGTTCTGGGAAAACCTTACTGGGTGGCAGTAACCTGCCTGGCGGTGGACGGGCCCCTCTGCTCGCTGCCTCACCGAGGGGCCCACCACTCCCACTGCTTTACGTCTGGGCCGTGCTTATCTGTGTCCTGCCTGACCCCCACCCCCGCTGGAGCACGATGGGGGAGGGGGCTGGGTAATGGGATTTTGGCTGATCCTCAGGGTGTGCACAGCAATGAGACTGGAAGCAGTAGGAGGCTTTTTCTTTCTTAGATGTTCACAGGTTAAAATTTTACGTGAAGCATGTGTTGTTTCCACACATGAACGTACTTTTTTCTCTTCTTGAGGATGACGACGATGAGGTGGGAGAGGATGAGGATGAGGACGATGGTTTCTTCGTGCCCCATGGGTACCTGTCTGAGGATGAAGGAGTAACCGAGGTGAGGGGTGAACGGGGAGGGGATGGGTCCGGAGCTTGGTGGCCGCCGACCTGGGGGTGGTGACATAGGTCTCAGCCCACCCCCACGGCCGATTCCGCGTAGACCTCGCTCCCCACAGCCTCAGAGGCTCAGCACTCCCGCCCACCCCAGCTTTCTCATTTCTGCCAGATGGTGGGACTGTTGAGGGAGCCATTTCTAGGGCTCCGAAGGCCTGCCAGGTAGTGGTGTCTGGGTAGTGGGGAAGCTGACAGGGCTGATGCCACTGTGGGAGTGACTTGTCTCAGAGCCAGACTTGCGGGGCCTGTGTTCTTCGTACGTTCCCAGCCAACGAGGCAGACAGGTCTCGTTGGGCCCGCAGTGTATCTGCCTTAGACAGTGGCACCAGTCTGGGGTGGGAGAGGGCCGGGCATGGTGATTTCAGCTTCAGGATCACATGTTAATCAGAAAACCCACAGTGGCGTTAAGAGGCTACTGGCGAGGTAATAAAAAATACCTGTGACTACCCAGGGATGGCCAGAGGGGGCAGACGCACCTAAGGCACCAAATGGGGGAAAGTGCCAGTTATCATTCAATCCGAAAATACTCTCTGCCTGTTTCATCACCCGTCGGGGGCTGGAAGCTGGGTGGGCGCCGTTCCTCACCGGCCCGCCCCTGCACGTGCCCTCACTGCCCCAGAGGCTGGGACCACGGGTGCCAGGGAGGGGGACCCTGAGCAAGCGTCTGCTCCTCTCTAACCTGCAAGGAGTGTGCCGACCCAGAGAACCACAAGGTTCGCCAGAAACTGAAGGCCAAGGAGTGGGACGAGTTTCTGGCCAAGGGGAAGAGGTTCCGCATCCTCCAGCCCGTGAAGATCGGCTGTGTCTGGGCGGCCGACAGGGACAGTGGAGCTGACCTGAAGGTGCTGCAGCAGTTCACGGCCTGCCTGCTGGAGACCGCGCCCCCCGAGGAGGAGCAGACGCCCAAGGCCTCCAAGAGAGAGAAGAAGGACCAGCAGAGTGAGTGCCGGGGACGGGTGGGGACGGAGGGCTCGGGCTCCCACCTCCTCCAGGCCCAGGGAGTTCCAGGCCCGGGGCAGGCAGGAGACTTCCTAGGCACGTGGCGTGGTAATTCAGAAGTTCTTCAAATAAATAGCCAAAGCCAGCGCTTGTTGAGCACGTGTGTCCTTTCTGTGACACTCACGGGAGCAGCACAGGGCAGCCACTTCAGTCGGCCTGTTTGCCCAACCAGCACACACATCCCTAGCTCTTCAAAGCTGGGGAGGGCCTGCCACTCAGAAGCAGAACGTGAGGACTGTTACTAAGGAAACAGGTGCATGAAGTGAAACATGACAGTTTATTGCAACGAGTCCTGCCTCCTGGGGCTTGGGCCTCTCAGAATCTCTTCTGGAGCAAGTTCATGTGTCTTAAGTCCACCCATAAAAAGCCACCCACACTAAACCTATCGTGGTTGGTCATTTTGTGATGTCAGTAAGCATTTTGCTGCTCACCTTAAACTTACACGGTGCTGTGTGTTGATTATATCTCAATAAAACCAGAAGGGATAAAAAGGCCACCCGAAGCTGACCATGTTTCTCGGCGTCGGTGACAGGTTGGGGAACCTGGGTGCCACGTTTATCCCATCCCGCCCCGAGTCTCATCCACGTGTCCCCCTCTCCCTGCCAGTCTTAGCCCAGCTGCTCCCGCTGCTGCACGGGAACGTGAATGGCAGCAAAGTGATCATCCGGGAGTTCCAGGAGTGCTGCCGCCGAGGACTGCTCAGCAAGGACGCCGGCAGCCCTGAGCTCAGCACCGCCAGCCCCCCGAGCCCTGGCCATTCCCGCCCACAGACCCCCACCACCGGCGAGGACACCGCCGTCCCCTCCAAGGCCAGGCTTAAGCGGATTATTTCTGAGAACTCGGTGTATGAGAAGAGACCCGACTACAGGATGTGCTGGTACGTCCACCCACAGGTGCTAAAGAGCTTTGCCCAGGAGCACCTGCCCGTGCCCTGCCAGTGGAGTTACGTCACCACAGTGCCCTCGGCCACCAGGGAGGACAGTGGCAGCGTCCCCGCCGCAGGGCCCAGCCAGGGGACGCCTGTCTCGCTCAAGAGGAAGTCGGTGGGCAGCATGTGCATCACCCAGTTCATGAAGAAGCGCCGGCATGATGGGCAGGTGAGACCCCGCAGCGGCTTTGTTATCTTTAACAATCTTTCTTTTTAGAGCAGTTTTCGATTTACAGCAAAATTGAGGTGACAAAACTAACCAAAATTGAGGGGAAGGTACAGAGATTTCCCGTGTGCCCCCTGCCCCAGCCACGCACAGCCTCCCCCAGTATCAGTGTCCCCAGCCAGAGCTGTATAGCAGTTGCAACTGATGAACCTACGTGGACACGTCACTGTCACCCAGACTTTGTGGTTTACTAGCGTTCACTCTTGGTGCTGTGCATCCTGTGGGTTTGGACGGATGTATGAGGACTTGTATCCAGCATTACGGTGTCATACAGAATAGCGTCACTGCCCTAAAAACCCCCATGATCCGCCTATTCATCCCTCCCTCCCTCCAACCCCTGGCAGCCACTCATCCGTTTAGTGTTTCCATGGGCTTCTTTCACTTAGTTGTGTGCCTTTAAACTTCTTCCCTGTGTTGTCATGGCTTGAGAACTCGTTTCTTTTTAGTGCTGAATAACGTTCCACGTCGTGGCTTTTATTTAGTTTTTGCACTCATTTAACACAGTTATTAAGCACTGGCTCTGCACTAGGTACCCTGCTAGGCCTTGTAGACAGTGGTGAGCAAAACACCATCTAATGGGAGACAGAAATGGGCGTCGGTGGAGCGGAAAGCCAGCCACGTGATTGCAGCCTGACAGCGCGTGGAAGAGGAAGCGCGTGGCCCCGTGGGGACACATGTTGCGAGAGGCCTGCCCTCGCCTGGTGGTGGGCGGGCTTCCTGAGAGACGCTGGTCCCCAGAGTGAAGTCTCCAGTGCTGCCTGGACACCCAGAGGCTGGGGCCCGAGCCTCGGCCTGGGTCCACGTTTGATTGTTCTTTCTCTTACTGGAATGTGGGTGTGAATGAGTCTCATCTTGTAGCTACTCTTACTGGAAACCTTGTGGTGTGAGCACTGGGTCCTCACTTTTTTCTTTTCTAAAGATAAATTTTATTCCTTATATTTTATTTACTTTTGGCTGCGTTGGGTCTTCGTTGCTGCACGCGGGCTTTCTCTAGTTGCGGCGAGCAGGGACTACTCTTCGTTGCGGTGGGCAGGCTTCTTAGTGTGGTGGCTCCTCTTGTTGTGGAGCACAGGCTCTAGGCACGCGGCCTCAGTAGTTGTGGCACACGGGCTCTAGAGCACAAGCTCAGTAGTTGTGGCTCACGGGCTTAGTTGCTCCGCAGCATGTGGGATCTTCCCGGACCAGGGCTCAAACCTGTACCCCCTGCATTGGCAGGTGGATTCCTAACCACTGCACCATCAGGGAAGCCTCTAGTTTTTAAAAAATCTTATTTATTCTTGGATGTGTTTTGGGTCTTTGTTGCTGCACATGGGCTTTCTCTAGTCGGGGTGAGCGGGGGGCTGCTCTTTGTTGCGGCACGAGGGCTTCTCATTGCGGGGGCTGCTCTTGTTACGGAGCATGGGCATGTACGCTGCAGTAGTTGTGGCGCGCAGGCTCAGTAGTTGTGGTTCGCGGGCTCTAGAGTGCAGGCTTAGTAGTTGTGGCTCACGGGCTTAGTTGCTCCACGGCATGTGGGATCTTCCCGGACCAGGGCTCGAACCCATGTCCCCTGCATTGGCAGGCAGATTCTTAAGCACTGCACCACCAGGGAAGCCCACCGGGTCCTCACTTGAAGCAGGCGTCTCACAGACCTAGAGATGTGGGGAGACTTGATATGACGAGGAGGAGCTGGGTCTTCCGCTCACATCCCGGGCTCTCCTCGGGGGCACTGCCACTCCAGGAGCTGCTGCTGAAGGTGCTGAAGGGTGGTGACGGAGACAGAGGGGAGCCGGTGTGCACCCCACCCCTGCCCCCCCCCCCCGCCCCCTGCTCCTCTGCTGTTAGTGTGTGGCCATCGGGGTGAGGAGGCCGGGGGCAGGGCTGGGGGGCAACGGCTCCTGGAGTGATGTTTAGCCTTCTCCCTGCAGCCCACAGACCAATGAGGTCTCGGGTGCGACGTAAACCTGCTTCCTAAACTGTCACAGCAAGAGGGACCGTCAGAACCGTCCGGTGTGGTCATGCCGGCTGTTCCTGCCACTCCCCAGCCCCTGTCCCTGTGAGGCCTGTGGACACGGCTTGGTACTGGGGGAGCCCACCTGGTGAGGAGTTGGGGGCCCCAGCCCCACAAACACTTCCCTCCCTGGGCCTTGACCCAAAACAATCCGTTATGTGTTCAAGCTGTGTTCAAGCCGCAGAGCCTTTTCACGGTCGATGTCATTAGCCAGACAATCTTAGCAGGACCGCGAGTGTGGCTGCTCTGGCTGAAACTGGCCAGAGAGCCCGTTTGAAAGCGGCTGGGTCTGGAAGACGTCCTTAGTGTCCTTATCCAAGCAGTGTTCGTGGGCTCCTGCCCCCATCAGCCCTCCCTTAGATTCTCGCAAGAGACACAGCTGTCTTCCTGAGCCCCTCTCTGCTCTTCCTCTCCTGGTGTGGCAGTCCCCACGCGTGTTCATTGCCTGTGTTTCTTTACGTGGAAAATGACTGTTTAGTCCTTATTACTCCTCATGCCAGGCACTTGACGTGGATTCTTACGTTTCATTGGTGCTTCGTTGTTTACTGAGCTGCCAGGAACAAGAAGATGCTCCCACATAAACTGGGTGCCCCTCCTCAGGTGAGAGGGGTTGATTCATGAGAGTCAGTGACGCCTTTCATCCCACGAGATGCACGTGAACAGCAGTCAGTGCGGCTTCTCCCCGTTCACAGGCCTTGAAGAGGCTCTGCGGTGTGGCGGGGACACACGGAAGGCTACACAGCCGGTGGTTCTGGGTGTGCTGGCCCCAGTGGTTCTGATTCAGTGGGTGTGGGGTAGGTGCTAAAGTCTGCAGTTTAAAAGCCCCTTCTCAGGGAATCCCGTGGGAAGGCCCCAGGACCACAGCGTGGGCCAGCACAATGGGTGCATCTCAGGAAGGGAAGCTCAGAGCGCCGGCTCTTCAGGGTGGTGGGGAGTCATCCTAGCTGCTCCTCTGAGTGCTCAAGGTGGGACACCCTGCTTGTGACAGCACTTGGTCCCCTGGGACTGTGCAGGCCTCAGGGATAAAGCCCCCTGCGTCACCTTAAACTAATGGGAGTTTGTCTCCAGCAACAAGAAGTCCGGAGCTTGTGAACGTTGTCGTCCAGGGCCAAGCACCTCCTGTCGCACTCCCTCCTGCTTTAGTTTGTGGCCTTGTATTCATGGTGGCAGAACGGCTACTGCATCTCTAGCCAGCAAGAGGAGGATGGCCAAGCCCACCCTGGGGAGGATTCCCGTTTGGCTGGAGGGGAGGCAGACTTCCACCTTATCTTTCTGGCTGGAATGCTCTGGCATTGCCACCCCAGCTGCAAGAGAGGCTGGTTCAATGAGACCTTGACCGACAAAATGCTGATTTGGAAGGGCGGGTGGGAGGATAGCTCTGGGTGTGCGTTGAGCAGGGCCTGTGCTGCACGGCGCCAGCATAAAGTGGGAGCCACGGGTGGAAGTTTCTGAGGTCGGGATTGGAGGAGGCCTGGGAGCATGCGGAATGCTTCCCTTTGTGTTTTGGTAAAGCCACTAACTGATCCTTCCGCACGCTTGGGGGTAATTGTTGCTAAACTATAAATGCATATGAATAGTTTAGCTTGGGTTGGGCTTTTTCAATTTGTGGGAATTCTAAACTCTTTTCACTTAGAGTTCAAAGTAGCCATGCTACCTTATGGGTTTACAAGGTACCATGATCTAGTGAATCGAGCAGGCTGAGGTCAGGTGCCAGTTCTGCCACCAAGTGTGTGTGTAGCCCCACGGCAGCTCAACCCTTCGGCCTTGGTCTTATTTTTACATGGGCAGGGGCTGCATTTGCCCTTTCCAGTCTCCATGCTTTGTGGTTCAGTGTCTTCCTACTCCGGAGGCTCACTTTCCGGCGCTGCACCCTCCCCTGCAGTAGTGACAGCAGCGTGGCGAGCTGTCCCATGGCCCTCAGCGCAGCAGGACTTGGGGCGCCGTCCTGAACCCTCACTTCAGAGGCTTGAAACCTGTCGCGTGCCTGCAGGGCAGTGGGCGGTGGTTCCTCCGAGAATTCCTCATTTGTCTGCCCTTGGCTTCCTGTCTGGAGGGCCTGGGGGCTGGTGAGAGCTCCAAGAGACACATCTGTCCCATCGCTCACCCGACCCAAACCAGTGCCTCCAGGGCAGCGCGGGGGAGAGCTGCGCTGTCTGTTCGTCTTGGCCAGTCAGCTATCTTGAAACAGGTAGCTGGAAACTGCCCACGGCATCCCCAGTGGTGCCCCTGCCTGCCTGGGGCTATTCCTGCCTCGGTGGTTCCCAGCCCGAGGATCCTAGCGTGGAGCTTCTACACTAGCATTGAGGGGGCTGCGAGCTTGAGCCCCCTCTGCCGGCCAGGCTGGGGGACCGTGGGCAAGGCGGACAGCCCCGGTGTGCTGTCGTCCCTTTTCCAGGCAAACGGAGACTTCTGTAGCAGAGGAACTCCAGGAGTGTTTTGAGAAATAGCCTCCCCGCGGAAGTAGCCCCAACTCCACCGCCTCTGCTGGCTCTTTGTTCATGTACAGAGTGTGAGCCGCGTGTGGATGGGTGATGTATAAAGTCGGTCCTGTTACTTTCCACAGTCTGTCTCTCTGTCCCCTCTGGTGGAAGCCAGTGAAAACAGCCTGGGAATCTCACTGTAAATCCCACCCTCCGTAGAGCCTTCCCACCCCTCCCAACCCCTGTCCACAGGGTGCAGATGGTGTCCTCACGGGCAGAACTGGTCGGAGCCTCAATCAGAGGGAGAGGTACCAAGCATCAGGCAGAGGGGATGAAGCTGTTGGGCAGAGAAGAAAACACTGACCAACTAATTTCTCAGCCACTTAGTCCAAATCACAATTCAGAGAAAGTATGTGCTTTATCCATCTCTTTCAAACCAAACCGGAAACCCAGAGTTCTAATTCAAAAACAATAAATTATTTTTGTAATCAGGTAAATAACGATTGGGGTAGTTTTCAGAAATCTGAACATAATTAGTTCATTTGAGAGAACTCCCCCAAAGTTTCCTTGGATCATAACCCATCAAACAGACTCCTCAAATTTTGTTGCCAAGATGGGCAGAGGAGGTCAGGAGTAGGGAAGTGGATGGCGGGAGGGCTCACACTGTCCCTGTCTGCTGCTGCTGCTGCTGCTAATGGCCATGCATTTTGTCTGTTCAGGTCGGAGCTGGGGACCTGGATGGCTTCCAGGCGGACACAGAGGAGGAGGAGGAGGAGGAAGGCGACTGTGTGATCATGGACATCTCGGATGTTGGGGGTGAGAAGGGTCCCAAACCCTCCTCTTTTCCTTCAGGCTGGCAGGAAAGGGAAGAACGGTTACGGTCACTCTCCCGCTTGCCTCTTGTGACTAACGGGGACTGAGTGAGGAGGCCCTGGAAGGCGCTGGGCGGGCCGGTCTGATGGTGGTGCGGGGAGTAGGCGCCAGCCCAGGCCCTGGGCCGCCTGCCCTGGTCTGAAAGCTGCATTTAGGAAACCAGAGACCTGAAGGTTGGTGGTGATGAGCCATGTCAGGGAGGGAGGGTCCGGGGTAGGGCACCGGCACTGGTGAGGGGCAGCCTCTGAACCAAGCTTCCCAGGGGCAGTGAGCCCCAGGCCAGCCATCCTCGGCAGCATGAGCTCCAGCAAGCCACTGGGCCTTGCTGCCCACTTTCCTCATCTTTGCCACGGGCTTCCCCTGCTCAGGAGGGTCAAGGGTAAAGCCGCTGGAAAGTGCCACGGAAGCACACGGGCTCGAGGTGGACGCGGCCGAAGCTCTAGTGAGGAGCGGGCAGCCTGCCCGGCCCCACAGCGGACAAGGCGGCTGAAGCTCCTCCCTCTCTTGCTTTGCAGACATCCAGGCCCCGTGTGGAACAACAACTGGAGCTGGGGGGTCTGTGGGAATGAACACCAGTGAGAGCCTCGTGGCCTCCAGCTCGCTCGGCCCCTCCTGAGTGCCCCGACTGGCCTGTGTATGTACGTAGAATGGTTAGGGTATTTTCAATGCCACTCAGATACTTGAAAGTCCCGATTCCTGTGTAAAGAGCACTTTGTCCTGCTTTGCAGACCTCCCTGGAAGGTTGGAAAGTTTTATATAGGATGCTTGATTAGTTCTTTTTGATATTTGTAAAAATTTCCCCCCCAAAGCTGCATATTATTCTGTCCCTTAATAAAGCATTATTGTGATGTGATGACCTGCACGGGGAAACCCTGGTTGTGCTCTCCAGACCCCTGGCAGGCACTGTGATGAGATGCTTGTAAATGAATTGGAGCCCCTTGGGTGCGGCGTGGCACCCGGACCTGACATGGATGTGTATAAACTATCGTCTAGACTGACCTAGCATGTCTGTCGTCTTTTCAAACACGTCACTTCTGTGAGTGGTGCGTCCATTGCCCTGGGCCCAAGCCCGGGGCTCTGTGCCGTCGGGTGTCCGCTCCCCACCCCGCTGCCCCCGTCCCTGCCACGCATAGACCTGTGGCATGTCTATAAAGCTTTACGGTTTGCAAAAGCGCTGTCCCACCTCTTTGTTGTGAAATCCTCAACCTCCCCACTGACCTAGTTCAAGGTGAGGGCTTCTCGGCTGGTGGTTTACGCCGGTTAATCCCTCCTGCCCCTCGGGTAGGCGAGCAGAGGTATTCCCAGCCTCCAGGAGCTGAATCCTGGCTTCCAGAACCGACCTCTGGGTCAGGCCACCCCTCAGGAGTGTTGAAGCTGAGCAGCGTGGAGCCAGCCACGGCGCCTGCTGAGCCCTGGCCTCAAAGGCCCTGGAGCAGCCCTCGGACGGGGCTGTGATAGGCCCTGCAGAGGCGTTCGAGCATGCTCTGAGGGCCTGGGGCAGCTGAGATTTTGGCAGAATTCATAGACTCCATCGGAACCGGGCTCCTGTCTGCCGGCCCTTAACATCATGCTGTCTTTGTTGCCGCTGTTCCCGAGAGAGAAGAGTCGGCTGGCATCTCATTGTGAAGAATGGTTCAGTGTTGACTGTGGATGCACCCGAGACAGGGCGACACGACCCCAGCCACGGGGAGCTCGCCATGTGGTGGCCAGGTCCTTGCCGGGCCTGCCTCTCCTGGCAGCACCCCAATCCTCCCGGAGGGGTCCCATTCCTCTCCAGCTCTGCACGGGTGGGGCTGACAAGCACCCCAGTTGTGGGGTGAGGACCCTGGCCCCATCCAGGACGAGATGCTGCATGTGGGGTGCAGCTGAGTGCCGGCACAGGGAAAGGACGCAGGTGTGACTCCACCTGTGATGTGACTACCTACAGCGGTCACGTCGCCTTAAACCGTTTTAGTTGCCACCTGACAATTTGCAGTCGACTCCTAGTGGGAGTCGAGAGCAGGGTATCAAGCCGAGGCAGTGCTGGGTTCCGGAGATGAGGCGGCAAAGGAGGATGGGCCTAGGTCCTGCCCGCACGTGGGAACAGAGCTGCCGGCGGCCCAGGTGGGAGACAAAGCACGTGTGGCTGACGGCGTTACCAGGGAATTTTGTTTTAACCACATCTGGGGCCTAGATGCTTTAATCTCACAGTGGCCAGAGAACCAGCCACCACTGGCCTCTGTGAAGGCAAGGGTCCAGTAGGGGCCACAGCCCAGGGCCAGGCTGCGGGTGAGAGGGAGGGGACGATCCAGATGAGCGGTCAGGAGCAGGGGCTCAGGTGTCTCCCGGCAGAGGTGTGACCGGGGGCGAGTGCCCACACCCTCCAGGCCTTGGTCCCCCTGTCTGCGTTGGCTCCCCACGGCTGCTGCAACAAACCGCCAGACTTGTTCTACCGGCAGTTCTGGGGGGCGGAAGTCCGACAAGGGCCTCACTGGCTCAGAATCAGGTGTCAGCAGGGCTGGTTCCCACTGGAAGCTCTAGAGGGAATCTGTTTCTGTCCCTCTTGCAGCTGTTGGAGGCCAACCCGAATCCTTGGCACGTGGCCCCTTCCTCCACATCTCCCCATCCCTTCTGTTTTCCTCCACACATTAGAACTCACCAGGTTAACCCAGGGCCACCTCCCATCTCATCCTCAATCACAGGCCAAGTCCCTGTGTCACATAAAGTAACGCATTCACAGGTCCAGGGAGGAGGATGTGGACATCTGGGGGAGCTTGCCCTGTGGGGCCTGCAAGGCTCCGGGGCCCTGGGAAGCGCTCAGCAGGGCTGGCTCATCAGGCCGGTGAGGACGACAATTAGGAAGGTGCGGGAAGTGAAGAGCTCACCTCGGACATGAGGGGCTCCTGGGTGCCCAGGTGGCCACAGGGTGTCCGCCTGGCCCCACTTCACCGGGAGCCACGGCCGGGCCTCACCTGCTGGTGGCTCTGCAGAGCTGCCACCCTACACCGCCTCCCACGACCTCAACCTACCACCGGGAAACTTTATTCAGGTTTAGAATTTTACACACCATGTCTTGACAGGCCCAGTGTCTCGTTCTTGTGCCAGTCACCTCAGGGCTAGCCACAGCCACCGAGGCCACAGCACATGGGGACTGGGCCCGGGCTTCTCTAAGCAGGCTACTAGAGGCTGCCCCATCCAGGTGGCAGTCTTGGCATGCAACCACGGGCCAACCAGCACACCTCTCCATGCCTGTGGTGCCCGTGGGCAGGAGGAGGTTCCGGAGGAGGCTGGGAGGCCCTGGGGTGGTGGGGGGACTGGGGACGAGGGGAATGTGGAGGAAGCAGGGAGAGAGCATGAGACAGACCCACAGGGGCTGAAGCCAACCTTGCTTTTATTTCATTAGAGCTTCTTGATGGCCGACAGGAGCTCGGGTTTCAGGACAGATGAGTCTGGCTGGGCCCCCGCAGCCCTGATGTCTGCTAGCACGGCTGCATCCCACGAGAAGGTCAGGAGGGCCGAGGGCACCTGCAGTGGGGTAAGAAGCCTCAGCCTCGCTCTGGCCTTTATGTGACAGAGCTCCAGCTTCACGTTCAAATCTTCCTGCTGGAGCCGGGACTGCTCCCCGCCGCTGACGGCACACCCATGCACTCAGTCCATTCTCATATAACAGGGACTTCCCCGGAAGTCAGGACTTCCTGTCCAGGCCTCCCTGAATCAGGGTCTGACCACCCTCCAGCCCCCGCCTACACCCTCCCCAGTAATTCCTTGCATTTTGAATGCCACCTTGGCTCTGCACCACAGAGGACTCTTACACACTGGGCACATTCCCATTTTGTAGACACAGAGAAGTTACTCAAGATCACATGGCAAGGAAGTGGAAAGGTGGGACTCACACCCAGGGAGCCTGGCCCCAGGACCCCTTCCCCTAATGCCACCTCCAACTGAAGAGCATCCCCCTCCTCGGGGGTTTGTGCTGATTCACCAAGAACCCAGAAAACCCAGTTCCGCTGTGCGGGGAGCCCGTCACTCACCAGCCCGCACTCATTGAAGGCCAGGTTCTCGTCCTCCAACAACTTCTGCCCTCCCAAGGCCAGCAGCTCAAAAGGCAGCCAGTCGATCAGCAAGGCCTCCCGGACAAACGCGTACAGTGCTGCCACCCGCTCCCGGGCGTAGAAGGTCCCTGGCGGGGGCACAAGTGTGGCACTGGAGCTCGTGGGAGCCCCCCTGAGCCCTCAGCCTCCTCCCCCGGGACAAGCTCAGACCAGAGCAGCCTGCTCCTGCTGGCGCACAGCAGACCCAAGGCAGCATAGCCAGCACCCAGCACGCACCCTGGAGGAGGCAGCCGTCGGGGAAGCGTACGCGCAGCAGCGTGTACGTGTACTTGCGCATCTCCCTCTGCTCCTCCCGCTCGCGCATTGCCTTGGTCCGCAGCACGCTCAGCCGCTCCACGGCCTCTGACCGCAGCCGCTGCTCTCGCTTGAGCTCCTCCGCCGTGAGGCTGAAGAAGTCCGCAGGCAGGTCGAAATGGGAGGCCAGGGGCGAGGGCTGGAAGACCAGGCGCTGGCGGGCCAGTGTGGCCCGCACGGGCTCGGCGCGCAGCAGCTGCTCCTTGTGCTGCTCCAGGCTCTGGGGCTGGGCCAGGGCGGCCTCGCTCAGCACGTAGAACTCCTCGGGGCCCTCTGGGACACGTGGGCATGTCACTCTGCCGTAGCAGGGAGACCCCCCGAGCCAGGCCCCTCCCACCCCTGCCCCTGGGCTCAGCCACGGCCCTTCTCTTTTTCTCTTACCCTGGTCGGGGATCGGAAGCAGCACCTTCTGGAAGCCGATGGCCTCAAAAAACTCGTGGGTCCCTTCCAGGCAGTTAATGCGCTCCTGAGAGCGGAGCCAGAGGTCATGAGGGACCCTTGAGGCCTCCTCGTGCCCCACCGGCCTCACTGCCCACCCCGCCCTTCTGGCCCAGAGTCCCCAGTCTCAGAGCGGCCGCTGCCCCTGGACAGGATGAACCCCAAAAGCTGTCTGCAGGGGTGAGCTCACAGAGGGCCTGGGATCCCAAAAGGTCAACACCAGGGTGAAGGAGGCTGAAGGGCCAAAGGACAGCGGAGGCTGGGAGTCCCCAGAAGCGGGGGAGGCAGGCCCTGGGATGCTGGATGTGGGTGGGGACCCCCAGGAGAGAGCGGGGCCCTGCCAGCTGCACGGGTACCACGGGCCAGAGTGCTAGGACCCTGCGATTTCTCCACAGAAACCAGAAGTCTGCGTTTGCGTGAAAAATCTCCCCAGTGCCGATGTGTTCCCAGCTAATTCAAAGAAAAGTCGAGTCACGCCGTGGGTTGGTGGCGAGAGCAGACAGTGTACGCGTACTGTGCTCGTCCTGCGCTCACGAAGCCCTCCCTCCCTGCCTGGCACCTTCTGCCCACCTCAACTCTCAAGCCCTGCAGGGGCCCTTCTGCAGCTGGCTCTGGCCGCCACTGGCTGGCTGCAGCCCAGCTGCTCCCACCGCCAGCCTGGGTCCTGGGTGGCCTCACAGGCCCGGCCACGCCGGCCACCCCAGGCTAAGTCACTCTGGTGGCAGCCCTCACCTGGAACACCTTGTTCTGAAGCTTGATCTTCCGGTACTTCTCCTCCTCGGGATGCAGGTGGATGTTGTCCAGGTACCTGGGCGGACAGGGGAGAGCAGCTCAGAGCCACACCGGCTCGTGCTAAGAGTGACCCCCCGGGAAGGCTGCCATCACACCCTGTACACCCCATAGAGCCCAACCCCTGGTGCCCCCGACACTGGGCCTCCTCCTCGGTCCTGCCTCCCCCTGAGGGCACCAAGGAGCCACCGTGGTGGGGGTGGAGCAGGCAGAGCCAGAGCTGATGGGTCCCCAGAGCTGGCTTGGGGGTTGCTGAGCAACAGACTTCTGGCCCCGCCTCCGACCTGCTCCCATCAGAGGAGTTGTTGGCGGCGGGTGAGACCCTGCCTGCTTCACATTCTTCTGATGATCCCAAAGGGAAGCCAGGGTTGGAAACGCCCGATTCAGTAAACCTCTTCATTCTAAACACTGGTAAAATGAGGCCCAGAGAGGCCAAGGCCCTTCCCCAAGGGCGAGGGGGAGTGAAGGGTGGGGCCTGGCCTCACTCCCAGGGCCGTGCTCCCTCTGGGGCCCCTCAGCCGATCCCGATGGAGGCCCAGGAGCTGGCACCCCAGTGGGAGGGGGCCACCCACTCACCTGGCGATGGTGTCCACGCCCAGCTTCACCCGGTCCCGGTCCTTGTTGAACGTGTGGATCTTCATGATGGAGGCGGCCACTGGGTCGGTGGAAAAGTGCTGGGAGGAGGGAGGAAAGCTGAGTCAGAAAGCATCCACCTCAGGGCCTGGAGGCCATGCCAGCCAAGCAGCCAGGTCTCAGCACTCAGGTGGCAGCAGTGACACCGGTGACAACAGTAAGAACTGTCTCACAGCAGGCCCTAGCGTGGGACGGAAGCAAACTCAACAGCAGAAAAAGGAGGAGGAAAGCCCTTTTGATGACTCCAGGCTGGGGCCTCAGCCCTGCCCTCACGTCTAGGGAAAAGGGGGCGATGGCAGCCCTTGTTACGCCACCCCTTGTGTCTGCGTGACACAGACCTTTGCCTACCGCTCTGGCTTTGGTGCCCAACGCCAGCACTGAGCGCCACCAAGGGCGCAGCAGCTGAGTGCCCGGGACCCGCCAGCCACCGCGGACCTGCCGTCCCTCCTCATCCCCCATCCCTACGAGGGACGTTCTAGAAACAGACGGAGGTGGCAGAGACAGGACGCAAAAGAGGTCTGTGACCTGTGGCTGCCTGATCACTCCTGGGGGAGGCAAGATAGTGGAGACATCACTGACCAGTCCCCATGGGACCCTGCGAACAGCACCCCAGCGAGGAGAGGCTAAGAATGGAAAACTAAGGCGAGGGGCAAGACTGGGCAGCAGATCTGCTCACGCTCTGGACAGCCACTGCACACAGCCACACCGTATGGTGGTGTTTCTCTGCAGCCCCAGAAAGTCACTAGTTACATGGCGAGTGGGGCTGGCACCCGCGTCAGCCCCAGTCATTTGCTCTGCCTGGATAATGGTGGGGGTGGGGCCTCCCTGGCGGTCCAGTGGTTAAGACTCTGCACTTCCACTGCAGGGGCCACGGGTTTGATCCCTGGTCGGGGAAGTTCCACATGCCGCAAGGTGTGGCCAAAAAGAAAAAAAAAATGGTGGGGGTGAACATCTGGGTCACCAGAGGTGATGAATCAAGAGCACAGAAGACCTGGCCCCCTCAGATCTACCCCTGGGCAGCCCTGCAGAAGCCCAGCCACAGCTCCTGGAAGGCAGCTGTGGGGCTTCCACCCTGCCCCAGCTACCATCCCTCAGCTACACTGGGGTGAGCCTTCAGCAGCCACACTGTGTCACTTAGTTGTCTGATCTGAACTGGGCCAGCTCTCCTGGGAACTTCAAATTGGGACCCAGCCCAGTCTGCCAGTAAGTTGCCAGGGTAGGACAAAAATACGTGGAAGGGCAGAGAAATCGGGTCTGCAGAGAAGCAGCAGTAAGATGGGGGGCATTCTCAGGACAAGGCTGAGCCAGGCTGACCGCCCCCTACTCCAGCCTCCTCAGGACAAGCACACCCACCCACCCAGGGAAGAGCTGCAGCTCCAAATGCTGTTCTCAGATGTTCCCAGGCAGCCTGCAGCCTCGTTTAAATTAGGACCAGGGCGCACGAATGGACAAGGGGACAAAAGAACAGACACATCCAGAAAGGAACCGAATCCATGTAGGGATTTACTTTGTGATAATGGCAGATTTCACAGTGGCCAAAAGACAGGTGTTTCAATAAATGAGGATTGGGGAAAACTGGATAACGATCCGGAAAAAAAAAAGGAATAACACTAGCTCCATGCGTCCTATTCTACACAGGTATAATTCTAGTGGGATCAAAGCTTTAAACATTAAACAAAGCAAACAACAAAAGGCAAAACAGAAAAGCACTAGAAAAACCATGGAAGAGTTGTTTTAATCCTGAAGTGGGGAAGGCCTTCCTAAGTAGGTCACAAAACCCAGAAGCCATAAAATAAGACTGACACATTGAATTACATAGAGATTAGAAATTTCTACATGGACATATGACCATAAGCCAACTCTAAAAAGTAAACAACTGGAGAAAAATATTCACAACTCAGATCATAGGCAAAAGGCTAGTTTTTCCTAATATGTAAAGAGTGCCTACAAATCAATAAGAAAAGAAAACACCACCCAACACAAAAATGGGCAAAGGATGCATTCTCATATGAAAACACAGCCAGCCTAAGCCTAAAAAAGGAAATGCAAACTAAAACTATGCTGAGATATTATTTTTACCAATCAGTTTTGGTAAAGACAAAAAATGTTTGGTAACCCACAGTGACAACGGGGGACAGGGAAATGGGTATTTTCTCACACACTGCTGGGTGAGTGTGAATCAGGACAACCCACATGGAGGTTCATCTGGTGACAACTCTCCAAAGCCCTACACGCTGTCCTCTGTCCCAGCAACTCTGCTTCTGGAATGGAGCCTACAGCTCAAAGTGATGCACAGACAAGGTTTTCATCATAAATATTGTCCTCACTAGCAAAAGACTGGGAACTTCCTACGCGCTTATCAACACCAACACGGGGTTGGTTAAAGAGTCAGGGAACAACTCTTTGCCGTGAGTCATCACGCAGTCACTGTGGAGAATGCAGGCTTTCGAACGGCTCAGAAAAAAACAGAGAGGCATGACAGAGCCAATGGGGTAAAAATGTTAGCAACTGGCAAATGTGAGTAAGGTGGGCAGAATGACATACATATTTGTGACCTGATCCCTGGAACCTGGGAGTATGTTATGGGTCAGGGGGTGTGGAGGTGACAGATGGAGTTAAGGCTGCTGATCAGTGGACCTTAAAATAGGGAGATTAGAGATTAGCTTGGATTAGCCAGGTGAGCCCAATGGAATCACAAGGGCCCTTAAAAGGGGGAAGAGAGAGCCAGAGAGAGAGAAGCAGAGAGATGGCAGCTGGGAAAGACCTGGCCTGGCACCGCTGGCTGTGAAGACAGAGAAGGAGCCATGGAGTACAGACAGCCTGACTCCCCTAGGGCTCCCAGAAGGCACACTGCCCTGCGGCCAACTTGACTGTGGCCCCGTGAGACCCAAGTCCCACTTCTAATTTCCAGAATTATAAGAGGCATGCTGTCTGGAGGCACCAAGTTCGTAGTAATCTGTCAGAACAGTAAGAGGACACTCCCACCCTGATTAAAGGATGTTCACGTGTTCTTTTTGTTCTCCTTGCGATTTTTCTTTAGGTTTGAAATTATTTCCAAATACAGAGTTTTAAGGGGGAAAAAAATGTGGAAGTTCTTTCTGCACTGATATACCTAGCAGTTTCCACGTCAGGCGTGAACGGTACATTACCTTTTACGTAAAACGAACACACAGCACGTGTGGCAGATATAGATGTATTGGTAGTTTGTACATATTTGGAGCATCTCTGAAAAGGGGCCTAGACTACTTACAGCTGCTGCCTCAGGGAGAATAGCCGCGAGGTGAGTGGGAGGCGGCTTTTCCCCGCCTACCCTTCTGTATCTTGAATTCTGTCCCTCAGGTAAGTATTCCCTCTTTAGAGAGGTTAAAACAGAACCACAGCATATGCTCTGTGCCACCCGGGCTCCCGGGGGGCGGCTCTTGCACCAGGGCTGGCACTCACCGAGAGAATGGCCTCTCTGATGCAGGCGTCCCGCTGGTCCTTCCTCAGGATGGCCCCTGTGAGCGGGCAGGTGAAGTACACTCCGGGCACTGCCAGGTGGGTCGAGCCCTCCTCTTTGGGCTTGGGCACCTGGGAGGATGGGTGAGGGTGTCTGAGCCTAGACTGTGGACAGAGGCCACCCCGAGCCGCCCGAGTGCCACAGTCCTGAGAACGTGGCCCTGGGAGCCAGACATCCTGGTCCCAATGCTGTCCCCTCTACCTATTAGCCATGGGACCCCGTGGCCCCTCTGAGCCTGTCTTCTGGTCTATAAGATGTCCTTGAGGGACCACCTCAGAATTCAACAAGGTAAGGAACGGAAAGTGTGGAGCAGCTCCGGACAAGGTGTAAGTGCTGAATTGATCGTTCCTGCTCTGCCCGCCCCCCTACCTGGTGAGGGAGGGGCTTTGGTGGGAGAGTGAGGAGTCACGGTGCCCTGGATGAGTCCCAGCCTTGCTCTGGGCTTCAATTCCTAGGTAATATCCAGGGTCCGTTCCATTCCGAAATTCAGTGAGGCCTCACAGGTGGTGCTGCTCAGAACACCCTTTCTGCCAAGTTCTCCTTTGAGGCCTGCCTCCTCCAGGAAGGCCTCCCTGACTACACCAGTCTCCATGGTGCCCTCCTGTATCCAAGGAAGGCAGCAGAGGGCAGTGCTAAGGCTAAGGGCTTTGGACTCAGACAGACTGGGGTTCCAGTCCTGCCCCTGCTGGTTTCGAAGTGCATGACCAAGGGCTCCAGGCCTCACCTCTCTGAACCTGTTTTCTCTTTTGAAAAGTGGGAACTGTAACAGCACCTACCTTCATGGGGTTACATGGGAGGGAGGGGACTTAACGGAGGTGCAGTCCCTCCCCCTGGGCCTGGTGTCATTAGGTGCCAAGCACACAGGTCCCAGATGATACCGCCCTAAACCACGGGGATCCCCAGCGTCCTGAGGCCAGAGATGACCTCGATCCACCCCGATGTCCTTTCTGCATCTCTCCAGCACCAGATGCTTACCGCCCAGGGCTGGGCACCAATCAGACCAAACACAGAAGAGAGCCCAAGCGGGCACTCTAAGGGCTCCCAGCTCCCCTGCCCGCCCCAGGCCACCCCTTGGGTGTCATGCTTCCATCGTGATGCTTTTACCGGGTTGGTCCCTGGGGCCTCTGGGCTCCCACTGACAGTCGCTTCAGCTTGAAGTTCCTTTCTCACTGGAGGGAGAGGCAGGTACGGGTCAGTGTGTGAGCCAGGCACACCATTCCCCGGCATGGACCCTCGTGTGGTCAAATTCTAGTCCTTCCAGCTGAACGTCCTCCCAGCCCACCAACCTCTCCATGCCCCCAGGCTGCGCCAGGCCACCGTGCTCCCCCCCTCCGAGTCCCAACCCTCCCCTCCGCAACCTCCCTGACATCCGTGCCACCCAGACCACAGCAGCCCCCCTTGGCCTTTCCACCTGCATGGCCCCTTTGTGGACTGGCTCACAGCTGTGATTTAAACCCTCCTCCCACCCCGAGTCGCTGGCTATGAAATTATTTTCAGCCAGAGCCAAGCACAGGACCTGGAACGCATGAAAAGTCAAGGATCAGCCTCGAGGACAGAGGGGCAGAGGCCCGCTCCACCGCCCCCCGTACCCAACCCCGTGGCCCAAGGACGGCCGAGGCTCACCCTGGCTCCGGATGGACTCCTGTGATGTGGGGCCCCGCGCCCTGGGCTGCTTCTGCTCGAGCCGGGCCAGGGCCGCCGCGGCCGCCATCTGCGCCTCATCGGTAGGTCCCTGGCGGGGCTGCCAGAGCGCCGGCTTGCTGGGCTTTTCTTTGGGGCCCTTCTCCCTAAGGAGATGCGGAGGGACCGTGAGGTGACATGGGGGCAGACAGAAGAGCTTTTGTCCCTCTCCCACTTCTGCTCCTGCCCCAGCAGACAGACATGGGCCTCTGCCCCAGGGGCCACCACGGCCACCAGACGGGTCTAAGGCAGACGGAGGAGCCTCGGGAGGCAGACGGTGACTCTGCTCCCCGCCCTGCCTGCCACTTTGGACAAATCCTGCACCGGCCTGGGCCTCGGAGTCATCATCTGTCAGGCGAGGTAAGAGCACACCTACCATCCGCAGGGGCTGATGCTCTTCACCCCCTTCCCTGAGCGAGAGGCTCCACCCTTACTCTCTACCAGGATGAGACATGGAGGCTTCATCTACTGAGCACCTACTGTGTGCCAGACAGCGCACCAGGAGCTAGCTGTCGCTCAGCGCGTCTATTACGCATGGCAACGTGCCTCCCAGCGAGAGCTCCAGACGCCCTTTCACAAGCCCCAGAGGGTCACGGAAGCTTGGGCAGCGGGCCAGGCCGCACGCAGGCCCTGCGTGGAGTGTGTTACAAGGGTCTGGTTTAGGGACTTCCCTGGTGGTCCCGTTGTTAGGACTCGGTGCTGTCACTGCCTTGGGCTCGGGTTTGATCCCTGGTCAGGGAACTAAGATCCGGCATGCTGCGCAGCAAGGCCAAAAAAAACCCCAAACAAAGATCTGGTTAATCTCCCCTCCACCCTGGGAAGTAGGCAGGATGATCATCCCACAGGATGGGCAGCTTCCTAACCCAACCTAGCTCGAGAACGACCTGGCCTTGACGTTCCAGCAGACATGGCCTTCTTCCCACCAGGGTCTGACTCACCTGCCTCACCCTCCTCCTTTCCTCAGGACCCTCTCCCGATGCCAGTAGTTGGAATCATCTGTGCTATATCTCTAGAACCTTCTCAGGAGCCAAGGCTCTGAGTTCATGGCCCTCATGCTTCCCGCTCTGCTCAGACACACGGGCAGCCCTCTTTTCTTGTCCCCAGGCCTCTGGGAGCTTCCTGCCCATCCCGGCCCCTCTCTCCAGCCCTCCCAACAGCTGAGAGTTTCAGGTCGAAGAAAAGACAAGTCACGTAGTGCCACCCTAGCCCCATCTTTCCATAAAAACGCCATTTTTCCAAGACCCCTCACTCACCCGCTTCATGGCTCCTCTGGGCAGCCAGAGGGATCCTTCTAAAACCCAGTCACTCCTCTGCACAAAGCCCTCTCATCCCATGCAGGACAGAATCCTGCAGCCTCCGCACGCTACAGGCCAGGCCCTTCACAACCTGCCCCTTTCCCTTGTTCACTCCTATCTAAACTCCCTCCTGTTCTTCACACAGACCCAACCTCCTACGACAGGACCTTTGCATATTCTGTGCCTTCTGCCTGGAGTGTTCTGCCTGGGAGGGACAGGCACCGCTTCAACTGTGTGTGTGTGTGTGTGTGTGTGTGTGTGTGTGTGTGTGTGTGTGTGTGTGTGTGACAGAGACAGAGAGACGGGTTGATTTCCACACGGCTGAGTCTCACCTCATCCAGCTCTCGCTCAAGTCGCCTTCTCAGAGAGGCATTCCCAGACCACCTAACAGTCACCCACATGGCTCACTCTCTGGACCCTGTTTATTTTTCTTCAGGGCTGATCTTTCATCGTTTATTTATTGTTCTACTTGTCCACCTCTCCCCACTACAACGTGAGCCCTGAGAGGGCACGGATTTTCATGCCGTAACAGTGCTGGACACACACCCTCGCACGCACCCTGAGTCCCCAGTCCGGCTCCAGGCACATCACAGAAGCTTGGATCTCCATGTGACTCCCCTCTCCTGTCCTCCCAGGCCTCCAGTCTGACACAGCCATCAGCCCCCACCTCCTTCCTGTCACACACAGTCCAGTTGCACCAGCCCCCCACCTCCACCCACTACTTGATGAACAAATGAATGGACCCCCTTGTCTGGCCCACGGCTCTCCCTGGGCCCCTCTTAAGGTGGCCTCCTCTCCCTGTCACCGCCCCAGGCTCCCAGGACCTGCACTTCCCTCCCGTACTCATGGATCTGACCCTCATGGGCCTCGTTTGTCCCACTACTCCTTTGTCCCCTCCCAAGAACCCCAGGGGCCCCCAGTCCTCGTGACAGATGCCCTGATGTCCTTGCCACGCACCCACTCTCCCTCACCCACCCCCACTACCTCATGATGCCCTCACCACCCCTTCCTGCCTCCCTGCCTCTCCTCTGACCCCCTCCCAGCCCCGACCTCTTCACAATCCCTTCCATTATGCCTCACAGAACCCTCCCCAGGCTGACCTCTTTCTTCAGTCACTCCCCATCCTAAACCCCCTTGGGTCCCCCAGCCCCCTCTGTAGCTCCTGGTAGCAGCCCCAGCCCCTCCTGAACTCCCTCTTCTCATCCCATCCCCCCCAGTGGAGCCTCCTTCTCAGCCCACCGGCCCTCAGTCTGGCATCCTCACCTGCTCCAGCTCTTCACTATCCTCTGCACAGCACTGGCCCCTCACACCTGCCCATGGAGTCTCCAGTGTGGCCCCAGGCCCTTCTCTTCTCCAAGTCCTCCCCAGATAAGTCACAGAGGCCTGGAAATGCAGGCCACCTCCCCTCCCCTCCCAGGTCACCCTCGGAACCTCCAGGCCACTCAGCCATCACCCACGAGGCCCCCCCACCTCCTTCCGGTAGCAGACTCCCCCAGCTCCCCATCTCCACCCACCTGCCTCCCTTCTCCTCCCAGACCTTAGCTCCTCGCAGCACCCACCACCCACCCAGTTCACCCGCACCTCCCAAGTCCCTGACCACCCTTCCAACAACACTTCAGGCTCCCTGGCCTTCCAGATCCTCAACCCGTCCTCCCTCCTGCTCCAGAACCAAGGCCCAGACCCCTATCGCCACAGAATCTAAGCCTCACGACTTTTTGCGACCCCAGCTCTACCTGTTTCTCCAGGCTCAGTCCCCAATCTCTGGTCACCTAGATTCCCCCAAACCCTATGCGATGCCTCTTCTGGGCCCCTTCTCCACATCGCCGGCCTCTCCCTTACCGCCCGCCCTAACCCCCTAAGGTCTCTCCAGGGACCCCCCCCCCTCACTTCCTGCAGCCCCGCCCCCTCCTGCCCCGCCCCCGGAGGCCTCCCCTCTCCCCTACTCCCACTCCCTCCCTCTTGCCCCGCCCCCCGAGGTTTCTCCCCACGCTCTGACTCTATGCAGCCCCTCCCCGCCTCTCGTCTTCACTGGCCTCCCCGCCCCTCCCCCTCCGCTGATCTCCGCCCCCGGGCCTCAAGGCTCAGCGCGTGTCACGCACCCCACCGACTCCGTGAGCTTCTGCCCGGGCCCCGCACTCTTGAACTTGACGTCGGCCTTGATCTCTTGGAAGAATTTCTTCATGGTAGCGGCGGGCCCGGCGGCGGGGGCCGCGGGGGGAGGGGGGCGCAGGGGCCAGTAAGGGAGGGGCCGGTAGGAGCCAACAACCGGAAAGAAAATACTGGGCCGCCGGAAGTCCCGCCTTCCCGTGGGCAGCCCACGTGACAATCGGTCAGGCTCCGCTTTCTAGATCTCCGAGCCTTGCTGGCCCGGAGTGAGCGCTCTGCACTGTCGGGCCGGGTCTCGGTGGTTCCCCTGGACTCTGTTGCCAGGGGCAACGAGGGCGCTTCCAGGGGGAGGCTGTGATTCGGCGCCTTCCACCGCGTTCCCCAAGGAGTGAGTGACAGGAGAGGGAGGGACAGACCTACGACCCCACGGAGAAAGCGCTGGCCTTGTCCGTTTCCCTCCTCAAGAACCATTCCTGGCTCCCCGGCGGTTACGTGGTAAGGTTCCAACTCAACGTGGGGGCATTCAAGGTCCCCACAAGCCAACCCGGTGGTCCGCCCTAGTAGTCCCCCACGCACACAGTGTGGGAGAGAATGAAGAGAATGCACAGAGCTGGGGCTTGGGGACCCACGATGGCGGACCCCAAGGGGTTTAAATTAAGCAGATCGGGAGATTATCCTCAGAGCATTGACGAAGTTTAAGGAAGAATGGAAGAAGCTGGTGCCGCCCAAACTTTAACCTTCCTGAATTTCAGTTTCCTATCTATGAAATGGGGATAAGAATAGCACCTGCTGGACTTCCCTGGCGGCGCAGTGGTTAAGAATCCGCCTGCCAATGCAGGGGACACGGGTTCCAGCCCTGGTCTGGGAAGATCCCACATGCCGTGGAGCAACTAAGCCCGTGTGCCACAACTATTGAGCTTGCGCTCTAGAGCCCATGAGGCACAACTACTGAGCCCGCGTGCCTACAACTACTGCAGCCTGCATGCCTAGAGCCTGTGCTCCGCAACAAAGAGAAGCCACCGCAGTGAGAAGGCCGCACACCGCAACAAAGAGTAGCCCTCGCTTGCCACAACTAGAGAAAGCCCGCGCACAGCAACAAAGACCCAATGCAGGCAATAAAGAAAGAAAGAAAGAAAGAAAAAAAAAAGAATCCGCCTGCCAATGCAGAGACACAGGTTCGATCCCTGGTCTGGGAAGATCCCACATGCCGCAGAGCAACTAAGCCCATGCACCACAACTACTGAAGTCCGTGCACCTAGAGCCCATGCTCTGCAACAAGAGAAGCCACCACAATGAGAAGCTCGGGCACCACAACGAAGAGTAGCTCCTGCTCGCTGCAACTAGAGAAAGCCCGTGTGCAGCAACGAAGACCCAATGCAGCCAAAAAATAAATAAATAAATAAAAATTTAAAAAATAATGTGAATGCCGGGAGGCGGAGATCACTGGGGTCCAGGTTGAAGCCTGCCCACCACACTAGAGCACTGAGTAAAACTGCAATAGATGAGACACTGCCCGCTGGTTTACAGTAGGTAGAAAGCATGCTATGGAAAAACAAGGCAGGGAAGAAGGGCAAAACTCTAACACTGGTTATTTGGGTTGGGGGGATTACAGAGGATTTTTCTCCTTTTTTCCTCCTAGTTTCCAAGTTTTCTTTAATGGGGTTCTATGACTTTTATGATAGAAAATAATATTTTAAAATACAAGATGAATGGGACTTCCCTGGCAGTCCAATAATTAAGACTCCGTGCTTCCACTGCAGGGGGTGTGTGTTCTACCCCTGGTCTGGGAGCTAAGATCCCATATGCCTCGCAGTGCAGCCAAAAAAAATTAAGAATAAAATAAGGACTTCCCTGGTAGTCCAGTGGTTAAGACTCCACGCTTTCAATGCAGGGGCATGGGTTTGATTCTTGGGCGGGGATGTTCCGCATTAGTTTCCACTAATAGAAGAAAAAAATAAATAAATAAAATAAACTATAAGACAGTTGAGGGACTTCTATGGTGGCACAGTGGTTAAGAATCTGCCTGCCAATGCAGGGGACACAGGTTCGAGCCCTTTTCCGGGAAGATCCCACATGCCTCAGAGCAACTAAGCCTGTGCACCACAACTACTGAGCCTGTGCTCTAGAGCCCATGAGCCACAACTGCTGAGCCCATGGGCTGCAACTACTAAAGCCAGCACACCTACAGCCCGTGCTCTACAACAAGAGAAACCACCGCAATGAGAAGCCGGCACCACCGCAAGGATAAGTAGCCCCTGCTCGCCGCAACTAGAGAAAACCCACGCGCAGCAACAAAGACCCAACACAGCCAAAAAAAAAAAAAAATACAATTGAATTAAGCCTCTAGGTCTAATTTATGGAAATTACAAGGGATAGACAAAGAATAAAACAGCCTCACAAGGGAATTCCCTGGCGGTCCAGTGGTTAGGACTTGGGACTTTCACTGTTGAGGGCCCGTCTTCAATCCCTGGTCGGGAAAATAAGATCCCACAAGCCGAGTGGCATGCCCCGTCCCCCGCCAAAGAAAAGAAAAAAAAAACAGCCTCATGAGGAGATAGACAAATCCAGACTGTGAGACATCCTCCAAGCCGACTGATCTGTTTGCTCTAGAACATCAACGTTGTGAAAAATAAACAAGATTCTAATTAAAAGGGATTAGAAGAATATAATCTTTACTTGTAGTGCAAGAACCTTGATTTGATCCCTGTTAAGAAAAAAAGCTGCAAAAACTTCTTAGAACAATGAAGAAAATTAGAAATGGACTGAATATTAAATAATATCTTGGCATAAGTATGAATTTTCTTTGCTGTGATAAAAGTATCGCACTTATGTAATAAAACGTCCCTATTCTTAGGAAATGCTGAAGTATTTGGGGGTGAAGGGTCATGATGGATGTATGAAACTTTCAAATGTTTAAAAACAAATACGTATATATTCACACACATATATAAAGCACATATGGAAAAATGTTAACAATTGTTGAATATAGGTGTAAGGTTGTGGTGCTTTTAAAATATGTCCATAAAATCTTTGATGCTCCTACTTTCCAAAGGTGGAGACTAATTCCCCTCCCCTTGAATGTGGGCTGGACTTGGTGACTCACTTTTTTTTTTTGTGAATGGCAAAGAGGGTTGCTTTTTATTTGACTTTCTCAAAGGCTCCAGTATGCTCAGTGAAGTTTCAGCTCATTCTGGGATGGAAGGAAAGGAACAGTGCGGACTAAATGTAGCATAATGTGACAAATATGACATAATGCTTGTTCAGTGGTATCCTTTGTTTTCATGGTTTGAGATAGAGAAAACTAATTAAGTGGCTGAATTTGGACAGGAATCCAGGTCTCTTAACTCTCCATCAAGAAAATAGTCTTTTTTTCCCTCACTATACAATACTATTTGGACAACAGAGAAAAAAGTTTTTTCCTAAGCCACGGAGACTTAAGTTTGGCAATGCACCAAAATCATGATCCGATGTTAGATCTCAAAGCTGGAAGTAAGTTTTTGTTTTTTAGCTCTTTAATTTTTGAAATGGCAAGTTACCTTTATAGGTTGGGACGGTATGCAACTTCCCTTTTTTAACTTGTCTCTCCAAAGGCCGAGCTATTGCCACACGCTGCACTTTATAAGAATTAAGATCCCGTTTGTAGGTCATACCAAGATCAATCTCCCCTGCTTTGGTTTATATTCTTCTGGTGTATGGCGAGGCTGTTTGACTATTTCCTAAGGACGATCATCCGACTTAAATGCTGTTATTCCTTCCATTTTACCACGATATGCTCGAAATTCTTGCTTGGGCTTCAGACTCTGAGGTGGAAGAACATTGCCATATATAGGATATGTTTCCAAATATTCAGCCGCAGGTACAAATCTGACACAGACACCAGGTCCTCATGCTCCCGGCTCGCGGGGTTGGCTCCACAGCTCCTGCGCACCCGCAGCTTCTGCGACTCCACCGCGCCGGGGGCCCGGGGCGCCGCCGTCGGGGCAAAGGTCGTGCGTCCCCAGGTGACTCACTTTTAACAAATGGAATTGGGCGGAAGTGATAGCGTGCAGCTTCTAGACTAGATAATAAAAGACACTGCGTCTTCCTCCTTGCTCTTGCATTTGAATGACTCAGTCTGGGGGAAGCCAGCTGCCATGTGGTGAGGATGTCCAAGCAGTGATGTGAGGTCCATGCTATGAGGAGCTGAGGCCTGCAGCCCATAGCCATGGGAGGGAGCTGACACGGAAGTGGCTCCTCCAGCCCCCGTTGAGCTTTCAGATGATGTAGCCTTGGCTGATATCTTGACTGCAGTCTCATAAAAGACCCTGAGCCAGAACCCCCCAGATCCCTGACCCTCTGAATCTGCATGACATAATAAATGTTTGTTTGTTTGTTTTTTTGTTTTGGCTGCACAGCATGGCATGTGGGATCTTAGTTCCCCAACCAGGGATCGAACCCACGCCCCCTGTGTTGGAAGCGCAGAGTCTTAACCACTGGACTGCCAGGGAAGTCCCAAAGGTTTGTTGTTTCAAGCAACTAAATTTTGAGGTAATTTGTTAGGCAGCAGTAGCTAATGAATAGAAGAACGTACTGTGTTCATTGTGCTACCCTTTTCATCTATTCTAAATGTTTGAAATATTGAAAATTAAAGTTTAGTACTGTGAAATAAAGGATCATATCCCTTATATTCTCAAATGAAGATAACAGACTAACCCAAAATCACACAGCCAGACAATGGCAGAGACCCACCACCCCTTTCCCTAAGAGTAAAGTGCTATCAGACTACTCTGTCTGGCATTCAACATCAGGAGGCTCCTGAGGGTCTAAGAAGCCTCATCTCTTGTCACCACCCACTTTGCCCTCTCTGCCTTAGCTACCTGGCACTATTCATCGCTTATTACCTCCAGACCTTTGTCCAGGCAGTCACCTCTGCTGGAAGAGACCTGTCCCCAATCTGTCTAAAGTAGTCCTCTTCCTCCAGGTAGGCCTCCCTGACTACCTTCCTCATGCTGGATGTAGTCTACTCTGAGCTCCCAAAGCACCTCCCTCTTATAGCAATCATTGGTAATATTTGCTGAGTGTTCTTAGTGCTCTTTACGTGCCCATATTCTGTATGTCATCTTCACAATCTTAACAGCAGCTCTGTTTATAAATCAAACAGTGTTAGGACTCCCATTTTACAGATGAGTAAACTAAGTTCTGGAGAAATCAAATTGCTTGCTCAAGGTCACCCAGCTTTTACACGGCTTTTGATTTTTGTGTTCCAAGATATCCCGCAGTTGCAGAAAAAACTCCTATATTTTCTTCAAAAAGCTTTGTAGTGGAATTCCCTGGCGGTCCAGTGGTTAGGACTCCGCACTCTCACTGCCAAGGGCCCGGGTTCGATCCCTGGTCAGGGAACTAAAATTCCAGTAGCCGTGTGGCTCGGCCAAAAATTTTTTTAAAATAATAATTTTAAAAAGCCTTGCAGTTTAATTTTTACATTTAGGTATGTGATTAACTTTAAGATTTCTTTCTGTGCGTGTGTATGATATAAGGTAGGGGTCAAGGTTGTTTTTATGTATTCATGTGGCTGTTTAGTTGTCCTAGAGAAATAGGACTTCAACTCTATAGGGTCCATTTTTTTTTTTTTTTTTTTTGCGGTACGCAGGCCTCTCACTGTTGTGGCCTCTCCCATTGCAGAGCACAGGCTCCGGACGCGCAGGCGCAGCAGCCATGGCTCACAGGCCCAGCCGCTCCGCGGCATGTGGGATCTTCCCGGACCGGGCCACGAACCCGTGTCCCCTGCATCAGCAGGCGGACTCTCAACCACTGCGCCACCAGGGAAGCCCCTTTATTATTTTTTTTAAGATTTTTTTTTTTGATGTGGACCATTTTTAAAGTCTGTATTGAATTTGTTATAATATTGCTTCTGTTTTATGTTTTGGTTTTTTGGCCCTGAGGCATGTGGGATCTTAGCTCCCTGACCAGGGATCGAACCTGCACCCCTTGCATTGGAAGGAGAAGTCTCAACATCTGGACCGCCAGGGAAGTCCCTATAGGGCCCATACTTTTAATTCCTGTGGTCAGCGGAATAGTGCTCCCTAAAAATGACCATGCCTTAATCCTGAGAACCTGTGAATATGGTGACATTTGTGGCAAAAGAGATGCTGCAGATGTCACTAAATCAAGGACCTTGAGATGCGGACATCATCCTGGATTCTTTGTACGGGCCCCACGAAGTCACAGGGTCCTTATAAGAAGGAGGCAGGAGGGTCAGAGAAGATGCAATGACCACAACAGTATGAGAGGGACGTGATTTGCTATTGCAGCTTTGAAGATGGAAGACGAAGCCACAAGCCAAGGAACACAGGCGGCTTCTAGGAACTGGAAAAGGCAAGGAAACTGATTCTCCCCTCAAGCCTCCAGAAGGAGTGCAATTCTGCCTATATTTGGATTTTAGCCCAGTGAGACCCATTTGGGTCTTCTGACCTCCAGAATGGTCAAAATAGATTTGCATTAAGCCACTAAGTTTGTAGTAATCTGTTACAAAAGCAATAGGAAATTAATACAACCCCTAGACTAAATAACCCTAGGAAACAAGTACTGATATTTCTCACCAATTTATAGAGGAGGTTGCAAAGTTCTGGATGGACTTGTTCATATCCCCGCAGCTTGCAGAGGGATGATTCAAACCCAAGACCATTAGACCCCAATCACACTTCAGTGGGTGCTTCTTGAACCATAATGCAAACTCAAATCCCATGGGGAGCTTGTTTATGTATTTTAAAAAATATTTATTTATTTTATTAACTTATTTTGGCTGCGCTGGGTCTTAGTTGCAGCACGTGGGATCTTTGTTGCAGCATGTGGGATCTTTAGTCGGAGCATGAGGGCTTCTTAGTTGGGACATGCGGACTTCTTAGTTGCAGGATCGAACCCAGGCCCCCTGCTTTGGGAGCGCGGAGTCTTACCCAGTGGACCACCAGGCAAGTCCTGGGAGCTTATTTAAAGGCAGATTTTGTTGCCTCTGGTCTTGAGAGGGGCTGTGATTCTGAATTTCTGACAATACCCTCCTGGGGAGAATGAATGAGGCAGGAATGAATGAATGAATGTTACCCTCACAGCTCAGGTAAGGAGAAGCTCTGGGTCAAATGTCCAACACTCCCAGATTCCAATCCCCCGGTGCTATCCCTCTGCCTCAGTTTCCTTATCTGGAAAGCAGGGGTGAAAAATAACAACTGACGTGGAAATGAAATTAACCATGTTAAATGTTTACTATATGTGACTTGGAACATAGTAGCTGCTCAATAAATCTTAGTTATTATTCTACTTGGGTAAGTGGGCAGTAAATATTTGTTAATCAGAGGATTGAGGGACTTCCCTGGTGGTCCAGTGGTTAAGACTCTGCACTCCCAATGCAGGGGGCCCAGGTTCGATCCCTGGTCAGGGAAGTAGATCTCGCATGCCACAACTAAGACGCAGCACAGCCTAAATAAATAAGCAAATATTTTTTTAAAAAATGATAGGATTGAAAGCTGATGGCCCAGGCTGTAAACTGGAGATCAAGCCTGCAGCACACAGTAGGTGCTCAGGTCACCTGCTGATTAGAAGGAGACGTTCCATGCAGTTCTTGGTGCAGGGCAGCACCTTCCCCACCTTGTCTCCTCCGGCCAGGTGCCAGGCACCATCTCTCAGGGAACAGGAAGCAAAGTCACCTCCCCAGGTGATGACTAATGGCCCAGCCGTTGGCTTCAGTGGCCTCTGATTTGGCGGGAAGGCATGGCTCCTCTCCCAGCTCAGGCTGCCACTTTGGGGGAGTCCTCCTAACCCTCTTGGGGAACTCTGCCCTCTGGCTTCCATCAGAGCCTGGTCTTTTTTCAGCTGCTCGACATAGCTCAGTCTCTGGTTTTCTTCACTGGCTCAAGGTCTGGGGGAGAAGTTTGCACTGAATCAGGAGGGCCCTGGAGGTGGGAACCCAGAGAAGTGGCATTCTTGCCCTCGGAAGCACTGGATGTATGACCTCAGGCAAGGCATGCCCCTCTCTGGGCCTCAGTATCCCCATCTGTACCCTGGCCTAGGCTAGACCCCTCCGCACCAAGTTCCTCATTTATTGTGCAACTTCTACCTCATGTGAGGGTGCCAGATTTAGCAAATAAAAATACGGAATGCCCAGTTAGATCTGTATTTCAGATACAAATACTTTATTGTTTTATATATATAATTTAAATTTACAGGGAATTCCACGGCAGTCCAGTGGCTAGGACTTGGCGCTTTCACTGCTGGGGCCCGGGTTCAATCCCTGGTCAGGAAACTAAGATCCCGCATGCCCAGTGGCTCGGCCAAAAAAAAAAAAAAAATTACAAACTTAACCATTTGGAAAAGAACTATGTATCAGATATTGTTATTTCATGATATATGCATTATTATTTTTTTTTTGTGATAAAACATATATAACACGTTAACCATTTAAACTATTTTTAAGTGCACAGCTCAGTAGCATTAAGTACATTCACACTGTTGGGCAACCATCCCCACCATCATTTCCAGAACTTTCTCATCTTTCCAAATGGAAACTCTGTCCCCATGAAACACTGACTCCCAAGCCCCTCCCCCAGCCCCTGGTCCCACCATTCTACTTCCTGTCTCTATGAATTTAACTCCTCTGGGGACCGCCTATAAGTGGACTCATACAGTATTTGTCCTTTTGTGACTAGTCTATTTCACTGAGCATAATGGCCTCAGGGTTCATCCATGTTGTAGAATGTGTAATAAATACTTTTTTAGTATAGGTATGTCACAAATATTGCATGGAACATACTTACCCTAAAAAAGTATTTGTTGCATATCTACAATTCAGATTTAACTGGTAATCCTGAATTTTATCTGGCAATGTTACCTACAGCCTTTCTTCACACAGCAGCCTAAGGAATCTTTTTTATTTTTATTTTACTTATTTTTTAAAATAAATTTATTTATTGTATTTATTTTATTTTTGGCTGCATTGGGTCTTTGTTTCTGCGTGCGGGCTTCCTCTAGTTGCTGCAAGTGAGGGATACTCGTCGTTGCGGTGTGTGGGCTTCTCATTGTGATGGCTTCTCTTGTTGCGGAGGACAGGCTCTAGGCGCGCAGGCTTCAGTAGTTGTGGCTCGCAGGCTCTAGAGCACAGGCTCAGTAATTGTGGCGCACGGGCTTAGTTGCTCCGCGGCATGTGCGATCTTCCCGGACCAGGGCTCGAACCCATGTCCCCTTCATTGGCAGGCGGATTCTTAACCACTGAGCCATCAGGGAAACCTCAGGAATCTTTTTAAAAACAGCTTCATAGATATATCATTTACATACCCTAAAATTCACCTTTTTAAAGTGTACAATTCAATGAATTTTACTATATATTTACAGAGCTCTAGGACCATCACCACAATCTAGTTTTAGAACATAGGGTGATTTTCCATCACCTAAAGAAACCTCATACTCCTTTGCAGTCACTCTAGATTCCTACCTTCAGCTTAAAGCAAATACTGATCTACTTTCTGTCTTGAAAATTTTGCCTTTTTTGGACATTGTATCAAATGTCATATGATGTTGGAATCATAGAGTATGTGATCTTATGTCTGGGTTTTTTCACTGAGTATAATGTTTTGGAAGTTAATCCCTGTTGTAGTGTGTATTGGTCCTTCGTTTCTTTCTCTTGCTGAAGAGTCAGCAGTAAAATTCATCATCAGGATATACCACATTTCGTTTATCCATTTATCCATAGATGGCCATTTGGGTTATTTCCCCTTTTTGGTTTTTGTGAATAATGCTGTTATGACTATTAGTTGTATAAATTTTGGTGTGGATGTTTGTTTTCATTTCTCTTGGGTAGATACATAGAGTTGGGATTACTGGTTCATATGGTAAGTCTTTGTTTAACTTTGTAAAAAAAAACCCTGCCTTTTTGAGATGTATTTCACATGCATAAGGATGTTTCTTGAGATTAAAGTATTATCGCTGTACCCTGTGATCAAATCCCTCCAGGTTTTTTTCCCCCAAGAAGTTAAAACCCAAGCGTGTTACTGATATTCACAAGGCATACGATAGGTCCTTAACGGACCCTTTTGCTATCCGGTCTGCCCTAAATGCCCTCCCAGCGCCCACCTCCCTACCTGGACCTATTTCTAGTCATCTTTGAACTCTCTGGTTAAACTACTATCTCCTCCAGAAAATACTTCTGTTCCCCCATGATAGACGAAGCCTCTGGCATTACTCAGCTTTTTTTTTTCTTTTTCCTTTTTTTAAAAAATTGAAGTATAGTTGATTGACAATGTTGTGTTAATTTTTGCTGTACAACAAAGTGATTCAGTTATACATATACATACATTATTTTTTATGTTCTTTTCCGTTATGGTTCATCACAGGATGTTGAATATACTTCCCCGTGCTATAAAGTAGGACCTTGTTGTTTTATTCAGCTCTTTCTTCTTTTTTTAAAAAAATAAAATTATTTATTTAATTTATTTATTATTTCTGGCTGCGTTGGGTCTTCGTTGCTACTCTACGTTGCGCTGCATGGGCTTCTTCTCACTGCAGTGCCTTCTCTTTTTGCGGAGCATGGGCTCTAGGCACACGGGCTTCAGTAGTTGTGGCACGCTGGCTCAGTAGTTGTGGAGCCCACGCTTATTTGCTCCGCTGCATGTGGGATCTTCGCGGACTACGGCTCGAACCCGTGTCCCCTGTATTGGCAGGCGGATTCTTAACCACTGCGCCACCAGGAAAGCCCAATTCAGCTCTTTCTTAAGCATCCTATTTTACTCAGAGTTCCTTCCCTGGGTCTTAATTACAAAGAAATTAACATTTCTTTCCCCTGCAGACGTTGGATACTTCAGGAGCCGGAGTAACAGCACCTAAGTACTTCCAGTATTTTCTGCTGCCAGGCACAGTTTCCAGCGCCTTAGGGGCGGTGATGTCATTTAATTCTTACTCCCCTATAAGATCTGTACCATTATGAGTCCCGTTTTACAGGTTGGGAGACTGAGGCAGAGGTTACCTAACTTGGCCAGGCAGTGCTCAATACATTTTTCTCGACTGAATAAGTATGTATATTGGGTATTTTGTGGCTCTGGCATATGGTGCTCAATGGTGTCGTGAGTGAAGAAATAAGTGTTTTGTGAATTTTTTGGCTGTTTATCCTCAGACCCCCACATGACCAGTCCCTACCCCTAAGCCCCGCCCCCTCGAGCAGGCAACGGCGCGTCCCTATTTTGAGTTGAACCTTGTCTCTTGCGATATCCAATGGCGGACAGCCGCTTAAGCCTTTCCTCCTGTGATAGCTAATGCCGGTTCTCTACCTTGAGCCGCTCCTCTCGTGGTACCCAATGCCCTTCAGCTCTATATTATGCCCCTCCTCCCAGGAGCGGGAGGCTATCAATGACGCGCCCCCTACAGTGACGCGCCCCCTACAGTGATTGGGCCTTCTTTCCTGTGGTAATCCAATAGCATGTTTCCTACTTAAGGCCCCTCCTCCTGTGGCGTTCTATGGCCCGCCCCTCTACCCTAAGCCCGGCCCCGAAGGAGCCTGGCTGCCTGCCTCTTCTCTCCCAGAGCGCCTGTTTCTCTCCTCCTACCTTTCCTCTTTCACCTCCCTTAACCTCCGTCCCCTCCCGTTAGGCTTCTGGGTCACGCCCCCTTGGCTCTACCCGTTATCCAATCCCGTTAACTTGCTCAGCTCCAACCCCTCTTCTCATTGGTCCCCCTGCTCCTCTATCCCCCGCACGTGGTCCTGAGCGACGGCGTCGCCCGCCCGTGACGGCTGGAAGGCGGGACTTCCGGCGAGGGGCAGGCCAATAAACACGCTCCGACCCGCTACCTAGGCCGTCGCCCCCGCCCCCTCGGCGCCCTGTTCCCGCCCCCGGCTTCGCCTCCCCTTGCCGCCGCTGCTGCCGCCGCCGCCGCCGCTGCCCGTGCCGCTGCCGCTTCCCGCGGCCTGGGTCTCCCGCCGCCAGCATGCCGCACGCCTTCAAGCCCGGGGACTTGGTGTTCGCCAAGATGAAGGGCTACCCGCACTGGCCGGCCCGGGTGAGGCCGCGAGGGAGATGGGCCAGGCGACGGGGGGTTGGGGGTGGGGTGGGGCAGTAGGGGCCCCGGGCCTGAGGGACCCGCGCTCCCGGGGTCTGGGGGACTCCGGGCCCGAGGAACCCGCGCGCCTGGGGTCTGGGGGGACCCGGGCCTGGGGGACTCGCGTGCCTGGGGGTCTGGCGGTCCTCGGCCTGAGGAACCCTCGGGCGGGGATTGTGCGGGAACCTGGGCCAGGAGCGGTCCCGGGCCTGAGCAACCCGCGCGCTGGAGGTGCGGGGGGCCCCGAGCCTGGGGGACCCGCTCTGCGGGTCCCAGAGCCGAGGGGTATGGGGTTGAGGGACCTGGGGCCTGAGGAGCCAGGGTTCAAATCGGAAGGAGTTTGGTGGGTGTGAGGGGAGCTGAGGAATCTGGTATTTGAGAAGAGGGTTCAAACGAATGGGAAGGAGGTTCTCCGGGCTGAAGGACCTCTTTATGGGGGGCATCAAGAAGCCAAGCTCTGAGGGGCTGGGGGTCCTCAGCCACGTATGAAGGGGGCCTAGGGATAAGGGCTCCAGTAAGGGAGAATGGTTGAGGGTCAAGGTTGAGAGGTGCTCAGCAGGACCAGGGCTGGAAATAGGGCTGGGTGCTGTGTTCACAAGGTCGCTGGAGCTGAGGGGACTGGATCTGAAAATGTGGGGCATCAGAGACCGGAGATTGGAATAAGACTTGTTTGGGGGATCCTGGGGACTGGTGCCGCCCGTCCCCCAGGGCTCCCCCGCCAGACCCTGGTGGAGGAAGCTGGTGGGGGCACAGGGTGGAGGGAGGGCTTGGGGTGGGTGGAGGGAGGGCTTGGGGTGGGTGGAGGCATGCTTGAATCAGAGGCCAGCCACGGGGACTCAAGCTGGAAAGAGAGAGCCCCTGAGGGAGGGGGCTGGGCCCAGGGGACTTTAGGGATCCCCTCTGGAGGAAGCTGGGATCCAGAGAACCCAGATGATTCGAGGGGTCCAGTTCTGAAGGGAGTCTTGAGCGTGAGTCTCAGAACTGCAGAGTGGAGTTTCAGGCACTGTCTGTGGGGCAGGCCAGTGTGGAGGAGGGACCAGGAGGTTGTTGCCATCCCCAGGTCTACGTTGCCCCAGGACTGAGGTTGGTGGAATATGCATGTTAGGACTGAAGGAATTTGGAGGGGGAGGCAGTAGAAGCATGAAGCTGAAGGCTCGGCTGGAACACAAGGAGCTCAGGAGTTGCCTGGGCAGTATTGTGGGGTGCCTGGCGATTTCATCCTCGTTCCCTGCCAGACCCTCCTCCCTCTGGGTGGAAGTAAGCAGGAGGGCATCACACAGAGCTGGGCGTTTGGTTGCAGAGAAGCCGCCACAGGATGCCAGGAGTGGGCTCAGGGACTGCTAACTAGGCAGCCCTGAGCGTGGTCCTTAACAGGTGCTGCCGCTGAGATGTCTGTGCCTCAGGCTCAGAGGCGGGTCCTGGGTGAGGTCAGAGCAGAAGCGGGCCTGGAAGGCATGGCAGGCTGGTCCTCAGGGTGATGGAGTTTGGGGATGCGTCTGTGCAGGAGCGGGATGCTTGGGATGGGTGTTTGGGGCCCAGGGCCCAAGGACTTTGAAAAGTAGCCCAGAGAACTGAGGAAGGAAGCTGGGTGAGAGGGGCAGGGAAGGTTCCAGCAGCTCCCAGGCTTTGAAGAGGACGGGAAGGAATTAATGGGGACCAGAGAACCCACCCTAACCTGATTTGCTCGGGCTTACTTTCTTGGAAGCACCAGAGTGATAAAACTTTACGGGCACTTCCCTTCCTCCCAGAGTACCAGCTTCTCCCTCTCCTCCGCGCCCCACTCCAGCTGGCTCTCTTAAGCCCAGAATGCTTCCAAGCACCTGATTGGAAGGGAAGGGGCTGCTAGCCTCCTGTGGGGAGATGACTGACAGCTGCTGGAGCCCATGGGCCTATAGGGAGAGGGTGGGACTTCCTGGATGCTCGGGGCCTGTCTCCTGCAGCCCACCCCCCACCCTCTGCATCCTTGGAGCTGCCAGCTGCAGCCTCTGGTAGACTGATCACCGATTGCCTCTTTGCGGGAGGGGGTCCCGTGGGAGAGTCCTGGGAGTTCACGGAAGCTGGGCTTGGCCCCAGCCCCTGGCTGCTCAGAGGACCGTATTTGGCTTTGCCCAGGTGAAATACCTACCTTGGGGGAAGAGAGAGCACCCTGGGGGGAGCGGACAGGTATGCAATTGGCGGGGGGGGGGGGGGGGGCACGTTGCACAGAAGAAGGCAGATGCCTAATTGGAAGGTGATGCGTCTTCCTCTGTTGAAGGCTCCCCTCCTTCCAGCGTGCTTTCCCCCAAGTAACTTGGCTGTTTTCCTGGTCACTTCCTGGGTCAGTGGGTGAAGCTGTCCCCAACCCCCCAGCCACCCCCTGACTGGCCTATCACTGCAGATCGATGACATCGCCGACGGTGCCGTGAAGCCCCCGCCCAACAAGTACCCCATCTTCTTCTTTGGTACCCACGAAACGTAAGTGTCCCCCGCTGGGGGTGGATTTTTCCCAGCTGTTGCCTCCCGGGGTGGCCTGGCTCACCTGGGCTCGGCCCGTGGTTCTTTTCTCCAGAGCCTTCCTGGGACCCAAGGACCTGTTTCCCTACGACAAATGTAAAGATAAGTACGGGAAACCCAACAAGAGGAAAGGCTTCAATGAGGGCCTGTGGGAGATCCAGAACAACCCCCATGCCAGCTACAGTGCTCCTCTGGTGAGTCGGTGCCGGGGGTGGGAGGCTGGCGGGGGTCAGCGGAGCCCAGGTGAAGCAGGCACTCGAGCACGCTGAGCACCAGAGGTGGTCTTAGCTTGTCCCACAGAGAAAGGAGAGGCCTCTGGGACAGGGCTCCTCCTGCTGGGCGCCGCTGTTGTTTGGGGCCTCATCATTCTCCGGGAGGGCGGTCCTGGGCACTGTCGGGGTTGGAGCAGCATCCCTGGCCCCACCCACTCGATGCCAGGAGCTCCTTCTTTACCCAGTTGTGACAACCAAACATGTCTGCAGACATTGCCGAGTGTCGGGTGGAGGGGTGCAGGATCCCCCCTGGTGAGACCCACTGCTCTAGGATTAGCCTAAATGTGAAACAGCATCGTTAGAGCTCCTAAGAAACCTTTTGTTTCTAAGGAGAAAAATTTTTTTCCTTTCAGTAACACCCTTTCCTTCCCCCATTACTGCCAGATTTCAAACTCAGAAAAAGGTTGTAGTTAGTAGACGTGAGAGCTCTTGCTCAGGTGGGAAAGAAGTGCTAAGAGTCAGAGATGACATTCTCAGTGGCAAATCAGTGTCTGGAAACATTCAGGGAAAAAAGGGAATTTAGAGAAGTTGAAGTTAAATTCGTAAAAAAGCCGTGGAAAGCTGAGGAAGGATGGCAGAGGGGTGCCTTGCTCTGGGTGTTTTGGGGCGAGGTGCAGACAAGGGGAGTCGTGGGGAGGTGGAGTAGCCTGGCCTCAGCAGGGGTGGGCTCCAGGTGGGCTCCAGGTGGGCCGGGAGACCTGGCAAATTGACTGCAGAGCTCGGAGCTCTGCTGTTAGGGAAGAAACGGACTTGCCGCGTGGTCTGTGGGCGGGGAAGCGGGAGTCGGAGAGGGTCTGGTTTGTGTGAGAGAAGGACCGAGTAGTTTTGTAGCATCTGGTCCTGCTTGAGAACTCGGGGTCTCAAGATGGTCTGGGTGTGCCTCTCCTGTGCCTTCCATCTACCCACCGACCCGGCAAACACTCCTGTGTAGACCCTGGCTGCACGCATGCCATGTGCTGCACTAGGGACCAGGAATCCTAGGTGATGCAGACACGCCTCTTGCCTTCTGGGAGCTCACAATCTAGAACCTGGGGTCCGTTCGAGAGCTCTCTCCAGTGCTGAGGGTTTGGCAGCCTCTTCTCAGGGGTCCAGGCCCACGTTTCATGTGTGTGGTGCCTTTTACCTCCCGTGATGGGTCTGGGAGATGGACGTTCCCCCTGCTTTGGTCCCCACCGTCTCTTCAGGCTTTGCACATTTCCCACTTGGGTAAACGGATCGGAAGTTGCTGAAGGTAGCTGAGTTTCATGAGACCGTATTCTGGCCCCAGCTCAAGTGCTGGTTAGTCTCATCCTAAGCTTATTGCCTCCTGGTGAATCATACACCATTTAATGTTTATTACTCACCCTCAGCCTGTGAAGTACCGTGTAGATGCCTGCCCTCAAGGAAATGAAACTCAAAAATGGTGTAACCTTGACATTAAACCCGCCCCATACAGACTCCCCAGGTTGAGAAGTAGGTATAGGTGTGAGAGCATATTACTGCTGTTTGGTTCTCTGACCCATCTGTGCCTCCAAAAGAACATTGGGTTAAAAATGCAGATCCCTGGGCCCCACCCCAGAGGTTTAGGTGTGGTAGTTTAGGGCTGAGGCCTGGGCACCTTGAGGTGGTTCATCCCCCGAGTTATCTAGATGCTTCTGATGGAGCCAGTCCACAGCAGGCTTTTGGAAGCACCGCTTGGAGGGTGCCCGGGCAGTCTGTCTTTTCATCCTATAAGGTTTTACTTTAGTTTTACGTTTCGAGTGGGAGTACAGACTCCTGGTACAAGACTGAAAAGTACAAAAGGGCATACGGTGAGGGATCAGCCCTGCCTCGCGGCCGTTCTGTTTAAGTTTCCTCTCAAGGTAGCCCTAGCTACCAGTTCCTTGTGTGTCCTTCCAAGATTCTTTGTTCACGTAAAACCCTACATAGCTTGCTTTTTTGAAGCATGTAATGCTCCACTTGGCTTTATTCCCCCAATTGGTCTCCCTCGTCTGTGCAGAGAACAGCTTTATTCTTTTTGACAGCCTTAGCTCACTGTGCTCCCACCAGGAGCGTACGGCAGGGCCTGTTCCCGCACCCTCCTGCCAAGCCAGGAAGTGGAAAAACGCTATCTCAGTGCGGTTCCAGCTATATCCAGTAATCCCGAGATGGGCTGGGTAGATGGAATCTTTTCCGTCTTACAGCTGAGCACGCTGAGGCCTGGAGTGTTTGCTTGATTGCCGGGAAGCACCCAGCTGGAACGTGAGGCCTCAGAGACCTGGACCAGGGTTTTTCAACTTCTCTCCCTCTCCGTGGGGCGTCCTAGGCACTGTGGGCTGTTGAGCAGCATCCCTGGCCCCGCCCACTCGATGCCAAGACACCCTCCCCCCCCCAGCATCTTGAAAATTTGAATGTCTAGACATTGCTAAATGCCTCCTCGGGGAAAGAATCATCCCTTGTTGAGAAGGATTGACCTAGAAGGATCCCAGTTGATACATCCTCGTGACCTGATAGAGGAGGTAAAGGGACCTGTCCCAGTAGCTGGTTCGAGCTGAGCTGGAACTAAAACCCAGGCCTCCCGTCTCCCATGCTGAAGTTCTTTTCTGGTCGGTACAAGCCAGGTGGGGTCCTGGAGGGGCAGGTGGGCATGGAGAAGGACCTCTACACATGGATCCTGGGGTAAGAGCCCTGCTGTGTGGATGCGTGGACCTGGGTTCGAGGCCTGGCTCTTCCTCCTGTTCACCGTGTTCTTTGGGGTTTGATTGACGTCACCTCTCGGAGCCTCAGTTTCCTCATCTAAAACAGAGGCTTAGGGTACGACAAGCTCTCATGGGGCTGTCGGGGGAACACGGTGAGCCAGTGCACATCAGGCACCCGGCACAGGGGTGCAAGGTATTGGGGACCGAGGAGGCCAGGCTGGGCCTGACCTTCCCTTTCCACCTCTGTCACCCTCCCGACCCATTAAGACAGTGAGAGGGGGCTTCCCTGGGGCTCCAGGGGTTAAGACTCTGCACTCCCAATGCAGGGGACACGGGTTCGATCCCTGGTCGGGGAACTAAGATCCCGCATGCCGCGCCGTGAGGCCAAAAAAAAGAGACAGTGAAAGAGACCAACACTCATCACTCATCTCACTCAACCAGTGGGTCTCGGGATGGTTGCAGGTCAGCTGGCTCTTGGCCTTTATTTCCTGGTTCCTCTCTGAGCCACCAATGTTCCTGTCCTCCAGATGTCTCCATGGGGATCGGATTTCCCAAAACTTTTGCTGGCAGGTAGTTAGGTCTCATGGGGTGAGCCCAGGAGATGCAGAGTTCCTGGCTTTATCCCCAAAGCACAGTGCGGGGCAAGTCACTTACCTTCCCGGAGACCTTGTTTCCCCACTTATGGAACATGCCCACTCGTCCCAGTCGCCTCCCCGGCTGTCGAGGCGCACATCTGGCCACAGTTGGTTGAGCGCTTAGCAGAAGCAAGCCGGGGTTTGTAACAGGCAGTAGCTGTGTCCAGTGGGCCAGGCTTCAGGGCCCAGCAGAGCTGGCTTGCACCCCAGCTCTGTCGCTTAGTCGCCGTGTGATCTGGCTCCATCACGCCGCCTTTTGCCTCGTCTGCAGAGTGAGAATGACAGCTCCCCACATGTTACACGGAGAGAGATGATTCCTCGTGTCTGCTAGCTCTCACTGCCACGAGGCTGACTCCGTTCCTCCCGCAGACAATCAGCAGGGTCCTGGACCCTCCATTTAGTCATTCACACTGCTGTTTCCCCCGTGAAGAACCGGGGATGTCCTTTCCCTTCTCCACTCACCAGGGGTGCCCCAGAGAAAAGTGACACCCCGGAGGAGAGGCATGAGGGAAATCCACCTGACAGTCTGATGGTTCTCTCTCAGTGTTTCAGGTTTGGGGCTTCACCTACTTCGTGTGGCACTTTTTACCCTTTTTTTTTTTTTTTTTAAATTTTTGGCTGTGCCACACGGCATGCCAGATCTTAGTTCCCCAACCAGGGATTGAACCCATGCCCCCTGCAGTGGAAGCATGGAGTCTTAACCACTGGACCAGCAGGGAATTTCCCTGTGTCATATTTTAGATCCCACATATAAGTGATACTGTACGGTATTTGTCTTTCTCTTTCTGACTTACTTTGCTTAGTATGATCATCTCTAGGTACATCCATGTTGCTGCAGATGGCATTATTTCATTCTGTTTTACGGCTGAGTAATAGTCCAATGTGTATACGCACCACATCTTCTTTATCCATTCATCTGTTGATGGACATTTAGGTTGTTTCCGTGTCTCGGTTATGGTAAATAGTGCTACTGTGAACATAGAGGTGCGTGGATCTTTTCGAATTACAGTTTTCTCTGGACATATGCCCAGGAGTGGGATTGCTGGATCATGTGGTAGCTCTATTCTTAGTTTTTTGAGGAACCGCCATATTGTTTTCCATGTTGGCTGCAACCACTTTACATTCCCCCCCACCACAGTGTAAGAGGGTTCCATTTCCTCCACACCCCCTCAACTCTGGTCTGCTCACATGGCCGTGGTCGGTCTCCCACTAGATTGTAAGCTCCCCAGGGGCAGGGCCATGTCTGGGCGCTCCCACCTCCCTAGCACAGTGCCTGGCACCTGGCTGCTGCTCACAGACGGCAACTGAGTGTGCAGACAAGACCGGCACGCGGCTAGCACCGAAGAAGTGCAATCTACGTGTCTGCTATTTTTGCGGCTGTTAGTGCCTGAGCAGGCATTGTGGCTAAAACAGAAACAGAAGTGCCTGGAAGTTCGCGCCCAGAGGTCCTGTCCTAGCTCATTTTCCTCCTCATTAGTAATTGTAGTAATAATCATGTTTACAAAAAGCAAACCTCAATGGACCTCCTGCCAGTCTGGGCACTGTCCTCAGTACATGCCACTTCTGTCTCACCCTCGCCACAGCCCTGTGAGGCCAAAGTGGTGTCAGCCCCGTTGCTCAGATGGGGGATGAGGCACACAGGGGCTTAAGTCACTGGCCCAGGGTCTGCCCTCAGATCCTGCAGTGCTTGAATCCTAGCGGCTAGCCCACACATGCCCATCTCGCCCTGCCTCATCAGTCCTCAGAGCTTTCTGTTTTGTTTTGTTTTTTAATATTGTTTGGCCGTGCCGCACGGCGTATGGGATCTTAGTTCCCCTACCAGGGATTGAACCCACGCTCCCTGCATTGGGAACACAGTGTCTTAACCACTGGACCGCCAGGGAAGTCCCCCTTGGAGCTCTCTGAGCCTCAGTTCACGCATTTGGAGAGCGAGCAGGCCAGACCCTGACACTTGAGACCCGGCCAGTGGCTGCTGCCCTGTGGGCCACGCCTGGTGGTGACCTGCTGTCTCTGTCCCCACCCCCAGCCGGTGAGCTCCTCCGACAGTGAGGCCCCTGAAGCCGATCCGGCAGTTGGCAGTGAGGACGACGAGGACCGGGGGGTCATGGCGGTCACAGCCGTGACCGCTGCAGCCGCCAGCGACAGAATGGAGAGTGACTCGGACTCGGACAAGAGCAGTGACAACAGCGGCCTCAAGCGGAAGGCAGTGGCCTTGAAGGTAGGAGCGCGGGGGTGGGGCGGGCACAGCCGGCCTGTGGGGGGCTGTGGCCCTCCCTGCTCCCTCCACAGGTTCCGTCTGGCCGTCTGCTTTTCTCCTTCTCCGGCCTTTGCTTCTTTCAGTTTTTAGTACATTCACATAGTTGTGCCAGCATCCCCTCTGTCAGTTCTAGAACTTTCCATCACCCCAAAAAGAAACCCCGTCCTCACTGGCAGTCCCCCCACATCCCCACCTTCATTCCCTAGTACCTAGGAATCCGCCTCTGTGGAACTTGTCTGTTCTGGACGTTTCCCATCAGTGGAATCACACAGTGTGTGTCCTTCTGTGCTGGCTTCTGTCACTGAGCATCGTGTCCTCAGGGTCCATCCACGTGGTAGCAAGTGTCAGGGCTTCTCTCCTTTTCATGGCTGAGCGATATTCCCGGGTATGGCCCGACCACACTTTGTTTATCTGTCATCCGTTTATGGACGTTCGGGTTGTTTCCACTTTGGGGCCATCACAAATAACGCTGCTGGGAACATTCGTGTACAAGTTTTTGTGTGGATGTGAGTTTTGAGTTCTCTTGGAGAGATTCTCTTTCCTGCCTTTTTTCCCCTCTCCTCTGCCTTTTGACTGCTTCTGAATATTTCGGTGCACAATGAAAGGACCGGGACCTAGCAGCAAATTCTTTTGATAGAGTAAGGCATTGTTTTTATGATTTTTTTTTTTTTTTTTTGCGTTACGCGGGCCTCTCAATGTTGTGGCCTCTCCCGCTGCGGAGCACAGGCTCCGGACGCGCAGGCTCAGCGGCCATGGCTCACGGGCCCAGCCGCTCCGCGCCATGTGGGATCTTCCCGGACCGGGGCACGAACCCGTGTCCCCTGCATCGGCAGGTGGACTCCCAACCACTGCGCCACCAGGGAAGCCCTGTTTTTATGATTTTTAAAAATAACATTTGCTTTTGGTTCCATTTATAACAATAAGCCATGCTCATCGTAGATAAGTTAGAAGATGTGAAAAGCATAAAGAAGCCAGTGAAAAATGCCCGAACTATCTGAGGGGGTTTCTGTGCCAAAGACTAGAAACATCCTGATGTGTTTCTCTGTGATCTTGTGTGTGCCTCACAGGCGGGGTGGGTATGTAAAGTATGGAATTGGCAATCATGCACGTAATGTGTCTTGCTGTTTTTCCACCCAATAGATGAGCATTTCCTTGTCCTTAAACGTTATGATTATTTTTTAATATTTTATTTATTTATTTATTTGGCTGTGTCGGGTCTTAGTTGTGGCACGCGGGCTCTTCGTTGTGGCGTGCAGACTTCTCTGTAGTTGTGGCACGTGGGTTCAGTAGTTGCAGCACGTGGGCTCTCTAGTTGTGGCGTGTGCCGGCTCTAGAGCGTGCAGGCTTAGTTGCCCCGCAGCATGTGGCATCTTACTTCCCCGACCAGGGGTTGCACCCCCATCCCCTGCATTGGAAGGAGGATTCTTTTTTTTTCTTCTTCTTCTTTTTTCTTTTTTTCCTTTAACATCTTTATTGGAGTATAATTGCTTTACAATGTTGTGTTAGTTTCTGCTGTATAACAAAGTGAATCAGCTATATGCACACGTATATCCCCATATCCCCTCCCTCTTGCGTCTCCCTCCCACTCTCCTTATCCCACCCCTCTAGGTGGTCACAAAGCACCGAGCTGATCTCCCTGTGCTATGCGGCTGCTTCCCACTAGCTGTTTTATATTTGGTAGTGTATGTAAGTCCATGCTACTCCCTCACTTCGTCCCAGCTTACCCTTCCCACTCCCCGTGTCCTCAAGTCCATTCTCTACGTCTGTGTCTTTATTCCTGTCCTGCCCCTAGGTTCTTCAGAGCCTTTTTTTTTTTTTTTAGATTCCATATATATGTTAGCACACGGTATTTGTTTTTCTCTTTCTGACTTACTTCACTCTGTATGACCGATTCTAGGTCCATCCACCTCACTACAAATAACTCAGTTTTGTTTCTTTTCATGGCTTATTCCATTGTATATATATGCCACATCTTCTTTATCCATTCATCTGTCAATGGACACTTAGGTTGCTAGAAGGCAGATTCTTAGCCACTGGACCACGAGGGAAGTCCCTGGTATCGTTTAGAAGTCCCTGTTGTTTCTGTTTACAGTTACTGAAGGAGTTAGACAGAAATATCTTGAAAATAAATGGCCCCCCCATCCTACCCCTTAGGTATTAACCACTACTTGTAGGTCAGTATGTATTCAGGTTTTGTCTTTTTGGGTTTTTTGGCCAACTTTGCGTTAAATGAATATGTCATTATTACAACACCTTTCCCCCACACTAGGGAGGCATTTAGATGACCTCTTCCCTCGTAACCCAGCACCCTAGCTGGGAACACACCTATTGGTGTTCCTTTCCCCATTTTGGGGGGTGTGGCTATGGCTTTCTGCCAGGTCAGCTTTGTGCTCTCTCTCTCTAGTTAACGTTCTTTTGTCACTCTTTTTCTGTGTGTCCACCATCTCTTCACGTGGTCTCCCTCTGTGCATTTCTGTGTCCTAATCTCCTCTTCTTATAAGGACCCCAGTCATACTGGGTCAGGGCCACCCTAATACCTCATTTTACTTTAATTATCTCTTCAAAGACCCATCTCCAAATAGTCACATTCTGGGGTCCTGGGGGTCAGGTCTTCACTGTATGCGTTTTGGGGGAACACAGTGCAGCCCATCGTACCCTGGCCTTGGTCAGGCCCCGGAGGAGGTGAGATGCTCTCAGTAAGCGCTTGTGACAAGAACCAGCGAGTCTGGGCTGTAACGGGACAGAGGCAGAGGTGCGTCGTACCTAAACCCACACCCTGACGGGGAGGACCAGGCGTCAGTGGGCCGAGATCTGTGTCCAAAGCTCAGTCCTCTTTGCCTCCTCAGTTCTTCCTTTATACAGTTTCTTAAATTGGCTTCTTTGAGTGAGCATCTGGGAGTCTGTGAACCCCTGAAACCTAATTCGGAACTGTATGTATGTGTGTGTTTAAAAAATCTTTCTTATTGAGGTGAAATTCACATAAAAAAATTAACCGTTCTGAAACGTACAACTCAGTGGCATTTAACAGAAGTGGTGCAACCACCACCTCTATCTAGTTACAAAACATATGTGTATGTGTTTTTCTGGGGGAAGGATTCCTGGTTTGTATTCTTTATTTTTTTTAATTGTAGTAAAATACACACAACATGAAATTCACCATATTAACCATTTTTAAGCGCACAGTTCAGTAGCATTTTACATTCACATTGTTGGGCAACCATCCCTACCATCCATCTCCAGAACTATCTCATCTTCCCAAACTGAAACTCTGTCCCCATGAAACCCTGACTCCCCCTCCCCCTCCCCCCAGCCCCCACCATCTACTTCCTGTCTCTGTGGATCTGACTCTCTAGGGATCTCCTGTGAGTGAGATCACAAAGTATTTGTCCTTCTGTGTCTGGCTTCTTTCACTGAGCATCATGTCTTCTAGGATCAGTATCCCTGGTTTTTATCAGATTCTCAAAAGGGTCCCTGTCCTCCTCCCCCCAAAGTTTCCCGAGCACACGGGCTTTCTCAGTTGCTGATGTGTCCGGGCTGCTCCCCTTCCAGATGTCGGTCTCAAAACGAGCTCGAAAGGCCTCCAGTGACCTGGATCAAGCCAGCATGTCTCCATCTGAGGAGGAGAACTCGGAAAGCTCCTCCGAGTCAGAGAAGACCAGTGACCAGGTGAGCAGCTGGCCGGACCCTGGGCAGGCGCCCAGGGGGAGGGATGCATGGGGTGGGGGGGCGGGGGGGGGTGAGGGGTGGCCGGCCGGTGGGCAGCACGTCCAGCTCCCTTCTCTCTGCCCAGGACTTCACCCCCGAGAAGAAAGCCGTGGTCCGGGCCCCACGGCGGGGTCCCCTTCCAGGACGGAAGAAAAAGGTACGGGTGTTTTATTTTGTTCCCACACACCGGCCGGTGGAAGCTCCTCAAGCATCTCCCCACGGTCACCAGCCACTGTCTGAGGTCGGGGTCAGTCCGTTTTGGAGGAGGGGAGGCTGTAGGCCCCAGGGAGACGCCGGGGTCCGCTGACATCCGCCTCCACCTTCACTCATGGCTTTGGCCCATGGTTTCCAAGCGCCGTGTGCGCGGAGCACCTCCCCGGAGCAGGAGGCCGCTGCTGCCCCCGAGAGGGCCTTAGAAGCCGGTTTGGAAAACGGGATGCTGGCATCGGAGGGGGGCAAAGCACTCTGAGGGGCCCCATGAGAGAGAGAATGCACGCGTGTGCGCACCCGTGTGCAAGTGTGATGTATGTGCGTGTGTGTGTTGTGCGCAGGCAGGCATGTATGAGCGTGTACAAGTGTGTTGTGTGTATTGTGTGTACACAAGTATGTGTGCATGAGCGTGTGAGCGTGGGGTGTGTGTGTGTGTCTGGGGTTCTGGGCCAGAACGAAGGGTTGTGGGTTTGGGTGGGGTGGGGCGCTGCAGGCACGCCTGGGGTCACCCTCACCCTGGCTGCTCTCACCTCCCCGGGCCTCCCCCAGAAGGCGCCGTCAGCCTCCGACTCGGACTCCAAAGCAGAATCAGGCGGGGCCAAGGCTGAGCCTGCGGCCGTGGCGAGGTCGGTGTCCTCCTCCTCCTGCTCGTCCTCCTCCGACTCGGACGCTTCCGTAAAGAAGCCTCCTCGGGGCAGGAAGCCAGGTAGGCCGGCTGGGGGGTGCTGCCCTGGGCCTGCGCCTGGCCTGGCGGTGTGGGGGGGGAACTCCCACCGAGAGACGCCGGAGAGGCCACCCCGCCCCCGCTCTTCCATAGCCGAGAAGCCTCCCCCCAAGCCCCGTGGGCGGAAACCGAAGGCTGAGCGGCCACCGACCACCTCGAGCAGCGACAGGTGGGTGCGGGGCCCTCGGGGCGGGGGCGCGGGCAGGCCGGGACGGGAGCCCTAACCGGCCCGCACCCTCAGCGACAGCGACGAGGTGGACCGCATCAGCGAGTGGAAGCGCCGGGACGAGGAGCGGCGGCGCGAGCTGGAGGCGCGGCGGCGCAGGGAGCAGGAGGAGGAGCTGCGGCGGCTGCGTGAGCGCGAGAAGGAGGAGAAGGAGCGGCGGCGCGGGCGGGAGCGCGGGGAGGCGGCGCGTGCGGGCAGCGCCGGCAGCAGCGGCGACGAGCTCAAGGACGATGACGAGCCCGTCAAGAAGCGCGGCCGGAAGGGCCGGGGCCGGGGCCCCCAGTCCTCCTCCGACTCGGAGCCCGAGGCCGAGCTGGACAGAGAGGTGCGTCCGGCGGCGTCCGTGCAGCAGCCGTTGTGTGCGGGGCGCCAAGCGGTCAGGGAGACACAGAGAGCCCGCTGTTAAGGAGCTGACACTTGAGGGAGGGGGACGGGCAGCGGTCCACCTGAAGATGGTGTGTGGTGCCAAGGAGATGGAAGCCAGGGCGGGGTGTGAGCTGCGGGGGCGAGAGGGTTTCCATCGCAAAGAGGGCAGACCTCAGAGGCTTCAGGCTGGCAGCCGACCTTAAGTAAGGATCTGAATGAAGTGAGAAGATATCTTGGGGAGAGGCATTCCTGGCCGAGCGCACGGCCCGTGCAAAGGCCCTGGGGCAGGACCGTGCCTGGTGTGTTGGAGGAACAGCCAGGAGGCCCGTGTGTCTGGAGCAGAGTGAGCGAGGGAGAGAGAGGGAGGAGGGGAGGGCAGGGAGGAGAAGGGGTAGGTCGTACAGGGCCTTGTGGAGGACTTGGGCTGTTACCGCAAGGGAGGTAGGTGGGACCCTGGAAGGCTGTGGGCAGAGGAGGGGTGGGTGCTCACAGGTGCCCTCTGGCTGCTGCGGGGGAACGGCTTGTGGGGTAAGCATGGGAGCAGTTCGGCCTCTGGTGCATGTTGGTGGTGACCCTTAGCACCGTGTGTGACCGCAGGGCGTCAGCTCCCTGTCCTCCTGGCTCTCACAGGCCAGCCTGAGTCCAGGAATCCGAGCCCCCCGGGCCCATCGCCTTCTGGTCCGAGCCCAGGATCCCACTCGATAGGGGTGGGGGAGCCGAACAATGCCCTGTGCTCTCTCCACTGCTCTCCATTTTGTCACAAAAGGGGGACCAAGTTCCCTGGCACAGGTGGTGTGTTGCTTGGCAAGAGGAATGCAGTGGGGCTGCCCCACTGTTGGGTGATCCTTTCAGACCCTGAGAAGCTGCTGCCCGGGGGTGGACTGGACACGGGATCCATCCTGCCCAGTCTATCAGCTCCCATCAGGCGAAGGTGATAGCAGGGAATGTCACACTGTGTCTCTAAGGGAACAGCTCAGGGGTCTGGGGCAGCCCCACGCCGACTGCCGCTCCAGCCCCTCCCTTTCTCTGGTTGCTACAGGTGAAGAAATCAGCGAAGAAGTTGCACCTGCAAAGCACAGAGCCCGCGCGGAGACCCAGCCAGAAGGATAAGAGAGGGCGCCCCGAGGAGAAGCCCCGGGCCAGGTCCGTTCCCGCACTGCCACTCCTCGCATAGCCCCCTGGGGGTCCCCACATCTCAAGGAAGGGCCCCAGCTTCTGAATCCAGTCTTTGAGACTGAATCCAGTTGAAGTGTCTGGTTCTTGGGGCCCCATCAGGTTATGCAGGAGTCACTGCCAAGGTCTGTGGTCCTTCCCCAGAGTAGGCCTCTCCCCCCAGGGTGACCCTGCTCCCAGGGGACACCAGGCAGTGTCCTGGGACATCTGTGGTGGTCACGTGGGGGCGGTTCCTGGGATCCAGTGGGTGGAGCCAGGGAGGCCGCCCCTCTCCCCACAGTGCCCAGGATGGAGCCCCACAGAGGATGACCCGGCCCCCGTGTCGCCAGTGCTGAGGGGGCGAGACTGTCCCCAGACCAGTGGTTCTCAGGCCTTTTAAAGTCCAAGGCCCACTGAGGTGGGAGCACAGAGCCCATCTCCCTGCCCACTTTCTATGTGGAATCCCAGCCATCAGTAAACAAACCTGCCCCGTGGGAATATGGCAGCCAGGCTGCCGAGCAGGATGTAGAATCGAAGGCTCGGTGACATGCCAGCTGCCGTTTCCCAGCATCATATCAGAGTAACTCATGTGCTGGGGTCTACATAACTAGCCATTCACCCTTAACCACCTGTTTAAAAAAAAAAAAAAAAAAAATTCTGGGCTTTCACATTATTTACTTCCTAGAGGAAGGGTTATGTCTTGGGTCCCCTCGGGTGCTGCCCTAGACCAGGTCAGGCGGGCCTTGAGCCTCCTCCTCCCAGCCTCCCGGGCCTCCTGATGGTTTCCTTCTGCAGCGGCCATGGGTCCCCCCACAGGCCCCCGGCCCTCAGTGGGGGCATTGGTCAGGGGCCTTCTAAGGGCGCGACTCTCCACAGGCCCGCGAAAATGGAACGGACCCGGAAGCGGTCGGAAGGGTTCCCACCAGACCGGAAGGTTGAGAAGAAGAAAGGTGAGGGGCCAGCTGCCCAGCCCTGGTTGCAGCCTGAGGTCGCCGAACGGGAGGAGGGACGGCCCTGGAGGAGCCGGCTCCCATCACCAGGGACCCCGCTCAGGCCTGGGCACTGCCTTCTCTCTTGGCCACAGAACCTTCCGTGGAGGAGAAGCTTCAGAAGCTGCACAGCGAGATCAAGTTCGCCCTGAAGGTTGACAATCCGGTGAGACCTTCCTCGGGGTGCAGAGGTCATGTCTCAGTTCCCCTACCCCCTCATCGCTCGAGCTCCCTTAGAAGTCTGGGGACGCTGAGGCAAAGCCAGGCCGCACACGCAGGGCAGGGTCCTTGTTCACATGGGCGCCCACCAGATAAGGGCCCAGCTTGGCCTCCTGGGTGCAGTGCTCTGCGTTCCCACCAGGTGGTGCCACATGAGGCCCCAAGACCCCTCGAGTTCTGGGTGCTTCACCACTGTCCCCGGGGCTCCCTGTTGCTCAGCCCAGGGTGTCCTTCTCTGCCCTCTTGGGCCCCCTAGAACCCCCGCAGCTAGGTGCTGACCCTCCTCACTGCCCTTGCTGTCCTGTAGGATGTGAAGAGGTGTCTGAACGCGTTAGAGGAACTAGGGACCCTGCAGGTGACCTCACAGATCCTCCAGAAGAACACGGACGTGGTGGCCACGTTGAAGAAGGTGCGGCGGGAGCCCAGGGGTTGAAGGGGCTGGTGGTGGGGCTACGGGTCTGCTCGGGGCGCTGGGCTTCCGGCCACAGCCGCCTGTGGTCAGCGAGGAGGAAGCCATGCGCACGGGAGGCGCTGTGGGGTGCGGTGATGGGGGAGGGTCTCGGGCGGGGGGTGAGGAGGCTGCGCCCCCTGAGCCAGGCCTCTTGGTGGGCCAGATCCGCCGCTACAAGGCCAACAAGGAGGTGATGGAGAAAGCTGCGGAGGTCTACGCCCGGCTCAAGTCTCGGGTCCTGGGACCAAAGATCGAGGCTATCCAGAAGGCGACCAGAACTGGGCCGGAGAAGGCCGAGGAGATACTGGCCGGAGAGGAGGCCCCTGCGGAGAGGGCAGAGGACGAGGCGAGCACTGGTGAGGAGCTGGCGGGAGGGGCGCCGAGCAGACTGCCCAGGTGGCGCCATCTGTCGGCACTCGCTGCTCAGGCTGGCTGTGTCCCCAAGGCAGCTGGTGTCTGGGCCACACGCCCCTGTGCTGCTCATAGGCTCCATCCAGACCCTCAGAGCCAGGTAGCAGGGGAGGCTGTGTGTGTGTGGCCAGGTGCGCGAGCGTTTCTGGGATGGGCGGTCGCAGAGGTCTGGGAGGGGAGGGCCACAGGTGGGCTGAGAGGAGCAAGGGCGTCTGTGGCAGGGACAGTGGCTGCGGGGACAGGAGAGCGTTCCTTCCTGCTGGGGTCACGCGGTCCTGGTGAGACATGTTTGGAGCAGCCCTTAAGACCAGCACCGAGAGGGCTTAGCCGAAGCCGAGGCTGCCCGGGGGAGAGCACAGAGCGGGCGTCTCTCCTTACGTCTGTTTGGACACGGCCGTGGCAGGCTTTTCCCCAGTGTTGCCCACGGCCATTCGTTTACTGGCCCCTCCCATCTCCAGGCTGCGTGGACGGGCCAGGGGCCGGCTGGAGGAAGAGCCCCACGCGGCCGCGGCCCCCGTGTGTCCAGTGGCTCGGGGGTGCGGGTGAATTCAGGTGCACAGGCGGGTGCTCGCACGCTGCTCGCTCTCTGCAGGCAGATTGCCCCACAGCGTCCCACGAGCCTCTCTCCCCACAGATCTCTCGGCCCCTGTGAACGGCGAGGCGACGTCCCAGAAGGGGGAGAGCATGGAGGACAAGGAGCCGGAGGAAGGACAGAACTCAGAAGAGGGGCCAGGGGGCGGCTCCTCTGAAGATCCATCACACAACGAGTAAGTGTCGCTGGGGCCGCAGGCGCGACTTCCGGAGAAGGCAGCCCGGTGTCTGAGCTGCTCCCAGTTGGGTAAGGCCCGAGGGACATCAGTCTCCCGCACGCTGACTGACCCCCAGGCCCCTCGGAGGGAGCTCGGGGCCAGCCAGCCTGGGCCTGAGCTGTCGGAGGGTGGCTCCCTCCTGACACCCGCCACGGGAGCCGGGGCTGCAGGCAGGCAGGAGGAGGTTGGGGGGCGAGGGCTGTTGGTCTCTGTAGGTGGAAGGAAGGAGACAGACGGCGAGGGGCCTGCTCACCCCTGCCCGCCCGTGCTGTCCTCCACCAGCAGCGCGCGGGAGGGCCCCGACCTGGACGGGCCCGGGAAGGAGCGGCAGGAGCGAGAGAGGCTGCGGGTGGACTCGGAGTCCCTGGACGACGAGGACAGCTGAGCCGGGTGGCCCGTGGCCGGGCCCCGCCGCCACTCGCAGCTGCCCCGAGGCCTGCCTGGCTCCTTCCCGGCACCCAGGGAACAGAGAACTGTCGGGGAGACGCTGTGTTGTTCGTATTTGTCCCCCTGGGTTTTTTTTCTGCCTAAATTCTGTGATTTCCAACGGACATGAAATGACTATAAAGGGTTTTTTTAATGAAAAAAAAAAGTTGCTTTTATTGGCTTGGTTTTCTAGCATCACTGGTTTGCAGTTGTCAAGGGGCCGTCCAGGGACAGAGGGTTTTAAGCCATAGGGTCACCATGAGCAGCGAATATGAATTTGGTTCTGATGGTGCTCCAGGCCCTGCAGGGCTGACGGGGGCAGTGAGCAAGGCCTTTCCAAAAGTACCAGGAGGGATGCTGAGGGCTGTCTGTTGTGGTCGATGTGCACAGGGCGTGGGTGTTGGGGGCTGGCCTCGCTGTGTGACCTGGGCCGAGTGACGCCCCACACTCTGGGCTTCTCTGTGCTCACCTGTCGCTTGGATTCAGATGGGGGATGTGTGTGTGGCGCCCAGCCAGGCACCTGCACATGGCGGTTGCTGGTTAAACGGTGGCCTCGACCGTGTGTCCCCTGTCCTGCCGGTGGCTGAGCCCCTCTGTCCCGGCTGAGAGAGAGGCGTGGTGTGGTTTTGCTCCCTGGGCCTGGCGTACCGCCCCCGCCCCCTGCCCTTGCCCCGTTTGGTTTGGTCTGGTTTGGTTGGATTGGAGGTTGTCACTGAGCTCGGTTTCCATGAACGACTGTTTCCAGTGTCACCCCCTCCGATGGCTGTCCGTGATGGGGAGTGAGGAAGGAAAGGCTCGGGGAAGTTCCCGGACTGGTCCCCGTGTCTTGCCTCGGCCAGCTCCTGTGGCGCAGGGCCCCTTGTGGCCCCTGGCAGCCGTGGTGACCCTCTGGGGAGAGCTGGCCCATCCGTCCCGGGGCTTGGGGCACCTGGTGATTTCTGAGAAGCAGGGCTGCTTCGCTTCCTCCGTCAAGGAGGCGGCCAGATAGGGGGGCTGCAGGCGTGGAAAGGGGGGGCTTGACAAGCCTCAGGCCGCTGGACTTCTGACGCAGCAGCTCCCTCAGCATCTCCCGGGGCCCCGGGGAACAGGGGGACTGGCCCTCTGTTGTCCCACCTTCCCATGTGCAGCCCACCTCGCAGGGCGCCCCAAGGATCCAGGGAGAGCACGGCAGGAAGGAAGGGGCCCTTGTCCAGGGGCTGCTGGTCTCCGGCCTGGAGCACGTGACTGAGACCTGAACGTGTGTTGAGCACGTTTTTCTGTTTTTTTTTTTTTTGGCCGTGCCTTGTGGTTTGTGGGATCTTAGTTCTCCAACCAGGGATCCAACCCGCACCCTCGGCAGTGAAAGCACAGAGTCCTTACCACTGGACCACCTGGAGTCCCTCGAGCAGATTTTGTCACGTGCTCCCTAGGGCCCCATCCCGTGTGAGGGAGCCCCTTTATTCCTTCATCGGCAGCCTCTGGGCCCAGGGACCTGAGAACATCATCTGTGGGGTCCTTGTGATCACCCAGGACCAGGGGGCGCTGCCGGGTGAGTGGGCTGCAGCAGGAAGGGACGTGTACTCACCCCTGGCTCCTCGGCCAGGAGAAGGGCCAGCCGTGCTCAGGGAGAAAGGTGGGGTGCCAGCCGGCAGGGCCCGGAGCTTCCGGGGGTTGGGGCTGGTTTCGGGTGGGGGAGGGGCTCCTACAGCTGCTGCCCATTGGGGTGCAGGGCGAAGGGCCCCACCAGCCAGCTGAGCGGAGGGCTGTGCTGCACGCTCTCCAGCAGCTGCTCCAGCCCCTGCCACGCCTGGCGTACGCCCTGGCGGCTCTGGGCCAGGCGCTCGGCCGGCAGCTCCGCCATGGAGGCGGCAGAGGAAACAACGCTGTGGAGCTCGCAGAGGCTGTGCCGCGCCTGCCTGAGCCGCCACCGGAGCTCGGAGGGGAGGCCCTGGAGGCCGGAGGCCAGGCTGCTGTAGGCCACGTGGAGCTGCTGGACAAGGCTGCAGACCCTGGAAAGAGCCCCGGCGGCTGGCACCTGTGGGCGGAAGGAGGGAGGTGAGCGGGGCTGGAGGGGAGGGGCAGGAGCGCCGGCCCCCTGGTACGCACCTCTTGGGCGCCAGCTTGGCTGCTCAGATCCTGGTCCGGCCACGGCTGCCGGTCTGGAGCCTGCTGGGCCTTCTCAATCTGGAAAGAGCCCAGCAGAGACATGAGGCCTTCTTGGCAGGGACCTCCCCGATACTCCCCCAGGGGCGGCATTCCCAGGCCTGGCCTGGAGCTTCGTGTCTACCTTTCCTGTGGTGTGGTGGAAAGGTTTAGGGCCAGCTGCACCAGGATGGTTCACGTAAAGAGGCAATAATCCAAATTCCTCATGAGGTTGTCAGGGAGCTCAGCAGAACGGCAGGGGCACCGTGTCGCACCCCAGCTCAAAATCCTCCCACGTCTCCCAGTGAGTGGCCTTTGGACCGATCCAGTTCCTCACCGTGGCCTGTGTGGCCTGCTCAGGACACTTGCAACCTCACCTCCTGCTGACATCCCGCTGTGCTCTCTGCTCAGGCCACACTGGCTTCCTTTTGTCCCTCGAGCATGTCAAGCATGTTGTTGCCTCAGGGCCTTTGCACATGCTGCCCACTCAGCCTGAAACATGCTTCCTCTGGCCCAGTACGGTGGCCCCCCCCCCAGGCCCTCCCTGCCAGATCTCTGTGTCTCCTCAGAGGCCTATCACTGTCGAGTTACCATGAGTTTCTTTGTTGTTTATCTCCCACCCTTGGCTGGGAGCTCTGTCAGGACCTTTTTCTCCTTGCTTTTTGGGTCCCTAGCACATAGGAACCCCCCACCCCCATTGACTAATCTTCCTTTGTCCTCCTGAGAGCTCAGCAAGTGGACCAAATGTTGACTCCAACTTTCCATCACCCTCCCAGCTCTTAACCCCGGCGACTCCATCGGGGGGCCTACTAGTCATCTCCAGGTTACCCTGTCCAAGACCAAGCCTTAATGTTCACCGCCCACCCACCCACCCAGGGCATTTCTAGGTGTCCCCTGCTAAAAGTCCCCAAGGCCTCATAGGGTCTTTTCTCTCTCTCACGTCTCACACCTAAGCTGGTAGGTCTGCTTTGGAAACACATCCAGAACCCAACTGCCTCTTGCCACCACCGATGCTACTCCCAAGGCCCCCCTCAGCATTTGCCAGGATTTTTTCAGAAACCTCACTCATTTCCTGGCTCTGGCCCTTGACCCTGGTGGCCTGTCCTCCCCACAGTAGCCAGAGGGATCCCCTTAAATAAAATGTCTGTTGCATCAGGCCAACCCTCAGCCCCCAGTCCTGGGCGCTGCGGGGTGTGGAGCAGCCTCCCTGCTCCCACCCACTCAATGCCAGGAGCCCGCCCCCCCCCCCCCCCCCAGCTGGGTGACCACCACAGACATCCCCAGGCATGGCCCAGTGTCCCCTGGGGGCACGACTGCCCCGTTGAGACCCTTTGGGTTGGAGCAGCGGTCCTCAAGTCGCGGCTCACCACAGACCCCTGGGGCACTGATGGAAAACACAGATGCCTGAGCGCATCCCAGGGATCCCCACTCAGGCAGCATGGCTGGGTTCCTCGCCACCTGCGTAGATGGGGCTGTTCGACACTGACGACCCGTGACCTTGAGAACCTAGAGGTGCTCAGACCTGGGGGTCCATCACCATCTGCATCAGCCACAGACGGGAGGCCACTAAACTTCCTACCGCAGGCAGGTCAGCCCCAGCACCCACAAGGAGCCAGCGTGGCTGTCAGTGGTGCTGCAGGGGGAGAAAGCCTGGGGTGGAGGCGTGAGTGGGGCTGGCGAGAGGGCATGACCCCGCTGGCTCGGTGCTTGTCCCCACGGTGCTGTTCAAGTCACCTTCCGCTGGACCCTTCCTTGCATCACTGAACCCCACCCAGATCGCATCGGTTCCCCCTACCCTGTTAGCGCCTTCACTTTACCCTCCCCTGCCGCTGGCCGCCCTTCTGCTCCTTGGAACACACCTAGCTTGTTCTCAGGCCACTGTCTGTCCTTGCGGTCCCCACTTTCCACACGACTTGGCTCAAACAGACACGCTCCTGCCCTGCCCCTCTCTGCACGACTGTCTTGTTTCCCTCTCTGCAACCCCGTTGGTGGCAAGTATTGGGTCTTGTGTCCATCTTCCTCCCTGGAATACAAGCTCCTTGAGAGCAGACCCGTGACTGAGTGGCCGACGGTCATTGTCTACTAGGTGCTCAGTATGTGTCTGCCGAGTCCCCCGCGTGTGGCTGAGGAAGGCGCTGGTGGAAGGGAGGGCTCTTACCAGCCAAAAGGCGTCCTCGAGCTGGGCCAGCACGTCCAGGGCCTGGAACTGGCCTTGCTGCAGGTGGCTCAAGGCGTGCTCGAAAGCCCGCTGGCGGAAGCTGGGGTCCAAGTCGCCCAGACGCACGAAGTAGCTGCTTTGGTCGGCCGTGGCCTCCCTCAGCCGGGGCTGGGAGGCAGCCAGCTGAGCTGAAAGGGAAGACAGGGTCGCTCAACCCGAGAAGCCCCTCGGGCATCAGGGGCATGCGTTGGACAGACGACCGGGCCCCTGGGAGCTGGGACCAGCCTGTCTTGCTCTCACCTTGCTCCTCGGCGCTCATGGGCTGGAAGATCTCCCCCAGCTCCTCCAGTGCGTCCCGGAGTGTTGCAAAGCCCCGGGCTCCTTCCTGGCCGCAAGTGGTGGCCCCAGGCCCTACGTCATCCTTCTTGCCCAGGGCGGCCTCTGGGGTGAAAGTCACCTCAGCTGACACGAGGCCCTTGGTATTAGTGGTGGCTTTCCCAGCAGGGTCCAGGCGTGCACACAGAGTGTCCGGGGGCCTGGAGACCCCACAGGACTGAGCCTCATGAGGGTTCAGGATGGTTTGTTCTTCATCTGGGGCTCCGGAAGTGGCGAGTCCACCAGAGGCAGCATCCTGGGAAACAGGTAACCAGTTCTGGATGGTTCCGAGACCAGTCTGCACACCTCCTCGGGCCACGTTCCCAACCCTGGAGAGCCCAGTGGACATGGCGTCTTTGGTGCCGGTGAGGACAGCCTTCGAGGTGTCCAGACCCCACTGGGCAGCAGCATTGGCCACATTCACGGCACCAGCCATGCCACTGGAGATGGTGTTCCTTGTGCCAGCTGAAACATTTGGGGTTGTATTCAGCCCAGTTTGCACAGCCCCTGTAGCCACATTCACTGCCCCAGTGAGTCCTGTGGACACTGCATCTTTGGTGCCTGTCAGGACGGTCTTGGTGGTGTCCATGCCAGTTTGGACGGTGCCCTTGGCCATGTTCACTGCCCCAGTGAGCCCAGTGGACACTGCATCTTTGGTGCCTGTCAGGACAGTCTTGGTGGTGTCCATGCCTGTCTGGACGGCCCCCTTGGCCATGCCCATTGCTTCAGTGAGGCCAGCGGACACTGCATCCTTGGTGCCTGTCAGGACAGTCTTGGTGGTGTCGACGCCAGTCTGGACGGTTCCTTTGGCCACGCCCATTGTGCCAGTGAGGCCAGTGGACATTGCATCTTTGGTGCCTGTCAGGACAGTCTTGGTGGTGTCCACGCCCATCTGGACGGTTCCTTTGGCCACACCCATCGCTCCAGTGAGGCCAGCGGACATTGCATCTCTGGTGCCTGTCAGGACAGTCTTGGTGGTGTCCACGCCCATCTGGACGGTTCCTTTGGCCACACCCATCGCTCCAGTGAGGCCAGCAGACATTGCATCTCTGGTGCCTGTCAGGACAGTCTTGGTGGTGTCCACGCCCATCTGGACGGTTCCTTTGGCCACGCCCATTGCTCCAGTGAGGCCAGCGGACACTGCATCTTTGGTGCCTGTCAGGACGGTCTTGGTGGTGTCCACGCCCATCTGGACGGTTCCTTTGGCCACGCCCATTGCTCCAGTGAGGCCAGCGGACATTGCATCTTTGGTCCCTGTGAGGACGGTCTTGGTGGTGTCCACACCCGTCTGGACGGTGCCCTTGGCCATGTTCATTGCCCCAGTGAGCCCAGTGGACACTGCATCTTTGGTGCCTGTCAGGACGGTCTTGGTGGTGTCCACGCCCATCTGGACGGTTCCTTTGGCCACGCCCATTGCCCCAGTGAGTCCAGCGGACATTGCATCTTTGGTGCCTGTGAGGACGGTCTTGGTGGTGTCCATGCCCGTCTGGACGGTGCCCTTGGCCATGTTCACTGCCCCAGTGAGCCCAGTGGACACTGCATCTTTGGTGCCTGTCAGGACGGTCTTGGTGGTGTCCACGCCCATCTGGACGGTTCCTTTGGCCACACCCATTGCCCCATGGAGTCCAGCGGACATTGCATCTTTGGTGCCTGTGAGGACGGTCTTGGTGGTGTCCACACCCGTCTGGACGGTGCCCTTGGCCATGTTCATTGCCCCAGTGAGCCCAGTGGACACTGCATCTTTGGTGCCTGTCAGGATGGTCTTGGTGGTGTCCACGCCCATCTGGACGGTTCCTTTGGCCACACCCATTGCTCCAGTGAGCCCACTGGACACTGCATCTTTGGTCCCTGTGAGGACAGTCTTGGTGGTGTCCATGCCAGTTTGGACGGTGCCCTGGGCCATGTTCATTGCCCCAGTGAGCCCCGTGGACACTGCATCTTTGGTGCCTGTCAGGACGGTCTTGGTGGTGTCCACGCCCATCTGGACAGTTCCTTTGGCCACACCCATTGCCCCATGGAGTCCAGCGGACATTGCATCTTTCGTGCCTGTGAGGACGGTCTTGGTGGTGTCCACACCCGTCTGGACGGTGCCCTTGGCCATGTTCATTGCCCCAGTGAGCCCACTGGACACTGCATCTTTGGTGCCTGTCAGGACGGTCTTGGTGGTGTCCACGCCCATCTGGACGGTTCCTTTGGCCACACCCATTGCCCCATGGAGTCCAGCGGACATTGCATCTTTGGTGCCTGTCAGGACGGTCTTGGTGGTGTCCACACCCGTCTGGACGGTGCCCTTGGCCATGTTCATTGCCCCAGTGAGCCCACTGGACACTGCATCTTTGGTGCCTGTCAGGACGGTCTTGGTGGTGTCCATGCCCGTCTGGACGGCCCCCTTGGCCACGCCCATTGCTCCAGTGAGGCCAGCAGACACTGCATCTTTGGAGCCTATCAGGACGGTCTTGGTGGTGTCCACGCCCATCTGGACGGTTCCTTTGGCCACGCCCATTGCTCCAGTGAGCCCAGTGGACACTGCATCTTTGGTGCCTGTCAGGACAGTCTTGGTGGTGTCCACGCCCATCTGGACGGTTCCTTTGGCCACGCCCATTGCTCCAGTGAGCCCAGTGGACACTGCATCTTTGGTGCCTGTCAGGACGGTCTTGGTGGTGTCCACGCCCATCTGGACGGTTCCTTTGGCCACGCCCATTGCTCCAGTGAGCCCAGTGGACACTGCATCTTTGGTGCCTGTCAGGACGGTCTTGGTGGTGTCCACGCCCATCTGGACGGTTCCTTTGGCCATGCCCATTGCTCCAGTGAGCCCAGTGGACACTGCATCTTTGGTGCCTGTCAGGACGGTCTTGGTGGTGTCCATGCCAGTTTGGACGGTGCCCTTGGCCATGTTCACTGACCCAGTTAGCCCAGTGGACACTGCATCTTTGGTGCCTGTGAGGACAGTCCTGGTGGTGTCCACACCCATCTGGATGGTTCCTTTGGCCACACCCATTGCTCCAGTGAGCCCAGTGGACATTGCATCTTTGGTGCCTGTCAGGACAGTCTTGGTGGTGTCCATGCCCGTTTGGACGGTGCCCTTGGCCATGTTAACTGCCCCAGTGAGCCCAGCGGACACTGCATCTTTGGTGCCTGTGAGGACTGTCTTGGTGGTGTCCACGCCCGTCTGGACGGTGCCCTTGGCCATGTTCACTGCTCCAGTGAGCCCAGTGGACACTGCATCTTTGGTGCCTGTCAGGACGGTCTTGGTGGTGTCCACGCCCGTCTGGACGGCCCCCTTGGCCACACCCATTGCTCCAGTGAGCCCACTGGACACTGCATCTTTGGTGCCTGTCAGGACAGTCTTGGTGGTGTCCATGCCCATCTGGACGGTGCCCTTGGCCATGTTCACTGCCCCTGTGAGTCCAGTGGACACTGCATCCTTGGTGCCTGTGAGTGTGGACTGGGTCATGCCCAGGCCTCCTTGGACCACGCCTTTAGCTGTGTCTACAACGTTGGTCATCCCACACGAGAAGGCATCCTTGGTCCTGGTCATCTTGGACCACACTAGGTCGTTTGTCCTGGAGATGACCTGATGAGGAAGGACATTCGTGATCAAGCAGAGAGTGCTAGACACCTCACTCCCCACCCTTCCCCAGATCTCCACCTCATCCCTAACATGCCCCGGGGAGTGGGACCTTCCTCCCAGAGGCCCAGCCTGCTCACCTCCCACCCCGACATACCTCCCTCCCTGGCTTCCAGGATACAGCCTACTGAGCTCTGTCACAGCACCACGTGGTTCCCCTGACACAATAGATCCCCCACTGCTGACAGCTCTTCCCTAGCACCTCTGGGACCCTCCTTGCTCAATATCCCTTAGCCTTGTGCTCAGTAAGCCATAGACTTACATGTTTTCTTCATCTTGCCTAATCTCTATGGCAAGTTTGAGACAGGTTTCCCCATCACGGGGAGAAATTTGAGGAGGCCAAATGCTTGTTAGCATGAACATATTCAAGTAAGAGAAGGGGATCTGGGTATCTATGTTTAGAAAGGTAATAACTAGAAAAGTAATAACTGGAAAAGTACAGGGCCAAGTATTGGGTTTGAGCCATAGGAAACTGTCGATAACTCGGTAGGTCAAAAATGAGGGCAGTTTCCCTCTTGTTCATCCAAACTGCTGAAGGGCTGTGATGGCCTCAGGGTTGCCACCACCCAGGTTCAACCAGCAGTTTCCTATTTCCAATTCAGGGGTTCTTAACCCAGGGTTAGGGGTGACCCAGGGTGATCCTGCCCCCCCTCCCCTCCAGGGGACACTGGGCGATGTCTGGGGACATCTGTGACAATCACAACTTCAGGGAAGAGGGTGCTCCTGGCATTGAGTGAGTGAGTGGGGTCAGGGATGCTGCTCAACAATCCCCAGTGCCCAGGACGGCCCCACACAGAGGATGACCCGGCCCTGAGTGGGCAAGACGACTGAAGTTGAGAAGCCCTGAAATGTTATTCTCACCACCTGCCTCCTGCCCAGCATCGTCTCAAGTGGGCATCTTGCCCACAGAGACCTGGGTTCAGCTCTTTCCCACACTTGCTGTGTTACCTCAGGCAAGCCACATCCCCTCTCTGAGCCTCATTTGAAGAGTGGCAATTAAAACAGCACCTCCTGGACTTCCCTGGTAGTGCAGTGGTTAAGAATCCGCCTGCCAACGCAGGGAACATGGGTTCGAGCCCTGGTGCGGGGAGATTCCACATGCCACGGAGCAACTAAGCCTGTGCGCCACAACTACTGAGCCTACACTCTAGCGCCTGCGAGCCACACCTACTGAAGCCCGTGTGCCTAGAGCCCGTGCTCCACGAGAGAAGCCACCAAAATGAGAAGCCCGCGCACCGCCACAAAGAGTAGCTCCCGCTCGCCACAACTAGAGAAAGCCCATGCACAGCAACGAAGACCCAACGCAGCCATAAGTAAATAAATAAATAAATAAATAATCCCCTCCCAGCCATTTAAAAAAACAAATAAACAAAAACAATAAAAACAGCACCTCCTTCAAAGATTGGCAGAGAAAACTGAGTCAATGTACCTGAAGCACTTTGCAGGGAACAGGTGCTCCATTAATGCAAGTGAAGAGGGGTAGAGGGGGAGGAGTGAAAAAGTGGGGAGGGGGGCCCTCAGCTGCCGGGGTCCATTTTAATTTGTGCCACAGGGTGAGCCCGGTGGTTCTTTGCCCTCCGAGATGCTCAGCTCTGGCCGAGCTGAGGGCAGAGCGGAGTCGAGGAAGACTCCAGTGTGGGGTGTGTGCTGGGCGGAAGGGTTGTATCAGGGCTCTGTCACCCTGCTATGGCCCTCAGCAGTCTTACATCAGCCACTCCGCTTGCCCTGGCCCTGGGGACGTGGTTATATGGGCGGTCCCCGGTCATCCAGGACCGAAGGTGGATGCATCGTTGGCCACTGTTCAGCCTCTGACTGCCCAAGGTTCAAATCCCATGCTACAATGTCTTGCTGTGTGACCTTCGGCAGGTGGCTTGGCTTCTCTGTGCTTCAGCTTTTGTGTGGGGTTCTATTGCTCCCTTCCTCGCAGGACGGTTGGGAGGCTTAACTATTAAGCAGCACATGTAAACACTGAGCCCAGAGCCTGACACAGGGTGAGTGAGTTACCACTGTTTGGGTCGTAATGTGCTAGGCACAGAACTGGAGTGGGGGTGGGGGGTGTCTGTAGACCGGATGGAGCCTCATGGCGCCAGGCAGTAAGGCAGTACTGCACCCATTTCACAGATGTAGAAACAGAGGCTCAGAGGGGAAGACTGGCCTGGAATCCCACTGGGGTGTCTGCCTGCTCCTTGGCCTATGACAACCCCCAGACAGCAGGAACTGAAACATCCCAGGAGGAGGTACCCAAGGGGAGGCAGAGGCCATCAGACCAGACCAGGCTCTGCCAGCCCCTCTCACCCTGTCTGAAAGCGGCAGCGTCTTCTCAACGCCCCTGGTCGTCTGCTCCGGGTCGGTGGCCACTGTGGGGACAAAAGCCAATCAGGCAACCCAGGGAGGGACACGCGCTGGCATCAGCCACCCTGAAGCCCATTGCACAATCAGTGGGCACAGCCCAAAAGGTCAGGAATGTCCCAGCTGCCCTGCCAGGGACGGCAGAAGGTGACATCCACGGCCATGGGTCTGGCTCCCTCAATCCCCAGGGCGGTCTCCTGGAGCAGGGGTTCTCTAGAGTTTTCTCTGCCTGGGTCCTGGGTGCTGGACGCCCACCCAGGGTGATGCAGGGAGAGGACTCGGGGCCCCGCCCTGCCCCACTCCACCACAGCTGGCAGCCACCTACCGGGCCTGGGTATGTGGAGCAGAAGTCAGCTGCCTCTGGCTCCGGGCCGAGAGCGGCCGCCCTAGCCTGAGCTCCCCATGCACCAGCCCCCCTTCAGGACTTGGAGCTAGGGCTGCCCCAAGCACCCCAGCTGAGCAGGCTGTGTGGCGCCAGGGAAGCTGCTGCCCCTCTCTGGAACCAGGATCAAAATCTTTGATGAGCTTAGACATGCAGAATGCCCAGCCCCTGGTCCACAGGGCGTCAGAAACGGGGTGATGGAAGGTGGACGGGGGGATTGAGAATGTGGGGGGCATTGCTGGCTGTGCCCCCTTGGGCCACTTATATTTATGCCTCAGGTCCCCATCTGGCGCTAAATGAGCACGCCAGCTGCGTGGGGTCTGTTGAGGTGACACAGGCACCTATGAAGCACCCCCAAGATGGGCAGAAGTCCCTGCAGGGGTCCATCTCCAGAGCTCCCGCCTCCATGGAGCTGTCCACTCACCCTCAGCCTGGGGCTGGGCAGTCTCGGCGGCTGGAGCACTTGTGGGATGGGTGACCGGCCGGGCCTCTCTCCCTGAGCTGTGGGCGTGGGCCACCGGGTTCTGGGCAGAACTGAAGCCAGGCAGGGACCCAAAGAAGCTGCCCAGGGTCTGCATGGGGTGAGGGGAGCATCAGAGAGCCCTGGGTTCCCAAACCACCTCAGGCCTTGCTCCTGGATGACCTCAGCCACTCTGAGCCGCAGTCTCCTTGCCTGAGCAATGGGCAGGTTCAGCCTGCCTCCCATGGACAGAGAGAAAGTTCATCCTCTGGGTCTCTCTCCTTTTCCTTCCGTGGCCCACATTTCTCATCTGGGGAAACTGAGGCTCAGAGAGGGGCCGAGGCTGGCACAGGGTAACACAGCAAGGAAAGAACTGAGGCTTGAGTGCATCCTCCCACCCCCCACCCTCCAGCTTGGGACCGGAGGGAAGATTGGCACTGTGGCCTTCAGAGCCCTCCCTCCCCCACACACCCCCAGGAAGCCCCTCCAGACCCCAGGACTGTGGAGGTCACCTTTCCAAGGTTCTGGGGTCTCTCCAGGCCCCAGTTGTGATCTTTCCCTCCCACGCCTGCCCTCACCTTGCCCTTGGGTTTGGGGGGATCCCGGCCTCCTTCATCTTGAGCAGACATGGTAATCCTCTAAGCAGCTGGAAGGGCAGAGAGGGGGCATGAATGGCGGGTCCCGGGCCTCCTGCCCCACACCCATAACCCTGAGCAGTCCCCCGATACCTGCCCGGAGGCCAGCCTCACCCTGGCATTGCTTACCTGGATCGTGTGAGGGTCCCCTGGAGTGACAGGCAGCACAGTTCTGCTCTCAGCTCCCAGGCCTTATAGGGTCTGGGGTGGTGCAGGCCTGGCCGGCAGAGGCAGGCGGCCAGTGGGCCAAGGGAGGGCCCTGGATAGTCACGTGCCTGCCCGCTCCAGCGTGGGCCCCGGGCCCAGCACCTTTCCCCTGCTCTCAGCACTGGGCAGCCTCTGCCCGTGGTACCCACCCCCACCAGGCTGAGTGATTCACGGGCCGTCCTGTACCCTCAAGGCACAGCCTGCACACTCTCGGCCTCTCATTTCCATCTGTGTGATGGGCATGGTTCAAGCCGCTCTGCTGGGCCACCTTGGCCAGTTACCATCCTTGTGCTTCAGTTGCCCCCTCCAGACTCCTCACCGTGGCCCACAAGGTCTTACCTTCCTCCCTGCCCTCATCTCCCTCCCTCTCTGCCCCCCTCACTCACCATGCTTCAGCCACACAGGCCTCCTCTCTGTTCCTCCAAATCTCCAGGCATGGCCCTGCCCCAGGACCTTTGCACCTGTTATTCCCTCTGCCTGGAGCATCTTCCCCAGACACCCACACAGCTTCTTCCCTCACCTCCACCAGGCCTGTCTTTTGTTCACTGCTGTGTCCCCTGCAATAGAACAATACTTGGCACACAGTTGGCAACTTAATAAATGTTCAGCTAAACGGACCAACTCATAGGGTAGTTGTGAGCGTGAAATGAGGTCACGCATGTAACCTGTCAACCCCAGTGCCTGGTACCTAGCAGGTGCTCAACAAACATCAGCTTAGCATTGTCCAGGCAGAAAGAGAGGAGCAGGGTCTGTCCTGAGCAGTGAGGGGACGTGTCACTCTCCAGAAGGGACTTCCCTCGAGAAAGGGCCTAAATACAGACCAAGACAGGACACCAACAGAACTGGAGGTGCCCTAGAAGTGAGATCCAGGCCTGGTGGGCTTGGGCCAGCCGAGGGTGGATTCCTGGAAGAGGCAACCTGTACCTGAGGCCACAGAGCTGGGAAGTGGCAGAGACAGGATTTGAACCCAGATCCAGAGCCTATGTGCCAGCAGGCTGTCTGTGGGTGGGTGTGCAGGCAGAGAAATGACTGCTACGCCCTCCTTGAATGCCCCCTGCCCGCCCCTGGGACAGGGATCCCAGCTGTGTCCAGTTGATGGCTCTGGGTGCTAAGCTGGGAGGAGGGAAGGTCCAGCCACTGGGCCTGATGACCCCCAGGTCGTTTCCTTGGAGCCATCACTGTGTTTGCCAAACAGTTGGGGAACAAAACAGGGGTGTCTCCCAAACTCCTCAGCCAATGCTTCCCAAAGGTGGTGGCAAAGGGGGGTGGGAAACCCAGGGTGTGCCTCTCCCCTCCCCTCCCCTCTCCGCAGGGCTGCCACAGCATAGCAAAGGGGGAGAAACCCAGCAAAAATAACAAAAATGATCATAAACACCGAGTCAGGTCCCTTCCTTCCTCTGCCCACAGCCCTCCAGGGCTCCCACCTCCCTCAGGGTAAAAGCCGAAGTCCTTCCTGTGGCCCACAAGACCCACCCTGTCCCCTCCCTGCCCTCCCCTCCTCCCTCTCTTCCCCTCGCTCACTCTGCTCCAGACACACGGGCCTCCTGGCTGTTCCTCCAACACGCCAGGCCTGGTCCTGTCCCAAGACCTTTGCACCAGCTGCCCTTTGTGAGGAATGCTCGTCCATCTTTGCACATATGTCACCTTTTCCGAAAGGTCTTCCTGGACCCCTCCTCTCCTATTTTAAAAAATATCGTCCTCCTAGAGGGCAGAATTTTTCTGCCTTTTCCTCACTGCCGTGCCCGCAGGGTGCAAGACTATCTGGCACACAGCAGGCGCTATTTAATAACTATTTGTTAAATGAACCAACGAATGAGTGAATGAACGATAGCTTCCACCGGTGAACGGCCTACTAGGATTGAGGGCTGCTACCTTACTCCTACTTTCATACCTGTTTCACAGAGGAGAAAACGGAGGTCTGGAGAGGAGCAGTGGCTTACCCATCCATTTGTAGGCAAGGCAGGGACTCAACCTCAGGGCCTTAACTACTGCTCCCTCCCCCCAAATTCCAGGACTTACCTCATGCTCTTTCCCTCCCCTCAGGGCTGGTCAAACTGATTCTCCAGTGCCATACCTTTGCCTGAGCCGATCCCTCTGTCACCTGCCCCTTCTGTGTCATTCAGCTCATCCTCACCAAGCCTGGCCCTCCAGGAGCCCCCAGCCTTGTGAGGGAAGAGAAGGCAAGGCTGCCTGTGGTTTATGTCCAGGTAGAAAGCAACTTGGAGCCCCAAGAAGGTGGGCTGCAGAGGGTTGGAGCTATCCCACCAGGGGAGAGTCAGGGAAGGCTTCCTGGAGGAGGTGTCATTGGGGCTGGACTTAAGGATGGATGAGATGTAGCTGAGAGATGGGGGGAGTGGGGGAGGCATTCCAGGCACAGCCTGAACAAAGGCCCTGAGGTGGGGGAATGTGCACAATTCAGTGGGACTGCAGCAGTGTCTGTCAGCCCAAGGATGAAACCAGAAGTCCTCAAGTGCCAGGGTGAGGAGCGTGGACGTTTGGTCTGAGGGCAAAGGGAGCCACAGACATTCCCGAGGAGGGGCAGGGAAGTGAATCTAACTGGTGGGAAGTGGTTGGGACTCCCAGAGCCACCCCTGGACCAGGTCCCAAGGAAGCCAGGGAACACCCTGACCTCACCGCATCAGACTGTGCTTTCCCAACACCCTGCCCGGCCACAGGGGAGTTTAAGGGACAGCGAAGAACACGGTCAGAGGACAGGGGGCCCCCACGAGACTGGCCTGTGCCCCTTACCCTGCGTTTGTGTCCCCCATCCTGACCAGTGCAGCCAGAGAAGCCACAGCAAGTTCAGCTCCTACAGGTCCAGTGAGGAGGGCATAGGAGGGGCTGCTCCCCCTCAGCCCCCTCCTCTTGATCCTTTGCAGTTTCCAAGAAATTCATTAAAGTGGGAACAGCTTCCATTCCAGGAACCTACATCTAAATGCTTAACCCGGGTGGGTGGGGCACTAACAGTGGAACTCCGGACAAGATGTCAAGTTGGTCAGGGACGCATCACTCCTTTCAAATTTCGAACCCTAGCTTGTGCCATACGGCTGCACACCTCTGAGGCCCCCAGCACCCCGCCACCGAGACCCACCTCGGCTGGAACAGAGGCCAGTGGCCTTTGCGCAACACGAAGCACCTTTATTCTGGAGAGCAAAACCCCAAACAGCAAAGCAAGTGGGTGTGGCAGGTCCAGCTGTTGAAGCATCTTTGGGGACCCCTCAGTCCAGGATAGACAAGCTGGGGGAGGAAGGGGACACTCACTTTTCAAAACCCCAAACAGAAGCGTGTGCTTCTATCTGGGCAAAACATGCGACTCTCTGGGGAGTTTTGATCAGCTTCTTGGGGTGGGGCAATGCGGGACCACAGCCAATGAATGCAGCTTGGGGCTAGTCAGACCTGAGTTAGGTTCAAGTCCTCATATGTCCAAGGGAAAGACTGGGGAGGGTCTAGTATCAGTGAAGCTGGTCTAGGATTCAGAGTTAGGTCCCCAGCCCCCAACTCTGCCTGGGCCAAGGCCAAGGCATCGTCTAGTAATGCTGATGCATGGCCGCTAGGGGGCAGCAGGGATCTCGGGGTGCAGGACGGCCTCCAGCTGCCTTCGCTGCCCAACGGCCCCATCGGGTCAGAAGTCCAGTTCTGGCATCAGGGTGTGCTTGCGGCGGCTGGAGGGCTCAGGCTCCTCCTCGGGAATGTCCCCGGGGAGGCCCATCCCGTCCCCGTACTGGGCTTGCCAGGCTCTCTGCTGGGCCGGCCAGTTCAGGTGTGCCCAGCGGGGGTCGGGCCCCCCCACGACCTCATCCACCAGGGCCTCCAGGTCGGGCGGGGGCCCGGGCCGCTCCACGAGGATGGGCGCGAAGGGCCCGACCAGCCAGGGCAGGGGCACGGCCTGCGCCACCAGCTCCAGCAGCTCCTCCACGCACGTGTAGGCCCGGGCCACGCTGCCCCGGCCCTCGGCCAGCACGGCCGCCGGCACATCCTCGAAGCAGCTGGCGTCGGCGAAGGCGGCCTGCAGGGCGTCCACGCTGCGCCGCACCTCGGCCACCTTCTCCTGGGCGCTGGGGGGCAGGCCCCGCACGCTGGTCTCCAGCGCGTCCACGGTGCTCTGCAGCTCCCGCATCAGGCTGCGGGACAGCACCAGGGTCTCCAGCTCTGCCTGCGGGGGACAGGGTGGCGGGGGGAGAAGGGGGAGTAGGGGGAGTAGGGAGAGTAGGGGGAGTAGGGAGAGTAGGGAGAGTAGGGAGAGAAGGGAGAGAAGGGAGAGAAGGGAGAGAAGGGAGAGAAGGGAGAGAAGGGAGAGAAGGGAGGGGAGGGGCCTGGGTGTCCCGGATGGACCCCCAACAGGACCCCCGCCCTGCCTCAGTTTCCCCACGGACTCTCCAACCAGCTGACCTCAGTACTTGGTTGGAGCTGGCTGGAGCCCCGCCCCTGGCAACCCCTGGCAGATCCAGAACCCCTCCCACGCCCCCCCAACCCCCCTCCTCCACGCCATCTTACCTGACTGCGGCGGCCGTTCTCTGGGGAGTGCTGGCTCCAGCCCTCCCACAGCTCATGCACCTTCCCAGGGTGGGCTGGGGTGATGGGCGTCACCCCGCACTGCATGTGGTCAATCTGTGGGGACAGGGACCATAGTAGTCAGAACTGGAGGATTTGGAGTGTTGGGGGAACCAGGACCCTAGCGTGGATCTGACCTCAATAGGCACTTACAGAACACCCACTGTATGTAAACCTTCCGTGCCTACTGATCCAGCCTGGCTGATCTGCCCATTTTCTCCCCTGCCCGTGGCCAGACCTGAGACCTGTGGTTCCCCTGAAACTCAGACTCACTGCCGGGTTTTGCCCATGCTTGTGCCTCTGCTAGGAACACTCTCCTCTCCATCCCATCCCGCTGCCTGGTTCACTTCAGTTCAAGTCTCACTGTAGACATCACCCACTCCAAGAAGCCTCCCTTCCCCGGCTCCTGGCTGGGTGGATCCCTCCTCCGGGTCCCAAAGAACTCAGCATGCTCTCCCATCATGACCTTAGTCCCCCTACTGGACTGTGCGTGTCCTGAGGGGGCCACTGGGCCTTCAGTGCCTAGGAGAGGGCAGGTATTAGAAGATTAATAGAAATAAACTGTGATCCACACAGTAGAACACAGTCTGACCTCCGTATCCGCGGGCTCTGCATCTGCGGATTCAACCAAGATTCACAGTTGGTTGAATCTGTGGATGCAGAACTGTGCCATTTTACAGAAGTGACTTGAGCATCCTCGGATTTTGGTATCCGTGCGGGGTCCTGGAACCAATCCCTCGCAGATACTGAGGGATGACTGTTATTCAGCCTTAAAAAGGAAGGAAATTCTGAAACACGCTACAACATGGATGAACCTCGAGGACACGCTGCTCAGTGAAAGTAGCTCACTCCGGTGCTCACAGGCGCCCTCTGGTGGCTGCTTCAGGAAGGACAGACTGTGGGGACCAGGATGAGAAACCAGGACCATGGTTGAGTAATCATGACTGGACCCAGGTGGAGCAAGAGGAAGGAGTAGATGTAGGCGGGTTCTGGGTAGACTTTGAAGGTAGAGCCAACAGTACTGGCTGATATGTCGGATGTGGGACAGGAGGAGAAGAGGGAAGTTGAGGGTGACTCCCAGGTTTTGGCCTGAGGCCCTGGAAGGACAGGGCTGTCATCAGTTGAGATGCAGCAGGAGGTTAGGGGCGTCTGAACTCATCAAACTCAGAAAACAGCAGCTGTTATGTCCCTCTGGAGCAGGGAGCGATGCACAGCGGGGAAAGAAGCTGGGTTATCAGCTAGAACCTAAAGGCTGGGAAGATTGTGATTGGTGATGGGAGAGCCCGGGAAGAGGTACCTTCACTCTCTTCCTATCCATCTTAACCGCCTATAACTTCCCCTCCTCCACAAAACCTCTTCCTGCCTCCCCAGGCTGAGCCTTGACCCCCACTGAATGCCTCCAGCCCCGGGTCCCTCCTCTGCCCCAGCCCTGCACATACACGGTTCCGCCTCCCCCTTTCAGACTAGCAGGGGACCAGGTAGTCCGCGGGCACTCAATCCACGCATGCTGGCCGACACCACGGGGTGGGAAAGGGGGGCAGGCAGAGGGCTCTCACCAGCTCCAGAGTCTCCTGCAACTGGGCCAGCGTGTCCTGGGCGTGGTGTTTCCTCCGCCTCAGTTTCCCCAGAGAGTGCTCGTATGCCAGGTGGCGGAGCCGCGCCGACAGGGAACCCAGGCGTACAAAGTAGCCCTGATGTCTCCGCTGCTCTTCCACGGAGCCCACTTCCGGGCCCTCAACCTCAGCTGCCAGCGCCGCTGGAGGACGGGATGGGGAGGGGAGTCAGCGTGGCCACGCCCTACGCTTCTGGGTGGACACGCCCATGGGCTCCCACAGCTTGTATATTTCCCCTCTACAATATCAATTCATGCGACCGTCCCCAAGCCCTACGATGTAGGCACTATTATTAGCTCTATTTACAGATGAGGAAACCCAAGGTAAAGAGAGGTGAAGTCCCACAGGGTGCAAGAGGCCGACCTGGGATTCGAACCCAGGCACTCGTAACCACTTTACTGACTGCCTCGGTGCGAATCCCGGGTCTCTTTACCTTGATTTTCCTCACCTGTGAATGGAGCTTATAATAATGAAAGAGTCACTTACAAGTGTTTGGCCCACAGAAGGTGCTTCAAAAATGGCTCACAGCCTTTCTGTGAAGGAGGGGGCACGCCCCATGTTCCTCCAGTGCCATAAAGCAGGGTTTGGAAGTCAGATTGTCTCTCCAGGGTCAACGGACTAGATGCAGAACACTGGAGAATGGTGGGGCTCAAGGGAACCACATAAAGGGGAGGACGCCATTCAACCCAAATATCTGATTTTCCAAGGCAAGTTAGAAATCAGGATTTGTAGGGCAAAACCTGATTTTTAAATGCATGTGATGAATTAAACCATTTTAAAGGCATTGCACAGGCCAAATACTGCAGTATGGAGGGCCACCAGCTGGAGGCCATGGCCCTCAAGTCTATAAGCCCCATATACTCTCGGGGCTCTGGGCAGTCAGATTTCTAGTAGGATGTGGGTTGGGGGAGGTCAGGCCTGGGCTGGAGCTCCATGTTCCCTACTGATCTGCTATGTGGCCTTGGGTGAGGCCAGGACCTCTCTGATCCGTAACCTCCAGGGATGGGTAGGAGGATTCAGAGGCGAGCGGGGAGGGCTCTGGCCTTACCAAGCTCCTCCTCAGTCATGGGCAGAAAGTGGTCCACCAGCTCCTCTGACTTGCCCAGCACTACGTCCACGGCGTGGCTCATGGATCGTTTCAGCTCCACACTCCAGCGGCGGCCTTGCCGAGCCAGGCCTACCATGCCTGTCACGCCACTAGCCACCACGTCCTTGGCCGAGGTCACCACCTGGCGGAAGGGGCCCAGCTCCAGTTGCTGTAAGTCTCCGGCTCCCTTCCCCTGCCCCCAGCTCCCTGAGGCTGCGAGGCAAGGACCCCTGGCCCCTGTTTGGCTCTGGGCCACAATTTCCCCTCTTATAAAATGGAGGAAAATCAAATCTTCCTCAGGGGGCTGAAGGGATCCCCAGCACCAGCTGGCACATATTATGTGCTCAGTAAACACGAGTGTCAATTATTTTCATCTGGTGGCTGTTTTGTTCCAGTTGACCAAAGCCTGACTGGGTCCTGGAGTCCAGCTGGCCCAGGTGTTCAGGCTGCGTTTCTCGCTGCCACCTCCACCCCCTACAGCTTCCCCACCATCTGGTGGTGCTGGGTACCGTCTCTGAAGGTTGCTGGAGAAAGGGCAGCTTCTCCCCGAGCTTGTCCAGGCCCCTGCAGGCGAGATCGTTCACTGTGGCCACTGGAGACAGAGAGGCAGCGAGCGAGAATTGGGGAGATGTCAAGGGAGAGAGGGACACAGGGACATAGAGGGAGGGGATGCTGGAGGGAGAGGCAGAGAAAAAAGGAGACATACACACACACACACACGGAGGGAAAGACAGAGGGGGCACCTGGCTGGCCCCCTGCAAGGGGCCGGGACCCTGAGTGTGTGGGTGAACCACCAGGCTGGACCCTGTCTCTCTGCCCTTCCCACCTCCGCCCTGCCACCACTGCTGCCAGCACCAAGGTGACTCCTCACCCATGTCCAGCTCAGACGCCCCAGCGAGCAGGCTCAAGGTCACACAAGCAGGCTGAGAAGGAGGCAGGCGAGGCCCTGGGCTGGGACCCTCAGGTGATCCCCTTCCTCGGTCAGATGCGAGGCCGAGGGTCTCTCTGTCCCCCAACCCCACTGCTAGGTTGGACCCCCTAAGCTGGTCACAGGCTCAGGACGGGTGGAGGAAGGGGCAGACAGGGGAGGGAGATTGGGCAAGCAAAGGGACCCAAGGCACATCAGGCTAGCCAAAGGGAGGAGGACAGTGAGACAGACAAGATGGGGACAAAAGGAGGGGGGGCGCCCAAGGAAACAGCTAAGGGCAAACGGGCAGGTGATCAAACTACAGAAGGACAATAAGCAGAGACAGAGGGCACGAGGGATGCAGGTAGAATGGGGGACGGGACAGGCGGAGAATGGAGGGTGAGATGGCACAGGCGGAAGGACCAAGAGAGGGGATGACGCAGGTGGATGGGGGACAGGCAGGTGGACAGAGTAAAGGCACACAGCATAGGTGAGACTGCAGAGGGACACCCGTCTCAGGGGGTCCACTGCAGCAGCTGTCATGCAGATGGAGCATGAGAGGGTGGGGCAGTGGGGCAAACCACAGGACCCAGGACTCTGGCCAGGGGGACTCACGCTGGGGCTGCAGGTGGCTGAGCAGCGGCTGGGCGTGGTCCAGGGCACGCGTGGTCAGGCCACACATGCAGTGCTCAGCCAGGCGGCAGGCGGAGCCCAGCAGCGGGTGCCTGTCCTTGGCGGCGCTGTAAGCATCGGAGACTGCAGTGCACGTGGCCCTGACCAGGGGCAGGGCCGCCACACGCTGCACCACGTTCTGCAGGAAGGGGTGGCGTCAGAGGGGTCCCAGGTGGAGGGGGGAGCTCAGCCACATGCTAGAGAGCCCACTCACCCTCTCTGGGCTGGGACGAGGGGCAGGTGAGAGGGGTGGGGGGGACGTATATTGAGCGCAGCTGCGCGCAGGCAATGGACACCCACACCGAGGTGCGCCTAGAGCTCCTGTTCTCAAGAGCATACACAGAGCGGGACCGGTTCTGAAAGACTCAGCCTCCTTGAGGGAAGAGCCATTAGTGTCTGGTCATTAAGGGCACAGCCTCTGGAGCAAGACCACCTGCGTTCAGTTCTGGTTCTCCACTTCCAAGCTGTGTGAGCTTGGGCAAGTGCGTGAACTGCTCTGTGCCTCAGTCTCCCTATCTGTAAACTGGGTTTCTAGGGCTGTGATGGGGATTCAAGGAGTACAATATGTGAAGCGCTCGGAACAGTGAATGATGCAGAGTATAGGCCGTGATTGCTATTATTATTGTTGTTGTTAAGAGTGCCATGATGGTGGACACAGAAACAGAGAGATACAGGTAGAGACCCAGAGATGGGAGTGGGAGAGAGTTGGGCAGAGGCCAGGTAAGCTGGCTGAGAGTGTCTGGAGAGACACACCCCAGAGACACACCCTTCCCTGAGCCTCACTTTGCCCCTCTGGGAAATGGGTGGAATGTGCCTCCCCCAACCACGCTCCAAAATGCCCTCAGAGTAAGGTGCTCGAAGCAAGGGCAGGGGGACCCAGTCTGAAACTGTCCCAGGAGGAACTGCCCACCCCCTCCTCCCGTGCTGAGCTCCATGGGAGGTGCAGCCCCTTACCTGCTGGTCCTGTTCCCACAAGCTGGGTCTGGGGGCCTGAGCCGCCTCGTCTTCTGACATACCGACTGCAAACAGGGTCACCCTGGGGGCAGGACAGAGTGATGGGCCCTTGCACGCCAGCCCTCCCAGCTCCCACCCAGGCCCTGGGTTCTGTCTGGCTGGGCTTGGTGACCTGGTCAAGTCTCCTTCCCTCTTGGGGCCTCAGTTTCCTCATATGCAAAATGAGGTAATGATAATGCCTACCTCAGAGCGCCCTTTTCAGGGACAATGCATGCACAGGGGTCTGCACACAGCAGGTGCATAGTAGAGAACCTCGGACAAAGTGGAGGCCCTGCAGTGTGATTCAAAGCATGGGCTCTGGGCAGAAGAGACACCTGAGTTCGAGTCTGACCATTACCTGCTGTGTGACTTTGGGCAAATGCCTTCACCTGTGTGGGCTGTTGCCTCCGTTGCAGTTAGGGAAGATCCCTGTTGCCCTGGCCCGGGATGGAACCGTGCAAGCAGCCCCCTGCGGGGGTGCAGGTGGTTGCCGCAGAATCCCAGTAAACCCACAGTCCAGTCTGATATACAGGGAAACTGAGACAGACAGTAGGTCCATGGTGGGCCCAAGGTCACTCAGCTAAGTAGACTCAGAGCGGGACTTCGACCTCAGACTCCCCGTCTGCAGTTCTTCCCCCGTCCGCACCCAGCGCCCTCAGAACCCCAGTCCTCTCCCAACTGGGTCCTGAGCTTTTGCCAACTGGGCCAAGGGTCTCAGCCACCCGCTCCGGCCTGTCACACCACTCCTCTCCCCAAGCCGCTGGGCTCTCGCCCTCCCGCCCTCCCACCCACCCACCCACCCACCGCGCCCCCGGGCCTACTGGGCACTCCTGAACGCCGCCTGCGACGCACTCACCCGGGCGCGTTCAGCTTCAGCCCCGAGGTGCTGCGGCAGACCCCAGACCTAGACTCCAATCTCCGACCCGAGCCTTCCCCGCCCCCCTTATAGTGACTTGGGGGGCGGGACCTTCGGGGACCGACCAATAGGGAGAGGCCTGAGGGGGCGTGCCCTGGGCGGGGCTCCGGGGCCCCTCGCCCTACCCAGGGGCTCCCAGAGCGCCCCGCGGTTGCTATAGCAACTTGGGGACGCTCTATGCCAAGGATTGAGTTACTTTCCTTGGCTAAGTTTGACCACCTGTCACCCTCACTGCTGTTGCCGCAGAGACGGTGGAGAGCGATCACAGCCCCCCACCGCTTCGCCCAGTGACCTTGGGCAAGTCCTCACGGTCTTTCTTTTCTTTTTTTTTTTTTTACGGTCTTTCTTTTTACTTTTTAAAACCTGCCGCTTAACTAAGCCGGAAGACAGGCCGGCCCATTCACTTGGATCCCCATTTTACAGATGAGCAAGCTGAGGATCAGAGTACTTAAACCACTTGCCCTGGGTCGCCTAGCGATTGAGGAATGTGATTCAAACACAGCTCTGCCAGACTGCAGAACCCTGGCTTTCATCACCACACCTGGAATGACCACCAACGTGGGCATGACCCTCCTTCCAGGGAGCTGCAAAAACCGAGCATGCCCCAAACATCCCAGGGTCCCCCCAGTCTGACCTCGACCCCCACCATGCCCAACATTGTGTTGGAAGGTGGCCCCGAGGTTCTGGAGCTGTGAAAACACAGCCCCCAGGGCCTCTGCCTAGCTGTTCAGCCCCATCCAGCCTGCCCATGCTTGTCCTGGGCAGCTGCTCCCCTGGTTATCACAGGCCAGCATGAAAAATTGTTTGGAGCCCTGAAGCAATCTGGTTTAATTTAAACCTTCCCCAGGACACAAGCTCTGGAAGGAATCCACTGGTAAAACAACACCTTGGGCAATGGTCAGGGTTTTATTACCAGTTAAATCCAAGGATGGGGAAAGGGGGAGGAGCAGACACAGCCGTCAGATCCCAACTGCTATCGATTTGGGATTTCATGGCATGCCTCTCCTTTCCTTCTACTTCATTCTGGAGACCTAGGAATTCGCCTTGGGAGAATGCAAGGAACACAGCAAATATATCCAATTCTGTTCAACAGTTATTTATTAACCCCTTCCAGTCTGACCTCAAACCGAGTGATGCCGAGTAAGAGGGAACCCAGCCCCAGGCCCTGCACTCAGAGAACCCCTGAAACTGGGGGAGACAGAGCCAGATTGAGCCAACCTCAGTGTGTCCAGGACAGGTTGGAGGAGCCAGAGACCAAGAGACCCGGGAAACAGGGGAAAGAGATTTCTGGAAGAGGATACAGCTTGAGCAGAGGCAAGGAAGCAGGAAGAGCCCGAGGTGTGTTTGGGGCAACGTGGGCGAAACAGGTCCCAGCAACCATGGGAATCCCAGCCTCACCCTTAGAAGGTGGGATTATTTGCTAAGTGGGGTTGCGGCATCCTGCCAAGCCTTGCCTCTCCACCCCCCCCCCCCACCGCAGCCCCAGGCTTCAAGGGGACCTGGCCACCACTAGGAGCATCTGGCCCTTCAAGGCTTTAGGGCCAGCACAGCGTGTGTCATTGCGGAAGAACATCTTGCCTTCGTTGGCCACCAGCCACTCAAAGAGGTCGTCCAGTTTCCGGTCGCAGATCCAGGGATTACCTGAGAGGTCAAAGCCGTCCTTCATGTTCCCGGCAGCCTTCCCCAAGGACATCCAGAGCCCCTCAGGCACCGTGGTCAGCAAGTTGTTGGAGAGGTCCAGCATGTCCAGCTTCTGCAGACCTCGGAAGGCGCCGGCTGCCACCGTGGCCAGCCTGTTGTCGTTCAGGAAGAGGTAGCGCAGTTTTGGCTGGTGCGCCAGGAGGCCCTTTCCGAGCTCCTGCAACCTATTGCCCTCGAGGTGCAGCCGTTCCAACCTCAAGGGGCCGCTCAAAAGGTCAGGGGGCAAAGTCTGCAGCTGGTTATTGCCAAGGTCAAGGATGAGCAGGTCGGTGAAATTGGCCAGCAGCCCAGGGGGCAGTGTCTGGAGCTGGTTCCCGGATAGGTCCAGATGCCGCAGGGCTTTCAGGCTGTGCAGCCACGAGGCCTCCAGAACTTTCAGCTGGTTTTCCTTCAGCACCAGGGTGTGGAGGGCAGCTGAGACCTGGAAGAGGCCAGGAGGCAGCCGGGTCAGGGCGTTGCGGGTCAGATCAAGCACCTTTAGCTGAGGTACAGGCAGCAGGAACTTGGCGGAGAGGTCCTCCAGCTGGTTGCTGGAAAGGTGCAGTTCCTGGAGGTTAGGGATGCCCTGGAGGGTGTTGGCAGGCAGCTGAGTCAGGTTGAAGAACTCCACGGCCAGGTAGACGGTGTCAGCTGGGAAGTAGTGGGGGAGTCTGGCAGGTGGTTGGCAGGAGATGGAGCTGCCGTTACCCGAGTGGGACACCAGGCAGGCGTCTGGATTTGGGGTGACCCCCTGGGCTGAGACCACAAATAACAGCAGCAGGAATAGGATTCTAGAAAGATGGGAGTCCCAGCCTACTGGGCTGCAGGCAATGACAGAAAGTGCTTAATAAGTCAAAATAATGATATTATATACCCAGCAAAGTGAAAATATACCCAGAATCTGCCCGCTTCTTCCCATCTCTACTTTCACCCGGCCTCATTGCTGGCCTGGACTAGTGTAGTAGTCCCCTCCTCCTCCTCTCCTGGCTTCCACCCTCAACACCCCCCCACACACACACACAGCTGCCAGAAGTAGCTCCTGTTCCAGGAAGAATTCTATGAAACCTGAGTTTCTTAGTCTGACCGCTACATACTACCCTTCCCCATTGTCAGCCCAGCCCCAATGGACTATTAATTATTTGCAGTCCAACTTGCTAATTTCCTCTGCTCTCACTTGTTTTCTGGGTCATTTCTTGTCTCCCTGGCTCCACGTTTTGAAGGCAGAGCCTATGAACTCTTACTCGTCCTGCAAAACCCCAGCTCCAATGGCCCCCTTTCCACAAAGCTTTCTCTGACCCTCCCAAGCAGAATTCTCAGTTTCCCCCATCTGGGCTGCTCCTCTTTCTGTCTAGCCCTGTCTAGGTTATCTGTGCCCAGCCCCATCTTGCTCCAAAGTTCTGGACTCCAGATACAGACGGGACTCTGAGCATGAAAAGTGCATCCTGCCTCGTACAGGTCTGGAGGGAGGCATTTGGTTTTGGGATGGCGAGATTTACAGTTGGTACTGGAACCCTTCGAGAGCTGGGGCTTCTGTTCCTCCCGGTCCCTCCAGCAGTAATGCCCTAGCCCAGCAGCCCTAGAGACCACCTGAACATCCTTGGTTACTACAGCCCATGGACCACCTGGGCCTTCTGCAGGGAGTGTGTGTATGGGAATGAGTCTGTCCATAGACGTAGCCTGAGTGTCAGTCTGTTCCAGCCTGCAGGCCTACGTCTGGCCCCGTGACTTCAGTGGGTCAGACGGAATGTCCATGGATCTCTGCACTGCCTGGTGTCCGGGGCCTGCCCAGGGTGGGCAGGGTGGGGACCTACCTCTGTTTTCGCTCTAGGCTCCAAGAGGACATGGCGGCCTCTCTCTTTTCCATCCAGGTTCCCTTGGTCTGGCAAGGTGGCCTTATACCTGCCTGGGCTGGGGACAGGGGCACCAGCCATTGGGAAGTCTCCACCCACATCCTGTTCCCGTTAGTGGCTGGGCCTGAGCCAGGCAGGGGAAAGGGAGGGGTCAGGATTGCAAAATTGCTTCCTGGCAGAGGGAGGACAGAAGGTGGGCTGCCCACTGCCTTCTCGACCCTGTTTCTACCTAGTTTTTCTTTTCCCTGAGTCCTGCTTTTGGGGAGTGGGTACCCAAGAGTCTCTGAGGCTGAGTCCCCACTTTCCCCAATCTAGGAATCAAGGGTCAAGTTTGTAAGGCGCCAGTCTGTCCTGGGAGATGGGGACAACTCTTTGAGCAAGAGGTACTATTTATAATAAATTTGAGCAACCAGGAAGCTCAGTGAAGAGAACAAAAAAACACTTGTCTTATATTCATAACATATTCTTATATTTTTTTAGTAAAATAATTTTTAAAAAGAGAATTCAAAAGCAAGTGATGCTAAAAGTCTCCACAGTCTTTGAACAATGGTCTGGGAGGGACTAAACCTGGTTCTGAATCCCAGCTCTCCTGTGACTGCTGTGTTTTGTGAACTTGGGCAAGTGGCTTAACTTTTCTTGGCCGCAGTTTCCCTATCTGTGAAGCTGAACTCGGTCTCCGAGAGCCCCTTCCATTCTTTCTTTCTTCAGCTGAAGCTGATGTGCTATTTGTTTTGGACTTTTCTCATCTCCTAATAAGTGCATCTGAAGCCTCACACTTCCCTCTGAGAACTGTCTGACTGCATCTCACAGGTTTGGCTATTCAGTGCTTAAATTCTTGTTGAGTTCAGGTGTGATGTATTATCCTTATCCGCATGCCTGGCTATGGCCTCTTTTTCCCAGCCCAATCTCTGAAGGGTTTTGTCCCTATTCAGCTGTGAGGATGACTAGGCGTTCTGTCTTAGTGGACATACAGGCTGAGAGGGAAACACACAGGCTGGCATAGACCGGCACAGATAAAGAAAGACAGATAACCACCTGCGTGAAATACACGGACGTACATAGTGACCAAGAGACAGGGAAAAACACATAGACCCAGAGACACAGAAAGGGCAGGACACACAGGAGAGAACAACATATCTGCAGAGATGGACACACAGAAACAGACACACACACAAACAGGAAAAGGACCTGAGTAGACGTTTTTCCAAAGAAGACATACAAATGGCCAACAGGTACATGAACAGGTGCTTGACATCCCTAATCGTCAGGAGAATGCAAGTCAAAACCACAACGAGATGTCACCCACACCTGTTAGAATGGCTTCATCAAAAAGACGAGATAAGAAGTGTTGTGAGGGTGTGGAGAAAGGGGAACCCTTGTGCACTGCTGGTGGGAATGTAAATTGGTGCGGTAGGGAGTTTCCTCAAAAAAAAAATTAAAAATAGAACTACCATATGATCTGGCAATCTCACTTCTGGGTATGTATCCAGAAGAAATGAAACCAGTATCTTGAAGAGATATCTGCCCTCCCGTGTTCATTACAGCACTATTCACAATAGCCAAGACATGGAAACAACCTAAGTATCCATTCACAGATGCATGGATAAAGATGTGGTGTATATATGCATAATGGAATATAATTCAGCCATAACGAGGAAGCAAATCCTGCCCGTTTGGGACAACATGGATGACACTTGAGGGCATTATGCTAAGTGAAATAAGTCAGGCAGAGAAAGACAAATACTGAGTGATCTCAGTTATGTAAAATAACCAAATTCATAGAAACCAAGAGTAGAATGGTGGTTGTCAGGGACTGGGGGGGGTGAGGGAAAGGGAGAGATGCTGGTCAAAGGATATAGACTCCCAGCTATAAGATGCATAAGTCCTGAGGATGTAATGTACAGCGTGGTGATTCGTTAACAAGACTGTACAGTATACTTGAAAGATGCTAAGAGAGTAGGTCTTAAGTGTTCTTACCACACACACACAAAGTAACTGTGTGAAGTAATGGATGTGTCAAGCTTATTGTGATAATTATCTTACAATATATATCAAACATATCATCAAGATATGCACCAGAAACCTACACAATCTTATATGTCAAATATATTTCAATCAAGCTGAAAAAACAGACACGCAGGTACAGGAGGAGCTGCTAGATGCCATCATGGTGTTTTGTGTTTCTTTGTTTCAATCAGTCTCCCCAGGATAAGCGGTGGACAGGGGTTCTGTCCTGTTCATTGTTCTATCCCCAGAGCCCAGCACACAGTAGGCGCTTAATCGACATGGGCCAGAAGAGTTGTGAATTGTAGTGACATAAAGTGATCTCTTAAAGTGAAATCAGATCATGTCCCCTGCTTAAAACTCTCTGATGGCTTCCTGTCCCACTTAAAATTCATAAGGCTGGAGGGAGCAGGGAGTGGGGAGTTAGTGTTTCATGGGGACAGAGTTTCAGTTTGGGAAGATGAGAAAGTTCTGGAGATGATGGTGGGGATGGTTGTCCAACAGTGTGAGTGTGCTTAATGCCACTGAGCTGTGCACTTAAAAATGGTTCAAGTGGTAAATTTGATCGTATATGTTATTTACCACAATTAAAAAAAAAAATTTGTACTCCTCACTGGTGAGGCCCTGCCTGCCTGGGGCCCCGTGCTCCTCTCCCTCCTTATCTCCAGCTGCTCACCTTTCACTCACCTAGTGTGGCTGCTCCAGGCATACTAATGGCCTGGGCCCTCCTCCAAGCTTCCTACCTACCGCAGGGCCTTTGCACTGGCTGTTCCCTCTGCCTAGAACACTCTGCACATCTCCCCACAGCTGCTCCTTCTAGCCCATCTTATTTCAGCTTACATGTCACCTCCTCTGGCAGGCTCTCCTCAACTCCCCCCCCACCATACACAATCACCCCCTACCTAACACATTATCTGGCTTTTTCTTCATTACACATATCCCTAATTCAAATCAAGTCCTAATTTGCTTTTATGTGGTTGGTCTTCCCCATTAGGCTGCGAACTCCATGAGGACAGGGGTCTTTGTCTCCACACGGTAGATGCATAATAAATTTTTGCGGAAGGACCAGAGACTGGCCCCCATCCAGATGAAGACTGGGACCCTCGCGACTCTCCACATTTCCACACCAGCTCCCCATTATTCTGTTTGCTGCAGTGACCCGGCCAGGACTCTCCCAGGTGCTCCCAACTGCCCCAGGCCAGGCCAGGCCAGGCCACTGTCCAAGTCCCACCCCCAGGAGACAGAGCAGACCCAGAGCCTTGGGGGCCGGTGGTTGTAAACAGTTTTATTGACAGGGGGTTGGGGGAGGCAAACTCCAGAGAGGGTCCAGGACTCTCAGCTGGCCACTCAGCTGGCATGCATGGTCAGCTGGAGGTCAAGGGGGAGGTCACAGAGGATGGGTGGCATGGGACCCTCTGACCACCCTGGGGCCATATTTACAGGGGGGCCCGCCCGCCTTCGCCATCTCCCAGACCGCCCGAGCCCTTAGACAGCCGCCAATACGACTTCTGGGCAGGCCGTCCTGACCCCCTGCCTGAAACCCCTTCCTCATCACCCCTCAAACTCCTAACCGGCACCTCGGAGGCCCCCGGCTTTCTGGAAGCCCCGGCGTCGGCTCAGCCAACGCCCAGGCCGCTGGGGCCTCCGCGCTCGCACACAGACACACACACCGCACGTGGCCGCCCCCACGCACACGCCGCAGCAGCCCGCGGGCACACGCGCACGCCTCCCTCCCCTTCCCAGCCCCTTGCACACGGACACGGCATGCACGCGCGCGCACACACACACACACACACACACACATACATACATACATACATGCCGGGGGCCGGGTCGAGGAGGGACCTCTGGGTGGGGCCGGGGGGGGGAGCTGGGGGAGCTGGGGTCTGCAGATGTGCCCCCTCCCCTTCCCACCGCCAAGCCCCCGGCCGCCACCCCGAGAACGGAGTTGTGCAATTGGTTAGAAAACTGCAAAAGAAACGCAAATTGGAAAACAAACCAAAAATCCACGCGCAGAAGGTCAACCTCAAATCCACAGCACATTCCGCCCGCCCGCCCGCCTGCCCCAGACCGCCTCAGGGTCCTGCGGCCCCGGGGCGCGGCGGGGCGGGGAGCCGAGCCCCTTGTGCTTCCGGGCGGCGGAGGGCGCCCCCCACCCCGCGCGGCTGGGCCGGGGGTCTGAGCACCCACTCGGAGCTGGCCCGGTCTCTCGCTCCTGGTTCCCGTGGCTGGCACCGCCGAGGCGCGCGGCCCCGGCCTAGGGCACGGGGGGCGCAGTCCTGTCCGGGCCCCCGTACGAGAGGAGGTGGGCCAAGTCCGTGCCGGGCCGTGCGTGGCGGCCGCGGGGCCGGGCCTCGCCGCTGTTGATCGTGTGCGTGCGGCGCAGCGCGGCGGCGGGCGGGGCGTGCGCGCCCGGCCTCCGGAGGCTGCCGGTGGGCGGTGGGCTCCAGGGCCGAGGGAGGCCGTCGGCGGCGGAGCTCGGGTCCGAGGGGCCCGTGGGCGCCGACACCACCCGCCGGCGGTCCGGGCTGGCGTGGGGGGTGAGCGGGAAGTCGCCGTGGGAGGCGCGGCCGGGCCGCGCGACGAAGAGGCGGGCGTCGGGGGCCGGCTCGCCGGGCGCGGGGGGCGCCTCGGGGGCGCGGGTGGGGGCCAGCAGCAGGAGGGAGGATGAGAGGGAGGCCGTGAGCAGCGTGTGGCCGTGCTCCCAGGCGCGAGGGCCCAGGGCGTGCGGGTGCGGGGTGGGCAGGCGCTTCTGGGGCAGCGGCGTCTGCTCGGGCGTGGGCAGCAGCCCAGAGTCCAGGTCGTGGGAGCCGCCCTGCAGCAGCGTGGCCTTGGCCCACCCGTTCTGCATCAGGGGCGCCAGCAGGGCCTCGGGGGGAACCCCGGGCCCGCCGCCGCCCCCGGCCCGGCCCCCGGGGCCGCCCGCCCGGCGCTCGCCCAGGCGGCTCACGCTAAGCACGGCCTCGCCGCCCCCGTGCGCCAGGATGCCCTCCTTGTCCTTGCGGCGGGCCAGCTCGCGCCGCTCGCGGAGCCCCACGTACCAGCCCACGCTGAAGCCGGACACCACGGCGCCCACCACGAAGGCCGCCACCGACGACGTCACCAGCAGGTTCACCGACACCAGCCCGGCGCGCTCCTCCGAGAGGCTGGCCCCTAGGAGTCCTGGCCCGGAGGGTGGCGTGTGAGGGGCCCGGCCGGGACGGTCCCCTGCGCACCTCTCGCAGCCTCCGGCTGGTCTACGCACTCAACGTCTGTCTGCTTCTCTGCTTCGTGGCGCCTCTCTGACCCTTCCAACGCCCGTCTGCCCACCTCTTTGTCCCCTGGCATCTGTCTTAAAGTTTGTCTGCCCATCTGTCTCCTGGCCTCTCTCTCTGCGGTCCCCAGCGCCCCCTCGCCATCTGTCGGTCCTTTTCCCACCTCCCTACCTGGAAGTGGGGCCCCCTCCCCTTCCCAAGCCCTGACGGTAGCCAGTACCGCCCCCCCCCCCGCCCCCCGCCGTTGGGCATGGGCGGCAGAGGGTGTGAGAACCCTGGAGGACCAGGACTCCGAGTTCCCAGGCCTCCTCCCCTCTCCCCCGCTCACCTGTGCAGTCCCCTAAGCCTGAGGTGCTGGCCCCGGACACGTCCTGCTCAAAGGTGGCTCTGATGAGGGCAGGGGGGCAGAGAGGCGCAGTCAGCAGAAACCTCTCGCACAAAGCTGTGGTTGGGGGAGGGGACTCCCGATCATCACGTGGGTCACATACCCGCCCCCCACCTCCCTCGTCCCCAGTACCTGGTGCCCGGGCTGAGGAAGATGCAGGAGCCATCCGGGGCCCAGCCGCAGTAGGGGTCCTGACTGCCAATACAGTTCCTGGAGCAGACAAGGGACCCGGAGGGCAGATCAACCACAGCCCCTTCTGAGGCACCTCTTACTGTCAACTCTGGGAGTTCTCAAGGTACGTCTTAGCGGTGGGGGCTATTTCTTCCCCATTTTACAGATGAGAAAACTGAGGCTCAGGAAAGTTTACTTTTGCCCAAGGGACAGAGCCAGGGTTGGAGCCCAGGCAGGCTTGCCCCTGAGTCTGTGCTTTGGGTGTGTGCTATGGCATCATTATTGCCAAGTCGGCGGGCACAGGGTCAGGTGCTCTCCAGTGTGTGGAGGGCACACTGTGAGTCCAGAGATGTGCCAGTGTTTTATCTGCATGTGATCTTCCCACCCCATTTTATTTATTTTATTTGTTTTTTTGGCTGTGCCACGCGGCACGTGGGATCTTAGTTCCCCGACCAGGGGTTGAACCCATGCCCCCTGCAGTGGAAACGCGGAGTCTTAACCACTGGACCCCCAGGGAAGTCCCTCCCACCCATTTTAGAGGCAGACAAACAGCTGTCTCCCTGGTCCCCAGCTTCTGCTCCTGGTGCTCTTAGAAATGTCAATCGCATCCCATCCTGCTCTGCCCATAGACCTCCAGGGCTCCCACCTCACTCCAGGGGTGGGGGAAGGAGCCCAAGTACTCCCCACAGCCCACAGACCCTGCACGACCTACCCCCGGCCCCGTCCCCTCCCTGACCTCTCCTCCTCCCTCTCTCCCCCTCTCTCATTTTGTTCCAGCTATACAGGCCCCCTCTCTGTTCCGCCAACACACCAGGCCCGGTCCTGCCCCAGGGCCTTTGCACATGTTCTGCCCGCTGCCCTGCTCGTGGTTCAGTGAGTCAGGATGCTGTTGGGGCCTGGACTTGAACTTGACTCTCTCCCTCTTCCTGTGCTCACCTCCCCTCGCTTCCCCTGCCCGCAGCTGGCCCAGGAGTACTCACTTCATGCATCCTGAGTGTTGCTGGCAGCGCGCCACGGGCACTCGGACCACACAGCGGGGGAAGGCCGCCAGCAGGCCACCCGAGGCCGCATCCAGCTCCAGGCTCAGCAGCCGCTGCCCTGTCTCGCCACCCCCAGAGCGTCCACACCTGGGGGTGAGCAGATTGATAAGACTCAAGGGGCACGCCCTATCTCCCTGCCCACTGGCCCTGTCCCTTGACCTCTGCCCGGCCTCACCTGTCCGGCCGGTAAGTCTCAAACTCCTCCAGGAAGACACTGGGCCCGGTGGTGCCCGAGGCACTGGCGTTGGGCCAGACAAGGAACTTGAGGACAGTGCCCGCCTCAGAACCCAGGAAGACGACAGTCTGGTTGCCCCAGGGGCCGGCGCCCACGTCCACGGCCACTCGCGTCAGCTGGTACCTGGGGCCAGGGTTGGGCAGAGGTCAGGCTGCCTCCCAGCCCTCTGGGGTCCTGGGCGCACTCAGAGACACCACCCACGCCCGGCAAGGTGGACATGGGCGTGGCTCCAAGGGGGCACATCATGGAGAGAAACACACCCCCAAACCCAACTCCTACCTGGGCCTGCCTGTCTCTCTCCCTGTCTCCCTCCATCTTTTTGTGTCAGATGGTCTCTCTCTTCCTCTCTCTGTTTCTCCCTCTTTCTGGGCATCCCTGGAGCCTCATGCCCAGCTGTCTTGAGTGTCCGGCTTCCCCCTCGTGTCCGAAGTTGGCCCTGTGCCTCCCTCCTTTCCCACCACCCTGGCCAGGGCTCTCCTTCCCACCCAGCCCGGCCACCAGGACCCCGGCCCCGTGTAGGGACTGACCGCATCAGAGTCCGAACAATCCAGGGTGCGTGGCCCAGTGAGGGCACTGCCTCATCCATCAGGGGGTGTGTCTTGACGAAGTTGAGGATCTCGTCCGGGAAGGCGCTGGAGGCATTGTACTGCATGCCGGGAGCTGCACAGCACCCGGGCCTGGGTGGGGACGAGGGGGTGGTCAGGGTGGACATGGAGGCCCCCACACAGGGGCTCTGATTCACCAGGGGACCTGCTGCCCTGCCCAAAGGGCCTCGGTTTTCCCCACCTGCATAATGGGTACAGCTGAACTCGGCAACAGCTATTGAAATAACTAACTGCCTGGAAGTCCAAGCCCTTGGTCCAGGGTCAGGATCCTACCCAGGCACCTGTCTCAGGGTCGAGGGGGCTCTCACCGGGGCCGTGGCACCTGGTCCTCCGGCACGGGTGTCCAGATGGACTCAGGGGACTTCTGCTCACGGAAGCGGCCCTCAAACACGGCAGCCACCTGTGTCATGTCAAAGGCGCAGACGGCCGAGCCGGGGATGCTGTGGGTGGGGGCAGATGAAAGGGAGCAGTGAGCCTGGCCAGGGGTGGGATGGGGGTGGGGGACTGCCCTGGGCAAGCAGGTGGAGGAGTGTTTGTCCTCCGGAGCTGTCACATGTTCAGTTCCCTGGGCCAGAGGTTGCTGCCCGCCCCCCGCCACCCCGCCCCGTCCAGTCCAATCACTTCACCTGCTGAACAGTTCTCAGACTGGATCGTAGTTCAGCCCCTCCACAGCTACCCGTGTCCAGGCCCCCCCTTGTCACTTGCCTGCATATCCAGTCTCCCAGGTGCCACCCTTGCTCCCTTTCAACCCATTCCCCAGGGAGTTTTCCAAAAATGCAAACCTGACCTGGTCCCTCTTCTGCTCCTTACTCTCCCATGGCTCCCTAGTGCTCTCAGGATAAAATCCAGGCTCCTCCCCACAGCCCATTACCTCCCTGCCCTCATATCCTCTGCTCTCCCCCTTGCTTCCCTCCAAGCCAGCCACACGGGCCTCCTCCCTATGGTTTAAACATAGCAAGCTCATTGCAGCCTCAGGGCTTTTGCACAGGCTGTTCTTCCAACTTGGAATGCTCTTCCCGCTTCTTCCATCTCACAACCATTGATGCCTCCTCCAGAAAGCCCTCCCCGACCCCTCCTCCAAAGGCAGAGGATGGGGACGCCCCCCCCGCCCCCATCTGCCAAGTTCTGGCCAAAGGGCCTCGGAGGGTCAGTGTCTGGCTTGGTGCCCCCTGGCCTGGGACCGAGGCTTCCCGGGAGTCGAATCTTGCCCAGTGCAGGACCCAGGGGATATGTGGTGAGGTAACATGGGAACTCTCCACCTATGCCCGCCCGGTGCTCCCAGTCTGCTCCCGACGGTGCCCGCTGACCTGTTGCTGGGCGTGGAAAAAACAGCAAGGACCACGGGCCGGCCCCCCAGGCTGACCACGCCCGTGACGGCCCGCAGCACGTTGAAGTAGAAGTGGGAGTCCCCTGGCACCGAGCAGTTGAGCCGTGCCTTCAGGAACGACGTCCACTGCTTCTCCAGCACGCGAGGGGAGCCGCCCACGTCATTCTTGCACACCCGGGCCACACGGGACACCACCACCTGGCACATCAGCAGGCGGGGGGGAGGGCGGGGGCTGAGCCCTGTGTTCTGCAAGGCCTGCCCGCAGGTCGCACTGCCCGCTACCCAGGATGGGATGCAGGAGCCTGGCCCTGGGTCACTGTGGGTGCCCCAGCCAGTCACCTTAGCCCCCTGAGCACCAGATTCCCCAGCGAAATGTGGGGATGACGATGATCACGGTCACCATGACAAGCATAATCATCATCGCTTCCACTTACAGATGACTCATTAAGTACCAGGCACTTTATCCTCCTCATCTCTCACGTTCCTCCCAAAGCTCTACAGAGGAGGGCCTACTGATATCCCCGGGGTACAGAGGGCAAACTGAGGCACAGCAAAAGGAAAGTGACCGAGGCCCAAGGTCACACTAGTGGTAAGTGGCAGTCTGTGCACTTAAATGTCTCCGTGCATTGAGGGATGGGATGGATGTATGGATGGATCAGTGGACGGATGGATGAATTGGAAGGACACAGTGATGGACAGTGAAGATAAGGAAGAAGGAGGTAATCAACTGATGGATGAATGGGTGTGTGGATGGATGGGTGGCTGGCTGGACGGTTGGATGAGTAAACGGCTGTGAGTCTGCATGAATGGATAGATGGGTAGATGAATGGGTGGGTGGATGGATGGATGAAAGGATGGATGGGTGGACAGATGGATATGAGTGTGGATGGGTGGAGAGATGGGTAGAGGAATGGCTGAATGGCTGAATGGAAAGACAGATGAAGGAGGTAATGACAGATCAGTGGATGGGTGGATCCATGGGTGGAGAGAAGGTTGAATGGAGTGGATGAGCAGGTGATGAGGAGGAGATGGGATAGATGGTTGGATTATAGAGGGGTGGGCAGGTAGGTGGAGAGCTGGATGGTAGATGGATAGCTCAATGGATGGTTAGGTGTATGAATGAATGGACAGGTAGGTGTATGAATGGATAAAGAAGTCAACGAGTGGGAGGTGGGTGGATGGATATATAGGTGCATGGAAGGGTAGATGAGTGGACGGATGGATGGAGGATGGCTGAGTCAGGGGGTGGGCGGATGGATAGATAAGTGGTTTGATTGGAAGTGTGGGTGGGCTGAAGAACAGATAGGTGGGTAGGTGAGAGGGCGGCTGAGTGGGAGAGTGAGTGGGCAGACAGATGGGCCGTTGAGGAAGGATGGATAAATGATGGTAGATGGGTGGGTGGACAGGTGAACAGCAACGGCACTGGGACTGGAATCAGGGGTGTATCTGACTTCAGACCTGGGACCCTCACCCAGGGCTGCTCCAGAAATGTTTTCAAGCCCCAGGGGCCTGGACCTCTCGCCCCAGGTGGAGTTTCATGGAACCACCTCTGCTCCCCACTTCCCGAGATCAGAGCCTCTCAGCTGCATGCCCCACTGCCTGGGCCTCTTTGGGAGGGGAAATAGGGCCCTACCTTTTCCAGGTAGTTAAACTCCATTGCGATCTCCCGGAAGAAAAAGTAGATGTGGCTGCCCCACTCCACCACGTGGACAAAGTAGGGCTCTGTAGGAGACGAGGGGTCGGAACTCAGCCCGTGACAGGAGAAAGGGAGTTTCTGGGGCTGGGAACACAGTAGCCTAGGTGGCTGCTTTTACAATGAAGGGGGGGAATATAAGCTGATTACCCAGGCAAAATAAAAGAGACCAAAGTTCTGGGGGTCTTTTGGAGGGAGTAGGTGTCAGAATCCTAAAATCACCTCGTCTTCTTTCCACAGACAGCAACGTCTACTGTTTTGTCACCTTCCTCCTTCATGTGTTAAGCTGAGCTCCTACCATACCGCTCATGCTGTTCCATTTCAGGTTACTAAGCCACCCATTTCCAGCAGGTTCTACTTTAGATCCAACTTAAATCTTTCCTCTAACTTTATCTTCAAAGAGGCTAGTAGGTTCCAAAGATGAGATGGGAGCTCCCTGCCTGTCTCCTCTGGGACTGTTATTCTGGTGGGGGAATTTGATGAATGTCAGCCCTACCAGGTCTGCCCCTATCGCCCCACCTTTGAACCACTTGGAGTCGTGTTTCACGGTGCGCAGAGTGGGCCGGTCCCCGAGGCTGCGGTAGATGACGGCGTCGATGGCTAGGAAGTCGGTAACGGTGGCTGTGAAGAGCATCCCTTCTGGATGGGGGTGAGTCAGGGGGAGGCGGGTGAGAGATTAGATCATAGAGGCCGGAGGCTGGGTAGGTCAAAACTTGACTTCAAGACTGAGCCCTGAGCCTAAGTGAGCCCTAAGCCCCAGGCTGAGCCCCAACCCTGCCGAGGCCCCGACTTCAGGCTGATCCCCCAACCTCGGCTGAGCCCTGCCCTTGAGATTCTGCCTGTTTCATAGCTGGAGAGATGGTCTCCCAGCCATCTTCTAAATGACCTGACCCCAAGAGTAGAAAATGCCACGTCTTGCTGTGGACTGGGGCCCCATCAGATGGTCAGAGTTGGGGGCACTCACCAGAGAAGAGGGCAACATTGGCGTGTTTGGGGTCGTATGGGCAGCGGGCCATGCCGCTGATGTTGTCCCCGAGGGGCTGCAGTGTGTCCATCTGCGGGGGGGACAGGGACTGAGTGACAGAGCTCCTGTCTATACCTAGCAGCCCCTGGCTCCCCCAGCCACCCCCTCCAAGGGGACTCCTGGCGCCACCTTGGATGTTGTGTGACTTGGTCAGTCATTTAACCTCTCTGGGACTCAATTTACTGATCTGTAATAAATGGGTCTGAATCGATCCTAACTCATCCTATAACTGGTTTGTAGTTTAAGTTGCTGCAGCCTGTACAGGCCTCCTTTGGAAGCCTGCTCTGGAGCTCCGGGTGAGGGGTCTGGGAGGGCGTATCCAGTAAGGCTTCCTGTAGGAGATGATGTGGCCTGGGGATAGGGCATGACCAGTGGAGGGCCAGTGAGCAAAGGCGTGGAGGTTGAACCTGGGGCAGTCAGGGCTTCGAAGAGCGGTGACTCACGCTGTAGTTGGCACACACGGGGTTGAAGGCATTGGAACCACACACGAAGAGGGTGGATTCGTCCCGAAGTAGAAGCACCTTTACAAAATTTCGACACTCGCCCTGGATTGGGGCGGCGGGAAGAGAGAAGCCAGGGTGGGTGTGGTCACGGGTGTGGGCGGGGTCAGGAAAGAGGCGGGGCCTGCAAGGAGGGGCCAGGGATGTGGGCACGGCAAAATCAGGGGGCTAAACTAGGACTCGGCTGGGGGCGAGGCCATGACTAAGGGAGGGGCCCAGACAGGGAAATAGGGCACTTGACGGGGTGGAGCTATGGCAAGACGAGGGCTAAGGGCACGGCCACGACTGAGGACCACCTTGGGGGTGTGGCCAGGCTCTCGGAGTAGCCAGGGCAACACCAGGGCCCTGGCTTAGAATGAAAGCAGAAGATTTGCCCTGGGGGGTGGCCAGGACGGATTGGGGCGTGGTTGGAGGCGCGGCCAGGGCCCACTTACCTCCTGCTTGCCCTTCATCCGACACACGTTGATGTCGCTGGGGTTGGAGCGCCAGGTCAGCTTCTGGGACACAGAGAGCTGGTGAGGTGAGCGGGGTCCTTGACAGCCCTAGGAACCCTGCTAGGGAGGCCCGAATCCACCTTGCTCCCCAGCTCAGTGTCTGGGCCCCCTGGCGGGAGCCCCAAGCATTGCCCCCTCCCCTCCCTCCTGCACCCCCTCCTCACCCGCTGGTACCGCAGCTCCATGGACGTGGGGGGCTCCAGCTCCACCCGGTACAGGTTGTCCCTAGAGGAGGGGTGTAGTTAATGAGATCGGAGAGCCTCCCCTCCCCGCCCACTATTCTGACAGCAAACGTGAGGCCAACACGAGCCAAACAGGGGTGAGCCAGCGCCTCTGCCACGTGCAGCTCCGCATGTGCATGCCCTGACACGCCTCCTTGTGCCCTAAAGTGAGCCACGGGTTCTGGCACACCCCACATGCCTTACCACGCCACCTCACGCTTACACACCCCATGGCCTACACCCAACACAGCGCATTGTCTGATGCCTTTACATCCGCTGTCCCCGTCTCAGCGCCCCTAGTCTCCCCCAGGCTCTCACCGCTCCCCCCATGCCACAGAAACTGCCCTAATCAAGGTCCCTGGCCCCTGTTAAGTCCAGCGGTCACTTCTCTGTCCTCCTCCCCCTCTCCACAGCGTCTCCCCCGGCCAGTGCACCCTCGTCCTGGGACCTCCATCCTCACTGGGTTCTTGGACCCTGCACTCTCCTGGCTTCCCTCCCACCTCTCCGGGCCCTCCTCTCTCCCTGGTGGGCCCACACCTGGGTCCTCTGGCCTCTTCCCTCCCCCATCCATACCCCTCCTGGGCCGCCTTGTGCACTCTCAGGGCTGGAACCACGTCTCTGCCCGGATGACACCCACAGTCCTGTCTCCAGCCAGGGCCTCCCCTGAGCTCCAGATTTGGGGTCCAGCTAACCCTCAAGGTCTCCACGAGGGGGCTCAAAGGTGTCTCATACTCTGTCTCACGCTCAGCTTGGCCACACGGCACCCTGCCATCCCCCAAATCTGCTCCTGCCCTGTCCACCATCTCGGCTGAGGGCAACTCTATCCCCACGACATGGGAGTCACCTTCAACTCCCTTCTCCTTCCCTCCCAATATGTCACCTCTGCCTTCAGTATCTAGCGAGGGTTCACCCACTTCTCACATCCTCTATGACCACCACCCTAGTTCAGCCCCCATTACTGCCCACCTAGACCAGCATTGTCCCCTCTGCCCTAGTCTAGTGGCTCCTGCCCTCACCAGTACAGTCTGTCCTCCCCCAGCCGCCACCAGAGGGCACCTGTGAGCACCTGAGTCAGGTCCTGTCCCTCCTCTGCCCACAGCCCTCCAGGGTCCCACCTCCCTTGGGGGTAAAAGCTCAAGTCCTCCCCTGCAGCCCACAAGGCCCTGCCCTCCCTGCCGCGTCCCCTCCCTGCCCTCCCCTCCTCCTTCTCTCCCCCTCACTCACTCTGCTCCAGCCACACGGGCCTCCTTGCTATCCCTCCACCATGCCAGGCAGAGTCCGGCCCCAGGACTTTTGCACGGGCTGTGTCCTATGCCCTGACTTCTCCCTCTCCCTCAGATTTCCTTATAGCTGGCTCCTCATCAGTTCTCAACTCAAACGTCACCTTCTCAGAAAAGCCTTTGGGGTGCCACTTCAGCACCCCCTCTAGCACCCAGTGAATTTTGACCAAACAGCTGTCCCTACCTGGTAACACATCATAGCAAGCTCTGGGCTCCAACCACACCCAGAGTTCAGCACCCTTAAAAATCCCACCCCAGGGACACACATTCACACTGCAGCCAAACAACAGGCCCCAGCATGCAAACCTCCCTAAAATGCTACCACCTACTCCCCCACACCTCAGCCTGCACACTCTGCCCGACAGTCCCTCGTACCTGTCCCCGATGAAGAGCGTCCTGTTGACCCGCAGAACGCGCTGGATGTTGAGATCGTCGGTGCCCTCTGCGGGGGTCAGGTGTCCTGGCCCGCTGCCCACGAACACGGGATAGTGGTTCAGGTCTGGGGGGAGGGCGAGGAGGGGTGTGATCCAGGGCCAGGGTGAGCCTGGCCTGGTGAGCCCCCGGGGGAGGGGGCAGCAGATCCAGCTGGGGAGCAAGACCCTCCCTTGGGACTCCCCCTCTCCAGGCCCCCCCCACTCACAGTCCCTGGGGGCCACGCTGAGTGGCGGCGGCTCCTCGGGGAAGAGGCCGTGGGAGCCTCCCAGTAGCAGCAGCAGGAGCAGTAGGGCCGGGCGGGGAGGGGGCGCTCGCGGAGTCCGCATGGCGAGGTCAGGGCGACAGGAGGTGACACCTGCGAGCGAGGGGCCATGCGGTGAGCCGTGTGGCTTGCAGTCCCCATTGCTGCCAGCAGAGGGAGCGCGAGAGCCGCGGCGGCGGGGACCTTCAATTTCCAGAAAAATTCCCCATTGGGGGGTAATCATTTAAAAATAACAACAATCATGGCAACAACAATAACACCAGCACTTATTAATTACCAGAACAACTTTCTGACCACATTTTAGTGAGAGCTCAGGAAACGGTTTCTAACAAAAAATGGATAATCATGAGAATATTGATTTTAAAAATTAAATGATTTTAGATTAAAAATTAATAATAATAACAGATAAACAGGGACTTCCCTGGTGGCGCAGTGGTTAAGAATCCGCCTCCCCAAGAGGGAAGAGATATGGGGACATATGTATAAGTGATTCACTTTATTATAAAGCAGAAACTAACAACACCATTGTGAAGCAATTATACTCTAATAAAGATGTTAAAAAAAAAAAAGAAGAATCCGCCTCCCAATGCAGGGGACACGGGTTCGAGCACTGGTCCGGGAAGATGCCACGGAGCAACTAAGCCCGAGCGCCACAACTCCTGAGCCTGGGCTCTAGAGCCCACGAACCATAACTACTGAGCCCACGTGCTGCAACTACTGAAGCCCGCGTGCCTAGAGCCCGTGCTCCGCAACAAGAGAAGCCACCGCAATGAGAAGCCTGTGCACCGCAACGAAGAGTAGCCCCCGCTTGCCGCAACTAGAGAAAGCCCACGCGCAGCAGCGAAGACCCAGTGCAGCCAAAAATTAAATAAATGAATAAATAAATTTTAAAAAAAGAATTCTTAGAGTTAAAACACAAAAACCTTAAAATGAAAGTCTCAAAAACCAAAAATTCAAAGGCTCTTGGAATTTTATAAACCACAATCTGGGAACTGCAGTACTTTAGAATAGCAGAATATTCTAGCTGGCCAGGGACCTCAGAGGCCCCGGTAAGTCTAACTTCCTTCCCGATAACAGCCTTTCTGTCCTCTCCTGGAATACCTCTGTGACAGGAGCCTCACGACCTCTTCAGGGGGCCTGTTTCCCGCTCCCGCTCAAGGGAATTTGGAGAAACTTCCAGGTGTGTAGAGTGGAGACCACCCCCCACCCGTCCCAAGTGATGATCTGGTGGGCGGTGTGAACAGAACTCACCCTCTGGAACCCAGCCCTCCACGCCCCTCCCAGAAGGAGTGCAGTCCGCAGGCCCCAAGAAGACACCCGCAGCCTCTGGGCAAGCCCCGTGCCTCAGTTTCCCCGTCTGAGCAGCAGGTACATCTCCGAGCCCTGCCCCCAGCCTTGGGGTGCGGGGATCCCGAACCCGTGGAGGTGGACGCGAGGCGGGAACTTTGGCCCTGGAACGCCTGCCTCTGAGGATTCAGGGCCAAAAAACAGGAAGGCCTTGCGTGGAACAGCAAAGTTTCCTCTCTGTGACCCTGAACTTCCAGGATTTGTGACTCAGCGGACGCCAGGATCTCACGTGTGCGCGGATCTGGCTCTACTTCCTTAAGAGTTTCCTTCCCCGACTCCTCCCCTGCTTAGCAACGTCCCGTGGCTCCCAGCGACCCCCGAGCCAGGCCCCAGACACTGCATTCAAGACTCACAACGGGATCACCATCCCCGCTGCTGCCTACCCCAGCCTACAAGCTTCCTCTTTACAACACCTGCCGGGGCACCCCGTCTCTGGTGTTCTGTCTGCTCTGTTTCTTCTCTTTTTTTTAAAAGATTGATTGATTGATTGATGTATTTATTTACCTGCCGGGGCACCCCGCCTCTGGTGTTCTGTCTGCTCTGTGCCTTCTTTTTTTTTTTTTAAGATTTATTTATTTACTTATTTATTTTTGGCTGCGTTGGGCCTTCGTTGCTGGGCGCTGGGCTTTCTCTAGTTGCGGCGAGCGGGGGTTACTCTTCCTTGCGGTGCGCAGGCTACCAACTGCGGTGGCTTCTCTTGATGCGGAGCACGGGCTCTAGCTGCGTGGGCTTCAGTAGTTGCGGTGCGTGGGCTCAAGAGCACAGGCTCAGTAGTTGTGGTGCACAGGCTTAGGTCTTCCGCGGCATGTGGGATCTTCCTGGACCAGGGCTTGAACCCGTGTCCCCTGCATTGGCAGGTGGATTCCTAACCACTGCACCACCAGGGAAGTCCCTAAACATTTTTTTTAACATTGTGGTAAAATGTATAACAAAGTTTGCCATCTTAACCATTTTTAAGTGGCACTAAGTATATTCACATTCTTGTGCAACCATCCTCACCATCCATCTCCAGAACTTTCTCATCTTCCCAAACTGAAACTCTGTCCCCATTAACTTGACTTCCCATCCCCTCCCCCAGCCCCTGGTCCGCACCATCTACTTCCTGTCTCTATGGCTGTGACTCCTCCAGGGACCTCACACAAGTAGAATCAGACAGTATTTGTCCTTCTGTGTCTGGCTTATTTCCCTGAGCATCATGTCCTCAAGGTTCATCCATGTTGTAATGAGTGTCAGAATACCTTGACTTTTTAAGGCTCAGTAATATTCCACTTTGTGGATAGACCACATTTTATTTATCCATTCGCCTGTTGATGGACACTGGGGCTGCTTCCACCTTTAGGCTATGTTGTGAATGGGTGTGCAAACATTTCTTTGAGACCCTGCTCTCAATTCTTTTGGGTGTATGTGCAGGCGTGGAATTGCTGGATCGTATGGTGATTCTATGCTTAACTTTTGGAGGAACTGCCATGCTCTTTTCCAAAGAGGCTGCACCATTTTACATTCCCACTGGCATTGCCCATGAGTTCCAATATCTCCTGCCAACACTATTCTCTGTTTTTTGATAGTAGCCATCCTAATGGGTGCGAGGTGGTGCTCTGTGCCTTTTACCCCATGTCTTATCAGAATAACTTTTTTTTTTCTCTCCTTCCTTTGGTACGCGGGCCTCTCACTGCCACGGCCCCTCCCGCTGCGGAGCACAGGCCCCGGACGCGCAGGCTCAGCGGCCACGGCCCACGGGCCCAGCCGCTCCGCGACACGTGGGATCCTCCCGGACCGGGGCACGAACCCGCGTCCCCCGCATCGGCAGGCGGACTCTCAACCACTGCGCCACCAGGGAAGCCCCCCAGGATAATTTTTAACTTCAGAAACTTCAGGACAACAGCTTCCACTCGTGGGCCATGCAGCATTGTGGTGAGGGGAGGGGCTCCAAGGCCATAAGTGTTCAAATCCCAGCTCTGCTATGTACATGCTGTGTGACCCTGAACAGGTCACTCCACCCCTCTGGGTCTCAGTTTACTCACCTGTGAAATGGGCATGGTAACAGTATCAACCTCACGGGCCTGTGGTCGGTGTTAGCAAAGTGCCTGGCATGCTGCAGGTGCTCAGTAAATGCTAATTATTATTGTTGCTGTTGCTGTTGGTATATTGAGTATCAGAGGCCGGGCTGGGTGGTTTCCAGGAATTGCTTCATGGAGACCCCTGATGGCTCTAGTACGGTTGGTATAACATTCAGTCCATTTTGCAGATGGGGAAACTGAGGGATTGATTGAGGGGCCATGACCCACCAGAGAGGATGTAGCAGCTGGATTGAACCCAGGGCTCTCTGCTACCAGGATTTTGCTCCTGGAGGTTGAGCGTACGAATGGTCACGGCAAGGCCGATAATCACCCGTTCCGCCATCCCTCAACCCAGTGAGGCCAGCAGTTATTGAACACTCAGTTCACAGATGGGGAGACTGAGGCCCCAGGTCGGGATGGGACCTCACGGCTCATTTTTTCTCCTGGTTTTCATAACTTTGTGAAGCAGCAACTCGGGGCTAGAAGGCTGTTCCTGTCCTCCCTCTGTCCACAGCTGCCCCCAGCCCCTCAGAACCACCCTGGGAACCCTGAAACCCAAACTGGGCTTTTCTTACCAGCCCCATTGTTCCTGAGCCAAAGACAAGGGTGTCGGCCTCCCAGTCCCTCCCCTGCCCTGAGGGCCCCATAGCCCAGCTCCCACCCCCTACCTGGTCCCCTGGCTTCCAGTCCCGCCCCTTCAGTATCCTCCTCAAGGTAGCAAAGGAATCTTTCTAGAACCCAAATCTCACTTGTTTCTTCCCTGATCTAAACCAGGGTCTCTCCCCTTCGGCACTGCTGACATTCAGGGCCAGGTCATTCTTTGGGGTGGGGAGGTTCTGGGCGCTGCCGGGTGTGGCGCAGTATTCCTGGCCCCCACCCACTCGATGCCAGGAGCATCCCTCAATCGCGACAACCAAAAATGTCCCCAAACACCGCCCAGTATCCCTTGGGGGGCAAAACCACCCCCAGCTGAGAACGTCTGCTCTAAACCCTTCTATGGCTCTCCAGTGCGCTTGAAACGAAGTCCCCTCCCTTCCATCTCCACCTCTGAGGATCTGCACACGCTGTTCCCTCTGCTTGGAACACCTTCCTCCTGCTCCCAGTAACCTGGTGAACACGCTCGCTCGTCAGGTCTCAGACATCTCCTCCAGGAAGACTCCCCAGATCAGCCCGGACTGACTTCCTCTGGGCTCCTGCCTGCCTGTGCCGGAGGGCCCTGCTCACCCGATCTTCCAAATGCCTGGTTAACTGTTCATCTTCCCCACTGGACTCTGAGCTCCCCGAGAGGGCGGGACTGAGTCTGTCTTGGCCACCACTGTGTCCCCACTGCCCAGCATAAGGCCTGGCATTCAGTAGAAGCTCAATAAAGAATAAAAGTAGCAAACACCAAGCACTTGTGATGTGCCAGGCACTGTCCTAAGGACTTAAATGAACTCATTTGATCCGCACAACACATCGGAGAGGTGGGTGCTGTGCCCCTTACAGAGATGAGGAAACTGAGGCACAGAGAGGTGAAGTCACTTGCCCAAGTGGAAACGGTGGAGCCAAGACTGAAACCCGCTCAATCGACACTTGTTAGTTTGACGATCATGCAGAGCTGAACCCCACATGCTCTTTGGGGGAGTCTGGGTCACGTCGGGGCCAACCCACTGCACCTGGCCTCAGTTTACCCCCCTGACCTGGGGTTATCGGAGAGGTGGCACCTCTCCCACCCCTCCAAGACCATCTGCTTCTCTCCATGAAACTCGAGGCATCTCTGCCAGCAGCTGTCCGGCGCCCACCTGCCTGGAAGTGGCCCCACCGCCGGCCCTGGCACCTGGTCACTGGGAGCCGCACTAGCTCCCAACCCCGGGGCCAGGCGTGGGGAGCTGCGTGGCCAGAGTGTGCACCCCTTGGCGTGCAGGGCACCCATGTGTCTGCCTACCTGCAGCCCTGGAGACATGCATCCATGCACATGGGGGTGGGAGGGACAGTCATAAAGAGATAGAGGTCCACCCCCAGCCGGGAGGGCTCACGCTGCGGCACGGCCTCTCTGCCTGACCTCCCAACCGTCACTCCAAGCCTTGGTACAGTCCCACTATACAGACGAGGAAACTGAGGCAGGGATGGAGACTCCCCCCAGGCCACCTGGCTTCACCCTCCCATCGACCTTCCCAGGTACCATATGGCCTTAGCTACTCTAACTTCATCAAAAGTTCAAATTTCCTTCTGGAACATTTTTTCCCACCTGGCCAGGGCTACCTGGGCTACCCCAGGGCTTCAGCATACATTTTAGGATCAGCTGGTAAGTTCCAAAACAAATAACATCATAAAACATGTTGGGATTTTCACCGGAATGGTGCTGAACGCATAGACCAAATTGATCTATTGACGGACAGGCTCCCTGTCTCCGCTAATGGTTCAGGCCCCACCTGGGAGTCACCCCCCCACCAGCTCCCTTCAGCACCGGCCCCTTCTTTTCTCACCCTCACATCCAATGCCAGCAAGTCCTGTGGGGTCTTCCAAATTCATCCAGAATTCTCACCCCTCTCTAGCCTGTTCCTTGGTCGACCCCCAGCATCTCCTGCCTGGACCCCACAGTCCCCTCCACCCGGTCCACAGCTCCCACCCTTCATCCCCAAAGTCTGTTCTCCCCGAAGCCGCCACCAGAGGGCGCGCGTGAGCACCCGAGTCAGGCCCCGCCCCTCCTCTGCCCACAGCCCTTCAGGGCTCCCACCTCCCTCCCAGTAAAAATCGAAGTCCTCCTGGGGCCCACAAGACCGTGCGCGACCTGCCCCGTCCCCTGCCTGCCGTCCTCTCCTTCCTCTCTCCCCCTCGCTCACTCTGCTCCAGACACGTGAGCCTCCTCACTGTTTCTCCAGCACACCAGGCCCGGTCCTGCCCCAGGGCCTTTGCACGGGCTGTTCCTCACTCCTGAAAGCCTTTTCTCTCAGATACCCACATGGCTCCCTCCTTATTTCAGGTCTCCACCCCCACCCCCTGGACTCTAGCAACCCCTTCCCTCCCCATGCACCCACCTCCCACCTGGGGTCCAATGTCACACTCTCAAAGGGTCCTCTTAGACCCTCTGTTACTTCGAATATGGTCCTCGGACCACCAGCAGCAGCAGCCTCACTTGGGAGCGGTTATAAATGCTGAGTCCTGGGACTTCCCTGGTAGTCCAGTGTTTAAGACTCCATGCTTCCATGGCAGGGGCATAGGTTTGATCCCTGATCCGGGCAGTTCCGCATGCCATGTGGTGCAGCCCCCTCCCCCCAAAAAAAAGTCTACACGGGGATGCCCCCCCCTCCAGGAAGCCTTCTCTAACTGCCTTCCCTGGGGAGCTCCGTTTCCCCCGGCTCCCCCAGCCATGACCCCGCCCTCAGCTCCACCCAACCTCACCAACTTGGGAGCATCTGTGACCAGCTCTGGCTCTTTGTACCTCAAATTGGAAGCTATTCATTCACTCATTGGATGAGCAATTACTGAGCACCAGTTGTGCGCCAGACACTGTTCCCAGCATGGGGCCGCAGCGATGGCCAAGACAGTTGCAAAGCCCTGCCTCTGGGGGGTTCCCAGTCCAGTGGGGAGATAGGGGTACACACATTACCAGAAAACAGAACTCAGCTTCTGACAATAATATCGAAGCCTGAAGATGAAAATGCAGAGAATGATGGAGAGTGATGGCAAAGGGGCTGCTTTGGCTGGTGGTCAGGGGACCTCCTGGAGAGGGAACTGAAAAGGCAAAGCCCTGGAGGCTGGAACCATCAAAGGAACAGCAAGGAGATGCCGATGGGCGGGGAGGCTGCCATATCGTAACAGAGGAGCCCTGGGACTTTCCCCCTTTTCCAGACAAGACACAGAGCCTCAATTTTCTCATCTGTAAAATAAGGCACTAGAACAGGGCCTGGCACACGTGTTTACTCTCTGTGAAATGACCTTGCTGGGTGACCTTGGGCCAGCAGCTTGCCCTCTCTGGGCCTCTCCATACCACAGCAGGTGACTCAGTGACCCGAGGCCAGGCTCGGAGCCCCTGTTTCTCCATCTGCCGTGGTAAGGATGGGGGCGGGATGCCCGTCTCCAGTTCCATGGAAGGAGCTCCTGTCAGCCCAGCCGCCCCAGGATTCCAGCTCCGGGGCCCGGCGTCCCCGAGCGGATCGAGTAACCTGGCGAGGCAGCCGGGCCCCTGCGTCGTCCAGGTCTAGTTACCAGCTCTGCTTACAGCTGCCTCCTCCACCTGCCTCAGTTGCCCCCAGCGCAGCCCAGCCGGGCTCTGGGGCTGTCTAGGAACTTGGCAGAGTAGCCAGAGGGAGTCCCTTGGGGCCCAGGCCACGGGGGCGCTGAGGAGAGGGGCTCCCTCGCCCCGCAACGTTCGCACCACGCTGGTTAACTCATCCCTCCCCAGCCTGGGAGGCGGCCAGCACATCCTCTCGGTCCTCAGCCTTCCTCCCTGTGTTCTCGGTTCCCAGAACCTCAGCTTCCCCATCAGTGACTTGAGCACGATAACCATCCCCAACAGGTTATCACGATGGGTAAATAAGCTCCAGATAGTAGGTGCTTAATAAACTATTGACTGCTGTGCGGCCCAGGGTTACATCCTTCCCCTCTCTGGGTTTGCTTCTGCCTCTGTAAATCAGGGATGAGAACATTGGCTCCACGGGGGCAAGGGGTCTGGTGCACAGCAGGCACTCAACAAATACCGGCTGAATGAATGTCCCACAAAAAGATCCAATTTATGAAAGAGCTACAAAGATCTGTTTATTCCAGACTTCCTGAGCACCTACCGTGTGCCAACATGGCCGGGGATTCAGCCCTGACCGGGGTCATGCACAGAGCCGGGCATGCAGTAAGCACCCAATTAATGCTGAGCATCTCGTTTAAAGAGGATGGTGCTCAGAGTACCCGAGTCGACTCCCCGGGGCACCCCACAGCAGCCCAGCAGGGCAGGGATTTAAGCTAAAATTTGATGAAGCCCCTACTGTGTGCCAGCTGCTCGACCAAGCCTTTCACATGTTTGGTTTCCTGCCCACGCCAACCCTATGAGGCAGTGACCAGCACCATTATCCCCACTTCACAGAGGGAAAAACTCAGGCTCAGAGAGGTTAAGACACTTGGCCAAGGTCTCACAGCACAGAAGGGTGTAGTTGGGATTCGAACCCAGGCCACGTGGCTAAACTGCCTCTTACTGTCATTTACCGAGTGCCCACAATGTGCCATCTGTCAACGAGGCTGCACAGCCTAATTGCACATCTTGCAGATACGCAAGCAGAGACCCAGAGAGAGGCTGCCCCAGTGCCAGGCCACTCAGAGAGCCAGTGGGGAGACCAGGTGTCAGAAGCAGGACCTTGAGTGGGGGACATGGACAGGTCCCCGGGGCTCCCAGCCAGCCAGACAGGGGGCACTCCTGGGTAATTAATTTTAATCACTGTTTGGAAATTGGGCTGCCAGGAGGCAAATCGGAAGCAGCAACTTGTAATTAGGAATGGGGAAGGGGGGCGCTGCTTTCTTGGTGATGTGGCGACCATTCTGAGGAAATTAAAGTGTCATTTATACCCAGCGGGTAATTAGGGGGCCTGGGAGGGGGCCACTCGAGGGGGCTGGGGGCTCCTAGGGAATCTGGGATGGCACTGGGAGTTGGGGGTCAGGAACCCACAGATTCCCAAGTGGGGGGCCCTGAGCCGGCCTGGGGGCAAACGTACTCTGGTCTCAACCACAATTTGGAGGAAACACAGAAGAGCAGGGTGGTGCTCTTGGGACCCAGCTTTGGGAGACAGAGGGGAGTAAGGCTTGGCTCTAGGGGGCTCCACTGTAGGGAGGGCAAACAGATCTGGTCCCTGCCCTTGGGGTCCTCGATCTGGAGGAAGCAGAAGATGGTGAGCCCGGCCCCTCTCACTTGGGGTTCTGGGAGCCCTCCTCTCCCCGAGGCTGATCCTCCCAACCAGAAGTCCCCCAGTCACTATCCCTCTCTAGAGGCCCTGTCTGGGAGGCCACAGGGATCCCCAAGTGGGATGAGACCAGAAAGGCAGGTCTGGAGGGGGACACGGCTGAGCGATGCTGGGCGGGAGGCTGGCGGGGCCCTGCCAAGTGCTGCTGGGAACGGAAGACCTGGCGATGAACTTGAAGAAGACAAAGGCGGGAAATGGGTCCTGGGGTCCTAGAGGACCACAAGTCCTGGTGAGTCAGGGCTCAGGAATGGTGGAGATGCTGGCAGAGTGACGTGGGTTCTGGGGGCTGGGGCGTGAGAGCAGTGCATCAATGGAGCAAAACGGCGAGGGGACAGGGGCCCCCGTTTTGCTGGGTGACCTTGGGGAATCTGCCACCCCAATCTGTGCCTCACTTCTTCCCAGACCCTGGGACTTAGACATTCAAGGGGAAATAACAGCAAACATTTATAGAGCACCTATTGTGTTCCAAGCCCTGTGCAAAGGGCTTTGCAGAAAGTACTGGTGGGGTAGGTAGGAGGGGTTTCCTCACCATTTTACACGTGAGGAATTGCAGGCAGCCCAGAGTGGGCAAGTAATATGCCCAAGTTTGCACAGCTAGGAAAAGGCCAGACTGGGTTTTGAACCCAGGCCATATGGTCCAGACACCACACTCTTAACCTTAGCACTATGTGCCCCCAGAGAAAGGGGCTCTCAGTCCCCCACATCTAGTAAGTCCAAAATCTATCCTGATCCACCCACTTCTTTTCCCCTCTACTGCCTCACCCTGGCTGGCCCCCATCATGGTTCATCTGGACCAGCGCAGACGCCTCCACCCTGGTCCCCCAGCTCTGGCCCTTGCTGCCCACAGTCTGCTCCCTGCAGCAGCCAAAAGGCGCCTGTGAGCACTTAAGTCAGGCCCCGCCTCTCCTCTGCCCAGAGTCCTCCAGGGCTCCCACCTCACTGGGATAAAAGTCCAAGTCCTCCCTGTGGCCCACAGGGATCTGCATGACCTGCGCCGTCCACTCCCTGCCCTCCCCTCCTCCCTCTCTCCCCCTCGCTCCCTCTGCTCCAGACACAGGGGCCTCCTCACTGTTCCTCCAACACACCGTGCACTTTGCACGGGCTGTGCCCTCTGCCCGGAAGGCTCTTCCAGTTCTCTGCATGACTGGCTCCTTTTCATTTTCCAGGTCTCAGCTCAAACACCACCTCCTCAGAGACACCCTCCCTGACATCATCAGCTAAAACAGCCCCGCCCTTCTCAGTGTCATTCCTCGGGGCACTTGTTATACTCGATTCACTTTCTTTCCTGAGTTAGTGTCCATGTTCCCATCTAGTGTGAGCTTGGCAAGGGCAGGGCCTGGTCTGCCTTGGTCATTGCTGGGTTCCCAGCACCTGGCACACAGTAGGCAGTCATTAAATATCTGTCAACTCATGAAATGAGAGCAAAGAGCCCACAGCTCTCAATGAGATCAGGACCAGAGGCCACAAGCTTCTGCTTTTCAAAATTATTCCTTTTCCCAGAGTAAGAAAAGAACAGGTCCAGACCTGGCACTTTCCCTGCATCCTCTTGTTTAAATGTTCAACCCTAAGGGAGAGAGAATAGCATCCATGTTTCACAGATGGGGAAACTGAGGCTTAGAGAGGGGGCATGAGGGAGTGAGTGAACGAAGAGATGAATTCCAACCCAGGTAAGTCTGACCCAACTGTTGTGGCAATCTCTAAAGGCAAAAATTCAGAGGGGCTGTCTCAACTGCCCCAGGGGATTCTTACTGGGCCTTCAGGAAAGGGAGAAGGTTCTGAAACTATCAGAAAACATGTCGCTTCCCCCTGGTGAACTCCTACACATCTGTCATGGTCCTAGAGGCAATGCCCATCCTCGATGCATCTTCTCTGATCCACTGGGAAGAGCCAGATTTCCTCAGCCCCATTTTGCCCCAACTCTGATCCCATGTAGCCAAGAGGGCCAGGGTCTGCCTGTTTCCCCTCCCTGAGCCTGGAAGACCCTTGAGGGCCAACCAGGCACTAGAGCTAAATCTCCCTCTCTGCAATCCCAGCATCACCCAGCCCAGGGCCAGGCACACAGAGGCCACTGGGAGCATCTGTTTGGTGACTGACCTTCCCTACCACTCTAGACCAGGTCTCCCCCGTGCCCTCCTGAAAACCCACGTACCCACAATCCTCTCTGGGATCCTGCAGTTGGGAAGTTCTCTCCTAGGTCAGCCCTTGGAAGGCAGGCTCAGCCTGGGACAAAATGCACCCTGGGAAATGTAGTCCTCACTAGACTGGGCTTCCCTCCCAGCAGGCCCTGGGGCTACCACCTTTGGACCCTGGGGCTACCACCTTTGGACCCTGGGGCCAGCGAAGGAGCTTCAAGGGTGGCTGGTAGGAGGCCACCCCTGTATCCCTGCCCAAAGAGATGGAAGAGGGGGTCCTTGGCCTCCCAAGTCACCTCCTTAGCACATTCTAATGCCTGCCACTTCATCTGGACATCCCTCAAGGGCAGGTGATGAACGACTGTGATAATAAGAGAGAATTATGTGGCTCAGGCCCAGACCTCTCAGGCCACACATCAAACCCTGGCTCTGGCAAGCCAAACCTACACCGATCACAATGGTGGGGGTATCTGGCGTGTGGGTCTGTCCCCTGAAGCCGACTCCTAGATAATTTGACCACGGGATGTGGGGCAGGCGGCCGGGGCCCCCTCCCAGGCTGCCATGAGCCTCAGTGTCCCTGTTTCTGCTAAATGAGGCCCCACCCACGGTCAACCCCAATCACCACCGGGTCTTGGATGAATCAGTCTGAGAAACTGCAGCCCCTTAAATGGCTTAGAATTTTGGAATCACTGTATCCTAAACATTTTCCCAGCATTCTGGAAAGCCTGTCTCCTGGTAGCTATCCTTCCCCACGGCTGCTCAAGGTCTGAAACGTGGCCCATTCCCTCCCCTGCTCTAAGATCTCCGATGGCTCCCTATTGCCCTCGGGATAAAGCCTGCTCCCCAGCTTGGCATCCGCGGCCCCTGTCACCTCTCAGGCCTCATTGCTTATTGTCTCCCACCCTTAAAATGGCCCAGTCACTCAGGAGTCCCCCAACACACCCCTCCGTGGTTTTCCCCACTGCTCCCTCCACCTGGGATCCCTGTCCCCCTCGCCTCCTGGCAACTGCCTTCTCACCCCTCAAGGCCAGTACCAGCATCTCCTCCTCCAGGCAGGGGATGCTGGCACTGGCATCCCTGCTTCCACCTGTCCTGACCCTGGCTGAGTCCTCTCTGGGTTCCCCATCATCACCTGGCAAAGGGCTGGGCACACAGGACAGGGCCACACCACAGGGTCAGTTAGGGACACCCTCCTTCCCGGGAGATGGGCAGCGACTGGCACATCCTTCAGCCCCGGGGGACCCAGCTTACCTGTCCCGCCAGCTGACGTCAGGGTCACCTTTGCAAGGACAGTTTGATTTCTATCTTCCTGGTCCAGCCCCCGGTAACCCCAGCAACTCTCGGCTCAAGCCCTGGGCAGCCACTGCAGATGACAAACCCTCCTGCAGCTCACATCTCCAGCACCTTCTTTGACCAGAGGACAGAAGTGAATGGCCCCTCCCTGGTGACTCAATACCTCCGCTGGGAGTCGTGCTCTCACCTCAAAGCAGAGGAGGCGACAGGACCCTTAGGCCCCATGGGTGCTCAGCGCTAGCAGAAGGCAGGTGGGGACTGGAGGGAGAGGTTACAAATCCAGGGTATTCCTTGGGACCTCTCTCTGCCTTGTCTCCCTCCACTCAGGTCCTAAAACCTTCTGGGGAGATCGCAGCCCAGAGAGGGCTACAGACCTGTCTGAGGCCACACAGCAGCACCCCTGCTCTCAGGCCCCAGCCTTCTCTATGATGCTTTTTTCTTTTTAGAGAGGGGTGGGGCATTGGAAGCTCCAGGTCTAATTTCTGCCCTGCCCAGGTTGGCTGGGTGGGGAGCCAGGGTTTCCAAGGAAACCTTTGGGCTGGCATTTTGGGTTTCAGCAGATGTGGAGGCTCCTTTCCCCCTTGACCCCGTCTAACAGCCCCAGCAGTGGAGAGGCCTGGCTTCCCTCTCCACCCATTCTGGGCCTCAGTCTCCCTGTTTGTTCTTGGGAATGGGCCAGTTCAGGGTGGACACGCTACAGTTTAACGAGTCTCCTGCCAGTCTGCCACCTACCCAATATCCAAGGTCCTCTGTGCCACAGGGATCCCCCAGCTACCTTCCCAAAGAGCTCAGGACCCCCTCCCAGGAGAATACTGACCCCACCTATGACTCCCAGCCTCTCCCCACACCCTGTACTCTGTCTAAATAGAGTTTCAGCAATTGCTCAGATACATTCAAAAATTTCAAAATTTCATCCTTGAGAGAAAACATGTGTACTAGGATATGGGAAAGGGACTGGCCAGCATCTGTAGGGGAGGGATGCCCCGGGGGTACTGAACTTTGATTTTGGAGAGTGCGCTGTACCCTTGAGAAGCTGAGGGAACCCAGAAAAGTATGAAGCAATGCAATTTTGCAAACTGGGGGGGGCTTTTCTGAAGCCCCAGCCATTAGTCCCCCCCTTCCTCCTTAAACCCAAAAGAGACCCCCAAAACTTAAGGGCCCAATCCCGTAACCCCAAGCCCCAGTTCCCCTCCAGTCTGGGAGTCAAAGATGACAGCCTCAAGGGGGAGGATGCCAAAGACCTCAGCCAGACGGGGCCAAACAGGGGTTGAGGGTCTGGGAATCGCCCCCAGCCCCAGGACGCTTGCAAAAACTCCCAGCTTCAGCGTCTACACGTCCGGGCAGGGGCAGAGCAGGGCGGAGGTGCCCCAAACTCGGAGGGCACCCTGAGGGGGAGAGCGGGACAGGGGGCACGTGACCCCCACCCTGGAGACCAATCAGCGCCCACGGGAGGGGGCCACACTCGGCGCCCCCCACCCCTCCCAGCGCTCTCGGAGAGAGACGCTTTCTTTGTCCCTTTGTCAGCTCTTGGGGGGCCCCGAACCCTTGGGCTCCCACTGCATCGGGGGGGAACCGGACCGGCTGACTCTCTCCCCCCACCGCGGCCCCTACCCCGCGGCCCGGGCCCTGGACTCGTTCAGGGGCGCCCAAGGTGCGGCGGCTGGACCAAGGAGTGGGGCGGAGGGGCCTCACCTCGCTGGGACCACCGCACCAGCCCCGGGGGGCCCTCGACTTAGCGCCCAGGGCCCCGCCCCCCAGCACCACCTCCCACCCTCGGCCAGCAGGCCCCCTGCCTGCCCTGAAACCCCCACCTGGGCCCAAATCCAGCTCCCCAGCGGCGCAGCCGCGAGCCCCCATTATTATGCCTCTTACGGCCCCCCCGGACAAAACCTCCACCCGTTGCGGTGCCGACAGAACCCCCATTATAGCTCCACATACAGGCCCCCAGTCAACAATCCAGGCCCCCCCAGCTGCGGTGCCATTAAACACCCCCATTATGGAGTCTCATTCAGCGCCCCAGGCCCAAATGCAGACCCTTCAAAGCGTTGTTACTGGACCCCCGTTATATCGCTCCATACTGCGACCCCCCTAAAATCCAGCCCCCTCCCCAGTTGCGTTGCCGGCAGATCCTCCCGTTACAGAGCTCCACAAACCCCCTCTCCGGCCCTAGTCCATCCCCCTCGCAGTGGCGGGGCCCCCAGGCCCCCCATTATAGCGCCTGACCCGGCCACCCCAGCCAACAATTCAGCCCCCAGCTGCGTGCCGACAGACACCCCCGGGATAGCGCCTCCCCAGCCCCCCCTCTTGCAGACGCCCCGGGGCGCTTACCTCGGAGCCGCGGCCGCCGCGAGTGCGCGGGAGGGAGCTCGAGGGCGGGAGGGCGCGGGTGTGGGGGGGGGGGCGGTTCGTGCGCGCACCTGTCCCGGCCCGGCCGGCTCAGCCAGGCATCCCGGGGTGGGGAGGGGGGCTGGGGGCGCGCGCTCTCCCCGCCCCCGGGCCCGCTGCGCTGCGCTGGGGGAGGGGGCTCAGCCCCGGCCCCCGGCGCGCTGGCGTCGGCTCCGGGGGGGGCGCTGCGCGGCGGCCGGACCGGGGGCGCGCCGCGGCCGCATCTCCTCTGCCCGCCGCGGCCGCCGCTGCGACTCGCGACTCTGCCACCTCCGCCCCCCCTCACCCGGCAACCCCCCCCTTACCAAGCCGGGCCGGAGCCGAGCAAAACCCGGCCCGGAGCAAAGGCGGCGCGGAACGGAGGGCGGAGCCAGGTGGGCGGCCGGCGGCACTGGGGGCGGGGGCGGGGGCGGGGGTGGAGGGTGGAGGAGTGACCCAAGAGAAGGTACCCTGCTTTTGTCCCGGTGGAGGGCCTGATCGCCGCTCCCCTCCCCAAATTACTGCCCCGGTCCATTCTGGCCAGTCCCGCATACCCAGAATCCATCCTCTATCAGATCCGCGGGGATCATGGGGATGCTGCGGCGTCAGGAACTCTGGGGGTCTACATGGCCCTCTTCATATATGAGGACATTTATTCAATCCACAAGCATTATATTAAACAATACTCAGTAGACATGTAAGGAAACTGAGGCATGGGGGGCGTCTTGTCCAAGGTCACCCAGTTGGAAAGTGGCAGAACTGGGATTTGAACAGAGCAAGCTGCCTGCAGAGACCATGGCTATTTTCTGTCCCAGCGCCCATGGGGCCTGACGGGAAAAGAGGTTCCCAGGGGGCTGCAGCATACCCTCAGCTGGTGGGGAGCACTCTGGCCCCCTGCCTTTGGGACTCCAAGACAAACTGGTCTTCCTGTTTCCGAGACCTCCCTGTAACCTCCCTGCCCCTTTGTGACCTTAGAAAGAGAGCTCCTCTCAGGACCTCAAGGTCCCTCTCTGTCCAAAGCACCTCTCCATATGGGTGTGACTGTGTATGTCTCCCCCACTGAGCTGCACGCTGTCCCGGTCCCTCTGGCATCTCCAGTATACAGGAGGTGCTCCATGAAAGTTTTACTATTGTGTATTTATCTAAGTGACATTTCTTGCACACCTGCTGTGTGCTTATGTTTGATGCATAAATCGCATCGTTCAGTCCTCAGGGCAGCCGCACGAGCCTCCCACAGATGGGAAACTGAGGCACAGAGAGGTCCACCAGCTTGCATAAATCCTCTTGCCTTTGGTTATTAAGCACCTTTGGTGCGTGCCTTGCCCGCTGAGTCCCACCCAGGGCTCCCAGCAGTCTGGGGGCTCAGGCAGGCTGTGTGGCTTCCCAGTGGCGCACACACGCAGTGGGACATTGGATCCTGGGCCACCTGCAGCCTCCCTGGCATCCGTGGAGACAAGCCGGTTCTTCCAGGCCCCCGGCAGCTGCTCAGGGGGCCGTACTGGCGACCACAAACGTCCGCCAGCAGCCAGGCCTTCCTGCCCGTGGTTTTGCTCTGACAAGCTTTCCGGCTGAGCCAGAGTCCCAGGCAAATCAGCCAAGCACCTGCCTGTGTCTGTCTGGACTCTACCCCCTTGCCTCCTGCCCCCTGGGGAGACTGAGGCCAGCCCGGCAATGGGGGGCTTGTTAAGTCCCAGCACTTCAGCTTGGTGTCCAGGCTCTGCATTCCCCTCCCACCTCTATACCTTTCCACGTGCTGTGCCCTCCCACTTGCAGCCTTGGTCCGACTGGGCTCCTCAGCCACCTATTCCATCAACAAACATTTATTGAGCATCTACTGTGTGCCAGGTCCTGGCCTGAGCAGTCAGCAAGGCAAACTGGCTTCCTGCCCACAGTCTAGAAGGGGAGACAGAAGAATCAGTGGCTGCCGAACTCAAGGTACAGATACCTGCTGAGATAGACAGGGGACATTGTGTGGCCCAGGAGGTCCACGAGGTGACGTGGGGGCCATAGAAGGACGACAGACAGATCTGGCGGAGTACATGGGGTGCAGGGGGTGGTGGGAAGGGTATACTAAGCAGAGGGACCCACTGGGACAAAGGCCCTGAGGGAGGCTCCACCCCCGCGGGCCGGCTCAGCTGCCGTCCAGGCTTCGGCAGTCATGAATGGGTCTTTCATGCCCCGGACCAGGGCAAGGTCAGACCGGGCTGCTCCCTCCCCCGCCCTGGGCTCCTGACTGTCTGAGCCTTGACCTGGAAGAGGGTGGCAGGAAGTTCACAGCTTGCCCGCCGGGTGAGCCAAGGAGGCCCCGGGAGGGGCAGGGCCTTGCCCGAGGTCACCAGCGCCAGCAGAGCCCTCCAAGCTGTGTGACTCTGAGCAAAGCCCCGCCCCTCTGGGCCTCAGTTTCTCAGGTCAGGTTGGGCAGCTCTGCGCTCCCGTCCAGCTCCGACCCGCAGGAATCCAGGGCGGGTTTTGAGGATGCCCGCGGCCACCAACACCTTCCTCCCTGCTTGTCCAGGCCGCGGCCCCGGGTCCGAGGGGTCCCGGGGAGACCTGGAGTGGGTCAAGCGGCCTTTGTGTCCCCCGGGATGGGCTGAGGCTAAGCCCGGCCTTGGTGCCTGGCGCCTGCGGGGAAGGAAAACCCTGCCCCGCTGCCTGCGCGCCCCCCATCAGGGCTCCCCGCCTCGCCGCCCTGCTGTGTGACTCCCGCCGGCCAATGCCCCTCTCTGGGTCGCGCTGGAGCCAGGCGGATGCGCAGAGGCGTGGAGGGGTCAGCTGGGTCCCGCGCCCCCTTCCTGGAGGGTCCCAGCCTTGGTTTCCCCAGTCAGGCCCGGGCCCTCTTTTAAGCCCAGGTTGAGGGTCTTAGCTGCTCGGTCGCGCCCCAGGTCCCGGCTCCGGCCTGGGAATCTCCGGGGGGTCTCGGAAAGGGCAGCTCCGATTGGCTGAGGCCACCTGTGACGTCAGGGCCTCCCCGAGCCCCCTCCCCCCAGAGGCACGTGGGGGCGACCGCAGCAGGGGAGGGGCCCGGGGTCCGGGCGGATTTGGGGTGTCCCCCCAGTCTGAGTCTGCAGCTGGTTAGCGCAGACGCGATTCTTCTCGGACAGATTTTTCCCTCGTCCCATATCCCCCTCCAGCCCCGCCCCCCCTCAACGGCAGCTGTTCCGGCGGCAGATGCGCTGGCTAAATCCGCCCAGCTGGTCCCTCCGCAGAGCTAACCGCCTAGAGCCCATGGTGCGGTGTGTGTGCATGTGCGTGTGTTGGGGGGACACGGCCTTGACCCATCCCTGCCTCTTGCCCTTTGACCCCTGCCTGCTCGCAGGGCAGGCTGAAGGGCTCCTCTCTGGGACTTTTCTCCAGATTCAAAAATAGTCCTGGGGCCTTTGGAGCATTTGGGGGACCTGGTGCCCAGAGAGGGTGTAGCCCTTTCCAGAGACGACACAGCACCCCTGGGCTGGGAAAATGACCCATTTTGTGCATATAGTAATAATGATAATGATGAGCTAACATTTATGGAGCACCTACTATATGTAGCCCCATGATTCTAGAGCATGACTACTGTTATTGTCCCATTTTTCAGGTGTGGTAACTGAGGCCCAGAGAGAAATGGCTTGGCCACTCACAGAGCCAGGAGATAAAACTGGAATTTGAACCCCATGCTTTTAACCGTTTCCAAGGGACCTCCTAGCTTGGAAGGTTCTTTTTTAAATTTTTATAAGTAATTTATTCTTATTATTTGTTTATTTTTAGCTGCATTGGGTCTTCCTTGCTGCCCCCGGCCTTTCTCTTGTTGCGGAGCTCAGGCTCTAGGCGCGCAGGCTTCAGTAGTTGTGTAGCACGGGCTCAGTGGTTGTGGTGCATGGGCTTAGTTGCTCCACGGCATGTGGGATCTTCCCAGACCAGGGCTCGAACCTGCGTCGCCTGCATTGGCAGGCGGATTCTTAACCACTGCACCACCAGGGAAACCCACCAACAGTATTTCTTTTATCCATTTGTTTCTCTCCTGCCCCACCCCTGCAATCAGCTCTGCCAGGGCAGGGCCAGAGTCTGCCTTGGTCATGGCTGTGTCCCCAGCGTCTAGAGCAGGGCCTGGCACACAGTAAGCATTCAACAAATGTGTTGAACAAATGAATGAATGAATGGGGGCCTGAGAGCTCTGCCTTCATTGTACGGATGGGGAAACTGAGGCCCAGCTGGGCAGGAGCCCAGGGTCGCTCAGTCCCCTTGGCAGCAAAATGGGGCAACATGGGGCCACCTCTTCAGGCTGGGGGAGAGGTATCCAGTGAAGTAATAACTTCAGGAGCACTTATTAAGTGCCTGCTGTGTGCACTGCATAGCTCCAGGTACTGTACACATTTTGAGCCAGAGCAAGGATTTAAACCCAGGATGCTTGGCCCTAGAGTTTGCCCGAGTCCCCCTCCATCGCAGTGGAGAGGGTGAGTGCCAGGCCTGGCACACAGTAGGCCTTCAGCCAGGCAGCCAGCGGGGGTGGCTGGGGGCTGTCCAGCCTGGGACCCTCTCTGCAGCCCCTGGGACCCAGGGCTGTGGCTTGAGCTCGCTGTGTGCCTGGCTGGAGCTCTGAGTGCCAGGCATACCCCTGGGAAACAGCAGAGAGAGAAGCAGTAGCATTCCCTGCCTGATGTGTGGGTGGAAATTAGAGCAATTACAGTACTTCCTCCCGGTCAGAACCAGTGACATCCCCAGAAAGGCATGGGTGTGGCCAGGGTTCTCCCAGAACCCCCAGCCCCAAGGCCTCATCTGAATAGGCAAATGAGGCAAGGGGCACCCTGGTACTGAGAAGGGAGAAGTGGTGAGGGACCCAGGGACCTTTGAGCTCCCTGGGGTCTGTCCTGGGTATGGATAGGAAACTGAGGCACAGAAAGGGCAGGAAGCCAGCATCACTTGGAGGGAGGTGAAAAAGTGTCACATTCTCCCTGTTCAATATCCACCCTCCCCTGAGCTTCCTGTTCCAGCCTAGCAAACATATGGAGCTCAGCCCCACCTCAGGACCTTTGCACTTGCTGTTCCCTCTCCTTGGGAAGATCCTCATGTGTTTGGCCAATATCCTTTTCTCCAAGAGACCTTTTGTTAATTCATTTTTTAATCAGTGATGGAGTGGTAGAATGGGTGTGGCCACTGCAGTTAATTTGACACCTGCTACAACATGGAGAACCTTGAGGACGTGATGCTCAGTGAAAGAAGCCAGACACGAAAGGATAAATACTGTCTGATCCCACTCACAGGAGGTCCCTAGAGGCGTCAAATCCAAAGAGACAGGAAGTAGATGGTGGGGGCCAGGGGCTGGGGGCAGGGATGGGGGGTCAGTGTTTCATGGGGACAGAGTTTCAGTTTGGGAAGGTGGAAAAGTTTGGGTCTAGGTAGTGGTGATGGCTGAACAACAATGGGAATGTCTTTCATGCCACTGAATTGAACATTTACAAATGGTTAAAATAATATTACATTAGGTATATTTTCCCACAAAAAAAAATCAAATCAAATCAAAACTGTTACGGGGAAAAAAAACAACAACAGCCAGTGACAGTAGAGGGTGTGTGTGAACGACCTCATGTGGTGGCGATTCCATCATTGCCACCAAGGCTCTCGACTCAAGTGACGCTGACGTCAGTGTGTGGAGGTGCAGTTGGCGGGCCCTGAGCTCACCCTCCACGCCCAGGCTCCTTGTGCCCTTCGGGACCTGCCTGGGACAAACTCAGCTCTGGCTACAAACCCTCTGATGCGTTCAGGAAGCAGAGCCGAGTCCGTAGGTCTTGACCCTCATTGGCCTATTTATTCAGCTAACTTTACTGAGCACCTACTGTGTACCAGGCTCTGCCAGGTAGTGCTGGCGACACAATGGTGACCAAGACAGAGCCAGGTTCTGTCCTGGCAATGCCCACAGCTCAGGGCAGGAGAAGATGAACTTATTTAACGAGTATGGATTGAGTACCTACTGGATGCCCCGCTTGTTTTAGTCACTGGGGACACAGCAGCAAACAGAATAGATAGAAGTCCTGGCCTCGTGGAGCTGATGTCCCAGTGGGGTTGACAGACAAGAAGCAACATAAACGAGTGAGATCTATGCTGGGCCAGATGGTGCTAAGGAGAAAAATTAAGCAAGGAAAGAAGATGGGAAGTGGCTGAGTTGGGGGAGATATTAGGCAGGTAGTCAGGGGAGGCCTCATGGCGGAGGTGACATCTGAACAGAGACCTGAAGGAGGTAAGGGAGAAAAGCATGCAGCTATGTGGGGGAAGGGAGCTCCAGATGGGGGGAACGGCCAGTGCCAAGGCCCTGGGGAAGGACCATTCCTGACCTGCTAGAGGAGGAACAGGGGCAGCATGATTCAGGGGGAGAGATGGGAGAGGTGATAGGGTGTGTGTGTGTGGGGGGGCAGGTCATGCAGGGCCTCATGGGCCGTGGGGACCACTTTGGAATTCACTTGGTTCCTCAAAGACCGCAAGCTGTCTTGGTCAAGGCACTTGGTCTTGATCCCAGCACTGCCCAACACAGACCTGGCACACAGTAGGCACTCAGTAAAGACAATGGACTATTGGCTAAGGTCCAGGCAAGTGTCAAGGAAGCCTCCTTACCTCCAGGATCCCGTGGAGCGGTGGGCCAGTTCTCATCCCAGACCTGTTCTGGAATGGCCAGTGAGGCCAGTGGTTCCTCTTGTCCTGCCTCAGTTTCCCCTGCAAGAAGATTCCAATAGGTTATGATCAGAGTGAAGGTGGGAAGGTCACTTCACTGATCCAAGTGTGTGGTGGGGAGCAGGTCTGCCCCCAGCACGCCCTGAGGTGGGCAAGGGACCCCTGCCTGGCCCTCCTCCCTCATTCCTTCCAGTCTCCCTCTCTCCTTCTCTCCTATCCTCTCTGTGTTTCTCCATCTCCCCACCCTCTTCTTCATCTCTCCATCTTGCTCGTTTACTGTCTTGGACTCAATCTTCCCCCAGGTCTCCAGATTTCTATCCCCCACACCCACCTCCTGCCCTTTTTCCTGCTTGCCCCCAACACTGTCCCTCTACCCCCAAAGATCCCCAAGAGATGTGGGTTGAGACAGCTACCCACCCACCCTCCAGCTTCCAGGGTCCCTTAGGCCATTGGGGAATTTGTTGGGGGGAAGGGGGAGGAGAAATAAATACTTGTGTCATTTAGATAAAATCTGCATCAATTAGCATATCGATTACAAACAGTTTGTAAGGGAAATATCAATAGTAACTTGAACAACAAATGAGGTAGGCAGCCTCCCCAAGGGAGCAGCTTGTCACAAGCCTGCCTATTTTATAGACAAGGAAACTGAAGCCCATGGCGGGTGAGGTCTCTGGCAGGGTCTCTGCCCTCTCGGGGCATTCATGGACAAACAATGAAGAACCGTGTGAATGACTAAGGTAATTTCAGATCATCATAAAGGCCAGGGAGAAAAGACGACGAAGAGCAGCAGCTGTCTGGAGGCATCAGGGAGGGTTTCTCAGATGAGGTGACTTTTGAGCTGAGACCTAAAGGAGAAGTAGGAACCAGTCTGGGGAAGAAGAAATAGGGGAAGAGCAGAAGGAACAACATGTGCAAAGGCCCTGGGGAAGGACCATGTTGGAGAAACAGCCAGGAGGCCCGTGTGGCTGGAGCAGAAAGAATGAGGGGGAGAGAGGGAGGAGGGGAGGGCAGAGAAGTGTTGGGGACATGGGAAAAAGTTTGGATTTTATTTCAAGGGCACTAGGGAGCCATGGGAGAGTTTATAGTGAGCAAGCGACATGATCTGATTTAACGTTTAAAAAGGTCCCTCTGGCTGCCTTGCAGAGACTGATGCACCCAGGGCAGGAATAGGCCCCAGGGGAGGAGGGACTAGTCTGGGGGAGCAACATGGGGGCCTAGACAGGGGCAGGGGCTGAGGAGGTGGAGAGAAATAGGCAGATTTGAGAGGGCTTCTTTTTTGGCTGCCCTGGGTGGCATGTGGGATCTCAGTTCCCTGACCAGGGACTGAACCCACGCCCCCTGAATTGGAAACATGGAGTCTTAACCACTGGGCTGCCAGGGAAGTCCCTTGAGAGTCATTTTGGCTGCAAAGACTTGGGGAGCAAGGAAATGGGAATCATCCAGGAGGACTCTGAATTCCTTCCCCTGCAACCTCTCCCCCTGTTTCGCTCTTCCCTCCCCATCTGTCCCATCTTACATTGGGTTCAGCTCATGTCACTTCCTCCAGGAAGCCTTCCTGACTGCCCTGGCCAAGTCTAAACTGTCTGCCTTGGTCCTGCCAGCTTCCCAGCACCCAACACAGTGCAGAAGCCCTACGTGTCCCATGAGAAAGAAGGAAGGTTCCAGGGTTCTGGAATTCGAAGATTTCTACAAATCAGTAACCCTCACCTCTGGGCTTAGAACCTCATCTGCACCTCCCAGGGACAGGCCCAGTGATTCCCCTCTTTTCTCAGTCCCCTGGCAGGGGAAGGGGAGGGCAGAAGATGTTGAGCTCATTGGGGGAAACTGAGGAACTGCCAGCAGCTTTCCCCACTGTCTTCCAGCAGGGGTCCTTGGGGTTGGGGGCTTCGGCCCAGCTACCACAGTGGGAGCCTAGCCAGGAAAGATCTGGAGAGGGAGAGAGGCAAGGCTGGGAGAGGCTAGAAAAGTGTCTATTTTTCCTCCTGCAGCTGTATTTATAGATTCCCTTTGATGTCCCAGCGGTTGGCTGACCTGGTTCTCTGCTGCTTAGGGAAGACAGGTTCTCGGTGCTGCTTCTGGGAGCTGGGCGGGGGCTGCCCGGATGTGGAGAGCCAGGTGTGCAATGACTGGGCCCCCAGGCTTGGGGTGGGGGAGGCAGGGAACTTGCCTCAGTTTCCCCATTTGCAAAATGGGGCTGTCAAGGTACAGTTCTCAGAAAGTTGAAAACATAAACTCTGGTCAGTGATTAATTAACTCATTATTCAGGGGACCAGTTAAATGGTCATTCTCCGCGAGCGGGGGCTACTCTTCATTGCGGTGCACGGGCTTCTTACTGCGGCGGTTTCTCTTGTTGCAGAGCACAGGCTCTAGGAGTGCGGGCTTCAGTAGTTGTGGCTCACGGGCTTAGCTGCTTCGTGGCATGTGGGATCTTCCAGGACCAGGGATTGAAGCTGTGTCCCCTGGATTGGCAGGTGGATTCTTAACCACTGCGCCACCAGGGAAGTCCCCAAGCTGATTCTGAGAGCATTTAAGGGACTGGGTATTTATCAGGATTTTTTTTCTTAAGAATGTTAGAATAAGATTAGGCTGGGTACAAACTAGTGAATGTCCTACATGCAGCAAAACCATAATTGGAGTTTTTTTTCTACCAGACAGAAACCTACAGGTTAACTGTAACTTACCAGGGCCTGGGCTCCTACCAGATGACAGCAAGCACTTTCTCATAGAGCAATGTTCATCAGTAGAACTTTCTATGATGATGTGTTTTCAAAGTTATACAGCTTTGTAGGTTTGAGCAAATTGCTTAATTCTCTCTGGGCCTCAGTTTCCACATCTGTAAAAAGGGACTTCTATTAGCAGTCTCCACCACCTCATTTGGTTTGGGGGAGAATTAAATGAGCTAATCCATGTAAAGCGGGCACCCAGTGAGCACGCAGTAGGTGTTACTGTAGTTATTACTGATTGGGTTATTTCAACCTGAGTCATACAACCTTGCTCTGTGCCTCAGTTTTCACATCTATAAAATGGGGTCAACAATACTTGGGAACTCAGAATCCTGCTAGAAGATAGAGTTCATTCATAGAAAGGCTCTAAACATGGCCCCGGGCACATAATATGCACTGAGGATGTGTCAGCTGTTATCATTATTGGTGGTGGCGGTGACCTGAGAGGTTGACTAACTTTCCCAAGGCCACACAGCCAAGCAATGCCAGGGCTAGGAGTTGAAGTGGGGTCTTTCCAGCTAAGGTTGGTAGCGGTGCCAGGGCTCTTCACAGGGTCAAGAGGGAGGCTGTTGGGCCTCTGAAGACCCGGCGCCCAGGCTCCAGGGTTAAGCCCCTGTGGCAGCTGAACTTCCGTGCATCTACCCCTCTGAAATCCCTGGGAAGCAAGGCATCAGGTGTTCCGGAACAGGCGCCTGCTCTTGACAGGCGGCCGCACACATGGAGGGACAGCTGGTGGAGGACGGGTGGGCCCGGGGGGAGGGGCCCAGGGGACAGGGGCACCTTGGCCAGAAAAAGAGGTCACGAGCTGCCCCAACCCACTCATCCCCAGGCAGGGGCCACAAAGCCTTCTCTTTCATGACAACCCTCGAAACCTCAATTCCCTCATCAACATTTGGCAAATATTTATGGAGTACCTCTTGTATACCAGGTGCCCTGCCAAGCCGTTCCGTCGAGCATTGGTAACTAAGGTTCAGAAAGAAACAGTCACTTGTCTGGGTCACACAGCAAATAAACAGCAAAGCTGGGACTGCAAGCCAGGGGCTCCTGCCTCAGGACCTTTGTACCTGCTGTTCTCTCTGCCAGGAACACCCTCTCTTGGCCCCTAATATCTTTAGCCTTCAGTTTAGATGACACCTCCTGTGGGAAGCCTTCCTTCTCTGACCCACCAGCTCCCTGACCCCTATAGCTGCCTGTGTGCCCCCATCACAGCCCTCTGACCCACATCACTCCACGGACTGTCTCCCCCACTGGACCGTGAGCTGTATCCGCAGCCTCCGGCACAGGCTTGCAGACAGTAGGTGCTCATTAAATGTTTGTTGAAGAATATGAGTGAAAAGATGAATGAATGAAGTCAGAATTTCTACCCATCCCCCATTTCAAAATTGGCTCCTAGATCTGGGAAGAATGAGAGATCTAAACGGGGATTTGAAGGGGGTATGCATGCCTGAAGGTCTTTCTCGCAGTTTCTGATGAGGAACCTAGCCCGGGACTGGGTATTGCAGGTAGCGGATCTCTGCAGGTATTTGCTGTATAACCGGGCCCGCGGGGCACCCGGGGAGGGCGGAACCTCAAAAGCTCTGGTTGTTCCAGTCACAGAATATGAGGGTGAGGCTGCAGTTGAGGAAGAGCCAGGGAAGCCCCCACCAGCCAAGGAGTCAAGTTTCGATCTGGACAGCCGGAAGGGTCTGTCCCAGGACACTCCCCACCTCAAAGAGCTGAAAGATGGGAGGTGGTGCTTAGAAAGAGGGGGGTTGAGAGGAGGGGGCTGAGATAGAAGAGGAGGCTCAGCCAGGGGAGGGGGTTAAGGGAGAGGAGAGGGCGCTGAAAGGGGAGGGGCCGAGAGAGCAGAGCCGGCTCAGAACAGGGAGGGGCTTCAGGGAGGGGTGGGGCTCGGCGAGGGGCGGGGCTCAGAAAGGTTGTGGACCCGCCCGGTTCTGTCCTCCGCTGCGGCCCCGGGACGCCAGGGTCCGGAGTGTATCACGTCACCGGGTTTCGCATCCACCCAGAAACTTGGCCGCGTCCCAAGGGCTCAGGGTCGCCTCCCATCCCGCTACCCTACCCGCCCTCTTCTCGGGTCCTTCAGGTTCCCTCCGATCCCCCCTCCCCCAAGTCAGCTGTGTCCGTATTTATAGCGGTGCGGGGCCCCGATGTCACTTCACTTCCGAAAGGGATTGTGTCCCTTAGTCTTGCCTTCAGAGCCCCCCACACCTGTTCCCGGCACGAGCCACGGGGCCGGGGGGAGGGGGCGGCCTCTCCTTCTGGAGCCGCCGTGGGAGAGGGGGCTAAGCTCCCTCGCCTCCGCGAGATCCCTCCTGGCTGGGTGCGCCTCCCACCCCTCTCGGAGCCCCCGCCCCTCTTGGAGGCTCTGTCTGATCTCAGGACCCCCCTCCCTGCACACCAACCCCGAGCCGTTCTGTTCCCAGGCTCCCCGAGGCCCCAGCCCCGCCTGCCCGCCTCCTCCTCTGGCCTGCCCATTGTTCTGGATCCGGGGTCCTGGGGGCTGGGCGGGCAGGGGTCTGCGTGCAGGGGGCGGGGGCCCGCCGACTCCCTTCCCGTCTCTGGGCAACGCTGACAAACCTGGAGGGATGCTGGCCCCGCGCCTGACACCGAGGCGGCGCTGTTCCCTGCTAAGGGCCGGAGGGCACTTAGGTGACTGCCAGGGAAGGGGATCTCAGGCGTGTGCGTGTGCGTGTGCGTGTGTGTGTGTGTGTGTGTGTGTGTGTGTGTGTGTGGCAGATCTAACTGCCCCAGGTTGCAGAGAGGTTGATGGACGGGGGCCACGGGAAAACTTTTCCCTGCGCCGTCCTCATTGTGTCCCCAACTCATGCAAATCAGACCCTACTGTTTGGCCAGACCCCACAAGAGGTGCTTTACAAACCTGCTCGCACGTGGTCCTCAAAACCTGGATTCTGCAATTAAACGCACCTTATGGATGCTGAAACAGAGGCTGGGAGAGCCTTTGGTGACTGGAGTGGTTAAGAGACCCGGTTCTGGGCGCATGGCCTCAGGCTGGAGCCCCAGCTCTGCTATGTCCTCCCAGCAGAGCCCAGCAGCTCCTCTGAGCCTCAGTTTCCTCATCTGTACAATGGGCAGATAACAGAACCCACCTGGCGCATGGCTCTGTGGATTCCACTGCTCCTGGGTGGGAAATGATACTTAGCACAGGCTGCGCCTCTCAACTCAGAGAGACAAGGGTTCAGACTCGGGGTGCCACTTACTGGCTGTGTGACTGGCCAGGCCACAGCACCTCTCTGTACCTCAGTTTCCCCAACAATAAAATGGGTACTATAGGGACTTCCCTGGTGGTCCAGTGGTTAAGACTCCAGCAGCGGGCACGGGTTCCATCCCTGGTCTGGTAACTAAGATCCTGCATGCCGTGCGGTGCGGCAAAAAAAAAAAAAAAGGTGGGGGGTGCATTATAATAGTATCTAATTCACAAGGTTGCTTTTACAATTAAAGGAGTTACTACACATACCCCCTAGCATGGAACGCACCCTTCATAAATGTTAGCTTTCTCTCCTGTTTTCCCTCTGAGTCTGTATTCTTCATGAGAGAGGCTGGGTGTGTGACTGTGAAGGGGTGGTATTCCCAGGGCCTCTCAGGCCCCCAGGCTTAGAGTCAGGGATTGAGGTGGGTGTGCCTGGGACTGGTCCCCCTGCTTGGTGAGTGACTTCCCCATCCCAGAGTCCCTCCAGGCCAGCAGCCCCCAGCCCTCTCCTTCCAAGCAGTGGAGGTGGCAGCTTCCCCCTCCACCTGCCTGGCAGTCACCAAGGTGGGTGCCCCTGCCAGGGGCAACTTTCCCAGAGTACAATTTCCTGGTGTGGGGATCGTGAGAGACCCACTGGAGCAGATTCTGGAGGCAACAGGAGAAAGGGTGAATGTAAACAGCCAACTCTCGGGAAACCGGGTTGTCAACAGAGAGGAATGTGGGATCAAGAAAAGGGTTTTAAAACGTGCCTTGAGGGGATTCCCTGGTAGTCCAGTGGTTAGGACTCCACGCTTTCACTGCCGAGGGTGCAGGTTCAATCCCTGGTGGAGGAACTAAGATCCCGCAAGTGCGGCCGAAAGAAAAGTGCCTTGAACAGTGTAAAGGCTCACAAAATGGATGCTGCTAAATATACTTTTTTTTTTTTTTTTTGCGATATGCGGGCTTCTCACTGTTGCGGCCTCTCCCGTTGCGGAGCACAGGCTCCGGACGCGCAAGCTCAGCGGCCATGGCTCACAGGCCCAGCCGCTCCGCGGCATGTGGGATCCTCCCGGACCGGGGCACGAACCCGCGTCCCCCGCATCGGCAGGCGGACTCTCAACCACTGCGCCACCGGGGAAGCCCTGCTAAATATACTTTTATTAGATAATAATTAAAATCATTATCCTAATGACTGTTATTACCAGTTCCCGATGCTCTGGGCTCCAAAGTCTGTCATCTCCTTCAGCTCACAAAGGAAGGGCTAAAAGAGACAGCACGCGGCCAGGGGCTCACAGCCCAAAGTCTAGGCCCCAGGGTGCCCAAGTGGTGGTATCAATTTCTATTTTACTATGTTGTTTTCAAAGCCCAGGAGGCTGCAGGTTCCTGTCTCTCAGGCTGGGAGCTGTAATGAGGCCTCTCTAGGAAGGATGAAAAGCTAGAAACAGGTTCTAGAAGCTGGTGGTGGCCGAAGCAGGGACAGCCGGGATCAAGGCTGGGAGGTGGGAGGCCCCCAACCTGGCCTACCCCAGCTGCCAGTTTGCAAGTTCTGTCTGGGAGGGGCTGTGTCCCAGGGCCAGTGTGCATTTATTGAGCACCCACTGTGTGCCAGGCTCTGGGAACTCAGAGGCACCTGTGACAGATATTAATGAAAGAAATTCCCCAGTACAGATGCAGCCATAGCCAAGAGAGTTTGAAGGAGGCAGGGAACTGCAGGGGAGTGAGGGGATGGAAGGGCTAGCCTGAGGAAGTGACACTTGAGCTGAGAACAGAAGGATGGGGGGAGGGGGTTGCCTGGCAGTGGGACAGCAGGGACAAAGGCCCTGGGGCCACATGAAGCATTGACTATTTCAGAAACTGGGTGGCCCCAAACAAACCCATTTTCCTTTTGTTTCACAGCCTCATTTACTCCATCTGTGAAATGGGAATAATCACAGAAACTCAGAGAATATACCTCTCCAGGGGTGTCTGAGTGTGTGTGTCCACCTGTGTCCTCCCAGCTCACCCCAACATTTACTCTTTTATTAGGCTTACTCTCCCCCTCCCCTTTCAGATGTCAGGTCCCCAGAACAGGAATTTGTGCATATCTTGTTCATGCCATAACTGCTAGGCCTGCCATGCATTAAGTACTCAATCAATACCTGTCAAATGCATACATAGTAAGCATTATAGAACACTGAGTATGCACCAGGCCCTGTGTTAAGTATTTTCTAACTATTAATTTATTTAATTCTCCTGGAAGCCCCATGGATGTGTGTGGGGAAGAGACTATTATAATCCCATTTGCAGATGGGAAGATTGAGGCACAGAGGGGTTATGTGCCCACGTGTGTCACCACCATGCTACACCGCCTCTGTCTGGATCTGTGGGCTGTGGGCTTGTGTGTGTTTGAGTGTCTGTGTGCATCTTGGTGTGTTCTTTGTTCTTGGTGTCACCAAGTATATGAAGATCAAACATACCAGAGGCTTGCATGAGCCTGGGAAGGGACTCTGAGCCTGCAGGTCAGTGGGTGCCCTAGTCCTGGAGGGAGGGCAGGCCCTCTCTGGTGAGGCAGAAGGTCCAGCCTTCAGGCCTTGTTCCCAATCCTGGAGCGGGGCTCCCTCCCTCCCACCTGCCGTGGCCTGGCCCTGGCCCAGCTGCTGACCTCAGGAACTCGAGTTTCCCCCGGGGAGGCAGGCAATCAATTAGAACTGGCAGCGTCGGCCTAAGTAAAAGGCCTGCTTTAATGAGGAGGCCAGAAGGGCTGCTTGGAGCAGCAGGTACTGGGTTGGGCCAGGCCCAGCCAGGGCTACGGGGTCCCGTGGCCACCAGTGCCCACCTGCCTGCCAAGTCTGTGAGTCCCTGTGTATGCTCTTATTATGTTTATCAACACCAGGCCGGAGCTATTTATAGACCTGAGTGGAGCAGCATCCAACTCATGCAAGCTGCTAACATTTATTGGGTGCCGACTGTGTGTCAGGCTCTGTGCTAGGTGCGAGGACCCAGAAGGGGCAAGACACACCTACTGGTGGATCTAGTGGGAGTGACAGACATCACCAGGTAACCCACATAGTGTGGTAAGGGCTGTGATGATGACACACGGGTGGCAGTGGGGACCAAAGGAGGCATCAGGGAGGGCTTCCTGGAGGAGGTGATCCATAAGCTGAGATCTGAAGGGTGAATAGAAGCAAGTCCCAAAGGAGGGCAGGGAGGAGGAATATCGTGGCATGGTTAGGAATGATTCCACATGTTCTGGGTGTCTAAAGCTGTATAACCAACTGTGGTAGGCAAAATAATGCTCTCCAAAGGTGTCCCCGTCTAAATCCCTAGAATCTGTGAATATTTAACCTGACAGGGCAAAGGGGAATTAAGGTTGCAGGTGGAATTAAGGTTGCTAATCAGTGGACAGTTGAGTTAAAGAGATTATTTTAGATTATCCGAGTGAGCTCAGTGTAATCACAGGGAACCTTATAAAAGGGAAGCCAAAGAATGAGAGTGATGTAAAGGCAGAAAGACTCCACCAGCCATTGCCGGCTGTGAAGGTGGAGGAAGGGATCCCCCCCCCACCCCCAATGCCCCTGTTCCTTCAGTTGAGGAATGTGGGAGGCCTTGAGAAGATGGAAAAGACAAGAAAACAATTCTCCCCTGGAGCCTCCAGAAGGATCAGCCCTGCCCACACCAGGATTTTAGCTACAGAACTTTAAAGTAATAAATTTGTGTTGTTTCAAGCCAGTAAGTTTGAGGCAACCTTGGTGTTCCTTGACTGGTAGCCGCATCACCCCAACCTCTGCGTCCATTATCACATGGCTGTCTTCCCTGTGTGTCCTAATCAGCCTGTCCTTTCTCATAAACACACTGGTCATCGGATTTAGGGCCCACCCTAAATCCAGGATGATTTCATCTCAAGATCCTTAATTACATCTGCAAAGACCCCAGTTGCTGGTAAGGTCCCATTCCAAGGTTCCAGGTGGGTATGAATTTGTTTGGGGGCGGCGGGGGTGGGGTGCGGGGGAGTGTTTGACTTTGGTGTGTCTCCTGCTCTTGAAGGTCACCTCTTGGAGGGCAGGAATTCTGTCCATCTTGGACCCCCACAGCATTCCCTATGCCTAGAATACGGCCTGGCACACAGTAGGTGCTCAATAAGTATCTAACCAGCGAATGATTATGAAGCAGCCGCCGTGTACCAGGCCTGCCCTCAAGGGCCAGGTTACAGGGCCTTGGTCTCTCCACATGGAGAGGGAGTTTTTCATGCCTTGTCTGGAAAAGAGAGAAAACATTTGATTCTCCATTGTTCCAAGGGCCTGGGGCAAAGTGAGGGATGGGAGAGACCAGGGGACCAGACTGTGGTTCTTCACTGTGCAGCCTTGGGTAGCAGCAGCAGCAACAATTAGAGGTGTGGGAGCTGCGGGAGGGAAAGTGCTGGTGGAGATGGTGCTTCTGCAGGAGGGAACCCCCCTGGGAATCAAGATGGGGAAGCAGTGAGGGAGGGAAGGGGTTGGTCAGAGAGCTGGTCGGTCCAGCAGGACACCGGACCAGAGGGCAGCGTGCTCACCTGCCCCTCTCTGGAGTGAAGGCAGGGCCGAGGCGGGGAGGGGTCTCTGTGTGAACCAAAATGGGGGTGCGTAGAGAGAAGCAGAACCAGGGGTAGGAGTGATGGAGGAGGTGAGGAGAGACAGAGGGAAAGAACATTGAGAGAAACACAGATAGTGACAGAGACAGAGAGACAAAGATAGTCAGAGATAAAGAGAGGCACAGAGAGACAGAGAGACTGGGATTGAGCCCCAGAGAGAGAGAGGCGCAGAGAGAGGGACTCAGAGAGAGACTGAGAGAGACAGAGAGGGACAGAGACAGAGACATAAGGAGACAGAGGGACAGAGAGAAGTGTGTAAGAGGCTCCCAGCCCATCCTCTCACTTGTCCCCTCTGGGCAGAGGGCTCTGGTCCTGCCCTGCTTACCTGCCCCCCATTCCCCTAGCTGCTACTTGAGACCCCTCCTTGAGGGACCACAGTCCCTAACATCAGGTCTCCCCACTGCAGAGGCCGTGGGCTCAGCCGTGAGACCCTCCTGATCAGAATCAGGACCCTGATCCCCACTCAGCCAGAGCTGGGTCCCAGAGACAGGGACACATTTGCTCCTAAAATGGGGGCGGTCTCTACCACCCAGGCCTGAACTGAGCTGGGGAGGCCACACTCATGATGTTTCCCCCGGGTGTGACTCCCTGGGTGTCTTCCTTCCCTTCTCTGGCACACCCCACCCTAAGCCTGCTTGGGAGGGTTTCCCTCCATTTTACAGGAGAGGAAACTCAGGCCTAAAGATGGGGAGGGGTTGTTGAGGGGTACAGGTTCATTCACCTAGAAAATATGTACCAAACACCTACTGTGTGCCAGGCCCCATGCTGGGGGTCCTGGGTTCACTGTGGTGGCTAAGACTGATTGGGACCCTGTCTTCATGGGGCTCACAGTCCCACGGGAGCGACAGACTCGAAACCAAGCAATTACAACTTAGGGTGGTGAGGGTCCTGATGCAGGACATCCAGGCATTTGTGGGGGGGGTGCAGATGAGGCACCTGGCACAGTCAGGGGATCAAGGAAGGCTTCTTAGAGCAGGGGCTATTGAAGTTGAGACCTGAAGGCTGAGTAAGAGTGGGAAGAGGAGAGAACATGGTCTAGGCAGGGGGTATAGCATATGCAAAGGGCCTGGGGTCAGAACAAGAGAAGGGATTCTTTTTAAGAACTGATGAAGGAGGGGCTTCCCTGGTGGCGCAGTGGTTAAGAATCCGCCTGCCAATGCAGGGGACATGGGTTCAAGCCCTGATCCAGGAAGATCCCACATGCTGTGGAACAACTAAGCCCATGTGTGCCACAACTACTGAGCCTATGCTCCAGAGCCCGCAAGCCACAACTACTTTAGCCTGCATGCCTAGGGCCTGTGCTCTGCAACAAGAGAAGCCACCGCAACGAGAAGCCCGCGCACTGCAACGAAGAGTAGCCTGGCTTGCCGCAACTAGAGAAAGCCCGTGCACAGCAACAAAGATCCAACGCAGCCGTAAATAAATAATTAAATAAATTAAAAAAAAAAAAAGAACTGATGAAGGGAATATGATGTTAGTAAGGGTCCACCCATGCAGAGGTGGAACTGGTTTATTATTCTGAGAGCTCTTTTGAGGGGTGTTCATATTTTCCTGGTAAGTCTTTTTCTATTCTTTGACATTTAACCTTATCTGCATCATCCTTTTTCTTTTAACATTTTATTATGGGACATTTCAAACATGTATAAAAGTGGAGAAAATAATACAATGAAACCCCATGTACCCATCATCAATGTCAAAAATTTATCAATTAATTATTATTATTTTTTTTATCAATTAATTATTGATCTTGTTTCATCTCTCTTGGTATTATTTTGAAGAAAATTCCAGAATCATATAATGTATACAGACATAGATCAGTTTGTGTCTCTAAAAGATAAGGACTCATTATCTTAATTAAAGATAATTTAATTATCTTAGTTAAAAAATTAATACTTCCATAATATCATCAAATATTCCACAGGTCTTTAAATTTCCAATTATATAAAAAGTGCCATAATTCTTTCCCTACAGTTTGAAGCAGGATCCAAATAAGATCTACACACATAATTGGTTGATTTCTCTTTACATCTTTTTCTTTTTTCCTTGCAAGTTATTTGTCAATGATATAGCATTCTGTTTTAGGTGTGTCCTCCAAAGAACATAGAGATGGATTTTTGTTTTTCTTTTTTTGCGGTACGCAGGCCTCTCACTGCTGTGGCCTCTCCCGTTGCAGAGCACAGGCTCCGGATGCGCAGGCTCAGCGGCCATGGCTCACGGGCCCAGCCGCTCCGCAGCATGTGGGATCTTCCCGGACCGGGGCACGAACCTGTGTCCCCTGCATCGGCAGGCGGACTCTCAACCACTGTGCCACCAGGGAAGCCCTAGAGATGGATTTTGTTTCTTTGTTTCTGTTTGTATGCATCTAACTTGAGAGTCTATGTCTTTCAAGTAGTGGGTTTAATCCATTTATATTTATTGCATTTACAGACGTATTTGGATATATTCCCATCACCTTCTTTTACTGTGTTTTCTGTTCAACAAGATTTTTTTCCGTTGCTTCCTTTTTACCTTCTCTTCAACGTTCTGTTGAATTTGTGGATTTCCTTTATTTCCTTTTTTATTCCCTCTAGTGATTTGGAAATTATTCATTCTATTTCTATCCTCTCAGTAGTCATTCTTATAATACTTTTTTTAAAAAACATGCATACTTAGCTTATCATAGCAGAAAGTTAATCCGTGTCTCTTTACCTCTCTCAACAAGACAAATCTTAGGGTCAGGTACACCATAGCCTTCCCCACCCTCTCCCCAACACACACACACACACACACACACACACACAGCATGCACACAGCATGTCACTCTTGCTGGTATTTGAGTCCTGCCTTGGCACACCCAAGGAAAGAAGTGAGGGAGGTTTGCCCATGTGGGTCATCAATGCTTGCAGGAATGGCCAAAGAGGTGGAGATGGATTCCAGAGGCCCTAACTCTCTGTGTGACAGGTCCTGCTTTGGGCCTCAGTTTCCCCATCTGTAGGAAAGTGTTGAGTCCCTCCTGCACTAACATCTAAGGATTTTGAGCCCCACCCCACATCTTTGTTCCCACCATTCAGGCAAAAGACCATGCTGGGAACTAGAATGTGGGACTGAAGGGGGGCAGTGGGGGCTCCAGGAGCTCACAGGAGATGTTAATGTCATTATTTACTTCACTGAGCTAAATAATCTCGGGAATTGCTCATCAGGGCCTGATAATTCGATTGGATTTCACGCACAATTAGGCTTTCAGAGCTGAGGAATTCCGTCGTTGAGTTCAGGGAAGAAGCTAGGCTCCCTGCCAGAAAGGCTCAAGGTGAGGGGGCAGCAATGTGGGTGCCCAGCCCCAGGAAAGGGCCAAATGTGCAGGTCAGAGGGAGGCCTGGATGTCCAGTCAATGGGTCCAGCTGGGGCTGGAGTTGAAGACCACCAATCAAATTCAACTTGTCCTTGTTCATTTATTAATTTATTTATATTTGGAAACTTTAAAAAAATTTTTCTTTTATTATTTTTCTTTTATTATTATTATTTTTGCAGTACGCGGGCCTCTCACTGTTGTGGCCTCTCCCGTTGCGGAGCACAGGCTCCGGACGCGCAGGCTCAGCGGCCATGGCTCACAGGCCCAGCCGCACTGCGGCATGTGGGATCTTCCTGGACCGGGGCACGAACCTGTGTCCCCTGCATCGGCAGGCGGACTCTCAACCACTGCGCCACCAGGGAAGCCCTTTTTCTATTTTTAAACATAAAGTTCGGAGAATACCATCACATAAGAACCAACCTCAGTTAATGAACACAGGTAATGTTTTGTCACTTTGGCCTGAGATTTTTGTTTTTCTTCTGTGGAAGAATTCAGAATGATCGATTTAAAATCTGAGCCAGATCCATCCTACTTCTATCCACAGCCCTCCAGAGCTCCCACCTCCTTTGAGATAAAAAGCTCAAGTCTTCCCTGTGGCCTACAGGGTCCTGCATGACCTGCCCCGTCCCCTCCCTGCCCTCCCCTCCTCCCTCTCTCCCCTTTGCTCACTCTGCTCCAAACACAGGCCTCCTCACTGTTCCTCCAACACACCAGGCACGGTGCTGCCTCAGGGCCTTTGCACATGCTGTTCTGCCAGAAATACCTTTCCCCAAAGTATTTTCTTCTTAGTGATTGGTCACCTATTCACCCTTTAATGCCCCTGCTCCAAGCCCCTTTCAGTGCAGCCTTAATTCTCCCACACAAACCAGAGCCTCCTCTCCCTGTTCCCCTCTGGCCAACATCCACCCCCAGCTTCAGCTCCCCTCCACCCCAGCCTGACCATGAGGACTGGGGGTTGGTCTGTGGGAGACCACCTGGGCTCCAGTACCTGCACAGGTACCCAAAGATAGCTGGTAAAAAAGACAAAACAGCTGTTGAAACATTTATGATCTGAATATCCCTCTGAGTCTGAGGCTGGTCAGGTCTCTCTCCCTGATCTCTCTCCATCTCTCCTTATCCGTGTCTATCTCTGATCCCTAGTGTGTCTCTGTGTGTCTGTGTCTCTCTCCCTCTATCTGTGTGGGTCTCCTTTTGTCTCTGTCCGTCCCATGAAGCACCCGCTGCATTCACTGCCTCTCTCCCTCCCTCCCACAACTTCCCTCCTTCTCAGCCCCCTCCCTGCCCTCTCACTCCCTCCTTCATCCCCTACTCTCGTCCACCTTTCCAGTTTCCCTCCCCACTGCACCTCCTTCACTCTCCTCTTCTCTTTTCTCCCCTCCCCACGCCACTGGGGACCCACACCCCTCTGTCACTGGTCACAGGTGGGGAGATGGTCTGTTCTCCCCCATCTCTTTGCCTCTCCTCTGACTTTTTTTTAAAGAAATTGTTAACTGTTTTTTTAACTATTTATTTTTGGCAGCGTTGGGTCTTCATTGCTGCATGCAGGCTTTCTCTGGTTGCAGCGAGCGGGGGCTACTCTTTGTTGCGGTGCGCGGGCTTCTCATTGTGGTGGCTTCTCTTGTTGCTGAGCACAGGCTCCAGGCGCGTGGGCTTCAGTAGTTGTGGCACTCAGGCTCACTAGTTGTGGCTCGCGGGCTCTAGAACACAGGCTCAGTAGTTGTGGCGCACGGGCTTAGTTGCTCCGTGGCATGTGGGATCTTCCCAGACCAGGGCGCGAACCCGTGTCCTTTGCATTGACAGGTGGATTCTTAACCGCTGTGCCACCAGGGAAGTCCCTCCTCTGACATTCTACTTCAGTTTTTGTTAGCAGGGATCTCAGATGTGCTGGGCACCCTCTCCCAGTGCTGCGTGTCTCTGAGCTCCACATTCCCCTTCTCTACCAGGCTGGGCCCCCCCTCTATTTCTGGGTCCCTCCATCTGCTCCCCAACCTCCCCAGGTACTCAACTGAGAGCTGGGAGGCAAAATTGAAATGTATCCTGTGGCCTCACCTTCTCCCTGCCTGGCTGGGAGTGGGGGTGGGGGGACCAGAGAGGGAAAGGGGCCTCCCCACTGTCACACAGCGCCTGGCTTGGGACCCCCTGTGGCCACCCCCTGTGGCTTCAGCAGTCCTCACTTGCTGTGCCCCCCTTGACAGTTCAGCTTCCTCATCTGTATGGGGACCCAGTGGCACATCGCTGGGTGATAATTAAGCAAACTGGCACAGAGAAAGTGCTTAGAACATGTGAAAGATGGAGTCGGGGGACCGGGGGACTGCTGTGGACTTGGATGATACCAAGAGGTGGAGGGGGATGAGGGAGGGGGCCGGCTTGCTTTGGGACCCTCATCCAGAGGCCAATTTGGTTCAGAAAATGTGGCCGGGGGTTCAGGGGCTGGGTGTGGGGAGGAGGCGGGCTGGTGGGACAAGCTAGTCTATTCTACCCCAAGAAACGAGTGTGGATTAGGGGGCTGGAGGAGACAGTGAAGAGCATTGGGTTGCTTAGCAATAAAGATGAAGCTGAGAGGGACTTCCCTGGTGGTCCAGTGGGTAAGACTCTGTGCTCCCAATGCAGGGGGCCTGGGTTCGATCCCTGATCAGGGAACTAGATCCTGCATGCATGCCACAACTGAGTCCGCATGCCGCAACTAAGGAGTCTGAATGCTGCAACTAAAGAGGCCGTGTGCCACAACTAAGACCCAGAGCAGCCAAAATAAATAAATTATTTAAATATTAAAAAAAAAAAAGATGAAGTTGAGAGACAAGGTCAAGACCACTGATGTCCCAGGGTCTGGGGGTGGCATTTAAGAAAAAAGAGTTGATATTCAGGAGTTTCAGCAGGGTGCTGACATTTTTTCAACATATATATAGACATTTTTCAACAGTAACAGGACTAAATTAAAACTCCATAACACTTTTAACAGCTGTGTAGTATTCCACAGTGTGAGCCTAAAGTGATATCCTTAATGAAGCCCCAGCTCTAGGATGGCCCTCCAAGCATCCCCACCTCTTGCTCTATCACACCCTGTGTAATCCCCTCCAACTGGGTGTGATGGGGCGTCTGACTCACTTCTAAACAATAGAATATAGCAAAAGTAATGGGATGTTACTTCTGAGGTTAATTAATTTACATGAGATTGTAAATTCCTTTTTGCTGTTCCTCCCTCTCTCTCTCTCTCTCCCTCTCTCTCTCTCTCTCTCTCTCCCTCTCTCTCTCTCTCTCCCTCTCTCTCTCTCTCTCCCCCTCTCTCTCTCCCTCTCTCTCTCTCTCTCTCCCTCTCTCTCTCTCCCTCTCTTTCTCTCTCTCTCTCTCTCTCCCTCCCTCCCTCCCTCTCTCTCTCTCTCTCTCTCTCTCCCTCTCTCTCTCTCCCTCTCTCTCCACAAGCTCACCCTGATGGAGAAGGCCACCTGTCAAGACACTGCACACCACCAACAGCACCTGAGCAGACTGGACAGCCCAGCCTGCCCTAGTTGCACCTGCAGATGAGACCGCGACCCCAGATGTCTCCCTGAACGTGGTCTCGTGAGATTCTGAAGCAAGGCACCCAGCTAAGCAGCGCTGGGTTCCTGACCCACAGGATCTATGGGTAGTGACGTGTGCTGCTTGCAGTTTTTACGTTTGGGGTCATTTCTTGTGCCGCCAGAGATGACTAAGCCAGCACACGTGACTTCTTCGGGCTGGAAGGCGGTTTTTCTGGGCGGGGGCACAGTGTAGGGCGGGGAGAGAGGAGTTTGCGTTTCGCCGACAGGGCGGTGGGGAACCATGGGCGTTTGAGGGCAGCGTGGGATGGGATGAATCTGGGTTTTAGCTCGGTCGTTCTGGTTATGGCTGTGCGGGGACAGCGCTGTCAGGGGGCAGGAATGGAGGAGGTGGGGGGCCCGGGATGGGACCCCCCAGAAGTCTCCTATCACAGCAGCTCAGGCTCTGTAGCTGCCCTGGGAGTTTTACATCTTCCTCACCCTCCAAATCCCACCTCTCCATCTCTCCCTGCCCCACTCCCTCTGCCGCTGCCCGTGATGAAAAATGGAATTATATTTTTATAACTTCTTGTTTTTCCCGAACTGAGTTCCATGTGTACTGGGCTAAATTTAAAATCAGATGGATGTAGGGTGATCGTGTTCACTCTCTCTCCCCTTGGGAAAAAAAAAATAAACGCGTCTATTCAGGTGCTGTTTCTCTCAGGGATGGGGGGGAGGGGAAGGGGAGCGGAGGGAGAGGGGCATTTTTGCCGAGGAGTGACAGGGCTGAACTGCCACATCTGGAGTCCCCCATCACAGTCCTGGTCACCCTGTGCTGCAACCACTCGTTTATATGTTTGTCACCTGCTCAGGGCCTCCACCCTTGCTGTTTCCCGTTGCCTGGCACACCTTTCCCACACATCTCTAGGGTCAGCTCACCCTTCAGGTGTCAACTTAAATGTCACCTCCTCCAAGAAGCTCTCCCTGACCAACTGGCTCCAAAAGCTGCTCCATTGCTTCCTGTCCCATCGTCTTCTTGCATTTTCTTGATAGCACTTATCATCACCTGGAATTTCCTTAGGCTAATGATGGCAATTCTTTAGGTACAATTAAGGGAACTGGATCTTGGGTGCCCAACTGCTCCCAAGTCCAAACGACAGGCTGGCCAAGGCCTGTCCATCCCCCTCACCTTCTCTACGACTCTCCCCAAATAATTCATTTACCACTCAGCAAACATGTATTGAGTGGCTACTGCACTGGACCCTGTATCTAATGGTTCCTGACACTGTGTGCCTATTTGAATCACCTGGGGAGCTATTAAATCCTGCCACCACCTTCCACCCTGTCCCTGCCTGCCCTGAGATTCTGAGTTAATTGGTCTGAAGTGGGGGCTGGGTACATAATTCAAATGTGCCACCAGGGTGTAGTATGGTCGTTCTAGGTTTCCTCATTTCCTGAAAAGACCAAGCTCACCCATGTTTCCAGGTCTTTGTGAAGCTGGTGCCTCTGCTGGAACGCCCTCCCACTTCCTCTGCACCTATTTAAGTCCTCCACGACAGACTTTCTCTCGTCCTTATAATCATTTATTTTTAATTTTGAGAAAAGTGAAGAAGAGAGAGGGCTTCCCTAGTGGCGTGGTGGTTAAGAATCTGCCTGCCAGGGTTCCCCTGGTGGTGCAGTGGGTGAGAATCTGCCTGCCAATGCAGGGGACACGGGTTCGAGCCCTGGTCTGGGAGGATCCCACATGCCGCGGAGCAACTAGGCCCGTGAGCCACAACTACTGAGCCTGAGCGTCTGGAGCCTGTGATCCGCAACAAGAGAGGCCGCAATGGTGAGAGGCCCGCGCACCGCAATGAAGAGTGGCCCCCGCTTGCCGCAACTAGAGAAAGCCCTCGCACAGAAACGAAGACCCAACACAGCCAAAATTAAATTAAATTAATTAATTAATTAAAAAAAAAAGAGAAAAAGAATCCGCCTGCCAATGCAGGGGACACAGGTTCGAGCCCTGGTCCGGGAAGATCCCACATGCCGCGCAGCAACTAAGCCCGTGCGCCACAAATACTGAGCCTGCGCTTCTAAAGCCCGCAAGCCACAACTACTGAAGGCCGTGCGCCTAGAGCCCATGTTCCGCAACAAGAGAAGCCACCGCAACAAGAGAAGCCACCGCAACAAGAAGCCCGTGCACCGCAACGAAGAGTAGCCCCCGCTCACTGCAACTAGAGAAAGCCCGCGCGCAGCAACGAAGACCCAAAACAGCCAAAAATAAATAGATAAATAAATTTATTTTAAAAAGTGAAAAAAAGAGAAAAGTGCAAAGACGAATATAGCAAACACCTGTGTATCTTCCACCCAGGGCTGACAACAAATGGTTAACACTTGTCATATTTACTTCAGGTCTTTTTCATCTTTTTAAGAAACAAACAATATGTTAGAAAGTTTATATATGTACATTCTCTCAAGCACATATATCCATGAACAGTGAACAGGATTATTTTGTGCATTAAAAAAAAAAACACAGGGAATTCCCTGGAGGTCCAGTGGTTAGGACTCCGCACTTTCACTGCTTTCATGGCCGGGGTTCAATCCCTGGTTGGGTAACTAAGATCCCACAAATCTCGTGGTGCGGGGAAAAAAAAAAAAAGACATTAATGTACTAATGGTATATATAATTCTGCAACTTATTTTTTTCACCCAATGTTGTATTTTTGACTGCCTGGGTTCGATATTCAAGCTCTGCCATGTGAAGGCTCTGTGACTTTGAGAAAGTTACTTAGATTCTCTGTGCCTCAGTTTCCTCCCTATTTCAGAATAACAAAATACTCTAAAACTTAACAGTTTGAAAAAACAAACACTTATTATCGGGACTTCTCTGGTGGTCCACTGGTTAAGACTCCATGCTCCCAATGCAGGGGGCCCGGATTCGATCCCTGGTCAGGGAACTAGATCCCACGTGCCACAACTAAAGATCCTGCATACTGCAACTAAAAAGATCTCACATGCCATAAGGAAGATCTCGCAGGCAGCAACAAAGATCCCGCGTGCCACAACTAAGACCCAGCACAGCCAAATAAATAAATTCAGCAACAAAAACAGTTATCATCTCATTTCTAAGGGTCAGAAATCTGAGAGTGGTTTAGCCGGATAGTTCTGGCTTGGGGTCTCTCATGAAGCTGCAGTCAAGACATTGGTCGGGGGATTTCCCTTGTGGTGCAGTGGTTAAGAATCTGCCTGCCAATGCAGGGGACACGGGTTCGAGCCCTGGTCTGGGAAGATCCCACATGCCACGGAGCAACTAAGCCCGTGCGCCACAACTACTGAGCCTGCGCTCTAGAGCCCGTGAGCCACAACTACTGAGCCCGCATGCCACAACTACTGCAGCCCGCACGCCTGTGCTCCGCAACAAGAGAAGCCACCGCAATGAGAAGCCCGCGCTCTGCAACGATAAATCGCCCCCGCTCGCCACAACTAGAGAAAGCCCTCACGCAGCAAAGACCCAACAAAGCACCAAAAGGTAAATAATTAAAAAAAAAAAAAAGCCAGTGGCTAAGTCCAGCCCACCCTCAAGAAAAGGAGAATTAGTCTCCATCTCCTTGAAGAAATTGTCAAAGAATTCATGGACATATTTTAAAACTCCCATATTTGGAAAATACAGGTACTAATACTCTCTTTTTAGCAGATACTTTTTAAAAAAATTTTACTTTTTTTTTTTTTTTTTTTTTTTTATGCGTTACGCGGGCCTCTCACTGTTGTGGCCTCTCCCGTTGCAGAGGACAGGCTCCGGACGCGCAGGCTCAGCGGCCATGGCTCACGGGCCCAGCCGCTCCGCGGCATGTGGGATCTTCCCAGACCGGGGCACGAACCCGTGTCCCCTGCATCGGCAGGCGGACTCTCAACCACTGCGCCACCAAGGAAGCCCTACTTATTTTTTTAAAACTTATTTATTTTTGGTTGTGTTGGGTCTTTTGTTGCTGCACGCGGCCTTTCTCTAGTTGCTGCGAGCTCTTAGTTGCGGTGCGCTGGCTTCTCATCGCGGTGGCTTCTCTTGTTGCGGAGCACAGGCACGCGGGCTTCAGTAGTTGTGGCTCAAGGGCTCTAGAGTGCAGGCTCAGTAATTATGGCGCACAGGCTTAGTTGCTCTGCTGCATGTGGAATCTTCCCAGATCAGGGCTCGAACCCATGTCCCCAGCATTGGCAGGCAGATTCTTAACCACTGCGCCACCAGGGAAGTCCCTAGCAGGTACTTTTCAGTAGTTGTTTTAGGGTCGTTTTCTAAGGGATGCTATTTGTTATCACACACAGAGTGCTTAGCACAGTATCTGGTTCATTGTAGGTGCTCAATAAATGTTAGAAATTATTACTGTATAGATCTAACTACGTCCTTTTTTACTGCTCTACACTATTCCATTGTTTGAATATGCCTTAATTTACTTGCCTATTCTCTCAATGGATTTTTAGGTCAATTCCTGGTTTTTAATTTTACAAACACTGCTGCTGTGAGCAGTCTTTACATAACTCTTTATGCACTAGGCAAAGTATTTCTCTAAGGACTATGATTAAAAATGGAATCGCTGGGGCTTCCCTGGTGGCGCAGTGGTTGAGAGTCCGCCTGCCGATGCAGGGCACACGGGTTCATGCCCCGGTCCGGGAGGATCCCACATGCCACGGAGCGGCTGGGCCCGTGAGCCATGGCCGCTGAGCCTGCGCATCCGGAGCCTGTGCTCCGCAACGGGAGAGGCCACAACAGTGAGAGGCCCGCGTATTGAAAAAAAAAAAAAAATGGAATCGCTGGGTCACTGGATGGATGCACTCAGTAGCATCAATTCTTCTCCCATCGTCTCCCATCTATCCCCAAAACAACAGCTCACCAGAGTTAATGCCTCAGGGCCTTTGCACACGCTCTTGCCTCTGCCTGTACCACTCTTTCCGCAGATATCCACACAGCTCCCTCCTCACTTCCTTTAGGTCTCTGCTCAACTGTCACCTCCTCAGAGAATCCTTCCATGGACACCCTGTCCCTCTAGCAACCTGCTTCATGTTTGGTGAGAGAACTTACCACTTGCCATTATACTATGCATTTCATTGGATTGTTTATTGTACATCTTCCCCACTGGAATGTCAGCTCCATGAGGGCAGGGATTTATGGGTTTCTTCCACTGCTGCATCCCCAGCATCCAGAACGGTGCCTGGCACACAGCAGGCATCCAGCAAATACCAGCTGAGTGCTGATCCCATCTGGGTGGAGCTCTTAGGGGTCCTGACTTAGCCTCTCTCCCCCTTGGGTTCCATCCTGAACGCTCCTGAGCTGAAATTGAGGATTTCACTCCTTCTGGAGGCTCTAGGGAAGAACCCATTTCCTACCTTTTCCAGCTTCTAGAGGGTGCCTGCATTCCTTGGTCCATGGCCTCTTTCTCCATCTTCAAAGCCAGCCAAGGCTGGCCAAGTCCTTCTCAAGCTGTTATTATCTTTCTCACTTCGTCTCTTTGCTTCTGTTGTCACATCTCGTTCTCAGACGCTGGCGTTTCTGCCTCCCTCTTATAATTACCCTTGGGATGACACTGAGCCCACCCGGGTAATCCTGGATCACTTCGCCATCTCAAGATTCTTAACTTAATTGCATCTGCAAAGTCGCTTTTGTCACGTAAGGTGACATACGCAGAAGTTCTGCGGATTAGGACATGGATATCTTTTTTGAGGGGGAATTATAATTCTGCCAACCACAAAGAGATGCCGACATGGATAAATTCGTTCATTCCACAAACACTTATTGAGTGCCTACTGTATGCCAAGCTGTCCTAGGTGTGGCAGGCAACAAGGCAGACAATGATTCTGGCCTTCATGAAACATAAGTTCTAGTGAGAGAGACAGAGAGGAAACACATTCAATGAAGCAGACAGAATACCTGGTGTTGGCTACCGGGGAGGGTCTGCCTGAGGGGGTAACATCTCGACACCTGGCCCTAGAATCTTGTGGCCAGTGTTGCCAAAAGGTGCATGCCCCTTGTTCACAAATAACGTGACTTCGGAGGGTGCTCGGAGGGTGTGAAATAACCTTGAACTCCAGTTGCAAAGAGACTCTTCTTAAATGTCATTTCCATCTTCCCCAAGTCTCAGCTGGGTCCTGGGGGACAGGGTGTCTGTAATGCCTTTTCTACCCGCTAATCCCATCACAGGATCAGTGCCTCTGCAGGCAGCAGTAACCAGTGAGATTCAGATCAAATTGTTTTTTCAGTTACCTTCTATCTACAATGAGAAATGCTGATTTTTCTTTCACGTTTGTGATTAAGAGAAAAGGACTTCCCTGGTGGCGCAGTGGTTAAGAATCCGCCTGCCAGTGCAGAGGACACGGGTTCGAGCCCTGGTCCGGGAAGATCCCACATGTCGCGGAGCAACTAAGCCCGTGCGCCACAACTCCTGAGCCTGTGCTCTAGAGCCCACGAGACACAACTACTGAGCCCACATGCCTAGAGCCCGTGCTCCACAACAAGAGAAGCCACCGCAACAAGAAGTCCGCACACCGCAATTAGAGAAAATCCCATGCACAGCAACAAAGACCCAATGCAGCCAAAAATAAAATAAATAAATTTATTTAAAAAAAACAAAAACCAAGAGAAAAGGACTTTCAAAAACCCCTATGGGTATTGATGTTCCAGATGTGAGCAGGTTTAAAGGAAAATATTAATTAATTACAGGTGTGGGGAAAACGGAAAATGTAAAAAATCATTGGCAAAAGTTTGTGAAATGTCACCTGTTAACTTTACAGACTGAGAAACAGAGGCCCGGGAAAAAGGAAGGACTTCCCATGACCACAACCCACTGGTGGGCTGAAGGTGTTTCCCCAGGAGGGGAGGGGTGAAGGCAGCAGAAGGTGTTTCATCATTTCCATACCTTCACCCATTTGTGAGCAGGAGCCTCCCCGACCCTCCTTGCCGGCAGCTGATGAGAAGAAGCGCTATGAAGATATTCAGGAAACAGCATCCCAGATGGGTGAGCAGGAGCCTCCCCGACCCTCCTTGCCGGCAGCTGATGAGAAGAAGCGCTATGAAGATATTCAGGAAACAGCATCCCAGGCAGAGGGAAAGGCCTGTGCAAAGACCCTGGGGCACAGGACTGTGCCTAGCATGTTGGAGGAACAGCGAGGAGGCCCCTGTGTCTGAAGCAGAGTGAGCGAGGGGGAGAGAGGGAGGAGGGGAGGGTAGGGGGAAGACATGGGCTTTTATCCCCAGGGAGGTGGGAACCCTGGAGGGCTGTGGGCTGGGGAGAGGCCAGCCCTGACTCAGGTGCTCACTGACGCCCTCTAGCGCCACAGGGAGAATGCACTGAAGAGGGAGTGCAATGGCCGAGGGGAGACCAGTCCCAGCTCTTGTCTCTCACTCGCTGTGCGTCCCTGGGCAAGTGAATTCCCTCTCTGAGATCAGTTTCCTTACCTGCTAAAGATGGACCTTAACAACTCCTTCTTCCTGGGGCTGCAGCAGGGACTCTGCGATAACACGCAGATGGTGCCTTTGCCCCAGATTCTGGCTGGGTGTGCTGCTACTGAGTTATTATTTTAGGGTGTCAGGGTTCTGCTCTCCCCAAAGTAGGAGGATGAGGTTAGCAGCACCCCATGCTCAGGCCCCGATGAAGTCAGCAAGACAGATGGGTGAGTGTGAGGACAGCCGTGGAAATAGATTTCCCACCTGCACTTTGCGCCTCTGGGAGAGGTGAGGATGAGCAAACCAACGGGAACATCACACTTCACAGGCTGTGAGACGCAACACACCTCGCTGCCTGGGAGCTCCCTCCTGCAGGAAGCCCTCCCAGATTGCCTAGACTTTCTGGGGTTCTGCAGGAGGCTGTTGGTGGGGACGGGGAAGATCTCAGGGAAATAGAAGGGACTCCAGAGAGGCTGGTCAGATGGAGGGAAGGATAGTCAGAGAGGACTGCGGAAGTGCCCAAAGCATGTGGGAAAGTGCTGAGCAGGATGGGAAGTCAGGCAGGTGTGGGTTAGAATCCTGGCTCAAACTCACTTGCTCTCTGACTCTCTCTAGATGACTCCTTTCTGCTTTCTCAGCCACCAAGCGGAGAGAAAAGTCTACTTTTTTTTTTTTTTACCAGGGATCCAAGCCATGCCCCCTGCAGTGGAAGTGTGGAGTCCTAACCACTGGACCGCCAGGGGAGTCCCAAGAAAGGTCTCCTGAAGTTGCTTAGCAAATATTTAGTAAGCACCTACTGTGTGCCAAGCCCTGTTTTGGGCACCAGGGACACAGCAGTGAACAAGGAAGACCCAGCTCTGCCCTCCCAGGGCTCTCAGGCCTGTGGGGAAGGCAGATGTTTAGCTGGGCTGCTAAAATACAGGGGGACCATATGTGTGGTGGGGGGCACCTAGGGCTTTGTGAACCCCAGAGGAGGACCAGATTCAGCCTGGGGAGGGGGGTCAGGGAAAGCTCCTTCTGAGATGACCCCTGGGGAGTGAATAGTTCTCCAGGTAAAGGGGTGAGGAAGAAGGGTGCCTGGCAGCAGGCTCAGTATGGGTAAAGGTCTGGAGATGAGAGAAGTTCTGGGTGATGTGGTGTTGTGAATGCAGGGCCTGCCTGGAGGAGAACGTTGGATGTGACTGTGCCTGGTCATGGGGCAGATTAAACAAGGAAATCATCATAAAGTGCCCGGCTCACAGCAGCAGCCCCAGTTTCTAGGCTGTGACCTTGTCAAGGGCAGAGACTGTCCCCAGCTCTGTCCCCAGAGACTGTACCTCCAGCCAATACCCGGCCTAACACACAATAGTTGCTCACTGTACAGATGACACAGTTGAGGCTCAGAGAGTGCAAATCATTTGCCTGGAGTCACACAGCAGGTAGCTGGCAGAGCAGGGATTTGAACCCATCTGGTGAAGGTTTGTTCAATGAATAAATGATCATGGGTTCACAGTAGGGCTCTACTTCCACTGGAACTCCTGTGTGGCTCCCTTTTGTGTTGGGATTAAGTCTCAGGTCCTGATTTTCATGGTCCCTGTGGATCCTTCAACTCAAATCCCATCCTCCCCTGCCTACCCAGCTCCAACTGACTCAATCATTGTGAGTTAATTGCTGGTTTCATACCTCTAAGCCTTTGCCTGGGATGTTCCCTCTTCCTGAAACACTCTCCTCTGCTTCTATTTTCTCCTGGAAAACCCCTATTCAGCCATCAAAACCCCAGTGCCAATGCCCCATATTCCACGTAGCCCACTAGGACCTTCACAGGCAAACTCCTTCTCCCTTCTGCTGCCTGAGCTCTGAGACCTCCCTTTGCTAGGAGGGTCTAGGTAGAGCTCTGTTTTCCCCAAGACTGGGAGCTCTTTGAGGCCCAGGTCTGGTGAATGAGGTCACTCTGGATCTCTGATCTCCCAGCACAAGGCTGGACACACAAAGGGATGGGGGGTTTATCGTGTGAACATGAAATGAATAAATACAATTTTAAGGTTTTTTATTCTGGAGGTCTATGGCACTATGAAACTTTCTTCCTGACTCACAGCTCCTGCCCTCCACATATACAACCCCTGCATACATCCTATGAAGTGCTAGAAAGGAGATGTCCTTTGCTGGATCCACAGGTTCTATAAATTTATTTTATATTTATTTGTTTATCATTTTTGACTGTGTTGTGTCTTTGTCGCTGCACGCAGGCTTTCTCTAGTTGCGGCGAGCAGGGGCTACTCTTCGTTGCAGTGCGGGGGCTTCCCATTGCAGTGGCTTCTCTAGTTGCAGAGCACGGGCTCTGGAGTGCGTGGGCTTCACTAGATGCGGTGCATGGGCTCAGTAGTTGTGGCTTGTGGGCTCTAGAGCACAGGCTCAGTAGTTGTGGTCTATGGGCTTAGTTGCTCCGTGGCATGTGGGATCTTCCCAGACCCGGGCTCAAACCCATGTCCCCTGCATTGGCAGGCGGATTCTTAACCCCTGCACCATCAGGGAAGCCCTGGATCCACAGGTTTTAGAAGCTAGAAAGTCCAGGGGCTTCAGGCACAGTTTGATCAAGGGCTTCCTTGATCAAGAACTCAGCCTCCTTCTCTGACTTGGCTCTACTGTCCTCCATTGACTTCTGTGTCAAGCAGACAGACCTCACAGACTGACCCTTGGCAGATCCCAGCTGATGTCTCCCCAGTTTAGAGATGTCTTTCCTATAATTCTCAATCATTTCCCAGGGCTGGTTCCCCTTGGCTCACACTGAGTTGTGTGCTGTAGCAGATGCTCTCAGAGCCCTGTATCTCTGCAGCACTCACAAACACTTAAAACGCTCTGCTGTGGGGCTTTCTCTCTGCCCAGAGCCAATATTCCTGGGAGCAGCCCTCAGGCAATGCAGGTTGAAAGTTGGAGGATGGATACCCCAGCTCCCTCACTCTTGGGGAGGAACAACTGTGTGGTATAGTCTACACTGTTGTCTCCCAGAAGTCCTCAGCATGACTGAACCTCAACTGGCTCGTGACACACCCTATATCGGCTGCCTTCCCTGACTTATCTACACTTCTGTTCTCTTACTGGTGCTAAGCAGACCCCAAGACAAGATTCTGGCTGCAGACAGTTTATCTGGGAGGTTGTGGTGATTTTTAAATATGCCCATAAATTCTTTGACATGCTTACCTTCAAAAAGTGAAGCCTAATTCCCCTCCCCTTGAGTGTAGGCTGTATTGAGTGACTCACTTCTAAAAAATAGAATACGGCAGAAGTGACAGTATGACTTCTGAAATGAAGTCATACATACGAGGCATGTGGCTTTCTCTTTGCTCATTCTCTCTCTCTCTATCTCTCTCTCTCTCTCTCTCTCTCTCTCTCTCTCACTCTCTCTCTCTCTCTCTCTCTCTGTCTCTCTCTCTGATCATCCATTCTGGGGAAAGCCAGCTGCCATGTTGAGAGGACACTCAAGCAGCCCCTGGTGATGCTGAAGTGGCAAAGAACTGAGGCCTCCCGCCAACAGCCATGTGCTGGAGCCAGCTTGGAAGCACAGCACAGACATGGGTACATACACACCAGCCATGTGGCACGCCCTCGTGTGTGCACACAGGCCACTTGCTGCCTCACATACACCCCACACCGGAGATGTGTCAGATACTTAACAACCAAAGTGGCCCCGGCATTGACTACTCAGATCAGAGGGTATGGGAAGGTCTGGAGGTCCCAGGGGAGCAGCTGGCATTGCAACTGAGGGTGTGCCAGGGACAGGAGTGGGGAAAGAATAGTATCCTCTCCCTGAGCTTCAAGAGAGTTTTCTATCCCACTCTGGTGCCACTTCTCTGGCCTTCCTCACACAGGCCACTGTCCCTCTGCAGGCCCCCACCTGCCATGCCACGGGCTCCTGCCACTTCCTCCTTCCTTCCACTGGACATTCACAATCCCCTGCTCTTTGCCTTTCTTTTTCTCTTCTGGCGGTATTTTATTTAATTTATTTATTTTAAAATATTTATTATTTATGTATTTATTGTGGCTACTCTGGGTCTTTGTTGGGGCACGTGGGCTCAGTAGTTGTGGTATGTGGGATCTTAGTTCCCTGACCAAGGATCAAACCCAGGCCCCCTGCACTGGGAGCTCGGAATCTTAACCGCTGGACCACCAGGGAAGTCCCCATAAGTTTAGATTTACTGAAAAGTTGCAAAGAGAGTACAGAGAGTTTCTACTCTTCACCCAGCTTCCCTTAATGTTAAAAAATATAACTACCATATGACCCAGCAATCCCACTACTGGGCATATATCCTGAGAAAACCATAATTCAAAAAGAGACATGTACCACAATGTTCATTGCAGCACTATTTACAATAGCCAGGACATGGAACCAACCTAAATGTCCATCAACAGATGCATGGATAAAGAAGATGTGGCACATATATACAATGGAATATTACTCAGTCATAAAAAGGAATGAAATTGAGTTATTTGTAGTGAGGTGGATGGACCTAGAGTCTGTCATACAGAGTGAAGTAAGTCAGAAAGAGAACAACAAATACCGTATGCTAACGCATATATATGGAATCTAAAAAAAAAAAAAAGTACTGATGAACCTAGTTGCAGGGCAGGAATAAAGACATAGACATAGAGAGTGGACTTGAGGACACAGGGTGGGAGGGGGAAGCTGGGGCGAAGTGAGAGTAGCATTGACATATATACACTACTGAATGTAAATAGTTAGCTAGTGGGAAGCAGCTGCATAGCACAGGGAGGTCAGCTCTGTGCTTTGTGACCACCTAGAGGGTGGGAGGGAGGGAGACGCAAGAGGGAAGAGATATGGGGATATATGTATATGTATAGCTGATTCACTTTGTTGTACAACAGAAACTAGCACAGCACTGTGAAGCAATTATACTCCAATAAAGATCTATTAAAAAAAAAATAGGGCTTCCTTGGTGGCGCAGTGGTTGGGGGTCCGCCTGCCGATGCAGGGGACACGGGTTCGTGCCCCGGTCCTGGAAGATCCCACATGCCGCGGAGCGGGTGCTCCAGTGAGCCATGGTCGCTGGGCCTGCGCGTCCGGAGCCTGTGCTCCGCGGCGGGAGGGGCCACAGCAGTTAGAGGGCCGCATACCGCAAAAACAAACAAACAAACAAAAAAACTTACATAACCTCAGCACATCTGTCCAAATGAACAAACCAGCGTGGGCACGTTAAGATGATCAGATGCAGGGCTTCCCTGGTGGCGCAGTGGTTAAGAATCTGCCTGCCAATGTAGGGAACACGGGTTCGAGCCCTGGTCCCGGAAGATCCCATAACTAGTGAGCCCGAATGCCACAACTACTGAAGCCCCTGCGCCTAGAGCCCGGGCTCCGCAACAAGAGAAGTCACCGCAATGAGAAACCTGCGCACCGCAAGGAAGAGTAGCCCTCGCTGGCCGCAGCTGGACCCAACGCAGCCAAAAATAAATAAATAAAATAAATTAATTTATTAAAAAAAAAAAAGATGATGGGACACTCCAGACTTCCTTTGGATGTCTCCCGTTTTTCCACGAATGCGCCTTTTTTCTGTTCCACGGTCCAATCCAGGATCCCACATTGCACTGAGTGCCCACTGCCTTTTAGAACTGCATGATTGCAATTTTAAAATTATTTGCATCATTCCTGTTTCACGCCTTTCTGGAAGTTAGCTCCGTGAAGGTGGCAGATAAAAGAAACTGAGGCTGGGGACTTCCCTGGAGGTCCAGTGGTTAAGACTCCGCACTTCCACTGCAGGGAGCACGGGTTCGATCCCTGGTGGGGGAACTAAGATCCCACATGCCACGTGCTGCAGTCAAAAAAAAAAAAAAAGGAAACTGAGGCTGATCCACCACCGATAGGAAGTTACTTGGGTCTGAGCCGGAAACAGCCGGGTCTGTGTGATAAAGGAGCTAGACCTACTCCCTTGTACAGCTGTCTCACCGACTGAGTAGAGGGGTGCTAGGAGGGTTCTGAGGGTGGAGGGATGGCATGAGCACTGGTGTGGCAGTGCGTCCTCGAGAAACTAGGTGAACACTGCCAGGAGGGAGGGTGATGGTGGGGGGAGGGGGAGGTGATGCGCGGGGAGCTCCAGGATAAGGTCTGGCAGAGCCTGTTAGAGCCGCTAAAGGTTTTGGAGCAGGTGATGATCTGAGCAAGCGTGGGGGACCTTGGGAGTTTCTTAGCCTCTCACTGAGCAGGGCCGGTCTCTCTGGGCCCTGGGGAAAGGAAGGCAGCTTCTTTTTTTTTTTTTTTTTTGGCCCCGCCGCAGCCATGCAGGATCTTAGTTCCCTGACCAGGGATGGAACCTGCGTCCATTGCATCCCTGCACTGGAAGCACAGAGTCCCAACCAGGGAAGTCCCAGAAGGCAGCTTGTTTGGATGTGGGGCTGACACAGCCCCAGAGGGAAGCAGGTGGTCCGTGGGGATCCAGAAGAGATGCATCCCCTAGGAGAGAATGGAGGCTGTGGGATCTGGGATCCCTGGAGCCTGGGGCCAGGAGGGGGTGGGGATGTCACAGAAGAAACAGGCTCAGCACGAAACTCTGCCCTTGACTCTCCCTTTGCTTTTACCTTGTCCTCAACTCCAGCCATGTCCCCAAGCATCTGGATTCCGAATCTTGCCAATGACCCCCCCACAACTGCCCTCACCCCTACTATCTCCCCCAGGAAAGACAGCTCAGCCAGGTCCTCTGCACTCTGGCTCTGCCTGACCGTCTACCCTCCTCAAGATCTCCAGCAGCTTCTCCTCTGCCCCTTGGGGGTGCAACTGGGGCAGGGCATGGCAGGGCACCTCCTCTCCTTCCCCACAGCCTCCTCCTCCCTGGCCTCCCACCTCCAGCCTTGCCCACTGCTGTCCACCCCACACTGGCCACTAGAGAGATATTCCAGTATATACTCTAATCTCGTCCAGGCTCTAACACCCTCTGACACTCCCCATTGCCCTCAGGATAAATTCTGGATTTTTATATACAACGTTTGATGTCCTGAGGGTCACTGTGGTCTGATCGGGGCACACACTGTCCCCTGTCAGCCCCCAGAACTTCCCAACCTCTGCACCCTTGCTCACACCTGGGGTGCCTTTCCTTCATCAGCACGTCAACCCTTTCTAATGTCCTTATTTCTCCATAGCCTGGGAGCTCCTGGGGGCAGAGAACACAGCCCCACAAATAATAATAATGTATCCTCGTACTTGGTTAAGCACTTCCTGTATCCTCTCAGTCAGTCTTTGCAACTGCCCTGCAAGGCGGGTGTCATGAGTCTGATTAACAGATGAGGAAACAGAGGCTCAGAGTGGACCTATGATTTGCCCAAGATCAGTCAGTAAGCCAAGAATAAAAGGGACCCTCCTTCCTGCTTCTTCCCATGGCCGATTCCTGCTTTTTCTTTAAGTCTCAGCTCAGCTGTCATCTCACCCTGGGCTCCCAGGTGGGGTCAGGTGCCTAGTCTGGGCTCCCACAGCTGGAGGTGATTACTACATGACTTATGTGCCAGGCCTCTGCTGAGCACCAGCGCTGTGCCCCTGAAGTCTTAACAAATCTCTGAATTTGGTGCTGTAACTGCCTGCACCCATCTTCCAGATGAAGCAACTGAGACTCCAAGAAGTGAAGTTTCCTCCTGCTGGGAATGCGGGTGTGTGTGTGTGTGTGTGTGTGCTCACCACCCTCAGAAGCAGCAGCAGATCCAGCCATCCCCTCCCCAGCCACACGCGCCCGCACATACACCCGTGTGCACACAGGCCCACACCTGGCCGTTTATCCCCGCAGACTCTCGCCTCCCACACGCAGGCGGCCGGCTGGCGTCTGCGCGGCTGGCGCTTGTAAATACATCCTCCCGCTGGGGCCGGCTTGCTTCTCCGCTCCTTCGCTGCCACCGGGAGGGAGATGGTGGGGATGGGGGCGACGGAGGCACAGGACTGAAATTGTTCTTAGGACCTTCCGGCCTCACTTTCCTTCTGCCTCGCTGATGATGGGGGAGAGGGGGGTCGCCCGGGCCCTGGGTTCCCATTCCAGGCTGAGCCCGTGATCCCGGGATGAAGACAGCCCCTCACGCTCAGTGCCTTTGGAAAAGTTCCACGGGACCTCGTGGCCTGGCCCGCGGTAGAGGCTCAAACAAGGTTCGCCCCCTTCTCCCGTCCCCCGTCTGGGCCCGAACACCCACTCCCTTTCTTAAGTGGCCTTGGGAAGGGTCTTGCGGGGATAGACAGATGGGCTGGGGACAGACGGATCGCGGCACGTGGGAGTTACGCCTGGGCCTGGGGCGTGGGAGGGTGGTGCTCTGGCCACCGCCACCATCGGTCCCCAAAGAGCTCCGGCTGCGGGGAAGACGCCAGGCGGGGGAGAAGGGGCTCCCGGAGGTTCCTGGAGAACAGGCTTTCCTACCATCTCCCCCGCCGCCTCCACCACTGTGGTCCCATTGCGCAGGCGCGAGGAAGACGCGCAGAGAAGGGGGTCGCTCGCTCCGAGTCACACAGCCCCGCCGGTGCAAAGTCTGATCTCGGGGTGCAGGTGACGCTGGATGGGTCTAGGGCCTGGGGTGACTTGGACTTGGGGGCCCTGTCCCGCACTGCATCTCCCGCCCACCCGGGCGACCCATTACCGGGAAAGCTAGGGCGCCGCGGGCCCCGGCTGTGGGCAGAGCACGCCCCCTGCCGGCCACGGCAGGAATCGACGCAGCTACGAACCCCAAGAACTTGGATGGAGCCCCCACTCCGAATAGAGCACCCACCCAGCCTCCCGCTCCCCGGCCGAAACTGACCCCTGACAGAGCTCCCGACGCTGCGCTCAGCCCCAGCTCTGAGCTAAGCTCCAGACCCCGAGCCCCTGGTCTCAGGCTAAGCACCCAATTCCAAGTTGAGCCTCCGACCCTGGATAGAGCCCCTGGTCTGTTTTTCAGACCCCTGCTCCCTAGCGAGACCCCCAAGGATGTCCAACCACCTAGAGGAGCTGTACACATTGCTCCCGACTCAGAATGTTACAGGTTCTAATCCCATCTCTTCCACGACCTGGCTGAGTGGCCTCAGACTGGTCAGTTGCTTCCTCTGAGCCTCACTTTCGTCATCTGTGAAATGGGACGCTTGTACCCCATCGCAGGGTTGCTGGGAGAATTTGGTGAGTTAATGTACGTAAAGTGCTAACAGTCACTGGCACGTAGTAGGCGACCAGTAAATCTTAACTACAGTATTGTTATTATTATTACCAGATGTGCTGCTAGGCACTTTAAAAGAAAAACAGCTTTGGAACTTCCCTGGTGGTCCAGTGGTTAAGAATCCGCCTTCCAATGCAGGGGACTCGACTTGATCCCTGATCGGGGAACTAAGATCCCACATGCCGCGGGGCAACTAAGCCCACTCGCCACAACTACTGAGCCCGTGCGCTCTAGAGCCCACGCGCCACAACTAGAGAGAAGCCCGCAAGCCACAGCGAAAGATCCTGCATGCCGCAACTAAGACCCGACGCAGCCAAATAAATATTAGTTAAAAAATAAAAGAAGGGCTTCCCTGGTGGCGCAGTGGTTAAGAATCCTCCTGCCAGTGCAGGGGACACGGGTTTAAGCCCTGGTCTGGGAAGATCCCACATGCCGCGGAGCAACTAACCCTGTGCGCCACAACTACTGAGCCTGCGCTCTAGAGCCCGCGAGCCACAACTACTGAGCCTGCGCTCTAGAGCCCGTGAGCCACAACTACTGAAGCCCGCAGCCTAGAGCCTGTGGAACAAGAGAAGCCACCGCAATGAGAAGCCCGCACACAGCAACAAAGAGTAGCCCCCGCTCGCTGCAAGTAGAGAATGTCCGCGGGCAGCAACGAAGACCCAACGCAGCCAAAAATAAATAAATAAAATAAATTTATTTTAAAAAGTTCTAAAAAAAAATAAAAGAAAAACAGCTTCATCAAGACATAATTTATATACCATACAATTCATCCACTTAAAGCACACAATTCAGTGGTTCGGTATGCTACATTATTCATTTTCTAAAATTATGGTAAATATATAATAAAATTTACCATTGTAACCATTTTTAAGTGCACAGTTCAGTGGCATTAAGTGCACTCACATTGTTGTGCAACCATCCCCACCATCATCTCCAGAACTTTTCCATCAACCCCAACACAAACTCTGTCCCCATTAAACACTCACTCTCCATTCCTGTCGCCTCCTCCCCCAGCCTCTGGTCACCTCTATTGTACTTTCTGTCTGTGGATTCGTGCATTCGAGGTCCCTCATATAAGTATATCATACAATATTTATCATCTTATGATTGGCATCTTAAACCTGTATTTTCAAGGTTCATCCATGTTATAGCATGAATCACTTCCTTCCTTTTTATGGCTGAATTATATTCCACTGTATGGATGGATCACATTTTGTTTACCCATTCCTCTGTTGATGGACATTTGGATTGTTTCCATCTTTGGGCTATTGTGAATCATGCTGCTATCAACACTGTTGTACAAATACCTCTCTGAGTCCCTGCTTTCAACTCTTTTGGGTATACATCTAGGAGTGGAATTGCTGGATCATATGGTAATTCTACGTTTAGTTTTTGTGAGGAACAACCAAGCTATTTTCCACAGAAGCGGCACCATTTTGCATTCCCACCAACAAAGTATGAAGGTTCTAATTTCTTCACATCCTCCTGGACACTTCTTATTAGTTCTTTTATTTTTCTCATTTTTATTTTTACTTTTTTTGGCTTGTGGGATCTTAGTTCCTCAACCAGGGATTGAACCTGCGCCCTCGGCAGTGAAAGTGTGGAGTTCTAACCACTGGACCACCAGGGAACTCCCCTTATCCATTATTATTTGTGGACCTGTAAGTTTTATTATTCCCATGTCACAGTGCATAGAAATTATAGACCCCAAATGCCAATACATAGTGCCCCGGATGAGAAACCCTGAACTCAGGAGAGGGTAGTACCTGGCTGTGGATGGGAGGAGGTGGGACAAACATTCCTGGGTTTGAATCCTGGCCCTGCCACTTGTGCCTGCATGTCCTCAGGCAAGTCACTTCCACTCTCTGGGCCTCAGTACCCTGTCCAAAAAGAAAAAGGGGGGGATGAGATAAAGAGACATTTCATTTATTTTTGCCTCATGAGGTCTGTGCCAGGGCTCTGTATCCCCCACATGCAGGGCAGGACTCGACATACACTGGTTGTCCAGACTGCTCTGGCCCCCCTGGTCCTACAGCGGCAACTGGGACCCAGGGTTGGGGATGCAGGGAGGAAATGGAGCAGCAGGGGAGCTGGAAGCTGCTACTGGGCCCGGTTCCCAGGACTCACAGCTGCATCCTCCGGGAGCCCCATCTGTCCCCACTGCCCCACCCGCTAGCGGCCTGGAGGCTCTTGCGTATCTCGCTGGCTTATTCCCACGGACACCGAGGCTGGATCTGGGAAGTCCCCTGGCGGGGTCTCCAGGGTCCGTCCACGTAGCAACTGCCACAAACCTCACCCGCAACCCAGAAAGATTTATCTTCAACCTTGGGTCAGATTCAGCCTGTCTGAGAGGTATAGCAATCTACATGTTTAAGGGACTCCCAGGTCCTTCTGCTGTAAAGTGTTCTCTGGGGCCGTACTTTAAACGGAGTCCCAGGGGTAGAAAGGGGCCTTCCCAGAGCCACGCGGTTGTTCTGTTTTTCTTTTTGGCTCTCTTTCTCTCCCCGGCCCCCATCTCTCTCTGTTTTTTGACTCTAATTCTCCTTCCTCTCATTTCTTGAACGGGGCCCGGGGTTGGGCTCTCCCCCTGCACCCGGCCCCTTTCGTGATTCCGGAGGAATCTCCCAGAGCTGCCTGGCCCAGCCCCAGGTCCCCCCCCCACCCCGCAGAGGCCTGCTCCCATTGGACTCTTCGTACACCGCCCGCGCTGCCATTGGCTGAGCCGACGTCCTCGCCCGCCCCTACCCTCCCCCCCACAGGTCCCTGAAGGTCCTTTGCGCGCGGGCGGGGCGGGGGCGGGGCCGCTCAGAGGGGCGGGGCAGTCGGAGGGCGGGGTCGAGCTTCCTGCCCCGCCCCGCTGGGTCCCAGTCCTCAGACACGAGTCTCGCGGCCACAGCAAAGCCCCCTCGGAGGCGGCCGGACAGAGCCCTGACCGTCGGACTGACGACGGAGTCTCAGAGAGCAGGTGAGCTAGCGGTGCCGGGGCGCCCCCCAATCTCGGGGGCCACCTGGCCTCTCTGTTTCTCTCGCCCCCTATGTCCCTGACCCCCCTTATGTCTGTTTCCCTCTCCCTCTCCGTTTCTCCCTTTCACTCTGTCTTCCTGTCACTCTCTTGATGTGTGGCTTACGGGGAGGCATCCTGGGTCTGAACTGCCCACCCTGGCTTGGGGTGGTGCTCTGGGACCAGCACCCCCTCCCCCGAACAAAAGGACTCTGATGGACTCTGCCCCCTTTCACAGTGCAGGGCACCAGGTGCCAGGGCCAGACGCCAGAGCTAGGAGGGCATTCTAGTTGGTGGGCAGCCAGGCCAAAGGCGTGGAGGTGGGAATGAGTGAGACTTCTGGCTGGTCCAGGCAGCAGAGACAGTCAGAGCCAGGCCCACCCAGACTGGCCACCTGGGAGCTCCCCAGTGGCCTGAAGCCTTGGCCTCAGTTTTGCCAGCTGTGAATTGGGACCTTCATCGCTGAGGTAACTGGCAGTTGACCTGACCCAGATCTGCATGCATCACTACCTCCTCTCTCCTGGGGGGCTCTCCTGGAGGAGGAGCAGCCCCAGCTGTAAACAGGCCTCTGAGGTTACTTCCTGAGCAGGTCTGAGCCCAGCTGGGGGAGGTGAATGCCCTGGGTGGGGGGTGCCATAGCAGGGTGAGGGGCAGTTCACCCCAGTGGCTGGGTTGGTTCAGCCCAAGCTCAGACCTTGGAATCAGACAAACCTGGGTTCCCGCTCTGCCACTCATCACTGGTACCTTGAACAAGTGATTCAATTCTCCAAGCCTCAATTTCCTGTCTGAGGGTCATAACTCCCTGGGGGTGAGGGCAGCTTCCAGAAATAAATGCAGGAATGTGGGCCCTGCAAGTCTCTACCTGGCCTCCACCTCCTCCCTCTCTCCCCCTCACTCACTCTGCTCCAGCCACACAGCCTCCACATTCCACCAACACGCCAGGCACCATCCTGCCTCAGGGCCTTTGCACGGGCTGTTCCCTGTACCTCCATGACAGGTGCACAGGCGCCAACTTTAAAACATAACAAGTTGCCTAGATGGGCTGGGCCAAGGGACTGCCAGGCCAGGGCTGGGCGGCTGGGTGGCTGGGAGGGGCAGAGGAGGAGCTGGCCCAGGGACGCTGTACCTATGGAAACTGGAACAAAGAACTGTCGCCCCAGCCACGCGAACACCTGGGCTGAGCTTCTCCCACTTGGCAGGCTTGGTGGCCTGGGACGCAGGTGGTAGGTGAGTGCCCAGACCTCTTGGAGGGGGGCGAGTCAGGCGCTCACACCCCACTCTGATGAGGGGCAGGGGTCCCTAAGTGAAGAAACCAGTCAGGCAGGTGCAGATTGGAGGCTCTGTCGTATCCCCTTCTGCTGTGTGGCCTTGGGCAGGTCAGGTGCCCCCTGAGCCTGTTTCCTCATCTGAGGCCTGGGGAGGGGAGGGGCCTTTTGGTTGCTTGGTGATCTGATGTGATGGGTTCAGGAGGTCTCAGTGTCCCTGTCTGTCAAATGGGGCCACCAGAGGGTGCCTAGGACAAAACTCCATCTGTCATCATGGAAACAGCCCCAGAGGCGGATGCTGAAGAAACGACACATGCTTGTTCAGGTTCAGCCCCAGGTGTTATAGACTGAGATGGGGACCTAGAGACAGGCAGGACTTGGCCCAGTTACAGAGAACTTGGGCTTTTACCCCAGAATCCCCCACATACACCCCTCCATGAAACGACTTCCCCTGGAATCCCACCACCTGAGGGATTCACAGAGGCACCTCTGGCCCAAGAGTACTTGGGATCTTCTAAGGCCCCGTCTTCCAGGCCTCACTTTTCCCTTCTGTCCAATGGGGCAGTGGAGGTTGGGGAGTGTCCACAGTGGGGGAGCCCCTTCCAGAAGGGTTCGTGCTGTGCTGCTGTGTGACCTTGGGATATCTGTTTTTCTCGGGGCCTCAGTTTCCCTGGCTGGACAATGGGGCCCTTGGACGAGATATCTGACTCTGTGTCCCTCTAGTGCTGGGAGGTCATCTATTCATTCAACAACTGGTTCTGAGCCCCTACTGTAAGCCAAGCCTGGTGCAGGGCGCCAAGGACCTGGCAATGACCAAGGCCCGTCTGGTGTCCCCACCCCCCACTCAGTTCACAGACTGGGGTTGGGAGAGATGGACATTCATCCAGAAAAGTCATTAGGGTTAGCTGTAATTGCATGAAGGAGTAGAGAGACAGACAGATTGATGGGGAAATTAGTTTAGATGGGGGAATCTGGGAGGGCCTCCTGAGGAGGTGACATCTGAGCTGAAGCTCAATGGCAAGAAAGAAATAGCCACATGGAGACCTGGGGGAAAGAGCAATCCAGGCAGAGGGCACAGGTCGTGCAAAGGCCCTGGGGCAGCACCATGCCTGGTGTGTTGGAGGAACAGCCAGGAGACCCGTGTGGATGGAGCAGAGTGAGCGAGGGGGAGAGAGGGAGGAGGGGAGGGCAGGGAAGGTACAGGGCAGGTCGTGCAGGGTCTTGTGAGCCATGGGGAGGACTTGGGCTTTTACCCCCAGGGAGGAGGGATCCCTGAAGGGCTGTGGGCAGAAGAGGGGGAGGACCTGACTCGGGTGCTCACTGGCGCCCTCTGGCGGCTGCTATGGAGAGGACAGACTGTAGGGTGCGAGGGCAGGAGCCAGGGGACCAAGATGGAGGCTGTGGGCGGTGCGAAGTGGGTGGAACCAGGACTCATGTAGGGGCTGCATCCACATTCCTGCCAGGTGACCCTCCAGCCTCCTCCACTTGCTGTTAAAAATCTTTTACTTGGGAATTCCCTGGCGGTCCAGTGGTTAGGATTCCATGCTTTCACTGCTGTGGGCCTGGGTTTGATCCCTGGTTGGGGAAGATCTTGCAAGGCGCGCAGCGCGGCCAAAAAAGAAAAACCTTTTACTCAGCTTGAGCCTCAGCCTGTCCTGTCTTTCTCTGTAGAGGGGTGGGATATGGTCTCCCAACATTCACTTTTGCCCACTGGTGTCCCCCACCCCCACCCCATCCCAGCTCTTTCTTCAGTGGAGATCTGACCACAGTTGAAAGTGTCCCAACTCCCACCGCAGCCTGGCAGGGAGCCAGACCCTGCCCATCCTTGGGGTGGCCCCCGAGGGCTCTGGGGAACCCGGTGTGAAAACCACTGGTATCTGCCCCCCCACCTGAGAAAAGCAGGCCCCCCCTTTTACCATATCAAAATGGGCACCGACTGTGAGGTCTGAGTGATGGTGATAAAGGGCTGGAAGCAATGGGTGCCCTCATGCTGGCAGAGGGTAATAGTGTGGGGGCATTTGCCACGGTGGGCGGAGATCTGGAGCCCCTGAGGCCACCCTGGGATGCTGCAGCAGGGGCTGAGGGAGGAGGCCCCGCTGAGGGGGCCCATCAATTATTGAAGCCCTTTGTTGTGACATAAAGAATTCATGTGGAGGGCGGGCTGCTCCGTGGACCAGTGGCATGCTGAAGCCAGCATCCACCCTCCCCACCCCCGCTCACGAGGGCCACTTGCTGTATTGTCAGGAATTTCACAACCCTGTTGTTAACATCACCATTATTAAAAAGGACAGACTATCAATAAAACTGGAAGAAAAAATAAATTAAAAAAAAATGACATACTATGAACTTACAGTCAAATACATTATATTTAAAACAAAAGTATGGATGGGGATTCCCTGGCAGTCCAGTGGTTAGGACTTGGCGCTTTCACTGCCGAGGGTGCAGGTTCAATCCCTGGTCTGGGAACTAAGATCCCACAAGCCACTTGGCAGGGCCAAAAAAAAAAGAAAAGAAACCTCAAAGATATGGAATATTATTCAGCCATAAAAAGGAGTGAAGCCCTGAGACTTCCTTGGTGGTGCAGTGGTTAAGAATCCACCTGCCGATCCAGGGGACACGGGTTCAAGCCCTGGTCGGGGAAGATCCCACATGCCGTGGGGCAACCAAGCCCCGTGAGCCACAACTACTGAGCCCGCGCGCCTAGAGTCCGTGCTCCACAACAAAGAGAAGCCACCGCAACGAGAAGCCCGCGCACCGCAACGAAGAGTAGCCCCCGCTTGCCGCAACTAGAGAAAGCCTGCGTGCAGCAACGAAGACCCAACGCAGCCAAAACTAAAATTAATTAATAATAAAAAAAGAAAAATCCTTAAAAAAAAAAACAGGAGCCCTGAGCCTTGAAAACATGACACTCAGTGAGAGAAGGCAGACACATAAGACCACATAGTGGGTGATTCTTTTTATAAGAAAAACAGGCAAATCCATAGAGGCAGAAAGTAAATCAGCGGTTGCCAGAGGGCTGGGGGAGGGGGAGGGGGAGTGACTGCTGTTGGGGAGGGGGTTTCTTTTCGGAGTGGTGAGAATGTTCCGGAATTAAATAGTTGTGATGGTTACCCAGCTCTGTGAATATATAAAAACACTGAATTGTACACTTTAAAGGGTGAATTTTATGGTATGTGACATATACTTCAGCACAACTTATAAAAAAGCAAAGGTCAAAAATCCTAATTTCTAATTATTTTACTGCACTTTGCAAGGATCTGTGCTCTTGAGGTTATTTTCGTCTAGTGTTTCTGTTTGGTGGAGATGGTGAGCAGTTCTTCCCAACTTCATGTTCAAGTTGGAAGCTTGAAATTGGCTGTGGTGAGAGAATTTACACCATGGAAATTGGCAAATGCTACAAATCAGGGTTTGATATATTGTTCTGTCATCATCTAACCTGGAGGTTGGCCAACCTTTTTTTAAAATTTATTTATTTATTTATTTTTGGCTGGGTTGGGTCTTCGTTGCTGTATGTGGGCTTTCTCTAGTTGCGGTGAGTGGGGGTTACTCTTCCTTGCGGTGCGTGGGCTTCTCATTGCAGTGGCTTCTCTTGTTGTGGAGCACGGGCTCTAGGCGCGTGGGCTTCAGTAGTTGTGGCACGCAGGCATCAGTAGTTGTGGCTCGCGGGCTTTAGAGCACAGGCTCTGTAGTTGTGGCGCACAGGCTTAGCTGCTCCGTGGCATGTGGGTTCTTCCCAGACCAGGGCTCGAACCTGTGTCCCCTGCATTGGCAGGTGGATTCTTAACCACTGCGCCACCAGGGAAGTACCCAAGCTTTTTCCATAAAGGGTCAGATAGTAAATATTTTTGGCTTTGCCAGCTTTTCTGCCTCTGTTGCCTCTCTTCAAGGCTGCGTTCCAATAGGGCATGAATGGGCGTGGCATGTGCCAATAAAACTTTATTTATTTATTTACAAAAACAGGCAGCAAGCCAGAATTTGCCGCCCTTGGTCTAACTACAGGAAATGTCAATAATGAAAATTAAATTTTAAAGGGTGGCATGTCTCTAGCTGCTTCCTTGCGAATAGCACAAATGCACTGAGGGAATATTCTCTCACCATTCGAAAACTGCCATCGGATTCGGCAAAGAAGTCGCTCACTTGGCTGATAAGTGAGTAAAATCCGAATTCTCCTTGTTCGTATGAAAGAGACCATCCAGCGACATCAGTGTCAGACTGCTCTCCTTTCTCCGTAGCAAGTATAGATTGGCTACTGGTACCAGTTTGGCAAAACTCACCAAGAACACATAGTGAGCCTCGGTTGGGTGTGAAATTCACCCGTGCAAAATCCTTTCTTACGTCTGTAAGTTGCATGGGGCACATCCTTTATGTCAGGAACATTTATGGTAAACATATGTATGTACCTACATGCCTACATTTATTTTTCCTGGAAAGCTGGTGGCTAAGAATTCTCCAGCGCTTAGTGAATGGGGTGGGACGCAGCATTCACGGTGCACCCAGGGGGCACTGGGGACTCTGGGAAGCAGGATCTTCTGCCCTGTGGAATCCCCATCACCCCCACACCTAGCATCCAGGACTGGGAATCTGTGGGTTGAGGGACCACCCCGGCGCACCTGTGACCTGGGTTGGATGGGGGGCCATGGGAGGAGTCTCTCCACCTGGGCCTCCCAGCTGGCAGGGCCTGGCAGAGGCCCTGAGACTGGACCATGCCTAGCATGTTGCAGGGACAGCAAGAGGGGAGATGAAGGAGGGGAGGTCATTGATGTGGGGAGCAGGAAGGTTGGCCCTGCTCCAGAGTTTGGGGACAGAGGGATTGGGAGGAACGAGGTCCACTGGGGCCAGTGCCGTCCACTGCCGTGTGCCCTTCCCCTTGGGGGAGGCTCACATTCAGTCCTGCTTCCACCCCACCCTCCCTCCAAGCCCACCTTTGCCTGTGTGGGGAAAGGATGCTGCCAAGTCTAGAGCAACCCGAGGCTCCACCATCTGTGGCCAGTTTGGGAGCTGGAGTGTCCAAACTGGGGACAGGAACAAAGGTCAGAGTCAAAAAGACAAAGTGGGGTTGGCAGAGGGTGAAAGTCTGAGCGTGGACAGAGGGCTGAGGTTCCAGAAAGAATGTGGGGTGCAGGGCAGCAATCAGCAGAGACAGGGACTCAGTGACTAGACACCTATTTCACAGATGGGAAAGTGCCTCCAGGGGCTGGGGCTTGTCTGAGGTCACGGAGGGGAGACCTCAGAGCTGTGGGAGGGCCTGGACAGTGGCCTCCTCGGGGGCTGTGGACCAGCCTCCAGTCTCCTCCCTGGCACTGTCCTGCCACAGGGCCTTTGCACCAGCCATTCCCTCTGCCTGGCTCACCCTCCCCCAGACCCTGTCCTTCCAGTCCCAGCTCCAGGGGCTCCACCTTGGAGGGGCCCTCCTGACCACCCAGCCTAGGTCACCTGCCGTCCCTGGCTGTCACTGCCCCCCATCCCCGGGCCTTATCTGTTCCTGAAATTATCCTGTTTATTTCCACATTCACTGCTTCCTGGTGCCACCCCCTTCCATCAGGGGCAACACCTCTTAGGGGGCCGTTTTGGAAATTCAGAGGGCATTTTTTCCCCCTCCCACTTATGATAACAACAGGATATGCTAGCATTTGGGGGGCAGGGACCAAGGCACTAGGCGTCTGGCCATGCTCAGGTCAGCCCCTGGCCCTCACAACGTCCTAATGTCTTGCCAGAAACCAATGACTAGGGGTTTCAATATTCAGTGAATTTTCCTGAAATGCAACTCCTGGGTAAATCAAGGGAAGATGGAGCTCTTTTTTGATAGAAATTTGTAGCTACGTGTTCCCTGCGATGCCCTGTATGGGGCAAACCTCTGACAGATGCACTCCATCATTGAGTGCAGTGGGCCTGAGCTTTTAAGGAGGAAAAAAAATTTTTAATACTTCTTTGTGTATTTATTTGGGTGCACCAGTTCTTAGTTGAGGCCCACAGGCTCTTCATTGCTGCATGTGGGATCTTTAGTTGCAGTATGTGGGATCTAGTTCCCTGGCCAGGGATCGAACCTGGGCCCCCTGCATTGGGAGTGCGGAGTCCCAACCACTGGACCACTGGGGAAGTCCCAGGAAAATTCTTTTTTAATCAAACATGTATTGAGCATGTACCATGTGCCTGGCTAGGTGGAAGTGATTTGCAAATCTCCACTTGTGTAATACTTTTCTTTTTTTTTTTAATTAATTAATTTATTTATTTTTGGCTGCATTGTGTCTTCGTTGCTGCATGCGGGCTTTCTCTAGTTTCGGCGAGTGGGGGCTTCTCGTTGTGGAGCACAGGCTCTAGGTCCATGGGCTTCAGTAGTTGTGGCTCACGGGCTCAGTAGTTGTGGCACATGGGCTTAGTTGCTCCGCAGCATGTGGGATCTTCCCGGACCAGGGCTGAACCCGTGTCCCCTGCATTGGCAGGCAGATTCATAGCTGCTGCGCCACCAGGGAAGTCCCTGTAATCCTTTTATTTCTGTTTGTATTACTGCTTGGGCCAAATCGTGATTTCTAAATTTTTTTTTTTTTTTTTTTTGGCCATGCTGTGCAGCATGTGGGATCTTAGTTCCCCGACCAGGGATCCAACCCACACCCCCTGCAGTGGAAGCGGGGAGTCTTAACCAGTGGACTGTCAGGGAAGTCCCAATTTATTTAACGTTTTTAAAATGAGGCCTAGGGCTTCCCTGGTGGCGCAGTGGTTGAGAGTCCGCCTGCCGATGCAGGGGACACGGGTTCGTGCCCCGGTCCGGGAAGATCCCGCATGCCGTGGAGCGGCTGGGCCCGTGAGCCATGGCCACTGAGCCTGCGCGTCTGGAGCCTGTGCTCCGCAACGGGAGAGGCCACAACAGTGAGGGCCAGCGTACCGCAAAAAAAAAAAAAAAATGAGGCATAAAATAGAGAGTAAGGGGCACAAAGGTATAAACTATATACACTTGATATATATATATATAGTAAGTGTTCAGCTTGATGACATAGAATTCACATATTGTAAAATTCACTATTTTAAAGTGCTCACATTCCAGAACATTCTGCCACCCCCAAAAGAAATCCCATCCCATTAGCAGTCACTGTCCATTCTCTGCTCCCCAGCCCCTGGAAACCACTAATTCACTTTCTGTCTGTGTGAATTTGCCTGTTCTGGACGGTTGCCATCAATGGAATCACACACTGTGGGTCCTTCTGTGTCTGGCTTCTCTCACTGAGCACTGTGTTCTCAAGATCCATCCATGTTGTAGTGAGTGTCGGTGCTTCACTCATTTTTATGATTGAATAACATCCCAGTGTGTGGATGGGCCACAATTCGTTTGTCCATTTATCTGTTGGTGGGCATTTGGGTTGTTTCCACTTTTTGGTTATTACGAATCATGCTGCTATGCCCATGTGTGTATACGTTTTTATGTGTACGTATGTTTTCATCTCTTTGGGGTAGGTACCTAGGAGTATAACTGCTGGGTCATGTGGTAACTCTGTGAGGAACTGCCAAAAACCTGTTTTCCACAGCGGCTGCACCGTTTTCTATTCCTACCAGCCGTGGATGAGGGGCTCCAGTTTCTCCCATCCTTGCCAGCCCTTTTGTCTGTCTTTTTGAAACGGCCATCCTAGTGGGGGTGAGGTGATGTATCATGATGATTTTGACTTGTTTTCCTAGTTGCCAGTGATGTTGAGCATCTTTTCACTTGCTTATTGGCCATTTATAGATCTTCCTTGGAGAAATGTTAGATTTTTAAAATATCAAGATATAACTCACATACCATAAAAGTTACCCTTTGAAAGTTTACAGTTTTCTGGGTTTTAGTGTATTCACATTTCTTTGTAACCATCCAGCTCGATGACTTTTTACATTGTGTAGACCCAGATGGAGACACAGAACATGAAACATTCCGGGGACTTCCCTGGTGGTCCAGTGGTTAAGAATCTGTGCTTCCACTGACAGGGGGCGTGGGTTTGAAAAACAATTTTTTTTTAATTAAAAAATTAGGGACTTCCCTGGTGGTCCAGTGCCGATCCTTGGTCAGGGAGCTAAGATCCCACATGCCTCGCGGCCAAAAAACCAAAACAGAAGCAATACTGTAACAAATTTAATAAAGACTTTAAAAATGGTCCACATCAAAGAAAAATCTTTAAAAGAATTTTAAAAATTAAAAAAAAAATAAAAAATTCCAGAGCTCCTCCCTGTACAATCCCCCTCACCTTTATCACCACATATTAATTTTATTTATTTATTTATTTATTTTGCGGTACGCGGGCCTCTCACTGCTGTGGCCTCTCCCGTCGCGGAGCACAGGCTCCAGACGCGCAGGCTCAGCGGCCATGGCTCATGGGCCCAGCCGCTCCGCAGCATGTGGGATTTTCCCAGACCGGGACACGAACCCGCGTCCCCTGCATTGGCAGGTGGACTCTCAACCACTGCGCCACGAGGGAAGCCCTAATTTTATTTTTATACCAGCGGGTGGAGACAGACGGTACTGCCTGTGGATTCCATTTCAGGGAAATGGGGGCACCCAAATTCTTTTGTAATAAGGAGGTGGCATGGTGTCTAGAAGGCTGGGGTCCCTTGGAAGGCAGGGATGGGATCTCTCTTGGTCACTGCTACGTCCCCAGTGCCTGGGACACAACTGGTGCTCCATAAGTGCTCACTGAGCCACTGAATGAGTGTTCCAGCCGAGCCCTTGAAGCTTTATTGGGCTTTCCTGGCTGTGACGATAGTGGGGTGATCTGGCATTTGGTGGGCAGGGGCCAGGGACACTGGCCGTCTGAGCCCCTCTGCTGTCCCTGGGAAGGGCCTGCCCCAGAAAGCCTGCCCTGGTGCAGCCAGGCCCCTCCTGGCTTGTCTGCCCTTGGACTTGGATGAGCGCAGCTGGCAGGAAGGAAGGCTGGGGTTTATTTTGGTCCCCAGCATGCTCCCCCGGGAGAGTAGTCATCTCCCTGTCTGGCTGCTTGGATGGAGGCGTTTCTGGTAGAACAATGGGTCAGCGGCGGGGGGCTGGGGGGGTGGGGGGGTGGGAGTGGGGACCGCTGACCCATTGCAGCTGGGCTGGTCCAGGTGTCACAGGTCTGGGGACTGCCCCAAGGGGAGTAGGGGCAAGGAGTGTGGAGGCCAAGAGGGAAGGCTGCAGCTGCCCCCGCCCCCCGCCCCTTTTCCTCTGTGTTTGGCAGGGTGGGTGTGGGGCAGTACTGCTGCTGAGGGCCCAGGCTCTTCCTGAAGCTGGTAAACAGGACAGGCTTCCCCTGTGAACCAACATGCTCGACCTCGGGACTTGCAGAGGGGAAGGTCAAGGCCCAGAGAGAGGCAGAACCCTGCCTGGGGTCACACAGCAACCAAATAGGCAGAAAGACCTGGGCACCAGAGTCCTTGGGATCCAGGGAAAGGCCTTCTCCTCTCTGAGTCTCAATTTGTCCATCTGTAAACTGGGGAGCTGGACCCAGGGAGTTGGGAGATCCCCCCCTGGGTTCCAACGTTTGCAGACATCCTTTCCCTCATACATTCAACAAACACTTACTGGGTGTCTGCTGGGTACCAGGCCCTGGGTTAGGGTTAGGAGACATGGCGTGAACAAGAAAGATGCAGGGGAATTCCCTGGCAGTCCAGTGGTCAGCGCTCTGTGCTTCCACTGCAGGGGCCAGAGGTTTGATCCCTGGTTGGGGAACTAAGATCCTGCATGACCTGCGACGCGGCCAAAAAAAAAAAAAAAAAAAAAAGATGCAGCCCCTACCCACGCTGTCAGGCCAGGGAGATGGACACCGAAACCAAGGTACTCAGGGCCGTGATGGAGGATGCCCCGGGCACCATGGGAGCCAAGGGGGCACCTGGCCCAGGCTGGGGCATCCAGAAGTCTTCCAGGAGGAGGTGACAGTAACTCTGAGACTGGAATGAGTTTACGGGATGAGTGATGGGTGAGGGAGGGGTCTAGGTAGAGGGAATGGAATAGAACGTTCTAGAGAAACAGAGGTGAGAGGGCATCCTGGAAGCATAGTTATTCCTTGCTGCTGCTCTTTTTTTTCCAGAGAACATCACAGAGAAATAGGTCTCTACATTCAGGGAGCTGAATGGCATAGAGCTTGAAGGTCAGAAGTCCAGGCAGTGGCGTCCAGCCTCTTGCCTGGGGAAAGCTCACAGCCCGGGGGACACTCAGGTTGGTCACAAGCTTCTGCCCTAGGATGGAGGTAGTTCTCCCTCCTTACAGCCACCATCCTCCATTTTACTGATGGGGAAACTGAGGCACGGGGCAGTTATGTTGCTTGACCAAGAGGTTAGAGCCAGGAGCAGGCCCTAAATTTCGGGGCTGGTTTTGTCATGGGGGACAGCCCCACAAGACTCAGGGCAACTCGCAGGAGTCAGGTGGGGAAAGCAGAGAGCGTAGGGGTGCAGAGGTGGTGGGGGCAGGCAGTCCCTGTGTTGCTGTGTGGCCTTGGGGAAATGGCTCAGCCTCTCTGAGCCTGTGTAATTTCTTATGCAACCCGGCAACCAGCCGACTACAACACCAGGCTGAAGTGATGAAATGGGCACACGCCGCTGCTCAGGGCCTGCCACGCGGTGCTGAGTCACCCGCACCCCTGCTCTGCCCCAGCCTTTGTACAGGGTCTGGGGCTGCTGTGGGAGCAGGGAAGACTGGGTCATTCATCTCCAGGCCCGTCCTGACCTCTGTGGGCAGGGAGAGGGCGGCTGAGGCTTGGGACTTCTCCCGGGGTCTGAGCTCACACACAGATGGGCTTTGTCGGGGTTCCTGTGGCTGAGTGGGCACCCACGTGGCATTCCTGGTCTGGCTGGCCTGAGGCTGGGGTCGGGGTGGATTCCCACCAGAGCCTGGGGCAGCAGCGGGTCAGGGCTGGGGGTGGGTCTCAGGCTCCCTCATTCATTTGGAAGATGTTTCCGGAGCCTCCAAAAACACAGCGGTTAAGGAATCAGGCCCATTACCTCCCCCGTGGCCTGCGGTGAGGCAGACCACGGAAGAAGCAAAGCCAGCGGGAAGGAGCAGTGATGAGGGATGCCTGGGGTGCTCTGTGGCTCAGAGGAGGTGCCTCACTGTCAGTTTGTCCGTTTGGGGGTGGCTTCCTAGAGGAGGTGGTGTCCAGGCTGAGCTGAGGGATGAACCTGCGAGGGTGAGAGGCAGGGGCTTAGGGGCCAGGGCTTTTGGGGGATGTATATGCGTCCACCAGAGAAGAGGCAGGGGATTGGGGGCCAAGGTGTTGGGGGATGTATAGGAGCTCACCAGGGAAGATGCAGGGGCTGGAATGAGGTGTGGGCTTTGGTCCTGAGAGCCACGAGGAGCTGCCAGCTGGTTCTTACAAGGAAAGGGCTAAGCCCAGATGTGCAGTGTAGGAAGAATTCTGGCGCTGCAGGAAGGAGGTGGTCGGAAGGGGAGCCTCCAGAGCCTGGGGGATCTGGAAGACTGCCATGCAGGAGGGACAAAAGGAGTCAGACATAAGGGATAGACAGAGGTCCAGGCTTCTGCGGTTGGAGGCCTGGTCACTGTTCCCAGAGAGCCAGCCTGCCATTCACCTTGGCCACCTCCCTGGCCCTTTCCTGGGCGGAAGCTGATGCAAGTCAATATTTCTGTATCAGAGGAATCAGCAGAGTGATGCGTTTCCAGAAACCCCACAAATGGCCCTGGGGAACCCCCACCCAGGTCACTGCCCCCCTGACTCATTCAGGGCCTGACTAAGGTCTCAGGATGTCCGTTGTAAACTCAAGGGGGTGAGGAGGCCAGGAGGATTGGTACCTAGGCTTCTCCACCCTGAACAGCCCAGGGGCTGGGCTGGGACCCTGTCTCATGGAGCTGCAGGATGAGGGGAATGATAAGCTGGACCCCCCCCCGCCAGTGATAACTCACCTTGAGCCCCTTCTCAACTCAGAGCAAGGATACAGTGGGTTTGCAGGGCTGGTACCAGGGACCACAAGTAGTGGGATTCAGAAGGCCCTGCCCATTAATTTCCAAAATATACAAACAGCTCATACAACTCAATAACCAAAAAACAACCCAATCAAAACATGGGCAGGAGACTAAATAGACATTTCTCCAAAGAAAACACAGAGATGGCCAACAGGTAACATGAAAAGATGCTCCTCATTGCTAATTATTAGAGAAACGCAAATCAAAGCTACAATGAGGTATCACCTCACACTGGTCAGAATGGCCGTCATTAAAAAGTCTACAAGTAACAAATGCTGGAGAGGGTGTGGAGAAAAGAGAACCCTCCTACACTATTAGTGGGAATGTAAATTGTTGCAGCCACTATGGAGAACAGTATAGAGCTTCCTTAAAAACTAAAAATAGTGTTGCCATATGATCTAGCAATCCCACTCCTGGGCATATATCCAGACAAAACTCTCATTCGAAAAGATACATGCACCCCAATGTTCACAGCAGCACTATTCACAATAGCCAAGATATAGAAACAACCTAAATGTCCATCGACAGATGAATGGATAAAGAAGATGTGGTACACATACACAATGGAATAGTACTCAGCCATGAAAAAGAATGAAATAATGCCATTTGCAGCAACATGGATGGACCTAGAGATTCTCATACTAAGGGGAGTAAGTCAAAAAGAAAGAAATACCATATGATAAAACCTATATGTGGAATCTAAAATAGGACACAAATGAAGTTATCTACCAAACAGAAACAGACACACAGACATAGAGAACAGACTTGTGTTTGCCAAGGGGGAGGGTGGGTAGGGGAAGGAAGGATTGGGAGTTTGGGATTAGCAGATGCAAATGAGTATATACAGAATGGACAAACAACAAGGTCCTATGGTATAGCACAGGGAACTAGATTCAGTATCCTGTAATAAACCATAACAGAAGGCCCTGCCCAGATTTCAACATTACACATTAATTCCTTTGACTTTTTTTAGAAACAAATTCCCTTAGGGTCCCTTGGGTCATCATCTCTTCAGTGTGAATGCTATTTTTTAAACGAGCTTTTCCTAAAAATAGGTTTTGCTATTTTTTTTCACAAGTTTCTGCCATTCTGTGCTCCTGCTACTTGGAATTTCCCTCCTCTAGGCCTTGGAGCATGGGGATCTTCCCGCCTGGGATGCCCTCCCCATTTTCTCACCTGTCTCTTCCTCCAGGAGGTCAGCCTCGGCCCTCTTGATCTGCTGGGGTTCCTGTGCTATGTGGGCTCTTGCAGCTTCCCGGACGGTAGCACTTGCTATGTTCCCGGGGGCTCGCTGGTCGGCTCTGTACACCCAGTCCTGGCACACACAGGTCTGTGGAATGGGCACGCAGGCTCCCCTGGAGATAGGCTGGTGGCGTGTGCCCATTTCCCGGATTGGGAAGACGGTGGTCGCCAACGTTAGCGGCCCGCCCAGGCAAGCCCCTGGCAGCCGGGCCGTGCGGGCTGACGGCGGGTCTCTGTCCCCACCCACGCGCAGGGCGGATGGACACCTTCAGCACCAAGAGCCTGGCCCTCCAGGCCCAGAAGAAGCTCCTGAGCAAGATGGCATCCAGGGCGGTGGCGGCCGCGTTCATCGACGACACCAGCAGCGAGGTGCTGGACGAGCTGTACCGCGCCACTAAGGAGTTCACCCGCAGCCGCAAGGAGGCCCAGAAGGTGGTCAAGAACCTGGTCAAGGTGGCCGTGAAGCTGGGTGTCCTGCTGCGCAGCGGGCAGCTGGGCGGCGAGGAGCTGGCGCGGCTGCAGCGCTTCCGGCAGCAGGCCCGCCGCCTGGCCATGACCGCCGTCAGCTTCCACCAGGTGGACTTCACCTTCGACCGGCGCGTCCTGGCCGCCGCCCTGCTCGAGTGCCGGGACCTGCTGCACCAGGCGGCGGGCGCGCACCTGACCGCCAAGTCCCACGGCCGCATCAACCACGTGTTCGGCCACTTGGCTGACTGCGACTTCCTCGCCGCGCTCTACGGCCCGGCTGAGCCCTACCGCTCGCACCTGCGCAGGATCTGCGAGGGTCTCACCCGGCTGCTGGACGAGGAGAGCATATGACCTCCGACCTGACCTCCGACCTCCTCGTTCCGGCTTCCCGCTGGGGGCGGGGCTTGCGGGGGGTTTTTTAACCTCTTTTCTCCCAGTCTGACTCTGGCCAAAACCACCCCGCCCAACACACACACACACACACACACACACACACACACACACACACACACTCGCGCGCGCGCGCCCGCCTCTGCAGCTCTAAGGACCCAGGTCACCTCTCCTCCTCCGGCCCAGTCTCCGTGGGGAGAGGAACTCAGCGTGGAGCCCGGCACGGCCTGCCTGCGCCAGCTGCCTCCCGGGGCACCTGGAGACCACTGCCTGCTCCGGCGCATCGTCTGCACAATAACCCTTGAGCCACCGGTCTGAACCCCTCAGATCACTTGGTGGCTCTGACAGCTGGCGGCTTCCCACTTCATAATGTTGCCTGGGCTTTTGCATTCCCGCAGAGAGGATCATGGGGAACCAGGAGAAAGGGAGTGTTACACAGTGAGCTGTTCCCCCGCCCCAAGTTCCTCGAAGTCCTAAGCCCCAGGGCCTCTGAATATGACCTTATTTAGAAATAGGGTGATTGCAGATGTAATTAGTTCAGTTCATACTGGAGCGGGGGTGGCTAATCCACTCTGAGAAGGGGACATTTGGACACAGACTCAGAGGACAATGCTATATGAAGGTGGTGGTAGAGACTGGGGGGATGTGTCTGAACGACAAGGAACACCAAGGACTGCCAGCCACCCCCAGAAGCTGGGAGAGAGCCTGGAACAGCCCTCAGAGGGAACCAGCCCTGCTGACCCCTTGATCCCAGGCCTCCAGAGGTGAGAGCGAACAAGCTTCTGTTGTTTCAGCCTCCCAGGCTGGGGTACTTTGTTCCGCAGACCAGGAAATGGGCCCTGGGAGCCACGCGAGGGCCGCGGTGGGTGCAGGTGTGTCAGTGAGGACGCCTCCTCCCTCTGGTTGGCATCGTGGCCCAGACTCCCACATGGGAGAGGAACGGAGTGTGCCCCCCATGCAGGGTGTCAGGGGAAAGCTGTCTGAGATGCATGCATGTTTTTAAATGATGATTTCATATTTGGAAAACAAACAATTGTTTTTATAAGACAGGCCTCAGAAACAAAGCTCAACAACTCTTGGCTTTGGCAACGCTGGTGCGGCAATTCTTAACTTGGGGCGTGGATGGACACGTTGGGGTGTGGGAGCATTATTTGTGATTTGTCAGAAGTGGGCATGGGTTTGAAAAGAATGTGAAACCCGGCTGCAGGTCTGGCCATGTCAGGGCCGGGAAGGTTATTTTGGGCACTCAGTGGGGAGGGGGGGAACGATGTCTATTTTTGCAGAACCTGGTTTAGGGCAAAGACTGCAAACAGGAGGCCTGCAGGCCTTATTAGGCAAGAAGATGGGTTTGCTTAGCCCCATCCTCTGTTTGAGACATTTGGAATTAGTTACCAACACTTAAAACCAAGGAAACAGCACATCCCGATCTTGATCTTGTCGGTTCTCTAGAAAACGCACCCGCACTGCCCAGTGGTGAAGCTGCATTGAGGTTGTCCGTCTTTGTTTTGCCTCAGTCCCCACCACTCCCTTTTGCCTCTCCACGGCATGAGGGGCTGGCTGATAGATTAGGACCCCAGATTAAGGGCAGCGTTTCTCTGTTTGGTTTCTGCTGCTCTGAAAAAGTCACAGGCTTTCACTCAGGAGCCAGCTGTTCCTACCTCTGCCCTCCACTTCCAAGGCAAACTTTCCCTCTTATCTTGGGTCAAAAGACATCTTCAAATGAACAGTCGTGCATTTTGATTACGCTGAGAAGCCCCACATGAAATCCTTTGCCCTCTGCTCTGCAGGCATATATCCATGTGATAAGGCTTTGTACCTGTCTGGACTCTTTTCATACACTTGAGATTTAATTTTAAAAAACCAAAGAGCGCTACAAAGCTCTGTAAATAAAAGCATCTGATAGTTTGCTCTCACCTACCTAGGGTTTTTGCGTTTTGAATCAAGGTTGCACATAAACGTCACACACCCGCAGCCTGTTGGCAGGTTTGATTCCCGCTGCGTTGGATGACAGACCAGCAGACTAGCAGAGGTGGCAGAGCTTGGCTTCTGCAGCCCAGACAGGGCTCAGTCCAGCTCCTCATAAGGACCAAAGGTCCTGGGGCCGGGTGGCTTCGCTCACCAGAAAGCTCCATAAAGGCACACGCACACATCACATGGAGTAAAGGGGAAGCTTCTCTGTGTCCAGAGGTGCCCTGCTGTGTCCCAGCACATTGCACCTACCGCTCTGCATCCCTGCTGGCGCCCAGTACTTGGAAGTGGTAAGTGACTCCAGGCTGACCATAGAAGAATATCCCTCTCAGCCGGGGCCTGGCCCTCACACAGCTCGGGGCCCAGGGTGCACCATCGTCTCTGCCTGTGTCCAGCTGCCTGGTTTTTGCAGGAGGCCCTGGGCAATCATCTCCTGGGCCCTGTTGAGAACTGCAGGTCGTCGTGCTCGGTGGAGCGAGCCTCCCGGAGGACGTGTGTGCCTCCAGAGCTGCTCACGAGGTGTGGTGCAGAGCATGTGCGCTTGACCACTGAGGCTGCTGGTGCCCCGCCCCTGCCCCGAGTACCGTGGGCCCAAGGTCCCCCTCACTGATTCTGGGAACAGCTGTTCATCTTGCTGGCGCCTCTCTCTGGAGCCATTCCTACATCAGCACCGCTGAGGCCCCGGGGCAGGTGGGGTCACAGCAGCACCGGGCTCCTGGGTGGCATGAGGGAGGGCCAGGTGAGTGACAGGAACAGAGAGGCCTCAGTCGCCCCAACGTGGTGATTCTGATCATCAAGGACCCACTTCATGGCCACATGGTTTCTTTCCTCACAGTCAGAGGTCAGGGTGACAGTCCAGTAGGGGTCAGACTCCCAGGCCCTGCTGTTGGGAGACCAGGCTCCCCTGAGTGGCTGAGGCCTTTGGGGATATCGTTTATTTATTTTGGTTTGCTTGCAGGTTTTTGTTTCTTTTTTAAAGTCACCGAGCTGCAATCCGACCTCAAAAAAAAGTAAGCAGAGCCAACCACAGGATGCAGAAGAGCAGGTCTGCCCTGGAGCGCTCACCCTCTGCTGGGCGTGGCCCCATGGGCTCGGCAAGGTCCAGCTGCCTCGGGACCCGCACGTCTGCGCCTGCAGAAAAGTCCCTGTGCCCAGGGTGATGCAGCTAACCCGTCTATAGCAGCGAAGGGAAGTAGGGGCCCCCAGCCCCACGTGCCCAGCCAGGTGGGCACCAGCGCCAGATGCCAAGACTGTGTGGTTACTTTTTAATTGTCTTATTTATTTAAATATGAAAGAACATTTCACTTCTGCCCAGTTAGTCTGAAAGTTGGTCCCCTGGGGGATGACAAGAAAACAGCTGGCTTAGGGTCAGAGAGCAGCAGGACGGCTCCCCCCAGGAGCATCCTGGAGCCTGGCCTGATCCAGGGGAGACGTTGCTGGCTTCAGAAAAGCTGTGACCCCCGTGAGCCCCACCTTGTGCCCTGATGCCTCTTCTGATAAGAGCAGTGGGTCTCAGAGCCACACTCCTCGTGGGGAGGGGAAGGTGGGAGCCAGGAGAGTCCTGGCCCTCCGGACTCTGCCCTGGCGCCTCAGCTGCCCTGCAAAGCCCTCTCAACGGGGCAACATCAGCCTGGGCAGAAAATTAACAGCTCCCACCCCCCAAGAAAACCAGTACTGGGCCCTCATGGGGCCCAGCTCCTTCAGCGGAGATGAGGAAAAGCCACCCTCAAAGGGACTCCTGGTCACAGCTCACTGCGTGTCGCCTTGGCCACGATCACCAGCTTGGACAGCTCAGCCTTGAAGGCCCCGGGCCTGTGGGACACTGCAAAAGAAGAAACCCTTGGTCAGCCCTCGCCTCTGCAAATCCTCCGGGTCCTGAGCCGGGTGCGGGCAACGATGGGAGCAGTCTCCGAGTGGACTCCACAGGGAAAGGCCCCTGGCCCTGTATGTCTTACGGGTGAGGGATAGGAGAAAGGCGGGGAGGCTGTGGGCCTGTCCTGAGGGCAGTGGGAGGCCATGGGAGATGTCGACGTGGGAAGAGCCGTGGTCATCTTTGCCACACTGAGAATGGCTGGGGTTTGGAGGTTTGCACTGGCAAACGTGTCTGACACTCTTCGGGCAGGGTCAGGGAACCTGGCCGCCCCCTGCTCTGCACACCCAGCCTGCCCCCCACTCCCTGTCCATCCTCACCATCTATGCTCCCTGGAGCTCAGGGTCTGCAGCAACCCAATCCCCTCTGTCCTTGATCTCCACTCTAAACGGGCCCCTGCCCCCACCCGGAGGACCTGCGGGCAGGTCGGGCCTCCTTCAGGCCCTCCTAAAAGCCCCGCTCGTGCCACCCACTCGCCTCCCCTCCCCTCCCCTTTGGTGCCTGGTGACGTCCACGGCCACATGGGTTCCTCACCTCATCTCTCCCCCGTCCTTCAGGACCCTCGGGGCCCCCCAACTCGGCTCAGCCCCGTGTTCACTGTCTCACTCACTCATCCCCCCTTGCTCTCGCACCCTGAGCCCCAACTCAGGTGCCTACCGCCCCTCTTTCTGCTTGGCATCTGGCCTGCATGGCTACAGCTGAATGGGGTCAGAGGCCAGGGAGTCTCGGGGCCCCAGAAGGTGACCCCCGCCTCCCGTGTCATGCATGCACAAGGTCCCGACTGCGCTGCTGGAAGCTGTCACGGAGCCCAGGACGGCCAGACTGTGTAGGCGTCAGACCCCGCGGCCCCCTGCTCCCTGGCCTCCTGTGGAGCTGAGTGTCCCAGGACGCAGCTCTCTGAGGACAGACTCTCATGCTCTCCGTTCTCTGCTAGGGATTGGGCAAGTGTGCCTGCCGCCCGTGAGCGAAGGGTGGTTTCTACACTTTCAAATAGCTTTAAGGAAAATCAAAGGAAAAATGGCGTCCTGTGATATGGGAAAGTGATATGACATTCACAGTTCAGTGTTCACGAAATAAAGTTTTATTAGAAGGCAGCCACCCCCATTCACTGACTAGTGGCTTATGGCTGACTTTGCCTTATGGGGTCTGGGTCGAGTTGTTTCAAAGAGGGCCCCAAAGCCAAAAATATTTACTAGGTGGCCCTTTGCGGAAGCCGTTTAGGGATGGCAGCCTCCTCTCACCACAGGGCCCCTGGATCGCCCTCTAGCGGGGGTCTTGTCCCCTCTCTCACCCCCTCCCTGCTTGAGAACCTAGATTCCAGCTCCACAAACCCCTCTACGTACCTGCTGTTTTGGTCACTTCAAATTCCTCGTTTTTCAGGGGCACATCGCTCTCTCTTTCAAAAGCAGCTTTCGACTGAAAGGGAACAAGTGGAAACTTTTCTAATGGGGAAGGGACACGGCTCGCTTTGCTTTGCAGAGCAGGAGAGACTAAAGCTGCATGCTTCTGCTGAAGAGCCGCGAGATGCTTTTTTAAGCACATAAAAGAGAATCCAGCAGAAGCAGTGGGTTAATCCACTTAAGAGATTGTCAACTAGCTTAAAACTTCATGCCTTCCCTGCAAACCGAAGGGAATCTTTTTTTTTAGTTAATTTATGGAAATGACACTAGCATGGCGGTCTCTTCTTGCATGTAATTTTTAAACAGCAGAATTGTGTCTTTTTCAAATCAGTAAAAATAATAGAGTTTCAAAGTAAGAAGGGACCCCAGAGAGCGATTAGTTAACAGTCTGATGGACAGTCTGATGTGTCACTGGAGCGGCCACACTCCCCGTTATACAATCAGACCCTTGCTGGGGTTGCTGGGAGGGAATTTTGTAGATGTGACAGAGGCTCATTCTGAGCTGACTTTAAGCAGAAGAGGTTATCCTCGGGGACCTGGGCGGGCCTGATTCAATCAGGGGGAGGGCCTTCAGGGCAGAGCTGAGGCTTCCCTGGAGGAAACCCCCAAAGCCAGACTTGCACAGTGGAAGCCGATTCCTGGCAGTGAATCTCTTAATGCCTGTCTCCTACTGGTTCTGCTTCTGGGACTGATAAGGTGATTTTCAAACAGTTTCTGACCCAGATGAAGAAGCAGGGGTGGGCTCTGCAGAGTGGCTGGGCTCTGGAGGGGCCGTGGGGGTCAGGAGCGCAGCAGAAGGTGCTGGCTGGCCTGTGAACCACAGGTCACTGGAGCCAAGGGGCGTGGGGCCCTCCCGACGCCAATGAGCCACCCACCTGCCCCCTGGGCCAACTTCCGCCCTCGCTGCCCCTGTCCCAGGGCTGAGCCCCCTTGCCCCCGACTTCCTGTTGGCTTTGCCAGCAGGGGGCACTGGTGGGAGGCCGGCCGGCCTTACAAGAGGGAGGCCAGGTGTCTCTGGGGGTCAGCCGGGTTCCCCTCTGGGCACCGTAACCCCGGCCCCCCGCGCCACGAGACCTCCCGCTAAGGGCTTGGTGTCCATCTCCTCACTCCCCCCCGCACCCCGCCGGGGTCTCCAAGTTGCAGTCCATGATGGCCCAGCCAGGCGGCCACCCCATGTGCAGGTGACACTCACGTAGGCCATGCCGTACTCGATCTCAGCACCCCGCACCTCCACCTTGAACTGCGTAAAGTACAAGTAGGACTTGCCCTGGGGCCTGCGAAGAAAGGTTGGGCGACAGGGTCAGCCCAGGGCTGTGTGCCCCCCCTCCCCGCTCTCCAAGATGGGATCTGCTGCCAGGCATTTCTGGGAAGGACAGATGGGGCGCCCTCAATGTGATCCACTCTTTCCTCTTTGCCAGGATGCTCTTCCGGCTCGTTGATGGACAAGCCTCTTTCCCCTTCTGGGTAGGAGCTGTTCTAGAACGGGGCCTCTCGCATCCGCTCACAGAACACTTCTCATCCAGTGGACAATATCCCAGGTGTGCACTAGGGGTGAGGCCGGGCCACATCCCGGGGGTGAGAAGTATGGGGGTTAACTAGGAACGGCAGGGTGTCTGGGGCTGAGCGTGTCCTTGGGGGGCCGCTGGGTGGTCGGCTAAGAGGCTGCGGGCTGAGGACCCTGCTTTGGGCCAGTGCGGCCTGGGTCTGTGCCCAGGTGGAGGGCTGGTGCTCACAAGCCTGTGTGAGACGGTGGTCTACTGGTGGGGGGATGCAGCCCTGATTACTAACCTGTAATTAGGGAGTCCCCCACCCCAGCTCCTTGCCTCTGGGATGCTTCTCTCTGAGGCTGGGAAGGGGCACAGACAGGGTCTCGCCTCTCAGCGGGGATGATGGTAGCGTGTTGAGGACGCAGGGCTTCTGCCCCCACGAGAAGCTCCCCAACAATACTTGGTACGTTTTAGCCTGCGGTTTGTAACGCATTGAGCAGGAGACGGGGATTCTGCGCCAACGCCTGCACGCGTCTTCTTTAACTAAATGTCACTGTCGCTGCTCTGTGTCCCACTTCTTGATCCGTCCCCTATGTTGACCCCGGTCCCATGAGGGTGAGAACGCGGCTGGGACTTCTACGTCAGGCGCGTGGCAAATGCTTGAGAAATCTGTTCTGCTTGGGCGACACATTCCAGGCCGTGAGGCCCAGGGGAGAAGGTCCAGGAACTGGTGAAGCTCCATTACCCTCCTCCCCGTCAGAGGGCCCAGCACCCTGTTCTCGGGCTCATGGAGCTGGGCTCCAGGAAGTGGGATTATGAAAAGGGTGGGCACAGCGGGAGATGAAGCCCTTGAGCCCTTGAGCAAGGAATGTAACTGAGGTGACCATGAAGGGGGTGGCATCTGGGGAGCCCGGCCCCACTCCCGGGGCTGTAGCCGCTGCCACCTCCCAGTCCTCCCCACCCCCTTTAGGCCTCAGTGTCAACGTGCTTCCCCGGGAGGCCCTCCTTGCCCTCAAGTCCCACACAGGATGGCACACCCTCTCCTGCCTGCGACCCTCCTGGGGCGCAGGACACCGTCAGTATGGGTGCTGCCCAGAACGAAGGTGTCTCGTCCGGGAGGAGCTCCCACCACCGGACCCTCGCTCACCTCCAGATGGTGCAGGTGAAGTGCTGCTGGTCTTCGCTGGTCCCCAGACTCATCTGCCACTTCTGGGGAGAAAGGACAGGCAGGTCAGTCCGGGACACACAGCCTCGCCATCATTATATGTCTGTCCAAGCCCATGGCACACACCACACCAGGAGTGAACCCTGATGGCAACTCTGGACTTGGGGTGATGACGTGTCCGTGTAGGTTCATCAACGACTGTCACAAGCGTCCCACTCTGGTGGGCGATGGTTGGGGGGCAGGGGTATACAGGAAAGCTCTGTGCCTTCCGCTCCATTTTGCTGTAAAAAATAAAGTCTACTGCGAAAGATAAAAACAAAAATAAAAGAAGGAAAGACAATACACCCATGCTTGCTTGCATAAGCATAGAGCAGTCCTCAGAGAAGACGCAAGGTTTTAATAACCCCGGTTACATGTAGGATGTGGGTGGGAACTGGGCCGACAGAAGGCGCTGGAGAGCTTTTTATGTTTTTTGCTTTTTGAATGACGTGTGTTAGCTTTTTTATTTTTTTGGCCACACGGCATGCGGGATCTTAGCTCCCCAACCAGGGATCGAACCCATGCCCCCTACAGTGGAAACGTGGAGTCCTAACCACTGGACCGCCAGGGAAGTCCCTGTGTTAGCTTTTTAAAAAAATTAAATTAAAAAAATTTTTTTAAATGGTTCCAAAACACACTGCTACCAGTTTATTCTCATTTTCAGGGCCTCTGAAAACCCGGCCAAACGCAAGGTCTGGTGACCTGCGGCGTTTTTGCATTTTGCTAGGAAAATGAGAGTGTCCCGTCCTCTCCTGAGAGTAAAGGTGGAATCCAATTGCTGATCATCTGGTTAAATGCCAGAGCTTTTCCATTAATAGAAACAAGGCCATTTGTATGTTAATTATAATGGGAGTGAATGGTGACTTGGAAGTCTTTTGCCTGCAGCATGAAGGTAGAAGCCAATTACTCAGGTAGGGCAGGCATGGCAAGCGGACCTGCCTGACACATTTATTTTCCATTTAAAAACTCCTGCCCACGGCTCCAGGCCTCTGAGCGCCCGAAAACAGTTTTACGCTGTGAAATATATCTGGGATGGTTTTCCATAGCTCTTAAAAGATTCATGAGGGCTTCCCTTGTGGCGCAGTGGTTGAGAGTCTGCCTGCCGATGCAGGGGACACGGGTTCGTGCCCCGGTCCGGGAAGATCCCATGTGCCGTGGAGGGCTGGGCCCATGAGCCATGGCCGCTGAGCCTGCGCGTCCGGAGCCTGCGCGTCCGGAGCCTGTGCTCCGCAACGGGAGAGGCCACAACAGTGAGAGGCCCACGTACCGCAAAAAAAAAAAAAAAAGATTCATGAAAATGAGGCTTCTTTTTTTTTAAAAAAAAATTTTATTTATTTGGCTGTGCCGGGTCTTAGTTGTGGCATGCGGGATCTAGTTCCCTGATCAGGGATCGGACCTGGGCCCCCTGGCATTGGGAGCTTGAAGTCTTAACCACTGGTCCACCAGGGAAGTCCTGAGGCAAACATTTAAACTTTTCTTTTTTTTAATTATGAAAGCAAATAAAATTTAAACCAAGAGCTTCTTAGCAATAGGGTCAATATCCCTCTGAGTGGTCTTGTTATATGAACTTGACCTTGGTCTCGAGGCCGCAGGCCGGGGTGGGCAGTAGGTGCCCTTGGTAAGGCTCAGGTTTTGGCATCAGACACTCACACGACGGTGTGTTTTGGGGCAGCCTGTTCAGCCCGACCCTCTGTGACCTTCTCTGGGAGGCTAGGGGGCTCAGGATCCAAGTGGCTGGGTGTAATCGAGGACAGGTAATTGGTAACCGCTATTATTTTTCATTAGGAGACAAGTAACAGATGGTGAAATGGACCCATTTCAGTGTCTGTTCTATGAGTGTTGACAAATGCACACACTGTGTATCCACCGCCCAATCAAGATACAGATCAGTTCCATCTTCCCAGTTATCTCTCCTCCATCCCTCTGGAGTCAACCCCTTCCTGCAAATTCCCGGTAACCACTGATCTGCTCTGTCCCCATAGTTGTGCCTTTGCAAAATGCCACCTGAGTGGAATCACACAGGACATGGTCTCCTGCGCCGGTCAGTCTCACTCAGCCTAACGCATATCAGATTCACACATGTGGCTACACGTATATCAATAATTCACTTGCCTTTAACAGCTTTATCGAGAAACAGTTTACATAACATACAATATGGGGCTTCCCTGGTGGCGCAGTGGTTGAGAATCCTCCTGCCAATGCAGGGGACGTGGGTTCGAACCCTGGTCTGGGAAGATCCCACGTGCCGCGGAGCAACTAAGCCCGCGTGCCACAACTACTGAGCCCGCGCGCCTAGAGCCTGTGCTCCACAACAGTGAGAAGCCTGCACACAGCAATGAAGAGTAGGCCCCGCCTGCCGCAACGAGAAAGCCCGCACGCAGCAACGAAGACCCAATGCAGCCAAAAGTACATAAATAAATTTACATTAAAAAATAAAACTTGTATAGACGATATGCTCTTTTAAAGTGCGTGCTTCAATGCTACCTAGTATATCCAGAGCTGTGCAACCATCACCTATACCTAATTCTCATCACCCCCCAAAGAAGTCCCATCCCCATGAGCAGGCACACCCCCATGCCCTCCCCCAGCCCAACCACCACGAACCCACTCTCTGTGTCTGTGGACCTGCCTGTTCTGGACGTTTCCCATCAATGGAATCACACCCTGTGGGTCCTTCTGTGTCTGGCTTCTCTCACTGAGCACCGTGTTCTCAGGGCCCATCCACATGGTAGCGAGTGTCAGTGCTTCACCCCTTTTCATGGCTGACTGATGTTCCCATGTGTGAAGGGACCACACTGTGTTTATCCATCATCAGCTGGGGGACACTTGGGTTGTTTCCGCTTGTTGGCTATTATGAATCAGGCTGCTATGAACATTCACGTACAAGCTTTGTGTGGACATAAGTTTTCATTTCTAACGGGGAGATACCGAGGAGCGGGAGCATGGGGTCGTATGTTTAACTTGCTAAGAAAGGGCCAGTCTTCCCAAGTGGCCGCATTCCCGGCAACCTTGGACGAGCTCTCTGGCCGCTCAGGATGCTGGCCGGCACTGAGATCATGAATAACGCCGTGCCTGCTGTCACCCGGCACCAGCCGGCCTCTCAGGTGACCCTCTGGAGAAACGAACCACTGTCAAAGCAGCCTGGCCTCCCACTCTCCCCAGGCCCAACCTGCATCCCGGGCCCCCTGGGAGCCCAGACCACAGACCCGTTTCCCCTCTGTTGACGATGGCTCTAGAGAAGTGCCACTTGGGCCTCTGGGGCTTCCGTTCCAGCTGCTCCGAGGGGCATCTTGGCAGGGCCCCCAAGTGTGGCCAAGCGGATCCCGGAGAACATCTCAGACGGCCCCTGCATGTTTGCTGAGAATCTGGCCGGCTGTTCGCTCCTAAGCGGGCGGCAGGCCAGCAGCCAGAGAGCCCGTGGGTCGCACAGTTGGGTTCACGCAGCTCTGCAGTCAGCCCGCGGTGTCTGATGGTCACAGTTCTAGGCTGGTGCTGCTGGAACAAGTGGGTGCTGGACGTGTCTGCTGGGCTCTTAGGTGTTTCCTTGAGGATGAATCAATCCCCTCATCCGAAACGGCAGAATCAAGCCTGATGCTGGTTTTAGAATTTGTGACCCAGCCACCTTTCCAAGAGTGAGCCTAGCTCTCTCCCCCTATGCTGCAGTGGACTGTCCATCCCAAGGGTCCCGTTAGGGAGGCGCGGGCGTTCTTTTCTGAGCTGCTGGTGATGCGGGGCATGTCCTGGCTCAGGGCGGCGGTCAGGGGCCTGCGCCTTGGGGACCTTGGTCACGTCCCAGCTCGGGGAGCCAGGGCAGTCTTCAGTCTCTGAGCCACCGTGTCCTCGTGTGTGAGGCGGGGATAAGGACAGCCTCCTGGGGTTCTGAAGAGGAAACGAGACGTGTATCTGTCTCAGCACATTGCAGGCCGCCGGACAAACACCAAGGCGATGGTGCTATCACAATTTTATTGTATAACGAATTGGTCATCTACACAACAGAGGAGGCAGGGAAAGGGCTGACTGGGGGAGGAAGGCGCTTTGGGAAGGATCTGGAGCTCATGGCAGGGCACGGCTGGACCAAGGGGCCTGGACCAAGGGAGAATGTTCCACCACTTGTCACCATCCCATAATGGAGTGGACCACCTGGAGAAGCAGCAAGGCCTGGAGGTGGCCAAGGAAGGGGCGGATGATCGCAGGATGCCTGCTGTCCTGGAGGCAGGCGGAAGGGCGGCGATGCTCCCCAGCAGAGCTGCCACCCCCTGGTGACACCGCTGGGAAGGGTGTCACCAGGCATTTGCTACATTTTGTTAAAATACTGTTGCTGGGGGACTTCCCTGGCGGTCCAGTGGTTAGGACTCCGCGCTTCCAATGCCAGGGGCGCCGGTTCAATCCCTGGTCGGGGAACTAAGGTCCCACATGCTACGTGGTGTGGCCAAAAAAATAAATAAATGACATAAAATACTGTTGCTCGGAATCATTTACTTTTACTTACAAACTGGAAATATGCAAAATAAGGAGTGCATTTCATGTCACTCTTGCCCAGTGGTTTTCACTTTTGTCCCCCAGCGCACACTGGGTGGGACGGCTGCTGGTATCGAGTGGGTGGGGGCCAGGGAGGCTGCCCAGGAAAGCCCCCCACAGAGAGCGACCCCGCCTCTAAAGTCAGCAGTGCCCGGTGGAGCGGGCGGACTCGCTCTCACCCTTTTTTGTTTTTTTTTTTTTTTGGTTTTGGCCGCACTGCCCGGCTTGCAGGATCTTAGTTCCCTGACCAGGGATCGAAACTGGGGCCACGGCAGTGAGAGCGCCGAGTCCTAACCACTGGACCCAGGGAATTCCCGCTCTTGCCCATTTTAATGTGCTGCCCTAAGTCAGGGAGTGGGGGGGGGAAGAGATGTACTCAGAACCAGGATGCTGGGAGGGGCAGGCAAACATGGAGCGGTCCCCAGGCAGCCTCCATCTCTGGGACTCTCCGTTATTAGGGGACACAGTGCCATAGACTATTCTGAAAGGACAGTAGTGTTCCCTACAGTCTGAGGGTTGGGGAGGAAAGCACAATTTACGGGTACAAAAGATGCTTTACACTGACTTTCACAGTGACAATTAATTCTTCCTTTTCAATTATCTTTTATTCTTTCTAACAATCACGAGGAGAAAGTCTGTTTTGTGTCTCTTCTCAAACACGTGTGCTGCCCTCCCTTCAGACAGAACCAAGTGGCGGTGTCTAGCCAGAATTTAACAACAGTATTTTATTCTCAGAGTATTTATCTGTAATGGTGCATTACTGGCCGTAACAGTAATCTATTGCTGTGTGTATTCATTTCCTGGGGCTGCTGGAACAAATCACCACAAATTTGGTAGCTTACAGCTGAAATCTGTTCTCTCACAGTCTAGAGGCCAGCAGTCCAAAAAAAAGGTGTGGGCAGGGCCGTGTTCCCTCTGGAGGCCCCAGGGGAGAATCCTTCCTACATCTTCCAGTTTCTGGTGGCTCCAGGTGTCCCTTGGCTTGTGGCCACATCACTCCACCTCTGCCTCCATCTTCACATGGCCTCTTCCTCTGTGTGTCTTCTTTTTATCAAATCTCCCATGTGTGTCTCTTATAAGGATGTGTGCCACTGGTTTTAGGGCTCACCCGGGAAATCCAGGATAATCTGTTCATCTCAAGATCTTTAACTTAATTATATCTATAAAGACTTTTTCTTAAGTGTCACAGGTTCAAGGCATTAGGATGTGGACATATCTTTATGGGGGGGGGCCTCATTCAACTCACTACACTGTGTGACAAATTACCACAAATTCAGTAGCATTAAAAGCTGTGCCGGACTTCCCTGGTGGCGCAGTGGTTAAGAACCCGCCTGCCAATGCTGGGGACAAGGGTTCGAGCCCTGGTCCGGGAAGATCCAACATGCCGCGGAGCAACTCAGCCTGTGCGTCACAACTACTGAGCCTGCGCTCTAGAGCCCGTGAGCCACAACTACTGAGCCCACGTGCCACAACTACTGAAGGCTGCGCGCCTAGAGCCCGTGCTCCTCAACAAGAGAAGCCACTGCAATGAGAAACCCACGTACCGCAACGAAGAGTAGTCCCCGCCCACCGCAACTAGAGAAAGCCCACGCGCAGCAACAAAGACCTGACGCGGCCAAAAATAAATATAAATAAATAAATAAATAAAAAGCAATACCCATGCATTAGCTCACAATTCTGTAGGTTAGAAGTCCAGGCGTGGTGGGGCTGGGTTCTTTGCTCAGTCTCATAAGCTAACATCAAAGTGTCAGCCAGATTGCGTTCCCACCTGGAGCTCTGGGTCCTCTTCCATCTCATGTGGTTGCAGCAGAATTCATTCCTTGCAGTTGGAGGACTGAAGCCCTCATTTCCTTGCTGCCAGCTGGGGGCCGCTCTCAGCTCCTGGAGGCCACATCCTCCCTCCCACGTGGTCCCTCAAAGCCAGCTGTGGTGCACTACATCCTTCTTGTGCTTCGAATCTCTCTTACCTCCTCTTCTGCCTCCAGCTGGAGAAAACAGCCGGCAAGGAACTAGGGACCTCAGTTTCACACCAAAAGGAACCGAATTCTGCTAACAACTGGAATGTGTCTGGACGAGGGTTCTCCCCAGAGCCTGCTGGTGAACACCCAGCCCAGCTGACACCTTGATTGTCGCTTTGTGAAGCACCCAGCTGAGTTGACCGGGACGTCTGACCCCCAGACCCGTGGGATAATAAATGGGTGTTGTTTTAAGCTGCTCAGTCTGTGATAATTCGTTACTCAGCACAGAACATGAACAAAATACCCTAATAGAGACTCATGGGAATGTCAGAGTCACGTCTCACATCCCTCCTTCTGTCCAGACGTTTGTTCACTCCGTGGAGTTATGAATGGAATCTGCCGTCATTATGTAACTTAAGCACTGTCTTTTATTGGTTAGGTAAGAATAGTCTGATGTCCAGTGTCCCCTAGAGAGCATCTCTGTATGACAATGGATATTGTCGTACTAAACCACGTAGAATTTTGAACAACTCACCTCATTGGTCCCTCCTTGAGATGCGTAGGTGAACACACAGGTATATTTGTCCTAGAGAATGGAAGGAAAAAAGAGTCTCAGTAGGAGATAATCGTTAGTGCTTGAAGTACAGGGTCTCAGGATGTCCTTCTGAGATCCAGAATCAAGAAGATCCTGCTTTTGAGTATCTGCACTCAGAGAAAGGAGGTGGAGCCAGATCCCTCTGGCCGATGTCCCTGGAGGCCAGCCCTGCAATGCCTTCCAGTGTCTGCAGATCTGGAATTCCCGCACCTGTCTCCCTACTTGGGAGATCCTGGGTAAGGACAAACAACCCAGATGGCTTCTGGGGGATGAAGACCAGGAAGGGGGAGGTCACACCCACCTCCAGCACCCACCCATCTAGGAACATGAACTTTGGAAGGAGGGGCACCTAGGGGCCCATCTCTGCTCCGCTGTGGACCTTGGACAAGTGCAAAACTTTCTGAGCCTCTGTTTCTTCATCCGTAACATAGGCCTCACATAAAGAATTTGGCGGGCTTCCCTGATGGTGCAGTGGTTGAGAGTCCGCCTGCCGATGCAGGGGACTCGGGTTCGTGCTCCGGTCCGGGAAGATTCCACATGCCGCAGAGCGGCTGGGCCCGTGAGCCATGGCCGCTGAGCCTGCGCGTCCGGAGCCTGTGCTCCGCAACGGGTGAGGCCACAACAGTGAGAGGCCCGCGTACCGCAAAAAAAAAAAAAAAAAAAAAAGAATTTGGCACAATATCCTTTGGTTATAAGGAAGTACTCAACAAATAGTGATGACTGATATCGTTGTTACAGGCAGGGAAAAGGAGACTGGGAGAGGAAGTGACTTCTCCAATAAGCTAGGGACGGGCTAGACTAGACCCAGGCCTGTTACCTCCAGGTAAGGAGGGCCTGGCCCCACATTTCAATGAAAAAGACGGGGGTACCTTGTGCAATGGAAGGAAAGAGCAACGCCTGTCCACTTCCTCCCTGGTCAGAGCTACAGCGGGACGACCTTCTGCAGGCCCTGGAGGCATATGCCCATCAGCCTCCAGCTCCCCTCTCCCCATCTCTGGGCCCGTTCTGCCCTCCAACAGCGAGGGAGTTACCTGGGTCTGGGGGATAAGGCTGCTTGGGCACGCTGGGCATGAGGCAGGAATTAGAGACGAGGCTAGTGACCCAGCCTTCCCAAAGCCGCCAGCCCCCAGGAGCCCCGCCTCCCTTCTTAGTTCTGTCAGGCCTCGCTACCAAGTCCCGCCCTCCATCCTCAGGCCCTACCCGCGCCGGTCCGCGATCCCTCAGGCCCCGCCCCCTCCGGTCTGTTTCCCCCCATCCCCCCCAGACCCCGCCCCGCCGGTCCGCGACCCCTCCCCACGCCCTGCCTACGCCTGCACCATTGCTCAAGCCCCCGGGGTGGCTGAGGCACATACCCCAGGGCCCACGTTCTGGGAGAAGGAGTGCACCACGCCGCCGGGCCGCACGTCAAAGGCCACCGTCGTGGGCTCAGACACCGCCCGTGCCGGCCTCAGCGCCACGGCCACCAGGAGCAGCGCGGCCCACAAGCTCACGGCGCCGCCGCCGCCATTCCTTCTTCTGCTGGGCGCCGCCATCTTGGGATCTGGTTCGCTGGGCAGGGACGACGGACGGAGCGCGGCGAGGGACAAGTAGGGCGTCCGCCAGAGGCCCCGTCGGCGTGGACACGACCACGTGATCCGGAGCGCCCCGCCCCTCCGGCCCGGGCCGCCATCTTGGGGCGGGGCTTGGAAGTACAGAGAGGGTACTGGGGTGCGTGAAATTGGAACAGGTTCCTTGGTTTAGGGTCCATTCGTCCCTCACTAGGCAAGGGATTGACCCTTCAGTTCCAACAGTTCGTGCATGTACAAGGAGTGAAGTAAATAAAAGACCACCACTAATATTCAGATTAATACATGTAGGCAGAATGAAGGAAATGACAGATCACCGTTGAGCAAACACCTCATGATTGTTACAGCCAAGATCCGTGGATCGCTGCTTAAAACTGGTGGGGGAAACGTACTGTGAGAAACAGGATACTTGCGTTGTCTCAAAGTATTTCCCCCCCAAGATACATATTAGTTACAAAGGGAAAATAGTAATTTTACAGTAGTGACACCATCTTTAGCCTAGTGATCAAGTCAACGTCGCTAAAAATGAGACAGTGACACCATGGAGCCGCCAACGGGATGCAGAGAAGGACATTCTCAGTGGCACCTCTGTGGAATTCCTGTCCAAAATGGACGACCTCAGTTTAATCAAAGCAAATACCAAATGAACCCAAGTTGAGAGACATTCTACCAGGATAACTGGCAGTACTCTTTAAAAAAAGTGTCAGGAAAGGGCTTCCCTGGTGGCGCAGTGGTTGAGAGTCCGCCTGTCGATGCAGGGGACATGGGTTCGTGCCCTGGTCTCGGAAGATCCCACATGCCGCGGAGCGGCTGGGCTCGTGAGCCATGGCCACTGAGCCTGCGCGTCCGGAGCCTGTGCTCCGCAATGGGAGAGGCCACAACAGTGAGAGGCCCGCGTACCGCAAAAAAAAAAAAGTGTCAGGAAAGACAAAGACTGTGGAACCATCACAGAGTGAGGAGACCAAGACATGGAAAGGAAATGTGGGATCCTGGATTGGATCCTTGCCGTAGTCTGGGCTGTTATAACAAAGTCCCACAGACTGGCTGGCTTAAACAACACACGTTTATTTCTCACAGATCTGGAGGCTAGAAATTCAAGATCAAGTCTCTGGCAGAACTGGTGTCTGGTGAGAGCCTATTTCCTGGTTCACACAGTCCATCTTGCTGTGTCCTTACATTATGGAGGGAGAGAGGGAGCTCTCTAGGGTCCCTTTATGAAGACACTAATCCCATTCATGAGGGCTCCACCCTCATGACTTAATCATTTCCCAAAGTCCCCCACCTCCTCATACCATCACACTGGGTGTTAGGGTTCAACATGAATTTGGGGGCAGAGGACACAAACAATCCGGGACCAGAAAAATGACATTAGAGGGAGAAATGGTGAAATCCAAATAAGGTCTGTATATTAGATAAAAGGATTGTACTGATGTTAATTTCCTGGCTTCAATAACCTGGCTTGTACCATAGTGATGTAAGATGTTCGCATTAGGGGAAGCTGGGTGAAGGGCATTAGGGAGCGCCACTATTTCTGCAGAAATAGCTCCCTCTTTGCAGCTGGCTGCTGTGGACCCGTTAGGAATTGGCTCCATAAATTGGAGGCCGGCAGACCTATTCTGTGTTAAACACAGCAGGATTCCATTATATCTCCATATCCTCAGCGCTGTGTTTGACTGGCCTGTCACTATGAAGGATTCAATTAGTGGCCAAGCGCTTTTGCTAACAAGGTATTTCAGTTGTGAGTGGTCTTGAGTTTCCTACTCAAAGAGGGGTAGGTGTGTGTCTGTGTTTTCAGAAAGACTGAGCCCCAAGCCTCTTGTTTCTCTGTTTTCCTTTTTGCCTCCAAAAAACAAAAAACTGAAGGGATTAAAAGAAAAAAACCCATCATTCCCAAGATCCTGCTTTTTGATCATGACATGAAATCTAACAGTCATAAAGGAAGAAAAGATTTGATAACACAGGTATCACGACTTTTCTCTCCATGGTCAGGACACCATAAACAGGGTGGGTGAGGACATAATAAAGAGGATGCATGAAGGAGCTCCTTCGTGGTGAATAAACAGCTTTTTTTTGGCCGCAGGGCATTTGAGATCCTAGTTCTACGACCAGGGATCAAACCTGGGCCCCCTGAAGTGGAAGCACGGAGTCTTAACCACCTGACCCACCGGGGAAGTCCCCACCAGCTCTGTATTTTGACTGTGGTGGTGGTTCTAGGAATCTGTACAGGTGACAGCATGGAACAGACCTACACACACACAGATGAGTGCATGTGAAAGCTGATAAAATCTGAATGAGGTCTAGAGTCTAGTTAACTGCGTCGTATCCACATCAGTTTCTTGGTGTGACAGTGTGCTAGGGTTAAGTAAGATGTAAGCTGCGTGAATGAAGGGTACACGGGACTCTGCACTGTTTTTGCAACTTCTCATGTGTCTATAGTTGATTTAAAAAAAAAGAAAGAAAGAAAGAGGCTTCCCTGGTGGTCCAGTGGTTGGGACTCCGTGCTTCCGCTGAGGGGGGCATGGGTTCGGTCCCTGATTGGGGACCTAGGATCCAGCATGCCTCGAGGTGTGGCCAAAAAAACAAAACACTATACAGCATTATAAATCAACTATACTTCAATTTAAAAAAATAGAGAATTTAAAAAATACCATAAACATGTTTGAAAAGCAAATGACAAACTGGGAAAGTATCTGCAAACGATATGAAACGGGTTTTTATGTCCATCGCTTATGGGTTCTTGCCAGTTAGGGAAGAGCTGAGCACTTCCACCAAGAAAGGACTCGAGCATGTACACGGGCGACCTGAAACAGAGTGGGAACCCTCCCTCAGATGGAAATCCCACCAGTGGTGGAGAAAACAAGTGGCCCTGTATCAACCATGAAGAAAACAAAGGTCTCTTAAACTGCCACCTCCAAGACCAAGACCTTCAGCCAGCAGACACTTGTCCTTTTGTAGCTGCCCGTCACCCATCCTCCCATGTCCCTCCCCAGGCCTTGTTGTCCGGGCAGGAATACAACTGACTGAAGTTTGACTGATGGATGCTGAGTACTGACCGAGGGAGGTAGGGGTAGTAAGTTCCGATGAAGACCTCCTGCTTGAGGGGCTTCCTGGCGGTCCAGTGGTTAAGACTCCACACTTCCAGTGCAGGGAGTGTGGGTTCGATCCCTGGTTGGGGAACTAAAATCCCGAATGCTGTGAGGCACGCCCCGCCCCACGCCCCCACCCCCAAGAAGTTCCTGCTTGAGATAATTGCAGGGCGTGGGCTAACAAGCCTCAGGGGGCAACCCCAGTGCCCTCTTTCTCACCAGCTTCTGTCATTCTGTGACTTGTGACTAGTTGCCTCTCCACTTTCTTTCACAGCGGGTTAAGGGCAAGACATCTTGTTCCTGAGATGATTTTAAACATTCACTGGCTGAGATTCCTACCCATAAAACTGTTTGAGATCAACAACACAGTTCAATTTGCAACGTGTATGACCATGGACTGATTTCCTTCATATATAAAGAGTGTCTACAAATCAGTGAGGTCAATAGATCAAAAGAAGGGTGGGCAGGGCTTCCCTGGTGGCGCAGTGGTTGAGAGCCCGCCTGCCGATGCAGGGGACACGGGTTCGTGCCCCGGTCCGGGAGGATCCCACATGCCGCGGAGAGGCTGGGCCCGTGAGCCTGCACATCCTGAGCCTGCACATCCGGAGCCTGTGCTCCGCAACGGGACAGGCCACAATAGTGAGAGGCCCGTGTACCGCAAAAAAAAAAAAAAAAAAAAGTGGGCAAATTATTACTCCTAAACAAGTGTCTTAAAGCATGAAAATATTCGTACACATAAAAGAAATGTGCATTTGAATTACAGTGAGATGCCATGTGTCACTCCTAAGATTGGCAAAAATAACACATAGTAATGAAGAAATGGAGGAGCAAGCACACTTCACCAAGAAGTGTGTACACTGGGCTTCCCTGGTGGCGCAGTGGTTGAGAGTCCGCCTGCCGATGCAGGGGACACGGGTTCGTGCCCCGGTCCGGGAAGATCCCACATGCCGCGGAGCGGCTGGGCCTGTGAGCCATGGCTGCTGAGCCTGCGCGTCCGGAGCCTGTGCTTCACAATGGGAGAGGCCACAACAGTGAGAGGCCCACGTACCGCAAAAAAAAAAAAAAAAAAAAGTGTGTACACTGAGGCATTCTTTAGAAGGTAATTTGCAACATTCTTCAAAACCAAAAATGAATATGCCTTTTTATAATTCTAGGAATTTACCCTATACACTCAGACATATGCCCCAACCATGTACAAGGCTGTTTGTTGTAGGATCCTTTATACCCAGGGGTTTGGTCAGTTACAGCCTGTGGGCCAAATCTGGCCAGCTGTGTGGCTTTGTAAATAAAGTTTTATTGGCACACAGCCACGCCCACTCATTCACACATCACCCGTGGCTGCTTTTGAACTGCAAGGGCTAGAGTTGAGCAGTTGCAAGAGACTGCCTGGCCTACAAAGCCTGAAATATTTACTATCTGGCCCTTGACAAAGTCTGGTGATTTATACGAAAAGCCCAGAATAATCTATGTTATCCCTTGATAGGTGCCTGGCAAAATAAATTATGGCATTCACAGGGCAGAATAGAGGGCAGGTATTAAAAAGAGAGACTGGGGAGGGGTTACTTCTCGGGAGGCAGGGCGTATTTTTCCCCTATATTCTTTTGTACTAGTTTGTTATATTCTTTAAGCCATTAAAAAAAAACTGGACTTTCCGAAAGGATGGAGCGGCTGATGGCACAGGGAGAGGCCACTGTGCTGTTAGAAACTCAAGTACCAAGGGTGTCCTCTGCGCAGGCATGGTCTCTGGTCTCCTAGTCTCTCAGCTGTTAGGACAGACATGAAGAGGGGCACGGCCTGCCGTCCCTTGTCGGTGTGTCCTGACCCCCAACCGCTGAGTCAAGTCTCTGGACAAGGAGAGGTGCAAAAGGAAGTAAGGGCCAGGCACCTCGGAGGCACCCACGGGCTGCCTCAGGACCTCTGGGACTGTCCTTACTGGGCCAGTTGGCTGAGGGGTGGCGCCCCACCCCCCCCCCCACTTCATGCCAGGGCAGCACCGCTGAGCAAGCAGCGCCCCCATCCTTCGACTTCAAGGACTGCCGTGCCCTTGGCTCAGCCTCCTCCTAGGACCCCCGCCCACTCGAGGAGCCCCCATCACCAGCCCCAGGGGTTCAGAAGGAACCTCAGGCAGGTGGCGACGCTTCCATCTGGAATCGTTTAATGAGTCTACTTCTTACACGCATAATTATAAAAGAATAAGAATCGACAAAAATATTTTCTTTTCATAATGTGTAGAGGTGGTTCGTCTCTGGTGGGGTTTTTTTTTTTGTTTTCTTGTTTGTTTTCCTACCCGCCCCTGGCAGAACTCTTGGCGGGAGGGAAAGGAAGGAGTAAGGATAACCCTGAGGCGGGGAGGGTTCCACTCCCAGCCCTGGAACCCCGGTCTGGGCGGGCGGGCCAGGCAGAAACGTGTGGCGGAGGGCTGGGCTGGGGAGAACGGGGCTGGGTGCGCTTCAGAGCCTGCCTGAAAGCCGGGCCGGAAGGCTGCCCCGCTTCCCTGCGCACCGCTCACGGCCTGCCGGGCACGACTCCCGCTATGGGCTTCGGGTGCTGGCTGGGGTGAACCCTGTGGCCCAGCGGCAGACCCCGAATCTAGATTTAGGCACCCCTTGCTATCTTTCTTTTAAATAATTCATAAAAATGCCCACCCCCCAAAAGAAAAACAAAACGAAACACAAATATGAAGTGGGCGGGTGGGGAGGAAAGGCAACTGCATGCTTCTGCGCCGGTGGCCGGTCTGGGCCTGGGGGTCCCCGGGGCAAAGGCCGGCTCCTCCGAGTCTCTTCTGGCCTCCAGCGCCCAGCGGAGTTGAGGCTCCCGCGCCTGGATGACGGGGAGAGGAGGGACGGCTTGAGGAAGTGCCTCGTGGACGTTGGCCTCATCTCTCCATTCTGGCCACGAAGAAGCAGCAGGCTGAAACCCCAGGAGCGTTAACGAAAACAGTAAAAGGCGTTGGGGCGAAGGCGGCAGCTCCCGGGGCGGGCGGTCTGGCGGGGCCGGCGGGAGGAGGCGCTGCACAGGGCCTGCGGGGCCGCTCGGTCCCTCCGGCAACGGCGGCGGCGAAGCCGCGTGTGCTCTGACTGCGCAGGCCCGCGCGTGGCGGCCCGCGGGCTCAGAGGTATTCCTGTAGAAAGTGCAGCAGTGTGACCTCGTAGTGCTCGCCGGACTCGGGGCAGCGGATGCTGTGTCTCTCGTTGGGGTATATCTGGGTGGACAGAGAGGCAAGGCTGGTGGCACCGAGGCACCCCTGCACCCTGTGCCCTGCTACCCCCGAACCCCTCCACCCCCGGGCTCAGAGCGTCTCTCCTCAGGGCCTCGGTCCTGCCCCCGTCCCCCACCCCCCGGGAAGAGGTCTTGCTCCGGCACTGAGGGACCCAGGTTCGAATCCCCCCTCTACGGCCAGCTTGCTGTGTTAATTCTGGGCAAGTGACAGCCTGCCTGACGGCAGCCCCCCATGAAAGCTGAGCGAAGAATTCAGACCCTGTAGGGTCTCTGTGGCCTGGGCAAGTAAGGTCTCAAACACAGAGGACCTGCACATACGAAAGCCTTAAGAAACTGTGCTGCTGCTCTATCCCCCAAACCCAGAGAGCTGCAAGGAACCCAGCTCCGTGGAGTGGCTGGGGCTTCATGTCTCACAGACGTTTGGTGCCTCCACCTGAGCCACGTTCATCTCACCAACAGGCCCCATTGGGGATTATACATGCTAAGGCCCCAGGACAGCCTCTCCACCCCAGGCTGTGCCAGGTGTTTTCCTGGGTCTGCTCACCACCTGAGGGGGGGTCATCCCCAGAGAGAAACGGCAGCACGCTGGTGCCAAGGGCCATGCCCAAGGAATCACCCAGTCCCTGAGACCTGGCTGAGCGCATGTCCAGGCTCTTGGGTAGATGGTGACAGAGACGCAGGTCTTGCCTCTGGCTATGAAATGAGGGCTCCTGCACCCCAACAGTTCTCGGAGGAGCCCTAAGGGCTCATGGGGTAGGCGTGAAACCTGCTCCAGACTCACCCTAGGAATGCACCAAACTGCCCAGAGATCTCCCCTCCTCCACCCTTGCCTTGATGAATCCATCCTGGATGAATCACAAGTCTGATCATACGGTCCTCAGCTCAGAGGTCCGCAAGGACTTGCCAGCTTGAGATCAAGACCTGGACTCCTGGGTCCTGCTGCCCCTACAGCCTCACGGGCCCCACTCCTTCCGGGCCCGGGGCAGCGGCACTGCCTGGGACAGACCCCGCTGCACCCACCCCTTCATGCCACCCTGGGTCCTGGGTGTCTGGTTACTTCTTCCTCCTTCTGGGCTGTGAGGGCAGGGAGAGGGTCCATCTGGCTCCCCACTGTGCTCCCAGCCCCCAGTCCCAGGCCTGACATCCGACAACAAACGTGATGCACCAACAAGCTGGGGCTGTCAGCCTCCAGGCCAACTGCTGCCCGGTGTCTGAAGAGGAAGGTGGGTGTGCTCCATCTCCCCCACTCGCAGCCCCCAAGGGAGTGTCTTGTCTCACCTTCAATTTCCCCTGGGGAGGCAGGGGCACACAAGCCTCTGGGACCCCCTTGTGTGCCAAATGCTTTTCCTGAGAGAACTCATTTGACCCTCACAACCTCTGGGAGGCAGGGGTTATCACGCCCATTTCACAGATGAGGAGACAAGGCCCAAGGTTAAAGGACCTGCCACCAGTGGCCGCATGGGAAGGGAGCGGCTATCCCAGCAGCGAGGCTCAGGGCTTCAGGCTCAGAAGGGACAGGTGAGGATCCATCCTGGCCCCGCCTGACTCCTTTGCTCTGCTGTGCAGCTGCCTCTGGCCTGTGTTTGGAGAGCATGTGCAGCTGGCGGTGGGGGGGGGGGGGGCGGGGGGGACTGCCAAGCAACGCCCAACCCAGCTCTTCACCCACAGGGAGCCCCGCCTCCCTCCTGCCCTGTCTGGCAAGCGCATGCCCAGCCACAGGTCCCTGCGGCCTGTCCCTCCTGCCCGGTGACCCTCAGTTTCCCCATTTGTTGAATGGCAACATGTCTTCCCCTGACAGCTCAGAGCGCATGGAGGCGTCCAGGAAGCGGAAAGACTGCGGGGCGGCAGCAGGTAATAAAATCTGTCCCTCTCGCCTCCAGCACACCCACCCCCCACTCCTCCGAATCCACCAGGCCTCTCGCTCCCCACTCCCGCCCCCTTTCCTGCCGGGACAACTGACTGTGGCTCATGTCCCACTGGCCCCCATGGGCCTCTGTCTACAGGGCTGCCAGAGGGAGGCCTGACGCCTCGCCTCACCCTTCGGAACAAAACACAGCCCTCCCCTGAGGCCCACCCCTTACCGCTGAAGCCCCGCCCTCTCACAAGGTTCCGCCCCTTACTGCTGAAGTCCCGCCCATCAACGGAGGCGTCAGGCGGCTTGCCATGCCGGTCACCACATCCTGCTCCCCAGCTGTTCTCCTGCTGGCTCCAGCTACCCTGGTCTCCCGTCCTGGAGCTGCTCCCTCCTACTAATTTCCTGTCTGGTGTCTTCCACAGCCGCCCCCCAGGCCTAGATGAGTCCCCATTTACTCTTTAGCACCCTTAAATGTCACCTCTTCGGGGAATTATTTTCTGACCCCCGTCAAGGGACACCCCCCCCCGCCCCGCCCCCAGATGCTTTCAGTATTCTGTACAGTTCCTTCAAAGCAAGGTTCCTGGCGCGCATGCGCAATCATTTCGGTAACATCAGCCTCCCTCCACCGGGCCCAGTTCCCAGGTGTCGCCAGCAGAAGGTGGCGGGGACCCGGAGCGATCAGCGCACGACTGCTGAATGGTGGTCGGGACCCAGGGAGCCGGCTAAGTGTGGAGCCAGGCAGTCAGGTGTGAGGATGGGGGCGCGGCCACGGGTGCCCCAACCCACTGCTGCCCACGCAGCGGGCTCCTGGGGGGGGGAGGAGCCACCCACCTGGAGCTGGTAAGGCTTTCCTGCTCGGATCAGCTGAGAGACGAGGAAGTTTGTGTGGAAAAAGTGCACGTTCTCATCCAGGAAGCCGTGCAGGATGAGCAGGCGGTTGGGCCTGGAAGACAAGGTGGGCCTGAGGGTCTGGGGCGAGACCCCCTTCTCCCGCCCATAGGCAGTCGCGCCACAGTCCACGCTCAGCCAGGGCTGGGGGCCCAGGGTCCCGCCCCAGCCCCAGGACAGCGAGGGCGGAAGCGGCAGCCCATCAGCAGAACGTGGCGGAACTCAAATCCCGTGCACAGTGCACAAATGGCGGGTCTGGGAGACCCCTCACCTCCTTCCAGGTGAGGAGGGGAGGGGTGTGCGCAGAGGCTGTGCCTGGAATGCCCTGAGCTCGGGGAAGCTTCTGGAGCAGTGCTGCCCACGGGCACTCTGAGACGATGGAATGTTCTAGACCTGTGCCACCCATCACCGCCAGGTGGCTACTGAGTGCCTGACATGTGGCAAGGGTGGTCGAGGAACCTTTTTAAAATTTTGATTTATAAACAAAAATAACTTATTGAAGTGACACTCACACAACCTAAAATTTACTAATTTTAAAGGGATTTCGGGGCATTTGGTGCATTCACAGTGTCGTGCAACCATCATGTCTATCCTGAGTTCCAGAGCACTTCCAGCACTCTGGAGCAAACCCCTGTGCCCATGAGCAGGCACTCCCCACCCCGGGCAACGACTGGTCATCTGTCTCCACGGTTTTACTGTTCTAGTGAATTGGGATGAATGTGAACGTAAGTCGGAGCGGCCACGGAGCAGTGGGTTCTGAGCTTGGCTGCATGATAGCACGCCACTGTGGAGCCCAGGCCACCTCCAGACTAGAGAGCAGCCTTGCAGGGAGAGGGGCCCTGGCGGGGTCAGCCTGTGACGAGAACCCTGGCACTAAACGTGGGGCCCAGGTTCACCAGACAGAGCCACACCAGAAACTGGCCACGCCAGTTTCTTTTCGATCGGCGAATCAGAAGCCAATGCCCAAAGCATTGACGTGGGACATCAGAGCTGTTCCAACACACCTACACGTTAGAACCACTGTGGGCCTGTGTTCTGAACCACGGTGTCAAAACCCACAAGACAGAGGCCGTTCAGGTTCAAAACTGACTCAGGGGGTCCATGGTGGGCCGCGTGTTTGGGGGATGAGGGGAGCCAGCACGTGCAAGGTGTGACTCTAGACCTTCCCTTCTATCTTTCTGGGGGCAGGGCTAGGGGGCTTCCCTCCCTCCTCGCTCCAAGAGAACCCAGGCACCTGCTTTCAGTGAGGAGTGGTGAGGAGGGAGGGCTGCCGGAGCAGAGGGGACCAAGGGGCAGGCACAGTGGGAGGTGCGGAAGCCACGCCCAGCCGGCCACAGGCGGGCCAGGTTCATGGACGGCCAGCCCTGGCAACCTTAAAGTCAGGGCGGGTGGGGGCCTTACTCATTGGGCAGCTTCTCCACGTGCAGGGCCACGGAACCCGCCTCGTAGCCAAGCTGGTTGTTTTCTGGGACATCCATGTAGCGTTCTGTGTACCCTGTGTCGTAGGCCATCCAGACTGTGACCGGAGCACCTGCGATGGCCACCTGAGGGCCACAGCGGATGGAGCGGGGGGAGAGAGAGAGAAAGAGAGAGACACATACACACAAAGGTCAGGTCCTGGGAGCCTGCGCTTGGCCGGCTGTCCCGGGGCCTCCCCCGGAGGACGTGAGGAGCGGGCATGCACACGGGGGCTGGCAGGGGAGGGGCCCTCAGACGTGTCTCCCCCGTGGACCGTGCATTGTCTCGGGAGGGTGGGTGAGCTGAACGAGCACGCCGGGGCCGGGATCGGCCCCTCCCTGGGCCCACTGCCTTCCTGCCGCCTCCGCCTCCTCATCGCCGCCCCGCGGTGCCCTGACAGTGCCGCCGGCCTGGGGGCCCCTCCCCCGACGCTCTTCACACCATGCCCCACCTCTGCCCATCCGAGGCCGGGGTCCCGGGCTCAGCCTCCCACAGAGAGCTGCTGGCGGGGTTTTGTGCAGCCGGACGCCATCCTGGGGTCAGCAGTGGCGGGCAATGAGGAGGGGGGCTCGGCCCCATGGGGCTGCTGCGGGGAGAAACAGCCACGTGGCAAGGCCCCTGCCAAGATGCCTCCCCCGGGGGGGCGGGCTCCAAGGGGCACGGGTGGGCGCTGGCGGACAGGAGGGAGGAGGTGGGGACAGGACCCACCTTGAACACCTGGGGCTTGTGGATCAGCCCCATGAGCGAGAGGAAGCCTCCATAGGACCAGCCGTGGATGGCAACCCGGCTCAGGTCAATGAAGCCGTACTTCTCGGCCACGAAGTGCAAGCCCTCCACCTGGTCCTCGATCTCCACCTGGCCCTGGGGGATGAGGCCAGGCACCTCTCAGTGGCCTCCTCCCAGGCACGCACCCTGCTGTCCCACCTCTTCCCTTGCAGGGAGCCCTCTTCCTCTTGGATCAAAAGCAGCTCTCTGGAAGCTACCCTTCTCTCCAGGCCCCATGCAAATCTGCTGTCTGGGGTGGCGGTCAGACAGGCCTGGCACCAACCCTGCCCCGCCATCCCCTGGCTGACTCTGAGAAAGTCATGTCCCTTCTCTGGGCCTCAGTTTCCTCATCCCTAAAACAAGGACATCAACATGAACAGGGCCGAGTCTACAGTGGGTGTGAGGATGAAACGAGATGCTGAGTATCCTGTACTCTGAGGCCTGGCGCATGCTGAGGCTTGATGAACAGCTGGTGTCATCACCATCATCACCACCGCCAGCACCACCACCACCAGCACCATCCTCATCACCGTCCTCATCCTCATCACCACCATCTCCACCTTCGTCACCATTATCCTCAGCATCACCACCACCATCACCATCCGCGTCACCATCACCATCGTTATTATCACCACCACCACCATCACCACCATCAGCACCACTTCCACAGCCACCAGTGCCTGTCTTGCCCAACCCTTGGGACTTCCTGCTGATCAGGCCTATACTGATGTGTCTGGCTGCATCTGGGTTTTAGGCACCAGGTGGGGCGTGTGTCTACCTGTCTCCCCATAGGCCCAACTCAGAGCTGAGCAACACAGTGGATGTTCCCTCTGGTTCCAAAGGCCGCCCCACTTATGACTGACATCCTGGCCAGGACCATCCTTGATGAAGGTGCCCCAGGGCCGCCCCCAAGCCCCAGGTCCCCCTTCACCACACAGGAAGGGACTGAGAAGAGATGTTACCATTTGGTTTTTCAGGGCCCCTTCAAATCGGAGCCCTCGCTGACAGGAGCCCCTGCCGTCAATCACGACCACGGCGTAGCCCAGAGACGCCAGAGTGTTAAGCCGCAAATACTTGATTCCTTTGAAGGAGTTATTGACCAGCTGCACCTGTGGGGAAGGCGAGATGAGGCGAGTGTGAGAAATACAAGTAAAACACTGGAAGGATGGGCTAGACGGGAGAGACGCCAGCGGGATGGGACGGGGGCTTACAGCCTGAAGACGGGGCCTGTGCTCTATCGTGAAGGCTATGGATGGCCCTGGGCAGGTTGTGGAAGTGGCGGGGAGGGGAAGGTCAGACGGGGGCCCACTGTGCACCAGGCCCTGTGCTTGGGATGTGCTACAGAGAGGAAGGCCCCAGCCAGGCTCCCTTCTCGGCCAGGGACTCTGCCCCAGGCCCTCCATGGAATTACTCCCTTATTTCTTCAGCCTCTTTCTTTTCTACCCTTCAGTTATCTCTAAAAACAGACACAAAAACTGCTGCGGGTGGCGGGCACTGTGTTTCCCAAGTGACGTCACTTACGCTAGTCCCTTATTTGGCACGATGAATGTTTGGGGCCTTATCGTCCTGTGCGGATAGGGGCATCCCACTGACTGTAGGGTGTTGACAGCATCCGAGGCCTCTACCCACTAGATGCCAGGAGCATTCCCCCACCCCAGCTGCCACAACTACAAATGTCCCCAGACATCGCCAAGTACCACCTGGGGGACAGACCACCTCCAGCAGAGAACCGCTCTCTTAGATGGACCTGCTTGCCAACGTGCCTGCCTGGCCTGTCCCCTTCACAGAGAGCTGGGCCCAGGGCCCTTGGCCACCTCTGTCCCCAAGCTGGTGACCAGGGGTGAGAGTGGGTCACTGCTGGGCAGGTGGCCCAGACACACACGCCGGGTTTAGGGGGGCTTCCCAGAGGGACACGGGAGTATCAGCAGGTGAAAGGGTGGCTGTGCCGGAGAGTGCGGTGTGCGGAGAGCCAGGGGCCCCCAAGGACCCTGCGTGGTCAGTGGGGATGGGGAGGGGCACTGGGGGAGGGGGGAGGGTGTGGGGAGCAGGGCAGCGCCCACCTGCGGACCTCCGTACACAAAGAGGACAGTGGGGTGCTTCTTCCCTGGCTGCACGGCGTGCGGCTTGTAGATCATGCCATAGAGCTGCACATCCGAGCGCGTGTGGAAATGGAAGATTTCCGGGGGCACGTAATCCGGGGGACAGCCTGCGGAGACAGAGTGGCTGTGGCTCCGAGGGCCGGGCTGGGCCCGGGAAGCCCACCTCGAAGCAGGGCCCATGTCTGGCCGATGCCCACACTCCCCCAGCCCCGGAGGGTGGACCGGAGGCACCCCATCTCCTGTGCTGCCCGACAGTTAAAATCAGAGGCTGTGGGCGGAAGTGACCCTGCACCCTGTGAGCCAGCTTGGGCCAGGCCACAGTCTGGCTGGGACCAGCTCCAGAGCCCCGACACTGGCTCATCTAGTACGGAGGTGATGACAGCGCTGGGATCTGATTAATGGACAGTTTCATGGTGGGGAGGGGGCTCTCTCTGATTTTCATGGTTACCTGTATCTTTGCAAAGCAACACTGGTTTTCCAATCCAGTGGTGAAGACAACTCTTCCTTTAAGTTCATTTAGGTTAAACAGAGTGTCAATTTAAGAGGAAAATAAGCAAATAGTGATGTAGGTCAGGGGTCTGCAAATATTTACTGTAAAAGGCTAAGTAGCAAGTATTTTTGGCTTTACACGCAGAAGAGCCGTCGGGGGTCTCTGGGTTGTAACCACACTCGTCGCTCTGTATCCTCAGGGGATTGGTTCTAGGGCGCTCCTCAGATACCAAAACCTGCCGATGCTCAAGCCCCTCGTGTGAAACAGCACAGTACTTGCATAAAACCTATGCACACCCTCCCACGTGCTTTAGCTTTAAGTCACCTCTAGGTTACTTATAATACCCGATACCAAATGTTATGTAAATGCGATGCAAGTGCTATGTAAACGGCTGCCACGCACAGCTCAAGTTTTTCTCTTTGGAATGCTCTGTGGTTGGCTGCATCCATGGATGCGGAACCTGTGGCTGGGGAGGGGCTGACTGTACTTGACGCTGCTGCTGCTGCAGCCCTGAAGTCACCACGGGTGATGCCGAAATGACGGGACGTGGCCGGAGTTGGCCCACGGGCCAGCTTGCCAGCTTCTCACAGATGTGGCGAGACTGGACTTTTGGGGCAGCGGTGCCCCCGTCTGCCTGCCTGCACGCCGGGGGCTGGGGATCAGGACACCCGCGCCCCCAGTGCTGCCCCACTGGCTGTGCTGGGTGCCTTGGCAGGCCCCTCCCTTCCCTCAGTTTCCTCTTCTGTGAACCAGGGCCAGAGTTCCCACGCTGTCACGTCCATGGTGACATGGGGAGAGTCAGGGACTGAGCTGTCACATGGAGGGGGCTGCTTACTTATTCAGCTTTCGGGGGCGGTGATGTGACAAACTGTTTTCCAGCCCATAAAACCCACCCCAAACTCCAGGGATTCCTATTTCCTACAATGTTCTAGAAATCTGCAAGTGGCAGGGCTGGGTTCAGGGAAGGGCGTCCTCTTTAGTGAGTGCTTCCTATGAGCTAGGCGCTGCGTGAGCACTTGGTTTACATCCCATGGGCTGCCACTGGACCGTTCCGTAGATAAGGAAACATTTCAGCGAGATGAGCTGACTTGCCTTCGCTTCCGCAGCCAGAATTGGAACATGGGGTCAACTGGGCAGAGTCCTGGCACCCTGGAGGCTCCTGGGCAAACTGACAAGCTGCCTCGTGCTCCCCGAGGCCCCTCACGACCTACCCCCGGCTCCTTCCACAAACGAAGGCTCTGCACAGGCGCCCTTGCAGACATCCGCCCCTGAGGACGAGGATGGCCCGTGTAGGGACCCCATCCGTCTGGCAGAGTCAGCTCCTGCACTGAGTATGTGCTCCATCCATAACAGCAGCACAGAAACCAGAGACTGTCTCGGGGGGCCCACAGGACAGTTCGGGGCCTGTGGTTATGCTCGACCCGCTCTCGGGGCCGTGCCGCTCAATGCCTTGCGCTCGCCCAGGTGGCCCCCTCTCACCTGCCTTATTTACCAGGCCTGCGACGAGCAAGCTGGGGCTCCCAAGGGGAAGGACTCGCTCAAGAGCCCGGGGGCCTGGGGCTACTCACTGGCCGCCTCCATCATGCTGGCCCAGAAACGGGGCTGCTTGTGCAGGGGGTCATCATCGGGGCCGCTCAGCTTGTAGACGTGCACGCAGGGTGGCGTGCCCACGCTGCTGTAGTGGCTGATGAACATGTCGAAGTTCTGCAGGCGGGACGGGGTGCTGAGACCGCGGGGCACCTCCCCCTCCCCCTCCCTGCTCGCCCGCCACCTGCATCAACCACGTGCCATCTTCACCCCGTGTGGTGTGTTCCCCTACCTAACTCTGCTGCTGTTACCACCAGCCCCGCCTTGCAGATAAGCAGACTGAGGTGAGAGGAGCCTGTCCCCTGGCCAGGGGACCCCAGGCGGAGGCCGCTGGACCCAGCGGGGGTGGGGGTCAGAGCCAGACCTGCCCAACGCCAGAGTGTGCCCATCTTGCTGGTTCTGCAGCCAGCAAACGGCCACTGGCTGCTTGCCCGGGATGGGGGTAGCCCTGTGCTCATGTTCCAGAATGCTGCCTGATCTTCCAGAATGTTCCAAGGGAGGGAGCATCAGGGAGGTGCCCACCTGGCTCATAGAGCAGCTGTGGGAGAAGCCGGGCGTGGTGAGGCGTACGATCTCGCCGGCTGACTCGTAGCTGACCACGTAGAGGTGGTGCTCCAGGGGCGTGTCCTTCGTGCCTTGGAAGTACACCAGCTTCGTCTCCTCGTTGACCCAGATCTGCAGGGGCACGGGGGCTCTTGGTGACAGGGCCGCCCTCCCCACCCCCAGGGAGGGCCCAGCGTTCTGTGGACAGGGGACCCGTTCTCTCTGAGCTGGCTTGAGCCCACAGGCTGGACAGCTGTCTGGGAGACTTCACAGACCCCGTGGGGCAGGAGCAGACCCCACTAGGGCTGGGCTAACTGCGTGTTCTCCGGTCTGACTTGCAATCAGAACTCCGGGTCCGGACAGCTCCTTCCAGGCAGATCCAGATCAGCCGCTGAGGGGGGCTGAGGACAGAGGCTGAGGGAGGGCCTGTCCTGGGCCTGCCAGTCCCCGGCCCTGGTCCCCAGTGGGGACAGCCCACCTCTCTGACCCAGGTGCTCAGGGTTAAGAAGTGGTAATTCCCTGCCCCACCGGTTTCCTGGGGGAACGCCCATCAGACCCCTGGCATGGTTCTTAGGCACCGTCCTCAGGAGGTGCAGGAAGGAACCTTGCTCTGGGGCTGGGAACAGGCACTGCCTTGCTGGGGCTGACCACGCAGCACAGACGCTTAAAGAGGCACTTCAGAAAGGCACATCCTCCGAAGCGGCAATTACACCCCTGGGAATTGCTCCTGAGGACTCCACCAGAGAGGTGAGCTCAAAACAAAGGCACAAAGATGCTCCAAGTGTTCTTCAGACTAGAGAGAGGTGACGCCCTGAATGCCCAAAAGACGGACTGGCTCCATAATTATGGCACAGTTCTCCGTGGCCACGTAAAGCTGTACTGTCTAAAAAAACCCTACAAATCCTCTAAAATTATGAAGCCCCTGTGGAGATGGGTGAAAATAGGAAATATTTGCAGTCATTTCCCCCCGTGGTCACCTCTGAGGCGGAGTGGGGAGGTCACAGGGGTCTGGGGTGAGGATGGAAGGGGATTATTTAGAACGATTCAATTTTTACAACAAACACTGATGTGTTCGCTGTCACTGAAAAATAAATGCTGGTTTTCTAGAAATGGAGGATGTCGTAGGAAAACCCCACACCACAGGTAGTTAAGTCGTGTGCTGCTGTCGTCACAAGGACCATGTGAGAAGATATGCAGGCAGGAAGGATCTCCAGGCGGGGGACCCACCGAGGCCCGGGGCCATGGCACAGGCCACATGGAGCACACGGCCGTGGCGGCGGCAGAGGGCTCTCTTTCCCTTTTTAATTTTTAAAATGCTTTTTTTAAAAGAAAATTTCTGGGTAAAAAGTTAAGGCATGCAGAAGGTAAAACTTTCACGTTAAAGAAAGGTTTTGCGTTTTTTTTTTTTTTTTTTTGGCCGCACTACACGGCTTGTGGGATCTTAGTTCCCTGAGCAGGGACTGAACCCAGGCCCTCGGCAGTGAAAGCGCCGAGTCCTAACTACTTGACCGCCAGGGAAGTCCTTAGAGAAAGGACTGTCTTGTGCGTCTGCCAGACGCTGCGCTGAGGGCGTCAAAGTATTTTAAAGCAGGGTCCTCACCCAGGGCTGTTCTGCCCCCCAGGGACGTTTGGCAGCCTCTGGACACATCTGTGGTTGTCACCCCCAGGGTGGGGGCTAGGGAGGCTGTTCCACACCCACAGTGCCCATCTCTGGCCCCAAGTGTCCATGGCGCCAAGGGAGAAACTGCTGTGGAGAGGACCAGCGCTATCTGATGGTCCCATCTCACAGGTGAGGAAACTGAGTCTTAGCACCCAGCTAGCGAGGGGCCGAGCGAGGCTATGAGCACAGGGGCCTCCAGTGAGGTTCAACCACAGCAGAGCGACTCAGTAGGGCCAGGTGTGGTCATATGGGAACGGACACGGTTACCTACAGAACTGGAACTCAGCAATAACACTTTTCTCTTGCTCGAGTGTTTTCTAACCACTATTTCCCACTGTATGAAGAGCACAGCAATGTATACTTGCATGTTAACCTCTCGAATGTGCCCTGGGGTGGCCTCGAAAGGTCCACGCCTAGACCTGGGGCTGCCGGGTCAGGTGAGACATAGGTTGACGCTGTAATAGATGCCGCCTCTGCACCCCAGAAAGGCCAAGCCACGTCCCCTGGCTGCGCTGCCCAGGGGTGCCTGGCCCCCTTCTCTTGGCAGCCCTGGGCAGCACACGGGCAGCCCACCTTTCAACTTTAAAAGGGTTGGCCACATCTCCTCCTGGTTATTTGTATGGTTTAGCTTTTTCCATCTAAGTCTTTGGTCCAGGAGGCCTTTATGCTGGTGTGAGGTAGGGATCCAGGAGGTCTGATTAAGGGGTCTCTTTGGAAAATCTGGAATTCTGTAGACCTGGACCCCGGTGAAGATACTCTGGTCACATTTTTTTTTTTTTTTTTTTTTTTGCGGTACGCGGGCTTCTCACTGCTGTGGCCTCTCCTGCTGCGGAGCACAGGCTCCGGACGCGCAGGCTCAGCGGCCATGGCTCACGGCCCAGCCACTCCGCGGCATGTGGGATCTTCCCAGACAGGGGCACGAACCCGTGTCCCCTGCATCAGCAGGTGGACTCTCAACCACTGCGCCACCAGGGAAGCCCTGGTCACATTTTTATGATGGAGCATCTGGGTTGGGGAGTGAAAGATGCACCTCTCAGCCCTGCAGCTGCATCTTTCGTTCCCAAACCTCCCGGGGCAGGCATGGGGGTGGGCCCCCGTTGGAAGCTGCAGGACAGTTCTACGGTGGGCACCACCAGTGTCCCACAGACTCACTGACTGCTGTCCTGGGGACAGCTGGCTTCATGGAGTGGATGGAGGCTAAGTGAATGCTCCAGGTGGCACTGAGAATGGGCTGGGCCTCACCCACTAGGATCCAACAAAGGATGCTCAGGACAGCCTGATTCCTGGACCCAGGGTCTCCAGCTGGTGGGAAGCACAGCCCCCGTGGCCCTCAGTGTGCAGAGCAGGAGGGAGGGGCCGGGTGGGGGGGCGGAGAGAGAAGCCACAGGCCCGGGGGGTCTGGAGTGGGCGGGAGCCCGTGTGCATTGTGTCTGTGCACATATGCGTGTACAAGCATGCATGGAGACTTGGGTACCTTGGAGCCGTGCCTTGCCAAAACCTCCCATTCGCCGCTGGTCAGTGTGATCTCCTCCTTGATGGGGCATTTAAATTCATCTGGAAGAAAGGAAAAGAGGTGAAGGGAGCCCGGGAAGCTATGATGGGGACTCAAAGCACACAACGAGTTCTCCATGGAGCCCAGGCAGCCAGGTGATGGGCAGGTACACCGGCTGGGCCCCAGGGATGGTACAAGGACCTGCCACACCACGGCCCAGGGAGCGAGGTGCAAGGTTCCCACCATGTGGATGGGGCACCAGCATTTCCCCAGAAAAAACAGGGATCTGCATTTTTATCAAAAGCACCCAATTTTCAGGACTTCCCTGGTGGTCCAGTGGTAAAGACTCCGCACTTCCCCTGCAGGGGGTGCGGGTTCAATGGCTGGCTGGGGAACTAAGATCCCATAGGCCACGCGGCCAAAAAAAAAAAAAAAGCACCCAATTTTAGAATCCTGCAGGTCAAACCGCCACCTTCCATGCCTGGACCTGTGACTGCTTAGGCCCCGTAACCAGATCTTGATTAAACTCTGGGGCTGAGCAAAGGCTCAGTGGAGTTACAGGAGGCTTTTTGGTGGGTAGGCCTCGCTTTTGAATTTTTACCAGGTAAATAACAATACGGAATGTGTCTTGCCACATGTTAGAAATTATTAAGACAGTTTATGAGCACTGGCTAAAATGGTTCTCTTTCCTTTTCTTTTTCTTTTTTTAATATTTATTTATTTATTGGCCGCACTGGGTCTTCGCTGCTGCGCGCGGGCTTTCTCTATTGCGGCGAGCGGGGGCTGCTCTTCGGGGCGGTGCGCGGGCTTCTCATTGTGGCGGCTTCTCTTTGCTGCGGAGCATGCGCTGTAGGTGCGCAGGCTCAGTAGTTGTGGCGCACGGACTTAGCTGCTCCGTGGCACGTGGGAACTTCCCAGACCAGGGCTCGAACCCATGTCCCCTGCATTGGCAGGCAGATCCTTAACCACTGTGCCACCAGGGAAGTCCCTAAAATTGTTTTCTATCCTCTTGGATCTGAAGCAAACTACTGACCACGTCACCTAGGGAGGGACAGATGTCCCCGCACAGATCCACAGGGCTGCACAGTCAGGAACTTCCAGTGCAGAGACCTGGGCCGAGTGACTTGTCACAAGAAGACCTGGGAGGGAGGGCTGTTCCTCTGCCCCTCACTCACCAGGGGCTGGATGCGCCACTTCCTGCCCACTCACGCCTTTGCTGACACCCACTCTGCTGGGCCCAGGCAGGGAGCCCAGTCGCACAGGCCTCCTCTGGGGCCAGCCCTGCCGACACGCCTGCTTCCAGTCCACAGTCGCTGTGCCCTCAATTCTCCTGCTGCCCCCAGGAGGCCCCCAGGAGGCCTGGGCGATGGCTCAACCTGCTGGTCCCCCTGCCTTGCTCCCACTCGCTCTGACTGCCCTCAGTCGTCTTCTGGGCTCAAGCCCACGCTGCTCACGGCCCAGAGGGTCCCGCCGACCATGCCAGGCTCCTCCCTCCTCCCTTCCCGGCCCCTCGTTGGGGAGCCACCTGTGTCACCTGGACACACTCCTCCTGACCGGGTCCCCCAGCCTCCTGACCGCCCTCCCACTCGGCCGGGACGCCCTTAAGGAACCCACTCCTTTGGCCTCGCCTTCTGGCCCGTTCAGTCGCCTGCAGCAGGCGGAAGCCTCGAGGCAGGGTGGTGGAGAGGATGCAGTCAGGGCGCCAAAGGGCGGAGGGGAAACCAGCAGGGCCCACCTCAAAGGCAGGGGTCCCCCGGGGGCACCTGCCGTGAGCCCCACTCAACAACCACCAGGCAGAACGAGAGCTCTTGGCTGCCCATTTCAAGAGGGAGGATGAGGATTTCTCCAGTGAGATCTCCATAGGCGAGGGGGTTTCCAAACAGGAAAGCAAATGCTGACGAGCATCTCTGAGACGGCTCAGCTGGCCTGTGACGGCCACGCTCAACCCTGAAGGACAACAACGCCCAGACGGTGGTCACTCCTTGGTCCCCATCTCACCTGACACCCCGGCAGCTTGTGGCTTAGTCTGTTCCTGACCCTCGGGCTCCTGTGGCGCCTGAGGCCCCCCGGATACCCCCTCCCTTGGGTGACCGTCTCCACACTGTGGCGGCCTCAGTCTCCTTAGCGGGCATGGCCTCGAAGCCCTGTGGCTCATCCAGGACAGTCCCACCCCCAGGGGACACTGGGTGGTGTCTGGGTTCATCTGTGGTTGTCACGACGGGGGTGCTCCTGGCATCGAGCGGGTGGCGGCAGGGATGCTGCTCCACACCCCACAGGGCCCGGACACCCCCCAGAGTGACCCGGCCCTGATGTCCGCAGTGCCGGGGAGACCCTGCTCCAAGCTCTGAGAGCCCTGGCTTGGCACTCAGACCACACCCTACTTACCCAGGCTCCGCCCTTGGTGCCCCAGCCTGTCCCCAGGCTGAGATGCCATCCGTGTGTGAGGACACCCACGTTCCCACTGTGGATCCACCCTGGTCCCCGGAACCTGCACGGAGCTTCAACTGGAACATGTCCAAAACCCAACTCAACAGTTCTCTCCTAAACTGTCCCCTCGGAGTCTTTCCGCCTCAGACTGGAACTCCAAAACCCTTTCAGACGGCCACGCCGTCCCTCTCTCTCTCTCTCTCTCTCTCAGACCCCCGTGCAATCCACCGTGTCAGCTCAGCAGTCAAGTACATCCAGAACCGGGCCCACCTGGATCTAGAGCAGAGTCAGCTCAGCCCCACTGCCTGACCCCAACTTTGTCACCTCCCCCCTCCCTCAGGCTCTGCTCCATGAACAGCCACAAGAATCATTCTAAACCGGCCGAAGGTCAATGGTAAAAGTCCTAGTCCTCCCTGCGGCCCACGAGGCCCTGTGCCACCGGCCCCGTCCCCTCCCTGCCCTGCCTTCCTCCCTGTCTCCCCCTCGCTCACTCTGCTCCAGCCACAAGGGCCTCCTGGCTGTCCCTCCAACATGCCAGGCCAAGCCCTGCCCTGCTGCAGGGCCTTTGCACGGGCTGACCCTCGGCCTGGAGCGCCGTGCTGTGGCTGCTTCTGCCTCCACCCGGTCTCTGCTCTGTGGCACGTTATCCACTGCTGTGCCCCTGGCCTCCCGGCCTCTCACTGTATTTGGATGATGCCTACCTCCTCCACCAGAGCAGAGGGCTTTGCTTTTCTCTTCCTACAGTGATACCCGCCCCGCCCCCCCACCCCGCACCTAGGGCGGGGCAGCTTTTCCTATAAAGAGCCAGACAGCACAGACTTGGTGTGCAAAGGGCCTAGCATGTAGTTGGCGCTCAATAAATACTGCCGCCTGAATAAGCCGGGAGCTGGCTGTGATAACCCTGCCAGACCAGGAATGGCACTGGGAAAGGCCAGCCTCTTAGTCATTGGTACCCACTCCCTCTGGGGCCGGACCAGGGAACAAACCACAGGCTTGAACCACAGGCGATGAGCAAGGTGTTAGTCAGGGTCACTCACCTTCCCCGGGGCTGAAGGGCTGGGTCCAGTCGTAGCCACGGGGCTTCAAAACGGCGGTGACTTTGTACAAGTGGCAGAAGCCGGTCTTGCACTCGTTGGCGCGGATGAAGCAGAGTTCGTCCTCTCCCTCTGGTTGGGGGAAGGGATAGAAGATGTCGTGAACCTGTCCGGGCAGAGAGAGAGAGAGGATGTGTCAGAGGCGGGGGCTGGGGTGGTGGGGGGACACATCCCTTTGAGAAAGGGGAGGCTCCGACTGCCTGGCTAGAGGTCAGACCCCACCGACTCTCCCTCCGGAGCTGGCTTCTCCACATCGCCAGCCCCCGTCCAGCTGGGGAGCTGGGGGCGGGGACGCGGGACCCTGGCCCGGGCGGGGCACACACCCCTGCCCTTACGTTGATCCACACGTCGGTGACCTCCTCGTACACCACGTGCGGCTGGGCGCTCCTGGGCACGGCTCTGGCGAAGGCTGCCCGCTGCTCCTCGTTCTCGGCGGTGGGGATGAACAGGGCCGGGGGCAGGAGGACGAGCTGAAGCCGCTGCTGCGGCCGGTCTAGGAACATGGCCCAGGCACTGGGAGGCGAGGCAAGAGAGGACCGGCACCTCAGGGGCCAGCGGAGGCCAGCCAGGGCCCGATGGCCCCCTTTCCACACTTGTGTTTGATCAGAACGGCGCCTCCTTTGCCGACCTCACTGACACCCGAGCAGGTGACCCTGCGGCACGCAAAGGGTCCGTAACCGGCACGCCCGCTCAGGGGGAGACGGGGGTGCTGACAGAACCGTGCAATCCAGCTTGTTCTGAAAACACCTCACATCATTTGTAAACTTGGCAGACTTCTGCCAAATCCTCAGCCTTTATTTATCCTTTGTTTCATATTCTACTCTAAGTGGACAGTTTTTTTTCTTTTCCCCCCCGTCGTGCTGCATGGCCTGTGGGACCTTAGTTCCCTGACCAGGGATCGAACCCGCACTCCGTGCAGTGGAAGCACAGAGACCTCACCACTGCACCACCAGGGAAGCCCCCAAAATACTCTTCTTTGGATCTCCCCCTGCATCACCGAAAAACGGACAAGCCATTCTTGGCTTGTGGGCTGTATGGTAACGGGCAGCGGGCTGGATTTGGCCCCCGGGTGGTGGTTTGGGGCCCTGGTTTAGAGGTGTCTGCCCCAACTTGGGCAGAAGAGGTAGAAAATGACTGCGAAGGGACACCTTCTACCTAGTGAGGGAGACACTCACTATTTGCCGTCACGCGTCCAGCCGGCCCTGGCGATGTACTCCACCTTCGGGAAGAGTGTGCTGAAGGGTTGTACCAGCTCCTTCTCTTGCGTCGACACAATCTAAAGGCAAAGCAGACTCGGGTCACAGTCCGGCCTGCCCATATGCTGCCCAGGAGGGGACAGCCACTGTTGGGGGACACTGTGTCCCCCCCCCGGCTCCACATGTTGGAGCCCTAACTCCTGGTACCTCAGAAGGGGGCCTTATTTGGAAACGGGGTGGTCGCAGGTGTGACTAGTTCAGATGAGGTCGTACTGGGGTGGGGGGGCCCAACCTAACAGGACGGGTGTCCTTATAAAAAGGGACAGAGGCACCACTCGGGCAGAGAACGTCTTGTGACGAGACACAGGGAGCAGGCGGCTGTCCCCAAGCCAAGGGGGGCTGCCTGGAACAGATCTTCCCTCAAGGCCTCAGAAGGAGTCAGCCCTGTCAACACCTTGATTTTGGACCTTTAGCCTCCAGAACCGGGAGATGATGAACTTCAGTGGCTTAAACCTCCCAGTGGTACTCTGCTATGACAGCCTGTTGCCTGGAAACCAAGGGTTCTGGCCTGGGCTGTCACTGAAGAGCCGGGTGGCCTTGGGTAAGACACAGCCTCTGGCCGCTGCAGCTTCCTGGAGGTGACACGGGGCTGGCAGGGCATCTCCCCAGGAGGGGTGACAGGAGAGGCGGGCAGGGCCTCAGCACGGCCCACACCCAGGCTCGCCACCAACCCCCGCCTGCCCCACCTGCCTGTTCAGTGGGCAAAACCCACGCCCGCCTCGGGACCTTGCCCATCCGACGCGGCCAGGAACCACTGACGACAGCTGGTGGGGGCTCAGCAAAGCCACTTAGGACAGATCCCTGTAGAATCTGCCGTAATGTTCCGGTCAAGAGTGCAGAAGGGGTTTGGTTAGGGCCTAATCATGCCCAAACCCAAAACCACCCCCCCAATCATGAAAATAGGTGTATTTAATCTCACGCCTCTTTTATGAAACATCACGTGAGAAGCCACTTTGGCAAAAATATGCAGGGGCTTCCCGGCTCGTCCGCCTGCTCCAACCTCTGCCGTGAGGGGCGTCGCCCTCTGACATCCCCACGTGGGGCTGGGCATCCCTACAGCCCTTCTCCCCTTAGCCTCCTCTGCCCTCCTGGCTGTGGGGTCCTAAGGAATGACTCCCTGGGCGATGAGGACCCTTGTCTGCGACGACGACCAGCTGACAGAGGGAAGGATGCAGAACAGATGGGGCCGGTGAAGTGATATGTGAGGAGCTGCTCAGAGGCTGGGGTGGGGCACCTCTGGCCTGAGGTCGGGGTGCTCCAGGCAACTGCTCCCCACCCCTCTGAGTTCCCTGTTCTGGAAGCTCCGCGAGCCACCGCCCTCGCGTGCCCGGGCGTCCCCTCCCCATGCCTCGGGGCCATCTGGAGGCAGGTGGGGCTGGGCTCACCACTCCCCATCTCGGAGTCCAGGTTCAGAGTGACGGGCGGCAGGGCCCAGCCTGGAAGCCGGGGCTCCGGGCAGAACCTCTTCAGGTTCAGTTGGCCAAGAGAAGCACTTGCCATGCAATGGGGGCGAGCAGCCTCTGGACCCGTCTCCCAGCGCACACCTCGGCCCTCCTCTCCTCATCCAGAAGCTTCTCCCGGGCGCCCAGACCCCTCTTACCTTGCCCTGACTGTCGGTCTGAAACTCAGCCAGTTTCAAGGCGATCTTGGGATTCTTGCTGCCTGCAGAAACGAAAGCGAGGTGGATCTGGCAGGTGTCGCCAAGAGGGCTCAGAGCAGGTGTTGGGGGCGGTGGCTGGGGTGGGGGGTGATCCTCACAGGCAGTGACATGGCCGGCGTGGGGGGAGGGGAGGAAGGCGCCAGGTGGCCAAAGGTCTCTCTGTAGGTGCGTCACCCTCTCTGGCCCAGGCACAAAGTCCCCCAGGCAGGACTGTCTGACTTTGGGCCTGGACCTTAGTCCCGACAGTGACGTGGCAACGTCTCTGCTGTTTAAGAACATAGGTCAGGCCTGGGCTGGTGGGAGGGCTGTGAGGGGGACACAAACACGAGGAAGAGGCCTCTCTGCCTCTAGAGAGCTTGAATGCTGGCTGCAAAGACAGCATACGCCCGTAACAAAAGCACCAATGATGCAGAAAGGTGGCCCACGTCCCAGTGACACAGCCAGTCTTCAGCTGTCGGGAGGCAGGTGGCCTATAGGCTGGGGTGACCGAGACATGCCCTCCAGGGTGGGATTTGGTTCAGGCCCCCGTTATTCCTACGACGGATCTCAACTCTGGCCCCCGTGGCTCTAGCACTCCAGCACGTAATGTCTCGGTGCCTCTGTTTCCTCGTCTCTCCAACATGGGAAGGGAAGGACCGACTTCCCCATTCACACCAGGGACTGGAAGTTTCCGTAGGAAGGCTCTGCCCAGCACGGCCCACAGTTAGCAAGAATGAGTCTGTCGTAGGCTTCCACAGAGGTCCCAAAGATGCTGAACCTGGCCTGCTCATGTATTTTGTGTGGCTAAGTCTTTTTTTTTTTTTTTTAAATTGGCCGTGCCACATGCGGCATGAAGGATCTTAGTTCTCCGACCAGAGATCGAACCCGTGCCCCCTGCAGTGGAAGCGTGGAGTCTTAACCACTGGACCGCTAGGGAAGTCCTGCTAAGTATTTTTAAATGATTCGAGCCACGTTTAAGAATTGGTAGATTTCTGGGACTTCCATGTATTTCTGGGCAAACCCTGTATTCTCACAAGGCAGTGAGTGTCTGATGCGCCCCCGGAGGGGGCCCACACCTCCCACTGCCTCCCCAGGGCTCCTACTGTCTCCTGGGCCCCGAGGCAGGACACCAGTCACCACTGACGGTGGCGCTGGCCTGGCTGTTGTTCCCAAGTGCAGCCTGCTTCTCCGGGTCCATCCCTGTCTGGGTCTTGCGGGCCCATCCTGGTTGGTGCTTCACCGTGTTCTATGAGGCTTCAGAGCCGAGCCGCCCTCATGTGTCCTGGGCCCTCACCTGTCCTGGGGTACCGGTAGGAGTCCGTCTTCCTCTCCTCTAGCGCGGGAGAGGGCACGTGGATGATCTCCACCTCGGACTCGTCCACTTCCTCGTACAGGATCCGCAGCGTCTTGCAGCCTTCTGAACCTGGGAGGGGGCAGGGCAGCTGCTGAGGGTGCCGGGTGTCCCCTCTGCCGCCCCGCACCCCCCAGCCAACACGGGGACTCTGCTCTACCATGGCAGGGCCCAGACAAGAATGGTCCCTGGGGCCGGAAACCCAGCTCTGCCGTGTACTAGGCCTGAAGCCAGTCACATGTCCTCCTGGGGCCTCGATTTCCTTCCCTGTAAAACCAGAGCAAGAACGGCGCTCTTCCCAGCACGGGAAGGCAAGGGAGATGGCCACGTGGGGACTTACGGGCTGAACCACACGCCCACCCAATTCCTACATTCAAGTCTCAACCCCTGGACCTCAGATCGGGACTGTATTTGGAGATCGGGGTCTTTAAAGAGGTGATTCGGTTAAAATGCAGCCCTGAGGGTGGCCCTGATACAGTATGACTGCTGTTGCTATAGGAAAGAGGTTAGGACACAGACACGCAGAGGGGAGACCACGTGAGGACGGGGGGGAGACGGCAGCCGTCTGTAAGCTGAGGAGAGAGGCCTCGGAAAAAGCCAAACCTGCCGACACCTCCATCTCAGACGTCCAGCCTCCAGGCTGTGACGTCTGAGCTGCCCCATCTGTGGGACGTGGTCACGGCCGCCCGAGCAGACTAACGCTTGGGGCAGGGCTCAAGAAGGGGTACAGTGAAAGCTGTCATGAGAAGTAAGTGAATCACCGGGAGCTGACAGCCTAGCAAGGGGCGTGAGCACTGGCAATGCCAACATCAAGGGGACGGAGCCCACGGCTGTTCCTTTCTCGGCTGCCGAGAAGGGTCCCCATCTGCTTCCTGTACCCTCGCCTGACTCACTAGGACGAACCAATGACATCCGCTGACCTCGGCCAAGCCCACCCTGCCTTCAGGTCTCCACACCTGCTCTATGGGGCGCTGGCAGCCACAGGGCTGAGGCAGTGGAAGTGCTGCAGCTCAGACTCAGTGATAAGGGCTCCGATGTCTGTCCACTGGGCATGGGTTGTTCCGGGGCCCTGAGTTTCCTGGCCAGGAAAGACCCTCTTGGGTTGCTACGGTCATGTAGCTCCACGGGTGCATGCCATGAGTGGGGCTACAGCAAACGGGGTAAACGTCCCTTGGCCTCAGCATTCAGGGGCTCTATCTGAGGGGTTCTGAGCTGTTAAGAATAGTAGAGTGAGTATCTTGACGTCACTGAGACCAGTGGATGGCAACCAGGGGCCATTCTGTGTCCCCAGGGGCCATGTGGCACTGTCTGGGGACATTTGTGGCTGTCACAACTCAGGTGACAGGTGACACACTGAGTCACCACGGCCCCTCACAGAGAATGACCCAACCTCCGTGGCCACAGGGCCGAGGGGGAGAGACCTCACGTTATAGGCCGGAAGTCGAAGGGTGGATGGTCACCTGCTTCGGGCATGCAGAGTCACAAGCTGAGTGACCTGACCCGGGACCCTGACTCCTGACCTGGAGCCCTTTTCCCCAGAGACACAGGCCACGGGCACACACAGCACTGCGGTGGTGAAAGACCCCGGCCCAGACGAAGGGGGAGCGCGTGCGGCGTCCTCCCCAGGAACGTGCCGATCCCCGCCCCGTCTCAGCAGCGCCAGCAGCCCTTAGACGCCTGACGCTGGCAAGTCATCCTTTACCTGGGCACTGGCTAGCATGCTCGGCGCTGGTTTCTCTCCGCGGCACGGTTTTCATGCCTAGCTTCTACTCATGGTAGGACCATGATGTTTTCTTTTCAAATTGATTTAAGGAAAAGACACGCTGAAGTCAAGGCAGGGGCGACTAGCAGATGAGGCGGCACTCGGCTGAGGCGGTGGACGGCCATTGCCTGGTCCCCAGCATCCTGGCTTGCGTGGCCACTCGCCCACGGACGCACACAGAGGCGCTAAGGCCAGGGAGGACTCTGTGCGCAGCGGAGGCCTGGCCCACTCCTGCTCGTGCAGGAGAGGGTGTGATGGTACTCACGCACCCCGAGAAACGACTCTCCCCGCGCTCAGGAAACAGACTTTGGTCCACTGAACACCCTCGCCTCACGCACAGCACAGAAAAACAGATACAAAGTGGCCTGCTGATCTGGCTTCTTTCTAACTTGTTGGCAAAACCCGTCAAGATTTAAGATGCATGTAGCTTCAATTCATCTCTCCTACAGCTGGGAATTTTCTCTAAGGCAGGATTTTCGATACTTGGCGCTGCAGACATTAGGGCCGGGCCATTCTCTGCGGGGGGCCACCCTGGGGTGGGGTGTGGAGCAGCACCCCTGCCCCCACCCCCTCGATACTGGGAGCACCCCCAGTCGTGACAACCACAGATGTCCCCAGACACGGCCCAGTGTCCCCTGCGCGTGGGGGGCAGGGCAGACCACCCCTGGCTGAGGACCATTAACATACTCCTAGGAGGTCACGAGAATAAATGTAGGAAGATTTCGCTGCAGTATTGTTTACAACACCAAAGCAAAACCAAAACCGGAAACTGGCAACAGCCAAAGTGCCCATCAGTGTGGACTTCTTAACTAAACTGTGGTACATCCACGCCCCCAGGACATCCACAGTTAAAGGATTCTCTGGGTGCTGACTGCAATGGACCGAATGTCTGTGTCCCCACAGAATTCAAGTGTTAGACCCTAGCCCCCAGTGTGATGTATTGGGAGGTGATTAGGTCACGAGGGTGGAGCCCTCATGAAGGGGATCAGTGCCCCTATAAAAAGGAACCCCAGGGCTTCCCTGGTGGCGCAGTGGTTGAGAGTCCGCCTGCCGATGCAGGGGACACGGGTTCGTGCCCCGGTCCGGGAAGATCCCACATGCCGCAGAGCGGCTGGGCCCGTGAGCCATGGCCACTGAGCCTGTGCGTCCGAAGCCTGTGCTCCGCAACAGGAGAGGCCACAGCAGTGAGAGGCCCGCATACCACAGAAAAAAAAAAAAAAAAAAGGAACCCCAGAGAGCTCCCTGACCCTTCACCATGTGAGGACAGGCTGATATGACAGCATCCATGAACAAGGAAGAGGCCCTCACCAGACACCGAATCTGCCTTGGACTTGGACTCCCAGCCCTTGCAACAGTGAGAAATAAATGCCGGCTGTTTATAAGCCGCCCTGGCTGTGGTAGTGTCACAGCAGCCTCAAAGGACTGAGACACGGATGTTGATGGGAAGGTTGCTGAGGTTTATCTTAAATGAAAAGAGCAAAGAGCAGACCAGCATGTACACTGTGCTTCTGCTAACAGAAGAAGTGTTTGCAGAAGTGTTTCTAAAAATGGAAAGGCGCTTACCCTCCCAGGAGGCTGTGGGACACCACCAGTAGCCAGTGAAGCGGTCAAATTCTTCCTGGATGACGAAGGTGGCTACACCCGCAGATCTGGGGTCGTCAAGGACACTGGACAAGCCTGGATGGGGAGGGGGCCGGGCGAGAGATGAGGAGTCTGGTTTAGAGCAGGGCTTCTCCCCTGGCACGGCTGACATCAGGGCCGGACCGTTCTCTGTGGGGGCATCCTGGGTGCTGTGGGGTGTGCAGCAGTCTCCCTGGCCGCACCCACTTGATGCCAGGAGCATCCTCACCTCGCTGTGACAGCTGAAAATGTCTCAGCACATGGCCAGTACCCCAGTCGCCCCTGGCTGAGAAGCTCAGGTTTAGTGAGAGGGCACCAGAGCCTTGGGGCAGGACAGGAGGCAGGGATCAGGGTCAGAGGCCACAACCCATGCAGTCCCGCAGATATATCTGCACAGGATTGATGTCACTGTCGGCAAGCAGGGGCCTGAGGGGAAGGCCGGGTCTGGTGAGTTCTGGGCTGGAAGCATGGCATGGGGACAGGAGAGCGGAGGCAGGAGGGGCTGAGGGGAGCAGAGGCGCACAAGTGTCCGGCATGGAGGCCAGGTCCCAGTGGCCGGGGCGATTCACATGGAGGAAGACCCTGAGCCAGGCAGCTGGACCCTTTGTGGGGCCAGAGGGGGAGCCATGGGAGGGGGGCCGTGGGATCACGGTCTGGGAAGGCGCCTGGTGGTTCGGCGGGGAGCACAGTGACAGGGGTGGGAGTCTTTCTAGAAGCTGGACTGGTGGCTGTGATGACAGACCACACCAGGGGTGCCGATTCCCGTCTGCCCCGCCCTCCTCCCGGCGCCCTCCACCCGGCCTCACCCTTGTGGCAGAAGGTCAGCCGCCGCTCCTCGCCCGTCTCGATGTTGGCCACCCACAGGTCGCTGTTGTTGATGAAGGAGAAGAAGGCGGGGTCAGCGGGGCAGATCTTGGGGTCCATCCGGGGTCCGGAACACTGGGTCTTGATTTCCAGGGGCTTCATGGGGGACACCTGGGGACACACAAAGACCCAGCTCAGGGGGTCAGGAGGCCGCCACCTGCCCCGCCTCCCCCCCACCAGAGAGCGGGGCTCACCATGAAGCCGTTCTTGCCGCCGTCCCGGCAGTGAAAGAGACTGTTGCTGGCCTGGAAGAGGAAGAGGCCGCTCTCGCCGTGGAAGTCGTAGGAGGTGATGCCGAAGACGCCCAGGCGCTTCCGCTCCCGCAGGAGTTCCTCTTCCCGGGAGTAGACCCCATGGTGCGGCGTGGCCTGGGGACACATTGGGCGGGGCCGGGGGTGGGGCGGAACACCGGCATCAGCAGCTGGAGGCTCCAGCACCCTGGCCACAGAGCGGCACAGACGGGCAGGGCTGCGGGGCTCACCTGTAGTTGCAACCTCCTCACCCCCCACCAAATCGCTCTAGGACACACGAGGCCCTCCTCCGCCCCCAGGGCCACCCTACACCCTACAGACCCCCGCCCTCCCTCCCTGGTCACAGCCTCTTCCTGCGAGAGCATTCGAGCTGAAGCCACCCACCACCAGCCGTTCATGCTCTTGGCATGGGTAGGCGTGGGGCAGATTCCACGCCTGACCACGGGCAGGGCGGGCAGGTAAACTATGGTGGACACCATGCAGCTGCCCCAAGAAGAATTCTGAAGATGATGTGGAAATTCAGAGGAACGTTAAAGGGAAGAAATACATTTTTATTTTTATAATTTATTAATTTTTTTTTTTTTTTTTTTTTTTTGGGCTGTGCTGCGTGGCATGCATAGTCTTAGTCCTCCGACCAGGGATCGAACCTGCGCCCCCTGCAGCAGAAGCGCGGAGTCCTAACCACTGGACCGCCAGGGAATTCCCAGAAATGCATTTTTAAAGAGCAGAATCCAAAGCACAATGAGCCCCACGCTGCGAGGAAAGCCATGTGAATAGGAGTTGGTCAGCCCGGGACAGGGGACAGGCAAGAGAGAGGGGCTGCACGGGTTCCCTTCCCTGCGTACTGTCATATTTTATTTTTGATCAAAAATAAATCAACATACACCAGCGCACAAAGCACTCTTGCCGCTCACCGGCTGTCTGCCCCTCTGGAAGCGAGGTGCCTTTGGGCGACATCCATTATTAGCTAAATTTCTATAAAAGGGTCTCGGCCCAAGTTACTCGCATGTCGTTGGTGAGGCATTTAAGAGGAAGACGTGCTTCTGACGGGAGCTGTCGCCGCAAGCTACACGCTGGGGCTCGGGTGTGCACCAAAGGGAGGGGGCGGGCGTGGCACAGGTGTACAGGGCCAGGCGCTCCTCTCTGAGGGGCTGCCGTTAAGCGGGGGATGGGCTGGGACCCCCTCAGGAGGGGTGGGGTGGGTGCAGGGCCCAAGGAAGCTGAGTGAGGCCGAAGAAGGGGCTGCCGTGCGCCCACCTGCCTTGCCCACCAGGAGGGCCCGACTCCCATGGCTCACCTGAAAGTGATCCAGCATCTGCTTCCAGGACAGGAGCAGCAGCGCTTCCTTCCGGACCTTCCTGGGGATCTCGGAGTAGAGGAGGGAGTTCTCTCGGCTGCCATAGGGCATCCCTTGGGAGGAAGAGAGGAAAACCAGAATGGGCGCCCTTGCCAGGGTCGGGGCGAGGGACTCGGGCGGGACCGGCCTCGGGCCCTGACTCCCCATGGCTGGGCCCGGCTGCTTCCTCCTGCTTCTACAGCACCCTGACGGCACACCCCTCCCCAGAGAGGCCACGGACCCTGGGTTACACCCGCCAGCAGGAGCAGCAGGCAATTCCACCTGAGATGTTAGTGCCGAATATCTTAGCCTCAGTTACTGAAGAAACAGCGCACAATGGGGCTTCCCTGGTGGCCCAGTGGGTAAGACTCCATGCTGCCAATGCAGGGGGCCCGGGCTGGATCCCTGCTTGGGGAACTAGATCCCATATGCATGCCACTACTAAGAAGTCCGCATGCCGCAACTAAGACCTGGCGCAGCCAAAATAAATATGTGAATAAATAAAAAGAAACAGCACACACGAGGATGAAAAACGGGGGGGGGGGGGTTGGTCAGTGATTCCCAACTCTCCACAGGTTGGGCTCTGGTCCAGGAATTAATCAAGGATCAGAGAACGGGCAAAGCTCCAGAAGGACTGGGAAATGTGTATCCAATCCAGCCTCTCCCATTCGGTGCTGCGGACACCGGGACTGGTCATCCTCTGGGGGGCCGTCCCAGGCACTGGGGGGTGTGGAGCAGCCTCCCTGGCCCCACCCACTGGATGCCAAGAGCACCCCCAGTGTGACAACCACAGATGTCCCCAGACACTGCTGAGCATCATCCCCTGGGGCAGGAGCACCCCGACTGAGAACCACTGAGCTAATGTAACCTTAGCTGTAAAATACAGTAGCTGCCTGGTGAGACCTCTGTGTGAACTAAGTGAGGTAGGAGGTAAAAAGCACTCAGCACAAACAGCGGCAAATAAAACAAGGACGTATCTTCTAAGCAGGTTTCTTTCGGCCACGCCACACCCTGTGTGGGATCCTAGTTTCCCGACCAGGGATCAAACCCATGTCCCCTGCAGTGGAAGCACGAAGTCCTAACCACTGTCCAGAAGTGCCTCTGCCTCGATGGATGACGGTACCATGGCTATTAACAAAGTTAATGGCGGGAGCAGAATGGTTCTCGGGAAGCTTCGGGTTCCCCACTCTCTGGGCAACAAGGTGAGGGACTGGGGCAGAGCCCCCCGGCAGCAGGCGGGATGCTCTGCGGTGGCCCAGGAATGCGCTGTGGCCAACAGCGGGTCACAGAAAGCAGGCGTCCCGCTTTGACCCCTCTCAATCCCAAACTTCTCCAGGAGGAAGGCTCGGTTTGGTGCTGGCCTCTCTTCCTCGTAGGCGCTCTCACTTCTTTTTTTTTTTTTTTTTTTTGCGGTACGCAGGCCTTTCACTGTTGTGGCTTCTCCCGTTGCGGAGCACAGGCTCCGGACACGCAGGCTCAGCGGCCACGGCTCACGGGCCCAGCCGCTTCGCGGCATGTGGGATCCTCCCGGACTGGGGCACGAACCCACGTCCCCTGCATCGGCAGGCGGACTCTCAACCACTGCGCCACCAGGGGAGCCCCAGTGCTCTCACTTCTAAGAGTGGGAGAAGAGGCGGGCCGCCCCCCAAGCTTGGCACCTCCAGAGCTAGATAGAGCTTCATAAATAATACCTATTCCACCACAGTAACTCTTATGGGTAGCTTCTCAATATGGCAAGTGACTCACGTCTTCCACTCATGACAAAGTTTCCTCATGAAGTATAGTTAGTAAAAAAAAAGAGTGAAAACGCAAAGCTACAAGTGGGAAGCATTCACAATTCGACTTCTAAGGACTCTCTAAGCTGCCACAGCCGGAATCATTCCCAGCTAGAGGCACGGATGTGACGCCGCCCGTCTGAGTTGCCGACGCGGCCATCTTCCGAAGTTCACAAGACAAGTTGGGACGAGAATCATGCATTGCATGATTCCATTTCTTTCTTTTTTTTTTTTTTTTGGCCACACGGCTTGTGGGATCTTAGTTCCCAGACCAGGGATGGAACCGCACCCCCTGCAGTGGAAGCACGGAGTCTTAACCACTGGACCACCAGGGAAGTCCCTGTGATTCCATTTCTGTGAAACGTCCAGAACAGGCAAATCCAGAGACAGGAAGCAAGTCAGTGGGTCGCTATGGGCTGGGGGAGGGGGATAGGGAGTGACTGCTAATGGGCACAGGGTTGCTTTCTGGGGTGATGGAATGTTCTGGAATTTGACTGTGGATGGTTGCACAATACTGTGACTGTACCCAAAACCACCAAGCTCTCCACCTTTAAGAGAGGGAATTTTATGGGCTGTGAATTACATCTCAATTTAAAAAAAAGCAAACAAGCGTGGTGGCTGGGAGGGCCAGCGTGGAAAGCAGGGAGGGAGCAGGTGGCCACTCTCGGCCGAGCGCTGTGGGCTCTGGGCAGCCCCTGTCCGCAGGCTCTCTGGGAGCCGGAGCCTTCCAAACAGGAAATCAACGGTGCAGCCTTGCCAAGGACATCAGAGCTGCCTCCCCCCGCCAACAATTCATAAGCAGTGACACGGAACAGCCCATCCCGGCACATTCCCTGGAGGAGCTGCCCTCGGCAGGCACCTGTGCCGGTGTGCTCGGCAAGGGTCTGGGACGGCTGACCACGGCCGCTGACTTCTGCTGTCACGGTCCCCCCGTGCCTCCTCTTACCAGCTCTACTCCATCTCTGGGGACAGCACTCCACCCCAAAGCCCACCAGCACGGCAGGTGGCCCAGGCCTGGGCAAACACCGCGTGGCCTGGATGAGGGGTCACGTGGAGCGTGTGACCCTGGACCTGGACACAGGACACGAGGGACCCCCTAAGGGACCCCCAGTGCTGTCTGGGGCCCCGTGCCCTCCTCCACCGAATGCAGGACACTCGTTTGCAGGGGGGAGGAGCCGACCTGCTAGGAGCAGTTGAGCCCTGGAACCATCTTCTGGGGACATGCCCAAGCAGCAGGCACGTTCCCTTTTCTGTTCCATCCCACGTGCACTGGGCTCCCAATGAGCCTTCCCAGAGGACGGTGACTGGCAAGCCTGGGGCCCGCCCAGGAGGCAGGGGTCCCAGGGGAGCAGGGGGCGGGCTGGGCATCGCCCCTAGAGGTCCTTTCTGTTCTGGCTGCCAGCATTCCCCCGGCACCAGGCTAGTGCAGACAGGTTATAAATACATGGGGGTTCTGGGGAGACCTGCCCCAGGAACTTGGACATGGAGTGAGGTCAAGGGTACCCCAAGGGTGTTGAGTGATGCAGACTGGATCAGCTCAAGGGTGAGCAACGTCACCCCAAGAGAAGTAGGATGGCTTTGGGCTGTTCTAGGCACTTTTTGGAGCCGTAGTGGGTCCACAGTCCTTGTCTGGAGCTGCCCCCTACAAGAGTGGGCTCTCAGCACCTGCTATAGATGGCAGGGACCGCCCGCCCCAGGCCAAGGATGACTGGATGAGTGGATGTCTGAGCCAATCATACTCGCTGTCCCAGAAATTCAGAGAAAGCTGGTCCATTTCTGCTGGTGGCTGGAACCAGACGTGCAATCCCGGGAGTGTGGCAGTGGAAGGTAGGTGGGCAGTGAGGGTGGATCCACGGAGAGAAACATACGAGGGCAGATGCCTGGACTCCATATGGTTGGGCTTCTCAGTGCTGGTCATGAGGCTGGGGGGTTCCCTGACACACCCGTGTCCTTACTATGAGGGGCCCTTGGTGGCTCAAAGTAGCTCGGAGCATTTCTGTCCCTTTCGGCAGCTCTGTGGTTGGCTTAACAACGGCTAGGCTACGCTCGTGTCCTAATCCCTGGAAACTGTGTTACCTTCCTGGTAGAAGGGCCTTTGCAGACGGGATAACGTTAAAGACCTCTAGCTGGGAAGATTAGTCTGGATTATCTCAGTGGGCCCTAAATGTAATCTCGTGCCTTATCAGAGGGAGACAGAGAGATTACAGACACACAGGAGAGGAGGAGGCGATGAGACCACAGACGCAAAGACTGCAGTGTCGCAGCCACAAGCCAAGGAATGCCGGTGGCCGCCAGAAGCCTCAAGAGGCAAAGAACGGATTCTCCCCTAGAGCCTCCGGAAGAAGACTGGCCCTGCGGACACCTTGACTGGCCCAGAGAAACTGATTTCAGACTTCTGGCTTCCGGAACTGAGAGAGAATACGTTTCTGTTGTTTTAAACCACTGAGTTGGTGGGCATTTGTTTCAGTAGCAGCCCCAGGAAACTCATGTAAGTACCGTGACCAGGACGGCACCTTGAACTTGAGAGAGTGAGAGGCCCAACAGAGACTGCGTTGGGAGAAAGGGATTGGGGGGCCACAGAACCACAGGAAAAAAAAAGAGAGAGGCAACAGCTCACCACTGTCCCAGAGCCTTGGCCACTTTCGGTCCTAACAGCCAACTCTCCCTTGGGTAAATGAAACTTGAAGCATGCCCTAATCTCTCCTAGGCTAGAGTTGGCAAACATTTTTCTGCAAGGGGCCAGAGACAGTAAGTATTTTTGGCTTTGCGGACCACATGACCTCTGTTGCAATTATGCTCGAAAGCAGCCATAGACGGTCTGTAAACCAGTGGGCATGGCTGTGCACCGGCCAAACTAGATTTCTAAAAACAGACAGCCGTCGCTTGCCGACCCTTCTAGACCATTCCCCTCTCTGCCTCTGCTTGCCAAGCTGCCATCTGGTTTCCACATGGGCCTCTAGGAGGAGAGACGGCATGGACTCGTGGACTGTGGGAAAGGGAGAGCCGTCTGGCGTCCATCTCAGTCACTCTCACGGTCCTCGGCATGGGGTCAGCCTCAGGCAGGGGATGACCTTCACTCATTCATTCACTCCATCACTCGCTTCCAATACTGACTGAGGGCTGACTGGGGGCAGGCTGAGGATACACAGAGAAAGCGCTGGCCTCAAATGTCCAGTGCTGAGGTTAAAAACCTGCTCTGGACCAACAATAACGTGTCAGGCTACTTACAAAGGGACATGCTTGGCACTGTTCCTTTCTGCCCTGGAAGACCTTTAAGCGAAATTCATTTGCTCAACGGATATTTGCTGTCCCCCTACCAGGAGCCAGGCCCTGGCCCAGCTGCTGAGGCCACAGGTGTACACGAGGCCTCATCTGTGCCCCGAAGGCCGGCAGGGAACACAAACACATAAATAATTGCCAATGACGTAGAAAGTGCTGCTCTCAAGGCACATGCCAGGAGGCAGACGTGATTAGCCATTAACGTGCTTAGCCGCCAGGGATCTTGGGCAGGGAGAACAAACCCCAACTGTCAGCCCACGAGGCACACGGTTATGCCACCGTGGCACCTTTCCTTGAGCCTCAGGTTCCTTCTTAACGCGTTGCTAGCCGGCAGGCATCTACTTGAGTTACTTTCAACTCCCACTGAGGGGAAGTCAAGTTGTTCACTAGCCAGGCCCAGCCCAGCCCAGCCCAGCCCAGGTGGCGGGGAAGTGACTCAGGGGGCGGGCCCCGCTGACCAGGGCTGGAAACAATCTCAGGGCCTCAGACCCACAGGCCAGGCCCGAACCATGGTGCTGCTGTAACACAGATGGAGCAGGACTGCCCTCTGCTCTGGTCACATACACATCTGAGCCCCGTGGGGGACCCTTGCCCCAGGCTTTCACTGTAAACAGATGTCATCCACGGGTGGCATCACAACATGGGCAGCACTACGTCATTCATGGGACAGTTTGCCCAGGGCCAGGCCCTCTATTGGGACCTTCTAACTAATTGGACTGGCCAACATCTGGAGACTAGAGGACTTAGTAACGGCTGTCCCAGAAATGCTGCCCGGCTCGAGGGCAGCCGTGGGGGTCCGAGGGGAGCCCGGGGGCTTACCCAGGTAGTAGAGGCGGTGGGAGTGGGGGCCCGACTCGTCCGTCTTCTGCACAAACTGGAAGTCATGTGGAGCTTTGTTGACGATGAGGCCCGAGTTCTTGCGGCTGCCATGGATGATGCTCCGGAGCCCGTCCCACGAGTGCTTCTGCACCTGGAAGCGGGAGGCTGGGTCCTCCATCTCGACTGCGTCGCCCCGGTCGGATGTCGGCGCCCCAGTGGCCATCCTCTCCGCCCCCTCGGAATTCAGCGAGAAGCTACGAGGAGGGAGGGACGGGTGGGAAGACAATGAGAAGGTGGGGCGGGGAGCGGTACCTAGGCCCCACTTACAAGCTGCCTCCCATCAGACTCTCCAGCCCCCCTGGCAGGGCCCCAGCCCCGTGCAACCTTCCCTGCCCCGCCTGAGTATTTCTCAAATCGTTCCCCTTCTCTCCATCCACGAATCCTGAGATCCAGGCCACCGTCACCTCTCAGCTGAATGACCGCAACCGTCTCTCAGCGTGACTGCACATGCACTGCAAATCTGATACCCTGACTTAGAACCCTTCCTTGTTTTTCCACACCCTCCAGGGTGAAAAACCAGCGCTCACCACGGCCTTCGACGGTTTCTGCCCTCTGACCTCTGCCAGGCCCTCACACCTCACCCACCTTCATTACTAGGCCTCGGGCAAACTGGCCTTCTCTCAGCTGCCCAAACAGGCCAGACTGCTTCCTGTCCCAGGGCCTTTGCATGTGCTATCCTTTCTGCCTGGAACACTTTTTTCCCTCTTTCTACTGGACTAAGTTCTAATCAGATCTCAGCTTAAGTATCTGTCGGGTCCTCAGATGAACATCTGTACCAAAACCTGTCTCTCCGTGCACCTTTCACCTGCCACCTGGTTGCCCTTCCCTCCGAGCATTCGTCACAGTGGCTGTTCACGGGTCCCCTTTCTGTCTCCCCGGCGTCTGTCCCGTTCACAGCAGCGTCTCAGCACCTCACACGGCCCCGGCACACAGGAGGCATTCCTCGGAGAGCCACAGAAATCATGGTCTCCCCTACGGCCCGCTGGGAGACACAGTCGCTCCCGCACCAAGAACTGAGCGTTAAGCAGTGGGTCTGCAAACCTCCTCACCGGTGCTGTCAGCTTGCTGGCCAGCGGGGGAACCTCTCGTGCCTCACCAGAGGTGCTCAGAGGCCCAGGCAGATATTCGCTGGACATCGGGGGAGCTCCACATGAGAGGATGGATGTGCAACCCTCCCCCAGAGGCCATCCCACTCTCTCCTCCCCCTCCAGGGGCAGCGGCTGCTGTGCAACGGCTCCCCCCTACCCCCACCCCCGCTGCTCAGCACACTTCTTGACTGAACAGGGCTGGCCAGACAAATATTTGTTTTAGGGAAATCTAAACATGGCCACGGTGACCCGGTTCTGGAAGAGCCAGGGTCGTCTAGCGAGGCCAGCCAATGTGAGTGGGCCGGGCTAGATTTCCTGCGAGGGCACCGAATGGCTGAAGGCCTCGCCAGACGCTGGGATTCCTCATCCTCTGGGATTAGCGGCTTTGCAGGCACAAGTCTGTGTTCCCTTGCAGGAGGGGACGGCTTTAGAGAAGTCATGGACAGAGCTGGTGCCCCCCCCTTCCAGTGGGAGGCTTAAGACTCCCAGAAGGCTTTGCCCCTTGCCAATACGAGACCCTGAAGTGACCACCACAGGACAAAGGACCCCTGCCCGCTCTGAGAGGCAAGGGGAGAAAGAGACACGAGGCGGTTCCCATGGTTCCTGAGCACCCACTGCGGGCTGATTATCAGAGTGCCCTTTCCAACCGCGACCCCTGCTCAGTCCTCCCTGACCCAGCCGGGCTGGGGAAGAGCGGTGGCGGGGCACCAAGCTGGCGTGTCCTGTCCCCCAGACACTTCAGCTCCTCCCACGGCGGCTTTGAAGACACGGACCGCAGGCCATCAGAGACTTCGGGGCCCTCGGGTCAAATAAAGCAAACCCTGGAAGGACGGAAGCCTTGCCGAGGGCCACGCGTGGCCCGTCCCAGCCTGCCGCAGAGCTGCGGTTCACCTCGAGGGCGGCAGGGGCCACAGGCGGTGCTGGGCAGGGGCTGGGCCAGGACCGGCTGAGCGCTGCAGAGCCCACACGGCCCCAAGCGCTGCTGGCACCAAGCCCAGAAAACCAAGGCAGGGGATGTCCTCTAACCCGCCGAGCCCCCCCCACCGACTCGGCTGCCACAATTCAAGCCCCGCTCACGGCAAAAGAACAGACCGTGGCCTCCAGGGTTCCCACGGGGAACCCCAGAAGCGGAGAGGCTGGCGGAAGCACTCCCGGAATCTCATGACTTCTTTCCACAACAAAGAACGATAAAAATGATCTTGCCTCCGATCCGCGCAGAGAGCCCAGGAAGCAAAAACACGATCCAGGAGATGCGAAACGAGATGAAACATCGGGAGAAAGTTCTAGGAATCTTCTAGATGTGGCCAGGCAGCCTGAGCTCCCAGGCTAAGGCTTGCTGCTACACACCCCGGCCCTCCGCTCGCCCCTCTCCTTCCCAGACGCAGAGGGAGCCTCGGAGGGGGAACAGGTGAATGCAATGCAGCCCGTAGGAAGCAAGCCTGTGCCGGCCCCGTCTCATTCAGTGCCAGCTGGGGCTCGGCTTCTTGCCTCAAGAGTTTACACAGCTGGGGAAATCAAAGTGGATTCTAAGCCACTTAGGCCAGGTCCACCTACGCTCTCCTTCTGCCAATCGGTAGGACGCCTCACAGCCCACGATGCCGCCAGGGCACAGCTCGGGACCCGTTGGTGCGGTCACAGTCGAGGCCCGATGGCATTCTGTGATCTGTCTGAGCCAGTGCTTCACGGGCTGGGACCACCTGCCCACAGGGGCACCAGGTGGAGACCCAGGCGCGGCCAGTGATGAGGGAAGCAGATTCTCATAAGGCACGAGGGGAGGGGAGGGGCGGGGCCCGCCACACTCCGGAAATGCCTCAGAGTGGCCCTCAGGGAACTCGCGCATGCCTGCGGGTGCGGTTCCCTGGAAGCAGCAGGCCATCCTCTGCCCTATGAAGGCCATATGCCCTGGCACTGCCTGGGCCTTCAGCTTCTTCAAGTCAGTGTGCAGCCCAGCCCGTGCCCACGTGGTACCTAGTGCACGTGAGAGACGAGACTCGGGGTCCCATCACTAACTGACACCCGAATGCACGCACACCACCCGTTTTCAGAGCCCACATCCGGGAAACAAGTGACTGTGCTTAACGTCAGCCCTGTCTTCCAGAACCATCTTCCGTTCCCTTCCTGCCTCCCCGATCCTTGCGCTCCCTAAAAGCAGATGAGCCTGAGGATCAGAAAACTGATAGTGAGAGAGGTCGGCTAGGGTGCGGAATTCCTGTGGTCCCTTCATCCCGTGCCGGGCCCCACACGTGGAACTTACAAGCTCCTGGGCCTTGTGTGGATGATTACGTTTAATCCTCACTGCAACCCTGGTTAGTGAGTTCTGGGTTCGTCCTCATTTGGACTGGAAAGTAGGCTCAGAGGTCATGTGGCTCGCCCAAAGTCACCCACGAGGAAGGACAGGAGCCCCAGTTTGTTGGACCCCAAAACCCACATCCTGGCCATCTGGCCAGGGGTTCTCACCTGGGGCTGATCCCGTTCCCAGGGGACACGGGGTGATGTCTGGGGACATCTGGGGTTGTCGTGACGGGTGGGTGATGCTCCACACCCTACAATGCCAGTGCGGGCACTGAAGGACCCAGCCCCAGTGTCAAAAATGCCAAGGCTGAACAACCCCTCCCTAGCCCACGCTGCCGCCCACGCAGAACAGCCAGACGCGCACCCTGGGGAAATGCAGAAACGTCGGGGTGGCCAAGGTGCCTTCCCAGACCTAAGACTCTGCTGGAAGCTCGGGAACCTCTACCGCGTCCCCACCGACCAGGCTCCCACGGCATGCCCCTTACCTTCTCCAACGTCCTGTGTTTGTGTTGTCCAGCCGCACCTTCTTAACCTTCCGCATTAACCACTCGGCTGACCTCAGGGTGGGTGAGCCTGCGAGGGGGGCAGACCGAGGGGCTGCAGCTTGTGGGCCCCCTCCCCGCTCCCATTCCTCGAGGCCACCCTCCTGTCTGCGGGGAACACCCGAGGCCAAGGGCCTCCTCATGAGGCAGATGGTGCAGGCCCTGTCCTGAAATTCGAAGTTCGAACACCTGTCCGGGCGTTTGCCAGAAACCGGGTGATTCTCCCAAGGTGAGAGTCCCTGAGATGAGAGTTTCAAACGATTCGGGGGCCACCACCCACGGCACTTGCTGGAAATCAAATAAACCCAAATTCCCCACAGTGGTTGCTCCCTGATGGCCTTCCTGACCCCACCTCCTTGACCATGATCTCCAGACACGCTGGCCTTAATCTCCCCTAAACACGCTGACTCAGTCCTACCTCAGGGCCTTTGCACTTACCATTCCCTCTGCCTAGAACACCCTTGCCCTGCTTTTTGTATGATGTGCTCCCTCTTATCCTTTGGGTCCCAGTATCACCTCTTCAGGGGTCTTTCCTGGCACGAAGTCCGAAGTTGCTACCTTGTTATCCCCATCTCAACACTTGGGCCTTTCTGCAAGCACTCATTCTAAAATGGTAGTTCTCAATGAGGGTGATTTTCCCCCTCTCCCCGCCCCCCTGTCCAGGGGACCCTTGGTGATGTCTGTAGACATTTTTGGCTGTTACCACTGACTGGGGGAGTGGTGCCACGGCATCCAGTGGGTGGGGCCAGGGATGCCGCTCATCACCCTACCGTGGCCGTGATGGCCCACCCCAGAGAATGATCTGGTCCCAGTGTCCACAGCGCCCAGGGGGAGAAGCTCTGTATTCATTGTTTGGGGGAAAGAAATGGCGTTAGATCCTTAGGCTCACACTAGACACCAAAATAAATCCCCAATGGTTCAGATGGTATAAATCAGGGTGGCCCCCGGCATCTGTGAGTCGCCTCCTGTCCCTCCCTCTTGGTTTGTGTGTTTAAATGTGTGCAGCATCCTAGGACCTCTGAGGGTCAGATGGTCATGGAGCGCAGAGTCTCTTGGGGGGGGTCAGTGAATCCCCTAAGCCAGGGGGTCTTGACGAGGGCTGGTGTTCCCAGGAGACGGTTTTGGTTGTCACGACTGGGAGGCATGCTGCTGACATCTGGTTGGTGGAGACCAGGGATGCTGCTAAGCCCCACATAACTAGCAGGATGCCCTTCCCCCACCAGAAAGAATAATCTGGCCCCAAATATCGCTAGTGCTGAGGCTGAGAAGTCCTCTCTGGGTGGGTGAGTACCCCGCACCAGGATGTCAGCTCCATGGAGGCAGGCCCCCATCTGTCCTGTTCCTGCTGTGGCCCCGGCACACAGGAAGCCCTCAATATAGCAAACGTCTCAGCTTGAATGAACGAGTCCCTGTACTCACTTGAACGCTGAACAAAGTCAAAGGGACCCCTGGTTGGGTAGGGACCCCTGGTTTGGTGGGCACCCCACCCCCTTCTTGACGAAACAGGTGCCCTGATGGTTAAAGGAAAAGAAAGCAGCGCGGTCCCAGGACAGAGATCCGATGGAAGAAGTGAAGCAAAATGTCACCATAAAGAAGCACTGATTTCACCTCAGACCAGTGGTGAAAACTGTGGGCTCTGGTGTCAGAGAGGTTTGGGTTCAAATCCTGACTCTGCCACTACTGGGTTATGTGACCTTGGAGAAGCCGCCTAACCTCTCTGTGCTTCAATTTTCCCAGCTACAAAGTGGGACTGCAGGGCTTCCCTTGTGGCACAATGGTTAAGAATCCGCCTGTCAATGCAGGGGACACGGGTTCGAGTCCTGGTCCGGGAAGATCCCACGTGCCGCAGAGCAACTAAGCCCGTGCGCCACAACTACTGAGCCTGCACTCTGGAGCCCGTGAGCCACAACTGCTGAGCCCGCGTGCCTAGAGCCCGTGCTCCTCAACAAGAGAAGCCACTGCAACAAGAAGCAGCCCCTGCTCGCCGCAACTAGAGAAAGCTCGCGTGCAGCAACAAAGAGCCAACTCAGCCAAAAATAAACAAATTAATAAATAAATTTATTTTTAAAAAAAGTGGGACTGCAGTGCCTACACCTAGGACTACTGTGAGGATTAAGTGAGATGGCACAGGTAAAGTAGCTGACATAGCAGAAACTACGGGCCAGCTAATATTGCCATCTAACCAAGTTACTTAAAATTACACCAAGGGGAGAATTGGACTCAAGTTCCTTTCAGAGCCAGAATCCACACCATTCACAGACTGAGCGCCAGGCACCATATAAGGTGTGTGTGTGGCGGGGGAGGGGGAGATGCAGCCACACATCCACCAAATCCAGCTGGAATTAATGCTCCCTCCTTCTTCTCCCCCAGTCCTTCCAGGGCTTCTGTCCGTGGACACCTAGCATACGATGCTAGATAGAAAGAAAAGTCTCCAGCAAGAGCACACGAAGCTGCAGCCCCTGGCCTGGGGCCTGGCTAACTGTCCCCAAGATCAGTGACCCCAGGGCTGCAGAAAACCACTTCCTGCTAAATTCTGTATCCAGGAGCAGGCAAATGAATCCCGCAAGCACACACCCAGCCTTCCCGGCCACCCCAGCCCAGCACCACTGACCTTCTAAAGGGTCCAGAGAGCCTCCATTCCAGCTGCAGACGTGGGACACAGACCCTGACAGAGTAAATGTCTTATTAACGCTGTGATTTAATGGAGGGACCGGCTAACTACTCACTTTCGGGCCACTCGGGGAGTCCCTGATGGTTGGGCCTGATTTTCTGTACCCACTAGTTCCTAAGGATGCCTCACAGCCCTGAAGCGCTGTATGAACCACACCAGGGAGGAAAGTCCTGCCACGGGGCCCAATGTGCCCAGGATCCAGCAAGGGACGACAGGGATTGGTGGCCACAGGGCACCCCTCCTGGGCTTTAGTCCCAGCTCCTGTAAAGGTTTGTTCTTGCCGCTGAGGCAAGTGACTTCCTCGCGGTGGGGGGGAGGGGGTCAGGGATGGGCTCAAAGGGAACGGGCTACTCCTGAAGGCTCAGCTGCCGCATGGATGGGGAAGTGTCAAGGCTGGTCGGAGCCTCTGTGTGAAAAAGGTGGGTGGCTGGCCTGGCCTGGGAGTGAAGCTGAGGGAAGGGGCTGGACCTGTGGGGATGTGGGTGGCGGGGAAGCCGAGCGCTGGGGAGGGGTGAAGGGGTGGGGCAGGTCAAGGAAGTGGTCTCTGGTCTCATATAGATAGCGTGGGTTTGGATGGGGACGGGGAGAAGGTGGGGACCTCCAGAGCCGACAAGGAAGGGAAGGCGTTACTGGGTGAGGCCACCCCCGGAAGGGGTCAGAGCCAGGTGGTCTGGGTAGCAACGGGATGGGAGAGGAGGTCGGGACAGGCCGGGCGTTGGAAAGGCTGAGAGGTGGCCCTGCCGGCGGAGGGGACGGGCGGGGAAGGAGTGAGGAGAGGCCGGGGCGGAGGGGAAACGGAGGCGGGGACTGGAGCAACCGCGAGTCTGAGCAATGGCGGGGCCGGGGTGCGCGGAGGCCGGGACGGAGGGTACCGGGGAGGCCGATCAGTGGAGGATCCAGAGTCGGGACTGAGGTGGGGCCGGTCAATGGCGGGTTCAGGGTCGCGGCCGAGGCTGGACGGGGCGCGCGGGCACTGCTCACCGGGGCTCGGGGCCGGCGCGGGGCGAGGGCCGGGCTGGGCAGGGCGTCCCGGGGCCAGCGGCGTCTCAAGCTCGCGGCTCCATGCCCGGGACTGCAGCCCAGGAAGTGGCGGGCGCAGGGAACAGCGGCGGCAGCGGACACGGGACACCCGGCAGCTCAGGCCCCTTTGACCCGGAAGTCGAGCGGCCCAGGCGGCGGCCTGGGATTGGCCACCTCCCGGCCGGCACCAAGGAGTCCGGGGCGCTGGGGGGGGGGGGGCGGAACGCGCCAGCACGGACCCCGCGGCAAGTGGGGTGAAACGTCCTAAACGTGGCGTCTTCCTGTGCGAGCAGGGACGTTGGGAGAGACACCCCCAGTAACTTGGTATTGCCCGGCCTAACCGATAATACTTCTACTAAAGGCTCCTAGAGAATAGCTTGTTCGACCGAGCGTTGGTGGTATAGTGGTTAGCATAGCTGCCTTCCAAGCAGTTGACCCGGGTTCGATTCCCGGCCAACGCAAGTGTGTTTTACAGCTTTTTCTTAGTTTTACTGTCCACTTAAAACTTTCTCGTCAAACATCGACCTAGAGTTTGTGTTACTTTGCAATAACTTTTTAAATTCCATAATATCTAAAAAAGACCAGAGAAATAAGAAAAAAGAAAAAGGCACCGACGCTGAATTTCAACTGAAATTACTTTGAAGCAAGTTTTAAAATTCTACAGTAAAGATGTAGAAATGTTTCTGCTGGGGATCGAACCGGAGACCTTTCTATTGTGAGGAGAACGTGATAACCGCAGTACTAGGGAAACATGTTAGGGTCGCTCTTCCTAAGCTTATCACAAACAATGTTACGGAGATTGTTACATTGTAGCTCCTAAAATGAACATTATTTGTTTCCTTCCTTCACGGTGGTCTGGGCAGCAACTTCCTGAATATCCGCTCTTCCTGAATATCCGCTCTTCCTGAATATCCATCACTCTGCTTGATGCAATGGAAGCTGGAAGGAGGAAAATACAGAATAAAAAAAATCCAATAACCCCCTTCGCAACACGCACAAACACACTATTAAAACAATCCAAGAGAGAAACTGCTCTCAAACCCACCCTGAAGCCCAACAATGTTTCATTAGTTCGTCTCATAGATTTTAAACTCCTGCCTGTCTACAAATGTTGACGTTGTTGCTTCAGCCCAAACCACTTTCTACAAGAACTTTCTGTAAGACCGCTGAAGGACGCCAGGTGCAGCAAATTGCGAAGGGAAAAGAAAAAAAACAAAACAAGCCGGACATGGAAAGAAGATAATTTAAATGACTTCTCATCTTATAACCCAGAGTTAACTCATTTTGGACCAATCTTTTTTTTTCTTTTTTTTTTTTTAAGAGAGATAGTAGAAGGAAGGGAGGTAATGGTAAGGAGTTAGGATCAGATTGCTGTAAAATCTGTTTTGTTTGTTTTTTCCCCTTACAGGGCCAGGATTAGAAGGAGAGTGAGGCAATGACCTCAAGTGCAAAAATTAAGGTGGCTCTAAAGAAACTAAATGATATTTTAATGCATTCTTTTTTTTTTGCGGTACGCGGGCCTCTTACTGTTGTGGCCTCTCCCGTTGCGGAGCACAGGCTCCAGACGCGCAGGCTCAGAGGCCATGGCTCACGGGCCCAGCCGCTCCGCGGCATGTGGGATCTTCGCGGACCGGCGCACGAACCCATGTCTCTTGCATCGGCAGGCGGACTCCCAACCACTGCGCCACCAGGGAAGCCTGCATTATTCTAAAATATCAAAATAATGGCAAAAAGCAACCCCATGGTGAACAAAATATCAAAATCTTAAAGCAAGACAGGTTCTGACAGTGTCTTACCAAGCCATATTGGAGTCTGAGGCAAGAGCAAAAACGTGTGCCCCTCTACATCTGTTTTTTGTTTTGTTTTGTTTTGTTTAATTTATTTACTTGGCTGCATACGGTCTTAGTTGCGTTGCACTGGGCTTAGTTGCCCTGCAGCAACTAAGACCTGCCTTTTAATGGAGACCATGATTTAGGTGTAATTCCCCAAAGGAGAAAAGGTCTGTGACATTTTTCTGGAGAAGTTCTGATACAATAGTGAAACTTTTCTACAGTTAGATGTGAAATAACAATGGTAAACATTTTAAAGGAAACCTTAAAAGTCCATGACTATTTAAAGAAAGTAGGATCTTTTTGCAGGGAGTTGTCTGAACACAGAGCAGGAATCATTGCGGAAGGACAGACATACAGACACAGGACAGGTCCCGCCCCACAGAAGGCAGCATCTTAGTTCCCTAACCAGGTATCAAACCCGTGTTCCCTCTATTGGCAGGCGGATTCTTAACAATTGCATCACCAGGGAAGGCCGGAAGGTGGGGGTCTTAACCACTGGGCCACAAGGGAAGTCCCATATGTCTGTTTTTACGCATTTTTAATGGTTATTTTCCCCCAGGACATGGTTGAAAATATTGAAACTTAAAAATAGGTATGTTAGAGGGCTTCCCTGGTGGCACAGTGGTTGAGAGTCCACTTGCCGATGCAGGGGACACGGGTTCATGCCCCGGTCCGGGAGGATCCCGCATGCCGCTGAGCACCTAGGCCCATGAGCCGTGGCCGCTGAGCCTGCGCGTCCAGAGCCTGAGCTCCACAATGGGAGAGGCCACAACAGTGAGAGGCCCGCGTACCGCAAAAAAAAAAAAAGAAAGAAAGAGAAAAAAAGGTATATTAGAACTCACAACATTAAGAACTTATAATTTTACTTTTCTCTTTTTTATAATTTTACTTTTCTGTGTTTAATGGAAGCAAACATATCGATAATATTCTCAACATATGCTTTGGGGGGGAGGAATTAACTACTAAAAATCACATAAAACATACCAAGAAGCACACAGTTTTCCTTTTGCCTCAGATCCCGATATGGCTCAGCAGGGCACTGTGACACAGTTATATATCTTGAAGATCTTCTGTTTTAGTTTTCTACTGCTGCTGCGACAAATTACCATAAACACTGGCTGAAAACAACACAAATTTATCATCTGACAGTTCTGGAAGTCAGAAGTCCAAAAAGTGGTCCAAATGGGGCTAAAATCAAGGTGTCCACAGGGCTGCATTCCTTCTGGAGGTGCTGTTCCTTGAGGATCCAGGAGAATCCATTCCTTGCCTTTTCCAGCTTCTAGAGGCTGCCCACACTTCTGGGTTCATGGTCCCACATCACTCCAACTTCTGGTTCTGTTGTCACATTTCTTTCTTTGATTTTGACTCTCTTGTCTCCTTCTTACAAAGACCCCTTTGTTACATCAGACCCACCCAGATAATGCAAAATAATCTACCCATCTCAAAATCTTTAACTTAATCCCACCTGCAAAGTCCCTTGTGCTATGGAAGGGAGCCATCTTCACAGGTTCTGGGGAGTAGGATGTGGACATTGTGGGGGGCATTATTCTAGCGACCACATCTTCCCCCCATCATTAAACATTCTTCTGTGACATCCTTTTTGACAGCTGCATAGTAGTCCATCTATTCATTCATTCATTCATTCATTCAACAAGTATTTACTGACACGTACTATGTGAACTGGGGAAAGTGGAGTGGGTAAGGCAGAAGTCAAGCTGACCCGGAGCTGGTGATGAGTGGGCTGATCTGATGGATTTTTAAAAATTTTTTTTATTTTTTGGCTGTGCTGTGGGGCATGCGGGATCTTAGTTCCCTGACCAGGAATCGAACGCAGTCCCCTGCAGTGGAACTGCGGAGTCCTAACCACTGGACTGCCAGCGAATTCCTTCTTCTTTTTTTTTTTTTCCTGAGGGATATCTGGAACCTAATGTTGACCAGACTTACCAATTCACCCCTACTAAGAGGGCTGTAATCAAGAAAAACAATAACAGGGAATTCCGTGGCGGTCCACTGGTTAGGACTCTGGGCTTTCACTGCGAGGGCGCGGGTTCAATTCCCTGGCCAGAAATACATACATACATACATATGTACATACAGGAAAAAGAAAAACAATAATAAGTGTTGCTGAGGATGTGGAGAAACTGGACCCTTTGGACTTTGCTGGTGGGAGTGAAAAGTGGGGCAGCTGCTGTGGGAAATGGTCTGGCAGTTCCTCAAAAGGTTAAACAATTATCATCTGAGCCAGCAATCCCACTCCTAGGTATCTACCCAAGAGAAGTGAAAACACATCCCTGTAAAAACTTGTACACACATGTTCATAGCAGCATGATTCACAATAGCCAAAACGTGGAAACAACCCAAGGGTCCATCAGTGGACGAATGGATACCCAAAATGTGGTCCAGCCATAAAAAGGGGAAATGTATTGGTGACTTCACGTTAAGTTCAGCACCTGACCCAACCGCCCCCTCCTCCAGGGAAATCCTCAGGGACCCTCCTCTCCTCAGTGGCCCCATTGGTTTCCTTCTCTCTCCCTCGTTGGTCCAAGGCTGGGTCCTCAGGTCTTTCCCCTCCCCTCTGGCAGCCTTCTCCTCCTCCACTCCTAGGACGTTAACCCCTTCTATACCCCGATGACACCGAGGCCTCCCCTGAGCTCCAGACTCGGGATCCGACTGCTCCTGGATGTCTGCGCTTGGAGGGCTTGTGGGGGACTCACACTTACCATGGCCCTAACTGAGCTCCTATCTTCCCCAACCTGCTTGCTAAGGACTTAATGTTTGTGTCCCCCTAAAGTTCATATGTTAAACCTAACCCCCTATGTGATGTCTGAGGAGGTGGGGCCTTTGGCAGGTGATTTGCTCATGAGGGTGGAGTTCTCGTGAATGGGATTAGTGCCCTTATAAAAGAGACCCCAGGGAGCTCCCTCACCCCTTCCTCCAATGAGGACACAGCAAGAAAACATCATGTGTCAACCAGGAAGAACACCCTCACCAGACACTGAATCTGCTGTCACCTTGATCTTGGACTTCCAGCAATCCAGAATTGTGAGAAATAAATGTCTCCTGTGTATAAGCCACCCACTCTATGGTGGTTTGTAACAGTAGCCCAGACGAACTATGAAACTGCTTCTCCCGCCATCTCCTGCCCCAGTAGAGGACAGCTTCTTCCTTCCAGGCACTCAGCCAGAACCTGCTCTCCCACCCCCACCCAATCCCTTAGCAAATCCAATTGGCGCTGCTTTCAAAATATACCCAGAATCTGATCACTTCTTCCCTCTTTTTTTTTTTTTTTTTTTGCGGTACGCGGGCCTCTCACTGCTGTGGCCTCTCCCGTTGCGGAGCACAGGCTCCGGACGCGCAGGCTCAGCGGCCATGGCTCACAGGCCCAGCCGCTCCATGGCATGTGGGATCCTCCCGGACCAGGGCACGAACCCGTGTCCCCTGCATCGGCAGGCGGACTCTCAACCACTGTGCCACCAGGGAAGTCCCACTTCTTCCCTCTTTGATGGCCATCTCCCTGGTCCTCCCCATCATGGCCTACCTGGACAAGTGCAGTCACCTGTTTTTTCCTGCCCACAGCCTGTTGTTTCCCGCAGCAGCCACTGCACCTGTGAGCACCGGACTCAGGTTCCCTCCCCTCCTCTGCCTACAGCCCTCCAGGACTCCCACCTCCTTCGAGGTAAAAGCCCAAGTCCACCCCGAAGCCCACAAGGCTCTGCACGACCTGCCCCGTCCCCTCCCTGCCCTCCCCTCCTCCCTCTCTCCCCCTCGCTCACTCTACTCCAGACAGGCCTCCTGGCTGTTCCTCCAACACACCAGGCATGGTCCTGCTCCAGGGCCTTTGCACATGCTGTGCCTGCTGGCTTTTCCAAGTTATTGCCAGGGCTCACTCTCTCTCCTCCAAGTCTTGGTTTGAATGTTACCTCCTCAGAGGTGACTTCCCTGAGCCCTGCTAACTTTAATCTTCTCCCCCAACCTTGGCACCCATAAATTCAGTCCCTATCAGTTCATTGTTCTTTCAATGACTTATCAGTCTCTGAAATAATCCCATTTGTAGATTTGTTTACTTGTTTCTCCTTTGCCTACCCCACTGGGCTGTGAGCTCCACCAGCTCAGGGTTTTTTGTTGTTTGTTTGAATCTATTTTGTTCTCTACTTGTCACTACGGGCTCAGTAAATATTTGTTGAAATTATGAACAAATGAACAGCTGGCCAGTGGAGAGAAAATGCCTGGGAGTGGGGATGGAGTAATACAGGTGGGCTTCCTGGTGGAGGGGGAGAACCTCTGAAAACATGTTCTCTCCCGCATGAGCCCCATCGAGGCCTCAGAGCTCACTTACCTGCAAAACAAAACAAAAAAAATTCCTTTAAAATTATCTCTTGTGTCCTTCAAACATACTCAAGGCATCCAGTGCACTGTGTGATTCCCAGAAAGTCGCTCCCCTTCTCTGAGCCTGTGTTTGCCTGTGTGAGGTCTGGTACATCTTCCTGGGGAGACTACAAACTCAGGTTCCCTGGACAAAAAAGAAGATAATTCTGTCATTCCACTAGGTGGCAGCAGGAGCCCAGACCCCGGGCATCGCACAGTATCTCCGCCACCCACCCAACATTATCCCCTGACTGCCATCCACACCATCTTCCCTTCCAGCGCCACTCTGAGCCCCAGACCTCAGCATCTCAGAGTCAGACACCCCTAATATCCCCTCCCCCCCCCGCCCCAGTATTTGCAGAAGCACCTGCTTGTCCCGAAGCAGGTAGGGTTGCTGGCCTGTCCTACCAAAGTGTCTAGCTTTCCAGGAGCCTTCAGGAAGGTTGCGGAGAAGAAAAGGAAGAGGAAAGAAAGAAGGGAAGGGGGTAAGGATTTAATGTTTCCAGTCTGGGAAACATTTCTTGCAAATGCTGGCTGCAACAGATCCCTTTGTATGTCTGGGAATAGCATGCATAGAATAATGGAAATGCAAGACAATGTCACATTTTAAACTCATTTAGTCCTCCCAACAATCCCGTGATACTGGCGCTATCATCAGCAGCAGCCTCCTTTTAATGGGTGAAGAGACCCAGACATGGAGAAGTTAGTCACACACTCAAGGAGACACAGAGAGGTTAAGTAACTTACCCAAGGTCACACAGCTTATAAGTAGCAGACTAGAGATTCGAAGCCAGATGGTCTTGCTCCAAAGTCCATGGCACAAGACTAGATTGTGTACTACATAGTTGAAGTTCAAGGTAATCAAGATAACTAAAAATAAAATAAAAGTCATTGAATCAGAACCAGCCATCGGAACATTCAGCCTGGGCCGTATCAGGGTCATTCACGAGTATATTAAGACAGTGTAGCCCAAGAGTTTTCTGGGCTAAAGAACAGAAACAGCCCAATTGTCCACTCACAGCCATAAAATGAATTAGGAGGCCCTCTGTGCTCTGAGCTGGGACAGTTTGGGGAGGTGTATGTCCTACACCACCATTTATCAGAATAATCACAATCCAGAAAGGATACAAATGTATATGGACACAGTCGGGTGTATCCACGGAATACCCCTGGAAGGAATCCATGAAATGGGCAGCAGGGGTGGCTGGCCATGACATTTGGGTGAGGCTCCTGGAGGCTGGGGGCTGCGAGCTTGGGCAAGACTGACTTTCTACTCCTCAACTTGTATACAAATTTAGATTCCGTTGTGGAAACCATTCCAAACATACAGAAAAGCTTGTGGGACAGTAGAATCACGGCTCTCATGCAAAAACCTCTTTTCTTCAACAGATCATTTAAAGAATGGCACCACCCTACCCCGTCCCGGGGAATTCCCAGGCGGTCCAGTGCTTGGGACTCCGCGCTTTCACTGCCCAGGGCATGAGTTGGATCCCTGGTAGGGAACTAGGATCCCGCAAGCCGCGCAGCGCGGCCAAATAAATAAATAAAATAAAATAAAGAGTGGTACCCCGCCCCCCCCCCCCCCCGCGCCCCCGATTTCAGTGGAGTTAGGGAAGGAGCAGAGGGGATGTGCTGATGTAGAAAGACACCCCCACTCCCCCAGCAACCTCGAGACATTTACAGTTAAAAAGAGCAAACAACAGATGGGTCTCCCCTTTGCATGGGCAGACGTGTGAAAATAGACGTGCTTTGGAAATTGCTAGAATCGAATAGGAGACACCGAGGAAAGTAATTTCTGGCAGTAACTAGACTAGACGGCCTTCTATATAGATAAAATTCAAGGTCATCAAGATAACGAAAAATAAAATAAAAGGCCATCGAATCTTTTTCACAAGAAAAAGGGAGAGAGCCTCGTTCATGGCACACCCTTACGCACTGTTGAATTTTGATGAGCCACGCGTCATAATTGAAACCCATTAAAATGGTAAGAATATAGGATATTTGCTTTGAGTCTTTTAAAAACAATAAATAAGTCATTTCTGATACAGTTGATGTCCTCTGTGAGCTGGGATCACCTTTTTAATTAAAAATTAATTAAGAAAATCATGATAGTTAACTCCTAGCTAATGAACTGGTTAACTAGTAGTTAAATAATGATAGTTAAGGTGCCAGGCCCTGAACTAGTTGTTTTGATCACTTCCTTATCAGAATCCACAGTTATGGGGGTCGGGACTCTCATTATGCCCATTTTACAGATGGGGAAACTGAGTCTTGGCAATTTAAGTTACACAAAAAGCAGTGTATGGGGGGAGGGGAGGAAGGGAGGGAGGGAGAGGGGGAGAGAGAGAGAGAGAGAGATTAATTTCATAAACAACCTCGCTCGCTCCTTTTTTGCTGTTGAGAAATACTTTTAAACTATTTGTTCCCTGGGTGTTGGAACCACAATGATCATGTTTGAATGAATCAGTTCTTTGACTGATTACCTGGGGAGGTTTGCAGTAGCTGGGAACTCAACTGCTCACCTTATCTTTGCAATTTTGACCGATTTATGAAATGATGCCTTTTCCTCCGCAGCCCATGTGGAGTCCCCCCGCCAACACACAATCCCTGGTGTTTGGGGGTCCTTAAATTCTATCTCACACACCCCCATCACCACAACCATAACTGCAGATAACATTAATCAAAGACCTCGTGGGTGCCCTTCTAACGTATTTCATCCTCCAGCGACGCTGTGAAGTGTGACCATTAGTACCATTTTATACATAGGGAAACTGAGGCTGAAAGAGCTGAAGTCACCTGTCAGCCAGCCGGGGAGTGACGATTCTAACCCTGGCATTCTGACTCCGGAACGCAAGTCTCGAAACCTGTCTGCAGCTAGCCCAGTACCTATAAATATAGACAGGGCCCTCCTAATCAAGAGATGATGACAAAGTCGGCTTGTTATTTTTTTTTATGGGGCTGCAGGAATGGTAGATAAGAGAAGCAGCAGCCCTGAGCTGTTGACAGAAGCTACAGATCAGGGAGTCTGGGCGCGGGGGCTGGGGGGCATGCATGGATGAGACTTGCCTCCCTGCCTACTTCCTTCCCCCCATCTCTGCCTCTCACCTCCCTGCATCTCCAGGGCACTTTGCCGTTGAGGGTTATTCTTAGCTCTGCACAATCAAACCGTCACTGTCTGAAGGCTAAATGTGGGGGGAGATGGGAAGTGGCGGGGGGGGTGCGGTGATGGAGGGACGTGAGAAAGCTTTTCTCATCCCCCATAACTGTCTCCCCCACCCCGACACACACACACACACACACACACACACACCCCACTGGAATTTCCCCAGGACTGCGTTTCTGTCTCACTCACTCTTGGGTATCCTGGTAAACTCAGCCTCACTGTATGATACTGGGCAGGTGGCTTTCCCTCTCTGAGCCTCAACTTCTTCATCTGTGAAATGGGGGTGATAATAATAACGCTCTCTCGTGGAGGGTGATGGGAGGATTAAATAAAATAAAGGCTAACTGTGGCGTTGGCACAAAGAAGGTCCTTGATACAGAGCATCCGTGGTGATTTTTATTTGGCCCCGGGGCCCCTCCGGGTGGGGGAACTGGTATGAATCCTGCTGTTGACTGGGAGTGTCATCACATGGACACTTGTCAGTGCCTCAGACCCAACATAGGGAGCCTCATCCCTGATGCCGTCTGGAGCCCACCATGAGAAAGAATCCGCCACCCCATCCGTCGACCGGGCTGGACCACCATGTGACAACTCCCACCGTGAATCTTCAGCTGAATTTTCCAGCTCCTTTACTGCCCTCTCTGTGTGCACCAGGCCTACTCCTCACCCCCACCCCTGACATGGCTGCAGAGGCTAAAGCACGGATGTGCCAACGAGCGCAGCTGATGCTTGCTGGGCCCTGCCTGTGATGCTGGGCAAGGAGGGTCCTGTGACGACCTCAGTGTTCTCATCTGAAAAACGGGGGTGACCATAGCACCTGCCCCCTGGAGTTGTTGCAAGCACTGAACAGGTCACGGTGATGACACGCAGGAAGCGTTTCCCATCGCAGGCCCCCGGTCCCCAGGGTGTCAGTGGTGCCCTTTCCCCTGTTGCTCAGCCCAGCCCCCTCCCCAGTTGTGCCCTGACCTGTCCCCACTCGGGCAGGGAAACACCGCCATCTCCAGATTGTCCCTTCAGATGTCTCCTTGCCGTTTCTGCTTTTCCCCAAGCCATGCCCACCTGTCTTAACCACTGTTCTGTCCACAGTACACAGCCTGTTGTGTTCAGGAAATACATTAATTGTGTGAATGAATGAATGAATGTTTCCTGTCTTCCTTCTAGAAATCGCTTTCCTTTGTTTGAGGAAGTAAGGCCAACTTGCCCAGGAGTCTACTACATTCAAAGTTCATCCCCTAAATTAATTCATCCTCTAAGCTAAGTTCATCCCCTAAGCTACTATATCTTAGTGGTTAGGAACACAGGCACTGGATCCCTGAAGCCTTGGTTCAAATCTCAAACTTGCCCCAGCCTTTTCTTTTGGCCGTGCTGCACGGCTTGCAGGATCTTAGCTCCCGACCAGGGATCGAATCCATGCCCCTTGCAGTGGGAGCATGGAATCCTAACCACTGGACACTGGACCACCAAGGAATTCCCTCAACCTTGCCCCTTAATTTCTGTGTGACATCAGATATGCTACTGACCCTCTCGGTGCTTCAAGCCACCATCAAGAGTGGTTTTATGGGACTTGCCTGGTGGTGCAGTGGTTAAGAATCCACCTGGTAATGCCGGGGTCACAGCTTCGAGCCCTGGTCTGGGAAGATCCCACATGCCGCGGAGCAACTAAGCCTGTGTGCCACAACTACTGAGCCCACGTGCCACAACTACTGAAGCCCGCATGCCTAGAGCCCGTGCTCGGCAACAAGAGAATCTACCACAGTGAGAAGCCCGCGCAAGACCACGAAGAGCAGCCCCTGCTCGCCACAACTAGAGAGAGCCCGCGCACAGCAACGAAGATCCAACACAGCCAAAAAAAAAAAAGAGTGGCTTTATGTCAGGGTTAATCTATGTGAGGGGAGGTGTGCCCCGTCTGGTGGGCCCAGAGCCCTTTGCTAGATTCACAAACCATGACCTTGAATTTGGGGGGTGGAGTGGAGATTCAATTAAGGAATGGGGCCCACTGGTGTCTCCAGGACATGGGGGAGGGTCGCCGATCTGAGCAGGCTGCGGCCCCCGCCTCCAACTTGCGGCGGAGACAGGTGGGCACCAGTTCCTGGGGACCAACGCTATAACCATTTCCTAGATGGCAAAACTGAGGCTGGGAGGGCTTTTCTGTTTTCGGCCCTCTCCTGGCTGGGGGAGGGGAGAGGAGCTGGGCCGCTGGGGGAGGATGGAAGCGGGGCCGGGGGTGCGGGTGAGACAAAGCAGGGTTGGGGGCCATTTATTAGCTCTAATCGCTGTCTCCCCGGATGAATTAGACCAAATTACAGCAGCCCGCCCTTAAGGACAGCGGGCTCCCAGCATTGTCTGCGGGAGCGAGCAGGCGGCGGTGGGGAGCGCTGGGGGGGCCTCCTCTCGACAATGAAGCCCCCCAGTTAGCCAGGCAGGGAGGCGGGAGAGCTGCAGCCCGGCCCCACCTCACAGGGCTGTGCAGAGTCCCAGTGAATTCAGCTCCACGAAAGCCAATTAAAGTCGGCAGGGGGCCCAGTGGGCTGAGGAAGGAGGAGGGAAGAAGCGGGGGAGGGGAGGGGACCACGTGATCCAGGGTCGGGGCACCTAGGCTGGGGCTCCCAGGCCCATGGGGACCTGTACCAGTGGGGGCAGCTGAAACCCCCCAAAGCACAGACGGGGCTGAGTTCTGTCCATTGCCATGTCTGTTCCCCCCAGGCCTGATTAGGAAGACAGAGATTCACACACACACACACACACACACGCACACACGCACACGCGCACACACACACACACACACACGCCCCTGTGCCACTCAGAACCTGACTGGCGGCCAGCTTTCCTTGGTAAACCAGGGTCAGCTGGTCAGTCCCTTTGAACATCTACTTGTGGGGTCCAGGGTCTACTCCTCCAGGTCGGGAGGAGGCGGTGGGAAGGACTCTCCCAGGGAGAAGCAGGCCAGGCCTCCTGGAAGCCCTCCAGGATTGCTGCAGGCCCTCTCTGGGGAGTCCTCAATCCCAGGTGCCCCACCCCTCTTGGAGCATTCCCCCTCTGGGAGCCCACCTCTGAGACCCCCTCACCTTTGGAGCCCCCTCCCCTTCGCTGAGCCACTCTCTGACTTCGCTCCCTCGCTGTGAGCCCCCTTCCCCACTTGGAGCCCCCTCTGCTCCCTGAGCCCCTTACCCCCCCTTCCTCCTCCTCTTGAGCACCCCCTACCCCCAGCCTGCCTCCCTGGGGACCTGGGGATGGAAGTCCTCAGCTGGGCCTGGCATGAGAGGCCCCATGATTCTTCCCTGGCCAGGTTTTTGGGGTTTGGGGGGAAGGGGGCTCCCATCCATTTCCCCTTCTCAGTGTCAGAGCAGGCTGCTTGTGGGTCTGCAGTCCACACTGGGTGAGTGAGATGGGGTGGAGGCTGCCATTTGGGACCACAAGGTGACTGTCAGCCGTGGGTGGGTCCACTTCCATGTGAATGATGGTGTGCAAGGCATCAGCCGCTGCCATGGTGACCCCACCCCCAGGAGCTGCCTTCTATACCAACACACGCCCCTTCACCCACAGCACTGGCTGTCAGGGAGACACAGAGACAGAGACTCAATGACAAGAGACAGAGAGTCATGGGAAAAAGCTGGGAGACCCAGGATGGGGGAGAGAGAGAGGGAGAGAGGATGCTAGCCTGGCCACAAGGCCAAAGAGCTGCGTGCACGCAGGGCTCTCCCTCGCGCTCAGCTCATGTGCACACATGCTGGTGCATCGCAGCCCCCTCTCACCATGCTCCATGCCCAGGTGCCTGGGTTTGGGGTCTTGCCGCTTTCTCCCCTGCCCCCACTGGCATCGGTGCCTGTCGATCTCATCAGAGGTCCCCAGCCATGCACATATAGGAGGCTCCTGCTAGGAGCATCAGCTCTTCTGTTTGTCTCCAATGATCACTTTACCTTTATGCCTATTTCTCTTTCTCTGCACTCTCTCTCCGTCTCTGCTTCTTTTTGTCTCTCTCTCTCTGCCTTCGTTTGTTTGTTTTTGGCCGTGCACCGCGCGGCATGAAGGATCTTAGTTCACTGACCAGGGATCGAACCCCCTGGACCAGGGATCCCCACTGGACCAGGGATTGAGCCCTCGGACCCTGCAGTGAAAGCGCAGAGTCCTAACCACTGGACCACCAGGGAAGTCCCTCTTTCTCTCTGTCTTTTTACTCCTACCCTATCTCTGTCTCTCCCCATCTCTGGCTTGAGCCCCTAACTCCGGACTGCTAGGTGCTAGGGGTCACAGGAGGTGACATTCAAGCACACACCTGTGTAACAAAGAGCAGCCACGTGACCATCTGGAGGTGGGGATGGAGCCAGACGATGTGGCTTCAAATTTAGCCCAGATGAATTCAACACTCCATGCCTTATCTTCCCCATCTATAAAATGGGCATAATAAGAGTACCTGCGTCTAAAGGATGTCAGGAGGGAAAGGTAGTCCATGCAGACAAGCTCTGTGGTGTAGACTGAGTGCCTGGTGTACCCTGAGCACCCACCACACTGCTGTCATCATTATGATTATTGTGAGTGTCATCCTCACGGTGATGGGACTCATGGAAAGATTTTAGGTGAGGGAGAACAGGACCAGATTTACCGTTTGAAAGACTTCCTTGGAGCCCCCTCTGGGGAGCCCACAGTGTTCCATACAAGCAGCTGGATGGTGGTTACACTGTCTACACACAGGGTGCTGAACACACAAGATTTGTCTGCTTCACGTGTGCAGGTGATGTCTCCATCAAAAGTAGAAGAAATACCATAAAAGGTCCTTCTGGCGACTTCATACAACGACAGGTGGGGGGGCAGCAGGGAGGAGATGGGACAAGTGTCTCTAGAACCCCAATGTCCCTGCCCTGCTTGGCCACTTTTGTGTCCCCATCCTGAGCTTGGCTGAGGGTTGGAAGTGTCAGAAACCCACAGTGGAGGGGAGCCTGGAAGCCTGGAGCCTCGAAGACTGGCTCCTTCCTTGGCTGTGTCACCGATGATTTGGGGCGATCGGTTCACACTCCCCGTCTCACTGCTGGCTCTGCACTCGGCCCTATCCTGGCCAGAGGACACAGGCACAGAGCTCTTGGGGCACCAGGCTATGGAGAGTAGGTGAAGGGTCCTCCTTCCTGCCTTTTTGCGCCTAAAAAGCTAACCTTATGTACTGGCTTCAGTGTGTCCCCCCAAAATTCACAGCCACCTGGAACCTCCAAGTGTGACCTTATTTGGAAATAGGGTCTTTGCAGATGTAATTAGTTAAGATGAGGTCATGCTGGATTTGGGGTGGCCCCTAGATCCAATGAATGGTGTCCTTATAAGAGGAGGGGGACCTCCAGGGAGACACAGAGGAGAAGATGATGGTAAGATGGAGACAGAGATTTGAGAGATACATCTACACACCAAGGAACACCAAGGATTTCGGGCAAGCACCAGAAGCTAGGAGAAAGGCATGGGACAGTTTCTCCCCGACACCCTCCAGAAGGAACCAACCCTGCCGACACCTTGGTTTAGGACTTCTGGTCTCCAGAACTGTGAGAGGAGAAATTTCCATTGTTGTAAAGACACCGAATTTGGGATAATTTGTTACAGAAGCCACAGGAGATGAATACACCCTGTTTTCCCCAAAGTGGTAGATATTTGTTGTAGAATCTTTAGAAAACATAGATTCGATTTAGAGATTATAGTTGAGCACACCTGGGCTTCCAGGCTGACCCTCCCCTCTCTAACTAGCTGGGTGCTCCCGAGGGCAAGTCATTCCACCTCTCTGAGCCTCAGTTTCCTCATCTGCAAAATGGAATAACCAAGCCTGCTGCAGAGGGCAGCTGTCCAGATTAAATAAGATAAAACATGTTCTAAAGGACTTGGTGCTGAGGACACAGCAAACGCTCAGACAGTAAAAGCGGAAAGTCCACAGGTGACAGACACTGAGGTAAGCACATTTTAAAAATAAATTTTAACAATCATTATTACCATCTACAATCAGGAGAAAACAGCAGCCACTCCTAATTCCTTTCCCCACTGGTAACTTTTTGGTGAATATTCTTTTAGATGAAAAAAAAAAAATGTACTCCAGCACCACGTGTGGGCTATTTGAAGAAACCAATTGTGCAAAAACGTTATGTGTCCTGACAGGCTACTTACTGGTCCATGATATTAAGCTTATTAAAGATTATGGCTAGTTTTTAAAAGAGTGGTGATGATATTGGAATTATACTTTTTAAAAAGAGTCCATATCTTTGAGAGATCGTTAAAACATTTGTGAATGCTACCTAATGTCTGGGAATGGCTACAAAATTGAGACGGGGATGGGAACTCACTATTCTGTCTTCTTCCCTGTGTGTGTGTTTGAAAGTGTCCATAATCAAATGCTTTTACGATGCCGTGACCCACTCTTTCTACTCCTACCGAAGAGAAAAGGGAATTTATATTCATACGCAGACTTGTTGTACCTACAAGTAAAGCACAGCAGCTTTACTTGTAATCAACTGTTGTATTATAAAGTATCTGGACTTTGTCCCAGGTTCCTGAAAGATAACTTCTAAATCCTTGGATCTTCCTTGAGCAATAGGAGTGTTGGTTGCTCGTGGTGGGGCGTGACCTCACCTGAGTTTATGCAAATGAGATGACTCAGGATGGGGATTGGTCATGCAGGAAACACCAACCTTAAGATGTCAACCTGACCTTAAGGGATGGGGCGGGGGGAGGGTGGCTGCAGATTAAGTTCAATCTCATAGCCAATGATTGGATCAATCATACCTATATAATGAAACTCCAGTAAAAACTCTGAGCACCAAGGCTCAGCAGAGCTTGTTGGTCCATGAATGCATCTGAAGTGAAGACAGTCTTGTTGACGACTATGCCCTTAACTTGTGGGGTCTTTCTTAACTCCAGGTGGTTATGTCAGAATTTCACTGTATCGTATCACAAGAAGCCTGGAAAAGCCAGATGTCATTCCAGGTGAATGGATAGACTGTGGTACATCCACACAATGGAATACTACTCAGCAAGAAAAAGGAACGGACTATACATCCACACAACAGTACGGATGAATCACATACAATTATGCTTAGGGAAATAAGCCAGACAAAAGAGTACATACGGTTATAGATTCCATTTATAGAAGACTCCAGAAAGTGCTAACTCATCTATAGCGACAGATAACAGGTCAGTGCTTGCCTGGGGAGGGGGACGGGTAGGAGGGAGGGATGACAAAGGGACAGAAGGAAAGTTTTGGGAGTGACAGATGTGTTCATTATCTTTATGGTGGTGATGGCTTCATGGATGTCAACACCTAGCAAATTGTACACTTTAAATGCAGCTCATTCGATGTCAATTATACCACAAGATAGCTGTTTTTGTTTGTTTGTTTGTTTGTTTTGCGGTACGCGGGTCTCTCACTGTTGTGGCCTCTCCCGTTGCGGAGCACAGGCTCCGGACGCGCAGGCTCAGCGGCCATGGCTCATGGGCCCAGCCGCTCGGCGGCAATGTGGGATCCTCCCGGACCAGGGCACGAACCCACGTCCCCTGCATCAGCAGGTGGACTCTCAACCACTGCGCCACCAGGGAAGTCCCAAGATAGCTGTTTTTAAATGTATCTATCTGTTCTTTTTTGTCCACCAGTAAATATTTATTGAGCACCTACTGTGTGCCAGTCTCTCTTTTTGGAGCTAGGAGACACAGCTCTGAACAAGAGAGATCAAGACCCCTGCCCATGTGATAGTTTAGCCGGGGAACACAGACAACAATAATGAAATTTAAATACACATTCTTTTTTTTTTGGCCTCGCCACATGGCATGCAGGATCCCAGTTCTCTGACCAGGGATCAAACTTGTGCGCCCTGCAGTGGAAGCATGGAGTCCCAACCACTGGACCGCCGGGGAATTCCCTAAATACACATTCTTTATATAGTCAATCCTCATTATTTTCAGGTTTGGTATATGCAAAATCACCTCGTTGCTAACATTTATTTGTAACTCCAAAATGAATACGTCTGACTTTCACAGTCATTCGTGGACATGTGCAGAATGGTGAAAAAATGTGTCAACCACCACACATTTTCCCTGCTGAGGCTGAACCAGGCAAAGCCCGTCTTCTGATTTCAGCTCAGATTGTGGACAAGTGTCCTTTTCTGGGTGATTTGAGTGTTGTGTTGTCTATTTTGTGTTGGTGGCAGTGGTGGTGCTGATTTGGCTCTCTAAAGTGGCCCCAAGCGTCGTGCTGAAGTGCCGCCCAGTGTGTCCTAAGCCTATGGGGAAAATACGTGTGTTAGATGAGCTTCATTCAGGCATGAATTATAGTGCTACTGGTTGGGAGTTCAATGCTATTGAATCAACAATACATATTAAATGAGGTGTCCTTAAACAGAAACACACATAAAACAAGGCTATGTATTGACTGGTTGATGAAAATCTTGTGACCCAGCGGCTCACAGGAGCCTAACCTCATACTTCCCCCAGGAGCAGTGGTCCAGCATTGGCTAGGTCCGTGTTTGTGGCAACTTTATAAAACAGAACCCCTATGAATAAGTAGAATCAACTATAATACAACAGGAAGGAGTAAGTGAAGGAGGAAAATTAAGTGGGGCAAGGGGGGAGGTTCTTTTTAGAAGGTTTCAGGGAAGATACATTTGTGTGGAGACCTGAGTAGAGGGGATGAGTGAGACCTGAGTAGAGGGGATGAGTGGATCGTGTGGGTCTCTGGGGAAAGGCAAAGACCCTGAGGGATGTATGTGTATTTCAAACACACATCAAAAGAATCACCGTACACACTCTTTTGGAATCTGCTTCTTCGCTTAATGTAGGAGAAACATACTCTCGTGTCAATACAGGGCCACCGAGATTTGTTTTCAAATTTAGCTATTTGTCAAAGGAAGATTTATGACACCAAACATCTCTCGTGCTAAGCCACTGTAGACAACAGTATGGCAGTTCCTCAAAAGATTAAACTGTATGATGCAGTAATCCCACTCCTGAGTATGTACCCCCAAGGAATTGGAAAAAAGGGCTCAAACAGATATTTGCACACCCATATTCATAGCAGTGTGATTCACAAGAGCCAAGAGGTGGAATCAACCCAAGTGTCCCCTGACAGATGAATGGATAAACAAAACACAGTATATACACAAGAATGGAATGTTATTCAGCTTAAAAAGGAAGGAAATCCTGACACCTGCTACAACACTGATGAACCTTGAGTGAAATAAGCCAGACACAGAGGACAAATATTGTATGATTCCACTCACAGGAGGTTGGATGATAAAATGGTGGCTGTTGGTCTCATCTCAGCAGAGCTCCTGGTTCCCCTAATGGCCCCTGAACTTGGGCAGTCACATCAGTGGCTGGTTTTATTTTATTTTATTTTGTAAACTCTTTATTTTATCTTGGAGTGTAGTTGATTAAAAATGTTGTGGTAGTTTCAGGTGTACAGCAAAGTGATTCAGCGATACATGTACCTGTATCTATTCTTTTTCAAGTTCTTTTCCCATTTAGGTTGTTACATAATATTGAGCGGAGTGGCTGGTTTTAAATTCAGCCCAGAGAGAGTTAAGTTCTTAAAAAGAACTGTGTTTCCCAGGCCTTACCTGCCCCTCCCCACAGGGACTTAATTGGCACACAAGAGAGACCTGGAGTGGCCTAAGAGAACAGTGGTTTGGGAGGAAACCTGGAAACATTCTTCCCAATTGGAAAGCTGTTCTCCCCAGGACCCAGATGTCCCCTCTAGGGACACTGTATTAACCATGCCTTTTTATTTCTGATGCTTTGACATCTGGGGCCTCACAGACCCTGGAAAACGGCCCCTCCCTGGGCTAGCTAATTCCCAGAGATAGTTAACAACTTGACCATGAGTGTACTTTTCAAAAACCAACCAACCAATCCAGGGCCCACACCCTCAACCCCCTCCTCTATGGGGTTCTTATACTCTGGGTCACTATCCCCCTGCCCTAATGACCCCAGGGCCAGGAACCAGACAACCAGGGACAGCCAAAGTCCATTGAAATTATTCAAAGTAGCCCATCCTAAGCCAGCATACCCTGCCTTGCCTGTTCATTCTCTAGTAAACCACAATAAAGGCTCTGGCCCATACTCTCACCCCCTCCCTCTGCTTCCCGACTGACACTGGTGCATCCCCATTTGGCCCTGATTGGCATGGAGTGACCCCTCCTCTTGGGAACTGTAACAAACTCTTTTCAATGGCAGTTGTCTCCTGATCTGTTGGCCTTAATATGACTCAAATTTTCTATTAATGCCATATATATAATGTTTTTTGGCCGCGTCATGCATCTTGCAGGATCTCAGTTCCCCAACCAGGGATTGAATCCAGGCCACGGCAGTGAAAGCACTGAATCCTAACCAGCAGAACACCAGGGAACTCCCCAATGCTATATTTTTAAATATATATATAAATATTTTTAAAAATATAAAGACTATATTTTTAAAAATTATTTATTTTTACAAAATTTTGGTCAAATACACATAAGATAAAATTTATTTCTCATTGTAACCATTTTTCAGTGTATGGCCCAGGGGCATTAAGTACATTCACACTGTCGTGTAACCACCACCATCATCCGTCTCCAGAACTTCCTCATCTTCCCAAACTGAAACTCTGGTCCCGTGAAACACTGATTCCCCATTCCCCCCTTTCTCCGGCTAATATGCTATATTTTAAAACAAACACACCTGCAGGAGTTGTCCCACTCACGTGGGAAGCGGTGGTACCCAAGATGTAGTTACAGCAACATTCCAAAGCCACCAAAATTCCCCCTCATAGGGAACTGGCTAAATCAATTATGATAGGTCTATACGCTGGGATGTTGAAAAAAATGAAGGGGCTGTGAAATAGGAAGCGGAATGCTTTCACTAAATAGATCTGGAAAAATCTCCAAGATGGATTGCTAAGTTAAAAAAAAAAAAAAAAGCAGAGCACAGAATGTGTAGAGCGTGCTGGCTTTTATGTATTTAAAGGCTGACAATACTGTATCAGATATTTGAAAGTTGCTATGAGAGACATCTTAAAAGCTCTCATCACGGGGAAACTATCTGTTACTATGTGAGGTGACGACGGATGTTAGCTGAACTTATTGGTTGTGGTGATTCAAGTGTCAAATCATATGTTGCATGCCTTACATTAATACAAGGTTCTATGTCATAATAAAACTGGGAGAAAAAGCAAAGGGAATTATACCGCTCCCCTCCAAAAAAAAGGATGGAAGGAGTAAGAATACGTTTTTCCCAAAGCTAAAAAAATTCCTTTCTGGGAACTGGGCAAATGCGGACAGAGCTGGGACCCTGGTCACTCATTATATCTCCCTCTCCATCTCTCTATGTATAGATGAATTATACATTTTATATAAAATTCTGTTATATTTTATATAATATATACATATATTCCACATGTATTTATATTCTATATGTATATATTATTTTATCTCTATATTACATAATATATAGGAATATACATTATATATCGAATAATACACATGCCAAGAGTGAAAATTTCTATGTATATTTGTCCCAATAAAACTAAAATCGCAGAAGACAAAATAAACCAGTATCAGTTGTCCCTCTGGATGAGGCATTTGGGTGACAGGGAAAGATTTGCCAACATACACTCTGGAATTTTGTCCCACGGTGCATGGATTGCTTATGCAAAAATAGATCCTATTTTTAAAAAGAGAGTGGTAGATCTATGTGCCCTGATTTGGCGTGATATATGAGATAAGTTATATTTAAAAATCAACGAGGGATTTCCCTGGTGGTCCAATGGTTAAGACTCCACGCTTTTAATGCAGGGAGCGAGGGTTCGATCCCTGGTTGGGGAACTAAGACCCCTCATGCCGCGCGGTGCAGCCAAAACATAAAAAAATAAAAATCAATGAAATGAGACTTTGTAAAGCAAATCTGTGGGAGGGCAAGAGACTGGGGAGAGAGAGGCAGGGAGAGAGATAGATCTGAGTGTCACCAGAAAATGCCCATGACACTCTTCATTCTTTCTGAAAAGTTACCGGTGGGGATGGAGCGAACTCCCGCCCCTTAATTTAAATGCTTTAAACAAATAAGAGAATATGTTAACCTTTTGAGTAGTTTTACCACCCTCTCCCCATGTGTTTCTATACCTTGAAAACCTTTGCTAATAAACACATTGCTTCTGTAAGCAAGGTTGGTAGGGTTTGTAGGGTCCGTAGAGTCCCCTGCAAGTGTCACTGGGTCGCACGAATCATGCTGCTATGAACATACATGTACGGGTTTCTGTGTGGACATATGTTTTCATTTTTCCTGAGTAAATAACTAGGAGTTGAACTTCTGGGTCATATGGTGATTCTATGTCAACTTTTGGAAGAACCTCCAGACTGTTTTCCATCATTTTCTCTTCCCGCCAGCCAGCCATACACGAGGGTTCCAATTTCTCCACAGCCTCGCAGACTTGTTATTGTCTCTTTGTGTCCTCGAGCCGTCCTGGTGGAGGTGCTGCAGGTTTCAACTTGCGTTTCCTTCATGACTATCGATGTCCAGCATCTTTTCTTGTGATCCTTGGCCATCTGTATACCTTCTTTGGAGACATGGCTATTCAAATCCCTTGCTTTTTAAATTCTTTATTCTTTTCATTGCTCTTTTTTTCATTCTTTTATTTATTTTTATTTTTAAAAATTTTTATTGGAGTATGGTTGATTTACACTGTTGTGTTAGTTTCTGCTGTACAGAAAAGTGAATCATATACATACATCCATATATACATATACATATATCCACTCTTTTTTAGATTCTTTTCCCATATAGGTCTTTACAGAGTATTGAGTAGAGTTCCCTGTGCTATAGAGTAGGTCCCTACTAGTTTTCTATTTTATATATAGTAGTGTGTCTATGTCAATCCCAGTCTCGCAATTTATCCCCCCACCCCTTTCCCTCCTGGTTATTTTCATTCTTTTAATGTTCCCCATCCACCTTCCTGTTAGGGAACTCTCTTCTCCTCCCCACTTTACAGATGAGGAAACTGAGGCTCGGAGAGGGGCAGTGACTTGCCCACAGTCACAGAACAAGAACCAGTAGCAGCCAGAGACGGGAGACGGGGTGGGGGTGGGGCTCTGGGATGGGGACCCCACCCAAGGAAGAGGGATAGAGGGGCCTCCATTCAAGAAGATGAAATGAAGACCCAGTTTAGGCAGAGGTGGGTCTCAGAGGGTCCCTTCTCACCACCCATCCCTAACATGCATCCTGGGTGCACAGAGCCACACACCCATGTGTCAGCTCATGGCTCACGCTGGCTTGTGGGCAAAGGTACACAGGAAAATGCAGGCACACCAGGCACCCACACACACACACATACACACATATTCCTCTTCAGATTCTTCAAAATCAAAGCCCCTGTGAGAACCTAACTCAGCCCAATGGCCTCCCTGCCTCTTCCTGGCTGGGGTCCAGGCCACTCGTGTGAATGTGTGCGTGCGTGTGACGGAAAGACGGAGAAGGGGTAAGACCCACCAGAGGAGCAGAGGCAGACAGACACGGGGAGATGAAGCGGGCAGGAGGCCCTCCCTCTGTCCCCTGGCTGACTTGGCATCATGCCGCGGTCCTCACAATAGGCCCTGGAGAGGAGGACCGTTATGATGGAATTTTCCAGAAGACAAGGTAGGGGCTCAGAGCGGCCTAGGGGTTGCCCAGCTATTCATGGTGCGACTAGGGGCCCCTTTGCAAAATCAGTTCTCCTGGTTTGGGCTGCACACTCTTTATCTTCTTTTTAAGTGGTTTCACATAAAAGTCCGGATCTCCAGCTTCTCTGAGGAAAAAAAAACGGGTGGATCAGGCCAGCTTGAGCTTGCTTTTCCGCCTGGTGACACGTGGCCGTGAGCAGAGGCTGGGGTGGACCAACGTGGCTGGCTGTGGTTGTGTGTGTCCTTTGTTACCCATGTCGCTGTTTCTGCGTGTGCTCGTGTGTTTGTGAATCCGCGGATCTCTGTGGCACGGATCGCGCCTGACCACGGCGTGAGGGTGTGTGAAGGGGAATTCGCGGCCGTGTGTATTTGATGTGGTCGCTCTGTCCCATCTGTGCATCTCCAGCCTGTAAGCGTGTGCCTGGCTGTGTGCGAGACACCTACTTGAATGCGTGTCCTTTTCAGTTCTCCGTGCGTCTCAATGCTGTGTGTGAGCGTGAGTGTGTGAGTGTGCGCGTGACCTGTCCATCTGTGTCCATTGGTGAGGGTCTGTGCCTGTGTCCTGGTGCGTGTTTGTGCTAATGACATCTGTGATCATGGGGGTTGGGGAGACGGGCCGTGGGGTGTCCCTGAGTGGAAAGCCTTGGGTGTTGCTCTCTGGGGTGTGCAACTGTGTGTACAAGGGGGGCCCTGCTCCTGGGGCCTGGGGTCCAGCCTCCTGCCCCTCCCAGCCAGCCCAGTGCATTTTCCCAGGACATCCCAGGCCTGAAACGGAGAGGCATCCTCCTCCCACCTTTCCTCCCTCCCCTCTCCTCCCTCCCCCTCTCACTTCCTTCCCCTTTCTTTCCCTCCCCTTCCCTTCCCTCTCCCCACCTCTCCCTGCTCACTCCCCTCTTCCAGCTCTGCTTGAAAGCAGCAGGGGAGAAGTGGCCGCAGGCTGCCATCAGCTCCAATAGGCTTAAGTGGCCCATTTCCTGGGCCAGCTGTGCGCCCACTGCAGATACCATTAGAGTAATGAGCCCACAGCCCCTCCCCGGCCCCAGCACCCTGGCAACCAAGGAGGGAGTGTCCCCAGATCCGCGGGGCTGCTGTTCCCTGCCTTGTGCACTTAAAGGGGATGGGGGCAGGGAGGTGGGAGGGAGAACCCCAGAGAGAGGCAGAGACAGCGGACAAAGATGCACACAGGGTCAGATGGAGCAGAAAGGCAGAGACAGAGGTGGAGAGGAAGAGAGAAGGAGAACCAGAGACACAGAAGGTCAGAGACAGAGAGAGAGAAGGAGACAGAGGGGAAGAGATGGAGATAAAGACAGACCAAAAGTCCGGCAGGCAGGGAGAGAGGGAAATGAGAAAAAGGGGGAAGAAACTGACAGACACACAGAGTCTCCAAGGGGGAGAGTCCCAGAGGACCAGGAGAGAAAGGGCAGAGAGAGGGAGGGGGTGGGGGAGGAGAGAGATACAGGGGGAAAAAGAGAGGGAAACAGAGAGAGTGACAGAGAGGAGAAAGATGCAAACGACCAGACATAAAAAGAGAAAGTGGTCCAGGCCCGTGAAGAGCCATCAGAAGGGAGATGGGGAGGACAAGAGAGAAAGGCTGGGGGATCCTCCCAGGAAAGGAGGCAGGAGTGGTGATTGGGGAGGAGACCAAAAACAGACTCAGGCAGGGACACAACTGACAGAACCGGCCTAGGACCCCCCCCCACGCCCTACCCCCAAGTTATTTTGGCAGTAAAACCAGTAGCTACAGGTACCCTGTGTTCACTGCGTGCCAGGCCCTGCGCTAAGCTCCGGATGGGACTCATTTTGATCTTTAACTTATTTACCCAGCACCTGCTACATTCCAGGCGCTGTGCTAGACCCTAGGGACACCTTGGCAGCGAAAAAACAGAGGGAAATCTCTGTCCTGGTGGAGCTGATCTTCCAGTGGAAGACGCAAACCAGTAATTCCATAAGAAACAGATAATCAGAGACAGCAGTTACAGTTGGCCAGCCTGGGGGCTTGGAGCATCCCCTTCCTCAATAAGTTGCCCCATGATCTGGCAATTCCACTCCTGTGTATACCCAAGACAAATTACAACATACATCTATGTGAAAATGTATACAGCAGGGTCCATAACAGCATTATTCATAATAGCCAAAAAGTGCAAGCAATCCACACATCTATCAATGGATGAATGGATACACAAAATGTGGTGCACCCGTACGATAGAATATTATTCAGCCTTAAAAAGGAATGAAACACTGATTCATGTGACACATGGAAGAACCCTGAAAACATGACGTTCACTGAAGGAAGCCAGACACAGAAGGACACAGAATCACACACAAACAGAAGGTGTATGATTCCATTTATATGAAACATCCTGAACAGGCAAATCCACAGGGACCAAAAGTGAATTAGTCATTGCCAGGGGCTGGTGGAGGGGGAATGGGGAGGGTCTGCTGATGAGGACGGGTTTTTCTTCTAGGGGAGTGAAAGTGTTCTGAATTAGACTGTGGCGATGGCTGCACAACTCTGTGAATATACTAAAAACGGACAGAATAAAAACAGTACGAATTGGGCTTCCCTGGTGGCGCAGTGGTTGAGAGTCCGCCTGCCGATGCAGGGGACACGGGTTCGTGCCCCGGTCCGGGAAGATCCCACATGCCGCCAAGCGGCTGGGCCCGTGAGCCATGGCCGCTGAGCCTGCGCGTCTGGAGCCTGTGCTCCGCAACGGGAGAGGCCACAACAGTGAGAGGCCCGTGTACCGCAAAATAAAAAAAGGTGACCAGTGCTCTTCAAAATTGTCAAGGTCGTGGAAGACAAGACTGGAGGAGATGAAATGCCATGTGGGAGCCTGGACCAGCATCCTATTAATATTTAATAAGATTAAGTTAATAATTATAATAGGATGAATAATCCAATGATATTAATTCCATTAAGAGGAAAAAATGGTGAAATTTGAATAAGATCTATAGTTCAGTTAAATAGTATTCAATAGGACAATCAGGGAAACTTGAATAAGATCTTAAATTAGTTCATTGTGTTGCATCAATGTTCATTTCCTGCAGTTATCAACAATGTTAAATCAAAAGAAGATGAGTTAGGACTTCCCTGGTGGCTCAGTGGTTAAGAATCTGCCTGCCAATGCAGGGGACACAGGTTGGAGCCCTGGTCCGGGAAGATCCCACATGCTGCAGAGCAACTAAGCCCATGCGCCACAACTACTGAGCCTGTACTCTAGAACCCGTGAGCCACAACTGCTGAGCCCGTGTGCCACAACTACTGAAGCCCATGCGCCTAAAGCCCGTGCTCCGCAACAAGAGAAGCCACTGCAATGAGAAGCCCGTGCACCTCAACAAAGAGTAGCCCCCACTCGCTGCAACTAGAGAAAGCCCACGTGCAGCAATGAAGACCCAATGCAGCCAAAATTTTTAAAAATAAAATAAATAAAAGATGGGTCAAAGGTAGATGGGACTTCTGTGTACTATTTTTGCAACATTTTGTAAGTCTAAAATTATTTCCAAGTAAAATAAACTAAAAGGAAACAAAATGAAACAAAATCTGACTAGACTCCAGCCTCCTGCCAACAGCTGTGTGAGTAATCTCAGAAGCAGCTCCTCTAGCCTTAGTCAAGCCTTCAGATGATGCAGCTCTGGCCAAGAATCTGACTGTAACATCACGAGGGATACTGAGCCAGAACCACCCAGCTAAGAGGCTCTGGACTCCTGGCCCACAGAAGCTGTGAAATAATACATGTTCATTGTTTTAAATGTCTACACTTTGGGGTAATTTGTTATGCAGCAATAGCTGACTGATACAGTAGGAAATGGACCAATACATAGGAAGTGTTTCAAAGGTAGCCTCTAAGAGTTTGGGGACACTTAAATATCCATTTGTAGGGGCTTCCCTGGTGGCGCAGTGGTTGAGAGTCCGCCTGCTGATGCAGGGGACACGGGTTTGTGCCCCGGTCCGGGATGATACCACATGCCACGGGGCGGCTGGGTCCGTGAGCCATGGCCGCTGAGCCTGCGCGTCCGGAGCCTGTGCTCCGCTATGGGAGAGGCCACAACGGTGAGAGGCCCGTGTACCGCAAAAAAAAAAAAAAAAAATCCATTTGTTTGTGGTGGTCCATCTAGAACATGCCTATGGGCAGCTTCAGATCTCAGAGAGAGATCCACTCACTCATTTAACCAACATTTGTTGAGTGCCTACTGTGTACCAGGCACCGTTATAGGAACAGGGACACAGCATGCACAAAGCAAGTAAAAAAAACCACTGCCCTGGTGGAGTTCACACTGTACTGGGGGAGATAGTTAAGAAATAGCATCAGTACATAAACTATATCATATTAGATGGTGTTAAATGCTAAGGAGAAAAATGAATCAGGGGACAGGGATGGGGAATATAAGATGGGGTTGTGTGAAAATTCTTAGATAAGGTGCCCAAAGAAGGCCTCACTGAGAAGCCAACATCTGAGCAGAGGCTTAAAGAAGTGAGGGAATGAGGCATTTTAAGCAGAGCAAATAGCCAGTGTAAAGACTCTAAACAGAAACATATTTCACACACATGCACATACACACATGATCAATTGGTAACAAACCATTATGCACTTTGCTTTATTCATTTAATAATAACATTCTGAGGTATTTCTCTCTCTGTAAATAAAGAGCTTTCTTGTTGCTTTTACTCACTGTATAATATTTCATTGCGTGGATTTCTCATAACTGATTTAACCAGCTCCCAGTTGATGGGCATTTATGTGGTTTTCACTCTTTTTTTCTATAAACACACAGTGCTGGGAGAGTGTCTTCTATGTGTGTCATGTAGCACATGTGTGGTTCCAGCTGGAGTGTAAATTCTCAGCAGTGGCATTATACAGTCCAAGGACATGCTTATTTGTAATTTTGGTAGATGTCATCAGATTGCCCTCAGGGGAAGTTGTCGTCATGTTTAAACAGCTTTCTTTCAACTGGCGATTACAAATAAAGCTGTTATAAACGTGTATGGACACGTCTTCATATGGACATATGTTTTTATTTCTCTTGGGTAAATATCAAGGAGTGGAATGGCTCCTATGGGAGGTATATGTTTAACATTTATAAAAGCTGCCAAATGGTTTTTCTGAGAGATTGTACCATTTTCTGTTCTCACGGGAAGGTTTTATACAGGAGAGTGACTTTCTCAGGCTGATGTTTCCAAGAGCTCCCTGGGGGCGTGGGAGTGGGGAGGTGGAAGTGTCATAGGGAACCAAGAGGAGACGGAGGCACCATCCAAACAAGTGATGATGTCAGCCTGAACCATAGCCATGGTGGGAGGATGGAGAAGCATTGGGAGGGGGAAGGAGAACCCCTGGCAACTGATAAGAAATGTGACTCAGGGTTGTGCTGAAGGTCTACAGCAGAGATGTGGGGGACTCCTTGACCCCCTTGGGTACCCTGGAAGGAGCTGGATGAGAAGAGGGGAACCAGGTCCTTCCCAGGCTCTTAGGGGCAGTTGGAGCAGCTGGGCTGGGTAGCTGAGCAGCAGGCCATCCCTTCAAGGACTACCCTATGTGCAGCCACCATCATTTCAAGGTGGAACATTTTGGATGGCACAGGCAGGTTTGACTGGCCTTACCTGAGATTCAAAGATGGTACCCCACAAGTCCAGCTCGACCTTCCTGACTCCCATCTCCCCTGCACCAGCTAGACCCAAACTCACTTGCCAGTCCTGCAATTCAGCCCATGTGGAACCCATTCCTTCCCCAGTATATTAGTTATCTGTGGCTGTGTAACAAATTACCCCCAAACATAGAAGCTTCAAAAAATATTTATGATCTTGTTGTTTCTAAGGGTGAGTCCAGGACAGATTCATGGGATGATTCTGGCTAAGAGTTTCTCGTGAGGTTGCAGTCAGATTGTCAGAGAGAGCTAAAGAGTTGACTGGGGTTGGAGAATGGTTCCCTTGCATGGCTGTTGGTAGGATGCTTCAGTTCCTCACCACATGGGCCTCTCCAAGGGGCTGCCTGAGTGTCCTCATGACACGAAAGCTGGTTTTCCCCAGAATGCTTGATCAGAGAGAGAGAGAGATAAAGAGAGAGAGAGCTCTATCGGTCACACAGACCAACCTTGGTATAGTGAGGGAGAAGCCCACCCAAAGGTGTAAATACCAAAAGGTGGGGGTCACTGGGGATCATATTGGAGATTGGCTACCACACCTACCGAATCAGAGGGTTTGACTTCCCTCTTCTGAAACATAGGCTCATCAACATCTATGACATATTAAAGATAAACTCATTTTCCAGGGTGCTAGGGTCTCCTCATTTTGAGCCATTTTCCTGGGGGTCTGCAAAAGGATACCTGTCCTCTTTAGGAATCCTTTGGTTATAAGTAAAAGGAACTCAACTCAAACTGTCTTGAGGAAAAAAATATATAATAAAGGGAACTTGCTGGTTTGTGGAACTAGGAAGAACAAGATTAACTCACCTCGGACATGGATAGATCCAGGGGCTCAAACACCAACATCTCTGTCTTTGAACTCTCCATGCTATCATCCACTCCCCAGACACACACTCGTCTCTCCTAGCAACTCCAGTGGACAAAGAGAATCTTTAACATTAGATCTAGCAAGACAGTCCCAGGGAAGGATCTGATTGGCTCAGCCTGGATCATCTGCCCATCCCTGAACCAATCACTGCAGCCAAGTGGATAGGATATTGGCCAGACTGGGTCACATATCCCACCCTGTGGTTCTGAGAGGGAGGAGTATCTCCAATGATGCCCCCCCCAACCATGTGCCATTTAAAAAAAGAAAATATACCCCAGTCAAGCCTTGAACTGCTACTGATCATAAGGCATGCCCTACCTTCACAGATGTTAAAAAATGCATGGCTTAGAATCAATGAAATGTGTTTTATCACCCCCATTTTACAGGTGAGAAAGCTGAGACACAGAAAGGGTAAGTTGCTGACCCAAGGTCACACAGCTAGGAGGCAGACAAGCCAGGTTTTGAGTCTAGGCTGCATGGTCCAGAGGCCCTGCATCTAACCACAGTCCCATATTCAAAGCTCTCTTGGTCCATGGCCTCTACACAAATATCTTCCACATATTAGGTGAACACAGACATCTTTTCACAGCTTTCCTGTGGCTGCACTGCTCAGAAATGCTTCAGTGTTCCCAAAGCTTGTTCTAACATTCTCAAGTGTGATTCCCTTGTCATTGGAGTGGTTGTCACTTTGAGAGTCCTTAGGGGCTCCCATGTGGTCCAGCAGCCACTGACATTTCTTGGCCTCTTTTTTTTTTTTCCTAAAAGCTTCTCTGGGGGCTTCCTTGGTGGCGCAGTGGTTGAGGGTCCGCCTGCCGATGCAGGGGATACGGGTTCGTGCCCCGGTCTGGGAAGATCCCACGTGCCGCGGAGCAGCTAAGCCCATGAGCCATGGCCGCTGAGCCTGCGCGTCTGGAGCCCGTGCTCCGCAACGGGAGAGGCCGCAGCAGTGAGAGGCCCGTGTACCATAAAAAAATAAAAAAATAATAAAAGCTTCTCTGGATTTGAGGCACTATAGTGTAGTGTTTAAAAGCACCAGCTTTAGAGTCACACTGCCTGGTTCAAATCCCTACCTCAGCTACTTCAGAGCTTGGGTTCTTGGAAAAACTATCTAACCTCTCTGGGCTCAGTTTCCTTATCTGTCAAATGGAGTTGTTGTGAGGACTAAATTAGTTAAGTCATATCAAATGCTTAGAATAGTGCCAGTATCCAGTAGCATTAGACATAGTTTGACTTTGCTAGTATGCCATTATTTTCTTTTTTAAAAAATTGGTGGGTCTTCCCTGGTGGCACAGTGGTTGAGAATCTGCCCGCCAATGCAGGGGACAAGGGTTGGAGCCCTGGTCCGGGAAGATCCCACATGCCGTGGAGCAACTAAGCCCATGCGCCACAACTACTGAGCCTGTGCTCTAGAGCCTGCAAGCCACAACTACTGAGCCTGTGCTCTAGAGCCCACGAGACGCAACTACTGAAGCCTGCACGCCTAGAGCCCATGCTCCGCAGCAAGAGAAGCCACCGCAATGAGAAGCCCACGCACAGCAATGAAGAGTAGCCCCTGCTCACCGCAGCTAGAGAAAGCCCGCATGCAGCAGCAAAGACCCAATGCAGCCAAAAATTAATTAATTAGTTTAAAAAAAAACTGGTATGAGTATCTCATTTCTGGAGAACATTCCCCCTCCCCCATCTCCCAAGTTAGCCATTAATGCTGTCCTCCTAAAATGTCCAGTGTTCTCCCAGGCAGAATTGCACTCCCCTGCCCCCCATGAAGTCAGCTGGGAGACATGAGATTTGCCCTGGACCAAGTAAATGTGAGCTTAAGTGACATGTGCCCTTTCTAGGTGGAAACTTTAATAGCCAGGGCACTACTCATCACTTTGTCTCTTTCCTTCAGCTACAGTGACCAGTAAAGTTTGAGATGGTTGTGACTCCATCAACCTGTATCCTGGAGGAGTACACATACAGCCCTCTGCCAAATCCCAGCAGAGGGGCTAGCACAAGCAAGAAATACATCTCGGGGTTTTGAACCACTGAGATTTGGGGGACGTTTGTTACCGCAGCATAACCTTAGTCTTCCCTAACTGGTACACCCTCGGTTTCTGAAATCTCATTGTTTCCACCACAGAGACAAGCAGAGATTTTGTAGTACCTGATTCAATATGCCATGCCGTAACTGTTGGTATGCCCATACCTAGGACAATAGATGTAATATTGCACCCCAGGACCCTGGCAACATCAGCTACTGTGCACTTCTGCATCCAGAAATTGAGACCAAATTGAGGGCTTGAAAAAATTGTTATCTATGCCACAATCTCCCCTGATGTCTGTACATCTCTCCATCCTTTCTCAGAGCTGGCCCTTCCCAGACCAGTGACATTTTAAGGCTCTATCTCTCAACCATCTTGCTGATGACTCATTTTTTATTCCTGTTCTAGAAGCAGTTCTGCACACAGAGAAATTTTCTCCCATTCCCTCCCCACAACTTTCCTCCGCACCACCCCCACCCACCCGCCCGCCCAGCCACCAGCGGGAAAAGAGCTTCATCTGGCATCCCTGTGTGATCCTGGGCAAGCCCTTCTGTCCCTGTTGGACTCAGTTTACCTTGCTACGGTTCAAGTAACATTTTTCTGTGGGCTATTCTGGCTCTGCTATTCTATCTGGCTCCAGCATTTTTGCTCTTTGCTTTGGTTGAGCTGGGAACATGACCTCATGGAAATCATTTTCCTTAAACTAAATCCTCTGCTTCCTTCTGGATAAAACAGTCATCCATGAAGACTTCACTTTCCTGACCACATCAGTTAGGATTCTTTGGGTTGCAAGTTAACAGAAAACCCATCTCAAACACGTTGTTATTGGTCAACAACAACTGTCAATGAAAACAGCAACAGAAATCGATCCCCCATTCCCTGCCTTTCTATGCCCACCAAAAATGGTACCTGGACGTTCACGCCTCTGTTCATATCACATCACCGCCTTGCTTGCCAAGAAACACAGCACAGATGGGGCAGAAACATAGCCTTTGAATCAAACACTGCATGACTATATTCCCTTAACAGAATTTAATTGCACCCAAAGTTTAGCTTCAAGAGATTCTGAGAAATGTAGTTTCTAGGCTTCCAGCCCCAGCAGTACAGCATGTAGAAGGAGATAGATCCTAGCCTTCCAGATCCCCCATGATACAGACATGTGGATGTGACCATATTAGACCTCCCAGCCCAGCTCAGTTGCCCTTTGAACCCAGTTACGTGAATGAGCCCAGGCAAGAACCACCTGGCCAGACCACAGAATCTTTAGAAATAATAAATTGTTGTTGTTTAAGCCTTTAAGTTTTGGGGTTGTTTGTTATGCAGCAATAGATAACTGATACATTACTGGCCTGTTGAGACAATGCCATTAGTGGACCAATTAATTGATCCATCCTTTTAGGCAAGCAGACAAAGGCTCAACAGAGGCAGCAAAGGCTTAGTTTCTGTCTCTCTCTCCCTCTCTACCTCTAGGTGTCTGTGTCTGTCTCTTTCTCTTTCTCTGTCTCCACCTCTCTGTCTCTCTTTATGTCTCTGCCTCTCTGTCTGTCTCTCTGCTCTGCCTGGCCTCTGTCTCTCTCCCTCTCTTCCTCATTCTCTTTCCACATCTCCATGTCTCTGCTTCCCTCCCTCCCCCCACACCCATTCAACCTGGGACTCTGGGGTCTCAGGAGGAACTCCACAGCAGCAGGTGGTCAGACAACCTGAAACCCAGGGATTAGTTGCTCTGCCCCTCCCTCCCCTGCCAACCCAAGAGATTTGATATCACTGACTTGTCCTCTCCACCTTGATTAAATTTCCTCCTCTTCACCTGTGAAGTCCCCTGCGTTAGCTGATGTGGCCGATTCTGCCCTTCACTCTGCAGGTTCCCAGTCCCCTCCCGGGTCCTCCCGGGTCACCAGACGGCCACATGCATACTAACACCAACTGCACCTGCCTGGGTCCGGCCTGAGCCTCCCCACCTCCCCCTCCCCAGCCCCCAACACACATGCCTGGGTCGTCATCTCCCACCCAGGAGACTTGGGGACATCAACCATGTTCTCAGATAAAAAGCTCACTTAAAAGAAATCATTGGTTTGCTGCTTAGATTGTTTTTCCATTTTTCTCTTCCGTGTTTTGAGGAGACACGAAAATGTATGAAATTCATGTTTCTCATCCTCAGATTTTTAAAGACTTTTTATTTTTTAAATAATTATAGGTTCTACAGGAAGTTGCAAAAATAGCACAGACGGTCTCTTGTACCCTCCTGCCAGCTTCCTCCCCAGTAGTATCATCTTACATAACTCTAGTACATTCTCAAAATCAGGAAACTTACATCGGCACCAACTGCTAGGTAGACCGTGAGTCTTCATTTTTCCGATTTTCACTTTAAGTTCCCCTCGGGTGCACGCAGCTAGGCGTGTGCAGACGCACTTCTGGAGTTGCACACACGTGACATACACATGCACACGGAGACACACCTGCATCCATGGGCAAGAGTCGCTCGCACAGCGTTGCACGCACACATACGTGCAAGCCAGTTCAGATGCCTTCACAGGTGCACACATACCCAGCTGATCGATCACACAAGTGCATGGAAAGGGACACTTGAACATACATGGGACTCTGCACACCTATGTAAAAGTGCACCTCACACAGTCACACCCATGTGCAACACATGCACAGCCACACAGCTGCAAGTCACTCACACACACACATTCAGGCACCTGTGCAAAAGTGCACAGCCACACCCATGCATGCATACGCACACACACACACATATGCACACAGAGGCAAACACACTGCCTTGCCTACACAATAACCCATGCTGGAAAAATCCACACAGCAAATTATTAATATCCTCAGCAGCCCCCCTCCTAAGTCATTCTAGTCACCATGGTTTCAGGAGGACATTGTCTGCATTCGCCAGTTTCCCTCCCTCTCTCTCTCTCTCTCTCTCTCTCTCTCTCTCTTCCTCCCCACCCCTATTTAAAGAAAACATTTGCTACCTTGGTATAAGTTTTACTGGCTTTGGATTTAACAGACATAGACATATAGTCAAAGTTCTAGAAGGGGAGAAAGGAGGCTGTACCGAGATCTGCAATTTTAACCTTCACATACCCCACCCTGTAATCTGTCCCCTACAGACCTGGTCCTCATCAAGACTCACCACCATCCATCCTGCCAGGGTCTTGGGAGTCCCCTCGACACTTCCTGTGCTCCCTACCCAATTCCCACCTCCCCACACCCAGCTTAGTCTCAGCCATATTCAAAAGCAGGACCCTTCCAGTGACATCCCGAACGAGGATCCCTCTCACTCACTCTGCTCCACACCGACCGGGTTGCAGTGCCTAGAACGGGTCTTGTTCCCTCACACCTCAGGGCCTTTGCACATGCTGTGCTCACCTCCAGTAACATTTTTTCCTCTCTGGGTCTCTTAGTTGTGCCAATGCACCTTTCTGTCTCAGCCCACACAACCCCTCCATAGAGAAGCCTGCCCTGGTCACCTCATATCACTCTGTACTTTTCTCCAATGCCCTGTGTTAGAATGCTTCCTCGTTTACTGTCTGTCTCCCTTTCTGGGTTATAAACTCTGTGAGGGCACAGATATTTGTCTGTCTTGTTCATTGCTCATCTAGAACAATGTCGGGCACATGGCAGATGCTCAATAAATACGTGGTGAATAAACAAATGAGAGAAAATTTCCAACCCCCAGGTCACACCACCTGAGAAAAATGAGAATCAGATGGGTCTACGTGATTTTGAACTGATTAGGACAGGAGAAGCCGGGGGGATGGAGATGGTCTTACTCACTTTAAAAGGAATTTTACATTTAGGAACAGAGCAGCTCACATTTTGTAGAAGTGCAATTCATGAACATAGATTTGTGTCCACATAGAAAAAGCTCTGGCAGGGTGTGCTTCAAACTGTCAAGAGAGATGGTACTGAGTGGTGGGGCTAACTGAGACGTGTACTTTCCCTCTTCACATCCTTCTTCAACCTTTTTTACAGACTGCATTTTCAAATTGCACTGTAGTGAATAATGCAGTTATCAACTGCCTTGTAGTTGTAGGTAATAGATAAGTTGTCATTTAAAAAATACTTTAGGGCTGCCCTGGTGGCGCAGTGGTTGAGAGTCCACCTGCCGATGCAGGGGACACGGGTTCGTGCCCCGGTCTGGGAGGATCCCCCATGCCGCGAAGCGGCTGGGCCCGTAAGCCATGGCTGCTGAGCCTGCGCGTCTGAAGCCTGTGCTCCGGAACGGGAGAGGCCACAACAGTGAGAGGCCCGCGTACCGCAAAAAAAAAAAAATACTTTAAAATGATTGTGTTTGCTAATATGGCAGTTCTGCTTCCAACCACTTATCTTGAGGAAATAAACGTGAACCTGTACAAAGAATGAGTCCCGAAGAGCTCTGTCACAAATGTGCTTTAGCCCTAAACTGTGAGCAACCAGTAAGTATGTCCAATGATGAGGCTCTTACTTAAACGGTGGGGCAGCTGTATCAGAAAATATAACGGAGGAATTTCAAGATACAAAAAGATTTTCCTATCTGTTATATGAAATACTGTGCTAAATTATTCCATTTTTGTAAATATACAAATGAGAATACAGATATATCGGGGGGAGGATATTAAAAACTGCTAGCAGCAATTCCCTCTGCATGGGGTAGTCGTGGGTGACTTTTATTTACTTTTTTGTCTTTCTCTAACCTTTATCAGCAGGTAATATGCACTCACATAATAAGAAAAAGACAGGAAGTAAGACAGTTTCTGAAAAGATGAAATGAACCCCTTTCCATCGACACAGATCTGGGTTCCTCCCCCTCAGTACTAATGACATTTGAGGCCAGATCAGTCTTGCTTTCGGGGGTGGTCCTGCACATTGCAGGATGTTCGGCAGCATCCCTGGCCTCTACCCATTATATACCAGCAGCACCTCCATCTAAAGATGTCTCCAGACATTGACAAATGTCCCCTGGGGGAGCAAACGTCCCAACCCAGATGACTGCCACTGACTGACTGACTGTATGCTCGCCCACCCACACACTCTCCCTGTTTCTTGGGTCCCTGAGCTGGCTCTCACAGGTGAGCTGGGACACTGCAAGGGACAAGAGTGACACAGGGATTATCGGGCTCCGTCCTCATCTGCGAGGCCTTGCTCCCAAGTCCCTCACCTGACCGGGGCCTCCCAGCAGCTGCCCTGAGCTGAAACCTGAGCCCCTTTTCTCACGGCCGAGGCTGGCAACAGAGGCTGGGTGGGCAGGCGCACCCGGACCCATGGAGACACAGCTGATGAGCCAGGGGTGGAGCTCTGGGGGCCCAGCGGGCTGAGCAGCAAGCAGAGTGTCTGACCACACCTCGGGAAGTCTTACCCCTGTGAAACCAGAGACCCTTAGATTCTTAGAATGGGACTTTATATTCCTCGGCATCGTTCAACCCTTGGTTGAGTAGATGTGGAGGGCTTGGTCACTTAATCATGGATTGCTTCAATCATCATTATGCTTCAAAATCACTTATCACAGATCAGTGGTCCTCACTCCAGTGGGGCAGCGGGGTCCTTCCTTCCCAGAGGACACTGGGCAAGGTCTGGAGACATCTGTGGCTGTCATGACTGGAGGGGCTCCTGGCATCAAGTGGGCGGGAGCCAGGGCTGCTGCTCAGCACCCTAAAGTGCACTGGATGGACCCACCACAGAGAATGATCCGGCCCCAAGTACGGAGGTTGGGAGACCCTGACCTAGATTCACACAATAATAAAAATCACAAGTTAACTTTGTTTATCACGCATTCGGTATCTACCAGTCTCGCCATGGGAAGTCCCACTGAATTCTCCGAACCCCCATAAGTGGTAAAGACTAACATTGGCCATGTTTTCCACGTGAGGAAAGTGAAGCCCAGAGAGGGAAAGTGTCCAGTGCAAGGGCACACAGCGAGTGAATGACAGAGCCGGATGTTCGGCCGGGAACGGCTGGCAATCTCAAAGCAACACTACAGCCCATCTACTTGATGGTTTCACTACACAACTAGGAAGTCCCATTTGCTGTATGATGCCAGCACCTGGCATGCAGTAGACACTCAATAAATGCTTGTTGGATGAATGAAATGAATTAGACAGACCATCAGACAAAGTCAAAGCAAAACCATCTACAGAACAACTTTTCTGCTCTCTTCAAATGTCATGGAAGGCAACGACAGCTTGTTGAGACAGGAACACCAAATGCAACATGTGATTCTGACTACATCCCAGATCGGAAAAGAAAAGAGGTCTAATGAACACAATGCTGACTGTTGGAGAAATTTGAATATGGATTACATATGGGATAATAACATTGACTCAATATTAAATTTCATGAATTCATTGTATGATTATGTAAGAGGACAGCCTTTTTCTTAGAGGTGCCAAACCCCTTAACGGGCTCGGTGACAATGACAGGATATATATATATTAAAACGTGAATAACAAAATGTGAAGTGGAGTGATGGGTAGCCAAGAGGTCATGGTACTAGTCTTATAAACTGTTTTTTTTTTTTTTGGCTGCGTTGGGTCTTCTCTGCTGTGTGCAGACTTTTCTCTGGTTGCGGCGAGCGGGGGCTACTCTTTGTCGTGGTGCCCGGGCTTCTCATTGCGGTGGCTTCTCTTGTTGCGGAGCAGGGGCTCTAGGCGTGCGGGCTTCAGTAGTTGTGGCTCACGGGCTCTAGAGCACAGGCTCAGTAGTTGTGGCGCACGGGTTTAGTTGCTCCACGGCATGTGGGATCTTCCCGGACCAGGGCTCGAACCGTGTCCCCTGCATTGGCAGGTGGATTCTCAACCACTGCACCACCAGCGAAGTCCCTAGTCTTGTAAACTTTGATATTCATTTCAAAATAAAAAGCTAAAAACCAATATATGGAACTACTCAGCAGTTAAAAGAAACAAATTACTGATAACACCAACAACTTGAATGAATCTTCAGAGAATTATGTTGAATGAAAAAAAGCCATTCCCAAAAGCTTACATGTTGGATGCATCCCTTTATGGGATCTTCTTGACATGACAAAACTGGAGAAATGGAGGATGGATTAGTGGTTGCCCGGGGTTAACAGGGTGGAGTAGGAGGACACTGGGTGTGGCTTTAAAAGGTGAACAGGAGGGACCCCCGCAGTGACAGAAATGTTCAGTGTCAATATTCCCGACGTGCATCAATAGTTTTGCAAGATGTTATCATTGGGTAGATGATACACTGGATCCTCCCGTGTTCTTAGAAATGCATATGAATCTACAATTATCTCAAAACTTTCGTAAAAGATATATAATATTGTCTAAAATTTTCTGGGCACTTATCATGCCCCCAGCACTGGTTAAGCATGTGACATGTGGGTTTAAAGAAAGATACTCACCACAACCTGTCAGGGGGATCCTATCACTGCCTCCATTTTACATAAGCAGAAACCATTTCTGAGGCATAATGAGAGTTTTTTGAGCAGAAGGAAAGCATATCAGCATCTCTGGGGGCATGTGAGGGGAGAGGCGAAGGCTTACAAAAGATAATTACCATCATGGTCACTGTCATTTCTTGAGTGATAACTATAGGCCTGCCACCGTTTATGTGCCCTCCCTGTTGTTAACTCTTTTATCCTCACTACATCCTAAGGGTGTTGATGCTATTAGCAGCTCTGTGTTGCAGATGAGCAAACTGAGGCATGGAATTTATCTTGAGGGAAATAGGGAGCCACGGAAGAGGTTAGAGCAGGGGAAGTACATGGTCAAACTTGCTGCCAGGCTGCATGCGTTGGGTGACTCTTACCACAGAGACTTTTCTCCTGCCCATGAGGGTCAGCTCATTCTTCTTTGTCCCAATGCCTGGGTTCCTGAGGCACTGTTTATAGTGAACTGGTGAGGTTTGAGGGTTGGTAGCACTCCGATTTACTGCCGGGGAACACCTCCTTCCCTAGGTCCTGGGTCTTGGATGGGCTGTCAATTCACACATCCCACTCAGTCAGGGGACAGTTTCATGACTTTGAGACAATTGGTGGAACTTTCTCAGAATGTTCCACCTGAGTGGGAGGAGGTCAAGATGAATAATACCTTTGCTACAGGCTCAACCGTGGTAACTGAAGCTCCCTCAAGGGGACATCCATTGGGTCTTGCTCTCCAGATCCCCAGAACTGCCCCGGGTCCTATATTCAGCTAATCCTGTGAACAACCCAATTCTTCTGTAAGGCTCATTGGTATGGCTTCTGTTGCCGGCAACCAGAGTTCCTCCATTGAAACTCCAACTGGAAGAAAAAAACACTCCTGTGTTTCCTCTCTATGACTGCTCTTAATACTTCAATTCTGACATCAAAATATGTAGGCTATTCCCCCACACAAAACAGTTCTCAGACACCAGCTGGGTACCCTGAATTCAACTCAATTCTGACACTACAAACCCTGAGATAGCATCAGATCCCACAGGTTAAGGACCCAGTCCCGCAAGACTGCTCCCACTTCAGATGCCAATCACAAGCCCAGGCCATCACCTGTGCCTCTGACTGACCAGCTATAAATGGGAGGCTCCCTTGATACCTTCCTCGGGTTGGAAAATTTGCTGGAATGGCTCACAGAACTCAGGAAAACAGTTTACTAGATTACACAATTATAAAAGAATACAACTCAGGGCTTCCCTGGTGGCGCAGTGGTTGAGAGTCCGCCTGCCGATGCAGGGGACACGAGTTCGTGCCCCGGTCCGGGAAGATCCCACATGCCGCGGAGCGGCTGGGCCCATGAGCCATGGCCGCTAAGCCTGCGCGTCCGGAGCCTGTGCTCCGCAACGGGAGAGGCCACAACAGTGAGAGGCCCGCATACCGCAAAAAAAAAAGGCAAGGTATGAGGAAAGGGACGGAGATTCTATGCCCTCTCTGAGTGTGCCACCCTGCCAGCACCTCCATGCGGTCATCAACCTGGAAGTTCTCCAAACCCATACTTTAAGGGATTTTTATGGAGGTTTCATTATGTAGGCAAAACTGATTAAATCATTGGCTATTGGATAACAAACAACACCCATTTCATCTTTATTGCTCTTATCACTTAGGAAATTCCAAGGGTTTTAGGAGCTCTGTGCCAGGAACGGAGAAAAAGTTCAAATATATCTATACCTGTATCTATATCTATCCTATTATAAATCACAATATCATACCACTCCAAGCTCTTCCAACCACTTTCCTCTCTGCTTTTCACTCCTATAATCCTCTTGCTATCCTGCCCCATGACCCCAAAGCTTTGGGGTAAGCCTGTAACTCTCATTTCATAACCAACACATTGATTGATTGAGTTCCTCAGTCCTTAATCGCTCTTTGTCCTTCAAGCCTCTCAAACTCACCTGGCAAGACCTTGCTACAGAATGCACCCAACTGTCACACCCTGTTAGAATTTAGAAAAAAGAAAATAGCAAGTGATGTTGAGGATGTGGAGAAGTTGGACCCCTTGCAAACTCTTGGTGGGAATATAAAATGGTACAGCCACTGCGGAAAACTGTATGAACAGTATGTAGGTTCTCCAGAAAGCTAAACATATAACTACCATATGATTCAGCCATCCTACTTCTGGGTCTTTATCCGAAAGAACTGCAAGCGGAGTCTCAAAGAGATATTATCACACCCATGTTCATAGCAGCATTATTCACAGTAGTCAAGAGGTGACAGCAACCCAAATGTTCATTGACAGATAAATGGATAAACAAAATGTGAGCCATCCATAAAATGGAATATTATTCAGCCTTTTAAAAGGAAGGAAATTCTGACACACACTACAACATGGATGAACCTTGAAAATATTAGCCTAGAAAATAAACCAGACACAAAAGAATATTGTAAGATTCCACTTACATGAGGTACCTATAATAGTCAAATTCATAGAGACAAAGTAGATTAGGGGTTACCAGGGACTGAGGGGAAGGGAGAATGGGGAGCTTTTGCTTTAATGGACATGGAGTTTCTGTCTGGGGTGATGAAAAAGTTTTGGAAATAGTGGTGATGGCTGCACAGCATTTTGAACGTACTCAATGCCGCTGAAATGTACACTTAAAGTGGTTAAAATGGCAGATTTTGTGTTATACATACTTTACCACAATAAGTAAGTGCACACACACTAAGTAATGGGATGTCATCTCCATGATTAGGTTATAAAAGACTGTGACCTCCATCTTGCTAGGAGACTACTGTCTCCTGGGCTAATATGCTTTATTTTTAAGTTATTTTTATTTTTATTATTATTATTTTGGCCACGCTGTGCAGCTTGCAGGATCTTAGTTCCCTGAGCAGGGATTGAACTTTCACCCTTGGCAGTGAAAGCGCGGAGCCCTAACCATTGGACCGCCAGGGAATTCCCACCATGGGCTAATATACTTTAATGAAGCAATCCACAATGTTGGAGAGACCCGCAAGGCAAAGAACTGACAGCCACCTCCAGCAACAGCCCTGTAGGAACTGAGTCCTACCATGAACCACATGAGGTTGGAAGTAGATCCTTCCCCAGCCAGATCTCAGATGAGACCACAGCCCTGCCCAACACCTTGAATTCAGCCAGAAAGGCTCTAAGGCAGAGCACCCAGCTAAGTCACATCCAAACTTCTGACCCACAGACACTGTGAGATGATAAATATTGTTGTTCTCAGCCACTAAGTTTTGGGGTAATTTGTTACACAGCAATAGCTAACATACTATTATCATTATTATTACTATTATTACTGGCTTACGTTTTATAAAGTGAATTAAGTATGTGGGCTTTAATAGACACACCTTTGAAGCGTGGAGTACCTTCCTCCTGGCTAGATGTTTGCCCTATTCTGAGCCTCAGTTTCTTCATATGTAAAATGGGAATAACTTAGGAGTGTAATGAGGATGAAATGCAGGTACACTGCTTAGCTGAGGCTCTCTACGTGGGAGCTGTCAGGTGCAGGGGCTCCTGTGATGAGGATGATGACTGGGGGCACAGGGACTGTCTCATCTCTGCCTTGTCTAGTGTTGCCCCATCTGAACACAGGCTCTGAGGTTGGTGGGCTTTCAGCAACTGTTTGTCAATGCTAGATCTGTGCCCCTCCGTTCTGCCTGTATACCCTGTCTGCGCATGGGGGAGTTCCTGGCAAGGGACTCTTCTGCGTGTGCCCCCGGCTCCATCTGCGACCCTGAATCTGCTGTGTCTACCTTCACAGATGACACGTCCACGGGGGACCAAGGGCGATTGGGCTGCGGGGGATGGGCTTGGGGAGAGCTGGGGGAGGGAGGCAGCTCGCCTCGCTCACCGGATCCCCCCTCCTCGCCTCCTGCGAGTCTCGAGACCCTCAGCACAGCCACTTCTCCCCGGCACTTGGCAGAGAGGACACGCGGCAGGCGTTGCCCTGGCAACGCCGGGATGCCCAGCAACAAGTCCACGGCGCGTGTCACGTGCCCGGGGCAGACCAATCCGAGCGCCCGCCCGGAAGCAGGTCAGTCTGGGCCAAAGTCCGCCTCCCTCCCTCCTCCCTCCTTCCCCCGCCGCCAGCAGCTCGGAGCTAATTACCGTAATTGCTGTAGGAGAGCTCCCGGATGCGAGGGGGCTGGGACTGGGGGCTGGGCAGGCCCCGAGGGGTTGAGCAGGGAGGGCACGGAAGCAGGACCCTCTTACTCCAGCAGCCTCGCCTTTGCTTCCATAACCGCCATCAAAGCGCTCATTAAGCGCCTACTGTGTACACCTACTGTAGGGGAGGAGAGTCGGCGCGCTTGCGGCAGGGTTGGAGATACTCGTGCTTGGGTATTTCTGGGTTTGGGGGCGCGAATCAGATCGATGGGTTTGATTCCTAAGATTCGTGGTCTCAGAGGAACTGTTCAATCGCTGTTGGCTTTATTGAATCACACACACACACCTCCCCCCAACCAGCCCTCCCAGTCCGCTGAGTCTCGATTTCCGCCTGTACGAAAAATAAGGAAAATACGCTCTTGAAGGGATTGTATAAAGGCTTAGCTCTGGATATAGGGGTTCGAATCCCATTTCGGCCTTTTACCGTAGCGTGACTCTGAGTCCCTTAACTTCTCTGAGCCTCTGATTCCTCATTAGTTAAAAAACAAATCGGGAGATCTCAATATCTATTCGTGGGAGTTGTATTTATTGAGAGAACGTATGTGAGGCACAATAGTAGGCATTCAGTAAACAGAAGCTAATCATCGTCATTGTCCCAGCTCTCAGTTATGGGCTGTGAGACCTCCCAAGTGTCATTTAATGGCTCCGAACTCAGTTTCTTCCATAGATAAAATGAAGGGATTAGATAAGGGGCCTCTGCCAAGTTGGCTGTCACTTGCGTTTGTTTCCTTGAATTTTTTTTTTTTTTTAAAGAGCCTAAATCGGGGGCTTTCACGTGAAACTCTCCTGTGGGCATTTGAGTTTTCCATCCTTCGACTGGCTGATCTCTTAAATTCCTTCCAGTTCTTTGCTTTGTTCATACTTTCATCAACAAACATTAATTGAGCACCTACTGTGTACTGAGCCACGCTGTGGGTCTGAATGCTCAGCCTCATAACAGAGAACATAGGCTCCAAGGACTATATATATCATTGACCACAGGATGTGGCCCAGGATCTGAGTGGACAGGAGGGCATATCTGGCCTGCTTTCAGTTTCTCCAGGGCTGGTTCCCACCTCCAGCCTCATACGTGCTGTTCCCTCTGCCTGGACAGCTCTTTCCGCTGACTGACTCTCACCTTTCCTGTCCCGGTACAAATAGCCCAGCCTCAAAGAGGCCTCCCTGATACACGCACTTTTCTCCGCCTCAGCTACGGATGTGCTGGCCTCCACCACTGTGACTGTCAGGAATACTGTTCCTGTCCCCTCCTCTGAATTCTGTTCCTGTCCCCTTCTCTGCCACTAGGATAAGCAGTCAGAGGAAGGACAGTTGCAGGGGAGGGTTGTACCGGAAATTTTATCAATGCTGTTTCTGAAGCATGTCCGAAAGCTTAGAAGGGAGAACATGGCGTTCATTCAGGGTCCTTCCAGGACTCAGGGCTGGAGAGGAAACCAGGTCTATACAGACTGGCAGCTTGGCAGCTCAAGAATCACCCTTCACAGACCGGGGGCTGGTCCCACTCGGGACACAGACACCAACCACGGAATGTGGCTACACATGGGGACTCTGGTTTCAAATGGCAGCCCTCTCCTCTTCCCTGCTCTGGTGTGGTTGGGCAAGTGTCTCAACCTCTCTGTGCCTGCTTCTGTCTCTGGGAAAGGGTGCTAATAGCAGGGAGCTAGGGATGTTAATGTGAGGATATGATGAGGTAGAGAGATCCCACACCTAGTGGGTGCTCAATAAACAGAAAATTGGTTTTGAAAACAGGTAGATACTGAGAGAGGAGGCATTCAAGGGAGCGTCAGGATGGCATGGGAGGAGACATCCAGCCCCAGCCAACCACCCTCTCTTGGTATAACATTAAGCTAGCAATCTGGCCTCTCTGTGCTTCCCTTTCCCCTTACCTTTCAAACAGGAACAAAACTCCAAGTTCTGGCCTCCTGGAGAGCAAGGGTGTAAGATCAGAGCAGATAACCTCAGAAGGGTTCTGGAAGGTTCTGGAATGCCCCAACCTGGTACCCACAGCATCACTCACAAATATCTATTGGGGCCCAATGTGTTCCAGACACTGCGTTTGGTGCTAGGACTGAAAGGAACTATGGTAGAGCCAAGGAAAAGAGCATCCAAGAGAGGGGTGGGAAAGCGGATTCTAATCTTGGCTGGGTCCCTGACATGCTGTGTGAGCTTGAGAAAGTTGCTTTCCCTCTCTGGGCCTCATCAAAAGGAGGGGGGTGGTCTTTGTAATAGGAAGACCTCCTTTCAGATCCCTCCTCTGCTCCCTACTTGCTGCGTGTCCTTGGGGGAATCTCTCCACTTCTCTGGGCCTCGGTTTCCACATCTGAAAAATGGGATTCAGTTATTCTGCAGTGGCTGTGAGGAGTAAATGAGATCATTCATTCACTCAATGGCTATCAATGCCGAGCACTGGGAAATACAGTGGGGATTAAAATGGGCAAGATCCTTGTCCTTTTAAAGCTCTAAGCTTATAGCTAATGACAGATAATTAAGCATTAGTATCATCATAATTATATTATGCATAAAGCTCTCCAGTATGTACTTATTACATATAAAGTGGCAGTGTTTGGCACAAAATAGATGTTCAGGAAACACTAAGTCATATTACTGCAATAGTTCCAGGACACACACTGCAAGATGCTCCCCTCTGTCACAGGGTCTGAAGTGTTAAATTGCCTGACCTTTGGGGTGATTCTCCCTCAGGACTGAGACCTTCATTAGGGATTCCCTGGCGGCCTCAGGTGGGGAGGGCAACCTGTGTGTGGTCCTGTTTGTGCGCTCTGCCCCTTCTGGGTAAACGCCTCCATTAATCTCCCCCTGCCTGGGCTTGAGGGTCAGGTTTCAGGGCTCCAGGCAGATGTTGTCCAGAGTAGCCCTGTTTCCTTAATCCTTGGGGCTCCAGGAACTGTCCTTAGAAGAGAGAACAACAGGCCTGCTGAGGCCACCATCTGTGCATTCTCGATTTGTAAATGCTCATGAGGGTGGCAGGAAGGAGGTCTCTATAGTAACGGCTGAGGAAGGGGCTGCGTGTGTGTGCCTCTGTGTGTGTGTGTGTGTGTGTGTGTGTGTGTAAGGCAGGGGACAGGGAGGAAGAATCATCCCAGACCCTTAACTCTCACTCCTAAACCTTTATTTCTGCCGTGATGAGCTATTAATTAATACTCACTGCTGGCTTATTATCCCCAGAGATAATTAGCTACTATTCCTAAATGGAGTCTCCTGGGGAACATTTTCTAAAGAGATTCATTCATTTCTGCCCACCTGCACCTGCCTGGGATACAGGCAAATGTTGCAGATCCTGGGGACCCAGGGAGAGAAAAATGAACAAAGGGGACTCTCCGTGAAGCTGAGATTCCCAGCGAGATGACAAGGGCAGAGTTCGAATTAGCAAGGGCACCGTAAGTGATTTTTTTTTTTTTTTTTTCTCGTAAGTGATTTTTTTTTTTTTTTTTTTTTTCTTTTTCTTTGCGGTACATGGGCCTCTCACCGTTGTGGCCTCTCCCGCTGCAGAGCACAGGCTCCGGACGCGCAGGCCCAGCGGCCATGGCTCACGGGCCCAGCCGCTCCACGGCATGTGGGATCCTCCCGGACCGGGGCACGAACCCGCGTCCCCTGCATCGGCAGGCGGACCCTCAACCACTGCGCCACCAGGGAAGCCCCCGTAAGTGATTTTTAAATGCCAGCTATGATGATTCTATTCTGGAAGGTGGAATGGAGCCTCCTAAGGTGCCAGTGTTTGCAAGAGAAAGTCACCCCATCTGATTAAATGGACCAGTCAGACCCAAAGGCAGGCACAACGGGGCAAAAGGAGGAAAGATTCTGCAACCAGTGGTCCTGACTCCAAATGTGCCAAGTCCAGATTCTTTCCCAGCCTTTGCACATGCTGTTCCTGCTGTCAAGAACACACTTCCTGCAACTTCACCCAGCTCACTCCTCCTCAGCCTAAGGTCTCAGTTTAGACAATGCTGCATCCTCCAGGAAGCCCTCCTTGATTTACCCCTCCTTCCTCGACCTGGATGGGGGCAGGTGACTCCCTTGGGTTCCCACAGTGCCCCAAATCTCCTCCATCACAGCTTTGTTCACTGGGAACTGTAATAGCCTGGGACTGTCTATCTCTCTTACTATACATTTTGTCAAAGACTATGTCTTGTTCCTGGGCTTCGCTGGTGGCTCGGTGGTTAAGAATCTGCCTGCCAATGCAGGAGACACAGGTTCGAGCCCTGGTCTGGGACGATCCCACATGCTGCGGAGCAACTAAGCCCGTGCGCCACAATTACTGAGCCTGTACTCTAGAGCCCACAAACCACAACTACTGAGCTTGCGTGCCACAACTACTGAGCCCACGCGCCACAACTACTGAAGCCCGTGCACCTAGAGCCCATACTCCCGCAACAAGAAGCTCCCACAATGAGAAGCCCTCGCACAGCAACGAAGAGTAGCTCCCGCTCGCCGCAACTAGAAAAAGCCCGCGTGCAGCAACGAAGACCCAACGCAGCCAAAAATAAGTATATATATATATATATATATATATATATTTTTTTTTTTAAAGACCCAATACAGCCAAAAATAATTAATTTTTTAAAAGACTATGTCTTGTTCTTCTATACATACTATTAAGTGAAAAAGAGCATTTTGCAAGGTATGAATAGAATGCTTCCTTATGTATTAAAAAAAAGGAAGAGAAGACAATGCATACTTATTAGGTGGCTGAAAAAGAAACTGACAATACCAAGTGCTGACGAAGATGTGGAGCAATTGGAACTTCCATCCACTGCTCACAGAAAGGCCAAACAGTGTGGCCACTTTGGGGAAAAAAATTGGCAATTTCTCTTTTTTAAAAATATTTATTTATGTGGTTGCATCGGATCTTAGTTGTGGCATGCAGGATCTAGTTCCCTGACCAGGGATGGAACCTGGGCTCCCTGCATTGGGAGCACAGAGTCTTAGCCACTGGACCACTAGGGAAGTCCCTTGGCAATTTCTTATAAAGTCAAACTTACCAGGTCACCCAGCCATCCCACTCCTAGGTATTTACCCTACAGAAATGAAAACATACTGTCCACACAAACACCTGTACGTGAATGTTTAGAGTAGCTTTATTCATTAACTCCAAAACCTAGAGATGTCCCTGAACCCATCGCCCCTGCACTGGTGAATGGTTAGGGAAACTGTGCTCCATCCACATAGTGGGATGCTACTCAGTAATAAAAAAGGAGCTGATTCCCAACATACACAACAACATGGATGAATCTCCGACGTATTATGCTGGTGAAAGAAACCAGTCACAGAAAGTTGCACACCATGTTATTCCTTTTTTTTTCTTTTTTTTTTTTGCAGCATCCCCCCATCCCCCTTATGTGATTCCATTTAAATGACGTTCTGGAAGAGGCAAAATTGTGATGATGGATATCAGTTACCAGGAATTATGGGTGGGGGAGGGGATAGACTACACACTCCCACGCCTAATTAGGGGGCAGTGGGAACTTTGGGGGATGATGGAACTGTTCTGCATCTTGATTACGGTGTTGGGTACATGACTCTATATTTGTCAAGATTTATAGAACTGGGGACTTCCCTGATGGTCCAGTGGTTAAGACTCTGCACTCCCAATGGAGGGGGCCCGGGTTACATCCCTGCTCAGGGAACTAGATCCCGCATGCCGCAACTAAAGATCTTGCATGCTGCAACTTAAAAGATCCTGCATGTCTCAATGAAGATCTTATACGGGGCAACGAAGATCCTGCGTGCTGCAACTAAGACCCGGTACAGCCAAAAAAAAAAAAAAAAAAGAAAGAAAGAAAGAAAGAAAAAGATTTATAGAACTGTACACCTAAAATTTATAGAACTATATACCTAAAAATGTGAATGTTACTGTCTATAAATTATACCTTAATATGTCTGCTTTATGAATTCTTTAAAAGGTTAAAAACATAAAAGGTGTGTGTGTAGGATGATGTATAAATTCGAATATGCATACAGGACCTCTGGAAGGGAACAGGGAACAGAATGGACATTGACAAGAACTTAGACCTTAGAGTCAGCAGACCGGGGTCCCCATCCCAGCTCCAGCCCCCGCTCACTGCAGTCTGTGGAGAAGGGGCTTGCCTCTGCCACATCTGTAAAATGGGGCATTTCGTATCTGCTCTGCAGCTTGGAAGAATTGGCAGGAGAATCTCAAAATTCTAGGTGTAAAGACATTCTCTGCTCTCCTGGAGGTATGAGGGGGAACCCCAAAAGAAGGCAATGTTGGGGGAAGTGGTGAGGACCGTGAACTTTGGAACCAAGAGTCAGAGCTGTGTTCAAATCCCAGCTTTGTTGCTTGCTCACTTGCTTTCCAGGTGGCCTTGGGTTAGTTTCTTAGCCTCTCTGGGCCTCAGTTTCCTCATCTGTAAATTGGGGACAACAATGGTATAGGTATCTTACGGGGTCGCCTTAGGAATACTTGGCACGTAGAGTGTTGGGCACAGAGCCCCGCACAGAGTAAAAGCTTGAGCAGGGAGAGAAAGAAAGGGGGAAATGTTTTTCTGTGTTTGTGATCTGCTCCTGTCCTGAGTGACCAGACCCCTGGCCATCTCTCTCCGATTAAATCTATTACCACCCTTGATCATCCTCCAACACATCCATCAGGGCCGGTACCCCTGCCCCCAGGGCTTTTACACCAACTGTCCCTTCAGCCCCACAGTTGTCCTTTAAATTTTCCCACAGTCATCGCCTCCCCACCTTTCAGGTCTCAGCTCAGATGGCCCCACCCCAGAGAGATCTTCCCCAACCTCCAGCCTAAAGCAATGTCCCTCTCACCAGCCAATCCCATTCTACTGTGGGCCTTGGGCCAAATGAGCTGCAACTGTTTTTACAAATAAAGTTTTATTGGCACACAGTCACATTTATCCATTTATATATTCTCCAAGGTTGATTTTGAGCTACAACAGCAGAGGGGAGTAGCCACGAGAGAGACCGGCTGGCCTGCGAAGCTGAAAATATTTACTTTCTGGCCCTTCACAGAAAGTTTGCTGACTCCAGCACTATCACAATCCCCTAGTCTGTTTTTTTCATAGCCGTCATCTCTGTGTGAGGTTATCTTGTTCCTTTGTTTACTTGTTTATTATCTTCTACACTAAATGGAGGCCAAAAATCACATCAGCTGGGTTCCCTGTTGTATTTCCCAGTGCCCGGCACATAGCAGACGTTCAAAAAAAATTTTTGTGTGTGGAGTAAACGAATGCATAAAGTAGGCTTGGGCGGGGGGAACAGATCTGGCCAAATCTTTCCAGAATGTTGGAGGAGGAGGGGGCTTAAGAAATCCTGTAAACAAACTCTTGTTGTAAATAAGGGGGGGGTCAGACCCTGTGTACACTGCACAGCCTTGTAGAAGACAGTGACGGAGCCAGATCTCAGGGTTGAAAGGAAGAGCCTGGGGTCTGAGTCTTCTTGTTACTACAAAGCCCACCCCTCTGCAAAAGAGATGGAAAACGGGACAGTGAAATGCAATGCATAATTTTGAATTGGACCCTGGCTTGGGAAGAAATACCATAAAGGACAGGACTGGGATGACTGGTGAAACTGAAATATGGACTCTGGATTAGACAGTCGTGTTGTAACAACTTTAACTTTTTGGTTGAGATCGTTGCATTAAGTTACATAGCAGACTTGATCTTGGGGAATGCGTGCTGAAGTATTTAGGATGAAGGGGCAGTTGTGTTTGCAATTTACATGATTAGAACAGAGGCAAAGATCTCTATAGAGAAAAAGACAAAGAGAAAGCAAATGTGGCCAAATGTTAACATGGGTGGGTGAATCTAGGTAAAGATGATATGAGAGTTTATTGCCTGGTTCTTGAAACTTTCCTGTGGGTGTGAATTTCTTTTTAAAAAAATAGAAAGTTTTTTTTTTTTTTTAAAGAGGGAAACAAATAAATGAGGCAGCCACCCCCAGGCTGCATTCCTGTTTCTTCCTCTTCCTTTTGTAGCAGGCTCCCTGCTCCTCCTTTGGAGGTGGGAAGCCAGAACTGGCCTCCACATGGGAGGCAGGATGGAAGAATTAAGCCAGAGTGTTTCAGACGAACTCCCACAAGTCACATAGCTGACAGTGAATCTGTTGAGTACCTACTATGTGTTAGGATTCCCTGCAGCTTTTGCACGCATCATTATGGGTTTGATTGAACTTTCCCCCAGTGTGTGTGGATGGGGCTAATCTTTGGTTTGGCACTTTGCTGACAAACGCTAGGTACCTTATCTGATGCTCCTGAATCCATAGGTGATCTACAGGCAGCTCACTTGTGAGGTCAAATTCCACAAAATGAGCAGCTCCTTCATAGGACGTTCATACTAGGGACAGCACAAGCTATGACACAAATCCCTCTATTGTCACACATACTACATTTGAGCATAGTTATAACTTCATGTCTTTACCCCCCCTGAAGGCAAGATGGGTTGCTGAATTCATGTATATGTCCCTGGTGCCTAATACAATAGAAGTCTGTTGAATAAATAAATGAGTGGAATGTCTCAGAAAATAATAAATAGCTACATTATTGGGAAACTTATCATGATCAGATTATTTCTAGTGCCATGCCATGCTGCACTGGAGCCTGAGGCAAAAGGAAAAATTAGTAATGCCGATCCTGTCTTTACTGATAAAGTTTGGTATTTTGTTCGTTGTGGATTTTTTGCAGTAATTCTGATTTCTTAAAACATTGCATTGAAATATTATTTATCTTGATTACTGAGGGGTTTTTTTGTAGCCCCTTAAATTTTGCACCTGAGGACAGTGCCTCCCTCACCCTAGCCCCAGTCCTGATTATTTATTTCAACATGCAATCCACACCATATCATTAATTCCTCATCTCAATGCTCTGAGAAGTTACTACCATCATTGCCATTTCACAACTGAGGAAACTGAATCACAAAGAGGTTTGATTATACCCAAATACCCACAGCAAGGAGGAGAAAAATCTGAGTTTGAACCCAAGTTCTTGTGTTTTTTGGCTCAGACCCTGCTCCATAAAGCAAAACAATACATTAAGTTATGAGTTGGATTCTGAATCAAGGAATCAGAAGATCTAGGCTAGAGTCTCACCTTGGCCCCAGCCTCCTCTAAGCCCTCCAGTCCCACAGACCTCAGTTTCCCTATCTGGAACTGGACTTAAATATTCTGCACGGTGCCGTTTTTACCCCAACACAGTTTACTAGCTTTCTCTCTCCTGATCCAGCAATAGCACAAGCTGGGGATGGGGAGAAGCAGGTACTGGCCAGCGTCCCTGAGCCAACACGGAGTTCAGAGACCTAGGAGGGGGTTGGACCCTGTGGGAAGATCCTGAGGAACACAATGAGCGTTCCCTCCCCCTCCAGAAAACCCCTAACCCAGGTTTTGGGCAGATGCCAGACTTTTATTCTGAAGCTGAGGCCACAACCTATGAGGTAATCTTTGGAATTGCATTCGAGGCGGAGTCCCATTGGCAGGCTGGCGAAGCCCCTCCCTGGGTTCCCGGCGCCCCGCCTCCCCTGAAGCCCATAAAAGCGCAAGTCCCCGCCTAGGCAGCCAGTGGACACCTGCATCTGCCTGCAAGACGGGAAGCAGGTGAGGCACACAGGGGAAGGGCCGAAGCCGCGTGGGGGGAGGGGTGGTCTGAGGGATCCGGGCCCCTGTGAATGGGGCTGGTTTGCAGGTCAGCGCATGAACAGTTTCCCAGAAAGCGACAAAGACTGTGAAGTTTGACGGTCTGGAAAACGGAGACCAACCGCGCTGACTACCTGGGAGGTAAGTTCTGGAAACATGCCACTAGGTGAGAAGCAGGTATGAGTCCTAGTTATTGACCTCTCCGTCTCTCCCCCGCCTTGTGCCGGGAGGCGCACCTGGAAGAGGATCGGAGGGGAAAGAATTGTAGTGGAGGGGAGTTCCCAAGAGGGAGAAGAACAGAGGGGACTAGGGTGAGCTGGGGAAGAAAGGGAAGCAAATCAAGTTTTCTTCAGCACCGAGGTTGAGGACAGCTCTCCGACCAACAAGGAAGGAAACTGCTATTTATTTCAGCACCGAGACTCAGGACAGCGCCGCTCGGGGTCCAGGAAGGGAGCCACAATCTGCTTCAGCACCAGGGCTCCGGACAGCTCCTAGGGGGTTCCCGGAGCCGACTTTATTTCAGGACCAGGACACTGGACAGCTTCCCCGGTACCGGGAAGCCCCTGTCCCCTGACGGGGGAACAGAGGGTGGTCTGAAGTGTCTGACGTTTCTGGAGACTTGACCCTCATTTAATGGATCTTTCAACGAATTGTTTTCCAGATAAGCAGGTGAGATGAAACCGCACACAGAAAAAAATCTGTAATTCCCAACAGGTCAAATGGCCAATCCGTAGGACGGAGTGGGGACAGGCGCCTGCCAAGATGGCATTACTGTGCTCTTTCCAGACTTCTGTGAGAAGCATTGTATCAAGCATGTTACATACATTATATCATGCCATCTTCAGCCCCAGGACATGGGTGTTATTACACTCAGGTGACAGGTGAGGAAACTGAGACCCAGAGAGGGGCAGGGACGTAACAAGCCCAAGGGCTCTCAGCCCAAGGGTGAAGCTGCAAGTCAACCCCACATTTGTCCAACTCCAAATTCCATGTTTCTGATATGGCTGGGTGGGAGTTGGGCCCTTGGAGATCAGACCCTGCCTCTTTCCAGGAGGACCAGGAACGGGAAACAGGGGGCAGTGGAGAACAGGTGATATGGCTTACCTCAGGTGAGGGGAAAGAGCTGGGTGGGGATCTCAGACATGGGGCAGACGGTGGCGAAGACGACTGGAACGGTTGTGGTCTAGTGCTGTGTGGAAGACTAGTGATTTTGTTGTTCTGATGTACTATGACAACAAGTCACAGCTTCCTCATAGCGTGGACTCCCGTCGACCTCTGCCCAAGACGAACAAGCAAGTGTGAGGGCTGGGGGCTCAGGGAGGAATCACTTCCACCCAGGGGTTGGGCTGACTAATTCCACAGAATAAAGGCAGGGGAGGGAAAAGAATAGGGGCATGCACCCCATGAATACACAGCAGTGTGTGGTGTTGGCCATGTCACTCCTATGCCTCCACGGGCCTGGAACTACAAAATATCTGACTCTGAACCCAGGACTCTTACCCATCTCACTACACTTTCCTGGAGGATCAATGAGGGAACAACCTTTGAAGGCCTCCCTAGATCAGGATTCTGGGGAGACTTTTCAATAAAAGTTCTGGGGAATGATTTTTTTTCTCCCCCCACCCTACCATCAGTTCCATGGACCAATTACAGGACACGTGTAAACTTGCGTCTAGTAGGTGGGCTGTGGCATCATCGAGGCTCACCCCCAATTCTCTGTGACACCCTAATCAAGTCACAGACACGACATTCGGCTCAGCCCAGCCTACGAACAGCCTTTGCCTTTGTTGTTCCCTCAGCTTGGAATGGATGCCGTCACCCAGAGTGCCCCACGGCACATTCTGCCTCCTCATCCAAGTCTCATTTCATCAAGGGAAACTTTCTTTGTTGCCTCACCGTTCCCCATGTCAAGTCTACATTATACATTCTCATAGACCCGGGATATCTTCCACCTGGCACTTAGTCTAATTATTTTTGTGTTACTATTTACAGAACTGTCTCCCCCATGATACTGTGAGCTCCATGAGGGCAGAGACTGTTTGTATTTTCACTGCTGAGTCCCCGGCACCCATTCCAGGGCCTGGTACACAGCAGGTGCTCAATAAATATTTGTTGACTCAATAAAGGCATCAGGGAATAAACCAATACATCAATCAATAAATGAATTGATGGTTTCGGCGCACACACGAAGATCCTACTTCTCCTCGGTCTCCTCCACAGAGATACCACAGGGTGATGGTTGCTGCAGGTGTTTATTGGGAAGTATAATTAAATTTGTGGACACTCAAGGGCCGGCCAACCAACTAATGCCCCAGGAGACAGCCAGACTCGTTTAATTAGCAATTATGAGGCATTGATTCCTCATTAGCTCTGGCAACCCCTGACTCCCTCCTCAGCCCCAGACAAACGAAATCTTTCTCTCTCCCGGGAGTACTGCCTCAGTGGGTCCATTAACAAGCAGAGAAGATATGATTACAAGACACCTAAATGCCAGAGGCTCTTCATGAATGAGGAGCGGAGAGAGAGTTCAACATCTGGGTTAAGGCTAACTGTGAGAGACTTTCTGGTATATTTAGAATTGTTCTCTGGGAATGGGAGAGCTTTCAGATACGAAAAGGCACCCAGATACTGCCCTTTAGGGACACCAATGAAAGAGGAGGTTCTGCCCTGGTATTTTTTTTTTTAATCTTATTTATTTATTTATTTTTGGCTGTGTTGGGTCTTCTTTTCTGTGCGAGGGCTTTCTCTAGTTGCGGCGAGCGGGGGCTACTCCTCATCGCGGTGCGCGGGCCTCTCACTGTCGCGGCCTCTCTTGTTGCGGAGCACAGGCTCCAGACGCGCAGGCTCAGTAGTTGTGGCTCACGGGCCTAGTTGCTCCGCGGCATGTGGGACCTCCCAGACCAGGGCTCGAACCCGTGTCCCCTGCATTGGCAGGCAGACTCTCAACCACTGCGCCACCAGGGAAGACCCCTGGTATTTCTATGAATATCTTTCTCTAGGTGTCTCACCATCACTCCAAATTAATAATGTCAAGGTGAACGCCCAATCCACCCAACCCCCAACTTGCCCCTGCCCTCCATGCCCCCATCATGCGGCAGGCTCTCCACATTCCAGAGACCCTCTCCCTCCCCCTCCCCCTCCCATATTCCCCAAGGCAAGTCATTCTCATCAAATCTGTCCTCTTCTCCAGCCCCCTACCTCCATCACTGCCTGGTCGTCTCATAGTCTCTTCCCTCCTCCCCCAAAACACACACACACAGCCAATTCATTCACCACATACAGTGAGGGTTCTTTCTAGAACACAAATCTGATCAAGTCCCACCCTTGCCTTCAACACTTCCAAGACTCCCACTGCCTGCAAGATAAAATTCAAATATTCTCACACAACTTGCATGATCTGGCCCTTCCGTGCTGAGCGTCATTGCCTATCATTTCCCCCACCAGCGACACTCAATAACTAGCTCACTCACGACCATCTCTTGCTTGAATTCTCCAATATTTTTAAAAAAATTTTGGCCACGTCACACGGCATGTGGGATCTTAGCTCCCTGACCAGGGACCGAACCCACAACCCCTGCATTGGAAGCACAGAATCGTAACCACTGGACTGCCAGGGAAGTCCCCGAATTCTCCAATTTTATTTAAAATTTTATTTGTTATTTTTGGCTGTGTTGGGTCTTCATTGCTGCGCGCAGGTTTCTCTAGCTGCGGCGAGCGGGGGCTACTCTTCTACTATTCACTGCGGTGGCCAGGCTTCTCTTGTTGCAGAGCACAGGCTCTAGAGCACGTGGGCTTCAGTAGATGCGGTGCGTGGGCTCAGTAGTTGTGGTGCACGGGCTCAGTTGCTCCGCAGCATGTGGGATCTTCCCGGACCAGGGCTTGAACCCGTGTTCCCTGCATTGGCAGGCGGATTCCTAACCACTGTGCCACCAGGAAAGCCCTCTCCAATTTTATTATGAGGATGATTCCCCTAGGAAAATCATAGGGAATGCACATTCCAGGGCCCTCTCAGTCTCAATAATCCAGAGGTGAGGCAGGCCAAGGAATCTGCATTTTGACCAGCTTCCCCACTGATTGTCATTTAGGGGAATCCTTCGTTTAAAAAAAAAACCCTCCGATCTTTTATTCTCCCATAGACCACTGGGGGGCCGGGAACCTCAGTTAATCTCAGCAGTTTGATCTTTGTACCCACCCCCATGCCCAGCTCAGTGCTAGTACCTAATAAGTATTCAGTTGAGATGTAAATGCTGATGCCTGAACCCCTTCATCAGACACGGGAGCATGGAGGCCACATGCACCTATAAAGAAGAGCCATCACCCTCAGAGGTGCTGTGGACAACTGAACTGAAGGTACAACCCATGGAGCTATCTTATTATTTGGTCAGTGTCCAATTATCTTAACTTGGGAAATCCATGAAAGTAGAGTCTGAGACAAGTCTGGTTTATTTGGAAGGTGGTCCCAAGAAAGCAGAAGTGAAGAAACCAGAGTGAGGCAAAGAAGGAGGGAACATCAGTATATAGGGAGATAGTGGGGTTACTCTAACAAAGTGGAAGTTTATTTTCTTCCCCTTTTTTTTTTTTAAGGCCAGGTAACTTTCTTTTTATTTAATTAATTAATTTATTTATTTATTTATTAATTTATTTATTTATTGCGGTACGCGGGCCTCTCACTGTTGTGGCCTCTCCCACTGCGGAGCACAGGCTCCAGACGCACAGGCTCAGCGGCCATGGCTCACGGGCCCAGCCACTCCACGGCATGTGGGATCTTCCTGGACCGGGGCACGAACCCGTGTCCCCTGCATCGGCAGGCGGACTCTCAACCACTGCGCCACTAGGGAAGCCCTTCTTTTAATTTTAAATAAATTTGGCTGCACTGGGTCTTCATTGTTGGGTCTTCAATTGCTGCACGCAGGCTTTCTCTAGTTGCAAAGAGAGGGGGCTACTCTTCTTTGCGGTGCGCGGGCTTCTCACTGCGGTGGCTTCTCTTGTTGCGGAGCAGGGGCTCTAGGTGCGCAGGCTTCAGTAGTTGTGGTGCACAGGCTCAGCAGTGGTGGCTCACAGGCTCTAAAGTGCAGGCTCAGCAGCTGTGGCACATGGGCTTAGCTGCTCCGTGGCATGTGGGATCTTCCCAGACCAGGTCTCGAACCCATGTCCCCTGCATTGGCAGGTGTATTCTTAACCACTGTGCCACCAGGGAAGTCCCTATTTTCTTCCCTTTGACTCAGCAGTTCTATGCCTGGATCTACACAGAAGGGAAAAGAATATCTATTTCCACAGAGCAAATTTTACAAAAACAGTCACAACAGCTTTGTTGGGAATAGCCAAAAACTAACTGGCAAATGGATAAACAAACTGGTATATCCACACTGTGGGCAAGAAAAAAAAAGAAAGGAACAAACTGATGATACAAGCGGCAGCCTAGATGACTGAAGGTCATGCTGAACAAAAGAAGTTGGACACAAAAGGATACATACTGCATGATTCCATTTATATGGCATTTAAGAACCGGCAGGGAATTCCCTGGCGGTCCTGTGGTTAGGACTCCGCACTTCCACTGCAGGGGGGCACGGGTTGGATCCCTGGCCAGGGAACTAAGATCCCGTAAGCCATGCGGTGTGGCAAACAAACAAACAAACAAAAACTGGCAAAACTAATCTATGTTGATAGAAATCAGAATTTTGGGTGCCCCCGGGGGAGGGTAGGAATCAACTGGAAAGGGGTCCGTGGGAACTGTTTAGGGTTCCGAAAACATTATCCATCTTGATTAGGATAGCGACTATATGGGTGTCTACAATTGTCAAAAATCATTGATCTGTACACTTAAGGTCTATGCATTTTACTATATGAAACATCCAACTTCTCTTTTTTTTTTTTGATTGTGCCAGTTGTGGCTCCCAGGCTCCTTAGTTGTGGCAGTTGGACTCCTTAGTTGTGGCTTGCGGGCTGCTTAGTTGTGGCATGCGAACTCTTAGTTGCTGCATGCATGTGGGATCTAGTTCCCTAACCAGGAATCAAACCCGGGCCCCCTGCATTGGGAGTGCGGAGTCTTAACCACTGCACCACCAGGGAAGTCCCCCCAACTCAACTTCTTTAAGTAAAAAAAAGGTAATACATTTATTTTATGTCACAAAACATACGCAGTTTGTAACTGAGTGTACACAGTTCAGGGCTGGTATGGAGCTCCATGATGGCAGGACCTGGACTCCTTCTATACTGTTGCTCTGCTCTCCTTAGTGTGTCACATTCATCCCCATGGTGTGCTGCGCCATTTGTTAAAATACTGTCTATCTTTTACACCGCCAGATATGCTCAGATAAAAACTGGGGGTTCGGGACTTCCCTGGTGGTCCAGTGGGTAAGAGTCCATGCTCCCAATGCTGAGGGCCTGAGTTCGATCCCTGGTCAGGGAACTAGATCCCACATGCATGCCGTAACTAAGGAACCCACATGCAGCAACTAAAGAGCCTGTGTGCTGCATCTGAGACCTGGCACAGCCTAAATAAATAATAAATAAATATTAAAAAAAAAAAAAAAAAAAAACTGGGGGTTCTAGTGCCAGTGAGAGAAAGAAGGGAAGAACAGTTTTTGAGGACAGCTGGCAATCTCTGCCACAGATATCTCAAACAGTTGTAAATCCACCCAATGTTGCTCACGTTTTCCAAGCCAGTTTCCACCTGAGACCTCCTATAAGCCTGTATATCCAGGCTCATATTTCAAAATAGAGTTGTAAGCTCTTGAAGAGGGAAGGCGTACGAATGGGTAACATGGCAGAGCTAGTGGGCAGAGTTACCTAAAACACACCCATGTCCTGGCGGCTGCTTCAAGACCCTGGAGAGACAGACAAGGACAGAACAAATAAAACAGACAATCCAGCCCACAGTGGCAGCAACACAGTTCCAAAAGGTAAAAGCACTTGTGAGAAGACAGGGGATTTGAAATATGGAGTTATCCACTCCAGGAATGAAATGCCTCAGAGGATCATGGGGGGCATATGAGATTTTGCCTTTGAGGCACTATCTGTGTTGAAAGTTAAAATTAGCCAACTTTGGGCTTCCCTGGTGGCGCAGTGATTAAAAATCAGCCTGCCAACGCAGGGGACGGGTTCGATCCTGGTCCGGGAAGACCCCACATGCCGCGGAGCAACTAAGCCCATGTGCCACAACTACTGAGCCTGCGCTCTAGAGCCCGTGAGCCACAACTACTGAGCCCACGCGTCATAACTACTAAAGCCTGCATGCTCTAGAGCCTGCATGCCGCAACTACTGAGCCTGCGTGCTGCAACTACTGAAGCCTGTGCACCTAGAGCCCGTGCTCCACAAGAGAAGCCACCGCATTGAGAAGCCCGCACGCCACAACGAGGAATAGCCCCTGCTCTTTGTAACCAGAGAGAGCCCACACGCAGCAATGAAGACCCAATGTAGCCAAAAAATAAATTAAAAAAAATAATAATAATAATTAGACAACCTTGGTGGCTGTTTCTTGGCATCATAATAAGTCTTTGTAGGATGGTGAGGGTTAGAGACCCACATGCAATGTTTTGGGCACCAGGAAGGTGGGTGCTAAAATAATTTCTATTCTGTGATGGGCAGTGGGGCAGGGAGATGAAGGGTGCTGAGCAGGGACATTGGTCAAGTGCTTCTCCTCTCTCAGCCTCAGTTTCCCTGTCTGTAAAGTGGGGAGATTATGGCCTCTCTCTTCAGGCTGTTGTAAAGACCAAGGAGATGGTGTATGTATGTGCATGGCACCACAGACAGTAAGTGCTCAGGAAATGATGATGACAAAAGTATAAAGGTGGATAAATAATGGATTGATAGATAGATGAGAAGGAAGGAAGGAAGAAAGGAAGAGAGGGAGGAAGGGAGGGAGGAAAGATGGAAGGAGAGAAGGAAGGGAGGGAGGGACCCATTTCTGAGGCCCTGGACAGAGGCTGATCATTTCCTCTTGAGAAACTGCCTAAGTCCACACCTGGACCACTTCCCTTATCAGCTCTCATACTTAAGGGCCACCACACACCTGCTTTGATTGCCCCAGGGCCAGGAACCAGGCAACTAGGGACAGCCTCATGGTCTTGGAACCCAAGAAATTATTCAAATTAGCCAATCCCAGGAAGCCCGGGAAACCTAGCTAACCGCACTACAGTTCCAGCTTGCTGTTACCCTGTCCAGTGCAAGCCCTGTATCCTCTAGTTTGGAGCTCCAAGTAACATAGAGTTTTGTCTTTCTTCGATCTGAGTGTCACTGTGTGTATCACACCATCAAAAAAACTTGAAATTTTATAAAGCAAATACGCATAACATAAAATTTTTATTTCAACCATTTTAAAGGGACAATTCAGTGGCACTTAGTACATTCACAAAGGTCCAGAACCATCGCCACTACCTACTTCCAGAACATTCCATCACCCCAAAAGAAACCCCATTCCCATTAAGCAGTCACTCCCCATTTCCCTCTTCCCACAGCCCCCAGCAACCATCAGTCTGTTTTCTGTTTCTCTGGATTTGTCTATTCTGGAATTTTCATATAAATGGCATCATACATCACGCATCCCATTGTGTGTGGTTTCTTTCACTGAACATAATGCTTTCAAGGTTCCTCCATGTTGTAGCTGTCAGTGCTTTGTTCCTTTTTCATGGCTGAATAATATTCCATTGCTAGAATATCCTACATTTTCTTTATCCAGACACTGTTTTGATAGCTTTAGCTACATTACCTCCTATAAGGTAGGTACCATCATTATACCTCATTTTATAGGAGAGAAAACTGGGGTCCAGAGAGGTCAAGCAAGTTGTTCAAGGTTGCACAGCTAGTGGGTGGCAGAGTCAGGAGCTGAATTTGGGCACTCTGTGGCCAGGATGTGCATGTTGAACCACTACCTTACACCCCTATCATAGTTTGGTACGCAGAGACAACATGGCAGTTGTGACGTGTCCCTCTGTCATTTCCACAGGGGAGGATGCTAAAGTGCTGACAGGAGCAGAGACTTATGGTTACACAGTGCATTGTCTCCAACCAGTGCTGGAAACAGATGGTGAGGGCAGAACTCAGATGCTTCATCATCCAGGAGCTGCTGTTCAATTGGTGGTCGCCTCCCACCAGGGAGCGTGGGGGTCTGCCAGAGACACGGTTGATTATATCCTGCACCTTAATGGGTCCTTCAAAAGAGAATGGCTTGGGTTTCCATGACAACAGGCAGGCAGCATCACAAGGAGATGGCTGAGTTTCCTCCCCCAACCCACATCTGGCTCCGGAATCTGTCCCCTTCCATCTCTGCCTTTCTGGATCCCGGGAACCCAGCCGGTGCCCAGGCCCAGATCCAAGCAGACAGCCGTGTGGGTGGTCAGTGTTCACACCCCTGGGTACGCTCAGAGCTCCCTCTCTTCGGCCCAGCCCCAGCCCAGTGAGGGAAGGAGGGACAGACGGAAACAGCACACACCAGGCACACGTGCAAAGCAAAGTAGAAGGGACAGGGCACGGTGAAGAGGTGGTCCCAGGGGCCTCCACGTCACCCCAGGTTTCCCAGACATGTATCTAGCCAACCAAGGGGATGGAGAAAGCTCTGAGGTGGAAATGGTTAACAGGGCTCGAAAAGGTGAGACTTATTAACTAACAGTGACCCGACAGGTTACACAGAATATGCTCTTCAGGGCAGAGAAGGGATATTTGACAGACGTCAGAGTAAAGCTTGCCAAGACTCCAACTTATTTCATCAAATTGTCCAGGAAACATTATATATACATTGTATATATATTTTTTTACTTTATATGTTATATGAAGGTATAATATATTTATACATTATATATTATTTTATATATTATTATGTATAATATGTATACATAACATGTAACATAGTATTTATAACACATTATATTTTGTCAAGTTATGTTATAAAATATTATGTATTATATAATATGAATATTATGGATATTATATTTATACACTTACAATATGTTACATGCAAAAACATATACTGTATAGACAACAGTCTATATAATTAGACTATAGAACACAGTAGTGTTTATATAGGGAGAGAGAAAGAGACAGCATGATAAAGCAAATGTGATGAAATGCAACAGTTGAGGAATCTGGGTAAAGAATATGAGAAAATACTTCACCTCTTCTTGCAGCTTTTCTATATGTTTGAAATTATACCAAAATAAAAAGTTACAAGCAAGGCGAGGTTGGCTTAACATTTGAAAAACTAATCAAAGTAGGGACTTCCCTGGGTCCAGTGGTAAAGAATCCGCCTTGCAATGCAGGGGACGCAGGTTCGAACCCTGGTCCCACACGCTGCGGGGCAACTAGGCCCGTGTGCCACAACTACTGAGCTCGCAAGCCTCAACTAGAGAGCCTGCAAGCTGCAAGCTACAGAGGCCATGCGCCCTGGAGCCTGTGCGCCAGAACTAGGGAAGAGCCCGCGCACCAGAACGAAAGGTCCCACATGCCTCAGTGAAGATCCCACATGCCGCAACTGAGACCCGATGCAGCCATAAAGATAAATAAATAATAAATAAATCTTTTTTTCTAAGAAAGAAAACTAATCAAAGTAATTCATTATATGAACAATTAAGTGAAAAAGTACATGATCATCTCAATAAGTGAAGAAAAAACATTTGACAAAATCCAACATCTATTATTGATTTTTTTTAAGTCTCAGGAAACTAGTAATAGAGGGGAATTTTCTCAACCCAATAAAGGATACCTATGAAAACCTACGGTGAACAGTATTTTCTTTGGAAGGAAGAAGCAAAACTGCCTTTATTTGTGGATGACAGGATTGTGTGCTTTAAGTATGTCTAGTTTCCTTTTTTTTTTTTTTTTCCGGACGCACAGGCTCAGCGGCCATGGCTCACGGGCCCAGCCGCTCCGCAGCATGTGGGATCTTCCCGGACCGGGGCACGAACCCGTGTCCCCTGCATCGGCAGGCAGACTCTCAACCACTGCGCCACCAGGGAAGCCCTATGTCTAGTTTCTTGTATGTGAATTTTACCTTAGTAAAGCTGTTTTTTTTAAAAAAAAATTACAGACACAGGAAAACAGTATGGTGATGTTTCCAAAAGTTAAGCACAGAATTACTATGAGCCCACAATTTCACTCCTACCTCTATACCCAAAGAACTGAAACCAGGGACTCAAATTCTTATACACGAATATTTGTTGCAGCACTAGTCACAACAGACAAAAGGTGGAAACGACCCAAGTGTCCACCAATGGATGATTGGATAAACACAATGCGGTCCATCCATATGGCAGAACATTACTCAGCCATGAAAAGGAGAGAAGCCCTGACACTCGCTACAATGTGGATGAACTTTGAAAACATGATGCTCAGTGAGAGAAGCCAGACACAGAAGGCCACGCAGTGTGTGATTCCACTTACATGAAATGTCCAAAACAGGCAACTCCACAGAGACAGAGAGTGCATTCGTGGTTGTCAGGGGTTGGGGAAGGAGGGCGCGGAGTGACTGCTAATGGGGATGGGGTTGTCTTCGAGGCTGATGAAAATATTTTGAAACTAGATAAAGATGACAGTTGCAGAATATTGTGAATACACTAAATGCACGTAATACACTTTAATATGTCAGGGGGTGGTCTTTACAGTTAAGACTTGTGCAATTAAAAAAAAAAGACACTTCACCATAGACAGCTAGGAAAGTAGTGCGGATGACATCTGTTTATTACTCAGCAATGTCTTGTCTTGAGGGAAAAATTAAGAGGACTTTGTTGAAATGTCCTTTGGACACATGTGTTTACCTCTGAATCTCTCATTCATTGTGTTACAAAAAGAACCAATTGTGTGATTAATTTGAGGGCTTTTAAGGAGAAGGGAGTGTTCCCTCATCTTTGGTGGAGATATTACCTGAATTGCTGTCTTGTGGATGTGGGGTGATTCAATGAGGCACTGAATGCACAGCGCCTACCCTGCGGTCTTATCTTTACAACCGTGTGTGTGTGTGTGTGTGTGTGTGTGTGTGTGTGTGTGTGTGTGACTTTAAAACATATCAACAGGGACTTCCTTGGTGGCGCAGTGGTTAAGACTCCCCTACGCAGGGAGCCCGGGTCCAATCTCTGGTCAGGGAACTAGATCCCACATGCATGCCACAACTAAAGAGCCAGTGAGCTGCAACTAAGGAGCCCATCTGCCACAACTAAGACCCGGCACAACCAAAAAACAAACCCACAACACATACCTACAAATTTATTGACATCCCTCCCACAACTAATTCCCTTCCGTTGAGAGGGTGGTGTCTGCTTCTCTCCCCTTAGAGTGGGCAAGACTTAGTGACTTCCGTCAAGCAAAGAGAATGGGGAGGAAGTGACACTGTGTGACTTCCAAGGCTGTATCTGCAAATACGGTCACATTGCGGGGTTAGGGTTTCAACGTAAGAATTTGGGGAGGACTCAATTCTGTCCCAGCAGTTACTAAGCTTGGGGTAGTATGTTAATCCAAAATGGACAACTAGAGTGATCTGGAACACTGCTTCATTCAAACACTCGACCTGAAAAATCCCTGTCCATGAATGAAGCCACTCTCAACTTCCTCCTTCCCTCCCCAGCCAGGCACAATTTATGGGTCCCCTGGGCTCCCGCATCCCTGACTACACACCCTGACTTAAGTTCTCTCCCTCCACCAGATTCCTGGCTCCTGAGAACGCTGTGTTTCTTGCTCACTGCCGCATCCCAGGTTCCAGCACATGGCGCAGCATGTAGTAAGTGCTTAGAATATAAATCAGCATGGCTGAATGAATGAAATGAAGACATATACCAATACCTCAGGCTGTGCTAAACAAAATCAATCTATCTGTCCCTTCAGGGAGGGGAGACATATCCAGGCTATTTCTTAGAAACTCAACTATGGCATATTCCCCGATGAACAGGCAGTGCCCCAGAGAGGGAGCAGACAGTAAACAAACTCTCAGGGGAACTGTGTGATTTGCTCATTAATTATACACACGCAAATTAAAGCCACAAGCTACATTTAACGCTGTTCTAGTTACTGCTGCTGCATCAATCTATTCCAAAACGTACGGGCTTAGAACAATCATTTTTGCATATCTCACGGATTTTCGTACGTCTCAGGTCAGGACTCTGGGCAGACTCAGCTTCTGTGGCCTGTGGGTAGGGTCAGGTGGATGGCTGGTCTGGAAGGTCTTAGACGGCCTCAGTCACCTAGGGGACACCGTGGAGGGGAGGGCCGGAAGGTGGAGCTCAGCTGGGACAGTGGACCAGAGGGTCTACACGTGCCTACAGCATGATGGTCTTTGGGTAGCTGACTTCTTTCATGGTGGCTGACTTCCCAGATGGGGCACCTCAAGAGAACCAGGGGGAGCTGGTGACCTTTTCTGTCCTAGCCTCAGAAATCCCAGCGTCACTTCTGCCTCACCGTAGAGATCGAAGCAGGCACGCACCCACCTACATTCAAGTGTAGCAGACACAGACCATGGCTCTCGATGAGAGAAGGGTCAGTGAACGCGGGGGCCATGTTTCAAAAGTGCCACAAACACCTATTAAACTAGCAAGGAAGGAGGAGGAGGAGGAACAGGAAGGAGAGAGGCCTCAGGAGAAACCAACCCCCTAACACCTTGACCTTGGACTTCCAGCCTCCGTAATGTGATACAATAAATACCTGCTGCTTAAACCACCCAGTAAGTCTTAGTCAGTTTGGGCTGCTATAACAAAATACCAGAGACCCAAGGGCTTACAAACAACAGAAATCTATTTTTCACAGTCCTGGAGGCTGTGAAGTCCAAAATCAGGGTGCCGGCACGGTCCAGTGAGGGCTCCCTTCCTGGTTCATAGGCAGCCGTCTTCTTGCTGTGACCTCGTTGGGCAAAGGGGCAACGGAGCTCTCTGGAGTCCCTTTATAAGGGTACTAATCCCATCAGGAAGGGCTCCACCCTCATGACCTCACCACCTCCTGATATCATCACCTTTGGGGGCTGGGATTTCACAAATAAATTGGGGGGGGCACAAAAATTCAGCCTGTAACACAGGCCTAGCAAATGAATACACTGATTTAATTTCCCCTCCACCCCACCTTGAACCAGATTCCAGAGTTAAGGGGGTTTGCTCTATTTTTCTCCCAGTTCTACCCCAGCTCCTAAAACAGTGCCAGACACACTGGTAACCTCATGAAATATTTATGGGATGAATGAGGACGCCTACTCTTTGGCATTGCTATCTTGGGTGTCTGTCATATTATTTTCCCTATTTTCCTGAATGTTTAAAATATTTTCTCATTAAAAAGATTTTAAAGCGCCCTACGATGAAAAGCCCCCCAGCTGGCGTTGGGCACGGCCCTAGAGGTCCCCGTGGCCTCCTTGGTTCTTGGTGCGCCCGTAGCACGCAGGTGGCTGCGCCGCGGCCCCGCATCGGCTGCCGCGTTTAGGCTGCTGCGCGGGAAGGGAAACGCCGCAGCTGCTGGCGCCCCGCGATGCGCACCTGGCGGGCGGCCCGGGGATGTGCCGGCGCATGGGGGCCGGACGTTTGCAGCCTCCCGGGCCTGGTGAGGGGACAGGCATTGGGAGAACAGGCTCCCCAGATGCAGATGGTCTGGGGAGGGGGCCGCCGCCTGGGTGGACCGCAGTCACGGCCCAAGTAGCGGCCCCCACCGTGTCTCCTCGTGGCTGCCTCCCTGGAAGCCTGCAGGGCGTCAGAAATAAATCAGAATGAAGGAGGAGAAGGTGGATGGTGCCCGGGCCACGGAACATTAGGCGGGGTGGAACTGTGGTTAAAATGCGCTTCCTGGAGTGACCCCTTTATTCACATCCCCCATATTTACTGAGTGCCTACTGTGTGCCGGGCGCTGCTAGAAACTGGGACACAGCAGTGAACATGACAGACCAAAATCCCTGCCTTGTCCGAGCTGACGTGGTAAGCAAGCACACTGAGAATAAAGGTCGTAAACACGTCAGTGATATAGGAAGTCAGGTTGCGAACTGATACGTGCTGTGGGAAGAAAACAGAGCAAGGTCGGGGGGCCTTGGGGGGGAGCGTTGCTGAGGATGCAGGTACCCCATCAAGGATGGTTTCGAGCTACCTGATGGCGTCACAGAGTGGGAAATTGGGAGGAGATGGGCAGGTCCACACCATCATATGGTATTTCCGCCATGTACCTTCATAGGCATGTTACCCAGCATGGCTGACTTTTGCCCCTGAAAGAGCTGCTATTAATCGAAGTTGGGAGCCCGGGCGAGTGAAATTAGAACTTGCTGTGAGTGTGTGTCTTTACTCTGCTTGCAGCGGAGCAGAGCTGGGGACACTCCGTGATGTGGGGGTCCCCAAATCTCCCCATTTCCATCCCCACATCCTGTTCTCAGTCTTTTCTCTGGAAGGTAGACGAATGCAAGGGGAGCTCCTCCCACTTTCTGGATGCCCCTCCCAAATTCCTCTGCTATCTTGCCCTATCAATTATCCCCAACCTCATTCCAATTCCGGCCTTCTTCTCCCCAGCTCTCCCTCCTAAGATTGGGCCGGTTAGGACACATTCCCATAGTGTGTCAGAAAATCCACAACTATAGCGGCTTAAAGAGGATAGAAACTACAGCATGGATGAACCTTGAGGACATGATGCTCAGTGAAAGAAGCCAGACACAGAAGGTCATATACAGTCTGATCCCACTCACAGGAGGTCCCTAGAGGAGTCACATCCATAGACACAGGAAGTAGATGGTGGGGACAGGGGCTGGGGGAGGGGGATGGAGAGTCAGTGTTTCATGGGGACAGAGTTTCAGTCTGGGAAGATGAGAAAGTTCTGGAGATGATGGTGGGGATGGTTGCCCGACACTGTGAATGTACTTAATGCCATGGAACCGTACACTTAATTTTATGTTATGTATCTTTTACCCCAATCTAGAAAAATAAAGAAAACACAAAAATTTTGCTACCAGCATGTGCACTAGAGTGGAGGTTTTAATAGATGGGGGCTATCTACATAAATCGTGGCACAAGTCCACACCGTGGAATACTATACAGCCATGAAAAATACTATCAGGGGAAAAATGTGATTAGAATGTCAGCTCTGCCACGGTTGGGAATTTTGTCTTTCTTGTTCACGATTGTAGCTTTAGTATCCAGAGCAGTACCTGGCACCTAGTGGGCACGCAATAAATGTCTACTAACAGGAGACTGTCTATCTAAAACATGGTACCTGTTGAGTACCATGGGAGTATCATGGGAAATATTCAAGCTATACTGTCAAAAGGCAGGTAGCATAATACCTGTATTTCCTTGATCCCCAAAATGATCACTTTTCCATGCTTTTGTGTTTCAGGAACCAGAAAAAAACTGAACTAGATTTAACTAAAAGCCATGCATATGTTTAGCATGGTGTGGGTTTTTGTTTGTTTATTTGTTTTTGGTTTTTGCCCCTGAAAGAGCTGTTATTAATCGAAGGTGTTCTTTTCAACAGTCCGTGGCAGGTAAGAATGGAAGAAATTCAGATTTGTGACCAGAAAGATGCAAAACGAAAGAAGTGCTTGTAGATCAGTGACGGTTTTGTCTCTGGCTGCAGGATGCTAGGAAGGGTTTTCACGATTTTTCTTTCTCCTTTGCTTGTCTGTATTTCTTGATGAGAGCACATAACATTTATGCAATCAGAAATAGTCAAAACTAAGTGCACTCAGTGACGTAAAGGATATAAGTTCATCAGGACCCACAGTGGTGTGGCTATGGGCACAGAAAGCCTGGGTTCAAATCCTCAAAGCACCATGTGTGAATCAAGGGGCATTCCCAGTTGCCTTTGCCTCTGGTCCCCACATTCAGGCATGCCCCCCTGCTTCCAAAAGAAACTTGCCCCACCAAGCCTGTGGGAGAGGGTCTGTCCTCCGCCCCCCCGCTCCCGCTCCTTGGAGCTCCCTCAATTCTCCCTCTTTTATGTTCAACAATTCAGGAATTCCATTAACAAGCCCTGAATCTCAGGAAGTCATTTTAAAGTATGTTACGGATGGAATGTTTCACCTCCCCACCAAAAGAACCCCGATATGTTGAAGCACTAAGCCTCAACGGGATGGTATTTGGAGTTGGGGCCTTTGGGAGATGATCAGGTTTAGATGAGGTTGTAAGGGTGCTGCCCTCAGGACGCGATTGATGCCCTTATAAAGGGATAAAGGGAGCACAGCTCTCTCTCTCTCTCTCTTTCCTTCTCTCTCCTCCACGTGAGGACACGGTTGAGAAGACAGCTGTCTACAAACCAGGAAGAGAGTCCTCATCAGAACCTCATCATGCTGCCACCCTGATCTTGAACTGTAAGAAATAAACGTTTGTTTGTTTAAGCCACTGTGATGGTTAATTTTATGTGTCAACTTGACTGGGCTAAGAGACGCCCAGGTAGCAGGTAAAACATTATTTCTGGGTGTGTCTATGAAGGTGTTTCTGGAAGAGGTTAGCATGTGATTCAGTAGACTAAGAAAAAGAAGATCAGCCCCACCAATGTGGGCGTCATCCAATCCACTGAAGGCCTGAATAAAACAAGGAGGTGGAGGAAGGGTGAATTCTCTTTTTTCTTGAGCTGGGACATCCATATTTCCTGCCCTCAGACATCAGAGCCCCTGGTTCTCAGGCCTTCAGACTTGGACTGAATGACACCACCAGCTTTGATTGTTCTCCAGATTACAGATGGCAGATCATAGAACTTCTCAGACGCCATAATCACGTGAGTTAATTCCTAATATATATATATATATATACACATATAGATAGATAGATATGGAACTGAGCAGAACCCTGCAGGGCCCTCCCCAAATACAAAGGTCCCTTTATGTCCCCTGCCTCTTGTCTGCGGAAAAGCTGAAGTCTCCCAGGCCTCCCTGAGTCACAAAAGAGCGGGCTCAAGCAGTTAACGACTAGGACACTAGAGTCACAGACTCAATGTCCGATGAAAGAATGGGATTAACATTATTGCTCATAATAATCTATATCTGTGTGGGCATTAGAATAATTATAGCTTGCTCTGCCCCTATATGTAAGCAGGAGACTAAAATTGTCAGCCAAGAGATGCTGCAGACCCATGTCGACATCTTTCACTCTGAAAACACAGCGTCCTATGTCAGCATGAAGAAGTTACGGAAGATGGACCTTTGCCCTTAATCCCACAGAAATGGAATGATGTCTGACAAGTGGGAATTTGTAAGCAGCTCTTTGGCCCCTTTCCTGTTTGTCTATTTCTGTTCCCCTTAAACCTTAATCATAAAAATGAGATCACTAGGTAACATTTACTCTAACTCCTGATTTTTGCTTTACTAAGTGTACACAACGCCTTGCCTGACCTGTTGATTCCTTTCCTAGATTAGAAGGAGTAAGAATGAAGGATTAAAGAATGACTGACTAGGGCTTCCCTAGCGGCGCAGTGGTTAAGAATCCGCCTGCCAATGCTGGGGACACGGGTTTCAGCCCTGGTCTGGGAAGATCCCGCATGCCGCGGAGCAACTAGGCCCGTGCGCCACAACTACTGAGCCTGCGCCCTAGAGCCCACGAGCCACAACTACTGAGCCCACATGCCACAACTGCTGAAGCCCACATGCCTAGAGCCCGTGATCCACAACAAGAGAAGCCAACACAACGAGAAGCCCACGCACCGCAACCAAGAGTAGCCCCCTGCTCGCTGCAACTAGAGAAAGCCCGTGTGCAGCAACAAAGACCCAACGCAGCCAAAAATAAACAAAATTTTAAAAATGAATAAAATCTATCCTAAAAAAAAAACAAAAAATGAATGACTGACTCTCTAACCTCAGCTGCCCCATAGCAAATTGGCAGGTGGACAACGCGTGCAAGACACCATCCAAAATAAGATCAGGAGAAGTCAGCAGTCTGCACACAATGGAAAATGGACAAAGAAGCTGACCTCCTACCGTAATGATTTACTGAGATTTCCCCCTTTTTCCCTCTAAAAATTGTCATGTTTGAGCAGAATCTCTGGAGTTGGTCTCCAGACATGAGTCCACCTTCTCCCCAAATTGCTGGCTTTTCGGAATAAAGCATCTTTCCTTTCTACTGACATTTGCCACTAGAGTATTAGCTTTTGAACGGCGAGCAGCCGAACCTGAGTTCAGTAACATATATATCTGTCTACCTATCTCCTACTGGGTTCTGTTTCTCTGGAGAATCCCGACTAATATAGCCACCTAGCCTGTGGTATTTGTTACAACACCCTGAACTGACTAGAACAGAGTATATTTCTCTAAGATTCACGAAGCAGAACGTCAGTGGTGCCAGGGAGGGCACCCAGTAAGCTCCAGGTCAAGGAATCATCCAAGAAGACCTGAAGTCTCAGCTGAGACCTGAAGAAGGCCCAAGATGTAGCCAAGGGAAGAAGGTATGGAACAGCATTCCAAGCAGAGGGAACAGCACACACAAAAGTCGGGAGGTAGAGAACACCATGCATTTCTCGAACATTCCTGGACACAGCAACCTCCTTCATCTTTCCAGTAATCCTCAATAACCCTGGAGCAGGCAGCAGCAAATTAGAGGCAAGACAGTGTTGGGGGTAAGGGTCTGACTTTGGAGGTGGGGTTCAGGCTTCACGGGGGTGTCGACGTGTGCAGTCACCCAGGACCTCATGCTCAGAAGGGCCCCACGCTTGGTTTAATGCCCTGCTGTCCTTGTTGGGAAGCTCTTCATCACTTTTGGACAAGGAGCTCTACATTTTCCTATTGCACTGGACCCTGCAAATTACGTAGCCACTTCTGCCTGGGTTCAAATCCCGACCAGGCCATTTACTTGCCCTGTGCCCTTGAGCAAGTAACTGAGATTCTCAAAGCCCCGAACCCCAGAGGTTTACTCACAATGATATTGGAGAAGTTCCCCAGCCAAATGACCAAGGGCTGAGGCAAATTAATTTAGATTTTGTATTGAGGATGTTGAGGGTTGAAGGAAGGAAAACTAAATTTTTAATAGGGTATTAATGAGTGAGCAAATAAACATATGAGTGTGTGAATGAATGAACGAATGAATGAGAAGTGAACGAGCGCCGGACACTGAACCTTAGGGCCACCTGTACTCCCTGCTCTCCTAACGTCCCCACCCCGCCCCACTTTCCTGCCCTCCCGAGCGCCCCCTGCCGGTGAGCGGCTCGGCCTCGCGAAACCCAAATCGGACCACTCGCCTGGCTTCGCCTTTGCTCTCGCTCCTGGTTGGCTCCGAGTCGCTCTCCCTGCCTTTTGCGGAACGTACTCCTTTGTACGCAAACGCCTGCGTCTGCGTTTCCGTCGGTTCCGGTACAGTGACAGCCACAGGAAGTACGTAGGCAAACTTTCCCGGGTCCCACAAGCCATCGCGATAGCATTGCATGACGGGAGTGGTAGTCCTCGAGAGAGGAGTTTCCGCCACAATTGGCTGTGATTGGAACTGCCATTCCCGCCATGCATCGTGATACCACTTCGCCGCCGCTGGCCCTCGGCCTTCTGGGAGTTGTAGTTTTAATACCTTACCGTTCCTTTTCTGTTTCACGGAGTGTGCCGGCTTAGAGAACTACATTTCCCTGCACCCTTCCAGTCTCCAATGGAACCAGGTCGCGGCAGCCATTTTGTTCCGCCCCAGAAGCCCCTAAGATGGCGGCGGGGGAGACGGTGAAGGTTGCCCCGTGTTCCTCCGGGCGCTAGTCCGCTGTCCCCCCGCCCCGTCCCCCAGTACCCCGGCGGCTGGCCCATGGCCTGGCGGAGGCCCGGACCATGGACCTCCACACCGCCGTGTACAACGCCGCCCGCGACGGCAAGCTGCAGCTGCTTCAGAAGCTGCTCAGCGGCCGGAGCCGGGAGGAGCTGGAAGAGCTGACGGGCGAGGTGGCCAGCGGGGGGACGCCGCTGCTCATCGCCGCCCGTTACGGCCATTTGGACGTGGTCGAGTACCTGGTGGACCGGTGCGGCGCGAGCGTGGAGGCGGGCGGCTCGGTGCACTTCGATGGCGAGACCATCGAGGGTGCTCCGCCGCTGTGGGCCGCCTCGGCCGCCGGCCACCTGGACGTGGTGCGGAGCCTGCTGCGCCGTGGGGCCTCGGTGAACCGCACCACGCGCACCAACTCGACGCCCCTGCGCGCCGCCTGCTTCGATGGGCACCTGGAGGTGGTGCGCTACTTGGTGGGCGAGCACCAGGCCGACCTGGAGGTGGCCAACCGGCACGGTCACACGTGCCTCATGATCTCCTGTTACAAGGGTCACCGCGAGATCGCCCGCTACCTGCTAGAGCAGGGCGCCCAGGTGAACCGGCGCAGCGCCAAAGGCAACACGGCCCTGCACGACTGCGCCGAGTCCGGCAGCCTGGAGATCCTGCAGCTGCTGCTCGGGTGCAACGCCCGCATGGAGCGGGACGGCTACGGCATGACCCCGCTGCTGGCGGCCAGCGTGACGGGCCACACCAACATCGTGGAGTACCTCATCCAGGAGCAGCCCGCTGGGGAGGAAGCGAGGCCGGGGCTGGCCCGAGAAGGCCCCTCCGCCGGCGTGGCGTGCGCGCAGCCCCAGGGCGCCCGCTGCGGCAGCTCCTCCCCAGAGGAATCCCTGAGTGAGGAATCGTACGAGAGCTGCTGCCCCACCAGCCGGGAAGCCGCCGTGGAAGCCTTGGAGTTGCTGGGAGCCACCTACGTGGATAAGAAGCGAGATCTGCTCGGGGCCCTGAAACACTGGAGACGGGCCATGGAGCTTCGTCACCAGGGGGGCGCGTATCTGCCCAAACCCGAGCCCTCGCAGCTGGTCCTCGCCTATGACTATTCCAGGGAGGTGAACACCGCCGAGGAATTGGAGGCGCTTATCACCGACCCGGATGAGATGCGCATGCAGGCCTTGTTGATCCGAGAGCGCATCCTGGGTCCCTCCCACCCAGACACTTCCTACTATATTCGGTACCGGGGTGCGGTGTACGCCGACTCGGGCAACTTCGAGCGCTGCATCCGCTTGTGGAAGTATGCCCTAGACATGCAGCAGAACAACCTCGAGCCTCTGAGCCCCATGACCGCCAGCAGCTTCCTCTCCTTTGCCGAACTTTTCTCCTACGTGCTCCAGGACCGCTCGGCCAAGGGCAGCCTGGGCACGCCAGTCGGCTTTGCAGACCTCATGGGGGTGCTGTGCAAAGGAGTCCGGGAAGTGGAGCGGGCTCTGCAGCTGCCCAAGGAGCCCGGGGACTCGGCCCAGTTCACCAAGGCCCTGGCCATCATCCTCCACCTGCTCTACCTGCTGGAGAAAGTGGAGTGCACGCCTGACCAGGAGCACCTGAAGCACCAGAAGGTCTACCGGCTGCTCAAGTGCGCCCCCCGCGGCAAGAACGGCTTCACCCCTCTGCACATGGCCGTGGACGCGGAGACCACGAACGTGGGCCGCTACCCGGTGGGCAGGTTCCCCTCCCTCCAGGTGGTCAAGGTGCTGCTCGACTGCGGGGCCGACCCAGACAGCCGGGACTTTGACAACAACACCCCGCTGCACATCGCGGCGCAGAACAACTGCCCGGGGATCATGAACGCCCTGATCGAGGCGGGGGCCCACATGGACGCCACCAACGCCTTCAAGAAGACAGCCTACGAGCTGCTGGACGAGAAGCTGCTAGCCAAGAGCACCATTCAGCCTTTCAACTACGTGACCCTGCAGTGCCTTGCGGCCCGCGCCCTGGACAAGAACAAGATCCCCTACAAGGGTTTCATCCCCGAGGAGCTGGAGGCTTTCATCGAGCTGCACTAACAGGGCCCAGAGGAGAACCTGGGAGGGGCGGGACCCGCATCTGTCCCCGCCCCGCCGGGGAGCACTTCCGGTGGCTGGAATGGGGGAAGGGCTTTCCCGCCTCCACGGCCCCCTCCCCTCCGCAGGGAGAGGGGAAGGGAGTCAGCGAGCTGTCGGTGCTAGAAGCCTTCAGGATCACGCGCTAGGAGAAAGGACTTTCTCGAGGAGCCCGCGCGCGCGCGCCCATCCTCAACAGGGAGAAGACGCTCAACCTCCCGCACCTTAGTCCTGTCTGCCTGGGTTTCTGAGGGTCTCCTTCTGACCCAGAGGCAGAGGGATTGAAGCCATCGCCATCCTCCCCTGCTAGAAACGCAAGAAGAAACGGAGAGTCGGGTCAGGCCTCTGCCCCTTACGTGGCCGGATAGACCCAGCCGCCCAGTGCAGTGTTAGGACTGGGGGTCCCCGGGCGGAGGGGGAGTGGGAGACTCACCCCCTACAGCACATTTGCACCAGCTCCCTCCGCCCTGCTGTGGGTCGGGCTCTCTGCGGGGGCGGCCTGCCCTTTGCGTAGCTTTTGTGGTTTGGTGTTCCGTTTATTTACTAAGCGGGCAGGTTACAGGTGTGGCTCAGGAGTCCTGAGGTTTTGCTGCCATATACTTTTTTTTTTTTTTTGGTAAGATTTTGGTTTGTCGGGCTCTCTAAGTTCATTTGACGCAGCGAGGGTTTTGTCGTGCCCGAGATGGCCACGGCCGGCAGGAGTGAGCTTCGTTGTGTGAAGAGTTGACGGAGGGAGGGGCCATCCCGGCCTATCAGTCCCCAAAACGAGGGGGACGGTACCTTTCTGAACACTTCACTCGTTTGCATTTTACTTAGGCCGCCCGACTTCCCGTTCACCCTAGAAGGAGAAGTAATTTTCCAAACGAGGAGCCGGCCAAACACTGAAGGAGCAGGGCTTGCTGGCCGCTTCCCACCCAGCAAGAGCTAGTGTGGTTGGTTTGGGCTTTGGTTTTCACAATTTCCAAGTTAAAACTGCAGGTCACTTCTGCCTCACAAATCACACCGGAGGGCACAGGTGTGTGGCGAGCAACCCAAGTGGCTGTAGCCATTTTTTACCTGCTTGGGGAACTGGATCCAGGTGACCCTGAGACAATGCCAAGTACACCGTTAAGCCACTGAGTCAGCTAGATGAGACGCTGGATGCTGGGAATGGGTTGCCAACTAAGGTGGTACAAAGTCTTGGTCTGCCACCCTTCGGGGCGTCCAGCGCCCCTGCCAGAGAACCCGCCCCAGCGAGATTCCCTCGGGGGCATCCTCCATCCGCCCCGGCTGCCAGCAGGAGAGTGATGTTGGCATGTTGGGAGAGCAGAAGAGGACGGGAGCAGCCGCCCGCCGACTCAGGAGAGAGGTCGTTCCCACCCCGCGCCTCTCCCGCAGCCTTGTCGAGGGGCAGCTACACGGAAGCCTCCAGAAGCCACATCGGGTCCCTGGATGTCCCGCCCCACCGAGGGACCTAGGTCTCGTTTGGATTTGCAGTGTTAGTTAGGACATTCTTTCTTTACAAGGAAAGACCAGGTTTCGCCTTCCGTCAAGGTGGGAAATGCTGTCACTGTCCCTCCCAAAGGCCGGAATAAAGAAACGAGGCAGTGTCCATTGCGAGTCTCTTACTGATGTTGTTAAAAGGATGACACGGGGAGAGGGCCGCCTGGCAGTCCCGCACGGGCTAGATGGGGGAGAAGGCAGGGAGAGTGTGCCACCAGGTTTAGAAGGTCCACATAGAGGCTAATGGCTCCCACCCGAGTTTCGGTTTGTGTCCTGGGGCTTTGTGTCAGAGTGCATTAGGAAGATGTATTACTGCAGGGAAAAAAAAACCCACTGACTTAGTCAAAAGCCCTGCTTTTCAGGAGGGTTGCCACAGAAAAGAGGGCTTGACCTTCAGGAAAGGCGAGGAAGGGCTCAGGAAACAGGAAGGCCCCTAGCTCAGCCCTGCTTCGCAGAGACCCCCAATGGAGCCCACGGACCCTCTGGCCCAGGAGGTCTGTGCGTGAAGTTGATGTGCCCCTACCTCTCCCTTTGTCTTGCCGTCTCTCTGGTTAAATTGTTTTCCTCCCACATTCACAGTGTCAACCCTCCCCAACAGCAGTGCCCCGGTGGTGGGTCACTGAGTGTTTCCTGAGGGCCCACTGTGTGCCAGGCAGGGTTCGAGCCCCCTTGGAGGCGGGGGGAGGATTGAGCCAGCTATACCCGAGGCCAGTCATCTCCCCTGCGTCCTTAGCTCCTGGGACAGTGGGGAGACCATGCTGTGGTCTCTCCAACTCCTGGTTTCACTGGGCCCCAACCACACTTACCAGCTAACACCCACTCAGCTATGGTGTGAATATATTGTTGTTGCCCTGAAAGAGTGGATTTTGAGTCAGCAGATGCTCTCAGGAAACATGTAGACCAGCAGCATTTATTGAGCCCTGACTGGATGGCAGGCACCATTCTGTGTGCTTGGGTGGGCTGCCAATAGCAGCCCTGGAAAATAAGTACCATTATTCCTGTCTTGCAAATGGGGGAAACTGAGGCTATTAAGAGATTGTATTTGTCGGGAGTTGCCAAAGAGGGAAACCGATCTGGGCCAAGTGCTTTCTTTAAAGGCTCACACCTGAGAATTGTGACTTTTGCCTGAGACTCTCCAGAGAAAGCCATCTTAAAGCTCAGGCAGGTTTCCAGTGAGGATTGATGCAGCAGCTCAGAATTTAGGAATGATCTGCTTCCTCCTGGGTCCCGACGTGGCAGCCGGCAGAATGGCATACGCCAGCCAAAGTCCTGATGTTCACTGGAATTGGACCAATCGTAGTAGCCCAGGAATGGGTCGTGCTGGCTGACTCAGCTTGGGTCAGTGATTACCTGCACATTACCAGTGACAAGACAAGCTCAGAGAGGCCAGTTGCCTGCCCAAGGCCACACAGCCAGGATGGTGACCCACCTTGCTGACAGATGAGCAGACCAGGGCTCAGAGGGAGTGGCGTTTGCCCGAGCTCACCGGGGTCAAGGCTGAGACCCAAGATTGAAGGTGTCAAAGTGTGCAGCCCACCCCACAAGTGGGAGCCACTGCCCCTACTCACTGTCACTCCCTACCCCACTTCCTGCCTCTGCAGAACTGAAATCAGGGCCTGAAGTTCTTTCTACTCATTGGCTTGTCTACTTGGTTAATGCCTTTCTCAGACCTTCTGGAGCCCTGGGAGGGTCTGTATTGGTCCCCACTGAGTGACCCATGTGGTGAGTGAATGAATGAATGCCTCTTGCCTCTGGGGCTTTCAGTCCCCCCCTAACCACTTGGGAGCAGCCCCGATGGCTTTGCCATGCACGGAGCCTGTCGCCCCCGTGGGATTCCAGGACTGTTATCTGAGCAGTGTTTACAGTGAGCAGAGCGTCCCGGCCTGAGGTTAAAGATAGCACTGCTCAGGGGCTCACATCACAGGCCCAAAAGCTGAGATGACCAGCCCCTGGGAAGGTGGCACTTGGCTGGCACTGCAGGGCACTAACTCTGTGTCCCTGGAGAAAGGGTGAGGGTGTGGATTCCTTCAGGAAATTCAGTTAGGACTGGACAAAGGGTGATTCCACCCAGTGGTTGCCACAACATGTGTTAGGCAAGACCCAGACCAGACGCAGGCAGCACCACCCCTCCTGCAAGGTGGGGGAGAAGTGCTCCCTCCCCTGACCCCAGCACCTGTGTTTCTAGTAGGTTGCAAAAGAGACAGTGACCCTCAACACCGGACGGGACATTTGAAATCCCCCAGTGCAACCCTCTCCCCCTGACCTGAGTCCTGATGTCTTCTACTAAAAGCCCATCAAGGAAAGGTCTCCATCGGATGTCACCTCCGTGAAGCCCTCCCAGATCATCATTAAAAACGCAGCCCCAGACAGCCTCCACCACATCCTCCTGGGTACTTCCTTCTTAATCCTTAAAATCTTAACACCTGTCATCACCTTCTTTAAAAAAAAAAATTTTTTTTTATTTTATTTATTTCTTGACCACGCCATGCAGCGCGCGGGATCTTAGTTCCCCGACCAGGGATTGAACCTGCACGCCCTGTATTGGAAGCGTGAAGTCTTAACCACTGGACTGCCGAGGAAGTCCTCATCATCTTTTTCTTTGTTTCCTTCCTTGTTTTTTCATCATGTCCCTTCCTTAGAATGTCAACTACTCAAGCTCATTCCATACTGTGTCCCCAGCACCTAGAGGAGGGCCTGATTCACAGTAGTTCATTAAGCATTTGTTGAATGAATAAATGAACTCACGTGACTTGTTCCAAGAAGAGCAAGGAACCCTGTGTGGGTGGATCAGAGTGAGTGAGGGGAGTGCAGGAGGAGCTGGTGGACACAGGCAGATGGTGCGGAGCCTTTAGGCCCTAAAGAGCAATTTGGGTTTTACCCTCAGGGCTATGGGCAGCAATGGCAGAGTTTCACACCAAGGAGAGACATGGCCTGATTTAAGCCTTGAGATCACTGGCTACAGCTGGAGGAACGGATTAGAGAGAGGTCGTGGGATGGACAGAAGTGAACAGATTTCAGATCCATTTTGGAGTAAGGCTGGCAAGACTTGATGAATTGGTTTGGGGAAGGAGAGAAGTCTAAGATGACTCCTAGGTTTTTTGGCCAGAGCCAGTAAGTAGGTGGATGGTGGGGCTGTTTAACGGGCTGTGGAGAAATGGAGCAGAGTTCCTGACTCGGGGTGACTATGGGGCCTAGTGGGAGCCCTACTGTAGCTGCCTCATTCACCACTGTATAGCTGGTACTTAGGAAAATGCCTGGCACATAGTAGGAGCTCAATCAGTATGTGTTGACCAATAGAAGGCTTTCAGTCCCAGGGAAGGTAGGCCTTTGAGTTGCTGAAGTAGCTTAACATTGACTTCTAAAGAGCCTTAAACTCAGCCACCACTCAGGGCAGGCAGGTAACACAGGTGAGTGAGCTGGCAGATAGGCAGCTGTGACCCAGCTTCAGTCGAAGAAGTCACAAACAAAACTAGAAAGTACTTTGAATGGAGCATACAACACAACATATGAAAAATGTGTGCAGTGCAGCTAAAGCAGTGCTTAGAGGACAATGTATAGCTTTAAATGCTTGCACTAGAAGACAAGAAAAACAAAATCTGCAAACTATGGCCCATGGGCCAAGTCCAGACACACTCCTGTGCTTACACCCTCCCTGTGGCTGCTTTCATGCTGCAACGGCAGGACTGCATTGCAACAGAGACCATCTAGCCCCCAAAGCCTAAAATATTTACTGTTTAGCCCTTTACAGCAAAAGCATGCCAATGCCTGATCTAAAGTTTCACCTTAGGAAGCTAGAAAAATCAGCACAAATTAAGCCCAAAGAATAAAGAGTGGAAATCAATAAAATAGAAATGGGCAAACAATAGAGAAAAACCAATGAAACCAAAAGCTGGTTCTTTGAAAAGTTTAATAGAATTGAATGAAACACATGTGCTGGTGGAGATGAGGTGGGGCTCCAGATTCTGCCCCGGGGTCACCAACTTGCAATCAATCCTCTGATTTAGTCCAGTTTCCTCACTCAGAATGAACATGCTCGTTGGACAGTGTGGCGTGGTGCTTTAGGACACAGGCCACATGACCTTGGGAATGTCACTTCCCCTCTCTGAGCCTCAGTTTCCTCTCTGTAAAATGGTGTTGATGGTAGCAGCTTCCTACCAGCATTGTATGAAGAATCAAATGAGTTTACCCCTGAAAACATCCTGGCACACAGTAAATGTTCAGTGTAGCTGTCATAGTTATAGGCACCTACTGCCTGCACACTCATTTATACATATGATACACAGATGAGCCTTTTAAAAAATATTTATTTATTTTGGCTGTACTGGGTCTTAGTTGCGGCATGCAGGACCTAGTTCCCCAACCAGGGATTGAACCCCAGCCCTCTGCATTGGGAGTGCAGAGTCTTACCCACTGGACCACCAGGGAAGTCCCAAACACAGATGAACTTGAAAAAAATTTTAAGTAGTTATGTATTTATTTGAATGTGTCTTGAGGAACAAAGCCACGCTAGGCCCCCTGCTCCCAACATGTGAGTTCACAGACGTTAATCCTGAAAATGACCCAAGTTTAAAAATAAAGACGAGTTCGTATTTTTTACAATCTTTTTCTGAGATAAAATTGATCATTTTAAAGCGTACATAGTGGCTTTAGTATAATCTCAAGGTTTTGCAACCATCACCAGTATCTAATTCCAGGGCAGGGGGTGGGGAAGAGCTGTTTTTTTTTTTTTTTTTTTTTTTTTTTATAAATTTATTTATTTATTTATTTTTGGCTGTGTTGGGTCTTCGTTTCTACGCGAGGGCTTTCTCTAGTTGTGGCGAGCGGGGGCCACTCTTCATCGCGGTGCGCGGGCCTCTCACCGTCGCGGCCTGGAAGAGCTGTTTTTTAAACCTCTTTAAAGAAAAATATTAAAGGACTCAAGGAGGGACTTCCCTGGTGGTCCGGTGGGTAAGACTCCGTGCTCCCAATGCAAGGGGCCCGGGTTTGATCCCTGGTCAGGGAACTAGATCCTGCATGCCGCAACTAAGAGCTGGTGCAGCCAAAATAAATAAATACATACATAAATATTTTAAAAATAAAGGACTCAATGAATAGGAAAGAAATTAAGTAAAGAAGAGGGCAGATGGCCAGCAAAGATGCTGAGGACAGTTAGACAGGTAAGCAAAGTTTGGGAATCCTCAGGAGGCTGCCAGAGAGCATGATGGCCCCAAATGACAGAAGGGGACTCTAAGACCCAGCAAGCGGTGGGAATGGGCATAGCACCTGGTGAGGGGTCTGAGGGACCCCGGGGAGCCTCAGGGAAAATAAGAGATTGGGCCAGGCCCCTCTGAGAGGTCAGGCAGTTCCTTTTCTTGGGAAGGGAACAATTTTTTTAAAAACTTCCTTTGGAAATTGGAAACCCTGGGCGCCTCCCAGGGCTATAAAAAGGCGGTGTCCACTGACCAGGTTAAAAATAAAGATCCCCACCCAGGGGCATTTGGGGTTGGGAGGAGACACTGTGTAGGCCAGGCAGGGGTAGGACTTGCTGTGTGACCTAAGGCAGTTGTCTGCCCTCTCTGGGCTCTGGTTCCCAACAGCATTCGACTGAAGGATTTCTAAACACCCAGTTAATGGGCATATTTATACGGCTGCGGTTGTTATTTACGGAGCTTGTAATCATGGAGAGAGGCCTTTGGCATGGCCTGGAACTTGGCACTTTCTGGGGGTCCTGTCCCTCTGGGCTCTCTTAGGAGGAAGGCCGTCGCCAGCCTGGGGTGGGGGGTGGGGGGTGGGGGGGTGGAGGAGGAGAGGCAGGAACTGTTGTCCGACGGCACCCCCTGGTGGCACCAAATGCTCATCGCAGTATCTTCTGGGTCCCCACGAATAAAGGAAGCATCCTGTTCTGGGGGAGGTGGGGGGACAGGTCTTGCACGAAGGTGGGATCACACTGGCTCCTCCCACCCCTTGGGCTGTGTCTACCCCCTCCCCACCTGGACTACCCTTTCTCCCTGGAGTGATACCTTCCAGGAAGCCTCCCACAGCCGCTCTCCCCTCCCCCTACCATCCCCCATCACACCCCGGACCACCTCGGTTGTAACCGCCTAGTCTAATGTCTCCCCCACGGATCTGTGAGCCCCAAGAGGGTAGGAACGGGGTCTGCTTTAATCAACAGTATGTCCCCTGATTTGAAACCGTCCCTGGCATACAGTAGGTGTCAATACACACTGTTCAGTAAATGAATGAATGGATGGCAGAATGAATGAATGGAACCATTCACCCACAGGCAAGAAGGGAACATGGAATCAAGAGGTTGTTTTGCACAGCAAAGGAAACCAAAACAAAACGAAAACACGACCTACATAGGGATTGCAAGAAAATATTTGCAAACCATGACAAGGGCTTAATTTCCAAAATATACAAACAGCTCATACAACTCAATAACAAAAAAACAAAGAGCCCAAGTGAAAAATGCGCAGAAGACCTAAATAAACATTTCTCCAAAGAACACATACAGATGGTCAATAGGCACATGAAAAGATGCTCAACGTCACTAATTATTAGAGTAATGCAAATCAAAACTACGAGGTATCACCCCACACTGTTCAGAATGGCCATCATTAAAAAGTCTACAAATAACAAATGCTGGAGAGGGTGTGGAGAAAAGGGAACCCTCCTACCCTGTTGGGGGGAATATAAATTGGTGCAGCTACTGTAAACGAGTGTATGGAGGTTCCTTAAAAAAACTAAAAACAGGGCTTCCGTGGTGGCGCAGTGGTTAAGAATCCGCCTGCCAATGCAGGGGACACGGGTTAAAGCCCTGGTCCAGGAAGATCCCACATGCCGCGGAGCAACTAAGCCCGTGCACCACAACTACTGAGCCTGCGCTCTAGAGCCCGCGAGCCACAACTACTGAGCCCAAGTGCCACAACTAAGGAAGACTGCACACCTAGAGACCATGCTGTGCAACAAGAGAAGCCAGCACAATGAGAAGCCCTCACACCGCAATGAAGAGTAGCCCCTGCTCGCCCCAAATAGAGAAAGCCCACACACAGCAATGAAGACCCAACGCAGCCAAAAATTAATTAATTAATTAATTAATTAAAAAACTAAAAACAGAACTACCATATGATCCTGCAATCCCACTCCTGGGCATATATATGGAGAAAACTCTAATTCAAAAAGATACATGCACCCCAATGTTCATAGCAGCACTACTTACAATTGTCAAGACATGGAAGCAACCTGAGTATCCATCAACAGATGAATGGATAAAGATGTCATATATAAATAAATAAATAATAATAAATATATATATATGTATGCACACAATGGAATATTACTCAGCCATGAAAAAAGAATGAAATAGTGCCATTTGCAGCAACATGGTTGGACCTAGAGATTGTCATACTGAGTGAAGTAAGTCAAACAGAGAAAGACAAATATCATATGATACTGCTTATATGTGGAATCTAAAAAAAATGATACAAATGAACTTATTAACAAAACAGAAACAGACTCACAGACATAGAAAACAAATTTATGATTACCAAAGGGGAAAGGGAGTGGGGGAGGGATAAATTAGGAGTTTGGGATTAGCAGATATAAAATAGATAACCAACAAGGACCTACTGTATAGCACAGGGAACTAGATTCAATATTCTGTAATAAACCATAATGGAAAAGAATGTGAAATATATATATATACATACGTATATATAACTGAATCACTTCGCTGTACACCAGAAAATAACACACTGTAAACCAACCATACTCCAATAAAAATAAATAAATAATTTAAAAAAGAGGTTGTTTTAAAGATAAAAACATACTTATGCGATAATTCAGGTTCAGGCAGGCCTCAGAGATACAGTGGGTTCAGGTCGAGTCCATGGCAATAAAGTGAATATCGGAATAAAGTGAGTGACATGAATTTTGGGGTTTCCCAGTGCATATAAATTACGTTTACGCTACACTGTAGTCTAAGTGTGCCATAGCATTATGTCTTTTAAAAATGTACATACCTGGGCTTCCCTGGTGGCGCAGTGGTTGAGAGTCCGCTTGCCGACACAGGGGACAGGAGTTCGTGCCCCGGTCCGGGAGGATTCCACATGCGCAGAGCGGCTAGGCCCGTGAGCCATGGCCGCTGAGCCTGCGCGTCCGGAGCCTGTGCTCAGCAACGGGAGAGGCCACAACAGTGAGAGGCCCGCGTACCGAAGAAAAAAAAAAAAGTACATACCTTCATTTAAAATTACGTTCTTGGGCTTCCGTGGTGGCGCAGTGGTTGAGAGTCCGCCTGCCGATGCAGGGGACGTGGGTTCGTGCCCTGGTCCGGGAAGATCCCACATGCCGCATGAGCGGCTGGGCCCGTGAGCCATGGCCGCTGAGCCTGCGCGTCCGGAGCCTGTGCTCCGCAACGCGAGAGGCCACAACAGTGAGAGGCCCGCGGACCGCAAAACAAAAAAACAAATCACGTTCTTGCTAAAAAATGCTAATCATCACCTGCGCCTTCAGCGAGTCGTAATCTTTTCGCTGGTGGAGGGTCTGGCCTCTATGGCTGCTGACTGATCAGGGTGATGGTTGCTGACGGCTGGGGCGGCTGCCGCGACTTCTTAAAGTAAGACAACAGTGTACTCTGCTGCGTCAATTGACTCTTCCTTTTTTTTTGCGGTACGCGGGCCTCTCACTGCTGTGGCCTCTCCCGCTGCAGAGCACAGGCTCCGGACGCGCAGGCTCAGCGGCCATGGCTCACGGGCCCAGCCGCTCCGCGGCATGTGGGATCTTCCCGGACCAGGGCACGAACCCACGTCCCCTGCATAGGCAGGCGGACTCCCAACCACTGCGCCACCAGGGAAGCCCCTGACTCTTCCTTTTATGAACCATTTCTCTGTAGTGTGCTGTGCTATTTGATAGCATTTTACCTGCAGCAGAACTTCTTTCAAAACTGAAGTCAATCCCCTCAAACCCTGCCGCTGCTTTATCAACTAAGTTTCTGTCATATCCTAAATCCTTTGTTGTCATTGCAACAATCGTCACAGCGTCTTCACCAGGGGTAGCTTCCATCTCCAGAAACCACTCCCTTTGCTCATCCATAAGAAGCAACTCCTCACCTGTGAAAGTTTTATCCTGAGATTTCAGCAGTTGTCCCATCTTCAGACTCCACTTCTAATTCTAGCTCTCTTGCTGTTTCCACAGCGTCTGCAGTGACTTCCTCCACTGAAGTTTTGAACCCCTCAAAGTAATCCATGAGGGTTGGCACCAACTTCTCCCAAATTCCTGTTGATGTTGATACTCTAACCTCTTCCCATGAATCACGAATGGTCTTCATGGCATCTAGAATGGTCAATCCTTTCCAGAAGGTTTTCAGTTGATTTTGCCCAGATCCATCAGAGGAATCACCGTCCATGGCAGCTGTAGCCTTTCGAAATGTACTTCTTTTTTTTTTTTTTTTCCTTTTGTTTTGTCTGCACCGCCCGTCTTGTGGGATCTTAGTTTCCTGACCAGGGATCAAACCCGCGGGCAATGAAAGTGCGGAGTCCTAACCACTGGACTTCAGGGAATTCCCAAAAATGAATTTCTTAAAGAATAAGACATGGGGCTTCCCTGGTGGCGCAGTGGTTGAGAGTCCGCCTGCCGATGCAGGGGACACGGGTTCGTGCCCCGGTCCGGGAGGATCCCACATGCGCAGAGCGGCTAGGCCCGTGAGCCATGGCCGCTGAGCCTGCGCGTCCGGAGCCTGTGCTCCGCAACGGGAGGGGCCACAACAGTGAGAGGCCCGTGTACCGCAAAAAAAAAAAAAAAAAATAAAAAAAAAAAAAAAAAAAAAGAATAAGACATGAAAGTGTTAATGACTCCTTGCTCCATGGGCTGCAGCATGGATGTTGTTTTGTTACCGAATCCAAGCTTGTGCTGCTTGCTGTACGACAGGCGAATAAATCAAGAGATGAGGTGTTGGGGAAGGAATAGCGATTTTACTCGGAAAGCCAGCAGACGGAGATGGTGGACTAGTGTCCCAAAGAACCACCTTCCCCAAGTTAGAATTCTGGGTTCTTTTATACTAGAAGGGGCGGGGGTAAAGTTCTGGTTCTGGGTTGTGTTAATTTCTTCCTGCCTGCAGCCGCTCACAGGTGGGCCTGGTCAGGAGGTTTCCTGCGAGCTGAACTAACGTGTTTTAAATTAACGCACATGGGAGACCGGCTTCCCAGAGATGGGCCATTATGTATAATTTCAGCTTACAGGCAACATCCCTTTAGTGATTAACTTGTAATAGAGTACAAAGTTTCCTCCCTATATTGAGTTAGCAAGCATGAAAACAACATGAACCTCATCGTCCATCACCCTCAGAGCTCTTGGGTGACCAGGTGCATTGTCAATGAGCAGTAATATTTTGAAAGGAACCCTTTTCTCTGAGCTGTAGTGTAACCAAAAGTGGGGTCTGGCTGCTTGCAGCTCAAAAGCCAATAAAGAGGCACGTTTGGTGGAAAGGAAAGTTTGCTTTATTTCGGATACTGGCAACCACGGTGCGGGGGTGGGTGGGGGCAACTGTCCAAAGGCCAACCCGCCCCCCACTGACAATCAGTGGGCAAGAGCTTTTATAGATGGAGGGAGGGGGCTAGATGCAGAAACGGCACAGGCAGCCCTGACAGGCATCTTGAAATTGGTCATGCGGTGCTCTGATCACCATCATCTTGATTATTTTAAGTACAATTAACCTTCAGTTCCAGGGCCGGTTTGTTCCCATTTCCTTGAGGCCAATTCTTGGAACTGTGGCAGCTTATGTCATGGCCACAGTCTGGTCGTCATGTAGTTAACTTCTTCCACCTGGTGGACGTTTCAGTATCTACAAGACAGCTCACAGGATAGGGTTCAAAATATTATCTACAGCCCTTGAGAAGGAACTAAAAGTCCTTAACTATGCTTAATGACTATTATTAGTTAGTCTTGTTGGACTGTTTTCCTTTGTTTCTGCATTTTCTCACTGTTCTGAATAAGCTTATTCTTTGGCTAAAGTTTTTCCACAAAGGCAGGCTGAGGACATGGCGGGGAGTGGCTGGCGGCGGGGGGAAGGGACCACAGGGTCCTGCTGCATTTCAGTAGGTCTCAACAGTGGGCTTAAAATATTTAGTAAACCACGTTGTCAACAGATATCCTGTCATCCAGGCTTTGTTGTTCTATTTACAGAGCACAGGTAGAGTAGATTGAGCATAATTCTGAAGGGCCCTAGGATTTGGGGAATGGTAAATGAGCATTGGCTTCAACTGAAAGTCACCAGCTGCATTAGCCCCTAACAAGAGAGCCAGCCTGACCTTTGAAGCTTGGAAGCCAGGCATTGACTTCTCCTGTCTAGCTATGAAAGTCCTAGATGACATCTTCTTCCAATAATAGAAGTCTGTTTTATCCACACTGAACATCTGTTTAGTGTAGCCACCTTCCTGAATGGTCTTAACTAGATCTTCTGGAGAACTTGCTGCGGCTTCTACACCAGCACTCGCTGCTTCCCCTTGCACTTTGATGTCATGGAAACGGCTTCTTTCCTTAAACCTCATGAACACAGCTCGGCTGGCCTCACACTTTTCTTCTGCAGCTTCCTCACCTCTCTCAGCCTTCAAAGGACTGAAGAGAGTTAGGGCCTTGCGCTGGATGAGGCTTTGACTTAACGGAATGTTCTGGCTGGTTTGATCTTCTATCCAGACCACGAAAACTTCTACCCTATCATCAGGGAGGCTCTTTCACTCTGTTATCATTCACGTGTTCACTGGAGTAGCACTTTTAATTTCCTTCAAGAACGTTTCCTTTACATTCACGGCTTGGTTAATTATTTGTAGCAAGAGGCCCAGCTGTTGGCCTGTCTCAGCTTTCGACATGCCTTCCTCACTAAGATTAATCATTTCTAGCTCTTTTAAAATTTTTATTTATTTATTTATTTTGGGTCTTCATTGCTGCCCACGGGCTTTCTCTAGATGTGGCGAGCGGGGGCTACTCTTCACTGCGGTGCGCGGGCCCTAGGCACACGGGCTTCAGTAGTTGTGGCTCACGAGCTCAGTAGTTGTGGCGCATGGGCTTAGTTGCTCCGCGGCATGTGGGATCTTCCCGGACCAGGGATCGAACCCATGTCCCGTGCATTGGCAGGCAGATTCTTAACCACTGCGCTACCAGGGAAGTCCCTCATTTCTAGCTTTTGATTTAAAGAGATGTGTGATTCCTCCTTTCACTGGAATACCTGAGGCCATTGTAGGGTTACTAACTGATCTAATTTCAGTATGGTTGTGTCTCAGGGGATAAGGAGGCTCAAGGAGATGGGGAGAGATGGGGGAACACCCAGTGGGTGAGGCGGTCAGAACACACCACATTTATCCATTAAGTTCACCATCTTACATGGTGTCCCAAAACAATTACAATAGTAATGTCAAAGATCACTGATCACAGATCATCGTAGCAAATATACTCACAATGACAATGTTTGAAATTTTGCAAGGATTACCAAAGTGTGACACAGAGATACGAAGGCAGCAAATGCTCTTGGAAAAATGGCGCCGATAGAGCTTGACACAGAGTTGCCACAGACCTTCAATATGGAAAAAATGCAGTATCTGCAGAGGGCAATAAAGTGACACACAATACAACAAGGTATGCCTGTTCATTTATTGAGCGCCTACTGTGTGCCAGTCCCAAGATCCAGCAGTGAAGTCAGACAAAATTCGTGTCCTCGCGAAGACGGCCAATAACAAAGTGTGCAATGAATAAGTGACTTATATTTGTCCAAAAGTGCTAAGTGTTATGAAACAATAGAGCAGGACTTCCCTGGCGGCGCAGTGGATAAGACTCCGCGGTCCCAATGCAGGGGGCCTGGGTTCGATCCCTGGTCAAGGAACTAGATCCTACATGCATGCCACAACTAAGAGTTTGCATGCTGCAACTAAGGAGCCCACCTGCCATAACAAAGGAACCCACGTGCCCCAATTAAGACCCAGAACAACCAACCAACGAAACAAATAAATGAATCTTAAAAAAAATAAAGCAGAGTCAGGGGGATTGGTGGGTGCTACTGTAAATGAATTTTAAATGGAGGCTCAAAGAAGCCTCCCTTGAGAGAATGACATTTGAGCAAAGATCTGGAGGAAGTGAGAGAGGGAGCTATGGAGGAATCTGGAGGAAAGACACCATGCAGCGGGCACAGCACGTGCAAAGGCCCTGAGGCAGAACCATGCCTGGAGTGTTGGAGGAACAGCGAGGAGGCCCATGTGTCTGGAGCAGAGTGAGCGAGGGGGAGAGAGGGAGGAGGCGAGGGCAGGGAGGGGATGGGGCAGGTCGTGCAGGGCCTTGTGGGCCACAGGGATGACTTGGGCTTTTACCCCAAAAGAGGTGGAAGCGGGCTTCCCTGGTGGCGCAGTGGTTGAGAGTCCGCCTGCCGATACAGGGGACACGGGTTCACGCCCTGGTCCGGGAAGATCCCACATGCCGCATGAGCGGCTGGGCCCGTGAGCCATGGCCGCTGAGCCTGCGCGTCTGGAGCCTGTGCTCCGCAACGGGAGAACGGGAGAGGCCACAACAGTGAGAGGCCCGCGTACCGCAAAAAAAAAAAAAAAGAGGTGGGAGCCCTGGAGGGCCTTGGGCAGAGGAGGGGGCGGGGCCTGACTCAGATGCTCACGGTCTCCCTCTGGTGGCTGCTTCAGGGAGGACAGGCTGTGGGGACGAGGAGGGGAGCCCAGGGACCAGGGTGCAGGTGACAGCGCTGGTCCAGGTGGGGGGAGAGGAGGGGAGAGAAGTGGGTGGATTCTGCACAGTTTTTTTTTTTTTTTTTTTTTTTTTTTTTTATTTTTTTTTTTTTTGCACAGTTTTTTGAAAGCGGAAGCAGGAGGACCGGCTGACAGGTCAGTCTAGGGTGACTCCCAGGTTCTCGCCGAGCAACTGCCAGTACGGAGCTTCCGTCAGCAAAGATGAGACGTGGGAGGAGCAGGTTAGCGAGGATGGTCAGACACCACGTGGCGGTGTTGAGTGTGAGACCCCCGTGAACCCCCCAAGTGGAGACGTAGACGGGCAGCTGCACCCTGAGTCTGGAGCTCAGAGGAGGTCCGAGCTGGAGACAGGGCTGAGGGCATAGACGAGGCCGCCAGGAAGGGGTGGGGTGGGGGAGGGGAGAAGCCCGAGGGGGTCCGGGAGAGGTGGGTGGGTGGGTGGGTGGGTAAGTGGGTGGGAGGGAGAGCGAGGCGGGGGGGAGGAGGAGTATGGGGCCCGGGGACCATGTGACAATGCAGTTCTTAGAAGGAGGCCGACTGGCCCGGTCAGACGCCTCCGAGAGGGGGAGGAGGACAGAGAAGTGACCTCTGGACTTAACAACTCAAAGGTACCCATGACCTTGACCAGGACAGTTTCTGCAGCCTGGGGAGGAAAGAAGGCTGATACTGGAGCAAACACTGCAGGAAAAATCCCACACTGGCCCTTCTCAGGGCTGACCCTACCTTTCAGAAGGCCCTTTATTAGCATGGGCAGAGGAGTAGGGGGTGGAGGTGGGTGTCGGCCGCAGAGCTTGCAGAAACTTCCTCCTTCCGGCTCCACTGGACTTTCAGTTTCCCGAGGCCCTGCCTGGCTGGGGTCTCGGTCAGGGTAACCTTGAGATCCAGTGTCACAACGACCCCTGGCAAAGGCCCAGCACAAGCGCCAGGCCCTGGTAGGACGCAGATGCTTCTAGAAGAAAGAGAATAAACAGACGCTCACTGCCTCATCGCGGGCCATCTGCAAACCTCCACACCAGCACCCTGGCAAACAACTCTGCCCAGACGTGTGTTTGTTGATTGATAATCTCACTGACCCGAGAGCCTGGGCACACCAGGTATATATGGTGCAACCAGAAAATAAAAGTAGGATTTCTCATAGTTTTGTTCTGCTTTGCAGTGGATTGCCTAACTGACCCCTAGGCACCCCTCTGCTCTAGCAATGCAGGTTCCAAGGGTGTTTCTCATACTGGTTATGAAGGGGCTCTCTGGAGGTGGGATACTATGCAGCCATGAAAAAGAATGAAGACACACGGAGTGGTGACCAGTGCTCCCGATAATGGGAGTGGCCTAGGAATGCAAGTTTATGTTCTGCTGAATAAAAGAAGCCAGACGCCAAAGGCCACATAGTGTGTGATCCCATTTATATGAAACGTCCAGAATGGGCAAATCCACAGAGACAGAAAGCAGATTTGTGATTGCCAGGGGCTGAGGAGGGGAATGCCCAGGGACTGCTAATGGGGACTTGGCTTCTTTTTGGAGTGATGAGAATGTTCTGGAATTACATAGCGGTGATGATTGCACAATATAGTGAGATATACTAAAAACCACTGAAGTGTACACTTAAAAAATAACATAATTCTCATAACAAAAAAAAATTCACGTTATATTTTTCATTAGAATCTCTGTTCCTTATAGGCTGTGTGACCTTGGCCAGATTACTTAACCTCTCTGAGCCTGTTTCCTCATATGTAAAATGGGAATAATGAAATCCACCTCTTAAGGGTATTGTAAGGATGTGGTAAGGATTGCACTAAAGCTCTTAGAGCAAGGATTACACTAAAGCTCTTAGAGCAATCCTTGGCCCATAGTAAGTTTTATCGAAGTGTTTGTGCTTGTTATTATTATTATCTTATATAACGTAAGTCAGAGCAGAGGAGAGGATTGGAGAAGTGCCATTTAAAGTGGATTTTAGGGCATTCCTTGGTGGTCTAGTGGTAGGAACTCTGTGCTCCCATTGCCAAGGGCCTGGGTTCCACCCCTGGTCAGGGAATTAAGATCCCACGTGCCATGCCTCGTGGCCAAGAAAAAAAAAGTCACAATCTAAAATATATAAAGAAAAAAGGGGAAACTTTTCAAAAAATTTCCCCCTATTTTTCTTTAAGGCTGTTTGGCCAAGTCGGGGCATGGGACTTCTCCAGGAAATACCCCAGGCCCACGGGGCCATGTGGGGTAGGCTGGCCTCCGAGGTGGTGGCTGCCACCAGGGGGCGCTGGGGCAGCAGGAATTGTGGCCGTGTGTGAAGTTGCCCTTCCCTACGTGGTCTCCCCTCCAGGCCTTTGCCCATGCTGTGCCCATCCCCAGGGACACTTTTCCCCACCAATGGCTCATTCCGACTTAGGCCTCTGGTGTCAGCTTACTTCCTCCTTCCAGAAGATTCTCTTAATTCCCCCAAGGCTGGTCAAGGGTCCCCTTTGGGCCTCCACAGCCCTCTACACTTCATCACAGGCCTGATCTCCCCATAACTCTGTCTCTGGCACTGGACAGTGAGCCCTGAGAGGACAGAATGGGGGTGTCTCAGGTCACCTGAGAGGGTGACTACTCAGTCATCCCTGTGCCCAAGGGCCTGCACACAGTAGGAGCTCAATAAATGTTGGTTGGCTAAATGGATGGAGGACTCCATGTCCTCTCCACTCACTGCCCAGTGAGCTCCATGGGGGCAGGGACCAGGTCTGTGTCCAGGGCACCCAGCATGTTCTGCACACAGTAGGTGCTCACTAATTGTTTGTCAGAAGGATTTACTTTACTGAACAGTTATTGTGTGCCACATCCTGTGCTGGGTTCTGAAAATACTGCAGTGACCAAGACACGTGGGCCCCCAGCTCTCTCAGGGTGGGCAGGGTGTAGTGGAGAAGCCACAAATTAACAAGTAACAAAATGAACAGGAATATTTCAAAGAATTTTAAAAAATCTAGGGACTTCCCCGGCAGTCCAGTGGTTAAGACTCTGCACTTCCAGTGCAGGGGGCACCGGTTCGATCCCTGGTTGGGGAACTAAGATCCCACATGCTGTGCAGCACAGCCAAAAAATAAAATAAAATAAAAATAAAAAACGGAGGTCATAAATTAACAGGCTGGAGAGTCTCCATATGGGCTAGAATCCAGTAGAGAGATGCCTGGCTCCTTCTCCTGCCCCAGAAGGCTACTTATAAGCTGTGTGACCTTGGATAAATGATGTCAGCCCTCCTGGCCTCAGTTTCCTCATCTGTAAATTGGGAACATTTTTTCTAGCTCCTGGGGCTGTTGAGAGGATTAAGTGTGTTCATCCAGCACGTAAAGACCTTAGCCCAGGGATTTCAAAATGATCATCCTTTAAATATACAGGGTTGGGGACTTCTCTGGTGGTACAGTGGTTAAGAAAGAATACGCCTGCCAATGCAGGGGACACGGGTTCGAACCCTGGTCCAGGAAGATCCCACATGCCGCAGAGCAACTAAGCCCGTGCGCCACAATTACTGAGCCTGTGCTCTAGAGCTCACGAGCCACAACTACTGAACGCCTAGAGCCCATGCTCTGCAACAAGAGAAGCCACCGCAATGAGAAGCCTGTGCACCGCAATGAAGAGTAGCCCCCGCTTGGCGCAACTAGAGAAAGCGCGGCAGGCAACGAAGACCCAATGCAGCCAAACATTTAAAATAAATAAATAAATAAATGTATAAAAATAGATAAATATACTGGGTTGACACAGGGACATGTAGGTACTGGAGCTCCAGACTGGAGGTCACTATGTCCATGGTACAGGTGAGAAAGATGAGGCCCGGAAAAGGGCTGTGACTTGCGACTCACAACATCTCAGGGATGAAATAGGGGCTCACATTCTGAATGGGCCCACTTCTCCCTCCTCTGCCTCTACCCGGTCCAGCCCCCATCCTCACTGGCCTGGACCAGTCCCCTCTGGGCTCCCAGCTTCCACCCTTGCTCCCCAGTCTGCCCTCCCCGCCCCGGCCAGAGGTCGCCCATGAACACCTGAGTCAGGCCCCGCCCCTCCTCTGCCCACAGCCCTCCATGGTCCCACCTCCCTGGGGGTAAAAGCCCAAGTCCTCCCTGAGACCCACAAGGCCCTGCACGACCTGCCCCGTCCCCTCCCCCTCCCGGTCCTCACCACCCTCTCTCCTCCTCACTCACTCTGCCCATCTTTGCTGTTCATGCAACAACGCAGGCATGGTCCTGCCCCAGGGCCTTTGCACTGCCTGTTTCCTCTGCCCAGAAGATCTAACCCTTCCTTCCCAAGCTTTTCTTCCAGGTCTTGGCTCTAATGCCACCTCCTCAGAGAGGCCTTCCTGGCCACCTGGGCCAAAGTTCTTCCTCCTGAGGCACCCCCATCACCGTGCATGCCCAGTTTATTTCTTCTGAAGTCTCCTCAGTTTCTGAAATTATCTTGCTTCCTCATTTGATGATTCATTCACCACTCCCTTCCCTCCACCTCTACCTGCGATTGAAAAGAGAGCAGGGGATGGTTCACATCTGTCTTCGCGCCCACTGCACCCCAGTGTCTGCGACAATCCTGGCAAACAGTAGGAGCTCAATAAATATTGGTCAACTGCAAAAATGGCCTGTTAACTGCAGCTGACTCTAGCCTTAGTGATCCGAAGCCGTCTGTTTGGGAATTCCCTGGTGGTCGAATGGTTGAGACTTGGCGTTTTCACTGCTGTGGCCCAGGTTCGTTCCCTGGTCGGGGAAATAAGATCCGCAAGCCACACCAGAGCGGCCAAAAAGAAAAGAAACTGTTTCCACAACCCCACCCGGAGAATCCAATCTCCCCAAGTTTCATGTCATGGCAGGGAAGCCGGAAGCAGACCTTCGACAAAATCTGAGTCAGCGACTAAAATAGTAAGTGGTGCGTGACAGTCTGGCTGACTCACACCAGGCCCGCCCTTTGGGGTGGCTGGTGGAGGGGGAAAGGGCATGCTAAGTCAGTGTTCAAATCACGCTGTTGGGTGAGAGGAGGCCTGCAGCTTCCCGGATCACCTGGCCCACATAGCCCTTCCTGGGCTGGCTTTCATTCCCTCCCTTGGAAATACGACTACTTCATTGCAATCTCCTCACTTCCCATCTGTGTGACTTTGGGGACCAGAATTCACCTCTCTCTGCCTCGGTTTTCCCCATCTGTAAAATGGGGACCAGCAACAGAAGCTTCTACCGTTGGGGGGGAGGGTCATTTTTGAGGATTAAAATACGTTTAGATGGTCCAGTGGTTAAGACTGCGCTTCCACTGCAGGAGGCGCGGGTTCGATTCCCTGGTCGGGGAGATCCCTGGTCAGGGAGATTCCGCATACCGTGCAGTGAGTCCAAAAATTAAAAAAAAAAAAAAAGGTTTAGATTTAAAGCCTCCAAGACGGATAAACGGTGAGTGCTCAACAAATATTAATTCTATTCTCATTCTCAAAAGGTCTGAGACCCTGAAAAAGATTAATCCCCTTCATACCGGGCACAAAGTTAATGAGCACTTACACTGTCCCTCGTATTTCACTGTTATCGCACACGATCTGCTGATGACCTTGGAACAATGGCCTCATAAACCCATTTCTCAGATAAGAAAGCAGAGGCTCGGAGAGGTGAAGGCACTTGCTGAAGATTACACAGTGTGATCAGAGCCCAGCCTTGGTGGGAGCATCAAAGCAGACCCCCGCTTCCCCCAAAAAGGGCTGCAACAGAAACAGCTAAATATACTCACAATGTCTTTTCTCTCCACCTTCTCTGGCATTAGAACCAACACTTGTGGCAAAGCACGTGACCCATCAGAGGACTACATTTCCCAGCTTCCTTTGCAGCCGGAGATGGTCCATGTGACTATATCCTAACCAATGAAATGAAAGCAAACGTGCGCAACTTTTTGGCTCCTGTCCCTTTTATGGCAATAGCAGCTACGTTTTTATCCTGACAGATGGCCAGGCAGAGGTCTCCCAGAGGACAATGGCGCTGTCAAAGCATTCAATAAATATTTATTACAATTAAAACACCATACCCATGGGGCTTCCCTGGTGGCGCAGTGGTTGAGAGTCCGCCTGCCGATGCAGGGGACACGGGTTCGTGCCCCGGTCCGGGAAGATCCCACATGCCGCGGAGCGGTTAGGCCCGTGAGTCATGGCCGCTGAGCCTGCGCGTCACGAGCCTGCGCTCCGCAACGGGAGAGGCCACAACAGTGAGAGGCCCGCGTACAACAACAACAACAAAAAAACACACCACCATACCCATACCCCCAACCCATTCCCCACCACCAAGGTCCAGAGAGAGGGAGGGATTGACTGAGAATTTGTAAACAAATCCAATTCTGGCTACCTGGAGGGCCAGAAAGTCATGGGGTCAATTTTCCCGGCAGTGTCCTGAAAGTAGCAAATGACCCCATGTTCCACTGACCCCCGGAAATGGGGAATCAAGGCCGAGGTCATCAGGTCCACTCACTTGGTCATTCCGTTTCTGGCGTCTTGTCCTCGGGCGCCTGCGTCCCTCTCTGGTTCCACATATGGTTGTTGAGTCCCAGTTGTACCATGTGTGCATGATGTATGATGAGGGGCTGCAGCCCAGGGCTCTGAGGGTGCACGGGTGAAGTCTGTGGGAAGTCCGGGGGCTGCGGGAAGGCCTGGGGCTGCGGGAAAGCCACCGGGGGCTGCGGGAAAGCCGGTGGGGGCATGCCCGCCAGCCAAGGAGGCAGGGGCGGCGGCTGATGGCCCGGCCGGGTGGGAAAGGCTGGTGGTGGGGCTCCGAGGGGCCCCGGTCCCCCAAAGGGCGCCTGAAGCACAGAAGGCTGCCGAGTCTCAAATGGCATGTAGCTCCCGAAAGCTACCTGGAGCTTCTCCATCTGCCTCTGGTAGGACAGGTAGTTATGGAAGTAAGCTGACTGCGCGGCACTCCACGCCGCTGCCTGCTGCCGCTCACCCTCCAGGTGTTGGCTGTGCTCCTGCAGGGCCCGGACATCCTGTTCCTTCCTCCACTTGGCCTTGCGGGCCCGCAGCTTCTGGGACTTGAAGGTGTTGGCCACCTTCTTGGCAAAGATCGGGGAGTGCTCGTCCAGCCACACCAGGGCGGTGAGCAGGCTGGACGTGCTGGGGCTGAGCTGGGTCAGGGAACTCTCCAAGGGCAGGAAGGGGATCACGCAATCCTGCCACCCGTGCCGCGTGAGGCTGCTCATTAGCGACTGGTTCGCCTGGTGCTGGCTCAGCCGGCAGTCGAAGTTGGAGGTGAGCAACAGGATGGTGAAGGCCGAGTGGTCTAAGGCGTCCTGCAGGCAGTGCAGCGCGCCGCGCCCTGGCACCTGGAAATCTTCGCAGAAGGTGGCGCCGTCGCTCACGCCCAGGGCCTCCAGCCTCTCGCGCACGCGCAGCGCGATGTGCTCGTCGGCGCCAGCGTGCAGCACCACAAAGTTATAGAACTTCTGCTCCGGCGACTCCAGCTCAGGAGGACAGGGCCCCGGCTTCGAGACGGTAGGGTGAGCCTTAGGAGGGGACGTTTGGGGGGCCGATGGAGTCGGTGGGCGTGGCTGAGCCGCCGGGTAAGTGGTGTCTTCCTCTGAAAGTTGGATTGGCGTCTGATCCGCGACAGGGCAGGCGTTTCTGGAAGGCGAGGGGAGAGATTTGGGAGCTGCTGGCACATCCGTGCACTCCACCGAGTAGTGACTGCTGGTTTTTGGAGCTTCCGGGGGGTCGTGCAGGCTGGCGGGGCATGCATCTGCGGCCACCTCGGGAAGCCTGGGGGCTGGGCTGTTTGGCCGCACCGGGGGCCTGGCAGCCTCCACTGATGGGGGCCAGCTCATCTCCTCGGGCTCCTGGCAGCCCATAGGGGCAGGCTCGGGCACCGGGCTGGCCCGGGGCTTGTCACACAGCTTGCTGGGCCCGTGGGGGCTGTGGTGACTGCTGAGGAGGGCCATGGTGGGCGACTGGCTAATTTCCAAGTTGCTGGCCAGGGAGGCCGGGCTGCCGGTGGATCTCAGGGAATGCCCTCTGCTCCAGTCCGAAAGGTCCTCGATGGGCCGCGGATCGCTGCGGGTCCCGGAGGGTGATGCCGAGGACGGCAGGAGGCACCCCAGATCGGAGTGGAGAGTTTGGATGGCCTCCAGGTCCCTAAGGACGTCCCATCCGCACCGGTCTCGTGCCTCTTCCTGGAGCTCCCCCAGCTGGGGGTCGTCCCTGGACCTGAAAGCACGGATGGCTGCGCGGTAGGCCTCCTCCCGCATTGGCGCTGGACACAGCCTCTCCTCGGCAAGAAGGTGGTACACCCTGGCAACGGCCAGGGACACGTCTGGGGGCTCCTCTGGGGCCTCAGTGCTGTCCACACCAGCCCACTGGCGGGCCACCAGCTTCGCCACAGCGTCCGTCTTCAGTGCTTCCAGGGAGATCCTGGCCTCGGTCTCCTGGCCCAGCTTTAGGAGCACCAGGGCATGCAGGAGGTCCGCCCCTCGGCAGCCTGGCCGCAGGGTCTTCAGCTTGTGCTTAAGATACAAGAGCTTATCCTGGCCCACCGCGCCTAGAATGTCAAAGGCGCCAGAAAGCGACGGCCCTGTGCTGGCCATGGGCACAGGTGGGTGTGGCCTCCGGTGGCGGGAGAAGCACTGGGTGATGGAGTCATGTTCCACACGCCGCCCCCCTGCGCTGCAGGCCCGGTGTCCCTACCTGCTCATGGGTACTAGGTCCCCTGGGGGCTGCAGAGCAGACCTGTGAAGCAGAAAGACATGGTTATCACCAGAAAGGGGGCCCTGAGGCGGCCCAGACAACGCCCCCCCCATGCCTTCAAAACCCACCAGACCTATCACCAGACCTTGACCTTGGGCAAGACTTCTCACCTCCCCCACCTTCCCTCTCCTCCTCTGCAAGAGGACAGCGGAGGCACCTGCCTGGTGTCACCCAGCGGGTAGCTGCTACTATTTTCCCCATTCACAGAGGAAGAAGGTGAGCCAGAGAAGTGAAGTCATTTGCCCCAAGTCACACAGCCGGTGATAGATCTGGGATTTGTTTGTTTTGTCCAAAAGGCATGTGGGATCTTAGTTCCCCAACCAGGGATCAAACCTGCACCCCCTGCAGTGGAAGCATGGAGTCCTAACCACTGGACCACCAGGGAATTCCCAGAGCTGGGATTTGAGCCCAAGCTGTCTGGCTCTAGAGGCTGAGGTTATGTGCGTAACTACAAGACTATACTACCTATTAGGATGATAATAAGCCCACTTATGGGAGTGTTTCAGGGAGCTGAGTTGCGTTAACGTATGGAAAGCTCTGAGCCCAATGACTGGAAGTCATTCAGGAAGGGTCAGCCTCCTAGATGGCCCCCAGTGACCCCACATCCTGGTATTCAAGCCTTGGGTGGTCCTTCCAATGTTGTCCCAGAGTTCTGTGAGATTGATAGAATATGGCAGAAGTGATAGGCTGTCACCTGTGACATTAGGTTATAAAAGACACTGGCTTCCTTCTTAGTCACTCTCTCTGTCACTCTGTCGGGGGTAAACCGTGATGTGAGTGGTCCTCTGGAAAGGCCCACCAGGGGAGAAACTGAGGCTCCCCACCTCCAGCCACATGGGGGCGCCAATCTCAGGCTCCAGCCCCAGTTAAACCTTCAGATGAGGCAGCCCCGGAAGACAGCCTAACTGCAGCCTCATCAGAGACCTAGAGCCAGAGCCACCCAGCTCATCTGCCACCAGATTCCTGATGTTCAGAAACTATATGAGATAATAAATGTTTGTTGTTTTGAAGCCACGAAGTTCTGGGGTAATTTGTTCCACAGCAATAGCTAACTGATACAGGTTGCATTATTACTATGATGAGTTAACCATGACCAAGGGCCAGATCTATGCCTAACACTGCTGCTAAGCCCTTTGGAGGTTCTTTCCTCTTCTCTCCATTTCTTGAAAAATGCCAAGCTGGTTCCCACTTCAGGATCTTTGCATGCACTGTTCCCTCTGCTTGGAGCACCTTACCCCAGATCTTAGCCTGGGTGACCTGAAGCTCATCCTTAGCCCCCAGGTACAATGGTGCAACCTCAGGGAGCCCTCCATGACCACCCCGGTTCTCTATCCCAGTCTGTCTCTCCATGTCCCCCCACAACAGAATTGGCCACTGGGTGACCTTCTCCTGTGTGTTAAACCTTCCACATCTGTCTGCCTTCCAGTCACCTTGGGCATCAGAGGGTTTGTGGAACCACACAGCAGGTACCTAACAAATACTTGTTGAATGAATGAATCAATGTATGAATGGGGCCAGCAATATTTCCTTCCAATACTGTCGATAAGAAAACAGGCACAGGGCTTCTCTGGTAGCACAGTGGTTAAGAATCCACCTGCCAATACAGGGGACACGGGTTTGAGCCCTGGTCTGAGAAGATCCCACATGCCGCGGAGCAACTAAGCCCGTGCACCACAGCTACTGAGCCTGACCTCTAGAGCCCACGAGCCACAACTACTGAGCCATGTGCCACAACTACTGAAGCCCGCGTGCCTAGAGCCCATGCTCCGCGACAAGAGAAGCCACCACAATGAGGAGCCTGCGCACCACAATGAAGAGTAGCCCCCGCTCACCACAACTAGAGAAAGCCTGTGTGCAGGAACAAAGACCCAACACAGCCAAAAATAAATTAATTAAATAAATATATCTATTTTAAAATGCTTAAAAAAAAAAAAACAGGAACAAGGATGTCCACTCTCACCACTTTTATTCAACATAGTTTTGGAAGTCCTAGCCACAGCAATCAGAGAAGAAAAAGAAATAAAAGGAATCCAAATTGGAAAAGAAGAAGTAAAACTGTCACTGTTTGCAGCTGACATGATACTATACATAGAAAATCCTAAAGATGCTACCAGAACACCACCAGAGCTCATCAATGAATTCAGTAAAGTTGCAGGATATGAAATTAATACACAGAAATGTTTCATTCCTATACACTAACAATGAAGTATCAGAGAAATTAAGGAAACAATCCCTTTTACAATCGCATCAAAAAAATAAAATACCTAGGAATAAATCTACCTAATGAGACAAAAGACCTGTACTCAGAAAACTATAAGATACTCATGAAAGAAATCAAGGATGACACAAACAGATGGACAGATATACACCATGTTCTTGGACTGGAAGAATCAATATTATCAAAATGACTATAATACTCAAAGCAATCTACAGAGTCAATGCAATCTCTGTCAAATTACCAATGGCATTTTTCACAGAATTAGAACAAAAAATTTTACAATTTGTATAGAAACACAAGAGACCCCAAATAGCCAAAGCAATCTTGAGAAAGAAAAATGGAGCTGGAGGAATCAGGCTCCCTGACTTCAGACTATACTACAAAGCTACAATCATCAAAACAGTATGGTACTAGCACAAAAACTGAAATAGATATCAGTGGAACAGGATAGAAAGCCCAGAGATAAACCCACACACCTATGGTCAACTAATCTATGACAAAGGAGGTAAGACTATACAATGGAGAAAAGACAGTCTCTTCAATAAGTGGTGCTGGGAAAACTGGACAGCTACATGTAAAAGAATGAAATTAGGGACTTCCCTGGTGGCACAGTGGTTAAGGATCTGCCTGCCAATGCAGGGGACATGGGTTCGAGCCCTGGTCCGGGAAGATCCCACATGCCGCGGAGCAGCTAAGCCTGTGTGCCAAAACTACGGAGCCTGAGCTCTAGAGAGCCCATGAGCCACAACTGCTGAGCCCACGTGGCACACTACTGAAGCCCACACGCCTGGAGCCCATGCTCCACAACAAGAGAAGCCACTGCAATGAGAAACCCGCCCACTGCAATGAAGAGTAGCCCCCACTCGCCACAACTAGAGAAAGCCCGCGCACAGCAATGAAGATTCAACCCAGCCAAAACTAACTAACTAAATTAAAACAAACAAACAAAAAAACCCAATCCCTTAAAAAAATAAAATAATATAAACTCAAAATGGATTAAAAACCTAAATGTAAGGCCGCACACTATAAAACTCTTAGAGGAAACCACAGGCAGAACACTCTTTGACATAAATTGCAGCAAGATATTTTTTGACCCACTTCTTAGAGTAATGAAAATAAAAACAAAAATAAACAAATGGGACCTAATGAAACTCAAAAGCTTTTGCACAGCAAAGGAAACCATAAACAAAACGAAAAGACAACCCACAGAATGGGAGAAAATATTTGCCAACAAAGCAACCCACAAGGGATTAATCTCCAAAATATACAAACAGCTCATGCAGCTCAATATCAAAAAAAAACCCAACAATCCAATCAAAAAAATGGGTGGAAGATCTAAATAGACATTTCTCCAAAGAAAACATACAGATGGCCAAAAAGCACATGAAAAGATGCTCAACATCACTAATTACTAGAGAAATGCAAATCAAAACTACAATGAAGTATCACCTCACACCAGTCAGAATGGCCATCATCAAAAAATCTACAACAATAAATGCTGGAGAAGGTGTGGAGAAGAAGGGAACCCTCCCACACTGTTGGTGGGAATGTAAATTGGTACAGCCACTATGGAGAACAGTATGGACGTTCCTTAAAAACTAAAAAGAGAGCTACCATATGATCCAGCAATTCCACTCCTGAGCATATACCTGGAGAAAACCATAATTTGAAAAGACACATGCACCCCAATATTCATTGCAGCACCGCTTACAATAGCCAGGACATGGAAGCAACCTAAAGGTCCGTCAACAGAGGAATGGATAAAGATGTGGTACATATATATATAATGGACTATTACTCAGCCATAAAAAAGAATGAAATAATGCCATCTGCAGCAACATGGATGGACCCAGAGATTGTCATACTGAGTGAAGTAAGTCTAACAGAGAAGGACAAATACCACATCATATCACTTATACATGGAATCTAAAAAAATGGTACAAATGAACTTATTTACAAAACAGAAATAGAGTCACAGATGTAGAAAACAATCTTATGGTTATCAGGGGGGAAAGGCGGGGAGGGATAAATTGGGATACTGGGATTGACATAGACACACTACTATATATAAAATAGGTAACTAATCAGGACCTACTGTGTAGCACAGGGAACTCTACTCAACACTTTGTAATGACCTATATGGGGAAAGAATCTTAAAAAGAGTGGATATATGTATATGTATAACTGATTCACTTTGCTGTACACCTGAAACTAACACAACATTGTAAATCAACTCTACTCCAATAAAAATTTAAAAGAAAGAAAGAAAACACACACAGAGAAAAGGTCTTTCCCAAGGACACAGAACAAAGACACCATGGAGAGTGTCCCAAACCCCCAAATTTAAATCCCCAGGCGCTCAATTTACATCACATTCAGACTTGGAAAAAGCATAGCCTCACGTCCAGTCCAGGGGGCCGAGAACGCTTTCTCTGCCCCTCAGCTAGGCCTACTGCCTGTTCCCCACTCGTGTCCACGTTGGGACCCGCCCCACCCCCGAGCCAAGAACAGTGCACCTGCACCAGGGACAACTCTATCCCCCCAGAGGACACATGGCGACATCTGGGGACATTTCTGTTGTCACGACTGCGTGGAAAAGTGCTCCTGGCATTGAGTGGGTGGGGGCCAGGATGCAGCTCAACATCCCACAGTGCCCAGGACAGCCCTTCAAGAGAATGACTGAGCCCCAGACGTTACTAAGCGCTGACGTTGAGGATGCCTGGTCTAGATGAAGAGCTGACTCATCCATCAACCCCCTTTGCTGATAAATCACAGACGGCACTGTATACATGACTCAGCATTTTTTTTTTTTTTTTTTTTAATTCATTCTGAGCGGATGTCAAATGGCCCAGGACCAAGGTCGATGGTTCCAGAGGTGTGAGGGGGATGTGACCGAGCAGAGTGGGCAGAAGAGAAGTGGCCGAGAAGCATCAGAGAGAGAGGCGGTGCTGGGGAGGGGGGGCGGGGGGAGGAAGGACGCAAGGAGATGAGCGGCTGTCTGGCTGTTTCGAAATTGAAAGCGGCCTGACATATTGAAATGCTGATAGGCACCAGGAAATAGCAGAGACCCTAAAATGGAGCTGACTTCCTAGTATGCGGGGACAAATGATCGGCGGATACATGAGTGAAATTCACGATATATCACAGTATGAATGCCGCGGATAAACAAGGAGGGAAGGAGAGTCATGAACTCCAAGAATGGGGGTGGAGGGGTGCAGTTTTGGGGTTTTTTTGTTTTGTTTATTTGGTTGTGCCGGGTCTTAGTTACGGCACGTGGGCTCCTCAGTTGCGGCACACGAAGTTCCAGTTGTGGCATGCCTGTGGGATCTAGTTCCCTGACCAGGGATGGAACCCCGGGCTCCCTGCACTGGGAGTGTGTAGTCCCAGCCACTGTGCCACCAGGGAAGTCCCTGTGTGCAGTTTTAAACAACGTAGTTTAGGAAGGTCTTGATGAGAAGAGATTTCGACAGGACATAAACATGGGGAGAGAGTGGGGACATCTGAAGGAAGAGAGATCCAGGCAGAGGAAACAGCCCGTGCAAAGGCCCTGGGGCAGGACCATGCCTGGTGTGTTGGAGGAACAGCGAGAAGGCCTGTATGTCTGGAGCAGAGTGAGCGAGGGGGAGAGAGAGGGAGGAGGGTAGGGCAGGGAGGGGACGGGGCAGGTCGTGCAGGAACTTGTGGGCCTGAGTAGGGGGAAAGGGGGGCACTTGGGCTTTTACCTGAAAACCTAGAACCACCTCGACCTGTCTAAATGCCGTGGTCTTGCCTCATGTGTGTTGCCGAGAAGGAAAATGGGCTCAGTGGGACCACATCTGCTAACTTTTCAAGAGAAGCCAGAAACGCAGATTTTCAGGAATCTGCTCAGTTGTGTCGAGTTAGCAATCGATTCAAATATTTTAAAGAGACCTTATAAGCTTAAAAGAAAAAAAAAAAAAAAAAGCAAGCCAATGTGCCATCCCCAGAGTAAAAACTCTGAACATATTTGTTGCAAATAATAAATAAAGGAAGTGTGTGAAGAGGCGAAAGTTATACATACACAGCATTCATTCATTCATTCGAGCAGTAATTTTCCAGCATCTGCCATGTATTGGACACTGAATGTATCAGGACAGAGAGAAGAATAAAACAGGAATACTCTTCCTTCTTGGAGCTGACCGTCCCCCCCAAAAAAGAAGGAAGATAATTATTGCTTAAGTGCTTTCTTAGTTCCTGAATTATTTTTCCATAAAGAAAGACTAAATGTGAGCCATATATTATTGCAGAGAAGAGTTCCTTTTTCTTTTCATATACTTTTTTGCTTCTTTCAAAAACAAATATCAATATATTGCAACTTACGGCAACAAAGTGGGTATATGTATACATAATATACAAACCTAGTATATCATATCTCTTAATTGCCCCACTGGCCTTCCTGCTATCCTTCAAACTTGCCAGGCACAGTCCTGCCTCAGGGCATTTGCACTGGCTGCTCCTTCTGCCTGGAACACTGTTTCCCCCATGTATCCCCACAGCTCACTCCCTACCTTCCTTCAAATTTCTGGTCAAGCCTGCCCTGATGACACGGTGCACAACTCCCTAGGAAGGGGTCACAAAGTATGGCCCATGGGCTGTTTTAGTAAATAAAGTTTTCTTGGAACACAGACACGCTCACTCATTTACACAGGGTCCATGGCTGCTTTGAGGCTACAGTGGCAGAGCTGAGTAGCTGCAACAGACACCATGTAGCCCATCAAGATGAAAATATTCACTCTCTGGTCCTTTCCAGAGAAAAGTTTGCCAACACCTGGGCTACGAAACAGGCATATGATTTTTTTTTTTCCCCATTCCATAGAGGGGCAAACTTAGATTGCACAGCTATCGACGGGCAGAACAGCCCTATGGCACCAATGTTTGTAACCCTAAGACCAGATGCCTGTCTCTCCAGCCCATATAATTATTACGGGGGATAACTGGCTGTTATTGGTTGAACTGGGTTCCCCCCTCACCAAGTTCAGATGTTAAAACCCTAACCCCCAGGACCTCAGGATGTGACTACATTTGGAGATGTGGTCTTTACAGAGGTAATCAAGTTAAAATGAGGTCATAAGGGTGGGGTCCTAATCCAATAAGACTGGTGTCCTTATAAGAAGGGGAGACTAGGACACAGACACCCACAGAGGGAGGATCACGTGAGGACACAGGGAGAAGACAGCCATCTGCAAGCCAAGGAGAGAGGCCTCAGAAGGAACCAACCCTGCTGACACTTTGATCTTGGACTTCCAGCCTCCAGACTGTCAGGCAATAAATTTCTGGTTTTTAAGGCCCCCAGCCTGTGGGACTTTGTTATGGCAGCCCCAGCTCCATGTGGCTACTGAGTACTGGAAATGTGGCTACAGCTACCGGGGAGAAAGTAAATATTAAATTTTATTCATATTTAATTCATTAAAATGGAAAAACTGGGTCAGTGTAAAAAACAAAAATGTTTCCCCATTAAACCCAAGTTTGGGGACTTCCCTGGTGGCACAGTGGATAAGTCTCCACGCTCCCAATGCAGGAGGCCCGGGTTCGATCCCTGGTCAGGGAACTAGATCCCACATGCATGCCGCAACTAAGAGTTCACATGCCGCAACTAAGGAGCCTGCCTGCCACAACTAAGACCCGGTGCAACCAAATAAATAAATAGATATTTAAAAAAATAATTATCAAGGCTTTGCCGTGTGTAAAATACAATGCATTTAAATAATTGTATGTATTAAAAAATAAATTCTGTAAGTACTATTATCTCCTCTTTAAAAAAAAAGACCCAACTTTGTTTTGGTAGGATCAGGTTTCACTTAAACTGTTAAAAATGTAGCATCTGAATTGAGATCTGAAAAAATACACACCAGATCTTGAAGAATTAGTCGAGAAAAGGTATGTAAAGGCCGCAGCTGGATTGGAAGCCAGGCTGCCTGGCCCTAGAACCCACTGAGCCTGTGGTCTCCAAAGTGTATCGCCAGAGATTCCAGCTTACATGGACCTGGTTATATGGCCTGAGAAACAGACTTATCTAGTTTTAATTGAAACAGCCCCTGAAATGAGCTCATGGCCAGACTACTGGAAGAAAGTGGAGGACAGACGTTGTTGCCATAATGCAGGCACAAGTGAGCGGTAACAGAAAGGCAAAGTGGGGCTTCCCTGGAGGCGCAGCTGTTCAGAATCTGCCTGCCAATGCAGGGGACACAGGTTCGAGCCCTGGTCCGGGAAGATCCCACATGCCGTGGAGCAACTAAGTCCATGCACCACAACTACTGAGCCTGCACTCTATAGCCCATGAGCCTAGAGCCCGTGCTCCACAACAAGAGAAGCCACCGCAGTGAGAAGCCCGTGCACTGCAACAGAGAGTAGCCCCCGCTCGCCGCAACTACAGAAAGCCCGTGCAGCAACGAAGACCCAACGCAGCCAAAAAATAAATAATAAAAATAAAATAAATTTTAAAAAAAAGAGAGAGAAAGACAAAGTGTATAGTTTCTCCCATCTCTGATGTGAGCTTGCTGTTGGCAACAAAATGGCATAAAAACGATGATGATCAGGTGGGACCACAAGTCAGCCAAATCTTACCGAAATATCAAAACTCCTTGAAGTATCAGATATCTCCCTCTACAGCAATGACCCTCAGATCAACTGTTCTTTCCACCTCTCAGTGGCTCCTGGGAACAGCTGCATGTATAGTAACTTAAAAAGAAAAAATCGCTGGGAACTCTACTCAGTACTCTGTAATGACCTATATGGGAACAGAATCTGAAAAAAGAGGGGATATATGTATATGTATAACTGAGTCACTTTGCTGTACAGCAGAAACTAACACAACATTGTAAATCAACTAGACTCCAATAAAAATTAATTTAAAAAAAAGATGGATGGACCTAGAGACTGTCATACAGAGTGAGGTAAGTCAGAGAGACAAAGACACATGTATATTAACACATATATGTGGAATCTAGAAAAAATAGTACAGATGAACCTATTTGCAAAGGAGAAATAGAGACACAGATGTAGAGAATAAACGCATGGACACCAAGGGGGCAGGGCATGTGGGATAAATTGGGAGATTGGGACTGACATATATACACTACTATGTATAAAATAGATAAGTAAGACTTCCCTGGTGGTCCAGTGGTTAAGACTCCATGCTCCTACTGCAGGGGGCCCGGGTTTGATCCCTGGTCGGGGAACTAAGATCCCGCATGCCATGTGTTGCAGCCAAAAAAAAAAAAAAAAGTTAAAAAAAATACATAACTAATGAGAACCTACTGTATAGCACAGGGAACTCAATGCTCTGTGGTGACCTAAATGGGAAGGAAATCCAAAAAGGAGGGGATATATGTATACGTAGAGCTGATTCACTTTGCTGTACAGCAGAAACTAACACAACATTGTGAAGCAACTATACTCCAATTAAAAAAAGAGAGAAAAATCAATCACCTGGTGACATGCACCCTCCAATTTTTAACGAATAAAGGGCACAGCTGATAAAGTGTGAAGGACGGGGCATGAACGTGGCCAGACATTAAGTTCTGCATCACGCACTGTTCACTCTGAAAATTCAAGTTCAGTACTTAGGATCTGTGTCCTATTCTGAATTCAGGTTCTAGGTCAATAAAATGTTAAAAGGAAGAAAAGTTCACCAACTCCCGCAACTACACCACGGGCAGCAGTGTGAGAAGAAAATCTGAATTAGCTGCCAACGCTGAACAGAGGAGGTGCTGTGTGAAACTCTGGTGTTCTGGGTTCTCTTGGAATCCAGACGGTCAACAAGAACAGAGTGGCAGCTGCCCTTGTCCTGCCCTTGGCCGCAGCCTCCCCGCTTTATGGGACACCCACCCGAAATGAGTCAGCTCCAGGGCAAGAGGGAGCAGTGGGTGGGGGCATGCTCTTGGGGTTCAAATCTCAGCCGTATGGCTTCCAGGCTGTGACCTTGAACAGGCCACAAGCACATTGGTGCCTTAGTCTCCTCCTTTGTGGACTGGGTACAAGGATGACCTCTTCCTGCGAGGACTGCCATAGGTCGAATGAGTTAATCCGTGTAGAAATGGTACAGAGCCGTGTCTAGCACACCCTCGGTGCTCCGTGAGCCTTAGGGTACCTGACAGCTGTCTGCCCCCAGCAGTACCCGAGCTGGAGGCCCCCGCAGCAGAGGCTCAGGGCTGGGCTTGTGGAAAAGCTCACAGCCAGACTCAGAATTAGCCAAGCAGGGGCTTCCCTGGTGGTCCAGTGGATAAGAAGACGCTCTGCTCCCGGGGACTTCCTGGGTGGGGCAGTGGTTAAGAATCCGCCTGCCGATGCAGGAGACACGGGTTTGAGCCCTGGTCTGGGAAGAACCTACATACCGCAGAGCAACTAAGCCTGTGTACTAGAGCCCGTGCTCCGCAACAAGAGAAGCCCACCGCAATAAGAAGCCTGTACACAGCAACAAAGAGTAGCCCTGCTCACCGCAACTAGAGAGCCCACGCACAGCAACAAAGACTCAACGCAGCCATAAATAAATAAATAAAAATACACTCCCAATGCAGGGGGCCCAGGTTCGATCCCTGATCAGGAAACTAGATCCGCGTGCCGCAACTAAAGAGCCTACGTGCCGCCACTGAGACCCAGCGCAGCCACGTAAATAAATATTAAAAGAAAAAAAAGAATCATGCAGGCAGGCCCTCCCGTGCCTGCACCTCCTGGCAAACTGCCTAAAGTCACACCGTGTTTCTCCTCCATCTCCCCGCCCGCCAGCCTGAGCCCCGATGCAGCGCCCCCTCCCCAGACACCTGTGCCCTGGCATGTCCCCCGTCCACTCCATCTGCCTTGCCCAGCGGCCACCCCAGCCTTCTGGGAACCTGGCTTTCATTCTGCCCAACTTCCACAGCCTCCAGGGCAAAGTCCACTCTGCACCTGACAGTGGCTGCCGGGGACAGCGGGGTGGGGGTGGGGGAGCACCCACCGGGGTGAGGGACCCGGCTCTGCGCCTGCCAGCTGGTGGAGCCTGTTTTCTCAGCCTCAGTTTCCTCGTGTGTAAAGCCAGCAGGAGAGTGGCCCTCGTCCTGAGCGAGAGTTCAGAATAACAATATAAGAAACCGTACAAATCAGAAATAAATACTGGCAGAATTTCTTTTTTTCTCTTCTTTATATTTGTTCACCAAATCTGGAATCTGCCTACCCCCTCCTCTCCTGTCTACACTCTTGGGCAATCTCTTCACACACAGAGGGAATATTAATTGAGCACCTACTGTGTGCCAAGAGCTATTGTAGGTGCTGTTGCAGACCCCCGGCCCTCTTGGAGCTCACAGTCTAGTTGGGGGAGACCCGGGATGAATGAGAAAGTAGTTCATTGCAGAGAACGGATAAAGCCATCAAGAAAATGAGCCAGGGTGGGGGAGAAAGGCAAGGACTGGGGAAAGGCTGCCAAGAACTGGAGATCAAGGGAGACCTCTGGGAGGAAGTGACATACGGGAGCTGAGACCTGAAGGAGGTGGGGGAGCAACTCAGGTGCAGATCTGGGGAAAGAGAGTTTCAGGAAGTGGGGACAGCATGTGCAAAGGTCCTGGGGTGGGACTGGACCTGATGTGTTGGAGGAACAACGAGGAGGCCCACGTGTCTGGAGCAGAGTGAGCGACGGGGAGAGAGGGAGGAGGGGAGGGCGGGGGTGGGGGGGACTGGGGCAGGTCAGGCAGGGCCTTGTGAGACGGAGGAGGGAGCCCTGGGGAGCTGCATGCAGAGCTGGGAGGGGACCTAATTCAGGTGCTCACAGGTGCCCTCTGGCTACTTCAGCGAGGACAGATTTGGGGGTGGGGTGGTGAGGGCAGGAGAAGGGTGGGGAGGGGACATGGGTGGAGGTGACCACTGGCTCAAGCAAACAATGATGGGATCCAGACCAGGTGGTGATCTCCAGGAAGGATCTCTGGAGACCAGCACACAGTATACTTACATAAATAAATAAGTATACCTTATAAATAAATACTTATTGGCTGAATAAATCAGTGAGTGGACAGAGCAGTGCCTGGCACACAGTAGGCACCCAATAAATGTTTTCTGCTTGAATCCTTCCTCCCCAAGAAGACAGCCTAATCGGCTCCTACCAGGACTGGCACATAGTAGGGGCACTTCACTCCTTTTGGCTAATTAAGAAATGTTCCAGGGGACTTCCCTGGTGGTCCAGTGGCTAAGACTCCATGCTCCCAACGCAGGGGGCCCAGGTTCTATCCCTGGTCAGGGAACTAGATCCCACATGCATGCCACAACTAACAGTTCTCATGCCACAACTAAAGATCCCGCACGCCGCAATGAAGATTCCATGTGCTGCAGCTAAGACTCGAGGCACCCGAATAAATACTTTTTTAAAAAATAAGTGTTTCCTGAGCACCTACTATGTGCCGGGCACTGTGCAAAGCAAAGGACAACGCTGCGAGTTAAGACTATTTTGACCGCCTGTTTACCAGTAGAAAAGGGAGGCACAGAAAGGTAGAGTGACTTGCCCGGGATCACACAGGTAGAAAGTAAAGGGGCAGTAATTTAAACCAGGCAGCGTGGCTGCAGGGCCCCTGCCTTTATTCACTGAGCACCTACTATGTGCAGTACCCCTCCCATGCCTGGATCTGAGGAATCCTCAAGCCTGGCCAAGGTACCGGATAGCTGCCCTCTGCATTTGGCACACATTACTGTGACAGGTCACACTTTTGCTCCCTGTGGCTCCATGAGGACACTATTTGGCCCCTACTGTGTGCCCAGTGTACTGAACAGTGTCTCCTGGCACGCAGCAGGTGCTCCATAAATGTTTGTTGAGGAATGAATGAATGGCCCTTATTCGGAGAAGGACACAGAGGCCCAGGCAGGTTCTGCAGCCTGGGGCAACCCTCCCCCAAACTCTGGAACCCAGACCTCAGCCTGCCTGGGTCACACTGTGGTGTCCCCTCCCCCAAACCCCTGCCTCAGCCGCAAGGAGAGGAAAGGAACACAGGTACCCTGAAGAAGTCCCGGGCCCAGCCGAGTGGTGCCAGCGGCCTGGGCAGACTTGGATCGACTCCTGGGCAGGTACCAACCAACCCCGTGCCCCACGGGAAGGGGTGGGGAACAGGGGGTTGAAGATTCCCCGAGACCCATCTCAGCTGATGGATGGGACCCGCTGAGGGAAGTGCACTCCCCCCAGTGGGAGGGGGGTCACGGAAGCCCCTGGATAAAGTGGGGGATTCGGGGCCCTGGAGGAGCTGGGGGAGCGGCAGTGGGGGGTTGGCGATCACCGGGCGGGAAGACCCGGGGCTGGGGCACAGAGAGTGCCCAGTTTGGGGAAGAAATCAGAAACGCGGAGGAGGAAAGCAGTATTGGAAGGTAGTACGTCATGTTGGGGAGGATTCGGGGTGTTGGGGAAGAGTTGGGGGGGTGGGGAGGACTTGGGCCAGGGAGGGGTGTTGGAGCATTGGGGGGCGGGGGGCACTGAACACGCGGCCGCAAGGACGTCCAAAGCTCCCAGTGCGGGGCAGCTGGCTTCGAACCCTGGCGAGGGGCGTGGGCAGCGGGCCCCCTGCAGGCCTGCGGGGGTCCCCTGCCCCTCCCCAGCCGGCCCTCGCCCCTTCCTCACCTACCAGGGATCGCGGGGGCGGCTGGCTGCGCCGCTCGTGTCCTCGGGGCTGGGGCTGGCGGCCGGACGGCCTGGCGGCGGTGCCAGCGGATGGCAGAGCGCTGAAGGCACGCTGGTGCCTCCAGGCGCACGGCCTCCGACCGCCCCTTCCGCGTCCGGAGGGGAGGGAGGAAGGGGATGAGATCACGCTTTCCCAGCGGGACCGGGAAAGTCCCTGAGACGCCCCGAGCGACGCCCTCTCTCCCTCCGCCGGCTGCCACTTAGGGGACGTTTGGGCACCTCCGGGGTGCCCGGGCGCTGGGAACCACAACAGGGGTCAAGGGTGACGACAGCCCTCGGGAGCCCACCGTCTAGTGAGAAAGAACCACAGCGTTTAAATTAGTTCATCTCAATTAGTAATTAATGTTTTCCAGGACACCGAACAGAGGGGATGAGATAATTGGGGGGGACGGGGGTGGGAATCATGGCCACCCTGGAGGGATTTGGGGACGCCCATGTGGTTGGAAAAGGGACAGCAAGATGGCATACCTTTTTGGCCGCGCAGTGCAGCTTGCGGGATCTTAGTTCCCCCATCAGGGATTGAACTTGGGCACTCCGCAATGAAAGCGCAGAGTCCTAACCACTGGACCGCGAGGGAATTCCCGAGATGGCATATCTTGAAGCTGCCAAACATGACGTTTTAAAATTCACAGGGAGCAGAACTAAACTAAAGCCTGTAACTAAAAAATAAATATATATATAAAATAAAATCACAGGGGTCCTGAATCCAGGGCTTACATATCTATTGGGCATAGTTTAAAGCACGGTGCTCAGAGCCCGTCATACTTCTGGGACCCACGAAAATGTTTTCATTTCTCTTAAAATCAGAAAGGAAAAAAAAAAAAAAGAAAATAAATATAATCCAGCCTGAATTATATGTGTCTTTATACCAACACAGTTGTAAAATGTAATTTTAATTTTTTTTTTTTAGTGGAGGAAGAGGCCCACAAAAGCCATAAATAATATACTTTTGATTGGGCCCCTTTGTCACCCGGAACCTCTTGTCAAAATACCGTTTGCTATAGAAAACAAACTTCCTGGTTACCAAAGGGGAAGGAGGTGGGGGGAGGGAATAAATGAGGAGTCTGGGATTAACAGATACACACTACTATATATAAATATATAAAATATTGTCGGTCTTAGGCACCATAGTGTCTTTATTACAACTACCTATGCTGCCGCTGTAGCCCCAAAGCAGCCACAGGTGATACCTCAGTAAATGGATGTCAGCTGTGTGTCAATAAAACTTTATTTACAAAACCAGGTGGTAGGGACTTCCCTCGTGGCGCAAGTGGTTAAGAATCCTCCGCCAATACAGGTTCGATAACCAGGTCTTCCCTGGTGGTCCAGTGCTAAGAGTCCGTGCTCCCAAAGCAGGGGACCCCAGTTCGATCCCTGGTCTGGGAATTAGATCCCACATGCTGCAACAAAAGATCCCGCATGAGGTGACGAAGATCCTGTGTGCCGCAACTAAGATCTGGAGCAGCAAAATAAATAAACATTTTTTAAAATAATAAAATAAATAACCAACAAGGTCCTACTGTATAGCACAGGGAACTATATTCAATATCCTGTAATAACCTATAATGGAAAAGAATCTGAAAATATATATATAAAACTGAATAGTTTGCTGTACACCTGAAACTAACACGACATTGTAAATCAACGATACTTCAATTAAAAAAATATATCATTGTTAGATGCATCAAGCCCAATATAGGAGGTTACAGGGAAGCCATTATGTTGAAATATACTTATTAAAAATTTCTTTAACAACAACTTAGTGATCCATCCTTGGATGAATGGGGTCCATCCACACAACGGAATATTATTCGATGTTAAAAAGGAAGGAAATTCTGACAAGCTACAACGTGAATGAACCTTGGAGACATTGTGCTCAGTGAGATAAGCCAGAGAGGGAGGGACAAACAGTGTGATTCCACGCACAGGAGGTCCCTAGGGAGGTCAGATTCATAGAAACAGAAAGTAGGTGGTGGGTGCCACCACTTCGGAAGAGGGAGTCGGTGTTTCATGGGGACAGTTTCAGTTTGGGAAGATGAGAAAGTTCTGGAGACGGATGGTGGGGATGGTTGCACAGCAGTGTGAATGTGTTTAATGCCACTGAGCTGTGCACCTAAAAATGGTTAAAAGGTGATACTTCCCTGGTGGTCCAGTGGTTAAGACTCCTACTTCCACCACAGGGGATGTGGGTTCAATTCCTGGTCGGGGAACTAAGATCCCATATGCCACACCGTGCAGTCAAAACCGAAAAAAAAAAAAAAAGATTAAAAGGTAAGTTTCATGTTTAGTATATTTTACCACCACAAAAAATTGTTTTCAAATACTTGCAAGACAATCACTTCAAAAAGACTTTTAAAATAGAGCTATACCGAAACAAACAAACAGGCTTAGGGTTCTACGTCTGTGTGTATCACCATATTAACTAACAGAATCTAATCCCTACAGTGAGTGTTCAGTAATAACGAGGGTCAGCTGTATTTTGAGCCACCTGCAGCAGTGTGATCTGATATGGAAATGTCTGTGGCTTTCTACCAGAAACAAAGCCACAAGTCCTTCATTCATAATTGAGGAAATGGCAAATACCAGTTGAGTCAGTGCAAATAAAGATATGAGGGTTTTTTCCAGTAGGTTCATTGGACACCCTGAATTTTATCATCAGCTCTCCCAAACGGTGCATAGACACCAGGCCAAAGTTCACTGAAAGGTTCTTGGGAGGGAAATGCAAATGGTAGTTATCAGGATGCTAAGTCCCCCACCCCCGCCCTGTCCGCCCACCTCAGTGCCTCACTCAGTGCCTATCGCCTGTGAGGGAGAAATTTTCTTGAACGCCTACTGTGTGCCAAGCACGTCTAGGTTCTGGGGATACATCGGGGTGGGGGTGGGGGAAGAAGTGGTCCCTGCCTTTAGGGCCTCCTGAGCTGGAGGCGGAGCAGGCATGAAACCCATCTTCCCATATGCCTCTCCACCCCACACCCATCACCAATTTTTGGAGCGTCCATTAGGTGCCTGTTCCCAGGCCAAACACATCTTGGTGGTCATCTGATGCATGTCTTTTATTTATTTAGTTAGTTTTTTGGTTGCGCTCTGTGGCATGTGGGATCTTTAGTTCCCCGACCCGGGATTGAACTCGTGCCCCCTGGAGTGGAATTGTGGAGTCTTAACCACGGGACCGCCAGGGAAATCCTTATCCATGTCTTAAAACAACTGTTCCTGGTAGGTTTGACCGTGCCCATTTTATAGGTGAGAAAACTGAGGCTCAGAGACGGTAACACGGCTGGAACATCCGAGGTTTCCATGGGAAGCCATGGGCTGCAGATGGATAAATTTGACCACCTGCAGACAGGTGTGGCTGTGTACCTCCCTTCATTTAAAGAAAAAAGAAGGTCCTGGTTGAGGTCCACATTCCTACTCCCACTTGGGGGCCCATTCGTTCCGTTTTCTGCTTTTGCACACACGTTTACACGCATCCATGAATGTGATATTTGGTATCCTTTGGTCTGGCTTTGCTTTTTATTCAAATTGGCCAGAAGTCAGCAAACTTTTTTCTATAAAGGACCAGCTAGTAAAATATTGTCGGTCTTAGGCACCATAGTGTCTTTATTACAACTACCTATGCTGCCGCTGTAGCCCCAAAGCAGTCACAGGTGATACCTCAGTAAATGGATGTCAGCTGTGTGTCAATAAAACTTTACTTACAAAACCAGGTGGCAGGGACTTCCCTCGTGGCGCAGTGGTTAAGAATCCACCCGCCAATGCAGGTTTGATCCCTAGGGATCCCACATGCTGTGAAACAACTACGCTGGTGCGCCACACACAACTACTGAAACCCGCGCGCCTAGAGCCCGTGCTCTGAAACAAGAGATGCCACTGCAATGAGAAGCCTGCACACCACAACGAAGAGTAGCCCCTGCTCTAGAGAAAGTTGGCGCAGAGCAACAAAGACCCAACACCGCAGGCCAGACAGTGGCCGTGGTTTGCCGGTTTGCTGACCCTGGATATAGATGGTATCAATACTTAGCTTTATTCTGTTGAAGATGTCTCCAACATTTTTCTAAGCCAATATATGTAGCCCGACCTTACTCTTTTTTTTCTTTTTTTGGCTGTGCCACGCGGCTTGAGGGATCCTAGTTCCCTGACCGGGGATCGAACCCGTGCCCCCTGCATTGGAAGCATGGAGTCCTAACCACTGGACCTCCAGGGAAGTCCCCCAACGTTGTTCTTTTTAAGTGTATTATGGTCTCACTAAGCATTGCCATATCACAGTTTGTTGAGTCCCCTGTCATTGGACATGCTGGTTCCTGCCACTCTTCCCCCCAGGCAGGGGAACAGTGCGGGGATGGCGTGAGGGGGAGGGTAGTCTGAGTGCTGGGTTCAAATCCTTATTCTGACACTTGCCGTGAGGTGGGGCCACACGGGTCCCGCTGAACCCTGCCTCAGTTTCACTCTTGTAACACAGCGATCATTACGGCACCTGCCTATTGGGGCTGATAAAAAGGACTAGGTGATGGGACTTCCCTGGGGGTGCAGTGGTTAAGACTCTATGCTTCCACCGCAGGGGGCACGGGTTCCATGCCTAGTCTGGGAACTAAGATCCTGCATGCCTTGGGGCCAAAAAAAAAAAAAACGGATTATGTTACTCCGTTGACAGGGTTTCTCTAGGGTGGCTGAAGAGAAAGGGAACTTCTAGGACTTTTCAGACGTGGAGTACATTCTCACTCTTACTAAACACCGCCCGATTTTGTCCAGAACAGTGTACCTGCTTGCACTCCCCCCGGAAGCGAACAAAAGGGCTCATTTCCCCCACCGCCACCTCATGCTACTTTCTCTGTCTTAATTCGTGTTGACGTATAATTCATAGACACCAAAGTCTATAAAGCTTAAAGGGACAGACAGCTCAGTGGGTTTTTTTGGGTATGTACACACTCCCTGTAGCCAACTCCCTGATTGAGATATAGAGGTCATTTCCATCCCCTAGAAGTCCCCAAGGGCCCCTTCTCCATCCCTACCTACTGGGAAACCACCCTTCTGGTTTCTCATCATAGTTTAGGTTTTTATTTTTTTTTATTAATTGAATTATTTATTTATTTTTGCTGCGTTGGGTCTTCGTTGCTGTGCACAGGATTTCTCTAGTTGTGGCGAGCAGGGGCTACTCTCTGTTGCGTCGCAGTGCAAGCGGTTCTCGTTGTGGTGGCTTCTCTTGTTGCCGGAGCACGGGCTCTAGGCCAGGGGGCTTCAGTAGTTGTGGCGCATGGGCTTAGTTGCTCCGCGGCATGTGGGATCTTCCCGGACCAGGGCTTGAACCCATGTCCCCTGCCACATTGGCAGGCAGATTCTTAACTACTGCACCACCAGGAAAGTCCCACAGTTTAGTTTTGTTCATCAAAAGAGAATCACCGTACAGATGCGTTTGTGTCTGCCTCCTCTCACTCAGCATTATGCTTGTGAGTTTCAGCCACATTGTTGTGAATATCAGTAATTCACCCTTGTTCACATCTTCCACGGACTGGGAGAAATATTTAAGTCTAAGCAGTAAGATGTAACAGGAAGAAGTCCTGTACAGTGGTCTCAAAACAGGTTGGCAAGCTATTCCTATAAAGGGTTAGATAGTAAGTATTTTCAGCTTTGCGGGATACAGGAGGTCTCTGTTGTGTACCTTTGCTTTAAAACCCTCTTAGCTTGTTAGCCATGCCAACGAACAAACAACTCTTTGGGTACTTTTGGCCCTCAGGCTATAGTTTGCAGACTTTTAGTCTAGATCATTTTACCACAGTGCCTGACATACAGCAAGTATCTATCACTAAGTGTCAACAGGCAGGTTTTCTGTGGCACCTAATTTTGAACTTGTCATTGCATGTTCTTTTTCATACTATTTCCCCCAAATGTTTAACCTTTTGTTTGTTTTTTTTGAGATGTAATTGACATACAACATAGCATTAGTCTTAGGTGTACAACATAATGATTTGATATATGTATTCAATATACACTGTGAAATGACCACAATAAGTCTAGTTAACATCCATCACCTCACATAGTTACAAATATTTCTTTTCTTGAAATGAGAAGTTTTAAGACCCACCCTCTTAGCAACTTTCAAATACACAGTGCAGAGATTTCCCTGGTGGCGCAGTGGTTAAGAATCAGCCTGCCAATGCAAGGGACACGGGTTCGAGCCCTGGTCCGGGAAGATCCCACATGCCACAGAGCAACTAAGCCCGTACCCCACAACTACTGAGCCTGAGCTCTAGAGCCCGCGAGCCACAACTACCGAGCCCGCCTGCCGTGACTACTGAAGCCTGCATGCCTAGAGCCCCATGCTCCGCAATGAGAAGCCCGAGCACCGCAACGAAGAGTAGCCCCCGTTCGCCGCAACTAGAGAAAGCCCGCGCTCATCAACGAAGACCCAACATGGCCAAAAATAAATATATATATTTTTTAAAAATTAGCAAATACACAATGCAAGACTGTTAACTGCAGTCACCAAGCTGTACTTTATAACCCCAGACTCGTTCATCTTTTTCTAAAAAATTAATTTATTATCTATTTTTGGCTGCACCAGGTATGAGTCGCAGCACGCCGACTTCTTAGTTGTGGCATGCAAACTCTTAGTTGCGGTATGCATGTGGGATCTTAGTTCCCGACCAGGGATCGAACTTGCACCCCCTGCATTAGAAGCACGGAGTCTTAGCCACTGGACCGCCGGGGCAGTCCCCCAGCCTCCCTCTTAAAAGGACCCTTATGATGATGTTTAGGGTCCACCCGGATAATCCAGGACCATCTCCCTGTCTCCAGATCCTTAACTGAATCCCATCTGCAAAATCTCCTTTGCCACGTGAGGGAATGTAGTCACAGGGCCCAGGGATCAGGTCGTGGACATCTCTGGGGGTCGGCCTGCCACACGGTTCCCCAACATGGCCGGGGAGCCCCAGGACAGGGAAAGCAGCAGGCTTCTCGCTTCTGCTGGCTGAACAGAACACGACATGGGGGTAAAACTCTGGCACGTGGGCGGGGGGAGATGAAAGATCCCCACAACCTGGTTCTCTCCAAGCCGAGCAAGCGTGGTGAGTGCATCTCTGACAACCCAGACAGGCCTTGTCCGAGGCACTGGGTACAGACCTTCAGGTCCGGCCCTGTCCCGTTCACGCCCTTGGGAGCAAAGCAAAGAAGGGGCCGAGAAGGTCACACAGAGACTCCAGAGTTGTTTAGCTGCTGAAAAATAAACACACACACACACACACACAACCTGGACTTAGCTGCAGGTAAAATTTATTAAGGCAACACTGAAGCCCCACCAGGCAGGCCTCACCCCCTTCAGCTCTAGAATGAGTATCAGCTGCTCTGCCCCTACCCCCATCCCCAGGAGGCCCACTTCACAGAAGTCCAAGTCCCTTAGCTCAAGGCTGATATCCAGGAGCCTTGATGTAGAAAAAGGAGTGGATGTAAGAACTATATTCCTGGTTTTGGAGGAAGAAAAAAAAAAGTTTTGGAACCTTCTAGAAAAAAGAAATTTTTTTTCCTGGAAATCTCGTCCTAATGATCGCTGTGATGCTCGGGACATGCTTCCTCCAAGCTCAGACAGGGTGAGGGACTGGTTGGTTCTGAGGACCTCGGTTTCCCAAGGTGGCAGCTGAGGTGAGCTGGGAAGGGTTAGAGACGTGTGTTCCCAGTGAGGGGTCCCGGGCCCTAGGAGCCTCCCTCCTGCTTCTCCTATTTCTTCTCTTCTGGGGCCTTCTCAGTGATTCCGGGGGCGAAGGGTCCCACCAGCCACGTGATGGGTGTGTTTTGGGCCACATACTCCACCACGTGGTCGAGGGCCTCTCGGGCCCTTGCCACCTGCCCGCGGCTCTGTGTCAGGATGCTGCTGGACAGGTCCTTGAAGGAGTGGATGCCGGAGAAGGTGGCTTGGAGGTCCTCCACCTGGCGGCGAGCCTGCAGCGCCTGATCCTTGACGTGGGCTGGCAGCCCCTGGAGGCTGGAGCCCAGCGAGGCGCAGGTGGTCTGCAGCTGCTGGGCGACGTCACGGAACATGGTGAGCGTATGGGACTCAACCTGCTGAGAAGGGATGGAGGGTGATCATCAGGGCCCTCTGAGCTGGGGGGTAACTGGACTCAAAGCCCGGAAAAGAGAAAATGGGGGTTCTACCGCCCACCTTGGGGAAAACCTTTCCCCAGGAGAGGATGTCGAGCACAGGTGGTTCAGAATATGGGCTCTTTGGGGCTTCCCTGGTGGCGCAGTGGTTGAGAGTCCACCTGCCGATGCAGGGGACACGGGTTCGTGCCCCGGTCCGGGAAGATCCCACATGCCACGGAGCGGCTGGGCCCGTGAGCCATGGCCGCTGGGCCTGCGCGTCTGGAGCCTGTGCTCCGCAACGGGAGAGGCCACAACAGTGAGAGGCCCGTGTACCGCAAAAAAAAAAAAAAAAAAAAAAAGAATACGGGCTCTTTGAGTTTCGAACTGTGTGAGATAATCACTGATCAAATTGAAAAACAGGTATAGAAAAAAAAAAAACAGGTATAGACATTTTTCCAAAGAAATACGCAGATGGCCAAGAAGCATGTGAAAAGATGTTCAACGTCATTAATCATCAGGGAAGTGCAACTCAAACCCACAGACAGATACCCCCTCACCCCCATGCTGGGGAGAAACTGGAACCCTCGTATCTTGTGGTGCAGTCACTTTGGCAGATGGTCTAGCAGTTCCTCAAAATGGTAAACTGTAGAGTTACCATATGACCCAGCAACTCCACTAGGCATCCACCCAAGAGAAACGAAAGTACACGTCCATGCAAAGACTTGTACACAGAGGCTCAAAGGGGTGTTATTCACGGTAGTGGAAAGTGGAGACAACCCAAATGCCCATCAACTGGCAAATGGAGACACAAAAGGTGGTCCATCCACACACGGGCACATCTCTCAGCCATAAAAAGGGGTGAAGCACCGACACTCAGTACAACGTGGATGGACCCTGACAACACGATGCTCAGTGAGAGAAGCCGGACACAGGACACACAGGGTGTGATTCTGTTTACATGAAATGTCCACAGAGACAAAGTACATTTGTGGTTGCCAGGAATGGAGGAGGGTGTGGAAACGGGGCCTGACTGCTATTGGGGAGAAGATCCCCTTTGGGGGTGATAGGGATGCTCTGAATTACAGTGATAGTCACACAACCCATGAATTGTGTAATTTACATGGGTCAATTGTACAGTATGTGAATTACAGCTCAAAACTTTTTTAAAGTACAAGATTCTGACTTTTATATCTCCATAAAATTGTTTTTGTTGTTTTTTTTTGCGGTACGCGGGCCTCTCACCGTTGCAGAGCACAGGCTCCAGACGCGCAGGCTCAGCGGCCATGGCTCACGGGCCCAGCCGCTCCGCGGCATGTGGGATCTTCCCGGACCGGGGCACGAACCCGCGTCCCCTGCATCGGCAGGCGGACTCTCAACCACTGCGCCACCAGGAAGCCCAAATTGTTTTTTTTTTTTTTAAGTTTAAAAAAATGAGAAGGTGTGGAAGAACTTTCTAGGCAGAAGTTGTAAGCAGTGGGGGAGACTGCAGTTGAGGTTGGGTCCTTGAAAATTCCCCAGGGCCGGGGAGGAGATCAAAGCAGGCTGGGAGGCAAGACTTTGCCCTGAGCCTGCTCACCTGAGGACTCTGGCTTTGGACCTGGCAGGGAGGTGCCAACAGAATCAATATCTATTTTCTGGCTGCTGCGTTCAGCAGTTGAGGGGGGAAGGGAGACGGTTTTCCGCGGTTGGGGTCTGAATGCTGAACAGTTTTGCATTTATAGAGACATTCACCATACCTTATAAATATTATTTTTTAGCACTTACTATGTGCCTTACATGTCAATGTGTGTGTGTGTGTATAAAATAACTCACATACCAGGAAATTCACCCTTTTAAGTGTACATGTTTTTAGTACGTTGACCAGGTTCTGCAACCAGCACCTCTAATTCTAGAACATTCCATCACCCCAAAAGAAACTCCCTCTCCATTCCCCCTCTCCCAGCTCCCAACAACCACTAACCCACTTTTTCTGTGTCTATGGATTTGCCTGTCCTGGACGTTTCCCATCAATGGAATCACACACTGTGTGTCCTTCTGTGTCTGGTCTCTCTCACTGAGCATCGTGTTCTCAGGCTGCAACCACGTTGTAGTGAGTGTCAGGGTTTCTCTCCTTTTCATGGCTGAGTGATGTTCCCGTGTGTGGAGGGACACATTTGTTTGTCCATCATCTGTTGATGGACATTTGGGCCGTTTCCACTTTTTTGGCTGACGTGACTCATGCTGCTGTGAACATGCGTGTTCATTTCACCTTAACAACCTGGCAGTCGGTCCTATATCCCATTCACAGATGGGGAAATCGAGGCCCAGAGAGGTAAAGCTGAGAAGCTATTGTGCTAGGATATTATGAGTCCTTGAGAGAGAGGGACTACGGTTCAAAATGAGGCGTGAGAATCGTCTAAGGCACTGATTCAGTGAAAGCTTAGATGAGTGACAGCACAGGTGGCAAAAGTCAGGGCTCGTTCAAGAGGCCAATGCCTGGGATAGGTTGGAGGGGCCAGAGCACGTTAGTGAGAAGCTGACACTCAGAACCGGGCAGGTGAATTTGAAGGATGTGACGGGACACTGGCATGGGGCAGGGAAGGAGTCAGGACTCAAGTAAATGGGACATGGCTTAGAATTCAGCAGGTTGAGACCCATCACTATCAGGCGTCCCATGGTTCAGAAGCAACGCCTATACCCAAGAGTGGAAAATCCAGGCAGGCTTCCTGGAGGAGGTGTCATCAGGTCCCGAAGGCAGTTAATGGGAGGCAAGGCTGGGGAAAGCGTTCCGAGCAGCTAGGTCCATCAAGCAGAGGTGGGGAGAGGGAAGTCAGGGCCCCAGGTATCCCATGCTCCCCCACGGTGGGTACCTCTGGCTTGGCTGCATCCTCCTCTGGGCCCTGGAGCTGCTTCTGGTTCCAGCTGAGCCACATCTGGTGTAGTTTCTCCTGACCCTCCACTAGCTTCTGGTCGACACCCTGCTTGACGGTTTCCATCTGGAGCAGAGAGAGAGAGGGTGGCTGCCTTGGCCCTTGACCAAAACCAGCACAGCGCATGGGAATCCACAGGAATCCTAGATGTGGCATTCCAGAGGGAGCGGGGGTGGTCCTTTCATCTGAGATGGGGAGAGAAGGGGGAGGCATGCTGCTTTTCTCAGAGTGTTTCCACAGGCTGTGGGTTTCAGGGTCACCAACATGCTTGTGCCCTGTGCGGTACTTGCAAAGAAAGTAGCCACAGATTCTCTGCAGCTCCTCCCATCTTGCCTGTTTCTCCCCACCACCACCACCACCACCCCGCCCTGCAAGTGGGCCTGGCCACGTGACGGGCTTTGACCAATGGGACACAAGCAGATGGAGCGCAAGCAGAGGCTTAAAAAGCACTTGCAATGGAATATTTTACTCAGTCTTAAAAAGGAACGAGATTCTGACACTCACTACAACATGGATGGACCTGAGGACATGATGGCTCAGTGAGAGAAGCCAGACACAGAAGGACAAATGCTGTCTGATTCCACTCACAGGAGGTCCTGGAGGAGTCACATCCATTGAGAAAGGAAGTAGATGGTGGGGGCCACGGGCTGGGGGAGGGGCTAAGGAGTGAGTGTTTCATGGGGACAGTTTCAGTTTGAGAGGATGAGAAAGTTCTGGGGATGGACAGTGGGGATGGTTGTACGACAATGTGAAGGTACTGAATGCCACTGAACTATACACTTAAAATCGGTTAAAAATTGGTTAAAATGTGTGTTTTACCACAATTAAAATTTTTTAAAAAAGAGAGAGGAGATAATACTGAGTAGAAGCTAAGCAAACAGGGAAAGAAATTAGAAATTTCCCTCTTTAGAGAACAGAAAAATTTAAAACTTCAGGGGGGCAGGATTTGACTGCAAAGAAGCAGGAGGGAACTTTTTGGGGTGATGAACATGTTCCACATCTTGATTGCAGTGGTGGTTACATGTCTGTTTATATTTGTAAAATTCCTCAAACTGTATACTTTAAAAGGGGTGATGTTCATTGTATGTAAAATGTAAGTTATACCTCAAATAAAACTGACTTTAAACAAACAAAAAAAGTGCTCATCCCGAGTGCCACAACTAGAGAGAAGCCCGCGCACCGCAACGAAAGATCCCGCGTGCCGCAAAGACCCAACACAGCCAAAAATAAATTTTAAAAAAAAAGTGCTCACGTGTTCCCGCTGTACCTGGATCCCTAAGGCCACAGCCAGGGGAGAGCCTGAGGTACCCTAATGGAGGAGGAGACCACACCGAGAGACCCAGCCTCCAGCCAACCTGTCATGGGCTGAACTGTGTCCCCTCCAAATTCACCGGTTGGAGCCCTGACCCCCAGGACCTCAGGATGTGACTGTATTTGGAGATGGGTCTTTAAAGAGGTAATTAAGTTAAAATGAGGTCCTTAGGGTGGGCCCTAATCCTATATGACTGGTGTCCTTATAAAAAGGGGATATTAGGACACAGACATGCATGGAGGGATGACCAGGTGAGAACACAGAGAGAAGACAGTTGTCTACACACCAAGGAGAGAGGCCTCAAAAGGAACCACCGTGCCAACACCTTGATCTTGGACTCCCAGCCTCTAGAACTGTGAGGCATAAACGTCTGTGTTTAAGCTGCCCAGTGTGTGGGACTTTGTTACAGCAGCCCCAGCAAACTCATCCAGGGCCATGGCCCCGTGAGCGAGCCCAGGCGGATGTGTGGGGAGGAATAAGCCACTAGGCTGCGGAGGGGTTTGTTGGCACACACACTGCTGGCCAGCGCCCCCATCACCGCGGGCCTCACCAGGCTGAGCGTCTGTGAGAGCTGTAGCAGGGCCTCCTGGGCCCTCTGCCTGGTGTTCTGCAGTTTTCCCAGAGAGTGTTCGTAGGCACGCTGGCGCAGCCTCTCTGACAGGGAGCCCAGACGCACAAAGTAGCTCTGTTCCTGCCGCTGCTGGGCCACTGAGGCGATGTCGAAGCCCTCCAGGGACGTGGCGAGGCGGGCTGCGGGGGGAAGACAGGAGAAGCACTGTGAAGGCCGAGTTTGTGCCCCGGGTCTGCAAGTGTAAAAGGATTTCCCTGCCTTGGTTTTCCCCATCTGCAAAATGGGTATGATAGGGACTGAATATCCCAGGATTAAGAGGCCTTATACTACGGACTTCCCTGGCAGTCCAGTGGTTAAGACTCCACACTTCCAACGCAAGGGGCACGGGTTCGATCCCTGGTCAGGGAACTAAGGGGATTCCACATGCTGTGAGGCATGGCAAAAAAAAAAAAAAAAAAAAAGGCCTGAGACTGGCGTGAGAGTCTGAAAACTACGGCCCTCGGGACAACCCGACCCATGAATACAACCATCTATGTTTATTATATGTTGTCTATGGCTGCTCTCAAACAACAGAGGTGGCCTCTGGAATATGTGGCTTCTTAGCCTGCAGAGATTAAAATATTCATTATCTGGTCCTTTACAGAAAAAAGTTTGCCAATCCTGCCTGTATTAGCGCCTAACATATATTAATAGTGGCCAATCTTTCACAATGTTCTAGGTGCTTTGCGGGCATTCTTGTTAAATCCTAACAGTTCTAAGAGGGAGACACTGTTATCCCATTTTTACAGATGGGGAAACGGGGACTCAGAGAGGTTAAGCAATTTGCCGAAGGTCACACAGCTGGGACGTCACAAATCAGGATTTGAAGCCAGGCCCCACGTTCTTAACCACGATACTTGACGGGAGGAGAAGTCTGAGCCATAGGAGAACCATCTTCACAGCCGTTAAGGGAAAGTCCGGACTATCTAGTCCAGAAAATACTCATAAAGTTACAAGGCAACAGGATGGAAATCCACCTGTCTTGATAATTTGATCCTATCTTATCCTGCTCCCTTTAGACTTTACTATAGTAGTGATAAAAGTTTGAGCTTTGTAAGTAACCCGATCTGAGTTTAAATCCGGTCCTAATAAATCACTGGCTTTGTAAGGCCCTATGGCAGGGTCTGCAAACTATAGACCCTGGGCTGAATGCCACCTGCCTTTATCAATAAAGTTTTATTGACACAAAATCACAACCATTCATTTACCTACTGTCTATGCTTTTGTGCTACAATGGCAGAATTGCATAGTTGCGACAGAGACTGTATGGCCCAAAAAAGCCAAAATTATTTATTACCTGGCCTGTCAAGAAAATGCTTGTGGCCCCCTGGATGCAGAAGTGATTTGGCCAATAAGCCTCAGTTTCCCGAAATCTGGGGAATTCCCTGGCAGTCCAGGAGTTAGGACTCCGAGATTTCACTGCCTTCAGAAAGGCATGCAAATGAACGAGTGTTTAGCTATTCTTATTACCTATTTGTAGTTTATCTGTTTATAGTAAGTGATAAAGTTCCCTTTCTAAAAGAATCTGGCAAAGTTGATTGAAAGAATAGCAAATAAACAGAACAGGGAGTACACATGACCAAGATAACGCAAGAAATGTGCTCTGGTCAGGCAGGAACAGTGGGGCTGGTCTGATGAGTGAGATCTCCACTTTAGCCACCTAAATATGCCTCTCCTTTGGATTGGGCACTGTTCCAGAAATGAAAGAAAGGGGAAAATCACGCAACAAAATCCCACATGGTGCCATCAACCCCTTGCTCAATCAAGGTAAGACTTCAGTCAGGGGAATTCGGTTGTTTCTATTGATAAAAAGAAATTTTCACATATTAAGATATAGATAGGGAAGTCATTCTGGCTTATACCTGAGTTAACTTGAATTTGATGCTACCTAAAATAGCCTTTTTGTGGCCTATCAAACCTACATCGTACATCTGCTTCAATTATTAAAGAAAAGGGCACATTGGCCAGAAGTAAAGAATGTCCATGTTCAAAATCAAGATTAAATGCCTCCCTTCCTGGGACACCAAAATGCTGGTCCTCCTTTGATGATAAGATTCCTTCCTAGGTGCCAAGGCCATACTGACTCATGTACATGCTGGTCTGTTCCTTTTTTTCTTTCTTTTTTTGAAACCTTGAAGAAATGTAACCCTGACTTGTTTAATGTTTTTTGTTCTGACAAGATAAAAAACTGCTGAAAAGTCTGCTTCTCAGGAGCAGTTTCTCAGTTATCTGGGAAGCAGGCTTCCGGGGTATAGTCCTCCGTTTGGCTCAAGTTAAACTCTTTTCTCTTATTATTGGCTGTTTATTGATTTTCGTTGACACTATAAACATTAAAAATTTTGGAAGAACATACTCTTATCCAGGGATTAATAAACTTTTTCTGTAAGAGGCCAGTTCAGTCAATATTTTCAGCTTTGCAGGCTCTGCTGTGCAATCATCAACTCTGCCATTGGTATTCAAAAGCAGCCATAGAGTAAATGTAAATGAGTGGGCGTGGCTGTGTGCCAATAAAAGTTTATTTACAAAAGCAGGCGGTGGGCTGGAGATGGCCTGGAGATAGTCTAACATAATCGGCTGGGGGACAAGGATGTCACAGAAGGGTCATTTCATGATGACATTTTAAAAACTGAACAAAATAGATAACCAACAAGGACCTACGGTATAGCACAGGGAACTATATTCAATATCTTGTAGCAACCTATAATGGAAAAGAATCTAAAAAAAAATAGATATAACTGAATCACTTTGCTGTACACCTGAAACTAACACAACATTGTAAATCAACTAAATTTCAATTTAAAAAAGTATTTTAATTAAAAAAATGAATTACAAAAAGATTAAAAAAATTAAAAACTGAACAAAACCCCCAAACACCTGGGACATTTAGAGGCAGCGAAAATAAAAGCTGGCATCTTGGGAAAAACAGACTCTGCCCCATTCTCCCACCAAAGGCAGGTTTGCAAAGACTAAACCCAAACCAGCAATATTTTGAACCCATCCTAATGGCCAGAACTTCTCCACGGCCCTCTGGGAACCCGGGAGCTCTGCCCTTGGAAGTGAAAGCAGCTTTGTTATTTAGGCCAAGGATGTCTGACAGAGCCTAGGCATGTCAGAGCAAGCCGGCAGGGCCCCTGGAGGGGGCGGTGCCCTTGGCAAAGGGGAGAACTGGGAGAGAGGGGGAGCAGGGCTCTGCTCCCGCCCCGAGCCCACGAGTAATATCCTAGCTCTAACATGGCACCTTTACTCACAGACCTCCCCAGTACCTCAAGCACCACTGTGCAGTGATTTCACCCTTAGTGGATGGACACAAAGGAAAGCGGAAAGTCAAAGCTGCTCAGACAGATCTGTTCTCTGAAGTGGCTCCCAGGCTTGCTTCACAACCTGCCTCCCAGCAAACTCTGCTTCTCCCCCTACTTTTGGGGGCCAAGACCCATAGCCAAGTGTGACTTGGTCTGAGCACTACAAGAGGCCAGCAGGCACTGAACTTGGGATACAGGACGAAAGACATCAGCCAGGTCCCTTCCTTCAAGAGGTTTGGAGTCAGGTTTTGAAAACACAAAGGACAAGCATCACCTATGCTCAAGCCACACTCTGCAGGGCTTAAGATCCTTTGCCTGGAACGTCGCCCCACTGGGAACACCGTCCCATCCTGCCCCACCAGGAACATCACCCCACCTAGAACATCGAGTTTCTCCAGGGGGCAAGGGACCATGACTTTCTGCCGAGGATTCCCAGGGAGAATCATGGGGTCTCAGAGTCAGCTCAAGGAGAGCTCCAAGCAATCGAAAATAATAGGACAAGTGAAGCGTCAATAAAATAAATACCTCGGATCGCAATACATCGTGTTAATCTTCGTGTTCAAACCTATGATGTAAAGACTCACTACGCACTCTTGGAGGGTGCTGGTGAACCAGCCTGTGATGCCACAATAAATAAAAAGGGGGAACGTTAACTACTTGCCCTGCTTTTCCTCTATAAACCATACCTTGGGGTAATCAAGATTGCAACAGAGAACTTTGTCCATGGAAGTTTTCCAGCTAACAGCTAGAACAGTGACACGTTGCAATCCCAACGGGAAAAGAGATTAGAGATAATGATTAGGAGCTGTCTACCCATGAGGGAATCACGATTCCTTTTTTTTTTTTTTTTTGGCTGCATCATGTGGCTTGTAGCATTCCCCGACCAGGGATCGCACCCGCGCCCTCGGCAGTGAAAGCGTGGAGTCCTAACCACTGGACCGCCAGGGAATTCCCATGATTCCCTTTATATGAAGTTCTAGAACAGGCAAAGCACTGGTTCTCACCTGGGGGTGATCCTGCCCCCAGGGTATACTGGGTGATGTCTGGGGACATCTGTGGTTGTCACAATTGGGGGTGCTCCTGGCATCGAGTGGGTGGGGTCAGGGAGGCCGCTCCACACCCCACAGTGCCCAGGACAGCCCCCCACAGAGGATGACCTGGCTCCAATGACAGTTGGGAAACCCTGATCTAGTCTGTCATCAGTTCTTTCCAGTCATCCCAAATATTTGGCATCTCATTCAAACAAACCAGCTCTAGCTAAAGTTGGCCGGAGCCGAGAGGCTGCTCCCTTTGGATGGAGCATGGTGTCTGGTTACACGTGGCCCTCGTGGGCCTTTGCTGCTGTGGGCACTGGAGTCTGAAGCTGCTGGCCCGGCTGGAAGTTCCTGGTACGTGTGCAAAGGAAGGCCGTCTCTAGAAGGCGGGGTCAAGGCCAACCCCAAGAGCCATGGGTATGAGACCATGAGTAAGACTGGCTGCTTTGTCTCAACACTTTTATCCCCAGTTTGTCTGTTTCTCTTTATTCCTACCACCACCTGGTCCAGCCCCATCACAGCTCACCTGAACCCGGATTCCCCTGGCTCCCACCCTCTCCTCACCCGGAGTCTATCCTCCCAAAAGCAGCCACCAGAGGGCGTGAGTGAGTACCGAGTCAGGCCCCCCCGCCCCCCCCCCCTGCCCACAGCCCTCCAGGGTCCCACCTCCCTGGGTTAATAGCCCAAGTCCTCCCTGTGGTCCACAAGGTCCCTTTACGACCTGCCCGGTCCCCTCCCTGCCCTCCCCTCCTCCCTCTCTCCCCCTCGCTCACTGCTCCAGACACACAGGCCTCCTTGCTGTCCCTCCAATACACCAGGTACGCCCCTGCACCCGGGTCTGTGTTCCCTATGTCTCTGCCCTGACATCTGCACAGCTCATTCCCTCCCTCCATGCACGACAGGGCAAAGTCACCTCCTCAGAAACATCTCCTTAAATCTGATTTCTGTACATGTTAGACTTTAGGGTCTATGAAGGCAGAACTTTGTTCACTGACGTATCCCTAGGACCTAGAGAGGGCTTGGCATACAGCCAGTGCTCAAGGAACATTTGAACAAACAAATATATACCTAGGGTGGGGGGGGGATGATAGAGAAGAGTTTGAGTGATTTTATTTGGGGATTTCGGCACCTGCTAAGTGCCAGGCCCCGTTCTAGACTCAGAAAGGACACAGCTTCTGCTTTGAGGAACTGACGACCAGTGCTGAAGAGAAAAATCAAAGCCGGGCCTGGGGGGAGGTTTCAGGACACAACATGCATGAGGGACGGTGCAATTTTAGAGGCCTTATTGGGAGGTGGCATTTGAGCACAGAGCTGGAGGTAGAAAGAACGAGACATCTGGATGTCAGGGCAGAGTTCCTGATAGAAGAAACAGCCAGTGCAAAGGCCCTGGGGTGGGAACATGGTCCAGGATAGGCAAGAAGGCTAGTGTGCCTGGAGTAGAATGAATGAGGGCAAGCAGGTAAGTACAAGGGAGCTTCCAGGAGGATTTGGGCTTTTACCCACGGGAGGCGGGAGGCTTGGAGGGGCCTGACTTGAGTGCTCACAGGCGCCCTCTGGAGGCTGCTTCAGGGAGGACAGGCACCACAGACCAGGGCAGAGGGAACCGAGCTGTTCCAGGTGGGCTAAGATAGACGGGAAGAGGGGGCAGGGATGAGATGACAGCATGTGATGGACTGACTCCTGGTGGCTGAGAGGGACCACACGTCGGGTGGTCTGGGGAAGGGTCCCAGCCCTGTGGGCTGCACTCACCAAGTTCAGCGTCCGTCATGGGCAGGTGGTTGTCTACCCACTCCTCCGATTTGCCCAGCACCGTGTCCATCCCGCTCAGCACCATCTGGCCCACGCGGGAGCCCATGACCGAGTGGACGCCACTGGTCAACATGGACTTGGTCATGTCCACGCCACTCTGCACAGCACCCCGGGTCACCTCCACCGCCTCGGTCACACCCGGGAGGCCATGGTGTCCCTGGCGCTGGACACGGTGTTGGACACAGCTTCTCGGGCTCCCGACACTTTGGACGACACGAGCTCCTTGGTGTCTGCCAGGACCTATGAGAAAGGACAGCATCAGTATCTCCGTCCTCCCTTTGTACCTGGGTACCCCCACCTTGCACCCTGGGCCTAAGGGAGGAGTTCCAGCTCCAGGATGACCCTGAAGGGTGAAAGCAGTTAAGATCATGTGCTCTGGAGCCGGACAGCCTGGTTAGAGTCCTTGGCTTGATATATCCTAGCTGTGTGGCCTTAAGCAAGTCACTCGACCTCTCTGGGCCTCCACCTCTTCTCCCCATGGTGTTATGGGCTGAAGAGTGTTGAAGCGCTAACCCCCAGAACCTCAGAATGTGACTGTATTTGGAGATGAGACCTTTAAAGCAGTAATTAAGGTAAAATGAGGCCATTAGAGTGGATCCTAATCCAGTCTGACTGATGTCCTTATACAAAGAGATTAGGACACAGACACGCACAGAGGGATGACCACGTGAGGACACAGGGAAAAGATGGCCATCTACAAGCCAAGGAGAGGAACCCCGGAGAAACCAGCCCTGCCGACACCTCGTCTCGGAATTCCACCCTCCAGAATTGTGCAAGCATGAATGTCTGTTGTTAGGGGTAATTGTTACAGCAGCCCTAATCGGCTAAATCACAGGGTCAGAACAGTGCTTGGCTCAGGCACTGAACCTGTGTGACACCGGAAACTAGCGACATCCCTAGAAGGGACCACTCCAATCCTGTACTAAGAACTGCAATCCTGTTTGAACAGGCAATCAGTATGTTAAGTCCCTCAGGACAGCACTACTCATCCAGGGTGTTTCTGCCCCCAGGGAACATTGGGCATTGTCTGGGGACATCTGTGGTCATCACAACTTGCAGGGGGAGGGGCTCCTGGCATTGAGCAGGTGGGGGCCAGGGATGCTGCTCAACACCCTACAGCTCCTGGGATGGCCCCCCACAGAGAATGACTGGCCCCAGTGTCAGTGGTGCTGAGGGAGAGGGACCCCGCTTTAGAGTGAGACGCTCAGAGCTACACTAAAGCAACAGGAGGGGAATTCCCTGGTGGTCCAGTGGTTAGGACTCCGTGTTTCACTACCGAGGGGGCAGGTTCAATCCCTGGCTGGGGAACTAAGATCCCACAAGCCACATGGTGCGGTCAAAAAAAAACCCAAAAGCAGGGCTTCCCTGGTGGCACAGTGGTTAAGAATCTGCCTGCCAATGCAGGGGACACGGGTTCGAGCCCTGGTCTGGGAGGATCCCATATGCTGCGGAGCAACTAGGCCCGTGTGCACCACAACTGCTGGGCCTGCTCTCTAGAGCCCACGAGCCACAACTACTGAAGCCCACACGCCTAGAGCCCATGCTCCGCAACAAGAGAAGCCACCGCAATAAGAAGCCCGCACACCACAACGAACAGTGGCCCCCGCTCACCACAACTAGACAGAGCCCGCGTGCAGCAACGAAGATCCAATGCAACCAAAAAAAAAAAAAAAAAAAACAACCCAGGGGCTTCCCTGGTGGCGCAGTGGTCGAGAGTCCACCTGCCGATGCAGGGGACACGGGTTCGTGCCCCGGTCCAGGAAGATCCCACATGCCATGGAGCGGCTGGGCCCGAGAGCCATGGCCGCTGAGCCTGCGCGTCTGGAGCCTGTGCTCCGCAACGGGAGAGGGCACAACAGTGAGAGGCCCGTGTACCGCAAAAAAAAAAAAAACAACAACAACAAAACCCCAAAAAACCCAAAAACAAACAATCAAAACTAAAGCAACAGGAGGGATTTTATGCACATGCCCAAATAACCAAACGTTTTGTCTCCATTAACTGCCAATTTAACACGTTGACTACCTTAAACTCCCCATAGTGAACTGTTGACGTGCCCAAAACATCAGAGCATCTTGTGGACCCCGAAGCTCGTATCAAGACGTAAAGAACCAACACTCAGTGGCGGGCGATAAATTGGGTGATTGGGATTGACGTATACACATTACCATATATAAAACAGATAGACTAGTAAGGACCTACTGTATAGCACAGGGAAACTCTAGCTCAATACTCTGTAATGGCCTATATAGGAAAAGACCTAAAAAAAGAGTGGATAAATGTATATGTATAACTGATTCACTTTGCTGTACCCCTGAAACTAACACAACATTGTAAATCAACTATACGCCAATGAAAATTAATTAAAAAAAAACAAAAAACCAACACTTAGTATGTTCTCGGCCTTCAGGTGATGAACCCACTTCAGCAAATCTCCAAGACACAAGAGTGTACACATTCCCCAGAAGAGAAAGCAAGGCCAGAGAGGCTGAACAGCTTGTGTTGAGGCTGTCAGAGCAGAGCCTGAATTTTAACCTGGTATTTTGATTCTCCTGCCTGTAACCTTGACTGGTTAAAAGGGGTAAGCAACTTTCTCCAGGAAAGGCCAGACGGTAAATATTTTCAGCTTTGCAGGCCAGAGGGTCTCTGTCCCAACGACTCGAACCTGCCGGTGTTCAGGCAAAAGCAGCCATAGACGATGTGTAAGCCACTGTTTGCGGCTGTGTGCCAATAAAACATTATTTACAAAAACAGGCAGAAGGCCAGATTTGCCCTCCTCTGGACTAGCTTTGCATTGCATCCTCCGAGAAGCTGCTTCAGCACACAGTGGGTAATGGTTGATCCATGCCTGGTGTTCTTGAATCTAAGTCTTTAAATAGATCTCTACCCACAGAGCACTCTGGAAAGTTAAAAACCATGCCCCCTCCCATCCTACCCTTCTAAGCTGGCGCCCCTCTTAACACCTAAACCCTCTTATTCATGGGAATCAGTCACTTTTTGGGGGGGAGAGGGCACGGTTGTCAGATTTGAACACCAGCCCTAAGCTCACTGAGCACACAGTGGGGCTGTCACGTAGCTCATGCTGGCCCGGGTTCAAATCCCAGCTCTGACAACACTGTTGTCCCACAGGACCGGGGAGAGCTACCTCATTCTGAAGGGGAACCTCACAAGGCCCAGAATCAGGAGAGCCTCCCACGATGGGAATTCCCTGGCGGTCCAGTGGTTAGGACCTGGGGCATTCATTGCCAAGGGCCTGGGTTCAGTCCCTGGTTGGGGAGCTTAGATCCTACAAAATGCAAGGCAGGGCCAAAAAAAAAAAAAAGAAGAAGAAGAGAGCCTCCCAGGAAGTCAGGGGCTCAGAGCAGCCGCTCTGTTGGACAACCTTGTCCAATGTCACCCTGAGCTCATCCCGTCTATAAACAGAAGGAATGCTGGCCTGGTGACACCGGCAGGACAGGAGGAGAATGCAAGCACTCAGCCCTAAGGAGGTGGCTCCTGGGCGATGATTCTCCATCCTTCTTTGGATGTGGCCGTTTTCACCTTCCACATGCCCAACTTGTTAACACCCTTTGTGGTAAGACATGGGCTCAGGTTCTGTTCCAGTGCTCCCCAGCCCACTCCACTTCTGTGTAACGGGGCTGCCCTTGGGGGACATGACATATCATGGTCCCTGGCCGACAGGAGGCGCTTGAGAGCTAGCGGGTGAATAAGCTGCCAGACAAAGTAGGTGGTCTCAGCAAAAAGCCTAAGGGAACCAGAGGAGTGGCTGGCGTGTCCCACTGCCCCCGACCAGGGAACGCCTATTTCTGGTGGGAAGATTCTCAACGTGAACAGGTTTGCCTTAGTGTGGCACTTCCGTCCCACCAGGAAAAAGGGGCGATGAAGTACGTGAGTGTTTAATAAGCATCTCCTACATGCCAGGCTGTATGATGGGCACTTGGCACAGCAACAAAGCAGACAGTCTGTGCCCGCACCCCAGCTGGGGAGACAAATAAGCAGTTATGTAACACACTATCTGAAACGTTTTTTAAAAGTTAATGCATGGGGCTTCCCTGGTGGCGCAGTGGTTGAGAGTCCGCCTGCCGATGCAGGGGACACGGGTTCGTGTCCCGGTCCGGGAAGATCCCACATACCGCGGAGCAGCTGGGCCCATGAGCCATGGCCGCTGAGCCTGCGCGTCCAGAGCCTGTGCTCCACGATGGGAGAGGCCACAACAGTGAGAGGCACGCGGACCGCAAAAAAATAAATAAATAAAAATAAAAAAAGAGAATAATCCCAATGTTAAAAAAAATAATTAAAATTAGTATTCAAGTTCCTCAGTCACACTCGCCACATTCTAAGGGCCCAGAAGCCACATATGGTTGTTGGTTTCCATATTGGATGGTGCACAGAAAGAAGGTGTACAGAAAAAGTTCTACTGGGCAGAGCTGAACTCGAAGGACCTTCTTTAAGAGGGAAGGGAAGGCCTCTGAAGAGGTGAGATTAGAACAGAGTCCCAGAAACCTGATCCATGAAGAAGGAACGGCAGGTGTAAAGATCCTGGGGTAGCACTGAGATGGGTGTGTTCACTGTATTTGCTTTCCCTGCTTCCCTGGCATGAAAGTTCCATGAGGGCAAGGACTCTGTTTCCATCACCGTGTCTGGTACCTATGGGCGCTGATGTGACTGAACAGGAGGATGGAGGCCAGCGCAGATGGAATGGAGCAAGTGAGGTGGGCAGGGAGGGCAGAGAGGCAGCGGGGCCAGATCTGGCGGGGCCATGAATAAGGCTTTGGCTTTTGCTCTGCACCAGGTGGGAGACACGAGGGGGTTTAGGGCCCATCTGGCTGGTGTTCAGAATGCTCCTGCAGCTGCCTGGTGGGGGTCTGGGGACAGACAGAGGAGGGGTCAGGGAGGAAGCTGTCCTACTCATCTGCTCTGGCTAAGGTGGGGCCACAGACTGGATACCTAGGCAGGTCCCCGTCTCAGCTGAGCATCCCACCCCCCCCTCACCTCCCCCCACTGGCGGCGGTCAGTCACCTTCTCCGGTGGCTGCTGCAAGATGGGCAGATTCTCCTCCAGTTTGTCCAGCCCCCTGTGGGCGTATTCACTGGCCGATGTGACTGCGGAGCAGCGGGGGCGGGGAGACACGACAGCTGATGTTACCGCGCATGCGCATCCCTCCAGGGTGGGCAGGTCCTCAGACCGCCGCCCCGCCTCCCCCCACCGCTGGGGAAATAGCCAGGAGGGGCGGGTCCAGGCTCTCCCAGGCTTCACTCACGCTGGGGCTCCAGTTTGGACAGGATGGGCTGCGCCCCGCTGACGGCGACAGCCGTGAGGGTCTTCACGCCCTTCTCGGCCGCGTCGCACACAGTCTTGACGTGGGGATGGCTCTCCTTGGTGGACATGTAGGTGGCAGACACCATGTGGCAGGTGGAGCTGATGAGCGGCATGCCGGCCACGCGGTCCACCACGCTGGGCTACGGGCAGGGCAGCTCAGGCCAGGGAAACAGCTCGCCTCCCCTCCCTCTGCACCCACGCGGTTGCACAAGTCAGGAACTCTGGGGTTCCGCCGGGCACTTCCTGTATCTTGGTCCCCACAGCCCACTTGTTTGAACATGACCTTGCCACCCACCGTGCGCCAGGCAGTGACATGACACAAGAACCCCATTGTCCTGGAGCTCAGAGTCTACAACTGAAGCCAGGAAACTACGGACCCCTGGGGGCGAAGTCCCGTCCACCGCCTGATTTTTTTCTTCTTGCCTGTTTTTTTTTTCCTAGCGGCACTATTGAAATCTAGTTCACACGTCATAAAATTTCACCATTTTGAAATGCACCAAGTCAGAAGTTTTTAGTGTATTCACAAGGTTGTGCAACATTCACTGTCTAATTCTAGAACTTTTTCATCACTCCAAAAAGAAACCCTGTCCCCACTGGCTGTCACGCCCCTGCCTCCCAGCCCCTGATAACCATGAATCCACTTTCTGTCTCTGGATTTGCCTGTTCTGGACATTTCACACCAATGGAATCATACATGTGGCCTTTTGTGTATGGCCTCTTTCACCGAGTAACATTTTCAAGGTTCACCCACGTAGTAGCGTGTCTCAGTGCTTCATTTCTTTTTTAAAAAAAGTGTGGCAGGGTGGCGCAGTGGTTGAGAGTCCGCCTGCCAATGCAGGGGACACGGGTTCGTGCCCCGGTCCTGGAAGATCCCACATGCTGCGGAGCGGGTGCGCCACTGAGCCATGGCCGCTGAGCCTGCGCGTCCGGAGCCTGTGCTCCGCAACGGGAGAGGCCACAACAGTGAGAGGCCCGCGTACCGCCAAAAAAAAAAAAAAGTGTGGCAAAATACACATAACTTAAGATTTACCATTCAAATCATTTTTAAGCGCACATCTCAGTGGTATTAAGTACATTCACACTGTCGTGCAGCCATCCCCACCATCATCCCCAGAACTTTCTCATCTTCCCAAACTGAAACTCTGTCCCCATGAAACACTCACTCCCCATCCCCTCCCCCAGCCCCTGGCCCCCAACCATCTACTTCCTGTCTCTGTGGCTTTGAATCCTCTAGGGACCTCCTGTGAGTGGGATCACACAAGATTTGTCCATTTGTGTCTGGCTTCTCTCACTGACCATATCTTCAAGGTTTATCCACATTGCATTGTGTGTCAGTACTTCATTCTGTTACATGGCTGAAAAATATCCTACGCTACCTGGTTTTGTAAATAAAGTTTTATTGGCACATGGCCACACCCATTCATTTACATATTGAATATGGCCACTCTTACCCTACAAGAACAGAACTGAGTACTCAGGACAGGCCTTCTGAGCCTCGGTTTCCAATCCATAAAATGGGAAGTCATTTCTGTCCTGAAGGAGTTGCAAAGATGACCCATGTGAAGACGCAGTCAGAAGACTTAACTCTCACAGGGGCTATTTGTAGAATTTGTTTTAGCTCACTTAATCGCCAGTCCCAGGAGATTGGGAATATTATTCCAACATTATGGAAGGGTAAACTAAGGCATGGAGAGGCTAAGGAAGTCACCCCCACCCAAGATCACAAAACAAGCCAGTGGCAAAGCTGGACCTTGGACTCAGGCAGTCCTCCAGGGTTTGCCCAGGAGGTCTCTTCAGAAATTAATGACAAACTTACCACACAATCCAGCAATTCTGCTCCTAAGATTCTACCCTAGAGATAGGAAAACACACGTCCACATAAGACTTGTACACGAATGTTTGCAGCTGCCTTATTTACAATGGCCAAGAAGTGGAAACAACCCAAATGTCCATCAGTTGGTGAATGGATAAAGAAAATGTGGTCTAAAGCATGTTTTTAAAAATATATAGTCTCCAAATGGCTAACAGGTACAAGAAAAGATTCTCCACATCACAGATCATTAGGGAAATGCAAGTCAAAACTACAATGAGCTACAACCTCACACTCCGCACTCGCTGGGATGGCTACTATCAAATGAACAGAAATTAGAAAGTAACGGTGAAGATGTGGAGGAATTGGAACCTTTGAATGATGTTGGTGGGAATGCAAAATGGTACGGCCATTATGGACAACATTATGGTGATTCCTCAAAAAACTAAAAGTAGGGACTTCCCTGGTGGCACAGTGGTTAAGAATCTGCCTGCCAATGGAGGGGACACAGGTTTGAGTACTGGTCCGGGAAGATCCCACATTCTGCGGAGCAACTAAGCCCGTGTGCCACAACTACTGAGCTTGTGCTCTAGAGCCCGTGTGCCACAACTACTGAAGCCTACGCGCCTAGAGCCTGTGCTCTGCAACAAGAGAAACCACCGCAATGAGAAGCCCGCACACTGCAACGATGAGTAGCCCGTTTGCCGCAACTGGAGAAAGCCCGTGGGCAGCAACGAAGGCCCAACACAGCCAAAAATAAATACATTAACAAATTTATTTTTAAAAAGGCACTTCGGACAAGATCTACAGCATGGAAGAACCTTGAGGACATTATACTCAGTGAACTAAGTCAGACACAAAAGGACAACTACTGTATGATTCCACTTACGTGGTACCTAACACAGAAGGTTCTACTTTTATAAAATGATTCCACTTATTCTACTTATATGAGATGTCCAGAAAAGGTAAATCCATCAGCAGGAAGCAGATTAGTGGTCGCCAGGGGCTGGGGGAGAGGGGAATGGGCGTGACTATTAATGGATATGGGGTTTTGATTTGGGGTAATGAAAAAGTTCTGGAATTAGATAGTGATGATGGTTGTACACTGTGAATATACTTACTGCCACTGACCTACACACTTCAAAACAGTTAAAATAGTATATTTTTATGTTATGTGTATTTTACCACAAGTTTAAAAAAGGAACACGATAATTAATAAGAACCTAATGTACAGCACAGGGAACTCTACTGAATATTCTGTAAAGACTTAAATGGGAATAGAATCTAAAAAAGAGGGGATATATGTATACGTATAACTGAATCACTTTGCTGTACACCTGAAACTAACATAACATTGTAAAAATAACTACACTCCAATAAAAATTAATTTTAAAATAAAAATAAATTAAAAAGGAACAAAGCACCACAGATATTACAATGCAGATGAACCTCAAAAAGATTACGCTCAGTGAGAGAAGCCAGATACAAAAGGGTCTCGTAGTGTATGTTTTCATTTCTATGAAATGTCCAAAATAGGCAAATCCATAGAGACAGAACCCAGGGGTTCCCAGGAGGAGAGAAAATGGGGAGCGACTGCTAATGGGTATGGGGTCTCTTTGTGGGGAGATGAAAAAGTTCCGGTGTGGTGGTGATGGCTGCATAACTGGGCAGTTTACTAAAAAATCACTGAGTAGTACTCTTCATAAGGGTGAATTTTATGGTATGTGAATGATACCTAACTTTTAAAAAGCTGTTTATTAAAAGGGGCTTTTATTTAAACTGGGGAAAGGAGGTGAAATAGAAACTGGCTTCCTAAAAGGAGGACCCTAAGAGAACCTGCAGAGACAGGGAAGGTCTGCCTGGGGGGAGCCAGGCAGTTTCAAACAGAGCTGTACCCCTGCTCTCCGAAGAGCCCTTGGAATCCCCAGCTCTCCCACCTCCACCTATTAGAGGGGCACCTGTTAGGGGCTAGTATAATGGCTCTGCCCAACCCACTCAGAAGGGTGTCTCTTGACCCCCCCCCCCCTCCGTGTGCTGGCATCAGCTCCCTGCCAAGGCACCACCAGGTGGGAAGCCTCATCCCACAGATCTCAGAAATTCCTCACCTGCTGTACCGGTTCTTCCGCTGACACCTGGGCGCCAGCAGTGGCTTCTGTCTCGTTGGTAGACATTTCTCAGAAGCAGGCACTGTGAACAGAAGGACCAGTCAGGGTACAGCCCGCTCCTCTCTTCCCTCCAGGGGGATGTCCGGGTTCACACCTGCCCTCTGACCACCCCTGCCCCCAATTTCCTAGAGCCCTGCCTCTCAACTGTTGACACATACCTGTGAGCCTGTTCAAAACAGGTGCTGATCCAGCAGAGCAAAATCTAACAAGCTCCCAGCTGCTGCTCATGCAACTGATCCCGGGGGCCACACCTTAAAGGGCAAGGTCTGTGTGCGGCCCTCCAAGGGCTCACCTCTATCAATACTATGGTGCAAAACCCCTGCAGACGGCAATTTGTCGATTACTACTGGGTTTTAAGAGGCATCTTCCCTTTGACCCAGAAACCTCACTGTGGGGACAGTCCCACACTGGTACTGCCACGTGGACAGAGATGTGTGTACCTGTGTTGGCCACAGACACTGGACACAATCTGGTGGCCCAACAGAAGGGGACTAAAGGAAATAACAGTGGTAGCCCAGGGCAGTGGCTTAAGTGTGGAAGCTTACATGTAATTGACTGGGACCAAGATATTGTTAAGAGACAAAAGGTGTGAGTGGGGCTAAAGTTTTTGCTTGTATGTGACAGAATCTTTAAAGAGACACAAGAAACTGTTACAGTGGCCACCTTTCAGGGAGGAAGATCGGGTAGCTGGGGCAGGCCTCTGACTTTTGAGCCAGGTAGATAACGTTACCTGTTCAAAAAAAAGTTAAGTTTTTTTTTTTTTTTTTTTTAAGTTAAATAAAAAAAAAAGAGAGAGACTATTCCTGGCCCCTCTGCAGACAGTCAAGTCAGTCTCAGGGATGTGGGGAAGGCAAGGGAGGCTCCCTGGGTGAATCTAATGCACACATTTGCAGGCAAGATGGCAGCCACAGGTACGCTCCATTTTCCTGGCCAAATGAGATGAGACACCTAGAGCATTGTCAGATTAGATTTCAGGAGTCCCAGCTCCACCCATGCTGTGCTATGTTGGGCAAGGAGCTTCCTCGCCCCTAGCCTCAGTCTTCTTATCTGTAAAATGGGGCTAAACCTGCCTTAAGTCTGGTTCTCCAGGTCCTTTTTTTTTTTTTTTTTGGCTGCACCACGCAGCATGTGGGATCTTAGCTGACCAGGGATCGAACTCATGCCTCCTGCAGTGGAAGCACAGAGTCTTAACCACTGGACTGCCATGGAAGCCAGCCCACCCCAGGTCATTCTAGGATAAGCCTGTGGTGAACCCCTGACCTTGAGTTTGAGCATTTCCTTCCAGACACCGTGTTTTGCTATCCCCCAAGTGGAACCCAGCAAACTGATGCTTTGAGAGCACCAGTTCTACAGTCCAAACTGGGTTCTAATCCCAGCTTTGCAACTCCCTAGCTGTGGGAGATTGGGAAGGCAGCACCCCCTCTCGCAGCCTCACTTGCCACGTCTATGAAATGGGGATAACCGTTCCTAGTACAGAGTCCCTGTAGACTGGAGGAGAGTCTGAAACGTAGCTTGGTGCCTGGCACACAGTAGGTGCTCAATAAATAGATCCATTTCACACCACTCTGCCTGCCACAAAGAAACGGGTGAAACTAGCCAGGATTGAGCTTCTGCTTGGTACAAAGGTCCCCCAACTGGGAAGTGGGGCAAGGAGGCACACCTACCCCTAGTGATCATCACCTGACCCCTGTTCTTCCCCTTACCTTCCCTGCAGCCTGAGCTCACCTGGGCAGCTCAGAGGTCCTCCCTCCCATCCCTTTTGTCCATCAACTCCTTTGGAAATGGTTTAACCAAGGACACCCATTGCAGATGTCAGCACCCCCATTAAAGTCCTTGGGGTCAGCAACCTGCCTGCAGCTGGCCCCAGCAGCGAGAGCAAGAACTGGCTGAAACTGGCTGGAGTCACGCAGTCGTCCAGCTGCAGCCAGGGAATGTGAAGATCCAACTTCCGAAGTTCCCAGGGACGGACCCCAGGCCTAGGCTCTGGTTTTACAAAGGTCCCAAGGACTCAGATAAGGGGGTAGGCCTTCCCACCACCACTTTGTGCAGTCCACTGGCCATACCCACCCAGGAAAAGGGGGCGGGATTTGCCCCAAGACCTCGCCAGGGTCAGCTGGGTGGGTCAGAAGATCAAGGGAGGGGCCGAGTCCCCAGGCGGCAAAACTATTTGGAAGGGAAAGGGCTTTGCTAGTCAGAGGGACTGCCCCCTGGTGCGGGGAGGGAGGGGGCCCGCTCTGAAGACCCAGAGAGGGCGGAATTCCTGTGCGGAATGGGCTGTGGCTTGCCTCCGAAGTGCGTTTGCAAAGCAAGAGGATGTGGTTGGGACTGGAGACTTAACCCTCCCCCACCGCTTGATACTGCCACTTCTAGGGGGCTCTTTCGCGCACCCCACCCCGAAAGTCCTAGATATTGAGAGAAAGTCTGAGCCTGTTCCAGAAGTTGTACTTTTTTTGCGGGGGAAGGTGTGCTCAGCCCAGGCTGGATACCCTTCCCCAGGCCGCGAAGACAAGCAGAGCCCCCAGGAAGACCCTTCCTGCCCTTCCTCCTCTGGGGCACCCCAGGACTCGGTGGCCCCCGCCCCCACTTAATCGGGGGCCCTCGCCTCTCACCGTGGTCAACGGGACGTCCAGGGTACGGTGACCACTACTTCAAGGCCAGCTCCAAAACCGTCCTGGGCCAGCCCAAGGCAGGCTTTTATGCTTGGGGGCGGGCACCCGGGACTGACGGGCTGAAGGGCCAATCTGGTTGGGGGGGCCGCCCGCCGCCAGACCACGCCCCTCGCCCGGCTCCGGACGTTGGAGCAACAAGTGAAGTCCGGGAAGGGCTGGAATTTCGCGGGCGCGCGCCCTGCCAACTGTGCACCCAGTGGGCGACCCCTGTACGACGCTGGATCCAGCCAAGGGACGCCCCTCCCTGCCAGGGACCCTAGGAATTCGGCCCTGGGAGGTGAGTGCGATCCTGGGGTCCCCCGCCCTTCTTTCTCCAGGGGCCAGATCGAGGCAGTGGGAACTCAGAGAGCATTGCGTGATGCCTCGTGCGTGTCAGGGGCCAGCCCTACCCCCCTCCTCCCCCTCCGCCCCTCCTCCCCCTCTCCCCACGCCGCGAGAGGGTGATGGAGCCAACCTGGACCCAGCATTATGAGCAACTTGCCCTGACCAGTGTCACGCCACTTTATCCTCCCAACACTGTGTATCCCTTTATCATCCCCATTTTACAGATGAGAAAACCGAGACCCAGAGACAGTCATCCAGGGACAGTGCAGGGGCCAACTCTTGGATCTCTGACTCCTGGATCAACCCCTTCCTGAAGGTGCTCACTTGGATTTTCACCACCGCCGACCAAAAAAAAAAAAAATCCTTTATTCTCTTCGTCTATAAACCCAGGTCTCAAACTCAGATGGCCCCAGGGGCCAGGCAGGAGGTAAATGCCTCTGCTAAAAAAGTGACAACATGTCCTGCCTAGAGGGAGCAGAGCTTTACCTTGGGGGAGACCCATCCACGTATTCACAGATCCAAGGGGATTCCAGACTGTAGACAAAGTGTCCTGCCTCTTTAAAAAAAAAAAACTCTGGACCAAATAAAACCCAATGGAGCCATATCCAGTCCAGGGGCCACAAGTTTGCCACCTCTGCTAAATTATTTGTGTTGGGGTGGGAATTCTGGAACCTCCAGAAAGAACATGGAAAAAATCGGGTGTCTGTGACTAGTGCATTTTTTTTTTCTTTTTTTTCAGAGGGTCTATACTAGCATTGTGTGATAGAGCTTTCTGAGATCAGAGGAATGTTCTAGAACTCTGTGCCACCCAGTATAGTGGCCCCTGGCACCATATGGCTGTTGCCCACTAAGAAACTGAATATACATATTTAAGTAACCACATGCAGCCTGTCCGATTCCTAAGTGACTCTGAAACCCCCAAATGATTAAAGCAATTATATAAAATTATAGCAGATAAAAATTTCACATTTGCGGCAGGCCTTTTTTCCCACTCACGCATTCATTCATTTTTCCTACTCATTCATTCAACAATTCTTACTGAGCTGCTGTGCTGGGGAGGGGAGCACAGAAGTGAGTAAAATAGATCCCAGCCTTGTGATGCTAACCACCCAGTGGGGAAATGGATGATAAACTAGATAAATGAGTGAAATGCATAACGGGTCTGGTGTTGGTAAATGCTACCAAGAAAAGCAAAGAACTGGGATTGAGAATGTGGGGGCTACACTTTTTAGTAGGGTGGTCAGGGGTGGCCTTTCAGAGTGCCATCTGAGCACAGAAATGAGGGAGGAGAGGAGGGAGACCCATAGAGATCCGGAGAAGAGTATTCCTCATGATAGCAACAGCACGTGCAAAGGCCCTGAGGCTGAACCACGCCTGGTGAATTGGAGATGCAGCCAAAACCCTATGTGGCTGAGGCAGAGAGGTGGGGGAGAGCACTGGAGGAGAACAGGTCTGCGATGTGTAGAGCTCAGAGAGGTAAAGTGACTTGTCCAAGGTCACACAGCTGGAAAGTCACCAGGAGATATGCCTGGTAACTTTCAGCTTCCAAGTGGCCTTCAGTGCTGGGATGTGGTCAAAATATCCCTGGTCAAGGGGATGTAACTCAATTTTGATGTGGAATATAAAGTCCTGATGATTTTGCCCCACATCTTCTGAACAAAAGAAGAGCAGCCTCACTCACCTTCTTCCCTGGTGTGGAGATCAACCCCACCTCCAGTCCCTTGTGAACCCAGTCAAGGGTGCACGTGTAGGTGGGGGAGGGGAAGGAAAGGTGGCCACACCGTCAGCTCTTAGCACCACTGCCCCTTCCTCCTGGAAGCCTGCCTGCCTGCCTCTCCAGGCTCCCCCAGGCTAAGGTTGCCAGATAAAATACAGAATTCCTGATTAAATTTGAATTTCAGGTCAACAACAAATACCTTTTGGGGGTTTAAGTGTATTCCATGCAATATTTGGTATATACTTATACTAGAAAATTATTCATTGTTGATCTGAAATTCAAATTGAGCTGGGCATCCTATTTATTTTGTTGTTTTTACTAAACCTGACAACCCTACCCCCAAACCCATGTCCGCTTCTCTGCCCCAGCCATGTCTTCATGAAAACTCTGTCACTTCCCAGCCTTGGGGGGCTCCTTGAGGACAGCACCTGTCCAGGAGTCCTAGGGTGGGAGGTAAGAAATAGCTGCTGTCTCTGAGCTATTTCATTACGTTATTCAGAGGCCAGATTTGGATTTCCCCCATTTTCTGGATGAGGAAGCTGAAGAATTAAGAGGTGATGTAGTTTTCCCTGGGACACACAGCCACAAACGGGTGGCTGCGGGATTTGGACCCAAGGTCTTTGTTTCTAAGTTCACTGCCTGCTGCTTCCTCCTCCTCCTTTTCCTCCTCTCCATCCCCTTCCAGTGGAAAGGCTCTGAAAACTCCCCAGAACTTTTCCACTGGAACCTAAGAGAGGGAGAGGCAGGCAAGCAGTGTGCCACAAGGCGGCGCTGCTGGTCCCAGATTGGTGTCCTGGTCAATCTGCCTTCTGACCCTCCCTCCGTCCATCCATCCATCCATCCATCCATCCATCCATCCATCCACCATCCATCCATCCATCCATCCATCTATCAAGCATCTCCTATGATGTGTGAGCTAGGCCTGGCTGTGAGGACCCAGCGATTCACTGGATATTCAGTTATTCAACACAACAATTATTAAGTGCCTGCTGTATGCCAGGCCACTGCCAGGCAGCCATGGGGACCCAGTCTCGACCTCTGCCTTTGAGGCACTCATAGTCCAGTGGGGAGACCCACATGGGATCAGCAGGGCCCCTTTAAGAACTTCACGGGGGGAATTCCCTGGCGGTCCAGTGTGTAGGACTCCAGGTTTCCACTGCAGGGTTCAATCCCTGGTCAGGGAACTAGGATCCCACATGCCACGTGGCGCGACCAAAAAAAAAAAAACCCAAAAATAACAAAACAACAACAGCAACAAAAAACCTTCACGGACCTGAGGCACTTGATGCCTCCCTTCATGAAAAGATATTACAAATGATCTCTTACAATGGAATTGGTATTATTTTATTCATTGTTTCTTTTGATTTTAAGAGAAATTAAAATGAAGCCATTTTGTGGGTTCCTGAAAGTGCTGTGGACCCGGGGTCTCCTTTGTCTGATGACAAGTTGCCTCTGATGACCAGGTGGTTAAAATAGAAGCGGTCAGGGCTGTGATGGGGATGCTCAGGCATGGTGGAGCCCAGAAAAGGTGCTGGACTTAGGTGTGGGTGGTGGTCCTGGAAGGCTTCTAGGAGGAGGTGATGTCTAATCTGAGGCCTGAGAGATGAAGTCAGGTGAAGGTACTGGAGAAGCTGTTCCAGGCAGAGGGAACAGAGAGGGTGAAGGTGCAGAGTGAGGCTGGAGGGTAGACCGTGGCCAGGGGATGGGGAGTATTGGTGGGGGAGAGATGGAGCTAGACAGGTTGGCAAGGGCCAGGCTAACAGAGTCCTGAGGGCACTGGGGAGCCACAGAAGGTTCTGCAGTAAGGTCAGCAGGGGCATGTTGGAGCATTCGAAAGCTATCTTGGGCCATCCTGTGGATAAAGGAAACCTGGGAGGGGAACACGAGCCCACCTGCTTCAGGTAAGTCTTGAAAGGTGGAAGGGGGGTGTGCAGGAGGCTGTTCCAGAAACAGTGATGGTTATTCATTCCGGAAGTATTTATTAAACACCCCTTGTGTACCCTGCTCAGGATATAGCAGTGAACCAGACAGAACATCCCTGCCCTCACGGAGCTGATGTCCTAATTGGGGAGACAGACCACGTGCAACAGTCAATGCATAGTATATTAGAAGATGATAAGAGTTGTGGAGAAAAATAGAGCAGGAAAGGAAGATGGGGAGTCGCGGTGGTTTACAGTTTTAAATAAGGTAGACCAGGGACTTTCCTGGTGGTCCGGTGGGTAAAACTCTGCGCTCCTAATGCAGGGGGCCTGGGTTCGATCCCTGGTCAGGGAACTAGATCCTGCATGTATGCCACAACTAAGAGTCTGCATGCCGCAACTAAAGATCCTAGGTGCTGCAACTAAGACCCGGCACACCCAAATTAAATAATTTTTTTTTTTTTTTTAAAGGTAGACCAGGGAGACCTCACCGAGGAGATGACAGTTGAGCCGAGACCTGGAGGAGGGAAGGCTGTTGGACTGTGTAGCTTTTAGGACGAGGTGTGCTCCGGGCAGCAGTAACAGCATGTGCAAAGGCCCTGGGGCAGGACTATGCCTGGTGTGTTGGAGGAACAGCAAGGAACCTGTGTGTCTGGAGCAGAGAGCAAGGGGGAAAAGAGGGAGGAGGTAAGGACAGGGAGGGGACAGGAGCAGGTTGTGCAGGACATGGTGGACCCCGGGGAGACTTGGGTTTTTACTCTCAGGAAGGTGGGAGCCATCGAGGCCTGTGGGCAGAGAAAGGATGGGACCTGACTCAGGTTGGGGGTGACGGGCCATACCTGGGGACCTGGGAGAACAGGCAGCTTTTGGGAAACCACAGCTCATTTGAGGAGAGGGGGGCTGGGAGTTGGGTATAGGGGTTTGTTGGAGCCCTGCTGGGGAAGGGGCTTCCAATGTCCAGCAGAGGTTTTGGGCCTTTATTGTGGGAGCAGTGGGGCGCAACTGTCGGACTCAGAGCAGAGGAGGGGCCCCGTTCAGATCTCTGGGGATGGAGGCGTGGAACTTTTGAGATTCAGGGAAGGGGGGCCGGATATCTGGGGGGGCAGGCAGGAACTCATGGCCCCCTCTGCTGAGGATGAGGGGCAGATGGGAGAGAGACTGCAGCGGGAGAGTGACGGGCCATGGTTTGGAAGGTGAGGCTGATACGGGCCTCTGGCTGGGAATCCAGTGAGGGGTGAGGGTGGAGGGACAGTGGGACCACCCCTGAGGCTGGGACCAGCAGAGGAGCAAGTCTGGGGGGATGTTGGTAAGCAGTTTTGCTTCTCCCAGAGCCCCTGGCCTCAGGTAGTAGATTTAGCAAGTAAAAATATAGGACCCCCAGTTAAATGTGAATTTCAGATACACAGTGAAATTTTTTTTAGCATAAGTATGTCCCAAGTATTGCACGGGACATACACTGAGTAATTACTTGTTTACCTGCGGGACCTGTACTTTTTTCTGGCAACCCTACCCCAGCCAGTACAGATCTGCCCACGATGTCCCCCCAAACCGCAGCTCCGGCCAGTGGGTGGACAGCCTGACCGATTGTGGCCCCAATGGCCGGAAGACAAGGTTTTGTCTCCTTGTCCCGCTCGCCGCAGGAAGCTGGGGGTCTTTTAACATGCAGGCCCTGGCCTGTCCCCGCCCCCCCCTCACCCCGCCCTGGTGGCGCCAGCTGCCCGCTGCCCCGTGCGTGGCTTGGGGGAGGGGAGCTGCTCCCAGAGCCACTGTCCCCTGGGCCGGCCCCTCCCGGGCCGGGGTGGGGTGGGGTGTGGGGTCCCACTGGGTACCCCCGGCCCCGGGATGCAGGGCCAGGGGTGCAGGCAGCAGCAAGGCCTCCACGTGGCCTTTGTCCCCCTCCATCCTGGTGGCCCATCCAGCTCAGAGCCCGACATCGGAGGCCTCCTGGCCTTTCTGTGAAGTTCTGCAGGCCGAGCCGGCAGACTTCCTTGTCAGAATGTACTGGAAGGACAGAGGCCTACAGGCAGCTGACCAGGAACCAGATCCCTCGGGACCGCAGCCATTCCATCCCAGTGCCCCTATACTGAGTGGCCTTGTGTCGGGTGGCCAGGCCCAGAGGCTCTGGCCCAGCCCTCCGAGTGCCAGCTGCCAGGATGTCACGTTGTCGGGGAAAGAACACGCAGTCCTTGGCTCTCCCGGTCTCCCCTTTGTTCCCGGGAAGAGGAGGGGGCTTTTGTCCTGGCAGCCAGCCCCTCCCCCCTCAAACGGTCCCTTGAGGTGAAGATCGGAGGCACCTCGGGTCTGGGGTTTCTGGCCGGAGAGGGTCCCTTGTCACCCAGCATGGCAGAGGAGTCCCCTCCCCCCAGCCAGCCCTGCCTGCTCAGAGCTTCTGTGTCCGGACCTTGGGGGAGGCCAGGTCACCCCCTCGGGATTGGAATGCCGGAGGTGGCAGCAGCGGGGGGGTTGTGGGGGGGACATTCCCAGCGGGACAGGCGCCGTGATGACAGCTGCTGGCCCCCGCCTGTCCTGCGTCCCCTAAGTTGGAGGCTGCAGCTGGCGCGGGTGGCTTTGGTTTGGGGGGGCATGTATGTTATTTTGGGGGTGGCGGCAAAGGAGCGCGAGAGGCGCCTCCACCCAGGGCAGGAAGTGGGGCGGCCCCAGCTGCGTTCTCCCGTTGGCACACCTGGCCCAGCGGGCACTGGCGGCCACTGCACAGGAAGTGTTCCCAACGCCCGCCTGTATGGTCCCCCAATCGGAGGCCCGGAGGGGAGGCGGCCAGCAGAGAGGGTGCAGGGGCCCTCTGTTGTGGGCCAGAATCTTCCAGAAGACCCCCCCCACTGGGGTAGCAACGGTGCCTCTGGAGTGAGTGCTTACTGCGGTTGATACCGGTTATAGACGTTAATCCAGAGACTTCGGGAGGGAGGGGCTATTGATGAATCCGAGTTCTACAGATGAGAAAACTGAGGCTCAGAAACAGAAGCGACTCCCCCAAGGTCACACAGCACAGAAACCGCAGAGCTGGGAATCTCAGTAGCATTTAGGATCAGATATACTAATAACTCAACATAGGCCTCCAACCTGATAGTGTGGACAGGAGGTCCCAATCAGGGCGATCCTTGGGGTGTCTGGAGACATTTTTGGTTGTCTCGGTTGGAGGTACACCTGGCATCCAGTGGGTGGGAGCCAGGGATGGTACTCCACACCCCACAGTATCCAGGATGCCTCCCACAGAAAACAGTCCAGCCCCAAATGTAGTCTTGCTGAGGTGAAAAGTAATAATAATATTATTAATTATTATTAAGTATAATCTTCATTTTATTTTATTTTGAAACAAGGTTTGTTTGTTTTTGGGGGGGCCGCACCTCACAGCTTGTGGGATGTCAGTTCCCTGACAACCAGACATTGAACCTGAGCCCTCGGCAGTGAACGTCTAGAATCCTAACCACTAGGCAACCAGGGAACTTGCTAACCTTCATTTTATTTATTTATTTTTTAAAGTCTTTATTGGGGCTTCCCTGGTGGCACAGTGGCTGAGAGTCCGCCTGCCGATGCAGGGGACACGGGTTCGTGCCCCGGTCCGGGAAGATCCCACATGCCGCGGAGCGGCTGGGCCCGTGAGCCATGGCCACTGAGCCTGCGCGTCCGGAGCCTGTGCTCCTCAACGGGAGAGGCCACAACAGTGAGAGGCCCGCATACCGCAAAAAATAAAAAAAAGGCTTTATTGAATTTGTTACAATATTGCTTCCGCTTTATGTTCTGGTTTTTTGGCTGCGAGGCATGTGGGATCTTAGCTCCCTGACCAGGGATCGAACCTGCAACCCCTGCACTGGAAGGCGAAGTCTTAACCGCTGGGCCGCCAGGGAGGTCCCCTTAGTCTTCACTTTAAAGATGAGGAAACTAAGGCCCAGAGAGCCTGTGCTTTGGACTCCTGGACCCCAGGTACCCATTTCCCTTGGCTGCTTCCTTACTGTCCTTTCAAGCTTTGCAGTAAGGGAAACTGAGGCCCAGAGAGGAGATATAAGTGAAGACTGGAACCCACAGCCCAGCACAGGCCCCTCTGCTCCTCACAAATTGAGCCTGCAGTGGCTGTGTGGGCTCAGACTCTCCAGGGTCCCCATCCCAGCTCAGCCACTCACTGACACCCAGGGACCCTGGCAGGCAATGTCACCAGCCTCAGCTGTGTGTCTTCCTTCTCAGCTGAAGCGGTAATGATAACCACCGTGGTTCATGGAGAAGCAGCATGTACAAGGGTTAGGGCATCTAATCCTGGCTGCAAGCACTTGGGCAAATCACTGCTCTCCCCTGAGCCTCAGTTGTCTCAACTGTAAAATGGGGTGATAATCATTGTCCCTAACTCACAGATGATGGAGGGGATCAAATGAGGTAACACATAGCTTAGCATGGTGCCTGGGACATGGGAAGCACCATATAAGGGTCGGATATTTAAAAAAGAAAATTTTTAACTGTGGTAAAATACACAGAACATAAAATGTATCATTTAAACCTTTTTAAAGAGCACAGCTCAGTGACACTAAGCACATTTACATTGCTGTGCAACCATCCCCACCATCCATCTCCAGAACTTTCTCATCTTCCCAAACTGAAACTCTGTCCCCATGAAACACTGACTCCCCAGCCCCTCCCCCAGCCCCTGGCCCCCACCATCTACTTCCTGTCTCTGTGGATCTGACTCCTCTGGGGACCTGCTATGAGTGGAATCAGACAGTATTTGCCCTTTTGTGTCTGGCTTATTTCTCTGAGCGTCATGTCCTCAAGGATCATCCATGCTGTAGCAGGTGTCAGAATTTCCTTTTTAAAGCTGAGTAATATTCCATTGTATGGATGGACAGCATTTATTTATTCCTCCATTGATGGACACTCGGGTTGCTGAACCAGGGTGGTGTTAAGGGAAAGGGTAATAGTCTAGAAGGAATTTGAAAGTGGATTCAATAGAATTTGCCAAGGAATTGTCGGGGAATGTGGTTTTTATTTATTTTTTATTATTATTTTTTTAACATCTTTATTGGAGTATAATTGCTTTACAATGGTGTGTTAGTTTCTGCTTTATAACAAAGTGAATCAGTTATACATATGTTCCCATATCTCTTCCCTCTTGCATCTCCCTCCCTCCAACCCTCCCTATCCCACCCCTCTAGGTGGTCACAAAGCACCCAGCTGATCTCCCTGTGCTATGCAGCTGCTTCCCACTAGCTATCTATTTTACGTTTGGTAGCGTATATATGTCCTTGCCACCCTCTTACTTTGTCACAGCTTTCCCTTCCCCCTCCCCGTTTCCTCAAGTTCATTCTCTAGTAGGTCTATGTCTTTATTCCCATCTTACCCCTAGGTTCTTCATGACCTTTTTTTTTTTCTTAGATTCCATATGTATGTGTTAGCATACAATATTTGTTTTTCTCTTTCTGACTTACTTCACTCTGTATGACAGACTCTAGGTCCATCCACCTCACTACAAATAACTCAATTTCGTTTCTTTTTATGGCTGAGTAATATTCCATTGTATACATGTGCCAACATCTTCTTTATCCATTCATCTGTTGATGGACACTTAGATTGCTTCCACGTCTTGGCTATTGTAAATAGAACTGCAGTGAACATTGTGGTACATGACTCTTTTTGAATTGTGGTTTTCTTAGGGTATATGCCCAGTAGTGGGATTGCTGGGTCATATGGTAGTTCTATTTTTAGTTTTCTTAAGGAACCTCCGTACTGTTCTCCATAGTTGCTGTATCAATTTACATTCCCACCAACAGTGCAAGAGGGTTCCCTTTTCTCCACGCCCTCTCCAGCATTTATTGTTTCTAGATTTTTTGATGATGGTCATTCTGACTGGTGTGAGATGATACCTCATTGTAGTTTTGATTTGCATTTCTCTAATGATTAATGATGTTGAGCATTCTTTCATGTGTCTGTTGGCAATCTGTATATCTTCTTTGGAGAAATGTCTATTTAGGTCTTCTGCCCATTTATGGATTGGGTTGTTTGTTTCTTTTATATTGAGCTGCGTGAAGGGAATGTGGTTTTTAAAAATATGTCCACACATTTTGGACACTGCTTTAAAAGGTGGAGCCTAAGTCTATTCCCTGTGAGTATGGGCTGAATTTAGTGAATTGTTTCTCACAAACAAAATATGGCAGAAGTGATTGTGTCCAATACCCGTGAGGCTTCTGAAACTAGGTCATAAAAGGCACCATAGCCTTCTTGCTCTCTTTTTCTCCCTCTCTCTCTCTCTCTCTCTCTCTCTCATGTCAATCGCTCCAGGGGAAGCCAGGTGCAATGTTATGAGGATACCCCAGAAGCCCAGGTAGCAAAGAACTGAGGTCTCCCACCAACAGCCATGTGAGGGAGTCTTCTTGGAAGCAGCTTCCCCGACCCAGCTGAGCCTATAATCACAACTGCATTTAGAAAAGCTGTCTCTCTGACTGCTGTGTGGGGAATGGACTGTAGGGGGCAGGAATGAAAGCAGGGCCACCTGGGAGGTGGCTACTGCAATAGTCCAGGGAAGCCTTGATGGTGGCAGAGGAGATGGAGAGAATTAGATGGACGGATTTAATAGTTATTTGGGAAGTAAGACAAACAGGACTTGGGAGAATAAAAAGTCAGTGATGACCCTCAGGTGCGGTCTTCAATGAAACGGAGGGAGGAGCAGGTGGAGGCAGGGATGGAGGAAGATATGATGGCAGGTTTAGCTGTGGCCACACTGAGTCCATGTCCCCAAAATGTACAAGGGTGTCCATAAACGTAGCTACCTGCATGATAAGAATAGACTAGAGGCTCTCCACTAAGGGTGATTCTACCCACCCAGGGGACATTTGACAACATCTGGGGAAATTTCTGTTGTCACAACTGTGGCTGGGTGGGGGTGGGGTAGGGTGGGTGGGGATGCTACTGGCATCTCTTGGCTAAAAGCCGGAGATGCTGCTTAACATCCTGCAATGCACAGGGCTGTTCCCCATAAAAAGATTTATCTGACCCCAAATGTCAATTGTATGGAGGTGGAGAAATCCTATGGCTGGAATAAGAAAATCTACGATGTGGTATGTATATAAATAAATAAATAAATAAATAAATAAATAAATAAATATATATATATAATGGAATACGACTCAGCCATAAAAAAAAGAACAAAATAATGCCATTTGCAGCAACATGGATGCAACTAGAGATTACCATACTAAGTGAAGTAAGTCAGAAAGAGAAAGACCGATACCATATGATATCACTTATATGTGGAATCTAAAATATGGCACAAATGAACCTATCTACAAAACAGAAACAGACTCACAGACATAGAGAACAGACTGGTGGTTGCCAAGGGGGAGGGGGTGGGGGAGGGAGAGATTGGGAGTTTGGGATTAGCAGATGCCAACTATTATACGTAAGATGGGTAAACAACAAGGTCCTACTTTATAGCACAGGGAACTGTATTCAACATCCTGGGATAAACCATGATGGAAAAGAATATTTAAAAAAAGAATGTATGTGTGTAACTGACTCACTTTGTTGTACAGTAGAGACTGGCACAACAAACTATAGTTCAATTAAAAAATAAATAAATAAAGACAATCCCAACTTCAGTGGAGGTCGTTTATTCAGTAAAGTTTTATTTCTTGGATATGCAACAATCAAGTACAGATCGAGTTTCCTGGGCAGCTCGCCTCCAAACAATCTGGACCAAGCAGCTGGCAAAAGGGGAAAGAGCAAACAAGTCTCTCAGGGGAAGATTTTAAAGGATCAGGCCGGAAGTGACTTTTATCACTTCCTCTTACACCCCATTGGCCAGATCAGTCCCATGGTCTTGCCTAAGTGCAAGGGGTGCTGGGAAATGTAGTCCAGCCACGTCCCCAGGAGGAAGGAGGAAACGGATGGAAAAGGAGCCAGTTTGTGCCACAGTATTATTATCATTGTCCTCATTATTTCTGATGTTATTCCGAACTAGCGGCTTCCTGGATGTATTGTAGTCCATCCACAGGGTTAGTGCAGTGATTTTTCAAACCTCCTTTCTCAAATCCTCACTCTCTAGCCCGTCTCCAAAGAAAAGTACTCCAAACATTTCTGCATAAGCCATAGGATCAAGTCCAATGCCCCTGACCTAGCATTTCCAGAGTTCAAAATGTTGACCAAGCAGTGGGATATGGATGTCTGCAGAAATGAACCCTGAAGCTCATCTATGTTTCGGGACCTGGTAGAGGACGGTGAGAGGCTCTGCTCGGCAGGACTGGAAGGCTTCCTGGAAGAGGAGACCTGGGTGCTGTGACTTTGAAGAAAGCAGAAGCCCCTTATCCGAAATCCGAGGAGCGGGAGAAGAATGAGAAGGGTGTGGCATCAGTGAAATCAAGGGAAGTGGATGTTTGCGTAAAGAGGAAATGGTTGGGACTTACCTGGTGGCGCAGAGGTTAAGAATCCGCCTGCCAATGCAGGGGACACAGGTTGGAGCCCTGCTCCGGGAAGATCCCACATGCCGCGGAGCAACTAAGCCCGTGCGCCACAGCTACTGAGCCTGCGCTCTACAGCCCGCGAGCCACAACTACTGAAGCCCACGCGCCACAAGGAAGAGTAGCCCCGCTCACTGCAACTAGAGAAAGCCCGCATGCAGCAATGAAGACCCAACACGGCCAAAAATAAATAAATAAAATATTTTTTAAAAGAAAGAAAACAGTATACCAAGTCCTCAAAAAATTAAACATAGCATTGCCATATGATCCAGCAAGGCCACTTCTGCGTATATACACAAAATAATGGAAAGCAGGGTCTCAAAGAGATATTTATGTGTGTACCGTGTTCGTAGCAGCGTTTTTCACAGTAGCCCAAAGATGGAAACAAATGTCCACCGATGCGTGAATGGATAAACAAAATGTGACATATACAGACAATGGAATATTATTCAGCCTTTAAAAAAGGGGGGGGGCTGGTGGTGAGGGGAATGGGGAGTTAATGGTTAATGGAGACAGAGTTTCAGTTTGGGAAGCTAGGAAAGCTAGCTGTGGTTGCACTACAGTGTGAATGTGCTTGATGCCACTGAGCTGTACATCTAAAAAATGGTGAAGATGGTAAATCATGCTGCGTGTATTTTACCACAATAAAAAAAGATACATATCGGAAGAGTGAGGATAGTGGAATAAGGAGTATATACAGGTGAGAGGATGGAACTGCCCTGGGAGTGATCGTGTTACTGTGATTATCTAGACGCTTCTAATTCTCAGGGTACTGGAAGAAGTGCAAACTACAGGGACCCAGCACCGTGATGCTACAATTTACTGCAAAACAATCTGGGAGAGAGAAAAAGAGGAAAAGAGCAAATATGGCCAAAATCAACAACAGGAGGCTCGAGGTGGATGATCACCTGTCTATTGTATAATTCTTTCAAGCTTTTTCCATAGGAATTGGAATTTTTCCAAATAAAAAGTCTAAGAAGGACAAGGACAGTGAGGTGACCCTAGGCGCAGTGACCTGGAGGTCACTGAGACCTGACTGGTGAGCTGTTGGGGGTTGGAGAAGTCCATGAAGGGAAATAAATCCTAAAACTCATAATTAGCATCTGGCTGGCACTTGCTGTGTTCCAGAAGTTCTCCTAAAATCGGTGCACATACTAGCCCTTTTATTTTATTTTTTTGGCCGCACAGCAATATGGGATCTTAGTTCCCCGACCGGGATGGAACCCCTGCCCCCTGCAGTGGAAGCATGGAGTCTTAACCACTGGACTGCCAGGGAAGTCCCTAATCCTTTTAATCTTCTCCACACTCTAGGGCTAACAACTTTTGTTTTTTCCATTTTACAGATGGGGAAACTGAGGCCAGAGAGGAGAAATCCCTTGTCCCAAACAGAAGGAAGTAAGGATAGTATGGTGGGAAAGAATCGGAGGCCCCCCCCCGGGTTCACAGACGCCCCCTTCCGGCCTGATGACACCCCAGCTGTGAGGGGTAGTCACCAGCTGGCTTATGATCCACCTCTGGGATTCTTGAAACGCTCTGTCCCACCATCCAAGAGGAGCAGAGTCCCGAACACTGTTGTTATACATTAACAATCGCTTGTTATATCTTTAACAACCACTTGGGGGCTGGAGTGGTGCCGGGGCCCTGAGGAGGACTCTGCTGTGATATCCCCATCTTAATTTCCCCCCCCATATGGAACAGAGCTGGACAAAGGCCTTTGTGGTGTATGAGGTCAGGACCAGATGGAGGAAGGGTCTGGGACTGGGGAGCCCTTTGGAGGGCAAGAGGCATGGCTGGAAGGCTTCCTGGAGGAGGCGACATTGGCTCTGCAGCTTTGAAGAGCACAGCCCTTCTAGATCTAGTTCTGGGGAGGTGGGGATGGCCCAGACCTGGTCTCCAGAGCCTCAAGGATGCTCAGGCTGGGGCCAAGGACATTATGGCAAGCAAGGTCATCCTCTTCCTCCCTAAAATAAACCATTTTGAATTTTCGGGAAGCAGGGCAGCGGAATGACACCGCCTCAGGGTTGGATCCTTTTGTCCACTGCAAAAGGAAGATTACATACCCAAATCAGCAGGGGTACATCCCCACCCAGGCCCAGCAGTGACCCCTGCCAGGGAGCCAGGACTGCCACAGAAGCTCTTTTGGAGACACCCTGTAAACATGGCTGAAAGTGAGAGATCTCTCTCATGAAAAAATTTTTTTTTAAAGAGAGAAATAGCAAATTAAATCTGTGCATTCTATCTGCACCGCCTCCCCTCAAAAAAGTTTGATCTGAAACAGCATCTCAGAATGTTCCGGGATGCCTTGGGCCCACCATTCAAGTGTATATGCCTCCCCTCTGCATGGTTTATGGAGGGCCCGCGGCAGAGGTGAGGCAGGTGCGAGTATTTTGTCGCCTGCGGGTGCTTGGAGAAATATTTCAGAGTCATTAGCCCAGAATAAACACTCTGGCCCATTCCTTCATTCCTGACCACCCAGGACCTGGTGGGCCGCAGCGGATGCTTTGGGGACCCGACGGAGGTTTAAAAGATTTTAAGCCGAGGAGTATGGTGGCCCGCCTTGTGTGGAGAGTCTTTTAGTTGCTTGGGGAATCGGATGACCAGATAAAATACAGGATGTTCAGTTAAACTGGCATATCAGATAAACAACGAATGATTTTTTAAAGCATAAGTAGATACTAACTGTGGTGAGGGACATACTTATGCTAAAAAATTATTCTTCTGAAATTCAAGTCTAATTGGGGGTCCTGGATTTTTATTTGCAGGAAGGACAGAACGTGGGGATCCAGGTCAGGGGTCAGGAGACCCAGGTGCAGGTGACCGCCCTGGTCCAGGGGATGGATGGGAGGAAAGCTGGATGCAGAGGAGGGCAGAGAAATAGGTGGATTCTGGGGAGATTTTGGAGAGGGACCCCTATGGCTTGCTGATGGATTGGACGTGGGTGGATGTGCTGGGAGGACTTGGGCTTTTACCCTGAATGTGGTGGGGGAGCCGGGGAGGGGGACTGTGAGTGGACGAGGGATAAGACTTGGATAAGAGGCTCCCAGACCCAGCCTGGGGACTCAGCAACCATCTGTCCCCATAAATGGCCCCAGCCCGGGTCTCCCCACCTCGGTACTACTGACATCTGGAGCCGGGCCATTCTCTGTGGGAGATCGTCCTGGGCACTGTGCGGCACGGAGCAGCAGCCCTAGGCCCCACCCCCTAGATGCCAGGAGCACACCCTGCTCCCCTCACTTGGGATAACCCATACAACCAGGCTTTGCCAGTGTCCTCTGGAGGGCAGAGTTGCTCCCAGTTGGGGATCCCTGGTCTTGGCACTGTAAGAGCCAGCAAGCAGGTGGGTCTGGGGTGCTAACTGGGGTGCGGTCCTGGAAGGCTTTGTCAGTCTGGAAGGCTTTGTCCTCTACTGGTATTGAGTGATCTTTCTTGGGATGGGAGAAATGGATGACCGCCCGGCTGGAGCTTGGCAAGTTTCACACTACGTGCTGCCCAAGCCTGGACTCATCTGAAGGCCATCTGCACGAGGCAAAGGAAGGACCTGCCTTAGAGTTTGATAAAACTTGAAATATTTAGACGTTTGGGCGTTTAATTCTGATGATCCAGGCTCACGGTAACACTGCTCCCGTCCAGCAGCCCGCAGCTGTCTGAGTCCACGGGGGCTCTGGTGATAATGATGGGCACCTTGACCTTGACACTGGTCAGGGACCAGGGCAGGTGGACGGTGCTGACCAGCTCGTAGTAGGTGTTCATGATCTCGCTGTCCTGTGTGCCGCCGCTCACGGACAGCACGGGCGGGAGGTAGAAAGTGCTGACGATCTTGGTGGTGTTGAAGGGTGTGATTTGGATGTTGGCCTCCTGCCGAAACAGCTCGCTGCTGTCCACCCTTGAGTGTCGCTCTGCATTGGGTGTGAAGCCCTCGTACTGCACGTGGGCGTAGAGGGCGAAGATGACCTTCTTGATGCACTTGCTGGTCTGGTTGTTGATTTCCGTGGTGAAAATGACCCTCTCCCCTGGCGTGAAGGTGTTCTTTTCCATCTGGATCTGCAGGCAGATGGTGCCCTGTCTGCAGCAATTGTAGGAGATCTTTTTCTTGGCCTCCACGAACAGAGGATTCTAGAAGGAGGTGGGGGGAATGGACAATTGTGAGGCATTGCGGCCACAAGATCCACTTGCTCACCCAACAGTCCACCAAAGCCTTGAGCCTTTGGGACTCTCCTAGTAAGAGGCACTGGGATGGAATCTGGAGTCTTGGGGATTTTGCAGCCCAAAGTCATTCCCAGCTTTGCCATTTAATCAAAATCCTTTGCCATGCTGACTGTCAATTTCCTTGTCTGTAAAATAGACCTAAGAAATTCACAAGGCCCTGGCTTTATCCCCAGCTCCATAACTCACTTGCTGTGTGACCTTGTACCAGTGCCTTGACTTCTCTGAGTCTTAGTTTTCTGGAAGACAGGGAATGTCTTATGGTCTAAGCCCAGACCTAGGGCTTACTCAAGTAGTTCAGACTTAAGGAGAAAATATTATGGGCTCTGAATCATGAAAACTGTAGAGTTGAAATTATGTAACGTGTTTAAATAAAAGCTTCAAAAAGCAGCCTTTATATCAATTGGTTAGCTGTTGGATTGCAAATAAAGTCACATATACGTTATGTTTAATGTGTGGCTTGGGTAACATTTGGCTTTTTATTTGTGGGTACTATTGTAAAAGACTCGAGGGAATTCTCTGGCCGTCCAGGGGCTAGGACTTGGCGCTTTCACTGCCGAGGCCCAGGTTTGATCCCTGGCCAGGGAACTAAGATCCTGCAAGCCATGTGACCAAAAAATAAATAAATAAATGAAATAAAATAAAAGATTTGATGTGAGGTGGAGTGCGCTTCCAACGATTTGCTCTCCACTTCTGCTGACTTCCTGTATCTTCTTCCAGAGGAACTTAATACTTTTACAAGCATGTGTGTGTGTGTGTGTGTGTGTGTGTGTGGCATTTGTCATGCTCATGCAAATGTTTGTATTGTTTAGGAGTACATTTATTTATTTGTGGTAGAAGTACACAGTATTGTTTGACATATCTGAATGTTTTAAATAAATCAAGCCTCATATCTTTTCCAGCAACCTGCTTTTCTAGCTTAACGTCCTGTGTTTGAAAGACATTCATGTTGGTGCCTGTCATTCTGATTCATTTGTTTCCACGATGGCAATGGAAAGTGCTGCAAAATAGTTAATTTACCCTTCCCCCTCCAGGATAGACATTTATATATATATATATATTATATGCATATTTTATGTATATATATAATTTTTTTTTTTTTTTTTTTTTGCCGTGCTGTGTGGCATGCAGGATCCTAGTTCCCTGACCAGGGATTGAACCTGCACCCCCTGCAGTGGAAGCATGGAGTCCTAACCACTGGACGGCTAGGGAAGGATAGACATTTATATTGTTTCCATGTGTGTTTGACATCATAAAAGAGCTTGAAGGAGCATCTGAAGACACTTCTTGGGCTTACATACAAGAAAGAGTTGCTCTACCAAAGAAGATATACAGATGGTCAATAGGCACACGAAAAAAGGCTCAACGTGGCTAATCATCAGAGAAATAGAAATCAAAACCACAATGAGATAGCACCTCACACCTGTCAGAATGGGTATCATCAAAAATTCTACAAATGGCAGATGCTGGCCAGGATGTGGAGGAAAGGGAACCCTCGTACACTGTTGGTGGGAATGTAAATTGGTGCAGCCGCTGTGGAGAACAGTATGGAGGTTCCTCAAAAAACTAAAAGTAGGGCTTCCCTGGTGGCGCAGTGGTTGAGAGTCCGCCTGCCGATGCAGGGGACACGGGTTCGTGCCCCGGTCCGGGAAGATCCCACGTGCCGCGGAGCGGCTGGGCCCGTGAGCCATGGCCACTGAGCCTGCGCGTCCGGAGCCTGTACTCCGCAACGGGAGAGGCCACGACAGTGAGAGGCCCGCGTACCGCCAAAAAAAAAAAGAAAAAATGGGCAGAAGACCTAAATAGACATTTCTCCAAAGAAGACATACAGATGGCTAACAAACACATGAAAAGATGCTCAACGTCACTAATTACTAGAGAAATGCAAATCAGAACTACAATGAGGTATCACCTCACACCAGTCAGAATGGCTATCATTAAAAAGTCTACAAACAATAAATGCTAGAGAGGGTGTGGAGAAAAGGGCACACACTTACACTGTTGGTGGGAATGTAAATTGGTACAGTCACTATTGAGAACAGTATGGAGGTTCCTTAAAAAACCAAAAATAGAACTACTATATGACCCAGCAATTCCACTCCTGGGCATATACCTGGAGAAAGCCATAATTCAAAAAGATACATGCACCCCAATGGTCATTGCAGCACTACTTACAATAACCAGGTCATGGAAGCAACCTAAGTGTCCATCAACAGAGGAATGGATAAAGAAGATGTGGTACATATATACAATGGAATATTACTCAGTCATAGAAAAGAATGAAACTGCACCATTTGCAGAGACATGGATGGACCTAGAGACTGTCATACAGAGGGAAGTAAGACAGTAGGAGAAAAACAAGTATCATATATTAACGCATATATGTGGAATCTAGAAAAATGGTATAGATGAACTTATTTGCAGAGCAGAAATGGAGACACAGACGTAGGGAACAGACGTATGGATACCAAGGGGGGAAGGGGAGGGTGGGACAGATTGGGAGATTAGGGGTGACATATATACACTACTCGGTATAAGATAGATAACTAATGAGAACCTGCTGTATAGCACAGGGAGCTCTACTCAGTGCTCTGTGGTGACCTAAATGGGAGGGAAATCCAAGGAAGAGGGGATACATGTATACATGTGGCTGATTCACTTCGCTGTACAGCAGAAACTAACACAACATTGTAAAGCAACTATACTCCACTAAAAATAAAGAGAGAGACACAGGCTACTATATACAAAGTAAACGATTAACAAGGGTATATTATACAGCACAGGGAAATATAGCCATTATTTTGTAATAACTTTAAATGGAGTATAGTCTATAAAAATATTGAGTCACTGTTATACACCAGAAACTAATGTAATATTGTAAATCAACTATACTACAATTTAAAAGAAAGAGTTGGTCTAGGACATAGAGTTGATGAATTTTTTTCTGTAAAGAGCCTGATGATAAATCTTTTAGACTCTGCAGGCCACATAGAGTATTTGTTACATATTATTCTTTTTTTAAAAACCGCAACTCATAGTTGAAATGTAGATTTTAATATTGTGGCAAAAACCACAAATCTATATATCCAGCGGCATCTAAATCTATGAAAGAGAAATAAGTTTCATGAAATAATGCTTATCCTTGCTACATGCCTGCTGAGAATTCCTCTTCTATCCTCTTCTATTCTATTTCATCTATTCTTTTAAAAACTGTTGATTGGACCCTCTGAATTGATTTTTCTGTTATTTCTAGTCTACTTACGCTATTCTATTCTATCATTTTGTTTTATATAAAACGAAAATGTTGTAACCCACCAAATTTATTTTTTCTGGTAAATTCTATCCCCTTTTACGTATTCAATACTATTCTATTCAGTCCTACACATTGATTTTATAAAAACAAAATCTGTTGCAACCCACCAAATTTATATTTTCTGACATATTCTATTCTCTGTTTTCATTTTAAAAAATTAATGGCAACCCACCAAGTGGACTTTTTCTGATATTTTCTATTCTACTTATTTTATTCTCTGTTCTGTTTTCTTATTTTATATTAAGAACAACAACGTTTGCAACCCGCAAAATTGATATTTTTTGATATTTTTCTATTTTGGTCCTGCCTATCCTTTCATTTTGTAGAAATATGCTTTGCAACTTGCTAAATGGATTTTGCACCCCACTAGCGGGTCATGACCTGAGGTTTGAAAAACACTGTTCTAGGTTCAATGCCCTTCCTCTTGGAGACCTCAGGCTGACCCCCACCCCCCCCAACCCCTTCAGCCTCACCTCCTACCCTCTGCCTCTGGCTTCTGCCTATCTTCAGCCTTCCCACTCTTTCCCTCCTCTTGGAAGGCTAATTGCAGCCCATTTCATTCTAAACCCCTCCAGTCTTATTCGAAAATTCGTTGCATGCGTTAGGACCCTGCAGGCATTAAAGGACTCACTGCCCTAACTCAAGGCCAAGCCAGCAGTTCTGTCCTGGTCCTGAAGGAGGTGCTGAGAGGCATCAGGGGTGGCCCATCAGAGAGACCCCCGCACCAGGCCAGGTGGGGTGGCCACAGGGCTCTGATTTCCAAGAATATTAGGGCACAAACTCAACATTGATTTTCCACACCCAGGAGTTTTTTGGGACCCCATATTCCTTTGGCATATATGAAACTTTGCGGGGATTCATTCATTCAACCAGTATTTGTTTGTATCAACTTGGTGCAAAGTTCAAGGAAAACCCATAGCAGTGAAGACCAGTCCAGTCTCTGCTCTGGTCTGGAGAGGGACATATAAATGGTACATTCCTTTTTTTTTTTTTTAATGGTGCATTTCTTTTGTTGTTGTTGTTTATTTATTTATTTATGGCTGCTTTGGGTCTTCATTGCTGTGCACGGGATTTCTCTAGTTGCAGCGAGCGGGTGTTACTCTTCGTTGTGGTGCGCGGGCTTCTCATTGCAGTGGCTTCTCTTGTTGCGGAGCATGGGCTCTAGGCACATGGGCTCCATAGTTGTGGCTCATGGGCTCTAGAGCGCAGGCTCAGTAGTTGTGGCGCATGAGCTTATTTGCTCTGTGGCATGTGGGATCTTCCCGGACCAGGGCTCGAACCCAGGTGTCCTACATTGGCAGGCAGATTCTTAACCACTGCGCCACCAGGGAAGCCCTAATGGTACATTTCTGATAGGGATAAGATAGGAGGTTAGGCAAGGGGGTGAGGTAAGGGGAGTCAGGATGCCAACTCTTTCAGGCTTCTTGGTTAGAAAAGGTCTTGGGGACATGTCCTCTACCCAATGATACTGCTTGTTGGAAGAGGCAACAGGTCACGTCTTTCAAAATTCTAAAGGTACACAGAGAGGAGTGAATGTGGAAAAATTGGAACCCTCGTTCATGGCTGGTGGGAATGTAAAATGGGGTGGCCGCTGTAGAAAAGAGTCTGGCCGCTCCTCGAAAGGTAAAACATAGAGTTACCATCTTTCCCAGTTCCACTCCTAGGTGTCTACCCATGAGAAATGAAAACTCGCGTCCATGTAAAAACTTGCACACATATGTTAGTAGCAGCATGGTTCCTAATAGCCAAAATGTGGAAACAATCCAAGGTCCATCAAGAGGTGAGGGGAGGGACGTCCAGACCAGGCAAATCCACAGAGACACAGAATGGATTTAGTGGTGGCTGGGGGAGGGGACGGAGAGGTTTGGGGGTGACAGCTAAGGGATGCAAGACTTCTTTGGGGGATAATAAAAGTGTTCTAAAACTGACTGTGGTGAGGGCTGTACAACTGTGTGAATGCACTAAAGGCCATTGATTTGGACATTTTATTTTATTTTTATTTATTTATTTTTTATTTGGCCGCACCGCTTAGCACATGGGATCGTAGTTCCCCCATGAGGGATCAAACACACGCCCCTTGTATTGGAAGCATGGAACCTTAACCACTGGACCGCCAGGGAAGTCCTGATTTGGACATTTTAAAGGGGTGAATTATAAGGTATGTGAGTTGTATATCAATAAAGATGTTAAAAAAAAAAAAGTGGAAGGGGAAAAATTTTGCCCCTCCCCTGCTCCCTCCCAGGAGGCAGTGTCTGTTGCTGGTTTCTCTGGTCTCTGGAAAGAGACGTCTGTTACACCTGCAAGGAAGTTCTGTGCAGTTTTTGTTTTTACCACCAACGGCTAGACACGCTGTTCTGAACTTTGCTTTACTCATTCAACCCAGTAACTTGGAGGTGCTGAGAGGGAGAGCTACCTCACTCTCTGTCTCTGTGTCTTGGTCTCTCTCTCTTTCTCTCTTTGCTGTATCTGTAGAGTTGACCTTTGTGTACTGCTACTTTAATTGACTTAGCAACAAACATTTAAGCTGTTGCCAGTTTCTGGCCACCACAAACAGTGCAGTGAGAGGTCATGTCACACACGTGAAACGATAGCGATGGGAGAATTTTCTAGAAGGGAAATGGATGGGGCAAAGTGCGTGTTCATTTTAATATGGATATTGCCTTCTGTGGGGGTTGTGGCGGTTCATTGGGGCATCAGCAATGCTGGTGATTGAAGACCTGGCTTCCAAGCAAAGATCTGAAGGATGAGGGGGAGGGATAGGAAGATTCTGTCACAGGGCTCCAGGCAGAGGACACAGCCTGTGCAAAGGCCCTGGGGCAGCACCATGCCTGGCGTGTTGGAGGAACAGCAAGGAGGCCAGTGTGTCGGGAGCAGAGTGAGTGAGGGGGAGAGAGGGAGGAGGGGAGGGCAGGGAGGGGATGGGGCAGGTGGTGCAGGGTCTTGGGGGCCACAGGGAGGCCTTGAGCTTTTACCCCGTGGAAGGTGGGAGCCCTGGAAGGCTGAGCAGGGTCATCACCTGAATCCTTTCAGCTGCTATGAGAAGGACAGATTATAGGAGTCAAGACTCCGTGTCTACTTGGACCAGAGCAGTAGCTTCTGCCCTGGTCCACCAGCTCCTGTCCTCACCCTACCCCCTACAATCTGATTAAAACAGTACTGAGTGGCTGAAGAAAACATCATATTTCTGTACTCTCAAAACATATCTGTAGGGACTTCCCTGGTGATGCAGTGGTTAAGAATCTGCCTGCCAGTGCACGGGGCACGGGTTTAAGCCCTGGTCCGGGAAGATGCCACATGCCACGGAGCAACTAAGCCCGTGTGCCACAACTACCGAGCCTGCGCTCTAGAGCCCGCGCACCACAGCTATGGTGCCCGCGCGCCACACTACTGAAGCACGCATGCCTCAAGTCCGTGGTCCGCAACAAGAGAAGCCACCACAATAAGAAGCCCGCACACCGCACTGAAGAGTAGCCCCCCGCTCGCCGCAACTAGAGAAAGCCCGTGTGCAGCAACAAAGACCCAGTGTAGCCATAAATAAATAAATAATAAAACATATCTGTAATAACTCCCTTTGCTGCTATAATAATGATTTGAGCTCTTCCCATTTACTAGGCATCCCCTATGTGTACACATCGTGCTGGGTGCTTTGTGATCCCCACAATCGAGGAAAGATTAGTAGTAGTAGTATTCCCATTGTACAGATCAGGACAATCGAGGGTCTGGGAGGTGCTGTTAATTGCCCAAGGCCATCGGCTAGCGAAGGATCTGGCGGCAGAGATCTCAAGCTAGGTGTGGTCCCATACCAGCATTTTGCCCCAATTCCTGCCTTGTGCCCCCTGAACCCTAGATTAACTCTTGAGGGAAGAGCCAGAGAAGGGCCAGAGCCCGCTCTGGGTCACACAGGGAGCAGGTGGCCAAGTGGGCCTTGAGCTCAGGTCTGCTTCATCTGATCCACCCCTCCAAGCATCTACCCCCCTGAAGTAGGCCGGGCTAGAGATGATCCCTGTTACACAGGTAAGACTACCCGGGACTTCCCTGGCAGTCCAGTGGTTAAGACTCCATGCTTCCAATGCAGGGGGCGCACGTCTGATCCCTGGTCAGGGAATTAAGATCCCACATGCCATGTGGTACAGCCAAAAAAAAAAAAAAAAAAAGGCTACCTGTGGCAGCAGCAGCAGTGACAAGATTTATGGGGCCTTAGTATTCTGGGGCTCTCTCCTACCACCGCTGCCGGCCACTGTGCAAGGTCCAGAATTTGCATGAAGTCCACTCACTGCTCCTTCTGAGATCTAGGGGACAGGCACCATCTCTGTGCCCATTTGACAGATGAGGAAATGCAGGCACAGAGAGGCCACATCACTTGCAGAGGGTCACACAGCAGGTAGGTGGAGATGCTAGGATTTTTAACTTGGACGTTGAAAACTAAAATGCCAGCCCTCTCAGCCACAACACTCTGATGACAAATGGGTCCCCAGGGAGGTGAAGTGACTTTGGCCAATGTAAGTCCACCCTCCCTTACTTCCACCTCTGCACCTGGCCTCCAGAAGCTGTCCAAAAACTTCCTCCGCTCAGGTGACTGATGCCACAAGGCCCTTCCTTCCCCCTGAATGGAGGGCATCCCCTTTCCGTGCTTCTTGGTGGGGGGTACCACCTCCATTATCAGTTCCTGGAGAGTCACCGAGCACCCAGGACCCTCAGTCAGGGGTCACAGAGGGGCCTCTGCTCACTCTTTTTTTTTTTTTTAATAACATTTATTTATTTACTTATTTTTGGCTGCGTTTGGTCTTCGTTGCTGCACGCGGACTTTCTCTAGTTGGGGCGAGTGGGGGCTACTCTTCATCATGGTGCACGGGTTTCTCATTGCGGTGGTTTCTCTTTGTTGCGGACCATGGGCTCTAGGCTCAAGGGCTTCAGTAGTTGTGGCATGCGGGCTAGTAGTTGTGGCTCGTGGGCTCGGTAGTTGTGGTGCACGGGCTTAGCTGCTCCGCGGTATGTGGGATTTTCCCGGAGCAGGGCTCAAACCTGTGTCCCCTGCATTGGCAGGCGGATTCTTAACCACTGCACCACCAGGGAAGTCCCTCTGCTCACTCTTGATTCTCGAATGTCAAGGACATTCAGGGCCCATGTCATTCTCTGTGGGGGGCACTGCGGGGTGTGGAGCGTCATCCCTGGCCCACACTCTCTTGATCCCACTCATCACCCCTCCCCAGTTGAGACAAACAAAAATGTTCCCAGACATCTCACAGTGTCCCCCGCAGGGGCAGAATCACCCCAGTTGAGAGCCGCTGGTTTAGTTCCTGCCCTGGTTTCTGATTCCTCGTTTGTGAAATCACTGGGCCGGAGGAGCGGCCAACACCTTCCCTTCTTCCGGGTCACGGCCTCCCCTGTCTCCTGGCTGCCCACCTCCCCCTCCTCCGGGGAGCTTTGAGGACATGCCCTACCCCTGCTCCTTCTGCATCACTACCTGCAATGGGTTTTCTGCGTGGAAATCCGAAGAAGTCCCTTGAACCAACAAGTACCTTCTCTTCTTGGCTAGAATGTGCTCCCGACCCATGCAGGAGGCCTGCACGAAGTAAAAGACGTGGCCACTTTTGCTGGTGAAGGTAGAAGGGAGCCTGGCAGGTAAGTTGAAATGGAAGTCAAAGGTGCGGCTGCCTGCACTTAACCAATTATCTGAAAGCAAAACACACCGATGCCATCAGAAGGTTCTAGAATCTTTTCTTCCCTCTTTTCTTTCTTTATTGTTTTGGCAGGGAGCTTGTTTTGGACCTGGCCTGTTTGTCCTTGAGCTAGGCTTAGCTCTGTGATTTTTAGGGATCGAAAAAGCCTAGGCCCATAAATATTAGGTCTCAGCTGGGCTGGAGACCGATGCCCTGGGTAGGTGATGCGACTGGGGTGGTCACCCAAAACCACTGACCAGGACTTGCTCACCCCTGCTCTGGGCCTGGGAAACTGGAGGTCTGGCTGCAGGATTCGATCGCATATTTATTCAACAAACACACCTTGGGTCCCAAGGCAGGCAAATCTCCCTGCCCTGGCAGAGCTTGGCCTTCAGTGCACAGCATACAGTAGGTGCTTAATATTTGTTGATTGACTGAGTGCTGATGGAAGACCGGGGAGGGACTCACACTGCCCCCCATCTCTGTGACCTCCCTGTTTTATTTTTTTTTGCACTTCTCCAAAACCCCCTTATTAGAGCGTTTTCCCTACCTGATGGCAACCCCAGCGACGCCAGGGACCCTGTCTGTTTTCTTCGCTGTTGTATCCCCAGCATCTGCCATGGCTGTTGTGCACAGTAGGTGCTTAATACATGTTTGTGAAGTAAATGAGTGAACCTATCGCAGGCTTGGGGCTGATGCTTCTGAGGGGAAAGGATGCTTCCCTTGGAAATGGAGAAGGGTGATAGCTGATAATGTGGGTGGTGAGGGGTGGGGGAGTGTTTTGGTTGAAAAAACGAACACCTAACAAGCATTACTGTATACCCCTCCCCCCCACCCCACTATTCTGAGCCCTCCCCTCGACATGCCATTAAATCATTAAGTCCTCAAGGCAGTCTTAGGAGGCAGGACTTTTTCCTATTCCCATCCTCCAGGTGGGTTAACCGGGACACCGAGAGGCGGCCTAATTGCTGAGTATGAAGGCCCAGCAGGTTGCCGTTCCTCCCTTGGATATCTGGGCAGGTCCCCCTCCCATCACTAGATCTGAGCTTGGTAGTCACCTCTTTGGAGAGACCTTCCCAGGCTACCCTATCTAAAATTAAAAAAAAAAAATCTACAATTGAACTTTGTTCAGTCAAGCATTGGCCAAGTGTTCTGCTTGACTGTGGACTACCCGGAAGCACCCCCATGGACACATTTTGGAAAGGACATATAGTTTCCTGGTAGCTTAGGCTTCCTGATGTCTGTCCAGACTTTAGATTTGAACCTGGCAGAGTTGGGGACTAGTCAGTCCTTCCCACGGAGAGCTTTCCTAGCCTTCTCCCTCCTATCTCTTTCCCTGTGACCACGGGACCAGGCCTCTGCCGAGCTCTGATATCCCTGGGGGTTTGTTGATTGACTAACAGATGTGTTTACCTTCCAGACCCCGGTTCCTATTCTGGCTAAGGTTGGCGGCCGGCCTTGTCCTTACCCTCCACTGGGAATGTCTTTGTCTTGTGCACATAGTTAGCCTTGTTGTTGCAAATAACATCTCGGCTATAATCGCGGGATGCCCCAATTTCTTCATTCCACTCCACATAACCTCTTCCCACGAGCTCCACCTTCACGATGGGGTCCACCAGGGTGCTGTTCAGAGTTAGAACCACCTGCCCTTTTATGCTGGAGCCGGCCAGGTAGACCGCATCCTTGGGCAGCACTAATTCAATGGACTTCACCACAGACATAGGGGGTTGGGGTGACGGAGAAACATCCTCCCCCCTCCCCCATGTCACTGAGATCCCCGGTTCCTTGGCCACAGTGACATCATCTGTCTGTGACATCATCCAGCCAGGGTTCCAGGAAGGGTTTCCCAATGGCCAGGATGAGAGGCAAGGCTGTTGGGAGTGGGCGGCTGCTTGGGAATCCCAAAGTCCTCACTGGTTGGTGAAATGGTAGCCTGACCTCTTTTTCCTAGGAAATAACGAACAAGAAAACCACAAGATCCCAACATTGCTGGTGACTAGGGAACAACTGTCATCCTGCCAGAGGTCTAGGGGCCTGGGTGGGAAGAATTCTTCCAGACCCGGTGGTGAGGCAGGCATTGTGAGCTCTATTTACAGATGGAGAGGCACAGGGCATGAGTCCAGGGGTATTTTCTGCCCCATCCGATGGCCCCCAAATGTGGGTGTGTGCACCCCTTTCTCAGGGTTCACAGATTGATGCTGGGTCCTACACAGATAATCGTTTTCACCTTTTGTCTGTTTGTTTGTTTTGGCCACACCATGAAGCTTGTGGGCTCTTAGCTCCCAGAGCAGGGATTGAACCCGTGCCCTCAGCAGTGAAATCTCGGAGTCTTAACCACTGGACTGCCAGGGAATTCCCAGTCATTTCCACCTTAATAGCTCTATATTTATATCAGTGTGTGTTAGAAGGAAAATGATAGCCATGGCCAGGACATGGAATCTGCTGTGTCTTGAAGATGCTCAGAGCACGGTGGGCTCCATGTGAACGCGGATACCACCACGAAGCATTCTCTCTCTCTGCACAGCTGACACTTGTCTTTATGCCAGCGTCTCCTCCATTGGTTGGGAAGTCCCTCTAGGGCAGGAATTTGTTTGCCAAACCCAGAGCCTGGTTCAGGCAAGGGAGGACAATTAAAGTTTGTTGAATGACTTAATGACTGTCGAGAGCATATTGTTCTGCAAAAGGGAAACTGGGGCCCTTGGCACCCTAGCAGTTATTCGTGGTGCCCAATTCGTGCGTGGGCCGGTGCCTAAGCAGGGGGAGGGTCTGAAGCAGAAGAGGCTCTACAAAGTATCTGTTCTCCAGGCTCTGGCAGGCCTCATTTACTCTTTGTCATATCTTGCTTTATTGGATGTGATGTCTTTTGCGGACATCTATGTCTTGTCTTCCTAACTAGTTACTAAGCTTCTTTTGGAGATGCTTGGCATAGTCTCTTGCTCATAGTTAATTAACCCAAGCAACCCCTCTGACTTTCTCGAAATGACTAGAGAAATGGGGCCCTGCATCCCCACCACTCCAGGTCTTTTCTTCAGGGAAAGCCAGACACCTCTTTCTGTGTCACTTAACCTCATCCAAGGAGCCTGGGCTGTGCCCTGCACCAAATGTACATGAAGAATATATGGTCTATTTCTTCTTTTGGCCACGAGTTTTAGCAACAGCCGGCACAAATGGATGCTATGCTCTCGCCAGGAGCAGGCTGGGTTCCTGGGGCAGCTGTTGTCAATGTGGAAGATTTCATCTGCCTCACAAGCTCTGGGAGGCCTGCCTACATGTTCTGTGATGTGGTCTCCACGTGGCTGATGGCTGAGCACCCAGAAATGCAATCAGTTGCATTGAGGAAGTCCTGAAGGTGGAGAAAATTAACAGGAGCACCTGGACTTCGTGTATTGGAGTGTATTAGTTTCCTCTGGCTGCTATAACAAATGTCCACAAAGTCCGTGCTTTAAAACAACACAAATTAATTCTCTTACAGTTCTGGAGGTCAGAAGTCTGAAGTGGAGCTAAAATCAAGGTGTTGGCAGGATTACATTCTAGGGTTCTAGGAGGGAACCTGTCCCTTGCCTTTTCCAGCTTCTAGAGGCTTCTCACATTCCTTGCCTTTAAGTTTCATCACTCCATCCTCTCTTTCCATCGTTATGTCTCTGACTCGACCCTCCCACCCTTTTTCATTTATTAGGACCCTTGTGATGACATTGGGCCAGTACAGATAATCTAGGTTAATCTCCCCATCTGACGATGTTTAATTTAATCCCCTCTGCAAAGTCCCTTTTGCCATGGAAGTTTCTACATTCACAGACTCCAGGGATTAAGATGTGGACATCTTTGGGGGGCCATTAATCTGTCTACCGCCAGGGGAAACAAAAGCAGAAGTACCCGCGCCAAGACAGAAGGAACTCTACATGTGGCGAGAGAAGCCTTGTAAAAACATAAATTGGAGCTCATCGCTTTTCTGCTCACAGCCCTCCCATGCTACACACTGCTCTCAGGAGAAAGACCAAAGTCCTCCTGGTGGCCTGCGAGGTCTTATAGACACCCCTCTGACCTCCTCAGCTCCTGCCGGCCCTCCCCTTTGCTGTGTCTGCTCTGCTCTCCGTCCATCGCTAAGCCTTTTCCGGCCTCTGAGTTTGCTCTTCCCGCCTTGACCCATCTGTCCTTGGTGTCTCATCTCAGATCTCAGCTCAAATGTCATCTGCTCAGAGAGGCCCACCTCTCCACCTTAACCAGAGTACCCTCTCTCCCCACCCCCCATACGGCCGCTGGTCACTCTCCAGCTCTTGTTCTGTCTTCATTGCATGTGCGGTATCTGAAATGATTTGCTTTATTTATTCATTTCTTGCTGGTCTCCCCAGATAAGAGTGTAACGTCCCGGGAGACCACCAACAGGGTCGACCTTGCCCACTCTTACGCTCCCAGCTCTGAGCACCCTGTTCAGGCACTTTGTAGGTGTCTAGCATGGGTCACTGTATGCCCGCCAAGACTGGCCAGAGCAGAGCAGGCAGGGCGGAGGGGGGAGGGCAGCTCTGCCCGCCTGGACAGCCTGGAGAAGGCGGGAAAACGAGGCGGGAAAAACCAGCAAACAAGCCCTGCGGGTGGGTAGGGTGGGGAGCGCTGGCGAGCCCTGACGCTAGGAAATCAGGCTGGGGCGATGAGGCCCGTCATCGGGTGCAGGCGGTCTCCTGGGAGGGGTCCCCTCAAATTCTCCGGCAGAATTTAGACATTGATTCCCGCCTTCCTGCCCTACTGGTCAGTGCATGCCTGGGGAGAGGGGCTGAAGCAACGGACTTAGGAGGTCGGGGGTCTCTACGCTGGGGGCCTCTGCCCCCGGGGGGATCCCTAGGGCTCCTGAAGGGCACCCTTGGTGGGGGGGGACTCAGGTCCCGCCACCCGACCCCATTACACGCTGGGCGCGCCCAGCAGAGCGCGCAGGGCTGGGCGGGGCCGTGGCCCGCTGGGCGGAGGGGGGGGGTGGACAGAGGCGGGGGCGCCCCCCACCCCCTTTCTCGCTTCCCGCCACTGCGGCGGCCAATCACCAGGCAGGCGCCCGCCCCCGGCGCGGCCTCCTGTGGCCCCGCAACTCCCAAACGCCAAGTTTTCGCGGGAAAAAATCAGAGCAGCTGGCAGCGCAGCGGGCAGTGGTGGCCGTCCGGGCGCTCGGGATCGCACGCACGTTCGCGCGGGGTCCCAGCCACACACGCGGTTCCTTTGCCATCCTCAGAAGGGCCGGCGCAAAATAAGGCGAGTGAATCGTGAGCAGTCAGGCGGATTGGGGTGCCAGCCCGGGCCAGGGCGCGGGTGGGCGGGGGGGTGGGGGGCGGGCAGGACTCGGCGCACCCAGCGCCTTGACTTTGCAAAACTTTCCGGGACTCTCGGCCAGCACGGGCGCACGCGTCCCCCGCGCCAGGGCTGCCCTACACGCGGTCTCGGGCTCTGCCCCCAGCCCTGCCGGCCCTTAGGAGTCGCCCCTGGCAGCCCGGGCTCGGGCAGGGGCGAGCGGAACATCCCTGGCGCCCCGCGGGGGTCGTGCCGGCTGGGTGGGGGAGGGCCCGGCGAGCCGCGGGGGAGGATGTCAGGCTCCGCGCCTGCGCGCGGGGTGCCCCGCGATTCAATTGTCGCGCCCGAGCCCGATTTCGCGCGCCCTTAGGTCCCCGGGCGCGTCTGGGCCAATGGGGAGCGAGCAGGGCGGGGCGGCCGGCCGCGGAAGAGCCAATGATCGAGGCGGCTCAAGTGAAGGGGGCGGGACTTGGCGCGCGGGCCCCTCGGCAGGTCCTGGCGGTGGGGGTGGGCGTGGGCTCGCCGGCTTGGCCCGCGCGGGCGGGCGGCAGAACAAGAGGGGCTCCGGGGCCGTGCGTCGGGGTCCGGGAGACGCAGGCTGGAGCTCGGGACAGCCGTGGGGCTGAGGTGAGTAGCGCTGCGCGCGCGGGGGCGACCGGGACGGGGCGGCCGGTTGCCATGGCCACCACGGGGCGGGTGTGTCGCGCACGCGCGCGGGGGCGGCGGCGGGGGGCCACGAGCACCGGGGGTCCCGAGCTCCCGGGTCTCTGGTGGGCTCCTTCCCCTTCGGTCACACTTAGTTGAGTTCCCTGGGACTTCTGAAGTTCCAACCCGAGCCGGACTTTTGGGTTCCTCTTGCGTCAGTATTCATCCAGGGAATGAATGAATGGATGAATGAACAAACTCGGCCCCTGACCGTTTGGCTGTGTCCCCTTTCCTCCTCTGGACGCTGGTGTGTTTTTTCTTCCTCTGTGAAAGGCAGGGTGGGTTGACTGAGTGGTCCAGGATGCTTTTTCCTCTCCGCCAATTTCCTCTCCCTCCTCAGTCCTCCACCGGTGCTACTCACTAATGCTTTAACTCCTTAATTCACTCAGCCAGGCCCTGGGCCAGCCGTGGCAGTCTAGGGGGATTACGGGGCTGGGAGGGCGTTCCAGGAGTTGCCCGCTGTCCACAGTCTGGACATTAATAGCAAGGGTGACCTGAGTATGGCACAGCCCGGTGGTGGTGGTGACGGCAGAACTGACCGAGGGGTCCTGCTCTCTTGTCCTCCTAGCACCAGCAGGCACCATGTGGATCCAGGTTCGCACCATGGATGGGAAGGTGGCCCACACTGTGGACTCCTTGTCCAGGCTGACTAAAGTGGAAGAGCTGAGGAAGAAGATCCAGGAGCTGTTCCATGTGGAGCCAGGCCTGCAGAGGCTTTTCTACCGGGGCAAGCAGGTAAACCCGCCCTGCAGGCTGCCCGCCTGCCCGCCCGGCACCTTTGTTCTTGCCTCAATCCAGGCACCGCACACACACTCTTCCCCTGTCGTCCGGTCCGCTTCTCCACAGAAACCTCCAGTGTCTGAGCGAGGAACAAAGGCTCTCGACTCCTAGACCGACACATCAGGCACTCGAATCTGTTGCGTCTGGGGGCTTTTAAACTCCCAGCCCACCACTCCCCCGCCGCCTTTTTTTTTTTGACCCTCCCCTCAAAATAATTTCTAGAAAAAATAAGTTGGAGGTGGCCGATGGAGGGCTGATGAATTTCGAGGAAAAGCCTAGAATCAATACTGAGACGCTAGGACGGAAGGGACCAGGATTTTCTTTGAAACACGCACGCTGATGGCCCACGGTCTGCACCTATTTAGCTTCCGACCCCCACGGGGTTTTCTAGAAATTTGGATCAGCTTATTCAGGGTCGGAGATGGCGCTTGCTAATCAGGAATTTCCGCCACTTCTGGGCCTCCTCTCTGGCGGCAGCGGGGCCGCCCCTGATCAGGGGTTTGTGCTTTCTGCGGGCTCAGCTGGCCCTGCTCCTAGGTTTCCTTTCTTCGAGATTCCCCCACCCCACCCCCAGCCCCTGTAGCAATTGAAAATGGCCACCCTTGGTTTGTGGGCTGCCCACTTTGGGGACATTTTCTCTAGTGGCGCCCCTGAGGGTGTCCATTCTTGTTGGTGCGTGGGCAGGGGGGACGGCAGGCCAGGCTGTGAGTAGGATTTCCCTGAGTGGGAGATGGTCTGACAGAAAGTGTTGTTCCCATCTGCTGGGGCCACCCTGGAGTTGGGTGGCCTGTAGGGACCTCGGCATAGACAGCGCATGGGATTAAAAGTGTTCAGTCGGGCTCTATGACTTTGTTTTTGTCGCGTTTTGAACTGGGTGCTGCCGCCATCTGGTGTCTAGATTGAAAAATAAATGTTCCCCGCCTGGCCAGGATTTTTTGAGGGCTGGGAGGATCCTGCCTGCCTCCTGAAAATGAGACCTGATGATTAATTTCTTGGGCTTGAGGCACCCTCCGAGACCTTTAACCTCCTTCCTGTGCGAGATACGAGGACTTGAATGTCTTAAGCATCTGAGTTAACGCTCCCCGCCTTGGGGAGGGAAAGCCGAGCTGGCGAACGAACTGGGGGATTTGACTGCGGTCACGTGCCTGGCGCGGGTGGAGAAAAGGCAGGGCCGCGAGTGGAGCTCCCCTGAGATGCTGTTTCTCTCCCCTGTCCTCCAGCGGGGGCTCATCTTTGCAGCATCCAAACTGATTTTGATTTGCCTCTCAGTCTTTGTGTTCAGCAGAAGGTCCTTCCACCGAGTTTCTGAAGACCGCCTGCGGGCACCGGCTAAACAGTTCGTGGCATCATCCAAAGGCGGGTTGGATCGAGTTCCCTTAAGTTCAAGGCAGTGAATATTTCTGGGTGCCTGCTGTGGGCTGGGCACCGTGCATTTTAATCTTTACATTCAAAGACATGCAGAAAAGTTCAAAGAGCCGTGAACACCTAAACACCTACCCGTGGCTCTTAGCACTGACATTTCCCACGTTTGCTTTATCACTGCAGCTGTCTCCCTTGCCTCTATCCGTCCACCAATCCGTCTTATTTTGGGGGATGCATTGCAGAGAAAGTTCCAGGCACTGGTTCACGTCACCCCCTAAACCCTTCAGCATTGCCTGTCCTTAACTAGAGTACAATGTTTGTTTGTGGTTCTTGTTTCTTTAGATGTAATTTGCATATAGTGAGAGACACGTCTTAAGTGGACTTTTTGGAGTTTTGACAAATGTCTACACCCATGTAACCAGACCGCTGCCTCCCTGCATCAGGAACATAATAGGTGATCCACACGAAGGCTTACGAAAGCCTCCGTAACGTCTGTGTGAGTTAAAAAGTGTGATGATAAGCATCGGGCCTCTAATCATCAGGATATCTGCGCTGAGAGACAGCTCTGAACCCTGCCTTTCTCCTCGTAGCACAGCTTTTGAAGTTCTCAGAAGGTTCCACGTTCCCACGGGACCTCTAACTGCCACTCGCTCCCTTCCCTGCGCTCACTCTGCGTTCAGCCCGCTCAGCGGGCCGATGCGTAGCCGGTTCTGTCTTCCGGGTAAGGAGGCCAGGCCTCAGCCGTGATGCAATTTCCCCAAGGTTGCGCGACCAGGAAGTGGCCCAGCCTCACCGGAGGTGTGGACAGTGCCAGGAGGGTGGGGAACAAAGGCACGCAGCAATAGCACCTTGAAGCAAGTCAGGTCTACAAACAGACTGGGCTAATCACGATAGGAAGCAGTGCAATTTCCAGCGGGTGCAAGAGAGCTGTTGTTTTTACGGAATGTTCTAGAGAGTGTTCGAGATCCTTTCCCTTCTTTTGTTTTTCCTTTATAAAGGAACGGCATCTCAGTCCAAGGTCTGCAGTGAGGTCGAGGGAGCCAATAATGCAGAACAAGAGTTGAGTCTTTCTCCAGGATATGGGAGGGTTTCGTGGCGGCTTGCTTAGGCTGAATAGGTTGGCGGTTATGTCACTTGATTGACGGAAATGCAGGGAGCCGAATGGGGGAAGGGACGCCAGGCGCCGGCCCAGGCTGGGCGAAGGCGAGAGGCATCTGGCGCCTCTTTTTTTTTTGGCTGCCCGGAAAAATAGCAGTAGCTGTCGTTTGTGGCGCCTTTAACGCAGTCAGGTACAATGGTTGCGCTTAATCTTCCCAAGTGCCCTGGCCAAGTGTCTCTGGCCAGGGTCAGTCTCTGTGCTTTCCCATCAGGTGGGGCTAATTGCGGACCCACCGCATGTGCACGGTGAGAATTCAGTGAGGTCATGGATGCAGGGATGTGCAGGGAGGGGGCTGGTGTTTGAGCTTCGCGCCTGGTTCACGGTAAAGGAGCAATAAATCATTTGGTGCAGGGCCTTCCCCTGGGCACTGCTGACATCAGGGCCAGATTATCCTCCGTGGGGGGCCGTCCTGGGCGCTGTGGGGTGTGGAGCAGCCTCCCTGGTCTAACCCACTTGATGCCAGGAGCCCTCCCCCAGTCATAAAGATCACAGAGTCCCCAGATGTTGCCAAGTGCTCCCTGGGGGCAAAATTGTCCCCAGTTGAGAACTGATGATTTAGTAGGTAATTTACTTAGGAAAGCAGTCTGAAAGATCAGGTGAAATGGCATCCTAGGAATGGCCTTTGGAGGGTCACTCATGTCACAGTGCCTCACCAGATGTCCCTGCTGGATTGGCTTTTCCTGAATGTCAGCCCGTTTTCCCAAAGGACAGGGTTAGGCGGCAAATAAGACAGTCTCCTCCTGGAGACCTGTCCTTCCGGCTGGGCTGCATGAGGGAGGGTCCCTCCCTCCCCACCCCCAGAGCTCCTGGCTGGAGACATGCCCTCTAGGTCAGGGATTAGCAAACCCTTTCTGTTAAGGACCCAGTGGTAACTGTTTGTGGGCTGTGCAATCTGTCCGCTCACCTCTGCCATGGAAAGTCCTGAACTGAACACCGAGCACAAATGAATGGGTGTGTCCTGATTCAGGTCGTAGTAGAACTTTATTTACAAAACAGGGACAGCTGGAACTGTCCCGCTGGCCAGGGTGTGGCAGTTACTTGCAAGCTTCCTCCTGGGGTGGTAGATCCAGGTTGTACCTCAGGAGCAGGCAGCCGTGGGATGTGCCGGACCGCGTCTTTCTCCAGGGCATGGGTGCTCACACTGTTTGGACTGAGGACCCCTTTCCACCCGCCAAAGCGATAGAGCACCCCAAAGAGTGTTGTGGATGTTCACCATGTCTTGTCGTTTCTTATCCTATTAGAAATTGGAAGCTGAGAAAACACGAGGGCACGTTCCCTTAGGCACAGGCTCTGGTACCCCTGCGGGATCACGAGGCCGAAGATGGCCAGTGACATCACGATGTCACCACGCGATAGATAGCCTAGGCCTTGCAGACCCCTGAAATGCTGCTCCAGGGCATAGCCTCGGCTGTGGCCCGGCGGGGTCAGAGAGCAGAGTTCACTTGTCAGGACCTACCCATGGATGGGCTGGGACGTGAAGAGAGGGTCGTGCCTCTGTGTCGTGTCCCCCTACCCCGCCCTGGTGGGAAATGTGCCCCTGTGCCACGGCCGGGATCCTGCTTCGTACCTATTCTTCCCTCCCCTCCCTGTCCATCCATCAGTCTGTCTGGCCTGAACCCCAGGTTGCTGCGGAGGCCTGGAGGCCTAGATGGGAAGGCGTGGGCTGGGGCCATAGCCCCAGGAGGGGAGGCCGCGTGGTGTCTCACGTGCTTTCTCTCCCAGCCCGGCCATCGGGCGTTACAGACCCCCCTGCCCTCCTCTGGCCGGAGGTCCGTCTTGGCCTGGAGCTCACGCGCCCTCCTAGGGGGCCTGCGGTCTGGTTTACACCCTCCACTGCTCTTGATGGCCGCCTCTAAGCCTGCAGGAGAACCACCCCTTGCCAAGCCCAGGGGTGTTTATAGCCTGTGCTCTTTACCTCTGGGCAGCACTCAGCGCCTGAAAAGTATCCCCACAAAATGCCCCGAGGGGGCAGAAAGTGAGCCGGAAGTGTCACTGTGGTGAGCTTCGAATCCAGGCTTCGGAGAGGAAGCTGTGTTGTAAAGCGGTCTCTGTGTTTTATTTCACTTTGTGCCATGCGTGTGCCCAGAATTCCCAATGTCCGGGAAGCTTCCCGATTAAAAAAGAGAGGGATGTGATCTAAATGCCCTGGGCGGCTTTGCCTTTACACCTGAATCTGCGGAGCAGGGTCACCTGCCCCAAACCATGTGTATATGTTTTACTACAGGCAGTTTAAGGGATTTTCACCGGGAATTTTGGTTATGCGGGATTTTAACTGCACGTTTAATTTTAACGTGAGAACCTGCAACCTCAGGTACTGCTCGCCTGCCATTCACTCTGCGCAGCTTTTATTAATGCCTGTAGCCTCAGTTGGAGTTTTAGGGTCTTAGAAGGAACCTAGACTTGGGCACATTTGGTCCCTTTGCCTGGGGCCAGCCCTCCCCCGCCACGCTTCCTGACGGGCTGTGCACAGCTTCGGGCCAGCAGCGTTGGGGAGAGGGACACCTGACACACACCCTCTCACCATGGCAAGCGGTCGTGCGAGCGCCTTCCTCCCAACTGTGGGGCCCTTCTGGAATGTTCCAGAGGGGGTCCCAGGAAGCAGTCAGACCAGCCCGTGCATTCCGTCCTGTAGGCAGAGCCCTGGGCCAGCCTGCCCCAGCGCGTGGCCCCTTCCGTACCCAGCCCACCCTGCTTGTGCCTCTGTCCAATGTGCACTGGGAGGGGGGAGTGTGTGTGTGTGCGGGTGTGTGGGTGTGAGTGCCTCTTGTCTCTCGGGCTCTCAGACCCGTCACAGACGTGTGGGGCTGGTATCATGGGTAGAAAATGCCGGGAGAGAGGAGACCAGTGGGTATGCAACCCGGCTCCTCCACTGCTCCCTCCGCGGCCCCGGTCCTGACCACCCCTGCTCCCTGCTGCTCCCTGCACACCCCCCGCTGCCATTCTGGTGCATTCCGCTTCCCCCCTTAGCTCTGCTGCCCCATCTCCCGCTTGACCTCCGTCCCAGTGCTCCTTGCAAAACAGAAGCCCGGCCCCGGCTCTCCCCCCCGCCCCCCCCCACCCCCCGTGCTTCCGTTTATTTCCCATCCTCTGAAACCATCCTCCCTCCCTTGACGTGTGTGGCAGACGCATCTACTTTCCTGTGTTTAACTGTCACACGCAGCTGTGTAACATGCCTTGGTAGGAACCAGTCACAGTTTTGCTTGCAAACGATGCTGCCGTGAGCATAGTGGGCGCTGGGCTACCTGTCCCTCCGGTGCGCACCTAAGGGCCTCTAGCTCAGTGGTTCTCACCCGGGGCCGTGCGGCCCCGCTGGGAACACTGGGTGGTGTCTGGGGACGTCTGTGGTTGTCACGACTGGGAAGCTGCTCCTGGCATCGAGTGGATGGGGCCAGGGAGGCTGCTCCACACCCCACGGTGCACAGGACAGCCCCGCACAGAGAATGACCGGCCCCGAATGTCCGCAGTGCTGAGGGGTGTCTCCCTAGCTGTGGAGGCACTGGGCACCGGGTGCCTGCATCCTGTCATCGTTTTTAATGACGTTTGGCTTACTCTCTGCTGGTTTCCTTATGATAGTGGTGCTGGAGACACTTGTCTTTCTCCATCTATTTTTATTTTTTCCATCTACTTTTTTTTTTTTTTTTAGAAATTAACAAACTTTATATTTTTAGAGCAGTTTTAGGTTCACAGCAGAATTAAGAGGAAGGTAGAGATTGCCCATATACCCCCTGCCCTGCCCCCCACCACCACTGTGCACAGCTGTCTCCCACCAGATGGTGCAGTTGGTACAACTGATAAACCTATGTTGACGTCTTAACATCACCCAGAGTCCATAGATTACGTTTGGGTTCACTCTTGGCGTTGTACACTCTATGGGTTTGGACAAACGTGTAATGATGTGTATCCACCGTTATGGTGTCATACAGAATAGTGTCACTGCCCTAAAAAGCCTCTGTGTTCCGCCTGTTCGTCCCTCCCTCCCTCCCTCCCTCCCTTTACCTCCTGGCCGCCACTGATCCTTTTAATGTCTCCATAGTCGTGCCTCTTCCAGAACGTCTTATCGTTGGCATCATACAGTCTGTAGCCTTTTCAGATTCTTCTTTAAAAAAAAAAAAAAATCTTCAGTGGGGTATAATTTGCATACCATACAATGTACCCATTTAAAGGGTGCGATTCACTGGTTTTCAGTGTATTCACGGAGACTTGAACCATCACCACTGTCGATTTGGGGACGTCTTCATCACCTCCAAGGGAAGCCCTGCGCCGTTTCTTGATCACTCCCTTACCCCCCTCCCCAGCCCGTGGCCACCGTGAATCCAGTTTCTGTTTGATTCCTCTAGGGACGTCCTATCCGTGGATTCTGGCAGTATGTGTCCTTCTGTGTCTGGCTTCTGTCACTGAGCCTCGTGTTCTCAGGGTCCATCCACAGTGTAGCAAGTGTCAGTGCTTCACCCCTTTTTAGGGGGGATGGCCACCCTGTGTTGATCCATTCACCCATCAGTGGACCCTGGGTTGCTCCACCCTTGGGCTTCTGTGCGTCATGCTGCTGTGACCACACGTGTCATCTCTCCCCGCTGTCACGGCTGTCCTGGGTCGGCCCCGTATGGGAGGGCTGGCGCTCTCTCACTCCCTGGCCCCCTCTGCCATCTGGGCCGTGGTGGGCACATTGGAGGCTCTTGCTGGGCTCCGGGTGAACAGGTAGCGTGGGCCCGGATGTCCAGGGTGGGCTTTGGAGGGACCCTGGTGGCCCCTGCAGCTGCAGGCGAGTGTTGGTGTGTTCAGATGTGCCTTTCTCCAGAAGCGGGGTCAATCAGCCATCTGATTCTCAGGTTTGCAATGAATAAGATGAATAAGGATTAACAACTACTGCAGCGAGTGCCCTGGAACTTGTCTTCCCTGTGACCCCAGGTGCTGTTTGCATATCAATGGCCATCAGCCCTTTGAACCACCAGCTTTGGGTTGAAAAGTGGGAAGGAGGGAAAGCCGATCTTTTGTGTGTTCTTCCTTCCTTTAGGGCACCGCTTCTGAACCAGGTTGTTCTGCCTGGGGGCACTGGGTGATGTCTGAGGCCATCAGTTGGTTGTCACGACCGGGGTGGGGGGTGCTCCCAGCATCCAGGGGGTGCTGCTCAACCTTCACCCCCTGCGGTGTCCATGATGGCCCCCCCCCCAACAGAGTGATCGCAGGAGGTCAGCAGAGCCTGCCTTAGGGTCTTCTGGAGGCTGAGGGTCACCGTTGGGTGTTGGCGGAGTGCCCTGGGGCAGCTTCTAATAAAAGCCCCAGTGCAAAGCCTTTTGTGCCCTAGGGCTGCCCTAGAGATGCAGTTCAGAAGACAAACTCCTTCACACACCTGATGAGTCACGCCTGGTGCAGATTGTAGAGCCCCGCCGGCTCCCAGGCTCCCCATCAGCCAGTGACTAGTGTGGGTGGAATTCATTAGCACAAAGGAGTTAATAGAGAGGCGGCCTGAGTGGATGAGGTTTGAACTAGAGCCTTATAAGGCACCTGATGGATGTCACGGGGCACCCACCCTTTGGTTCATGCAGGCCAGCTTCCCTCCCTCGCCCTCCCCGGCACTGTGGACATCAGGGCAGGTCATTCTCTGTGGGGGCCGTCCTGGGGATCCTTAGCGCGCCCAAACCTATCATGACAACCAAAAATGTCCCTAAGGCATCGCCCAGCGTCCCCTGGGGGCAGGATCACCCTCGATTGAGAGCCAGGGGTACAGGTGATGTGTGTTTACTGTAACAGAAGTTCCAAAGCACATAAAGTATTAACACCTCCCCTGATACCCGATGCGTAGCCACGGCACAGCGGGGTTAGGCTGTGTGCTCCCGGGGAACGTTCCCCGAGTGGCAGCAGCCGTCCTCACTTGAGAGGGCCTGGGGACCCTGAGGAAGTGGTCACTGGGCACCCCGGGGCCTGAGCAGGTTTCACTTGCCGTTGGTCTGTTCCAGGGCGGGGCCACCGCGAGGGCTGGTGCGGTCCTTCGCCCGTGGTGAGCTCTCTGTGTCTGCTGACCTAGTCCCGTGTCCCTGCAGATGGAGGACGGCCACACGCTGTTTGACTATGACGTCCGCCTGAACGATACCATCCAGCTGCTGGTCCGGCAGAGCCTCATGCTGCCTGCCCCCAGCGGCGGTGGCACCGGCGGTGGCAGCAAGGAGAGGGACTCTGAGCTCTCCGACACGGACTCTGGCTGCTGCCTGGCCCAGAGCGAGTCTGACAAGTCCTCCAACAGCGGCGAGGCCGCGGCCGAGCCGGAAGGGAAGGCCGACGAGGATGAGTGGGATGAGACGGAGCTGGGCCTCTACAAGGTGGGGCTCCCGCGGAGGCCGGGGTCGGTGTGCTCCGCCCGGTTGGTGCCTGTACCCCTGGAGCGCCCCCCAGCCCTCCATCCCCGAGGCTGGGCACCCCCGTCCTGTCGGGACCATCTCCCCAGGGTTCCTTGGCGTAAACATAGGTACTCAGGGATTCCTTCCTAACCCCTAAAGTAGAATCCCGTGTCCGGGCCTGTGGGTGTCTTCCCCGTGGTCCTCGCAGGGGCCGTCAAAGTCCTGATCTGCTGCCATCCGCCCCCTAAGATCATGACATTTCACGGAAGGATCTGGATTCCCAGCTTCTACGGAAAAATGGGCAGTTCTGGCCTCCCTGGGCCACGCGGCAGGGGTGTTCTGACCCCAGGGACACTGGGCGGTGCCTGGGGACATCTGTGCTTGTCATGACCGGGGGTCACCTGGCATCGAGTGGGTGGGGCCGGGGATGCTGCTCCGACCCCCCCAGGGCCCGGGACCGCCTCCCTCTGGAGAACGACCCAGGCCCCGTGTCCTCAGTGCCACAGTAGAAGCATCCGGGCCCAGGAACCAAAGCAGGCTCGTGGCGGTTTTGCTCGTAAGGCATCCCTTCCCTGGGCCGAGTGAGAGCTCTCTGCCCCCGCAGGCTGGCGAGTACGTGGACGCGAGGGACACGAACATGGGCGCGTGGTTTGAGGCCAAGGTCATCAGGGTGACGAGGAAGGTGCCGGCCCAGGACGAGCCCTGCAGCTCCACCTCCAGCCCAAAGCTGGAAGACGACATCGTCTATCATGTGAAATATGACGAGTGAGTATCCGTGGGGTGGGCGGGCCTGGGACGGCGGCTCCATGGATGTGGGACCTGGAGTTTGGAACTGCCTTGGGGGTGATGATCGGGATTTGAGATCCCACCCTCGTGCTCCCAAACCACACAGAGGCCCCCCCCACCCTGAGGACCAGCGTCGTGGGGACCTCGTCGGAGAACCCTGTCCAGTCGTCCCCTCAGGGTGGCAGTCTCCCTGTTTCCTGTGCCATCTTCTTCATACCACATAGCACTGTGTGAAACCATCTTAGGTGTCCTCTCTCTCCCTCGCCGGAATACACAGTACTTATGGAGCACTCACTGTGTGCCAGGCCCTGCGATAGGCATGGGGGATTCCTGTCTGTGAACACAGAGTGTGTCTGAGTGGGCTCTGGCGGCTGTAACAACATACCATACCACAGGCTGAGCGGCTTCAACCTTAGCCGTTTATTTTATTTTATTTTTTCATTTTTTGCGGTACGCGGGCCTCTCACTGTTGTGGCCTCTCCCGTTGCGGAGCACAGGCTCCGGACGCACAGGCCCAGCCGCTCCGCGGCATGTGGGATCTTCCCGGACCGGGGCATGAACCCGTGTCCCCTGCATCGGCAGGCGGACTCTCAACCACTGCGCCACCAGGGAAGCCCAGACGTTTATTTTCTCACGGTTCTGGAGGCTGAGAGTCCCAAGATCAGTGTGCAGTCAGGGTTAGTTTCCAGTGAGGGCTCTCTTCCTGGCTTGTAGACGGCTGTCTTCTCACTGCATCCTCACATGGCCTTTGTGTGCATGGAGAGAGAGAGAGAGCAAGCGAGTGAGCCAGCGAGCTCTGGTGTCTTTTCCTCCTCTGATAAGGACACCAATCCCCTTAGATTAGGGCCCTGCCTTTTTGACCTCATTTAACTTTGATGACACCCCCTAAAGGCCCTGTCTCCAAATACAGTCACATTGAGTGTTAGGGCTTCAGTGTATGGATTTGGGGGATACAGTTCAGTACCTAACAGAGGGCAAGCGTGCCTGCCTACAGGGAGCTCACATTCTGTGGTTCTCTGCTGGGTCCCTACTGTCTACATCGGTTTCTGGCACATCCTAAGCTTAGCTCTAAGAATTACGGGAGTAATTGGATGAGTGAATCGCAGTTTTTGCAACATTCCCATCCTCTTGGTCAGGGGTTGCAAACTCGTTCTCAGACCAGATCTGGCCCACAGCCTGTTTTTGTAAATAAAGCTTTATCGAAACACACCAATACCCATTCGTTTACACCTTGTCTGTGACTGCTCTCGTGGTAATAGCAGCCAAGTTGAATGTTCACAACAGACGCCTTCTGATGACAAAGCCGAAAATATTGACTATCTGGTCCTTCACAGGAAAAACTGGGCAGCCCTTGTACTTGGTGGTTTGTTAGGAAAAATAATGAGTACCAGGCTATAGAGCTAGTCTCAATAGATTTGGGGTTGTCCCCCTCACAGCTGAGGCTTAACTTTGTTGCTAATAGAATATGCTACTTTTAGCTCAATTATTTTATGCCTTTTTTGAGGCGGCTGGAATATTCCTGCATATCCAGAATAATGACTTCTTATCATTTTCTAATCTCTAGTATGTTGCATTTACATAAACGAAATAATGTATATCCCTTTACAAAAATCACTTTCAACACATGTATGTGGAAGAAGCTAAGTTCTTCCCTCCTCGCATTTCCTGCTGTCTTAGTTTCCTATGGCTGCTGTAACAAAGTACCACTAGCATTGCTCCGACAGTTTATTCTCTCACAGTCCTGGAGGCCAGAAGTCCAAAACTAAGGTGGCGACAGGGCTGTGAATCTTCTGGAACCTGAAGGGGAGAATCCTTGCTGCCTCTTCCAGCTTCTGGTGGGACCAGCAGTCCTTGGCTTGTGGCCACATCCCACCAGCCTCCGCCTCCTCTTCCTGTGTTGTTCTCCTCTGTCTGCGTCTCATCCTCTCTTCTTGTAAGGACATCAGTCACTAGGTTTAGGGCCACTCTATTATGACATCATCTGAACTCATATCTGCAACGACCCTATTTCCAAATTAGGTCCCACTCCAAGGTGCCAGGGGTTGGAATCACAATATAGGTTTTTAGAGGATGTAGTTCAACCCACAGCACCTTCTGTAATTGGAACGTGTCACTATAGCTATGTGTTTTTGTTTCTTTTGTTTTCGTTTGTTTGTTTGCGGTACGCGGGCCTCTCACTGTTGTGGCCTCTCCCGTTGCGGAGCACAGGCTCCGGACGCGCAGGCTCAGCGGCCATGGCTCACGGGCCCAGCCGCTCCGCGGCATGTGGGATCTTCCCGGACCGGGGCATGAACCCGCGTCCCCTGCTTCGGCAGGCAGACTCTCAACCACTGCGCCACCAGGGAAGCCCTAGCTGTGTGTTTTTGACACCAGCAAATGAGATCATGGGGAGGGGGCTTTCCAGGCTGCTGTGATGAGCACAACCCAAACCCGTACAGCAGGCGGCCCTCTCCGCCTGGCTTCTCTCTCTCGTCAAGGGGGTGAGGTCCCCTGGCACCTGGGGTCTGAGCGTGGGGCTTTCCCCCCCTCCCCCAGCTACCCGGAGAACGGAGTGGTGCAGATGAACTCACGGAACGTCCGGGCTCGCGCCCGACACATCATCAAATGGCAGGACCTGGAGGTGGGCCAGATGGTCATGGTCAACTACAACCCTGACAACCCCAAGGATCGTGGCTTCTGGTACGATGCGGAGATCCTGCGGAAACGTGAGACCCGGACGGTGCGGGAGCTGCACGCCAACGTCAGGATCGGGTGAGTCAGTGCCTGCCGGCCTCTGCCTGGCCTCTGCCTGGTCTCTGCCTGGTCTCTGCCTCCTCTCTGGGTCTCCATGCCCCACCTGCTCACCCCAACCTAGGGAACTGTCTCTGGGCCCCAGGCAGAGATTTCAAGCTTCCTTGTTCTCTTTTGTCTGTCGTTTTGAATTTGGCAAACAGGTGAAAAGTCTAAAAGGGGCAAAATCCAGAAAGTACCGAAGGCCACACAGTTAAATATTCTCCCTTCTCTTCTGTCCCCTGGTCACCTGGTTCTCCTCTTTCTGGAGACATGATGGTTCCCGGCGTCTTCCAGGGCTACTCTGTGCACAAACAGGCCTGAACGTACACCGAACTACACACACCCACATGGAGGTGCCCTTCACATCAGGGATCAGCAGGCTGCTGGCCACAGGCCAGGGCCGGCCCCGCCCCTGATGGGCAAATAAAGTTTTATTGGCACCAGGCCACGCCCATCTGTTCACTGAATCACTGGCTGCTCAGTGTTAGGAGGACACCAAGAGGACAGCTGGGTAACTGTGAAACAAACCGTGTGGCCCACAGAGCCGAAAATATTTACCATCTGGCCCTTTGCAGAAAATGTTTGCCGAGCCCTGTTCTTCCTTGCCTCTGTGTGTGTAGAAAACTTACCATCTTACCCATTTTTAAGTGCACAGCTTGGTGGCATTAAGTACATTCACATTGTTGGGCAACCATCCCCACCATCCATCTCCAGAACTTTCTCATCTTCCCAAACTGAAACTCTGTCCCCAGGAAACACTGACTCCCCAGCCCCTGGCCCCCACCATCTGCTTCCCGTCTCTATGGATGTGATGACTCTAGGCACCTCCTATGAGTGGGACCACATAGGATTTGTCCTTTTGTGTCTGGCTTTTTTCACCGAGTATAATGTTCTCAAGGTTCGTCCATGTTTCATGATGAACGTCTTTTTTGGTGGCTGAGTAATACTCCATTGTATGTATTGTTTATAGACATGATTATCGGGGCAACAGTGTCCTGAGCATAGGCACAGCAAGTGCAAAGGCCCTGGGGCAGGACCATTCCTGGTGCATTTGTGGCCTTGCGAGGAGGCCAGTGGGCTGGAGTGGAGGGATAGAGGGAGGAAGGAAGCATTCAAGGTATGGCCGGGAGTGGTGCAGAACTGGTGTGTATTCTCTGTTGCTGGCAGCCATCAGAGCTGAAAGCACTGGAGCCACAGGCTTCGACCTATGATTAGGAATCATCACTCGGGCAGCCGAGCCGGGAATGGACTGTAGGGGGCAGCATAGCCGCAGGGAGACCAGGGAGGAGACCGATGGGGGCGTTGAGGGGCAAGGGCCCAGGGCTCAGCCGTGGTACGGTGATGTGATTGTTAAAAATAACCTGCTTTTTGTTAGGTTTCTTTTTTATGTTTTCTTGTTTTCCATTTCTTTGATTTCTGCTCTCTTTTTTTATTTTTTTTTTTTTGCTCTCTTTTTTTAAAAAATATTTTTATTTATGTAGTTAGTTAGTTAGTTATGGCTGCAGCATGTGGGATCTTAGCTTCCCGACCAGGGATCGAACCCATGCCCCCTGCAGTGCAAGTCGGAGTCCTAACCACTGGACTGGACCGGACCGCCAGGGAATTCCCTGGTCTCATCTTTGTAATTTTTTTTTTTTTTGAGGTAGCAACTTAGATTATTGTAGGTCTGATATAAGCATTTATTTATTTATTTTTAAACATTTATTTATTTATTTTGGCTGCACTGGGTCTTAGTTGTGGCATGCGGGATCGTTCAGTTGTGGCGTGCGGAATTCTTAGTTGCGGCGTGTGGACTCTTAGTTGTGGCATGCATGCGGGATCTAGTTCCCTGACCAGGGATCGAACCTGTGTCCCCTGCAGTGGAAGCCAGAGTCTTAACTACTGGACCAGTAGGGAAGTCCCACATGGCATACATTGTTGACCCTTGGAACAACTCGGGGGTTACAGATGCTGAGCCCTGTGCAGTTAATAAGAATCTGAGCATTAACTTACAGTCTGCCTTCCATCTCTGCGGTTCCATTGTATCCATGGTTCCGCATCTGAGGATTCAACCGACTGGGGATTGTGTGGTACTGCCATATTTACTATTGAAAAAAATCCGCCTATAACTGGATTCGTGCAGTTTCAATTCATGTTGGTCAAGGGTCAGTTGTATTTAGACCATTTACATTTAAGGTAATTATTAGTATGTTAGGGCTTGAGCCTGCCATTTTGTTATTTGTTTTCTATTTGTTTTCTCTGTTTCTTTTTCCTGTTGCTCTTTTTCTGTCCTTCCTGTGGGTTATGTAAGCATTTTTTAGGATTCTGTCTTGATTTATTGATGGCCTTTTGGAGTGTATTGATTTATACGGTTTTCTCAGTGGTTTCTCTGGATTTTATCATATAAACGTGTGACATACTGGTATCTCTTTTCCCACTTTGAGGGAAGTGTGGAAATCTTCCTTCCATTCACATTCCTTTATAGTCACTGTCTTGAGCATCAGATGGTGTTATGGTTTTTATTTCAATCATCATATATGATTTAGAAAACCCGTAAGGAGCATAATTTATTTATTTTTATTTTTTTGTTTTTTTGTTTTTCTTTTTGCGGTACGCGGGCCTCTCACTGTTGCGGCCTCTCCCGTTGCGGAGCACAGGCTCCGGACGCACAGGCTCAGCGGCCATGGCTCACAGGCCCAGCTGCTCCGCGGCATGTGGGATCCTCCTGGACCGGGGCACGAACCCGTGTCCCCTGCATCAGCAGGCGGACTCCCAGCCACTGCGCCACCAGGGAAGCCCCGCATAATTTATTGTATGGACCCATATTTCTGCTCTTTCTATTCTTTCTTCCTTCTTTTTCCTCCAAGATGCTTTCCTTTTTAATTTCCTATTTGAAGAACTTCCTTCGTTATTCTATAAAGGTGTGTTGGCTAGCAATGAATTCTTTTAATTTTCCTTCATCTGAGATTATGACCACCACCATTACATTGAAGTAACTCCCAAGCATCGACTCATTGTATCTGTTAATATTTTCAAGTATATTTCTTCAAAATGACTCTTTAAAAGGGACATAGTTTTAATGCTATTATTACAACATAAAAATTAATTTCTTAACATATAGCCAGTCATTGTTGAGTCTTCCAATCAGCTCACTCTTTTTAAATTATTTGTTTAAGACCTAAGTAATGTCCACAGATTTCAGTTAGGTTGGCAGATCTCTCTCTCTTTTTTAAAGAAAAATTTATTTATTTTATTTTGGCTGCGTTGGGTCTTCACTGCTGCGCGCGGGCTTTTCTCTGGTCGCGGCGAGCACGGGCTTCTCACCGTGGTGGCCTCTCTTGTTGCAGAGCACGGGCTCTAGGCACGCGGGCCTCAGTAGTTGTGGCTCGTGGGCTCTAGAGTGCAAGCTCAATAGTTGTGGTGCACGGGCTTAGTTGCTCTGTGGCATGTGGGATCCTCCAGGACCAGGACTCAAACCCGTGTCCCCTGCATTGGCACGCAGACTAATTTATTTGTTGGGGAAGCCTGGTTGTTTGTCCCACAGAATCTGCACAGTCTGGATTTCCCACTGGCTTTCCTCTGTTCCTCTGTCCCTTTGTTTCCTGTGAACTGGTGGGTAGATCTGGACCTTCCCATCTAGCTTCACAGCCACGAGCCACACGTGCTGCCTAGCCCTTGAAATGTGGCCAGGACACATTAAGATGCGTCGTGAGTGTAAAATACACAATGGATTTCAAAGATTTAGCGCTGAAAAAGAATGCAAACTAGCTTGTTAATAATTCCTTAATGTTCATTACATGTTGAAATGATATTTTGTATACATTGGGTTACATAAAACATCCTCAAATTGATTCCATCTGCTTTTACTTTTTGAATGTGGTTCTCAGACAGTGTGAAATTGTACACCTGACTTGCATTTGCTTTCCCTAGATGGTTGCCGATGATGTAGGTGGTGGGATGATCTGATGGAGGTGGTGAGATGATCCCTGGGGTCGTTTTAACTTAGAGGAGTTTTTGTATTTTGATCAGACCTTACTTTATTGCTTTTGCCTGTTGGGCCTTGTTAAATGGGCCTTGTCTACCCGCAAGTTAGAAATGATTCTCTCAAATGCATCGCGTGATGAAACTCTGGTTTGTCTGTTGTTTTCACCTTGTTCCTGATTTGGTAGGACTTGAATTTGCAAGGGGAGTAGCTAATCGAGTTCACAGTGCCCTGCAAAAGCCTCTTCTCTGATGCAATTAGAGACGGAGCTGTTCACAGGCTCTGAGAACTGTGTTGACGTGGCGAAGTCTTCTCGGGCGCTTGGGCAGGGCTGGCCCCGTGGGATGTCCTAACGGCCTGTCTCTTGCAGGGACGATTCTCTCAACGACTGTCGGATCATCTTTGTGGACGAGGTTTTCAAGATTGAGCGCCCTGGCGAGGGGAACCCCATGGTGGAAAACCCGACAAGAAGTGAGTTCCGATCCCGCCCCTCTGCGGTGGGCGGGCAGGGCGCCTGGTGTGGTGGGGTCCTGCCCGAGATGACACCATCCTCCCGTGTCCAGGGAAGAGCGGGCCCTCCTGCAAGCACTGCAAGGACGATGAGCGGAAGCCGTGCCGCATGTGCGCCTGCCACCTGTGCGGGGGCAAGCAGGACCCCGACAAGCAGCTACTGTGCGACGAGTGCGACATGGCCTTCCACACGTACTGCCTGTGCCCGCCGCTCAGCAGCATCCCCACCGAGGAGGAGTGGTTAGTGCCCGGAGGCTGCCGGTGACCCTGCGATGACAGTGGGGGCGGGTGCGAGGCCTGGGCCCTGGCTCCCTGCAGGGAGGAGGCAAGGCGGGCAGGAACGCGGTGGGTGTCCCCGGCGCTGGAGGGGACGGTTGTGACGCTGGGCTGTGGTCTGAGGACCCCGACCTGTTAACGGCAGTGGCTGTCGTTTGCACTGTCCCCTCCCTCGGGGAAACCGAGTCCACGGCAGGGAGCAGGTGCCATCGAGCTGCCCTGTGAGTTTGCCACGTGCCAGCTGGACTTGGCCTCGCTGTGGGAGGCACTGCCATTACCAGTGGGAGGGGGTCAGGGTCCGCCGTCCACCACGGGCGCCACTCGCCACACGTGGCTACTTCAGATGTGGCCCGTGCGACCGAGGAACTCGCTTTCTTATGTCATGCTGGTGGATTCAAGTTCAGCCCCCTGCCGCCGCCCTGGTCTTGGATGCACAGGACGGCAGGGGGCTGGAAGGAGGTGGCCGTGCAGCCACGGGCAGAGGGTGACGTCCCTGTGGTCTCAGGTACTGCCCCGAGTGCCGGATCGACTCCAGCGAGGTGGTGCAGGCAGGCGAGAAGCTGAAGGAGAGTAAGAAGAAGGCGAAGATGGCGTCGGCCACGTCGTCCTCGCAGCGGGACTGGGGCAAGGTGAGGGGCCCCTGTGCCCCGTGCGCCCCTGCCGCCCCCCACGCCCCTGCAGCCGTTCACGCTGCTCTCCCCTCTGTTTTGGAATGGACAGGGCATGGCGTGCGTGGGCCGCACCAAGGAGTGCACCATTGTGCCGTCCAACCACTTTGGCCCCATCCCGGGCATCCCCGTGGGCACCATGTGGAGGTTCAGAGTCCAGGTACCTGCAGACGTCGGGCCCCGGCCTTCCAGGAGCCCCTCCACTGGGGAGGGCTATCCCAAGGGCAGGAGGCTGGGGATTCACGCCAGGTCCTTCCCTGGTGTGGCCAGGACTCGATCTCTCGGGGGCAGAGGTTCTCATAACAGGAGTGATGCTTTCAGTGGAAGAGTCAGGCGCTGGCTCCAAAGGCGGGAGTGAAGAGGGCCGTCGAGCAGCGGCTGGTCCAGGAGGTGCCACTTATTTCTCGGTGGTGTTCACAGGTCAGCGAGTCTGGGGTCCATCGACCTCATGTGGCAGGCATCCACGGCCGGAGCAACGATGGGGCGTACTCCCTGGTCCTGGCTGGAGGGTATGAGGATGACGTGGTGAGTGTGGGAAGCTGGTTTTGTTTTTGTATAATTGTGGCAAATACTCAGTGTAAAACTTAACCATCTTAATCATTTTTAAGAGCACGCTCGGTGGCGTTAAGCACACTCACACTGTCATGCAACCATCCCCACCATCCGTCTCCAGAACTTTCTCGTCTTCCCTAACTGAGACTCTGTCCCCAGGAAACGCTGACTCTCCATCCCCTCCCCCAGCCCCTGTCCTTACCATCTACTTCCTGTCTCTGTGGATCTGATTCTCTAGGGACCTCCTGTGAGTGGAATCACAGCATTCATCCTTTCGTGTCTGGATTCTCTCACTGAGCATCATGTCCTCAAGGTCCATCCACGCTGTAGCATGTGTCAGAATCTCCTTCCTTTTTTTTTTTTTTTTTTTTTTGCGGTACACTGGCCTCTCTCTGTTGTGGCCTCTCCCGTTGTGGAGCACGGGCTCCGGACGCGCAGGCTCAGCGGCCATGGCTCACGGGCCCAGCTGCTCCGCGGCATTTGGGATCTTCCCAGACGGGGGCACGAACCCGCGTCCCCTGCATCGGCAGGCGGACTCTCAACCACTGCGCCACCAGGGAAGCCCAGAGTCTCCTTCCTTTTTAAGGCTTAACAAGATTCCAGTGTGTGGATGGACCACATTTTTGTTTATCCAGTCATGCATCAGTGGATGCCTGGGTTGTTTCCACATTTTAGCTACTGTGAGTAATGCTATGAACCTGGATCCGCAAAAATCTCTTCAAGTCCCTGTTTTCAGTTCTTCTGGGTATAAAGAAGTGCGGTTGCCGGATCATATGGTGATTGTTTTTAGTTTGTTGAGGAACCTCCATACTGTTTTCCACAGCAGCTGCGCCATTTTCCATCCCTACCAGCTGTGCACAGGGTTCCAGTTTCTCCACATTGTCACCGACACTTGTTATTATCTGTTTCTTTGGTAGTTGATCCTGACATCCTGATTCTTTGTTGACATCCTGATGGGTGTGTGTGGGTTTGTTTTGAGTGGGTCTCTCCTCTCCTCTGCGCGGAGGGTTCAGCCTGCCCTCCATGTCTGTTTCAGGACCACGGGAACTCGTTCACGTACACAGGTAGCGGTGGACGAGACCTCTCCGGTAACAAGCGGACTGCAGAGCAGTCTTGTGATCAGAAACTCACCAACACCAACAGGTTTGCAGAATCGAGTGTTCCTGTTTCTTCACCAACACGTGTCTGTCTGCCTTGTCCTCTGGTGGCTTCACAGGGGAGGGGATGGGTCCCGTTTGGGGCTTTCATGTGCAGGAAGTTAGATACCCATTAAGAGTGTGATGGAACGCAGGGACCACGAATGTCCGTCTCTTCCCTACTCTGTCCACCTGTGAGTCAGTCAGATGCACTGAAGCAAACTTTTCCCCCGAAAGGCCAGATAATAAACGTATGTGGCTTTGTGGGCCGCGCGGCCTCTGTGGCAACCACTGAACTCTGCCGTCATAGCACGTGAGCAGCCACAGAGCACATGTAAAAGAGTGTGGACAGCTCTGTTGCAGTAGAACTTTATCTGCAACACCACAAGGTGGGCAGGTGTTTGCTGAGCCTCGATTACAGGATGGGATACAGCATCACAGAGCCCAAAGGAAAAGACAGAGATTGGATGACCTAAGTATTATAAATTACACCAATAAAACCCATAAGGACAATGAAAAGGCAGGTGACTCTTGGGGGAAAAGTCTGCCACAAACATGACACCTGGTGATGGTTATGCCCTTATATGTAAAGAGCTGTGTTGCAAATCAATAAGAAAAACTAACAGAAAAAAGCAAAGGACATGCAAATCATTCTGCCAAGTAACACAGATCTACAGTGGCCGTGAAAATTTGTTCACCTTTAGTGATCGAAGAAATAACATATTGAAGCAATGATGAGATACTGTTTATTTACCCTGTAAAGTTGGCCCCAAATTCTCCAGTGTTGAGAAATGCCAAGGCATAGACTAGCATTCCACTGTTGGTAGAAATACAAATTGGTATTTCTTTCCAGAAAGCTCTTTGCCTAAATATCTTTCTTTAAAAAAGAGGGAAGGGTTCATTTTCGTGCATGTATTAGTCTAGTAGAATATTTAAATTTCCCTAGCCATTTAAAAAATCTCATTTTGGGGACTTCTCTGGGGGTCCAGCGGTTAAGACTCCGTGCTTCCACTGCAGGGGACGCGGGTTCGATCCCTGGTTGGGGAACTAAGATCCCGCATGCCACATGGTGCAGCCAAGAAAAAAATAAATCTCATTGTCGGAGGAGATTAGACAGTGTGAGAAACTGCTCGTGAGCAGTGATAAAAGTCTGGACTTAAAACTCTAAGAAATCCGTTCTTTACCAACTGCCATCTGCACGGGAGAACAGCTGTGCGGTGGCAGCTCTCTTTCTTGCTCACCTGAGGAAGGTGGCGGCGTTGCATCAGATGCCGAGCTGACCTCCGGTCCACCGACCCCAGGCCGCTGTGCCCCTTGTCGGGACAGGCCTGCCGGCCCAGGCCGCGTTTGTGTGCCACCTGCTTTCTCCTGGGTGACGTCTTCCCCCACATCGTGTTAGTGTCCTGTGGCTCTGGTACCAAAACACCGCACACTGGGTGGTTTAGAACAACAGGAATTTATTCTTGCCTAATTCTGGAGGCCCAGAGTCCAAAGTCAAGGTGTCTCGGGGCCGTCCTCCATCTGGAACCTCCAGGGGAGTGTCCTTCCTTGGTGTCCCTTGGCTGGTAGATGTGACACTCCAACCCCTGCCTCAGTCTTCATGGGGCCCTGTCCCCTAGTGTGTCTGTTTTCTTTTTTTATTTAGTTTTAATTTTTATTTATTTATTATTTTTAAAAAAATTGTTTGTTTATTTTTGGCTGTGTTGGGTCTTCGTTGCTGCGCGCGGGCTTTCTCTAGTTGCGGCGAGCGGGGGCTGCTCTTCGTTGTGTGAGGGCTTCTCATTGCGGTGGCTTCCCTTGTTGCGGAGCACGGGCTCTAGGTGCGCGGGCTTCAGTAGTTGTGGCACGCAGGCTTCAGTAGTTGTGGCTTGCAGGCTCTAGAGCGCAGGCTCAGTAGTTGTGGCACATGGGCTTAGTTACTCTGCAGCACGTGGGATCTTCCCAGACCAGGGCTCGAACCCGTGTTCCCTGAATTGGCAGGCAGATCCTTAACCACTGCGCCACCAGGGAAGTCCTAATTTTTAATTATTTATTTAAAAATTTTTTCTTCTTTTTTTTGGGGCCATGTCTCGGTGTGGCTTGTGGGATGTGGGATCTTAGTTCCCCGACGTGGAATTGAACCCCGGCCCTCGACAGTGAGAGTGCTGAGTTCCCACCGGGGAACTCCCTCAGTTTCCCTTTCCTTATAAGGACACCGGTCACTGGGTTTAGGGCCCACCCTAATCCATTCTGACCGCCTCCGAACTTGACTTCATCTGCAAGCACTGACTTTCCAAAGGCCACATGTTCACGGGGCCGGGGGCTTGGGACGCCGCGACCCCCTCTCTCCGGGGGATGCAGTCCAGCGTGTGGGCCCGGCTCTCCCCGCAGGGCGCTGGCTCTGAATTGCTTTGCCCCCATCAACGACCTCAAAGGAGCCGAGGCCAAGGACTGGCGGTCGGGGAAGCCGGTCCGGGTGGTGCGGAACGTCAAGGGCCGCAAGCACAGCAAGTACGCCCCCATCGAGGGCAACCGGTATGACGGCATCTACAAGGTGAGTGGGGGCCCCTGTGCCTGCCCCCCGCCCCTGGCCCCCAGGTCACTGACCCCGCGCTTCTTCCCACAGGTCGTGAGGTACTGGCCCGAGAAGGGCAAGTCCGGCTTCCTGGTGTGGCGCTTCCTCCTGCGCAGGGATGACGTCGAGCCGGGGCCCTGGACCAAGGAGGGGAAGGACCGGATCAAGAAGCTGGGGCTGACCATGCAGGTGCGTCCAGGCCTGTGCTCACAGCTGGAGCTCGTGCCCGGGGCCTGGGCCGGGAGCGTCTGAGCGGGGAGCCATGCTCTCTGGGGTTTTTCTCATCCCAGACGATTTCCAGGCTGTGAGCTGGTGACTGTACCATCCCTGTCCTTCAGCCAGTGGATATAGGGGAGGGGTGGCTCAGGCAGGTTTGCGTCTTTGCTTTGTGATGTTAGAGCTGAGAGCTGGCCTTCCTTATCTGAGCTGTGTTTGAAGAGCTTATCTGAAATCAATCTGGAGTCCTGTCTCCTCTCTCTTGGCCAGTCCCCTCCCGTCCCCTCTTCTCCTCCCCCTCTTCCCTGTCTCCTTGATTTTTTGTTTCTTTTTGACCGCACCTTGCAGCATGCAGGATCTCTCTGACCAGGGATTGAACCTGTGCCCCCTTCATTGAAAGGCGAGTCTTAACCACTGGACCTCCAGGGAAGTCCCCCATCTCTCTTTCTCCTGTCTGTCCATCACCTCTCCCTACCCCCAAAGCAGACAAACCAATAAAATTGGTCTAAATATAGAATAGAGCAAGGTCTAAATGTAAAGATAGGGTGGACTGATTCCCTGGAGCAATCACTCACCTCTTTATAGCAGCAGAATCCTCCATCTTCAAGAGTTCACCCAGTGCGTGCAGAGTACGGCTTTTTTGCACTATAATTATGGTGTTTTCTGTTCCTCCTGGTGATCCGATTTCCAGCTGATAAGTCGTGGTGGACTATTTAAGGAATCTTAATTGCTGTTGAGAGTCTGATAGCACCTACCCCGCCCCGCCCCCTGCCCCCCACCGGGAGGCCACAAAGAGTTGCCTTTTTTTTTTTTTTTTTTTTTTCTCGTACGCGGGCCTCTTTTTTTTGAGGTACGCGGGCCTCTCACTGCTGTGGCCTCTCCCGTTGCGGAGCACAGGCTCCGGACACGCAGGCTCAGCGGCCATGGCTCACAGGCCTAGCCGCTCCGCGGCATGTGGGATCCTCCCGGACCGGGGCACGAACCCGTGCCCCCTGCATCGGCAGGCGGACTCCCAACCACTGCGCCACCAGGGAAGCCCAAGAGTTGCCTTTTGAACACACTGGTTGTTCCACAGGGAATTGTATTTTATTTATTTATTTATTTATTTATTATTTTTTAACATCTTTATTGGAGTATAACTGCTTTACAATGGTGTGTTAGTTTCTGCCTTATAACAAAGTGAATCAGCTATACATACACATGTGTCCCCATATCTCCTCCCTCTTGCGTCTCCCTCCCACCCTCCCTGCCCCACCCCTCTAGGTGGTCACAAACACAGGGACTTTTAGAGGCGGAGGAACTGGGGAGAGACAGCCATGGGTCAGGCATGTCACTGTTTGGTGAGAGGAGGATGTTTTATTTAGAACTTAGGCCTTCGTTGCAAGTTTGTGTTGCTAGAAAAGCTTGAGGGTTTCTTGATGAAACACTGGAGAATCGGATGTGGTTGTAGGTGCCTTAGAACCCCATTTCTAATTAGATAATGCCTGATGGGGCTCAGAGGAGTCCAAGACCCATCAGAATCGGGTTGTGGAGCTAAGGCCCTGGGCCAGTGGTGAGTAAACGAAATCTTCCTGGGGCCCAGCCATGCCCATTCAGTCCCACAGGGGCTGGGCCGGCTTTTGTCCCCACAGAGCCCGAAACTTTTACTGCCTGGCCCCTGGCTGGAAAAGTTTGCCTACTTCTCATCGAAATGGAAAGATACCAAGACTGTCTTGGGAGTTCCCTGGCCGTCCAGTGGTTAGGACTCGACGCTTTCACTGCTGAGGCCGAGGGTTCAATCCCTGGTCAGGGAACCAAGATCCTATCCTACAAGCCGCGGGGCACGGCCAAAAAAACCCAAAAAATAAAACAAAAGGAAAAAGACTGTCTTCTTTGCTTGATCTGGTGGTGGGCCTCTACCGTGCGTTATCTCGCTCATTGCCGCTGTGCCATTAACGTTTGTTCCTGTGAGTTTCTGTGCTTAGTTACTGCTCCAGAGTTAAGTTGGTGCAGGCCTCTGAGCTGAGGCCAAGGGAGCACAGAGTCCGTCTCTGGGGCCCGGCTGGGGACCGGGTAGGGGTGACCGTCCTGTCTTCTCCTCCTCGCAGTACCCGGAAGGCTACCTGGAGGCCCTGGCCAGGAGGGAGAAGGAGAAGGAAAACAGCAAGAGGGAAGCCCTGGAGAAGGAGGACGACGGGGAGGAGGACTTCGCGTCCCCCAGGAAGGGCAAGCGGAAAAGCAAGTCGGCTGGTGGGTGTCTCAGCGGCCGTCCTCGTACTCGGGACCCCATCCTCGTGCTCGGGGGGCGGGGTGGGGGGGCCTCCACCCTCACCCGCCCTGCTCTGTCCCAGGAGGCGATGGGTCCTCGCGAGGGACACCCAAGAAGACCAAGGTGGAGCCCTACAGCCTCACCACCCAGCAGAGCAGCCTCATCAAGGAGGACAAGAGCAACACAAAGCTGTGGACGGAGATCCTGAAGTCACTCAAGGATGGGCCGGTGCGTCCCCCTACCCTCGCCCAGGCCTGGCGGGGGCCTCTTTCTTTCCATTGTGATGAAATAGAGAAAACATGAAACTGACCATCTGAACCATTTAAAGTGCACAGCTCAGTGGCATTAAGCCTGTCGTGCAGCCATCCCCACCATTGTCTCCAGAACTTTCTCATCTTCCCAAACTGAAACTCTGTCCCCATGAAACGCTGACTCCCCAGCCCCTCCCCCAGCCCCTGGCCCCCACCATCTACTTTCTGTCTCAGTGGATCCGACTCCTCTAGCGACCTCACGTGGGTGGAATCAGACAGTGTGTGTCCTTCTGTGTCTGGTTTCTCTCACTGAGCATCCTGTCCTCAGGGTCCATCCGTGTTGTGGCAGGTGTCAGACTCCTTCCTTTTTAAGGCTGCGTAATATTCCACTGTACGGATGGAATTTGTATATCCACCATCTCTCAGTGGACACTTGGGTTACTTCCAGCTTTTGGCTACTGTGAACAGCGCTGCTGTGAACACAGGTGGGCAAGTCTCTGCGGCCCTGTCTTCAATTCTCTGGGGCATAAACGCAAAAGTGGGATTGCCGGATCGTAAAGTCATTCTGTGTTCAAATTTCTGAGGAACCGCCAAACCGGCACTGTCTTTGTTTTGATCCTCCTGCCTTAGTGGGGTGAGTGACATTGATGGGTCACTGGAAGTGAGTGGCTCAGCGTCCTCTGGCTGCCCCTGCCTGGTGGGGATTGGCTCTCCATGGCTCACGGTCAGGGTCCAACCCAGCTCCTCTGAGCCCTGGGCGAGCGGCCCGTTAATGCTAATGTCCTCTCCTTCTGGACTCTTCCTCCTGGTCATGCCATTGCATGGCCTCTGCCCTCGTGGGTTTCTCTTTGGGGAAGTACCCTCCACCCCAACCCTCCCGGCTCAGTCTCCCTCCGGCATGAAATCACTGTGGCTGCCCTAACAAGTGAGCCTTTAGGGGTAAAATCCAAGTGTAGGCAGGGCTGGTCCTTCCGGAGGCTCCAGGGGAGCATCGGTTCCCGCCTTTTCCAGCTTCTGGAGGCACCTCATCCCTGGCTTGCGGCCCCGTCCTCTATCCTCTTATCTCTATCGTATCCAGCAGTGCAGCATCTCCCGTCTCTCTCTGCCTCTGACCCTCCCACCTCCCTCTTATAAGGACCCTGTGATGACGTTGGGCTCCCCGGGGAATCCAGGGTCATCCCTGTCTCAAGGGCCTTAACCTCACCTGCGAAGTCCCCTCTGCCCCATGAGGTGACACGTCCACAGGTCCCGGGATTCAAACGTGGACATCTTAGGAGGTTGTGATTCAGCCGCCCCACGTCCTTCGGGTCTCTCTGCTGACAGGTCACCTTCTCCACAGGGGGACTCTGACCGCCCTCCTTCTGGGGCTCCCTGCTGTCCTTTCCCCAGCACTGCTGTGACCTTTCTGTCTTTCACCTGCTTAATCTCTGGTCTTCCCCACTGGGCCCCAGGCTCCAAGAAGGCAGGCGTTTCTCGGTCTCATCCGCTGCTGGAGCCTGGGGTCTGAGCAGTGGGCGGCAGGCAGGCGGTGCTGTGTGTCTCAGGGCTGGGCTCTGTGCCGAGAGAAGTGCTGATGGAGTGCGGTCTTGATCTCCAGCCTGCGTGTGCCCCGGTGCCAGAGGATGAGATGCGGGCCGGGGCGAGGGCTAAGCAGGGAGTCTGGGAACCCGTCGTGCTCGTTCACTCTGGGGAACTGAGCCTTTGCCGGGCTTATGCACCCTCTCCTCTGCTTCCAGAAATTCCTGAGCAAAGTGGAGGAGGCGTTCCAGTGTATTTGTTGCCAGGAGTTGGTGTACCGCCCGATCACGACCGTGTGCCAGCACACCGTGTGCAAGGTGAGTGGGCACTGAGGGCCCTGGACGGGAGGTCCTGGAGGGGTGATCGGACCCACGCTGCCAACCTGGGCTTGCCGGTTTTGCTTCTGCACCTCCCGCCCCCGGCCCTTCGAGGGGATTGAGGGTCTCTTTTCCAGGTGACCTGGGTTACAGTAGCACCCCAGCCTTAATCACAGGCACCCATCACTCGCTCCCTGCTCCCCACCCTCCTGGTGCCCCGGAATCCAACGCAAACTCCTCGCCCAGCCAATGCCCACCCTGCCATCGTCCCGAACCTCCAGCCACACCGGCCCTCTGCTGTGCCTTCAACAGGTCGGCGCCTCCTTTCCTTAGGGGCCACGCACTGGTCCTCTCCAGCCTCTTAGATGCCTGGAGGTCCAGTGTGGGAGAGGTTGGGCTATTGTCCTGGCCTGGGATCTGGTCATACTAAATGACTAAGTGGGCTGGGCTGGAGATGCATGCGGCGCTTATCCCCTAGAGGAGCAGGGAGGAAGGCTTCCTGGAGGAGGTGGCATTAACCTGCCGCCTGAGGCGGTCCTTGGGGCAGCATCCCAGGTAGGCAGAGTGACCTGTGCAGAAGCTTAGACCCACAGGCATGTTGGAGTAGCCAGGGCCTCTTGGGGACTAGGGCAGGGGAGGGGGGCCGGGTGGCGGGGCTGGAGGGTTCCGGCCAGTGGTCAGTCTTAGGAGGGAAACAGTACCCGATCTGATGCTTTTGAAAGAAGAGATTGGGAGGGGCTGAGATTGGGCCAGACCAGGGTCTCTCCCCAAGCAGTGCTGATGTTTGGGGCCGGATTGTTCTCTGTCGTGGGGTGAACGACACCAGAGTGAACACACCATGGGGTGTCCTGGGTGCTGGGGGGCTGAGCAGCATCTGAGGCCCCACCCACTCGGTCCCAGGGGTCCCCAAACTTGGGAAGCGCTGGTCTGCGTGTATGGTGTCTTTGCAGTGCCTTCTGGCCAGAGTCGGTCAGTAGGAACTCATGGGCAGTGTAGGCATGTAATTTAGAAGGGACTGTCCCTGCCTCCTGGTCACCCTGGGTCTCTAAGCTGCTCTCTCGCCTCGGGGCCGTCTTGGTCCAGGGCATCGGGCCACTTATCAGACCAGGGGATGGACTCTGAGAACATGGACACTTGGGCAGCAGTCGTGCCATGTGGCCTGACCGAGGCCCTTCAGCTGTGTGGCCGGGAGAGATGCCCCTGGGTGTCTGAGGCCGTGTGGAGCCCGAGGGGGCTCAGAGTCTTGGCGGGGCGGGGTGAGAATACATCGTCGGGGTCGGCAGTGTGGCTTTGACCCCCGGCTTTGCCCTTTCTGGCCGTGTGACCTTGGAAAGCCTGTAACCGTGCTGAGCCCCTTTGCCCCGTGGAAAGGGGCATCGCAGCACCCTTCTGGCTTTGAGGTGTACCCGGCCAGCGCGCAGTTGGACACTGAGACGCGGGGCGCGTGCGAGGTCAGGCCGAGCGGCTCAGGGAGTCACCACACCTGCGGCCGCTGTGCCGCCAGTGTGAAGGAGGTGGCCCTGGTGAGTGCATGTCTGTCCTGGGCATCCTCACGACTGTCGTTCGTCTCCAGTGAGCTCAGCGTCTGAGGGGCTGTGGGGAAATGGCTTTGACCCTCCACCCTGATGTCCCAGCATTTGATTTTGTTTTTACTCTATTAAAATATTTTTACTGTGGTAATATACAGATAACACAACCTTCACCGTTTTAACTATTTTTTAGGTGCACAGCTCAGTGGCATTAAGTACATTCACATTGTCGTGCAACCATCCCCTCCGTCATCTCCAGAACTTTCTCATCCTCCCAAACTGAAACGCTGTCCCCGTGAAACACTGACTCCCCAGCCCCTCCCGCAGCCCCCGGCCCCCACCATCTACTTCCTGTCTCTGTGGATCTCACTCTCTAGGGACCTCGCATGAGTGGAATCAGTGTCTGTCCTTCTGTGTCTGGCTTCTCTCACTGAGCATCGTGTTCAGCCTCATCCACGTTGTCACGTGTGTCAGAACCTCTTTCCTTTTGAAGGCTGAGTCACATGGCAGCGCGTGGATGGACCACATTGTGTTTAGCCATCATCCGTGGACGGACTCTTGGTGTTTCCACCTTTTGGCCATTGTGAATCGTGCAGCGATCCAGAACCTGATTTTGAACCCAAGTCTTAGTGTGTTGAGCACTACCTCTTGTGCCTGGGATTAGGCTATAGACCTTATATTGGACAAGAACACAGGAGTTTATTTTTTTTTGTCTTCGTTGTATTTTTTTGACTGTGCTGGGTCTTCATTGCTGTGCTTGCACTTTCTCTAGCTGTGGCGAGCGGGGGCTACTCTTTGTTGTGGTGCACAGGCTTCTCATTGCGGTGGCTTCTTTTGTTTCAGAGCACGGGCTCTAGGAGGGCGAGCTCAGTAGTTGTGGCACACGGGCTTCAGTAGTTGTGGCCCGTGGGCTCCATAGTTGTGGCACGCGGGCTCTAGAGCACAGGTTCAGTAGTTGTGGCGCACTGGCTTAGTTGCTCCGCGGCATGTGGGATCTTCCCGGACCAGGACTCGAACCCGTGTCCCCTGCATCGACAGGTGGATTTTTAACCACTGGAGCACCAGGGAAGTCCAGGACTTTTTTTTTTTTTTTTTCAGGACTTTTTAAAAATAGGGATCAAAAGCGGCCGTCTGCGTCCAGCGGTAGCGTGACGTGGCAGCAGCAGGTTTTCACCAGCTTGGTGTTGCCCCTCACCCAGCTGCCTGGCGCCATCCTTCAGGTGTGTGTGCCTGTGCAGGTGCCCGCTCCCCGTGGCGTCTTCGGCCTGTTGCTCCGACGGGGAGGTAGGGCCTGTCAGCCTCACAGCTCGGGCTTCACCTGGCTCTTCCCCTGGCGTCGCTGGGTTGACAAGTGGGTTCAAACCCAGAAGTCTGGCTCAGCCTCCAGACCCCCTCCTTCCTCCCTCTTCTCCCGTCTTCTCACCGACACATGTTCCTTGAGCATCTGCTCTGGGTTGGGTCCTGTGCTTGGTGCCGGGAGATTCAGGGAGACACAGCCCCCATCCTGGGGAGTGTCTGGTGTGTTACACGCCAGCAGGTTAGTCGACAAGATGATTCCAGAAGGCCGAAGGTGCTGTTTTGAAAGCAGACAGGGTGAGGTGAGGCGGGGATGTTCCAGGGGCTTCGAGGAGGGGTCCTCTGAGGAGGGGACTTGGGCCGAGGCACGGTGACAAGAGAGCCAGGGCATGGACCTGTCAGGTGGTGTGACCTGCAGGTACACGGGCCTGGTGGCCGGGATGACCTTGGAGTCTTTTTTTTTTTTTTTGCCACACCGCTCGGCTTGTGGGATCTTAGTTCCCTGACCAAGGATTGAACCCGCTCCCATAGCAGTGAAAGTGCGGAGTCCTAACCACTGGACCGCCAGGGAATTCCCGACCTTGGAGTCTTTGAGCCTGGGGCAGCCGGGCTGGTGATGGGCAGCCAGCAGTGGCAAGTGAGACTGAGGGTCAGGAGGGGCCTCTGGGCTGCCGACACCGCCCCGGGGGGACAGTGGGTGGCCAGGAGCACCTCTCACCACCCGCTCTCCCGCAGGATTGCCTGGACAGGTCCTTCCGGGCCCAGGTGTTCAGCTGCCCGGCCTGCCGCTATGACCTGGGCCGGAGCTACACCATGCACGTGAACCAGCCACTGCAGGCCGTCCTCAACCAGCTCTTCCCTGGCTACGGGAGCGGACGGTGATCCTCAAGCACTTCTCGCCGTGTGTTTTTTTTTAAAAAAACGTTATCGGGGGGTCTGTGGCCCCCATTTTGTTTTTAGTGAGCTTAACTTAAACATGTAGTTTTTCCTCCACTCCCTAAAAAAAAAAAAAAAAGCCTCGTCTTCCCGGTTTGGTTTTTTTTTTTTTTTAATCTATAAAATTTTCAGGAATTTGTATTATGGCTCAAAGGAAGGAAGAAAGTCGGACTTCTCCATGTTTTTATTTTGGTTTTAAAAATAAATAAATAAATAAAAAGCCTGCAATTTATCAGCGGAAAAAAAAAACCAAAAACAAAAAAAAAAATTGTTTTTCTTCTGAGGATGGAATTAGAAACAACTTGGCGTGAAGGCCACTGAAATTCCCAGCATCAGGTTCTCAGCTGTTCTGGCCGCTGACTCGCAAGACGGCGCCGGGCTGCCTAGAACAATCTTTTCAAGGTTGGTGGGTCAGGCCCCCAGAGGTGAAATCCCGCCTGGCGGTAGCCCTGGGTGTGGTGTTGGCCCTGCATTGCCGGCAGGAAAGTGTTCAAAGGAAAAGCGAAGAAGTCCCATTGGGCCCGGTTGAACCCCCCCCCCCGCCGCCCACCTCCAAGCCATCCCCCACTGGGCTGCTTCTGCGTCCCTACCGGCCACCCGAGCAGAGAGCTGGGGCCACACCGAAGCTACCTCCGCTGGACTCTTCCCCTCCATGGGGGCCGATGGGCGGCCCAGCGACGACGCCACGGAATCAAACACCTGGGGCCACGTTCAAGTGCCTTTGGTCCCTCCTTCCTTCTTCAACACGGGGCTCTTTCTCAGCACTGAATTGTTGACAGTACCAACCAGAATCTCAGACTGTGGTCCTCCAGCGCCTCCCTGGAGACCCCGGGTGAGCGAGTGGGGACGATGGGACTTTTGTCGATCCTCGAAGTTGAATCTTCAACTCGCCAATTGGGAATTACAAGAGGGAAACTTTAAAAAAAAAAAAAAAAACCTTTCTAAATGAAATTTTTTTTGTAGTTACTGTATATGTACCGAGAAAGCTAATAACTTAGGGTTTGGTTGTGTTTTTTTTTTGGGGGGGGGGGAGTTTTGTGTTGTTTGGAATGATTTGTTAATGTTTCTAACTTGACCAAAGTTTGCAGCTTATACCTCAACAGAACAGGGATATTTTAAATCACATAACTGCAGACAGACTGGAGCGATATTGTTTTAAAAGTTTTTCTTTTTTTCCTTATTATTAGGTGGTTAATGTATTAGGAATAAACGACGAAATCCTGTGTAGGCGTTTTCTATGAAGTTCAATATTCTCTGTCCAGGTTTTAGATTCTCAGAATAAATGCCTTTTACAGATGAATTTGGTTGTGTCTTCTATTTGCAAAGTGCTTTGGAGCCCACCAGGCACTTCTATAGCTAGTAACACATTTTCTCCTTACAAAAACCCCGGGAGTCAGACTAGGCAGGTGGCATCGTTCCCACTTTGCAGATGAGAAAACTGAGACCCACAAGGTCCAAGTGACGTGCAGCGGTCCATAGGGGCCAAACCAGGCCTTGTAGCTTGGAGCCAGACGTCACTTAGTGTCACCAAGGTGGGTGGCACTGTCCCCATTTACATTAGAAGAAACGGAGGCTGTTGTGGTCCCCCACTAGGAGACTGGCTCTGCCTTGAGTGGGTGTCAGCAGCCTGAGTCATCAACTAAGGAGCTGCTTGGCCCCAGGGGGCCTTCTGCAGGCCTGGGGAGATGGGGGTACATGGGGGTGTGGAGGCTGGTGACCTGAAATGCTGTTTCCAGCAGGAGTCAGACCAAGGATGAGGCAAGGTTTTTTTGTTTTTATTTTTTAAATTAATTTTTATTGGAGTATAGTTGCTTTACAATGGTGTGTTAGCCTCCGCTGCACACAAAATGAATCAGCCCCACACATACAGATATCCCCTCCCTTTTGGATTTCCTTCGCATTTACCACAGTGCATTAGGAAGAGTTCCCTGTGCTATATAGCATGTTCCCATCATCTGTCTATTTTATACATAGTATCAATAGCGTATATGTGTCAATCCCAGTCTCCCAGTTCCTCGCACCCCACCCCTTTCCCCCTTGGTATCCATACATTTGTTCTCTACATCTGTGTCTCCATTTCTGCTTTGCAAATAAGGTCATCTGTACCTTTTTCTAGATTCCACATATGTGTGTTATTATATGATATTTGCTTTTCTCTTTCTGACTTACTTCACTCTGTATGACATTCTCTAGGTCCATCCACGTCTCTACAAATGACCCAATTTCATTCCTTTTTATGGCTGAGTAATATTCCATTGTATATATGTACCACATCTTTATCCATTCCTCTGTTGATGGACACTTAGGTTGCTTCCATGCCCTGGCTATTGTAAATAGTACTGCTGTGAACATCGGGGTGCATGTGTTTTTTTGAATTATGGTTTTCTCAGGGTATATGCCCAGTAGTGGGATTGCTGGGTCATATGGTAGTTCTATTTTTAGTTTTTTAAGGAACCTCCATACTGTTCTCCATGGTGGCTGTACCAACGTACATTCCCACCAACAGTGGGTTCCCTTTTCTCCACATCCTCTCCAGCATTTGTTGTTTGTGGATTTTCTGATGATGCCCATTCTAACTGGTGTGAGGTGATACCTCATTGTAGTTTTGATTTGCATTTCTCCAATAATTAGTGATGTTGAGCAGCTTTTCATGTGCCTCTTGGCCATCTGTATGTCTTCGTTGGAGAAATGTCTATTTAGGTCTTCTCATTTTTTGATTGGGTTGTTTGTTTTTTTGATATTGACCTGTATGAGCTGCTTATATATTTCGGAGATTAATCCTTTGTCCGTTGCTTTGTTTGCAAATATTTTCTCCCATCCTGAGGGTTGTCTTTTTGTCTCGTTTATGGCTTTTATTGGGTTTTTGTTTGTTTTTTTGTTTGTTGTCTTGTTTCTTTCATTCTTTTTTTTTTTTTTTTTTGGCCATGCTGCACGGTTTGGCTTGCAGGATCTTAGTTCCCTGACCAGACATCAAACTCATGCCCCCTGCAATAGAAGTGTGAAGTCCTAACCACTGGACCACCAGGGAATTCCCCAAGAATGAGGCAAATTTAACAATCAACTCCAGGGAAGGTGATAGTGCCGAGTTCTGCAGATGCCATTACTCACACCAACCTATCACTGGCACCTTGTACGGATGGTTAGACAATGACGTGGGCAGATCTGATTTAAGAAACAGGGACTTCCCTGGCGGTCCGGTGGTTGGGACTTAGCCTTCCAATGGAGGGGACGCGGGTTTGATCCCTGGTGGGGGAACTAAGATCCCGCATGCCTCATGGCCAAAACACCAAAACGTAAAACAGAAGCAATATTGTAGTGAATTCAATAAAGACTTTAAAAATGGTCCACGTCAAAAAAAAATCTTAAACAAAAACAATAAAGCTCTGCCTCTTTTGGACCTTCAAATATGTCAAGTATGTCCTTGAAAACATTATGCTAAGTGAAAGAGGGCAATCACAAAAGATCGTATGTGATATGATCTCATTCACATGAAATGCTCAACACAGGGATCTGTAGGGACAGAAAGCAGAGGTGCTTAGCCAATAGGGAGGGAGAGTGGGTGAGAGCTAGAGGGTGCGGGGTTCTTTTCGGGGAGATGAAAATATTCTAAATTTGGTGACGATTGCACATACCTGTGGAGGTACTAAAATCCTTTGAACTGTACAGTATACGAGTTATATCTCAAAAAAAAAAAAATCAAAGTGTGAACATGAAATAAAAATAGGAAAGATGCCCAGCTATGAGGATCAGAGGGAACTCCATAAGTGTCCCCAAGTGGGCCGCACACAGGGGCAGAACACCCTGAGGTGCGTTAATTGTGGAGATTGTGGAATTTTTTTGTTTCTCACATAAAAGTTAAGAACAGTGTCATTGTTAAAAATGAGCAAACCCCAGAAAAGTGTATGTGCACTGCTATGCAGAAATAATCACAATGTAAGGTGTATTCATTTCCTGGTAGACTTTTGGTAGTTTTAATTTTTTTAAAGCAGTTTTATTGAGATATATTGCACATGCCATAACACCCACTTAAAGTATACAGTTCAGTGGGTTTTAGTATATTTGCACAGTTGTGCAATCATCACCTCTGTCTAGTTCCAGAATTTCATCCCCCCTCGAAAGAAGCCCGATCCCCGTTAGCAGTCACTTCCCACCCCTCCCCAGCCTCTGGCAACCATTAACCTACTTTCTGTCTGTGGATTTGCCTGTTCTGGATGTTTCATATAAATAAATTCATACAACACATAGTTTTTTTGTGTCTGGCTTCTCTCACTGACCCTGGTGTTTTCAAGGTCCATCCAACGTTGTAGCAAGTGTCAACACTTCACTCCTTCTTATGGCTGAGTAATATTCCAGGGTGTGGATGGACCACCTTTTAAAATCTACCTGATTGTTTTTTTTTTCTTAATGTAAAACTTCCTTCTCTCCCTCCACCCCACGTTATAAAATTAATACATAATCCCTTCAGAACATTTGGAAACTGAATATGTGAAGAAAAAGCCAAAGCACATAATCCTGCCCCCGAAAGGGTTAATATTTTTAGGCTTTATACATGTGTGTTGGTACTGCAGCATTCAACCTCAGAACAACTGAGGCATAGACAGGTTAAGTGGCTTACTCGAGGACATGGCAAAGCCATGGTACATATTTGTTTACAGATGTTTCTCCATGTATTTATTACTTTTTAAATATTTATTTATTTGGTTGCGTGGGGTCTTAGTTGCAACAGGCAGGCTCCTTAGTTGTGGCTCGCAGGCTCCTTAGTTGTGGCATGCGAACTCTCAGTTGCAGCATGCATGTGGGATCTAGTTCCCTGACCAGGGATCGAACCCAGGCCCCCTGCATTGGGATAGAGGAGTCCTATCCACTGTGCCGCTGGGAAGTCCCTCCAAGTATTTGTTTTACATACAAATTTAAAGAATGACATTAGGACAGTAGTGTATATACTATTTTGCGCCGGTTTTTCTTTTCTATTCAGTTCATTGGTGGGGTAGCCTGCTTTGTCTAGCACCTAAACAAACACATGAGCCGTAGTCTGGTGTTTGCATTATGTGTCTGTGCTCATAAAAGTGAAACGTATACTACACGTGTCTAGCGATATCTGCTTGGCGTGAAATGGAATGTTAGAATTCCTCCTCCAAATGTATTTGTTTTCTAAAAAAATTTTTTGTTAAAATTTTTTTTTTAATTTTTATGTTTATTTTGTCTGCACCACGTGTCTTGCAGGATCATAGCTCCCTGACCAGGGATTGAACCCAGGCCACGGCGGTGAAAGTGCCGAGTCCTAACCATTGGACCACCAAGGATCTACCCCCCAAATGTATTTCTAAAAATTTATTTTTTAGAGACATAGGAAGATCTAGGGACTTCCCTGGCAGGCCAGTGGTTAAGACTCTGTGCTTCCACTGCAGGGGGGCACGGGTTCGATCCCTGCTCGGGGAACTAAGCCGCAAGCCATGTGGTGCAGCCAAAAGATAAAAATAAAGACATAGGAGGATCTATTTTTCTGTCCATCTCTATCTTTTATGCATCAGACTAGCCCATAAACGGAAGCTGGAGGGGGGTTTTAGGAAAGCAGAGGAATGTGAAGAACAGTTAGAAATGAGCTGGCCTTGGGTCATCTGAAGGCCAGTGCCAGAGGTCCTCCTGACCTTACTTAGGGACAGATGCCTATGATTCCCAGCCCCAGCCCTTTGTGAGATCTGCACCTGTCTGCAAAGACTGGAAAATGATTAGTGAGTTGTTCTCAAGTTAATTTGAAAATTCTGAGACTAGTCCTTCCTGCTTTGCATAGGACACCTTTTAATTAAATGACAATGATTATAGTTTTCTGTCCTAACATTTTGTTATGAAAACTCTCAAATGTAGAAAAGTTGAAAGGACTGTATGGTGAACCGCCAAATATACTTCCTGTCTGGATTCCACAACTGTGAAGTTTCTTAACATATAGATGGCATTTTAAAAAGTCCCCCTAAGAACCCTCCTACACTGCTGGTGGGAATGTAAATTGGTGAATTGGTGTACCACTGTGATGAACAGTACGGAGTTTCCTTAAAAAGCTAAAAATAGAGTCACCATATGATCCAGCAATCCCACTCCTGGGCGTATATCCAGAGGAAACTCTAATTTGAAAATATACATGCACCCCAATGTTCATAGCAGCACTATTTACAATAGCCAAGACGAAGCGACTTAAATGTCCATCGGCAGATGAATGGATAAAGAAGATATGGTACATGTATACAACGGGATATTAGCCATAAAAAAGAATGAAATAATGCCATTTGCAGCAACGTGGATGGACCTAGAGATTCTTATACTGAGTGAAGTAAGCCAGACAAAGACAAATAACATATGATGTCACTTATATGTGAAATCTAAAATATGCTACAAATGAACTTATTCACAAAACAGAAACAGACTCACAGATTTAGAAAACAAATTTATGGTTACCAAAGGGAAAAGGGGGTGGGGGAGGGGTAAATTAGGAGTTTGGGATTAGCAGATACAAGCTATTATATATAAAATAGATAAACAACAAGGTCCTACCGTATAGCACAGGAAACTATATTCAATATGCTGTAATAAGCCATAATGGAAAAGAATATGAAAAAGAATATATATATATATTTATGTATGTATACACATTAAAACTGAATAATTTCGCTGTACACCAGAAACTAATATAACATTGTAAATCAACCATACTGGAATTAAAATTAAAAAAAAAAGGAACTTGAGAAAAAATTATAAAAAGTCCCCCTAAGCAAAATTGGAAAGCGGACAACCTGTTTAGGTCCCCCAATTAAAAAAAAAAAAATTCCAGAGTCTCTGAAATCCAAACACCTGGAATTCACTGTCTAATGGGGTTAACTGGGAAATAGAGAAGAAAAAGGCTTGGGATAGGGGGATCCCCATACGATTGCACTTTTGAGTCTATATTACTGCTACCAGATTACATTTTTGTCTTTCCCACGGGTTAGGGAGTTCCTTGGGAGCAGTTACTGGTTCCCACTTTTTTTTTTTTTTTTTTTTTTGTGTGGTACGCGGGCCTCTCACTGTTGTGGCCTCTCCCGTTGCGGAGCACAGGCTCCGGACGCGCAGGCTCACTGGCCATGGCTCACGGGCCCAGCCGCTCCGCGGCATGTGGGATCTTCCCAGACCGGGGCATGAACCCATGTCCCCTGCATCGGCAGGCGGACTCTCAACCACTGCGCCACCAGGGAAGCCCTCTGGTTCCTACTTTTTAAGTTAAATTTTAACTGCTTGAGGGAATATCTGAATATGGCCCCATGACGATGTAAATCACCCTAGAGCAGATTAAACTCCTCACCAACTACACTTTTTACCGACGTGGATCCCTCCTCTCCACAAAGATTTAGTTTACTCAGTTTGGGGACGGCCTTGTTCTGCGCATTGCCACAGGTATGGGCTCTTAGAAAACACAAGATATTTGCTCTGCGCTCCTTTCCATAACGGTATTGTTCAGAATTCTGGACCATTCTGCAGCTCTCCACATGGCTTGTAGGGGAATCATTCCATGACAGTACATGTAGATCTACCCCCTTTTCAATTGCGACATAGTTAAAAGTATTCCAGAGTACCCTGTGCCACAAGCTATGTAATCTGGAAACAATTGTGTACAGTGCTGCAGCCGCATACTTGGACCAGGCAAGCTCCACGCTCCGGACCCTTTCTCAGGGTACAGGACCTCCAGGAATAGAGCGTAGATGCACTCGCCACGTTACTGGGAAATATCGAATTGTCCGATTTACATTCCTGCAGACGAAATGGGGGCGTGCCCAGCCTACTGCCTGGTATGCAATTAATAATCATGATGATGATGATAATGGCAAACCTTAATTAAATGCTCACTTCGCGAAGTCACATGGTCAAAGGCTTTACGTGCCTCCTCTCACCAATTCGCGCAAACTTCCCAGGAGAGGGGCCGACGGTGAGGGGTTGTATCGCCGTCATATCCATTTCACAGGCGAAACTGCTGCCCAGCGAGGTTACTTCGCTGGAGGCCAACCACAGTGAGGCATGTGGGCCCAGCTGAGCTTTGGACCTAAGTCAGGAGGCACCAAACTCCTTGCCTCCCTTACGTTTTAGTGAAGTCGGCGAAGGTCACCTAGCTTTACCCTGAAGGCCTGGTGCCTTTGCAAAGTTTTGTCGATTGCAACGGAAATGAACTTGGAATTTTTTTGGGGGGGAGGGGGGAAGGGGAGGCAGGGGCTCTTGCTGCTTGACTTTTTTTTTTTTCTGCTTGACTTTTATTTCACCAGTTCTCAGTTCTCCTCCTTTGCAAATTGAGTTACGTTGGAGCTATGTTTCCTAACTCGGGACTTTGCGAATTGGAGAACGCTGAACCCAATTTCCGGCTCTGGGTCTCGAACCCCCTCTCCGAGCCTGCCAGGCGCGGTGCTGATGTTGTGCTGGATCTCACGTACTCAGCTGCAGCCTGATAACCAGGGCGGGGCCCGGACCGTGATTGGCACCCGCCCCAGCCAGTCCGCGCCTGGGGCTGACCCCGTAAGCCAATATTCTCTTGCCCCCGTGCGGTCGTTGGGCGGTCCCCGAGGCGCCCTTGTCAATCTGAGGCCTAGCGCCGTCCTGTTGGTCGCGGCCTCTTGTCTGGCGTGCGCAGCCTGCAATGAGAACCAAGCCGGTCAGCGGGCACGTGGGTGGGCGCCGCCGTGTCCTAGCCGGCCGGCCAGTGGCGAGGCGAGACCGGCGCCTGCGCCCGCCCAATCGAGGCGCGCAGGGGGCGGGCCGTGCAGTGTTGGTGGGCCCCGCGGAGGGGAGGGGCGGAGCTGTCAGCGGCAGCCAATGGGTGCGCGGGCGTGGGCTCGGTGGCCAATGGCAGCCGGGGCGGAGCTGGCGAGCGGCCTTATAAGCCCCGCCCGGGACGCTCGCGGAGGGCTCGGCCGCCAGCGACCGAGCGGGGCCCGGCCCGAGCAGGGCCTGGGGGTGCGACGCCGAGGGCGGGGGAGCGCGCGCCGCAGCTCCGGACCGGGCCGCGCGCGCCGCCTCAGGTGAGCCCGCGGGGAGGCGGCCGCCGCGTCCGAGCGCGGGCCCCGTCGCCGCCGCCGCCCCCGCGCCGCGCCTGGGGCTGCGGGCGGGCGGGCGCCCGGGACTCGAGGCCCAGGCCTCGGGCGCGGCCTGCTCGGGCCGCGGCCGCAGTGCTTTGTCCCGGCCCGCGAGGCGGTTGGGGGCGTTAACCGCCCGGCCCCGGGCGCTTGCCCGGCTTCGGGCGGGGGCGGCGCGGCCGGACAATGGCGGGGCCGGGGGCGGGAGGCGGGGGCGCCCTGCCCGGGCCGGGGGCGCGCGGGGGCTGGGCCGGGGCGTCCCCGCCGGCCCCGCACAAAAGATGACAGCGTGGGTGGCCCGGACCGGCTGGCCCTGCCTGGCGGGGCCCTCACCTTCCATTATTCACAACAATCCTAATAATTAAAAGAAATAACAATAGTAAAGAGAAAGAGAGAGAGATATCCCAGGCCGTGGGTGAAACCCGCCTCCATTTCCGGCCCCTTGGGCACTGGTGGGGTTAACGGGGCGCTTCCCAGCGGTGTCCCCCGAAATGTCCATCACTGCATCCCACCCCACTGCCCGAGTCAACCGCCGTGCCATCGCGGCGTCCAAACTCGCACCCCATTTCCCCGAGCCCCCCCAAAATAAGCATGCAATCAGAATTTCTTATAAAAAATTATCCACTTGATATGCACATAGCAGTTTCCAGACGCGTGCCCCCACGGCCTTCCCCTCTCTGCCCGATCGCCATCTCGAAGGCCCCTTCTCTGTAGAAATAAATCCTGGTGTCGCTCCCGCGGGGACCCCTTGGGCTGTCCTCTCCAGCCCCGTGGGATCTGGGGGACGGATTCATTCTGAAAGGGACCTGCCCCAGATCTGCAAGGGCCTGGGTCTCCGCCCAGTGGGCGCAATGGCACCAGGCAGAATGGGGTGCGCGTCTGCCGGGGCCAGGGTGGAAGGTTTTATAGGGGACTTTTTTCCCTTGGGGGCTGGGGAGACGTGGACTGCTTCTTGGTGCGTCTCATCTGTTTGGTTGGGGGAGGATGCTTTTGTTTTAATAATTCAGGTGCACCTGGGAACTGTTTCCCGAGTTATGAAACTAGTGAGAAGGTTGTTCTGTGCAATGGAGCCCAGCAATCCTGTGATATGTAAAGAGTGTGTCCTTTTCCATGTGTTTCTGTCCGTGGCATTTATTCAGCAAGCTCCTGTGGCTCCCACTGGCTGCCAGCGCTGTCTTAGGGTCTGAGGTTGCTTGCCTCACCCCTCTGCCTCAGCAGCCATTTATCCGGCTGTCCCCAGGCTGGAGAAAGCCCCTAAAAGGGGCTCACTCCATGACTCCTGTGGGCTTTCCGCGCTGCCGTGCAAGAGCCGGTGACTCCCCAAATTCTCCAACAATAGCTTCCTTATGAGGCGTCGGGAGGGTTTGTCAACTCCCCGGTCAGCTTTTCCTCACCACCGTCGCAAAAGCAGTGGGCAGCCTCTGTGGTCTTTGTAGTTTGCTTTTTGGAATCCCAAAGGACAGAGTGTAAAAGTCTGGAGTCAACTTGTGATCATCTGAGGGGAGGGTTTCTGAAACTTGCTGGCCCTCTTTCCGTGTTTCTGATTGGACGCTTGGCAAACGTTGGTGCTCCCTTTTTGTGCCGGGGGCACCTCCGCGGTCAGATCGCCGTGCCCTGGGGGAGGTCACCTCCGCGAGCAGAGGTGCAGTTGCATAAATGCTCCCAGGTTTTGCGGTGATTCAAGCAGATACTGTGTCACGCGCTGTGTGTGCATGTGTTTGTGTGTGTGCGTGCGTGTGTGCGCGCGCGCGCGATTGTGTGTCGTTGTCGAGACAATTTCTATACAGGTCTTAGTAACAATTGTTTTTCTCGCATTTTCTAATCCTTGCCACTTTGGGGAGTGGGCTGTTAAGGAGGTGTTAAGAGCTTAAAGGTGTGGCTGATCAGTCATTTAGGACCCCGCCCTGCCTTTGTTGTACTTTTCTGTCTCCTAGTAAAGACCCTTCCCCAGTGCCTCTGGGGTGGTCGGGTGGCCCTCCATGCCCCTCTCCTTTGCCTGGCTTCTCTGCTATACTTGACCCTGCATTTCCCCTCCTCCTTTGTAGCGTCTTGCCCCTGCCCTCCTGAGCCCTGCCCCTTCCCCTGGCCCGACCCAGCCGGGGCCTCAGCCCTGGGGAGCCCATCTGTTCCTTGGTTCCATCTGACACTCACCTGGCCTGCGGACATTGAGTTTTGAGCACTGGGGCAGGTTGCAGGAAGCCCCTAACTTCAGGGGGCTTTGGGTCTAGTGGGGGAAAGGGAGAGATGGGTGTCCCGAGGTGTGGGCATAACTGTGCTGGCGGTGTGGTGCCCACTGCCCCAAGGGGCCTGGCTCAGGGAGTGGGCAGCACGGGGTGAGAGGGGTGAGAGGGGTGAGGGCCGAGGTGTGGGCAAATGACCATTTCCGGCTGTCTCTCTTCCCGGGATCTGGAAGTGTGGGGGGCAGGTTCAGAGCTGTGAGACCCTGTGCCAGTCACTTGCTCAAGAACAAAGCTTGCCGGCGGGGGGGGGGGCAGTCACTAAATCTTCCCAAGCCCACTGGGCAGGGGCTGGGGGAAGGGCGCAGAAAGCAAAGGAACTGCGGGCAGACTGCATGACTGTGAGGTCACCCCCCCCGCCCCCACCCCATGCTTCTCTGCCAGTTCCCGGGGGGGTTCCTGGCTGCGCTCCAGATACCTGTCCCCCCACCCCCCGGGCTGCTCAGTGGGACCTCACCCCCACAGCTCTGACCTGCCCTGCCCCGGTCCCTCCACTTCTGGCTGAGGACACCGGACGGAGGAGAGGGGCTGAACCTGGACTCCTTTCTGACCTGTGTTCTTGTTGGTGCCCCTGGATTCCTGTCCTTGACTCCATTCCCCAAACAGAGTCTGAAAGATCCGGTTTCACATCCCTCCTCTGGGGCATGACACTGGGCCTTGCTTTCCTCATCTGTAAAATGGGTATAATAAGAGCCCATGCTGGGTCATTGAGGGGGTCAAAGGGGATGAGAGTCACTGTGGCTTCACACAGTGACAGGGTGCTTTGAACCTGGCGCTGATTTCTTACTAACGTCAGGTCCCTTCCTACTCTGCCCCATTCACGTTCAGGGCTGGGTCGTTCTCTGGCGGGGGTCTGTCCCGGGCACTGTGGGGTGTGGAGCAGCATCCCTGTCTCCCACCCTGTTGATGCCAGGAGCACCCTTACCCCCACAGTTGTGACAACCACCGATGTCCCCAGACATAGCCCAGTTGTCCCCCCAGTGTCCCCTGGAGCCCAGTGCCCCCAGGTGGCCCTCTCTCACTTAACCTTTAAGCCCACGGCAGCCTGATATTTGGCCATGACCCTGACTGACCTCAAGTTCCAGGTCAGTTTGTCCCTTTCCTCCCCTCCCCCGTCTAAAAGGGAGGGGCTCATATTTGCAAACTATGTCCGGGGCACACTCCTCGGCCTGGCTGTCCAGGTCTTTCCTACTCTGTCTCCTGGAGGAGAGGTGCTCGCCTGCAAACGTGCCCACCACGGGCCGTCAGGTGTGGTGTGGGGGTCTCCCGAGCCCCTGCAGGGACCCCCACAGGCTTCCACATGCTCCCGCGATATGGAAGCATGGTGGGCAGGTTTAGCGCTGTGTGACCCCTGCCTGTCCATCGGCTTTAACAGTTTGCTTCAAGTCGGCTTTGAGGTGACTTGCCCCTTTCATCTTCCCTCTTCATGAGCAATGATGCCTGAGGTCACGGGACTGTTACTGTGCCGGGTGCAGGTACTTTTACACAATGAAATGAATTTAACTACGATACTTAAAAAAGCCTGTGCCACCTCAAGACTAAGGCCTGAGCGGATCCATGAACTGATGATTGTGGGGTTGGATGGATTTTTTTTTTTTAAGGCGATCATATATTTTATTTATTTATTTATATTTATTGATTGATTGAGTTTTGCCTGCATTGGGTCTTTGTTGCTGCATGTGGGCTTTCTCTAGTTGAGGTGAGCGGGGGCTGTTCTTCCTTGCAGTGCGCAGGCTTCTCATTGAGGTAGCTTGTCTTTGTTGGGGAGCACGGGCTCTAGGTGCGGGGGCTTCAGTGGTTGTGGCACGCGGGCTCACTAGTTGTGGCTCGTGGGTGCTAGAGCGCAGGCTCAGTAGTTGTGGCGCATGGGCTTAGTTGCTCCGCGGCATGTGGGATCTTCCCAGACCAGGGCTCGAACCCGTGTCCCTGCATTGGCAGGTGGATTCTTAAGCACTGCGCCACCAGGGAAGTCCCATGGATTGGTTTTTGAGTTTGCTCCCTGCTTTGATTTGTTCTGGGAGCATCTTGGGGGCTGGATAAGGCGTCCTGACTAATCTGTCAGTTCTCACTATTGCTCCCTCAAGGGACTTTTAAAAACTTGAAAAACGGTCTTCCTTTGCTCGGACCCTCCAGTGGCTTCCTGTTGTCCTTGGGAAAGGCTGCAGACCCTTTCCATGGCCTCCCTGTTCTGTCCTATGAGGTGCTCTCCACACCACCCTCCCCCCCAAGCCCCGTGCCTGCTCCCTTCAGTCGAAACCACTTTACCTGCCTACTTTTCCCCACCTCAGGGCCTTTGCACTTGCTGTTCCCTCTGCCAGAGTGCTGTCCCCTCAGGTCTCTTTGTCACTCAGGTCTCGGCTCAGAGAGGCCATCCCTGACCTCACTGCCCAAATTCACCCTTCCATCCACTCTCTCTCCCCAACCTGCCTTTTATTCTTTGCATTCAGCACTACCAGGAATTTGTATCAATCTGTTGATGTACTTATTGTCCATCTCATCCACTAGGGCAGCAGCTTTTCCTGTAAAGGGTTAGAAAGTAACTATTTTCCGCTTTGTAGGTGGGACTGTCTCAGACCTGACCTCTCCGCTCTGCTGTTGCAATACAAAAGTACAGAAACCAACAACTGTGCCTTTGTTCCCATAAAACTTTATTTATGGACACGGAAATGTGAATTTCACATACTTTTCACATATGATGAACTATTTTTCTTCTTTGGATTTTTTTTTTCCCCCCCATCGAACCATTAAAAACCATCAGAACCATTCTGGGCTTGTGAGCCATACAGAAACAGGCAGTGGGCTGGATTTGACCTGTGGGACATAGTGTGGGAGCACCTGTAGTAGGGTGTGAGGTTCCCGCTGTGGGAGCGACATCTGTCTTGGTCGCTGTGTGTATCCCCAGCACCTCAGGCAGTTCCTGCCCGCAGTGGGTGTTCAGTAAGCATTCATTTGTTGGATGAATGAATTTCCATCTTTCCTGCATCAAAGTATTTAGAATCATACTCTGTATGTTAAAAAACGGATCCTGGATTGTTTTGAGGAAATTTAAAGTGCAGGGAATGTAAGAAAATGCTATGATCCCATTCACCAAAACAATCTCAAAATTGAGAAAAGAGTAGATGTAGGGACTCCCCTGGTGGTCCAGTGGTTAGGACTCCGCGCTTCAGCTGCCGGGGGTGCGGGTTCCATCCCTGGTCGGGGAACTCGTGCCACACGGTGCGGCAAAAAAAAAAAAAAAAGTAGATGTAAACAGGGGCAAATACTTCATTGCTGGCAATGCCCCACCTTTCCGTGATGCCCCCTTTGTATTGCACCTCTGCAGGCAGCAGAAGATGGAGAAGGAGTGTTCTGGGCTTAAGGAGTTTGTTTTGACCTCACAGGGTTTAAAAGGAAGACATTGTTTCCCACTCCTCTTGTTTTGTAAGCATCTGGCCCATCCTCTTTACCAACACCAGCGCCCCTTCCGAAGGGGCAGCGGAATCCTGGGAGGAGGTTGCTGCAGCCTTCCGGCCGCTGGCCTTCCCCGGGAATACTCGTGGAGAGATGGCTCTTGTGTGTGTGAGAGTTGAGCTTTGTGGGGTGAGTGGATGGGAGACGGCTGTGGGGCAGTGTGCCGGCCTGTGTCGGGAGCGGGACTGTGCCGACCTCGTGCCCTTGGCCTTGCTCCCCACCGTGGACACTGGCTGACGAGGGATTTCCCAGCCAGGCAGATTGTTAGCGTCTTAGATCTGTCCCAGGAGTGTTCTGACTTGTCAAGGAAGCATACCGTTAATTTATGGTCATGCCTTCTCTAGCTGATTGAAATAAACAACCTGGAGAGGATTACTCAGAACTTCTTGGCTTTCCAAAGTTGCTGTCCTTTTTTTTTTTTTTTTTTTTTTTTTGCTGGTCTCTGTCTTTCTTTGTTCCTCCTCCATCTCCCCCTTCCTCCTTCCTTCCCTCCCCTCTTTTCTTTTCTCATCCCACCTCAGTGGCTCCCGTGGACCCGAGGGCATTGATGAAAAGTTTGCCTTGCCTTCTTTGCCCCACGGGAGGCCTGTAGCGCTGGTCAAGCGGGGTCGCTCTGGGCCTCGGGTGTGTTTTGTTCAGTGGACAAAGAATAAGAATCAGAAAGCAAGGCGCCAAGGGCTGCTGCGCCCCGAATGGGTCTCTGGGTACAGAGCGGAACCAGAGCTAATGTGGGTTTGGCCCTGGCTGCCAGCACTAGCGATCACGGCTCCTATTCTCAGATGAACCTGTACAGCGAGCTGTGAAGAGGTGATCTGCGGGTGGGGCGGCAGGATCTGTCCCGGGACCCACTTCCCTCCTGTGTTTGCAGTTGCACCCAAGCGACGGCACCTTCCGGGCAGGTAGGGGTGGAGGTGGGCCCACCTTCATGGTTTCGTGGCTGCTCGCTCCAGTCTCAGGGGAGAGAACATGGAGAGAAGTGATTCGTGGAGGATGAGCTGGCAGGGGATCCGGAATTGTGCTTTGTGCAGAAGGAGAGCAGGGATCCCGGAGGCCTCCTTTGAGCAGGAGCCAGCCTGAAGCCGCCAGCCGGCGCAGTGACGGTGACAGGGCTGTGCCGGGGGTGCCCCGGACCACGCGTCGGGTGGAGAGGGGCCGTGTGCTGGGCGGCCCACTTGGGAAGGCGGCAGCCTGGGAGCTGCCTCCAGGATGTATGCAGGACCCTGGCCAGGCAGCTGGACTGGGAGTTGCCGCTGGCCCCTTCAGATCCCACTCTTTGCCCATTCTGTCGTTTGTTTTATTTCTTATTTTTTTGGCCACACCGCTCGGCTGTGGGATCTTAGTCTCCTGACTAGGGATTGAACCCGGGCCCCTGGTATGGAAGCGTGGAGTCCTAAACACTGGACCGCCAGGGAAGGCCTCCGTTCTGTGCTTTAAACCCCCCTCCATCAGAAAGGCCAGCATCCGCGGGCCGGCTTCCTACCTCGGCCCTGGAGCTGCATGGATCTGATTATCTCCGCCATGGGTCGGGAGAGAGCCTTGCTGTATCCAGCTTGCGTGTGAGTGAAGGCCCTGGAGTTGAAACTCTGGATTCACTGCTTCGTTCCAGCTCCTTCCTCCAAGGAAGAGGAGGGAGCCGGTGAAGAAAGCGAGCTCTCTGACACCCTCTCGGGAAGGAAGGCTCTGGTTTGCCGGCCTCCTCGTGTCCTGGCTGCCCCATGGGCAACCCGAGCCCATTATGAGCTGGAGACTGAGGGGCAGCGCTGTCCTCGAGAAATGGGCTTCTCTGCACGTCCAGACCCCCGTGCCGGGCCCCACGGAAGGAAGGGTGGTCAGCCGGCCGGTGGACAAGCTGCGGCTGGGGTGTGTGGCGTAGGTAGATCTAGGCTGGCTGCGGCGGGGAGCAGGGGTGGAGTGGCCTCTGTAAATGCCCAGCCATGCTGTCCGCCAGCCTCGAGGTGAAGATAGGAAATCGGGAACCGCCAGCAGGCCTCCCGTGTGGCTCTCGGCCAGGTGGTCAGCATCTTGGTTGCGCGATCCACCAGGGCTGACTTTGCAGCAGATCCGCCGCCGTCAGACGTGCGCCGAGCCCGGGCCTATCCGTGCATCTGCTGCCACCCAGCGGAGAGCGCCAGTCGTCTGGCCCACATGCACGAGGCCAGCGGCTCAGTGTCTCTTGCCCACAGCGGGTCCCAGCCTGTGATGAAAGCCTAGAGCCGGGATCCCGAGAGCAGTGGGGATGGCAGGGCCTGGGGGAGCAGAACTGCCGGGACAGATGCAAACCAAGCACAGGGCCGGGGCCGTGCTTGCTGGCTCGGGTGGTGGCCCGGGAGCGGCAGAAGAGTTGCCACCTGGGCCGAGCCTTGTCGTCATGGGCGAGGTGAACAGCAGGCAGAGGAGCAAGGACTTGGAGGGGACACTCAGCGCCCTGCCTGGGATACCCTCGCGGAGGAAGCAGGGGAAGCCGGGGTAGCCCTCCAGTCTGTATCTCGGGCAGCTTTGGGGCCCCCCTGTGCCAGGCTCCAAGGGGTAAAGCAGAAGGGGCCAGCAGCTCTGCCCTCAAGGAGCGTAGAGTCTAGTCAGCAAGGCCAGACCAGAGGTGTTCAAGTCACTTGGGAGCCACGGACCGCTGTCCAGAGATTGGCTCTGGTGTGCTGACGACTAGATCCCAAGTTTTCTAGGACAGCCCATCTTCAAATGCTCCTGCCCTGCCTTTTTAAACATATATTTTTAATTGTATAATAATATTCATATACCATAGAATTCATCCTTTTAAAGGGGACAGTTCAGTGGTTTTTAGAACATTTACAGAGTTGTGCAACCATCACCTTTATCAAATTCCAGAACACTTCCCTCACCCCAAAAGGAAACCCCATAGCTGTTTAACCGTCACTCGCCATTCCCCGTCCTCCTTGGCAACCAGGAACCCACTCTCTGTGTCTGTGGATCGGCCTGTTCTGGATGTTTCATGTGAATGGAATCGCACCCTGTGTGTCCTTCTGTGTCTGGCTTCTCTCACTGAGCATCGTGTCCTCCAGGTCCGTCCACGTGGTAGCGAGTGTCAGGGCTTCTCTCCTCTTCACGGCAGAGTGATGTGCCCGTGTGTGGGTGGACACGCTGTGTATCCACTACCTGCTGTGGGGATCTAGTAGTCTCTACGTTTTCCTGCCCCTTCTTTTCCCTGCACTGGAGTTCCAGAATTCCAGGGCTGTGGCGTGCAGAATGCTCACGCAGTCGGCCGCCAGCAGAGGCAGCACCAAAACCCTTTGTGAGGCTACAGCCTGAGGGCTGGGGTGGGGAGGGGTCGGAGAGGGAGGCCAGAGTCAGGAGGCCCGACCGTCAGGCGTGCTGCCCCAGCTCACCTGCAGGAGGCGCTCAGGCTGCCCTTTGCATGCGCAGGTTCTGGACTCCAGCGTTCACCAGGGATCCTCACCTCTCTGCCCTCCGTTGCCTCCAGCTGGTGCTGGGCAGGCCCCAGGGGGTGGGCTGTGCTGGCCTAGCCTCGCTTGGTGGCTCGGTCTCCTGTAGTACCTCTCTGTGCGTCCGCTCCGCGGAGCAGCGTGGCCCCGGCCCCCGCCGCCTGGGCTTGTCTGTTTCCTGTGCGTTCTCCTCCCGGTGGGCAGCGCTGGGGCTCCCTGCCCCAGAGTCCACCAGGGCCAGAAAGGGGGTGTCCTGTTTTCTGCCTGCCCCCCTGCTGGCCTGATTGGCTGAGTGTGGTCCAAGCCCTGAGCGGGCTCCCCGAGAGCTTCACGTGGCTCGGGATTAGACCACACGTGCCCTCCTTTCCAAGCCCCACCCCCGCGCAAGCCCCCACGTGTCTGGCCAGTAGGTTTGAACACGAGCTGCTTCCTGGGCCACTTCCCTTCCCTGGTCTGCCCGGCCCCGGCCCTGACACGGTTGTGGGCTGTACCTTAGAAGGCAGCCACCGGGTTGTGAACATCCCCACAGAGCCACCAAGCAGAGTTCTGCAGGTGGCCATGGCTCCTGCCCAGGCATCCAGCATCCTCAGTGGATAAAGAGGCAGCCGGATGCCCCCTTGCCCTCCAGGGGAAGTGCCGTCACCATGCTGGGCCATTTGGAAATGCAGCTGGGCTCTCCGGGGACCGTGAGGGGACAGATGGGGTGTGGCCTCATAGCAGGGCAAAGCCCAACCAGCTCTGGTCCTCCCACTGGTGTTGAGGACAGTGACGTGTGTGAGAGACTTGCTGTCCCCTTAGCAGAGGATATGGGAGACCCGGGGGGATCCCAAGTGCCAGGGAGCTGCTCGTGGCACCGGGAGGACACCAGGGGAGACACACCTGGAGGCTAACGGAATGTCACCTGGTGAAACGTCAGGTTCTCTACGGTGCCCCCCGCCCCTCCCCGCCAGGCACCAAAACAAACTCCAGTGGATCTAAGACCTGAATGTGAGAACTGAGACGACAAAACCCTCAGAAGAAAACAGGCGAAAGTGTAAACCGACAGCTTTTCTAAGGCAGCGCTGCCTAGTAAAGATGCAAAGCAAGCCCCATGTGTGCTTTAAAGTTTTCTAGAAGGTGAAAAGAAGCGGGGGAAATTAATTTGAGTAATGTATTTTATTGAACCCAGTATACCCAAAATGTTATCATTTCAACGTGTAATCATTATAAAAGTTGTTAATGAGTTATTTTCCACTCTTTTTATTTTTTTATTTTATTTTTTTTTTTTTCCACTCTTTTTAAAAAATTTTTTTTTGTGGTGCTGTCTTTGACATCCTATGTGCATTTCACACCTAACGCTGGTCCTGGGTGAACTGAGTGCTGTGTTGGGGCCGGGAATGCTATAAAGGGGGTGCCTGGTGCTCAGTGGAGGCTGGGCCCCGCCATCCCCCCATCCCATTCCCGCCTGCCTGCCCAGCCCATCAGAAGTTATGGATCTGTTAGCCTCTAGCTGGGGAGACGAGACAGACACAACATGAAGCAGCTAGGGCCATGTGAAGGGCGAGTGCACCAGCCTGGCCTGCAGGATGTCAACTGGAGGGCCAGCCCCAATGGGCAGGGTGGTGTGGCCGTGGCCTCAGTCCTTCCTGTGGAGCCTTGTACGCAGCCTCTCATCTTTAACGGGAGCTTGAAACCTTGGCCTGGCTGTGAAGGCTGATGGGTCCTGTGGCTGAGCTCAGGGCAGTGCATTTGTGGCATGGATGCTGGCCGTTCTGGGGGGCTCTGAATTTGGGACCTGAGATGTTTCTGTGAAGGGACTTGCAGGAACTTGGGATGCTTCTTTGGCCACAGGAAAGCTGAGACCCGTGTACAAGCATAGTTTGGAAATAACATCCCACAGCTGCAGACGGTCTTAAATGGCCTGAGGTCTCAAGGTACAATGGCCAGTGGGGTCCGCAGTTGGAGGCTGGTACCTACGTGCCTGGCCTGCCTGGGCTCAGAGCCCGCCTCTGCTGGGTGTGTGTCCTTATCTCCAAAATGGGGATAACAGTGGAGATCTCTGCTTCAAGGGTGGGTGAGATTAACTGAGTTAATCCGTGAAAATCCCTGAGTGAAGTAGTTCCCACCCTGGGAGTAATTCTGTCCCCAGGGGACACTGGGCAGTGTCTGGGGACATCTGTGGTTGTCACAACCTGGGGGGGGGCTCCTGGCATCGGGGGGGGGGGGCCTGGGGCAGTTGCTCAGCACCCCACAGCGCCCAGGACAGCCCTGCATGGAGAGTGACCTGGCTCTGATGTCCCAGTGTCTCCCTGGCCCAGGGAGAGCGTTCAGAGACTACAGGGGCAATTTTTCTCTGGGCTTCTGTCTTTCCTTGAATGTGAATCAAGATGTGGCAAGAGGAGTTTCTGAAATCACTCTGCATTCCAGAAGAGTCCGCGGTTTTTACGCTGCTGTTCCATATTTGTCCAGGGAAGAAAGTTGGGGAACAAGCAAGGTTATTAGAAGGCACCTTGAAAATAAGCTGGTTTCTTCTTCTCCTGGAGCTTCTTTATTTTAAAGGGGTGGGTCAGAGGGTTTGGCTGGGGTTTTGTGGACCACGCTGCCAGGGTGGTGGTCCTGGGGGTGGCTGGACCGGAGCAGCCAGTCCAGAGCTCAGAGCCCCGTGGCCTGTTCTGCATGCCTCGTTTGGGGTCCTTGGTGACTTCGGGTCTGCTGTGGGCCACCTGTTGGAAGACCGTGGTCCTGGGGTGAGCGGTGCCCCAGGCCCTCGCCAGGGCCCTGGCGGGACAGTGGAGTTTGCCAATCAGCTCTGGGTGGGGAGGAGGGCTGAGTTAGGTGTCCTCCGTGCGGCCGCCGAGACAGGGGGACCCGGAGCTGCTGCCTTGGGTTCCAGCACCTGTGCTCCCGAGGCCCTGTGTTTGTTAATTTGGCCTTTAGCCAAAAGAAGGCCTGAAAACTTTGGATCGACCAAGCTGCAGTGGCTGTTTTCCTAACAAGCCTCCTAGAGGGATATTCACTGGAAAAATAATTTATCCTCCCGGTGTAAAAACCAGCAGTTACCCAGAGGCAAGACCAAGACAGTGAAGGCTGCTTGTGGTCCCTGCTGAGCCCCTGACGTGTGTCCAAGTGGTGTGCAATTCGTGAGGGTCTCTGTGTGCTCCTGGGGTCCAGCGGTCGGCTCGGGGGTGATAGGACCCCGAGAGGCTGATGCAGTAGTCGGGGACGCAAGGACCCTAGTGTGGGACCTGCGTTGTGGCCCTGTGACCGACAGGCAGGGGTCCTGTCACACAGGCTGGGAGCCTGGGAGGGCTGGGATCCCAGCGTGGTTGGGATCGGTCAAGGGCGAGGGAGTGGGCGTTGCTAAGTGACCCACCCCGCGCCGCACAGGGGAGAGAGCCTGAACCCACTCTCCCCTTCGTCTGCCTGCAGCGTCGGCTGAGAACGTTTGTTCCCCAGACCCGTGGTTTCGTCTGAGCCCCGCCGGGCTCGGGGCTCAGCCTGTGAACTTGGGTTGGGACTGTGGAGATGGGCCTGGCTAGAACGGGTGTCTCGGGCACCTGCCAGAACCCTCGGCTGTCTGCCTCCATGGATCTGCATTCGGGATGTCCCCGCTGGGTGTGGAGCGGCTCCACAGCCCTCCCCTGGGGTAGGGAGCGCCTCGCCTGGGTCCCCTAAGTGCCGGCGTCGCACCCTCAGGTGCTCACCCCCTTGCAGCTATCGGCGGAGGCTGGCACGGGAGGCATTGATGGCAAATAAAGGCTTCCCTGGAAAGCGGGGCTGCGCTGGGGTGCTGCCTTACAGGGACCCCCCGCCCCAGCCGTCTGGGCGCTCAGGAAGGCCAGGGGACTTTGGGAGTGACCAGCCTCTCCAGAGCCTCCAGGGCCCTCCTGGGCCTCTGCCCCAGGCAGCACTTGGTTTGGAGTCTAGAGCCAGAGCTCAGAATGGGACCCGAGCTCCCGAACCCTGTCACTGCCACCGACTTGGGGCCTCGGTGTCCTCTCCCGCTCTCCTTGTTAGGTGCCAGCGAGCTGTAAACGGGGCACGTATGTTAATAAGTGCTCGGCTCGCACTCCAGCTGCCAGTGAGAAGCTTCGGCTTACAGTGGACTGCGGCAGAGAAGACAGCAGGCTCGCCGCAGCCCCCAAAGCCTGGGCTCTGTGCTGTCAGCCAGCTCCGTGTTTATCCTGCAGGCCAGGAGCCCAGGAGCCAGCAAGGAGCCATGGCACCTGTGTGATGGGGACCAGAGAGGAGTGTGATCGCAGAACTGGGGGAGCAGTGCTTCCTTCATAGGCGAACAGGGAAGGCCCCTCCCAGGGGACATTTGGGCAGAGGTCTGAATTACTCGAAGGGACAAGAAGCTCCACATGGAAGCACAAGGAGCACGTGCAAAGGTCCTGAGGCGGAAATGCCGGAGAGGATTGCTGTGAGCGGAAGAGAGTGAGTACGTGTGAAGCGATGGGCTCAGCTCCCTTGAGTGCCCGTGTTGTGGTTCGGGTGACTGGCCCAGTGTAGAAGGTCCGGGGGGAGCACTGGTCCTTGGACCGTATTAGCTCGTTCTGTTGGTTGTGTCAACTGGTCTTCTCTTTCTTTATTGTTCTGCCTTTTTAAGCTTCCCGTTTGGAAAGAGTCAAGACCTTGGTATTGGAGCAGATCATTTCCACCCGGAAACAAGGACTTTGAAATGAAGAAACCTCTTGTAGAACCCAGGGTGCCACCCCTCCCCCGCCGCCACCCCATCTCAAAGGCTTTTTGTAATACTTCCATTCTTCAAGGTGGTGTTTGGACAGTCCCGCGTCTTGTTATGATCTGTGTTGTGAAAACACTCAGGCGGCCCTGGTCTCCTCTCTGGCCATGGTTTTGGGGAGGGTATCAGACAAGATGGCATGCAGTCCTGACGATGGAACATTCTGAATCATATTTGTAAATCTGGATGGGGAAGGCACTTGTTAGTGGCCATCCTTGTGCTGGTTCCCTTTGTTTATTTTTTGAACTTTTCATTACGGGGAATTTGAACACACGCAAAGGTAGACAAAATAGGGTAAAGAACCCCACATACTCATCACCCAGCCCCAAACCATCAGCCCATATGGCAGAATGCCCTCCTGTCCATGATGAAATATCCCGCATATTGTTTTTTATATATTTTGGTTTTAGTTTTTTTATTTTTAAAGTTATTTAGGCCTCACGGCTTGTGGGAGGATTGAACCTGGGCCCCCTGCAGTGGAAGCACTGAGTTTTTTTGTTTTTTAAGATTTATTATTATTTATTTTTGGCTGCATCAAGTCTTAGTTGTGGCACGTGGGCCTCTTTGTTGCGGTGTGCGGGCTTCTCTCTAGTTGCGGTGTGTGGGTTTTTTTCTCTTCTCTAGTTGTGGCGCGCGAGTTCCAGAGCATGTGGGCTCTGTAGTTAGCATCACGCGGGCTCTAGTTTAGGTGCATGAGATCGGCGCACAGGCTTAGATGCCCCACAGCATGTGGGATCTTAGTTCCCTGACCAGGGATCAAACCTGTGTCCCCTGCATTATAAGGCAGATTCTTTACCACTGGACCGCCAGGTAAGTCCTGGAAGCACTGAGTCTTAACCACTGGACTGCCAGGGAATTCCCCAAACATTTTGTTTTTAAAGAATTGCAGACTCCCAAGAAGTTGCAAAAATAGTATGGAGAAGTCCCATGCGCTCTTCCCCCAGTGGTGACATTTTACACGACCACAGTCCACTGTCAAAACTAGGAAGTTGGTGTTGGCACAGTACACTACAGGCCTCACTCAGATTTCACTAGTTTTAGTATGCACTCATTTTTTGGTATTTCTGTGTGATCTCTTATCAGCCGTGTAGATTTGTGTAACCACCATCACAATAAAAATACAGAACTGTCAAAAAAAAAAAAAAGATACAGACCTGTCTTGTCAACACAGACCAATTCCCTCGTGATCCCCCTTTAAAGTCACCCCCACCTCCCACCCTCAGCCCCCGACAACCACTGGTCTGTTTTCCAGCTCTATAACCCTGTCATTTTGACAGTGTTAGGGAATCATATGTAACCTTATGGGATTGGCTTTTTCACATAAGATCCATCTGAACTGTTGTGTGTATCAACAGTTTATTCCTTTTTATTGCTCAGTAGTAACTCTAATTATCCAATATTATTTTATCATCCTTTTTATTTCTATAAGGTGGGTAGTAGTAGTAATGTCCCATTTGACATTCCTGATTTTAGCACTTTGAGTCTTCTCTCTTGTTTTTCTTGATCATTCTACCTAAAGGTTTGTCCATTTTGGTGATCTTTTCAAAGAACCAGCTTTTGGTTTAATTTTTTTCTATTTTTGATTTCTATTTTGTTAATTTCTGCTCTGATCTTTATTATTTCCTTCCTTCTGCTTGCTTTAGGTTCAGTTTGCTCTTCTCTTTCCAGTGCCATAAGGTAGAAGTTGAGATTATTGATTTGAGAGCTTTTATCTGTTTTTCATATAGGCAGCTATAAATTTACCTCTCAGTTCTGCTTTAGCTGCACTGTATAAGTTCTGGTTTGTTGTGTCTTCATTCTCATTCACCTCAAAGTATTTTCTAATTTCACTTTTGATTTCTTCTGTGACCCATTGGTTATTTAGGAGTGTGTTGTTTAATTTTCACATATTTGTGACTCCCCACATTTCCTTCTGTTATTGACCTCTAATTTCCATTGAGGTCAGAGAACCTACTGTGTATGATTTGAATTCTTGTTAATTTGATGAGGCTTGTTTTGTAGCCTGGTATTTGGTGTATCCTGGAAAATGTTCCATATGTCCTGAGAAGAAACGGTATTTTGCTGCTCTTGGGTGGGGATTTCTATAGATGTCTGTTGGTTTGTAGTGTTGTTCAAGTCTTCAGTTTCTTTGTTGATCTTCCTTGTTTTATTCATTATTGAAAGTGAGATATTGCTGTCTCCAACTATTATTATTGAATTGTCTATTTTCCCCTTCATTTCTGTCAGTTTTTGCTTCATTTATTTTGGGGCTCTGTTATTAGGTTCGTATATGTTTATAATTGTTATATCTTCCTGATGGAGTGGCCCTTTTATCTTTATAAAATGGCCATCTTTATCTCTAATGACACTTTTAATTTGAAGTCTATTTTGTGTGATATTAGTATAACCACTCCCGCTTTCTTATGGTTGCTATTTGCATGTTAGACCCCTTTCTGTCCTTTTATTTTCAGCCTATTTATGTTTTTGAATCTAAAGAGTATAGACAACATATAGTAAGATCTTTTTCTTCTTCCAATCTGAGAATCTCTGTCTTTTGATTGGATTGGTTAGTCACATTTAAGTCATTATTAATAGAGTTGGATTTACGTCTTCCATTTTCCTTTCTGTCCAACGTCTTTTATTTCTCTCTTTCTCCTTTACTGCCTTCTTTTGCATTAAGTGAATATTTTCTAGTGTAACGTTTTAATTCCTTTAATGATTTTTTTCATTATATTTTTGGAAGTATATTATTCTTAGTGGTTGTTCTAGGTCTTATCATATACATCTTAACTTACCAGAATCTACTTCTGATTCCCAGTATTATTTGAAGCAAGTTTATACTGATTCCATTTGAACAGAATTAATAAGGATTAAACTCATTTGATCAATGAAATGGCTTGGGTGACTTGGGTTTTTCAAGGATGCTGATGTGTCTGTTGGCCTCAGTGGCACCCTTCTTTTGTTTATTCCTTTTCACATTTGGTGAAATGAACGTCTCAAAGGATCTGTAATGATCAAAAATATTTGTGAAGCTCTACCTTCTCAGGATCAGGCTTGGGAAGGCCCTGACTCCTGTGTGATCACTTTCCTTGTAGTTTTGGCCTTCTTTTCTTCCCCTTTGCCCCATCTAAGCTGACTGGTTTGTAGCCCTGATCCTGCCTCAGGATTCCAAATCTGCATCAGTGTGTCATGCCCACTTGGAGGCAGGTCTTTGGGGTTAAGGAGTACCCGGTGCAGGGAGGCCCAGGTCAGCCTCGAGATAAGTCTACAAAGGCCAGCAAGATGGTTGTTAGCTGTCACTCTTTTTGTGAGAGCCCAGGTGGGCGGCCTGAGGGGTGGTGGTCAGGATGGCACCGGGCAGAGAACCAGGAGCAGACCGAGTGGGTGCCTCTGGTCACCAACAGCGTGGGCAGCCCCAGTGTTCTGGATGCATTTAGTTGAAGCTTCAAAACAGCATCAAAGTTTTGATCAAACGTTGAGGAGCTCTCGTGCTATTTTTTTTTCTGGCTTGGTATTTTTTTTTAATAGCAACTTTATTAAGTATAATTCACCTGCCATACAATTCACCCTTTTAAAGTGTACAATTCAGTGGTTGTTAGTATATTTACAGGGATGTGCAGCCATCACCACCATTGAAGTCTAGAACATTTTCATCACTCCAGAAGGAAACCCCATACCTATTAAATAATCACTCTCCATTCCCCAGCCCAGACAACCAAATGCTGTAGTGTCTCTGTGGATTTGCCTGTTCAGGGTGCTTTATATAAAGGGAATCACACATTGTGTGGCCTTCAGTGTCTGGCTTCTCTCCCTGACCATCATGTTCTCAGAGGATCTGTGTTGTAGTGAGGGTCAGTGCTTCACTCCTTCCATGGCTGCGTAATATTCCACTGTATGAATGGACCACATTTTGTTTATCTGTTCATCCATCGATGGACATTAGGGCTGTTTCCACTTTTTTTGTCTATTGTGAATAATGCCTATGATGCATAATATGGACATTCATGTACAAGATTCTATGTGGACACGTTTCATTTCTCTTGGGTAGACACCTAGGAGTGGAATTGCTGGGCCAGATGGAAGGTCCGTGTTTGAGGCTTTAGGAAACTGCCAGATTGTCTTTCACGGTGGCTGCACTGTGATACAGTCCCACCAGCAGTGTACGAGGGTTCCAGTGTGGCCTGGTATTTTTAAATTTGAATTAGGTTGGGGACCATAATCATTTTGGTGATGGTTTAATCCCAGGACGCGCTGCCTCTTTGCCCTGAGATCAGCACCCATCCACCCGGATGGACCAGCCGGGGAGCTGCTGGGCATGGGACCTCTGGGAATGGAGATGAAGGGGTGGGACCTCTGGGTCCTGGCACGGCTCTCCAGGCGGCTCTGCGTCCCCTTTGTTCTTATAAAAGTGGTACATAAGTGTTGTCAGCAGAGACAGAAGCCTGTGTGAATTACAGATTTCCCCAGATCCTGCCACCCGGATAGAACCGTTCTTGACATCGTGGTGAAGGCTCCCTGGTCGTTGCCGTGTGTCAGGTGGAGGTCTTTCTAGTTTGTTGACTCCACAGTCCCCAGCGGACACCCTTCTATTTTGAAGGGTGTTTTTCAGTTATCCCCAGAAAGGTGGTCTGCTTGGATGCTCCTACGACAGCTGGGGGCTCTCATCATCCTGGCGACAGCCCCCGCTTTTGTGCCTCCTTCTAATCTGTCACCTCCTAGTCACTGCTTTTTTTTGAAATGCCAGTTCATAGCCCTCGCCCATGTGTTACACTGGGGTGTTTTTTTCTTGACTTATAACAGGGTTTCTCACCCTCAGCACTGTTGATATCTCTGAGCTGGATCATTCTGCGGGGGCTGCCCCGGGCACGGGGCGGTGTTGAGCAGCATCCCTGACCCCCACCCCCTCAATGCCAGGAGCCCCTTCCCTCCCCCAGTCCTGACAAGCACAGATGTCCCCAGATGTCCCCAGGTGTCCGCTGGGGGACAGACTCGCCTCTGGTTGAGAACTGGTGTTTTATTATGACCCTTTCTATATTAGGGCTGTTAGCATCCTCAGCATTATACGTTTTTTCTCCGTTTCTCAATTTATCTCCTGGCTTTATTTTTGATGTGTTGTTACATAGGATATTTTAAAGCTTATTGCCAAATTTGTCATTTCCTTTAAAGCGCCTGGTCTTGTGACCTGCCCAGAGAGGTCTTCCCTTCCCTGAGGTTACCAAAACACTGGCCCACTTTATTTTCTCCTGCATTTTTATGGGTTTTAGAAGGACCCACAGTCTGGAGGCCCCAGGTGGGGACAGAGCTGTGTGTTTTCCACGCTGCTCTCCTGTAGTCTGCACAGGCTGGTGAGGCTCGTGGTTGGGACACGGATCTCGAGCTGGGCTCCCCTGTTGCTGGCTGTGTGATCACTGCCCCGTGCCTCAGCTTGCTCATCTGTGAAATGGGCTGTGAGAGCAGTACCTGCTTCCTAGGGTTTTGGGGCTGATCAGACGTGCCAGTTGCTTAGAGCCGGGCCCACACATGGTGAGCTGTGCCCCCGTCATCGGCCTTTTTATCTGTCCTGGTCATCCCTGACCCTCGCACTAGCTCCAGGGGAAGCTCCAGACAAGCTCTAGAAGAGCAGCGCTGTTTGGGGAGGTCAGGGAACCTGTCCAGGGTCCCCAGGGCCGTGGGTGAGGGACAGGGTCCTCTCCGGGCTCAGAACGTGAGCACACCTGCGTTGTCCGGCCCCACAAAATTACGAGGTACCTTTGCAGAGAAATAGGAAGATTATTTTGTCAATGATTATGGTTTTAAGTGGTTAGTCATGGAACATCAAAGACCTGTACACACGAGTAAAGAATGGGCTGGTGTCTTGAGCGTCTGCAGGGGTGGCCTTCTGGCCGTGTGGGAGCTTGCTGGGGTGCCACACCCCCTCCCAGGGTGCCGGTGTCCGCCCTGCTCTCTGTGTGGCGCCAGCCCCTTGCCTGGGCTGGGGACAGGTGGTGACCTTTGCCCAGGCTGCGTCCCTGACCCCCCGAGCCTAGTAAAGACGTAGGTGGGCTGGCAGGCCCTGTTCTTGTCCACGATGTTCCAAAAGCAGGTGCTGGCAGCCTCCTTGGCTCCCTGGCCTTTCACCCGCGTGCTTCCTTTTTTTTTTTTTTTTTTTTGTCTTTTCAATCCAAGTGCTTCCTTTCTCTTTTTTGTCCTTTTTGAATAAAAACTTTCAGAGACGTAATTTCAGATTTCCAGAAAAGTTGCAAGAATGGCACGAAGAATTCCCAGACACCTCTTTCCTGGCCTCTAGGAGTTAACCTTTCACTACAGCTGCTCTTGTTCCTTTTCTGTCTCTCGTCCTCTCTGTCTGAGCATTTCTTCCTGAACTGTTCCACATACGTGCCTCTTTACCTCTAAATACCTCAGTGGGCATCTCTTCTGAACAAGGGATTCTCTTATCAAATTATCAAAACCAGGAAGTTAATTCTCAAAATTCTCAGAGTCCAGGCTCACACACCGTGTGAATACGTCTCGTCGCTTTTGTTTCTGTTCATCTGGATCAGTTCCTGAGTCTGTCCTTCTGGCTCGTGGCTTGGACATTGGGAGAGTACAGGCCCGTTATCCTGTGGGGCGTCGCTCTGTGTGGGTTTGTCTGGGGGTCCTCTCACGTCTGGCAGGAACATCCCAGAAGCAGTCTGGTGTCCTTCTCGGAGCATTGTCTCTGGAGCCCACATCTGGTGGCATCAACCTGGCCCACTTGGGTAAGGGGGTGTCTTCCAGATTTCTCCACCCTGAAGTTACAATTTTACCATTTGTAATTGGTAAGTTTCTTGCGGGAGGTCCTTGGGGACCTTGTAAACACCCCGTTGTTCCCCCAACATTCACTGTTTGTTTGGGCAGCCATTGTTGATTCTTGCCAAGTAGGGATTGTCTAATTCCACCGTTCCTTCTGCATTTATTAGTTGGCTTTCTACTGTGAAGAACAGCTGTCTCTTCTTCCCCATCTGTTTATTTATATCAGCGGGAACGCATGGGTCCTTAACTGATTCAGTAGATTGTAATCCATTGCTGTCATTGTTTTTGGATGCTCTAGTGGTCCCAGATTTATCCAGAGGTAGAGCTCCCTCCCGCTGGCTCCTCGTGTCCTTCAGGCACGTGCCCACCAGTCTCTGGGTACTTCCCTACTTTCGGGCACAGTGAGGGGGTCCAGGCCCATGCTGTGCACTCCCACCTCAGCTCCAGGCTTGACTGCTTCTCTAAGGAGCCCTGGTTCTTCTTGTGGACAGTGCATTTAGAAACCAAGATCTGGGTGTTCAGTTGCTCATTGCCAAGGGGGTGTCTTTGCCTCTGGGCCCTTTTGCCCGGGAAATAGGTGTGTAAATAAATACACATGTGCATACATTAGTGTGTCTGTGTGTACATGTATCGCATAGACACCCACATCCATTTCTGCTTCTACCTATACACACTAGTGCCCACGAGTTCACACCGACACCTCCACTTCCAGCCCTTTGTTCGTGCAGGCTGCTTGCAGGCCTCCCCTTCCCTCTTCTGTAACTCTGACTCTGTCAGTGAGAGCCCTGCGTCACCCACAGTAAAAGAAGCCCCTGGAGTAAGTCAATATTTGCTTTATCTTTATCTCAAAGGCACAGAGTTCCAAAACCATGCTTAAAAGTAACATGGCTTAGTTCTTTCTTTTCCTCTTTATTGTGGTTGTATTATGTACTTGAAATACCGTTTGGTTTGCTTCTGTTTGTATTTCATTGTAGGATTCTTCCTCCCACCCCCCCACAGTTCTTATTGATTTCATTCATTCCCTCATTCATTTAGTATGTGGGACATTAGCATGGTTCAAGGGTCAGAAAAGTGCCTGGAGAGATGCATCATCACCCTTCCTCGCCCTCCCTCCTGCAGGAAATGATCTCATTAGTTTATGTCTCAGAAATGCAGAATTGTGTGTGTGTGTGTGTGTGTGTATATATATATATATATTTTTTTTTTTTGGCCACGCCTTGCAGCTTGTGGATCTTAGTTCCCCAACCAGGGATTGAAACCATGTCCCCGGCAGTGAAAGCACGGAGTTCTAACCACTGGACTGCCAGGGAAGTCCCAAGTATATTTTCTTGTACATGGAAGGTGGCACAGTGGGGATCACTCTTGAACTTTTCTCTTTTCACTGCGCAGCGTGTCCTGGAAACAGCTTCATCTGGCCATGGAGGTGTGCCCGCCCTCCTGCACAGCTGCGTGGTGTCCACTGGGGGCTGCAGCACAGTTAACCCAGCCTCTCCCCTGTACGTGCGTTGGGCTTGTTTCCAGTATCTTGCTGGTACAAACGGTGCAGCAGTGAATGCCCTGGTGTAGAGGTATCTTCATATTCTTGGAAGAGTATCTTCAGGGTCGATTTCTAGAAGTGGGATTGCTGGCTCAAAAGATAAGTGCCAAGATGTGTGTTAGCTTCTGGCACGTTCCCTCCTGGGGTGGCGGATGGGTTTACTCTCACTAGCACCGAGAGGGTCTGGTCCCACAGGCTCACTAGCAGGGTGTGCTGTTCTAGTGGAAACGTACTTGCCGATCTGAGCCGTGAGAGATGGGGTCTCAGTGTAGTTACTTTCATTTATTTATTTATTTTAAATTTATTTTTGGCTGCATTGGGTCTTCATTGCTGTGCGCAGGCTGTCTCTAGTTGTGGCGAGCGGGGGCTACTCTTTGTTGCGGTGCACGGGCTTCTCATTTTGGTGGCCTCTCTTGTTGCGGAGCATGGGCTCTAGGTGCGCGGGCTTCAGTAGTTGTGGCACACAGGCTCAGTAGTTGTGGCTCGCGGGCTCTAGAGCACAGGCTCAGTCGTTGTGGCACACGGGCTTAGTTGTTCGCGGCATGTGGGATCTTCCTGGACCAGGGCTCGAACCCGTGTCCCCTGCATTGACAGGCGGATTCTTAACCACTGCGCCACCAGGGTGGTCCCGGGGTCTCAGTGTAGTTTCAGTGAGCATTTCTGAAATTAGGAGTGAGGTCGAGCATCATTTCATGTGTTAAAAGCCAGTTTGATATCTTTTCTGTGAATAGCCTGTTTATGCTTTTCACCCACTTTTCAGTTGGATTTTTGACGTTTCCTCATTGATTCAATTCCACCCTTACCCAGTGCTTTGAGATGCCACCCTTGTCTCCCCCCACTCCCTGATCTGTGATGCCCCCAGCCCCTGGAGGAGGTCAGGCTCTAGAAAGACACGTGCACACGCTTTCCTTTCCAGCGTGCTAGGTGTGCCTCGCAGGACATGGTTGATCCAAAGTGTGCCCCGCAGGACATGGTTGATCCGAAGTGTGCCCCGCAGGTCATGGTTGATCGCTTCCAGGCATCTCAGGTTCTCAAGATCCAGCTGGAACCTTCCCATCCCGGTGCTCCCGACCCTGCAGAGGCAGGTCCTGCAGAGGAGTTGGGGTGGACAGGTGGGCTGTGTGCCCAGAGCATAAAGGCCTAAAGAACAGCCGGTGGAAGAAGGCGGGTATTTTTTTAAAAAGAGACATTGCCAGACTGCCCTTGGGAGCAGTCCTGGGTGGCCACTGGGGGCATGTCACCAGATCTGCCTTCCTTGGCCGAGTGAAGCTCTTAAATGACAAAGCCCATGACAGCTGCCATATACGAGGGTTTACTGTGTGCCAGGGTCTCCTTCCGGTGCTTTTGTCTGTGGCCTTGTTTAACCTCCTGCAACCCCACAGTAGGGCCGGTGACCCCCACTTGACAGATGAAGAAACCGAGGTGCAGAGGTTAGGAACTTGCCCCAGGTCACACGGCCGGCTGGCCGGCTGGGAACCCTCGGGGGCATCTGTGCTGGTCTCTGCAGCCCCGCCATGGTCTCCAGAGAATGGAGTAGGATGTACCATGGGAAGTGTGATCACAGAACTGTGTGTGAGGCTCTGCCACTGGGGAGCGGGCTTGGGAGGCCCCCTCTCTGGGGTTTAGCCTCTTTTTGTCCCTCACTTCATTGCTGTAACGTCGAGCGTCTTCTCAGGTGCTTGCTGGCTGTTTGTATATCTCCTGCAGGGAGGTGTCCATTCAGTTCCTTTACCCACTTGTGAATTAGGTTGTCTTTGTTGTTGTTGACCCATAAGAGTTCTTTATCTATTCCGGATACAAGTCCCTTTTGAGATCTAAGGTTTGCAGATATCTTCACCTATCCTGTGGGTTGTCTTTACTTTCTTTTTTTTTTTTTTTTTTTTACTTTCTTGATTATGTCCTTCGAAGCACAAAGTCAGTTTGTTTATTTTTGCTTTTGTCACTTGTTCTTTTGGTGTTGTATCTAGAAACCGTTTTCTAATCCCAGGTCACAAAGATTAATTCGTGTGTTTTCTTCTAGGAATTTTTAGAGGTTTAGCTCTAACGTTTAGGTATGTGAGTTAATTTCTCTCTGGTGTGAGGTAGGGGTCCAGCTTCTTTCTTTTGCACGTGGACATCCAGTTGTGCCAGCACCATTGTGGTAAAGACTGCTCTTTACCCCTCGGACAGTCTTGGCAACCTCACTGAAAACCAACTAACTTTAAATGTGCAGGTTTATTTCTGGACTGCCCTCTCTCATCCATTGGGCTCTCTGTACATCCTGAGGCCAGGACCACACTGGCTTGATCACTTGTAGCTTTGTCACCCCGAGTTATTTTATATCTAGTCTCTGGGGCGGACGTTAAAGAAAAATGATATGGTTCTTACATTTCCAGGAGATGAGATCAGAGCCTTCCTGAGATTGGGATCCAGACAACCCAGGGTGCCCGCCACCTCCCTAGCTGAGCCATTGCCACTTCCGCAGTTGGATTTTGTTGTCCGTGAGGATACAGAGGATTTGGTGAGATATTTGTAAACGAGAGGCTCTTTTCCCAGTCTGTAAAGACTGATGAAAATGTCAGCTCTTCAGGTCTCTCAAACAGGAAGCATCTGAAACTTGCGTTCAGCAGGTTGGGTCTTTAATCAGTCCTGAAACTGGATTGCAGGCTGGCGTCAACTTGCTTTCTCTTTTCTTATCGGTTTGGATCTTTTTACAGCCAGACTCTCCTCTTCCAGCTAAAACCTGCTGTGCAGTGAACTTCAGAGGACGGAGATAGAGGTTGTTGTGGTTTTTTTGTTTGTTTTGTTTTAGTTTTTTTTGCCTTTTTTTTTTTTTTTTTTTTTTTGCAGTATGTGGGCCTCTCACTGCTGTGGCCTCTCCCATTGCGGAGCACAGGCTCCGGATGCACAGGCTCAGCGGCCATGGCTCACGGGCCCAGCCCCTCTGCGGCATGTGGGATCTTCCCAGACCGGGGCACGAACCCGTGTCCCCTGCATCGGCAGGCAGACTCTCAACCACCGCGCCACCAGGGAAGCCCTGCTTTTGATATTTTATTTTGAAATAATTTAAGAGGCATTGAAATGTTGCCGAGACAGTACAAAGAGTTCTCATGTACCTTTCAGCCACGTTGCCCTGATACTAACCCCTAACGTAACTGCGGAAGGATGACCTGAAGTAATAACAACAGATTTTATTAGGATCCCACTGGTTGTCCCTCTCAGCCCCTTTTCTGCCCAGGACCCAACCCGGGACCACACGGTGCAGGCGTCAGGCTCCTTAGGCTCTTCCGGACTGGGGCCGTGTCTCAGTCTTTCCTTGTGTGTCGTGACCTTGACACTTCCAGAGAGCACTGGTGGGGGATTTTGTAGTGTCCCTCTCCTTGGCTTTGTTTCTCATGGTGACACGAAGGTTATGCATTTGAGGGAGGCTGCCCCAGGGCGATGTGCTGATGTGTCTCTTTGCCTGTGGGGTCAGCCTTCACCCCTCGGTTAAGGTGGCACCTGCTTGGAGTCTGTGCCGGAAGGTTGCAGGTTCTTCCTCTGGGACCTCGTGAAAGCACACCTGCTTCTCATAAACATTTGCCTGTCAGTTTCAGCGTCTGCGGTGGATCTTTCCTGCAGCAGGGATTACCGTACAGATCTCACGGCGCATTTATGTTGCCTTCACTCCGTCTGCACTATGATCTAGAATTTTTTGTGGAAGAGAGCTATCCCTTCTCCCCCACTTCCGTTACATTTTGACTCTCACACCAGTAAGGGCCGGCGTGTGTTTATGGCACTCTGTGGGTTTATAGTCGGGCCTGTCACTTCCACTTGTTGGCCTCGCTGTCCTCGCTTTGGTCGTGCGGTGCCCCTTCACCGCGCTCACGTCCTCCTGGGAGTCCCCGTCTTCTATGAGTATTTCCACCCTCCCTGCTCCCACGAGGGGCTCCAGCTCACCTTGGGAGCAGCGGGGAGCAGGCCGAGTTGGGCGCTGAGCCCTCCTGGATCAGATAACACACACAGGCGAGGAGGGCTCCCTGCCTTTGTGGGCGGAAGCTGCCCGTCAGCTCTCTGCCTCTCGGACCCCGGGCCCAGCTCCCGGGCCACCATGGGCGGTGTGGGTGGACCCATCCCGAGGGCTAGCCCTAGGTGGCCCAGAGCTGATAGGACCAGGGGCCCAGCTACTCCTGCCCGGGGTGGGGAGGCCAGGCCTGTGGGGTCCCACAGGTGCCAACAGCCGGTGGCAGTTCCTGGTGCCTCAGCGTGTGGAGACAGCTGGCTCTTCCCCCTGTTCCTGCTGCTTCTTCCCGGCCCACCTGCCTGCCTTTTGCAGAGGGTGGAGGAGCCATCAGCGTCTGTGGGGCGGGCACCAAGGAAGAGCGACATCATCCGATTATCAGACGGCGCCTTTTTAAAGGAGAAATGGTCAGAGTGTGCCTCTTTGGGGTGGTGCTGTCTGAGGCCTTGGGTCGCTGCTCAGTCTGTCCCCTCACTGCAGCTGGACGCCCCCTGCCCACCCCGACTTCTCGGCGCCTGGCTTACCCGGGAACCGCTACCAGGCCAGCGGCCCAGCCCTGCCAGCCTGGGCAGCAGGAGGCACCAGGGCCTTTCTGTTTTGTTTTCCTTTTAAAAATTACATAGACTTTATCGTTTAAACAGTTGTAGATTTATAGAGAAATTGAGAGCTCTAGGGAGAGTTCCCTACCCCCCTGACCCCGATACCCAGTCTCCCGTTATTCCGTTTTACATGAGGCGGATTCGTTTGTTGCAATCGGTGAACCTTATGGGTACGTTCTCGTTGACTAGGGTCCTGCTTCATTCAGTTTGCCTTCTTTGCCCCTGTTGTCCTCTTCTGTCCCAGGACCCCGTCTGGGACCCCCGTGACATTCAGGTGTCTCGTCTCCTTGGGCTCCCCTGGGCTGTGATGGTTCCTCAGACTTCCCTTGTTCTCGATGCCCTTGACGGGTTTGAGGAGGACTGTGGCCAGAGATTTTGTAGAATCTCCCTCAGTAGGAGCTTGTCTGCTGTTTTTCTCACGGTTACACTGGGGCGCTGGGTGCTGGGAGGAGGACCACCTGTGAAGGGCCGTCTCATCCTTCATCTCGGGGTGCCTGCCGTCAACGTGACTCATCACTGCTGGTGTTGACCTTGGTCCCCTGGCTGAGGTCGTGCTGCTCAGGTGTCTCCACTGGAAGGTCACACCTCCCCCCTTTCCATACTGTCCCTCTTGAAAGGAAGTCACTGTGCCCAGCCCACACTTAAGGGCCCCCTGATGCCTCAGCCCTGGCTGCCCTGTGCTGAGTGGGCTGTGGCCAGGCCCCTGGTGTCTCAGGGCCTCCAGGGTGGTGACAGGCTGGCTACGGGGAGCCCTCAGTCCTTGCGGGAGCAGGGGAGGCGGGTGAACCTAGCCCCGCGTGGACATAGGTCAGGGTGGACAGAGGCCTTAACTTGGTTGTGGCCTGAGGGCTGAGCCTTAACCTCAACCACAGAGCTTCCAGCCTCCTATTTTGGGGTCAATGCTGTCATCCCCCAGAGCACGAGGGCAGGAGGACCCCACAGCAATGGGCAGCAGCAGACTGGGGTCTGTCCAGCCGAGGACCACAGGCTCGGGTGGCCTTTGCCTTGCAGCCCACGTGCTGTGTGTGGGGTGGCCCATCGTCCATCTGGGGAGACAGTGTGCAAAGAGGTAGTGACAAGTGACCAGGGAGACACGTGACCCCATCAGATGTGAGTGAAAGTCAGGCCGGCTATTCTCAGCAGGGAGGCCTGCGGGCAGTGGGGGTGAGAAGGTCCCTCTCCTCTGTCATCGGGTGATGTACGTGGAAGCCGCCGGATCAGTCTCCCTTTGCTGCGGTAACAAACGACCACAGACTCAGTGACTTAAAACAATGCGCGTTTATCATCTCACCGTCCTGGCCGCCAGAAGTCCGACATGGGTCTCACTGGGCTAGAATCAAGGTGTGGGCAGGGCTGATTGATCCTCTGGAGGCGCCAGGGAAGAATCGGTTCTTCGCCATTTCCAGCTTCTAGAGGCGCCGCATCCTCGGCTGGGGGCCCCTCCTCCGTCTTCAGAGCACATCGCTCTGACCTCTGCCTCTGTCGTCAGTTCTTCTCTGACTCTCACCCTCTCGCCTCCCTCTTAAAAGGACTCTGGGGATGGCACTGGGCCCCCTGATAACGCAGGATCATCTTCCATCTCGAGATCCTTAACTTGGACTTCCCAGCGGTCCAGCGGATAAGACTCCGCACTTCCAATGCAGGGGGCCGGGTTCGATCCCTGGTCGGGAAGCTAAGATCCCACGTGCGGCGCGACCAAAAAAAAGAAGAAAAAAGATGTAAAAAAAAAAAGATCCTTAACTTCATCCCATCTGCAGTCTCTTGTCACCAAGGAGAGCATAGTCACAGCTTCCGGGGATTAGGATGGGGACATCCTTGGGGGCCATTGTTCCACCAGCCACAGCCATGTGGAGACATGCCAGATTAATTGAACCCCCAGACTTCTGCTCTTGTCGCTGTCAGGGGCTGGCGGGGCTGCGGAGCAGGGCAGGTGGCAGCGGCCGAGGAGCCCTTGGGACTACACGTGGCCCCGGGCGGCTTAGCTGGTCCAGAGGAAGAGGCGAATGCCCGAGGGCTGGTCATTCCACAGCTCGGTGTGGCCTTTCAGCCCAGGGGCTGGCACCTGTTAGAAGACAGTGAAATCAATGTAGTGGGTTGTGCCCAGTAATTTTAAAAACCTGATTAAAAAAAAAGGTAGAAAAGGTCAGCACACGTTGCCTGTTTTTGGGACTTGTGCTATTTAAAGCTCCTGGTGAGTTAGGGAAGGTGTGCAGGACCAAGTTCCACACCCCCAGGGCACCCTGGCTGAGCTGCCCTGCAGCCAGGTCGGCCTCCAGCAGCTAGTCCAGCTTTAGGCAGCATGTGCAAAGGCACAGGGGCAGGGAGGGTCCGGCAGACGCCGAGCCGTCAGCTCAGCTCAGGTGTCCAGGAGGTAGGGGCGGGGAGCCCAGTGAGTCGGGGCAGCTGGAGCCCAGATTGTCAGAGGCCCTGGGGCCACACCCCACGTTTAGAGTCTTGTCCTGTGTCCATTCAGCAAGTGACCCTGAGCCTGGCTGTGAATGCCGTGGTGGGGACCCTGCCCCCCCGTGGGGTCTCAGCTGCAGGGCGCCTGCCACGCTCTGCCTTGTGCTCTCTGCCCCCCGGGGGTGTAGATGGCGGTCACCACGCGGCAGTTCCTGTCCGACTGTCCTCCTTGGAGGGGCACCTTCCCGGCCTGCAGGGGGGTTCGGAAGAGGCAGAACTTCCTGTAAACCTCTCGGGAGTGCCTGTACCTTAAGGTCTCCAGAAGCATCATTGGTCTGATTTGATTGTGTTTGGAGGCTCTTGCTTCCTCAGCTACCGATGTTTAGGAGCTGAGAGCTTAAAATGGGCCGTCGCTGGAAGCCTTTAGTGGGGCGGGTGCTCATGGTTGTGGATTTTCATGTTCTTGGAAACATCAGAACAGAGGCAGGCATCCCTGGGCTGCACACTGCTGCTAGGAGTGTAATTTTAGTTAATTGTGCTTTTGTTTTGCACATTTTAGGAACCATCGCCATTGCTGGAACCTGACAGAAACCCTAACAGAAGCCGGTTATTGGACCATCTCCCTGCAGCCTCACTCCCCACTGTGTACCAGGAACCTTGCAGTAAGTACGTGTGCGGGCCCCCGGCCCCAGGGCTGCTGGTGGAGGAGGCGGCCCTGTTTGGTTCTGAGCTCCTGGGGTGTCCAGGGGCCAGATGCCCCTAGAGGAGCCTGGACCCCTCAGCGTCGCTGTGCTGGATGTGCCTTCTCTCTGCGTCTGCACTCTGGCCCCTCAGCATCTGAACACCTGTCCCTCACTTCTAGAAGCCCTGAGAACCATAGTGGGTTTGGGGGGACTCCAGGATGGCCCAGGATGAGCTGCCCTATCTGCGTCGTGTCCCTGGGCAGGACACCACTTCTGGCTTCACCGAGGGGCATGTTCACCCCACCTCACACCCTGCGGGAGATGATGATCAGTCACAGGGAGAGGGGAGGGTCTTCAAAAATGGAGGATTATTATTATTATTTTTTAAAAGTAATTAGTTAATTATTTTTGGTTGCTTTGGGTCTTCGTTGCTGCGTGCGGGCTTTCTCTAGTTGAGGCGAGCGGGGCCTGCTCTTCGTTGCGGTGCGCGGGGTTCGCATTGCGGTGGCTTCTCGTTGCGGAGCACGGGCTGTAGGTGTGCGGGCTTCAGTAGTTGTGGCTCGTGGGCTCCAGTAGTTGTGGCTCACGGGCTTAGTTGCTCCGTGGCATGTGAGATCTTCCCGGACCAGGGTTTGAACCCGTGTCCCCTGCATTGGCAGGCGGGTTCTTAACCACTGCGTCACCAGGGAAACCCTGGAGGATTATTTTTCAATGCTTTGAAAAGAATCCCATGACCCAGCTGCTTCTGGGTTTCAGCTCCAGGGTGTCCCCCTTCTCCTGGACTTTTCTAATTAAGCAGGGACAGAGGGTTCACAGAGGCGGCCTCTGGAGGTGGCCCAAGGCGGGTCACTGGTAAGAAAAGAGGGAGCAGCCTGAGCCCCTTATGGCTGGCACCCACGGGCAGGGGCACCCAGGTGGAGGGGCGCTCAGCGTGGGACAAGCAGTTCCCGTGCTCCTGGCCACAGCGAGGAGAGCTGGCTGAGCGAGAAGGGCTTGTGTTCAGTGTTGACCTTGGACGAAGCCTCCTCCCAAGGCCACGTGGCTAATGAGGGCTCAGTGTGGACTAGAACGTGGCCTTGTCTGTTCTGCCACGATTTAGGAACCCAGGAATTGGGCCGTGGAGCTCAGGTTCTCCTTTACAAGCGGTGGAGTGCAGGTTTTGTTCCTTAAAGGGGAGATTTCAGGCATCTGGGTCAGGGGCCGGCAAACTGCGGCCCGAGGACCACTCGGCCCACTCGGCCCATCGTGTGTTCTTGTAAATAAAGCCTTATCGGCGCACAGCTGCTTCTGTTCACTTGCACCTTCCTCCTCACGGTGGTGGAATTGCGTGGTTGTGACAGAGGCCGCGTGCCTGCAAAGCTGCAAACGTTTACCGTGTGGTCCTGCACAGAGAAGGTGGGCCGTCCCCAGTCCCTGCCAGCTTGTCACTGTCTGGGGCTGGGTGGACCAGGCCCTCGTCGACTGGTTTAGAAATGGTCAGTTCTGACTGTGTGTCCCAAAGCGTTGCTTTACCCTTGAAACTCACGCTTTCTTACAAGACAGTCAAGTCCCTGAAACTCGGTTATCCTCTCTGTATCCTCTCTGTATCCCCATCTGCACGACACATTCTGCGTACGTAACTCGCCCTGTGTGGTTAACTTTTTAGTAATCCCTCACAAGGATGCTAGTCATCTCCCTCTGTCAACCCATTTTATAGCTGGAGAGACTGAGCACCATCCCTGAAAGGTGTGAGAATGTTCTGGGCTGGGGGAAGAGTGGGAGGCGGAAATGAGTCAGGTCACGGGCACCTTCCCCAAAAGGCCTCGGGCGTTCGCGGAGATCAGGGTGCTCGTGACAAATGGGGCAGGTTGACTGCGGTCTGGCAGGTCCCAAACAGGCTGCCTTGGACTTCAAAAAAATTAAGTTTTGTAGAGATGTAATTACATGCTATAATGGTCACACCTCCAAGTATACAATTCAGGGAATTCCCTGGCGGTCCAGTGGTTAGGACTCCGCACTTTCACTGCCATGGGCACAGGTTCAATCCCTGGTCAGGGAACTAAGATCTCACAAGCCGCGCAATGGAGTGGACTAATTAATTAATTAAAATAAAGTATGCAATCTAGTGGTTTTTAGTACGTTCACAGAGGTGTGCCGCCACCCCACCGTCTAACTCCATCTAACTCCAGAGCACCGCTATCAACTCCCCAAAACCACTGTCCATGAAGCAGGCACTCCCTCTCCCTCCCTCAGGCCCTGACAACCAGGAATCCACTCTCTGTGTCTGTGGATCGGACTGTTCTGGACGTTTCCCATCACTGGAATCACACACTGTGTGTCCTCCTCCGTCTGGCTTCTCTCACCAAGCATCGTGTTCTCAGGCTCCATCCACGTTGCAGTGAGTGTCAGTGCCTCTCTCCTTTTCATGGCTGAGAATGTGCCCGTGTGTGGAGGGACCACATTCGGTGCATCTGTCATCCGTAGGTGGGCAGTCGTGTTGTTTCCGCTTTTGAGGTTTTATGAATGATGCTGCCGTGAACGTTCAGGTGTCTTGGTGGACGACACCTAGGGGTGGGATGGCTGGGTCAGATGGTGGCTCCATGCTTCGCCTTTCATGCTCCTGGCCGCCGTGGTTGGGTTCCTGTGAGTGTGAAGAAGCCTCTCCCAGCAGGTCCTGCTCCACCCTGTCTCGTTAGGAGCAGGATCTGAGCTGGAGACACGCGGGTTCAGTTCCAAGCAGAATAGCTCCACGCGGGAGGGAGAGTGCAGGCCGCCCCAGGCTGTGGGTGGGCTTCTCACCCAGCCTTCCTCCTGCCCTGCGCCCTCCCGGTTCTTTGCTTTTTCGCTCATTTACTTCATTGGAAGGATTTCTTCCTCCTCAGCATATTGCTTGGCCTGTTTTTTCAGGTCTGGTAGCTTTTTCCTGCCTTTTTTTTTGTGTGTGTGAAAAAAGCACCCAGTTTTGCATCTGTGAGCACAGACAGGTGACGTCTCCGGGCTAATAAAAGATGCCCCTGTCATGGGCTGTGGGCGGCCCCGCCGTGGGCACTTCCTCCGGGAGGGTTGTGACAGAGAGAGCTTTTTTCTTTAAAGATCAAGAGAAGAAGGTGGCCTCAGCGCCGGTTTTTAGGAGGAGAGGCGTGATAAACGTTCCTCGTTTGCCTCCGTCTGTTTTGAGCAAGGCCCCCGACCACGGGGGCATGTTGCTATTTATTCATTCATTTTCTCTCTGCAGTTTGGGGGGTTCCTAGGTGAAGGATTGGGTGTTGAACCAGGACACTGTCATTTTAGAGTCACGCGAGGTTGTGGCTCAGACCACGATATTCGTGGGACTTTGCCCCATGTGGCTTCTTGAGGCTTCCGTGGCCAGTGCTGTTGGCCCTGCAGCATCTTCCTGAAGCGTGGCCCTGATCGTCGCGGTCCCCAGGTGTTGCACACTTGCTCTGGAATTAGCGAAGGGGCTCTGGCAGTGTGGGGGGATCGGGCTGAGCCGGGCCCCTGGGGATTCCCAGGGCCTGCCCTTCCCATGCCCAGGCCTCCTGGGGATGGGGCTCCCGGGGGCTCCCCAGGCCATCATGCAACCCAGCTTGTGGTTCACGCCTCCTGGCTCCTCCCCACAGCTCGGCCGAGTGTCTTGGGGGCTGACGAGGTGTGAGCATTGGCACCAATGTGAAGATGCAGGCCAAGGTTGTCTGGGGCGCGAGCGGCCAGAAAGGTCTCCTTCGGCATCACTGGGGCCTCTGGCTGTGCCCATGAGTCAGCTCTGCGGCCAGAGGGTGGCTCCAGGCTCTGTGCTCTGGGGCGCTGTGCATGTCTGAGTCGTGGGGAGGACGCGGGGGTCATGTTGCAGCCCACTGGGTATCTCTTGGTCCCCTTCGTCCTCTTCTTGAAACTGTGCTTTTGTCTGAGCGACTAGGCAGATGTGCTTGTCTTTCCAGGACGCATCTCACAGCAGCGGTCCCCTGTGGGAGGGGCATGGTGACTGTTACTTATCTCTTTGTGTGATGGATTTTTCACGTGGCTTTTTGAGGCAGAGGGAATAGCGCTCCTTGAGGTGCCCACACCCTAATTGTGGAACCTGTGAAGATGCTTCCTGACATGAGAGGGACTCTGCAGCCTGGATGAAGTTAAAGATCTGGAGATGGGTGCTCACCCTGGATTAGCCAGGCGGTCCAATGTCATCACAGGGGTCCTTCTAAGAGGGAGGCAGGGGAGTCAGAGTCAGAGAAGGGGATGTGGTGATGGAAGCAGTGGTCAGAGAAGAGAGGCAGAGAGAGACCGGAGATGCTGTGAGTATGCAGGAAGGGACCTCGAGCCAGGGATGCGGTGCCTCTAGAAGCTGGAAAAGGCAGGAAACCTCCAGAAAGAGCACAGCCCACTTGAGATCCGGGAGGGACTCCTGGCCTCCAGAACTCGGAGATAAAGCTGTGCTGTTTCAGCCACTAGGTTTGTGGAGATTCGTTCGGCAGCAGTAGGGAACCAACGTGCAGGGCTGCGGGCGATTCTTCCTTTGTGCCTTTCGGAGTTGGCATTGCTCAGATAAATGTTAGCGTGGTCCTGGCCTTGTGCGCGGGGCTACCCACCCGCTCCCCCTCCGTGCCCACACAGCCCCGTCCGGCCAAGCTGCCTTCCTCATATCTCTTGTCCTCACATTTCTCAGCTGGCCCTTCTGACCTTGGCCTCCCGCCTTCCTGGCTCTGGGCTCTCTGCCTGCTTTGTCCCTCTCGTCACTGTGGCTGTTTCAGTCCAGCCAGTTCCATGGGGTAGAGCCAGATCAAGGCTGGCATCCTTGCGTCCTTCGCAGGCTGCTCCTGGAGCCTGTGCTCCGCCCCCGGCCCGGGCTCTCCTGCTCCGTGGAGCCAGCACGATGACCGCCCCCCCCCCCCCAATGCCGATCTGGCTCCACAGGCCAGGGGGCAGAGGGGACAAAGGGTTCTCTGACACGGGGGCTGGCGGGTACGGTGGGGCAGCACTAGTTGCCCCGAGCGCCCCCTGGGCTTCAGGCTCTGTGTGATCAGGGAGCATGCCCAGCTTGCAGGGAACCTGGGACGTAGGGGGTGCTCCCAGCAGAGAAGGATGAAGTGGAGGGCGTTCTACTGCCAAGCTTTTCCCTGTATGAGGGCACCTGATGAGCTGCTCTCGGGACACGGTGATGGAGCGCCAGGCCCACACCCGGGGGCCGGGGACAGGGGCTGGGGGGCTCCCGTGCTGCCTTCACGGTGGGTTTCCTCTTGAGTCTTGGTGGAGGGGTGCTGGCTCCTCCTGGGGCCTGAGCCCGCTCAGGGGCCCCTCAGTCATCGTCTCCTGTTGGGAACTGGGCTGTGGTGGCGGGAACTGGGCTGAGATGGGAGCAGGGCCCGGGGCTGGCTGGGAGTCACGGGGAGGCTTGGGGCTTCACCTGATGGCAGGTGGAGGGGAGGGCCCAGGAGGAAAGAGCTGGGGGAGAGACGCCCCCCGGGGCTGGGGCACAGGCCCCGCAGAGAAGAACTGGGGGCACTTTGTGCTCAGAGAGCCCCCGAATCCTTTTCAGTAACAGTGCACCCCTCAGAGTAAAGCTTTTAGTAGGGTGACATTTTCTTCAGAGGACGTGCCTTCCCACATATTGAATACTGTATTCTTGTCAAAACCCCAGAGTTGCAGATTCCAGCCATCCAGTTTCTGGAAAACATCTGCCATTGAACCTCAGAAACCCTTAGTCCCCAGAGCCCCTCAGCCAGGAGGATGTGGCTGCCTGTTGGGGAAATGGTGTCCCTTACCAGTCATCTTATTTCTGAATTCTGGCTCACGGACGGACAGACAGAGTGCACCCGGCTGTGGGAGACCCACGCCTTGGGATGTCTCTCACCCCCCCTCTCCTGAGGCTCGCAGGCTCAGCGCACCCCGCTCTGTCGGGCTCCTGGCGGGGGGGACATCAGCCCAAGGCCGGAGTCCAGATCTGGAGAGCCTTCTGCCCCCGGGAGGAGCAGCTGTCAGGTTGGGGCGGGAAAGACCCCCCACCTGGTCACCGTGCTGCAGCACAGGTCGGGTGGTAGCCTCCACGGGGGTGGCCAGAGTGTCCCCCATAGCCCATCCCGTGAGTCCCCCAGTTTGAAGGCCACTGGGGGAGGTGCCGGTGCAGCAGCCCAGGAGGGCCTCTCTGGGCTGGACTCATTTGTTGGGACCCAGAGAGCGGGTGGAGCCCTCCTGTCACCTGTCTCTGGGTGAGGAGCAGCCGTCCAGGACAGCTGGGGAACCGCCCCTCCACGCGTGATCACGCTCATCCGTCCCAGGCGGCGGGCTGCGAGGGCTGGGCGGGCGTCAGGCCAGGAAGGCCAAGGCGTGCGGGGTCTCCCCGTACACAGAACTTAAGAAAAACCATCGCTTTATTGAGAGGTAATTCACAAAGCAGACAGTTCCATCCATTTAGAATGTGTAAAATTCAGTGGTTGCAGCCTATAGGCATGCCTGCTCTCAGCCTCAGAATCAGGAGTGGGAAGAAAGGGCCGCTCTCTTCCCTGTTAGAGGCTTCAAGGGCTGGGCCGGGGCGGGGGCGGGGACAGGGACCCACCAAGTGTCTCTGGAGGCCGCACTTCCTGTTAGAGAAGGAACCCAGCAGATGCCTCCTCCGTGGCCGGGCTGCGGGGTGTCCTCTGTCTCTCGTGGGGTGGGGGCTTGGCTCTGGGGGAGCCCTTCTGCAGGCTGAGGAGTTGAAGGCTCCAGGTGCCCACGCTGCCAGGCAGCCAGAGGTTTTGTTTATTTATTATTTTTTTTTGGCAAGTGCAGAACTTTCTTCTTTCCTTCTCCCCTACCCTAATCTCTGTTTCTTTTCTGGGGGTAGTGGCTGTATTGAGATAGAATCCACCCGCCAACCAGTTCTCCCACTTACAGCACACGATTTTTTTAGCGAATTCAGAGTCCTGCAGCCTTCACCACAATCAACTCTGGAACATTCCCATCACTCCATAAAGAAACCCAGACCTCTTAGCCTGCCTTCTGTGCCTGGCTTCTCTCGCTGAGCATCGTGTTCTCAGGGTCCATCCATGTTGTAGTGAGTGTCAGTACTTCTCTCCCTTTCGTGGCTGAGTGATGTGCCCGTGTGTGGAGGGACCAGTTTGTGTACCGTTATCTGTTGATGGACACTCGGGCTGTTTCCACCTTTTGGCTGCTGTGAATCACGCTGCTGTGAACATTTGTGTACAAGTTTTTGTGCGGACACATGTTTTCACTTCTCTTGGGTGTATACCTAGGAGTGGGATTGCTGGCTTGTGTGGTCAGTTCCATGTTTAACTTTTCGGGGGGCTGCCCCATTTTTAGGTTCCCACCAGCTGGGAGTCAGGGTTCCAGTTTCTCACCAACACTTGTTATCTGCTTTTTCACTCTAGCCACCCCAGTTGGGGGAGGTGTGTGTCACTCTTGTTTAGATTTGCATTCCTCTGATGGCTGATCACCTCAAGCATCTTTTCATGTGCTTACTGGCCGTTTGAGTCTCCTCTTTGGAGAAATGTCTATTCAAGTCGTTGGCCCACTTTTTAATTGTGCTGCTTGTCTTTTTACGATGAAGTTGTTAGAACCTCGCATTTTGGGCGTGGCACTGTCTGGTTAAGAGCACATTCCTTTTCTTATTTTTTTTTTTTTTTTTTTTTTTTTTTTTTTTTTTTTTTTGCGGTACGCGGGCCTCTCACTGTTGTGGCCTCTCCCATTGTGGAGCACAGGCTCCAGACACGCAGGCTCAGCGGCCATGGCTCATGGGCCCAGCCTCTCCGCGGCACGTGGGATCTTCCCGGACCGGGGCACGAACCCGCGTCCCCTGCATCGGCAGGCGGACTCTCAGCCACTGCGCCACCAGGGAAGCCCCTCTTATTTTTAAAGTATGTGCACGTCTGATTTTTATTTGCCCTCCTTCAAAAAACGTGTCAAGGGTTATGGAGTGTTGGGATTATAAACCATTTGAATTTTCTTCTTTATATTCACCTACTAAAAACTTTACTGCAACCGGCACGAATAAGACCAAAAAAAAAAAAGAAAACCGCACATGATCCACTGCTGAGCTGCATCTGGATGACAGCGTCGGCTGGAGAAGCATATCATGCCAGGTGCAGTGCAGGAAACTCTACCTGCTGTCGTATCACCTGCTTGCTCCCCCTGCCCCCCATGGAAAAGCGCTCCTGTGGTTATGTTTAATGGGCGAGAGAACTCGTGTGGGCAGGACCCTGGGGCTGCCCCGCGTCTGCCCAGGACAGGCTGGTCTTGGGGGGAGACGGGGGTCCTGCCCCACCTCATTTCCCACCAACAGTGCCTTGTGGGAGGGCAGGCGGCAGCATCCGTGGCAGGGTGGGCCTCTCTCGTGGTGACACAGCTGGCCTTGAGGGGGAGGCTGGGTCGTCCTCCCCTGCTGGGACCGGCCTGGCCAAGAGGAGAGTTGCTGTTGCAGGTGGTCCTGGTGCCCATCACCCACAGCGGGTGGCGATGTGTTGGGAGACTGGCATGGTCGCAGCGGAGCTGGGCTTCCAGGCACGCGCGACGCCCCCTCGTGAACTGTGCAGAGTGGACACACCACCCACATAAAGCGTGGAGAACAGGGCCGCGGGCTGTCAAGCGCTGACGTGTCCGCCGCTTCCCAATCTGGGCACCATCCGTGGCGGGCTGCGGAGCTGGCCTCTGGCCCTTTGCCCGGCCGTCGGGGGCTTGGGACGAGGAGCTGAGACCCGGGTGATCGTGTTCCGGCTGCAGGCCTCAGAGGACGGGTTTGATGGCCATGCAAGACGGGTGGGTGGCACGGACCCCCTCTGCTGCTCTGTGCGGGCAGGGGTGGTGGGTACAGGGAATCTGGGCGGGTGGGGAGGTGGGGTTGACAGGACCAGGCAGCTCGGGTGGCAGGCGCACGAGGAAGGCTGGCGAGCGATGGCTACGGCCGGTCATCTGTACTGTCCCCACTGTGTCCTGTCCCGGGTCCTTGCCCCGGGAGGCCTCCCTCCCTATGCCCCTGTGCCTCCCTTCACAGCCCTTAGCCCAGCTCAGGTCCACACCCACGTTCCCAGATCATCGGGTCGGGCCTGTTCCCCCGGGGCCTTGAGCTCCCTCAGGACAGCGGAGGCCCCGGGTGAGCCCCGTGTGGCTGGGTCTGGGCTGGAGGGGAGAGGGCAGCTGTCTTCTGGGGGCTCAGGCGGGGAGTCAGGCGCTGGGCCCCGGCTGTGGGGTGGGGGGGATGGCGTGGTGGTCCATCCCGAGGGCTGGTCAGCCTGGCCGCAGCCTGGGCCCTCTGGTGCCTGCTGGTCCGCAGGGGGGTTTGTGATGACCCTTCCCCTTTATAAACCCGTGTGACCTCGGTGGTTCCCTGTGATCCCCCTCAGAGCTGTTGTCACACGGTCCTGGGCACCCGTGGCCTGCCCTGTGGACCGCAGCTTCGGCTGCCCTGCGAGGAGGAGTGACAGAGGCTCCTGTGCACACAGGGTGGAGGGGCCCAGGGGTCCCAGCCCGGATGCAGTGGTGACCCCGTGTGTGCCAGGACCTCCGGGGTCCCCAGCAGTCCAGCCGTGAGTGTGACCTTCAGAGCGCGGCCTTAGCTGCCTACCCGCTGCCCTGAGGGCAGGACCTGGACCTGGTCTGGTATCTGCCTGGGCCTCCAGGTCTGTCCCAGGCAGCTGCCCGCCTCGGCTCCCGTTCCCGGGCTCGTGCTGCCCTCTAGCGCCCGCCGGGGGAGCGCCTTTGGGGAGCCAGTGGCTGCGTCTTGGCAACACGGACCCCCCCCCCCCCCCCCCCCCCACTCTCTACTTCCTGGACTGGTGGGCTTCCTGCCTTTCTCACTCCCCAGCTCACTTTGGGGTGGGGGGAGGTGGACTTGGTTAATTGTCCTCCAATTTCTGGGTCTGCGTGCACTCGGGTTCTGACCTCTTTCCAGTCCTGGAGGGAGTCTGGTCTCCTCTTGTCCCAGCAGGGACCCTTCCCTAGAGTCTGTCCCCCAAGCCTCTTCCTCATTGGGGTGGGTCACCAGCCACCCCACTGGGCCCCCCTAACTCTCATAACTCTTGGGACGGGCGGGGGCCTCTCCAGCCTGCAGCCTTGTCCCCTAGAGGAGCCCGATCCCCGCCACGCTCTGTGCCACGCTCTGTGCTGGATCGGCCAGGCGTGGTTATAGCCCAGGGTGACACAGCGGGAAACGAGCCTCTCTGGCCGGACCTCCTGCTCTCCTGGTTCCAGGTCCCGGCCTTGGGCAGCCCGTGGGTCATTGGGGCCTGGGTTCGCTGACAGCAGCCGGGCCAGTATTGGAGGGACCCACACACTGCTCCCCTGCTTGTGGCGGCCCCGCCCTAGGAGGGGTTCCCTGCTAGTGAAACACACAGGACCTCACTCACCTTCCCAGCCCCTCCCGTGCTTCTGCCTCTGGATTCCAGCTGTGAGGTCAATGCCAGTGAATCTGGATGAGGCCCTGATAAGAAAAGGTTTTATTTCCGAGGCCCCTTGTTTGAAATGTGTGCTCTGGCCTCCAGCATCGCATGGGCTCTTAGAACGGGCTACCTCTGTTAGTAATTCGTTGTAGTCATTTGGTCTTTTGTGCCAGAGAGAGTGATGAAGTGGCCCCCAGGCTCCCCTTGGCCCTGCTCAGCTGCGCGGCCTCTGTCCTTGGGGCCAGGTAGTTTGGGTGCCTCCTGGGGAGAAGGGAACCGGCCCGTGGCAGTGATGGAGGTGCTGACGCTCTCTTGTCTCCCTTGCAGGTGTGGCCGTCTCTCTGCTGCAGCCATGGGGTCCGAGGATCACGGGGCCCAGAACCCAAGTTGTAAAATCATGACGTTTCGCCCAACGATGGAGGAGTTTAAGGACTTCAACAAATACGTGGCCTACATCGAGTCCCAGGGGGCCCACCGGGCGGGCCTGGCCAAGGTGGGTGATGCCCCAGGCCCCCGTGCAGCTCCCCCCGGCCCCTACCCTGTGCCCACCCAGGGGCAAGGGGCCCGAGAGGCACCCATTAGTCTGCTCATTGAGCCCCTCTGACCTAATTTATCCATGAACATATGTTCTTTCCCCAAGTCAGGCACAGTTCTGGGCACCGGGGTCCCCGAGGGCGCTGATCCTGGGTGGGACACAGAGCATCATGGTGGGACCAGCAGCCGTCTCACCCCGTCAGGGGGGTCCCAGGGGAGTCGGTGCTGGGGAGGGCTTACTTTTTGCCTTTATATTCCTACTTAAACACATTTTTTTTGAGACTGTAACGCACGTATGAAGCGAGTTCAAGCATTGCGACAGGGTAGGAGGGAGAATGAGTTCCCCCTCCACCCACCCTGACCCCGGCTCCTCTGCCTGGAGCGGCACGGCACTGATTCCTCATGTCTCTTTTCACGGAGCATCATGCATGGACGTGCATGTGCGTGTGTGAACACCGGCAGATAGCATGCCTGCCCATGCCTCTTCTGTGCGGGGAACAAACCTTGGGGACGGGTGCCGAGTTTCTTCATGTGCACGTGAACCTCTGTGTGTGAGGGTCTGCTCACCACATAATCTGGGAGATTTGTCCCCTGATTTGGGTTCTTCTAGTTGCCTCCTGTATGACCGGCACTTTATCTAATACCCAGCCCTCTATTGTTTAAGCTGGGGTTCGCTAAGCCTTTTCTGCAAAGAGCCAGATAGTAAATATTTTCAGCTTCTTGGGCTGGACTGTCTGTGGCCACCACTCAGCTCTGCGGCCGGGGATGACCCACAACCCCAAAAGCATGGCTGTGAGCACATGAAACCTGATTTATAGACACTGAAATGTGCATTTTGTAGAATTTTCACCTGTCCTGAAACAGTCTTCGTTTGTTATTTTCCCTCAACCATTTAAAAATTTTAAAAAAGGAATTCCCTGGTGGTCTAGTGGTGAGGGCTCTGCACTTTCACTGCCGAGGGCCTGGGTTCGATCACAGGTCGGGGAACTAGGATCCCACAAGCCGCGTGGGGGTGACCAAAAAATAAATAAGTAAGTAAGTAAAATTTTAAAAAGTAAAAGAGAATTAAAAAATTTTTTTTCAAAAAATGAAAAAAAAAAAACCCAGAAAGAATGCCAGCGTCAGCTCCGTGGCTGGACGGAAGCAGGTGGTGGGTGGTATTGGGCCGCGGGTCACGGTGGTCTGTCCCCAGATGGTGTCTGCAGCGAGGGGACAGGTGTGCTGGCCTTCCTCTGCCCACCTCCCCTGCCGGGTTTGGTTGGCTGTGTGACATCCATGCCTTTAATCTCAGCCGTGCAGATGAGGAGAGAGGTGGGCCTGCAACATCTTAACCTCCTTTCCCCTCTCCTTGATTTTCATTCCTTGGGCCCCATGACAGCACACACCCAGCAGAGCCTTCTCATCGGGGTCTGTGGCTCTGGAAGCCCCGGGCCTGGGTTCTTGCAGGTTCGGAGCCTCCCTCTGGGCTGGACCGATTGGCTGGTGTCGGTTGTCAGGTGCCCCTTTCCCTCAGGTGCCCCAGCTGGGGGCGGTGTGGGGGACTCAGAGGCCTGGTGCCCGTGGGGCTGGGCGTGGGGGGTCCCCCCTTCACCTGGAACGTGTCCTGTCCCTCATCTCGTTCCGCGTTTGCCGGGACGCAGCGCCAGTTCTGTTTTTGGATCAAGTTGTCCCCTGTGCCAGGAGTCTTGGTAACCTCGTGGAGTGCTCCGTGGGCAGCACCTGCCACTTCCCCCGGCGCCTCTCCTTTCCCTCCTCCTCTGTCATCTCCGGCTTCGGCTTCCGGGCTGCTTCCAGCACCTTCTGTCCCCGGGCTGCTTTGGGCACAGCCTCGTGTGGCGTCACCAAGTCTCCCCTGCACGTCCTCACCCCGGCTCTGCTCCTTCCCTTTTCTTCTCCTTTGCCGGCTCCTGCCTTTCCTTTGCGCCCCATGCCTCTGCTTTTAAGCCTTTAATTCCCGTGGACCAGTTTTCTGCTAACTTACTTGAATCCACGGGAAACCATTTGGACTGGATGTTTTTGTGAGGCAGATGTTTTCAGGGCACATTTTCACTCTGCCCTTTGTTTGTTTTTTTGGCTGTGTTGGGTCTTCGTTGCTGCGTGCGGGCTTTCTCTAGTTGTGGTGAGCGGGGGCTACTCTTCGCTGAGGTGTGCGGGCTTCTCGTTGTGGTGGCTCCTCTTATTGCGGAGCACAGGCATGCGGGCTTCAGTAGTTGTGGCACGAGGGCTCAGTAGTTGAGGCGCACGGGCTTAGTTGCTCCGCAGCATGTGGGATCTTCCTGGACCAGGGCTCGAACCCATGTCCCCTGCATTGGCAGGTGGATTCTTTACCACTGCGCCACCAGGGAAGTCCGCCTCTGCCCTTTGTTTGCATGTTCCATTCCACTCTTAAGTGGTATTTTCTTTGCTGTTTTCTCTCTGGCAAGGGCAATTCTCTCTGGAAGGGCATGGTGAGGGCGGGCAGGGACTGCTGGGAGCAGCTCCCCCGCTGTCGCTGAGAGATCCTGTGGGGACAGTCACGCCAACACACACACGTGCACCAGCATCCCTGCTCCCGTCAGGCAGGGACGGCGTGTAGGTGCCTCTAGCCCCTTGGGGCCTCCCTGCTGCTGCGGGGACAGACGGGTCCAGGGAGGCACGTGCCACGGCCCTCGGTGCCCCCAATTCCTTCCGACGCGGGCCGTCAGCCCTGAGGGCTGCCAGCCTCTTTGGAGAAGGGACACAGTGTCCTGCTGGCTTGAACGAGTTCTGTAGTCGCTGGGGTCCCCCTCACCCTGGTCTCATCAGCCTTGACCGCGCTTCTGTGTGTGTGTGTGTGTGTGTGTGTGTGTGTGTGTGTGTGGTGTTGAGGTTTCTTTTTTCCTCAAATCTACATTTGATAGCCCCCCGACAAAAGCTCTGTTGGGTCTGGGGCAGCTAGGTTCGGGGTGGGCACTCAGCAGGCACGGCTGGGCCGGGGCCCAGAGCTGAGGGGGCTCTGGGTACGGGGGCTCCCACCTTGGGGCCATCGGGGTGGTGGGTCACATTCCTCACCCACCCTGAGTGTGCTCTGGGACCAGTGTCCAGCTGGGCTCCTTCCCCCTCAAGCCGCTTGGGAAGGGCTGGGGGAGGGAGGGAACCAGGAAGGGGCGTGGCTTAGGGTCCTGGGGAGGGGTCAAGGGGCGTCAGTGCTCTCAGTGCCCTGCAGCCAGGCGGTGCCCTGGCTCTTCTTAGCCTCCAGGCCTGCTGCCAGCAGAATGGCTTTGGGTCCAGCTGGTTCTGGGGGGCAGAGGCCGGCCCCTCACTTCCTTCCCTCTAGAAGGGTCTCCCACACCTGCCCCAGCTGCCCGCCAAGCTGGCCACCTCCCTGGTGTCACGCCGTTCCCTTGGGTGTGTGGCCTCTCGGTCCTCCTGGCCTTGGCTGAGTCTTGCCCCCTAGCAGCTTCGAGTCAGGGTCCGTCCAGGGCCACACAGTGGGGATGCTCATGGGCCTTTAGGGGACATCCTTCAGGTGTCCTCTGCTTGGAGAGCCTCCTTTCAAATCCTGCTCTGCAGAGACTTGAGGGTGTTAGGCCATGGTGCTTTGCTGAGGGATTTTTCCAGAAGCTTCGGGTTCCAGACCAGTGGCCTTCTGTTCATGCGCCTTTCCAGAACCCGCTTAGCCTGTGCCTGGGAAAGTGCAGTTCACACGTGTGAGCCAGGTGTCGGGAGCATCTGCCGGCTCCTCCCCAGTGTCCAGATGTCACACAGCAGAGCCCGAGGGGACAGGACTGAGCCCGAGGCTCTCCCCTGAGAGCGGAGGGCTGAGGAGTGGTCCATTCATCCCGCAGCCTGGTTAGGGAGGCGTTTCTCCAACAGACTTGGGGCGAGGGAGCCGGTCCAGGGTCACTGTGCTTTCCCCAGGAGGAAACTCAGGCTTTTCTGCAACGAGGAGGCATCAGCCACGTAGTTAAAGAGCAGCTCGGGGTCCCGGATCCCTCAGCCCACAACCCGTTTCCCTGCAAGAACATCCCGTATCCTGGAGGCATGGGCCCTCTTCTCCTTTTCTTTTTTTTTTTTTTAAATATTCATTTATTTGGTTGCGCCGGGTCTTAGTTGCAGCAGGTGGGCTCCTTAGTTGTGGCTTGCGAACTCTTAGTTGCAGCATGCATGTGGGATCTTAGTTCCCTGATCAGGGACTGAACCCAGGCCCCCTGCATTGGGAGCGTGGAGTCTTCACCGCTGTGCCACCAGGGAAGTCCCCCTCTCTCCTTTTTAGTTTTTGCATTTCTAGCCTTGAGTGTTTTAGTTCATCACCTGACTCCTCAGATTTCTCACTGGGAATCTAGCAAAACGGTCGACGGGCAGGCTGAGCCCAGCACCCAGTTGTCACGCCAGGCGCCTGTGGCATTATGACTGAACAGCTGTGTCTTCTGGGAGGGGGCTCGTTCCCATCTAACTCTAAACGAGGGTCCTGCTGGCACTGCTGACGTGAGGGCTAGGTCATTCTCTGGGGGGCCGTCCTGGGTGCTGTGGGGTGTGGAGCAGCCTCCCTGCCCCCACCCCCTCGATGCCAGGAGCTCCCCCAGTCCTGACAACCACAGACGTCCCCAGACATGGCCCAGTGTTCCCCGTGGGGCGGGACTGCCCGGGTGAGGAGCGCTGACTTTCTCATCGTCGCTGCTGTCGTCGTTACTGATTTATGTGGGTGGACACCCCCATGCGTGCTAGTCGTGGGTGGGCAGCACCCTTTTTAGCAGGAACTGGAGAGTCAGTGTTTTCGTCGCCAAGCAAAACATTTCTTTGCACCCATGTGACAGCGGGATCCTGGGGATGGTGAGTGGACTTAGCCGCTCCCGAGCTGTCGGCCAACTCGGGCCGCAGCGCCGTGTGCTTCCCTGGTGGCCCTGAGCTGGGAGAGGGTTCGGCTTCCCCAGGGTGCATGGCTGATGCACCAAAAATGGGTTGGTTTAGTTCCTTTTCCCAGAGCTGTTGGGTGGGTGGCCCACTGGATGCCCTGGAAGGAGGTTTGGGGCTTGCAAACACCCACCTGGGCCCGTGGGGCTTGCGCAGAGGTCACCCCCGACTGGTGGAGAGGAAACGTGGAGGGGGAGGTCCATCCCCATCCGTGGCACCCTCCGTGTCCCCTCCTGGGGTGGGGTGGGTGGGCCGGGGTGCCGCCACCTGCTGGGGGAGGGGCGTGGTGGCGCCTGCTGGGGTGGGGGCTGCAGTGTGACCTTCTCAGGCCTCCTCCCACTTGGAATTGTCACCCCCCACTGCCCACCCCCCACCTCCTGCCTCTGGGCGGCTCACCCAGCCCCGCTTTACCCTTATTACTGTCCTACAATTTCCTTTCCTCGCCTGGATTTATCACCTGCGCCCTCCAGTCAGGACTCAGGCCCTCGCCTGAGTCCTTTGTGTCCCCATGTCTCCCCACCTCCTAGAGCTGCGATCGCCCCCAGTAGGTGTCACTGGAGCGAGGGCGCTGGAATGAGTGTGCACTGCGGCTCCAGGGTCTCTGCTCTGGGGCCTCATCCGCGCGGAGTCCCGAGCCGGGCACGTGGTGGCCAGAGGGCGCGGTAGCAGAGCCCCCGGGACACAGCGAGTGCATCCCAGGCCGAGGGGCGCACACAGCCCAGCCTGCCCACACCTGCTCACTCTCTGATCGCGCACGTCCTCTGGGGCTGCTCCCACTTCTCCAGGCCCTGGCCCCGTGCAGAGGCAGGCACCGCCCCCTACCCTGCCGGGTGGTGCCCAGATAGGCCTGGCCCCGGGTCTCCTGGGAGCTCGGTGACACGGACAGGGGGTGCTAGGTGCCCCCAGGCTCTCCCTGCCCCTCACCCAGTCCCAAGCGGCCGAGCCCGGGGGAGGCGCCGCTGACCACCCTCCCGCTCCGTCTCGCAGATCATACCCCCGAAGGAGTGGAAGCCACGGCAGACGTACGACGACATTGACGACGTGGTCATCCCGGCGCCCATCCAGCAGGTGGTGACGGGCCAGTCGGGCCTCTTCACGCAGTATAACATCCAGAAGAAGGCCATGACGGTTGGGGAGTACCGGCGCCTGGCCAATAGCGAAAAGTACGCGGGCCTGGGCGGTGTGGCGGGCGAAACACCAGCTCGGGGTGCGGAGGGCGGGGCGCACGCAGCCCCTACAAAGCCCGCTCTGTGTGCCCTGGGTGGGCCTCAGCACCCCCAGTTCACAGTCCCCCAGTTCTTAGGGGCAAAATCCAGACCCTCACCCGACCCAGGGCCGCGCTGTCCACCTCATGCTGCCCTCAGCGCTGGCTGCGGGGCAGGCCCTTCAGGGCCTGCCTGTGTCCCCTGTCCCCGGAGCGCCTCCCCACCCAGGATGTCTCTGCTCTGACAGCACCTCCCCAGAGAGGGGCTTCCTGGCACGTCTCCCCAAGTGCCTGGTTCGCCATGGCACACTTGGGCATGCGCACACACTCCCGGGAGCTCACGGGCGCGTCGTGGGCACTCCTGGCACGCGGGCACGCTCCCTGGCACAAAGCACCGCTGTTCACTCCCCCTGTTCTGCGTAGCTCCCAGCCCCCCTCAGTCGCTGAAGTCTTCTGTGCGTCCCTGGCAGTCTCTTTGCTCTCAAACAAGCGTCCTCTGAGAGCAGGCGTTGTCTGTCCCCTCATGCGCTGTCCCTGGCCACCACGGTGCCTGTCGGTGTCTGCAGGGTGGTAGGAGGACAAGAACCGTCAAAACCCAGGTCCCTCTTCTGGCTCCTGTGGCCCTGGCGTGTGGTCTGACCTGGGGGCCCCGTGCCCTGATAGCTGGCGAGACGGGACCCCTGGGTACCCTTCCAGGCAGGGCTGCCCCCCGCCCCCGCCACCCATCCACCTCACCGCCTGGCAGTCACCACAGCTCATCCGTGGGCTCCGGGGCCGTGCTCTTGCCGGGAGGGCGGGTATCTGAGCGGAGCGCCCCTCTCTCGGTGTGTCTGGCAGGTGCCCTGAGCCCCACATGCTCGGTTTGTCCCCAGGTACTGCACCCCCCGGCACCAGGACTTTGATGACCTGGAGCGCAAGTACTGGAAGAACCTCACCTTCGTGTCGCCCATCTATGGGGCTGACATCAGTGGCTCCTTGTACGATGACGTAAGTACCGAGGCTCCTAGGCGTCCCGGTGGATGTGGAGGTGTGGAGCGGGCGAGCGGGCTCCACCTTGGACCACAGAGACTGGGGTGACATGGAACGCTCCACGGGGCCTTCTCTTTGGGCTCTGGTTGCAGGCACGTGCCAGCTCACGATGAAAGGAAGAAGCCAGAGGTTTGCAGAATCTTCCCTGCCAGGTCATAGTGCTGCCCCTGCCCTGATCCCATGCTCGGCCGCTGACCTAGCGGCCCGGCCACAACGCAGTTCTAAAAAGATGACATCGAACGTTCCGTCCCTTCTCCCAGGGGCCTCTCTAAATTCTCGGTTGTTTGAGTGCTTTTCTTCTCAAGTTTCTGTCACTCCATCTTCCTGGAAACCTGGGAGCCCAAGTTCTCAGCCATCCAGGCCACCCCTGGGTCCACTCACGTCCAGTCCCTGTGCTGGGCTGGGAGGGCCCTGCTCCTCGGCCTTTGGGCCTCTGCCGCCCGCGGCCTGTCCAAGGGCGAGATGGGCCCTGGTCGAGGCTTGATGCTGAGGTCCCCGAGGGTGCTGGCGTCAAGCAGAGGGAGGTTTGAGTGGGATCGTGTTTTGGGGGGGACAATTTATAAATATTTATGGAACCTCGGATAACCCTGGGATGGATCTACCGGGGTTAATTTCAAAGCTCTGAAGCCTGAATCTCTCCTGGGTGTGTTCTGCACGGGGTACCCTGGGCTAGGATATGGCCCTCTCCACTCCCCGGGGGCCCCCTCTGCCTCCCTACGTGCTCCCCCCGGTCGTTCCTCTGAAGGTCACCTGGGGGGAAGACTCTTGTCCGCTCAGCTCTTCTCCCCTGAGGGCAGCTGCCACCTGTTCTTGGGTAGCGGGGAGGTGGGGGCAGGAATAAAGTCCCCTCCTGAGAAGGGTTGGGACCCTCCTTGGCGCCCAGGGGAGGAGCCTGTTAGAACAGGTGGCTTGTGATTCCCAAAAGGCGTGGGAAACACATGACTGCCGCTCAGGTCCCAGCACGGATCGCTGCCGGTGCTTCGCTTCACCGGCTTTACGGAGCCCAGCTGACCTGGGCCCGGACCTTCCACTAGTGGGTCCGCTTTGTGGTGCATGGTGCCGAGGGTGTTAGTTTGTTACCTGGAAGATGCAGGTCAAGCTCGAAGTGAGCTCACCCACTGCCCCCAGAACCACAGGGAGACAGATGCCCTTGCCCCAGGGGTCCAGACCGAGTTTGTCCCTGTCCTGCTTCCTCCTTCCTGGGCCTCGGTTTCCCCATCATAACATGGGGCCTGGTGGGCGCATGGCAGTCCTTCAGTGGGCGTGTCCCGGACCCTTAGCTCACACTCTTGGCCTTGATCCCAAAGGGTCAGATGACCTGCAAGGCCAGGCCTTCTCCCAGAGAGCACGCAGCCCCTGGGAGCAGGGCTGCACCTGCTCGGAGGACGCGGCCCCAGAGGCCCTGTCGCGCACTCTGCAGCCCAGGTCCCTCACCGTCGACTCCCGCCGGCACCGGCACCCGCGCCCGCGCCCGCGCCTGGGCGCACCCCCTATCTCCCAGCTACGCACCTCTGAATGCCAGGATCGGTCACCTTGTTCCTGGCAGGTTTTGTGGTTACACAGGTGGGTTTTAGCACCGTGGGCCAGCTCGCCCTTGGGCCAGTGCAGAAGTTCCTGGATTGGGTTGACGGGGGCCTGGCGGGGCTGTGGCCCCAGGGCTTTCTGGGGCCTGTTGGGGCCTGTCTGCTGCTCCCCCTGCTTCTCTGCTTTCTTCGAGGGCCTCCAGGCCCAGGGAGAGGGGCCAACCTCCAGGGCCCCCATTTCCCACACCAGGCCACCAAGGCCTGGACCACCCTCCCTGGCAGCCCAGGATCAGTGCTGGGCCTCCAACCCTCTCCGGTTTCATTGTGTTCGCGGCTCCTCCTGGAAGCTGCTTGGGCAGAAGGACCGCGGTGCATGTCCCCGGGGACACGTCTGGTCTCTGAACGCCAGGAGGGCTGTTTCCCCTGGGCCTCTGCAGGCAGGGCCTGGCGTGGTCCCGGGCAGGAAGGCACCTCTGTTCTTTTTTTTAAATTAAATTAAATTAATTTATTTTTGGCTGCGTTGGGTCTTCGTTGCTGCGCACGGGCTTTCTCTAGTTGAGGCGAGCGCGGGCTACTCTTGGTTGTGGTGCGCGGGCTTCTCATTGCGGTGGATTCTCATTGCGGAGCACGGGCTCTAGGTATGCAGGCTTCAGCAGTTGCAGCATGTGGGCTCAGTAGTTGCAGCACACAGGCTCAGTAGTTGTGGCTTGCAGGCTCAGTAGTTGCAGCTTGCGGGCTCTAGAGCACAGGCTCAGTTAGTTGTGGTGCACTGGCTTCGTTGCCCCAAGGCTTGTGGGATCTTCCCAGACCAGGGCTCAAACCTGTGTCCCCTGCATTTTCAGACGGATTCTTAACCCCTGGGCCACCAGGGAAGTCCCGCGCCTCTGTTCTTTATACACCATGTTTAGTCCTTAGAGCAACCGGGCGATTTTCCCGCAACTCCAAGTGGGGACGTCGAGGCTCTGTGGCTGGGAAACTTGCTGAGTCCCACTCTCTGTGTCCAGTCCCAAGCAGGTGTTAGAATCTAGGCTGTCTGACTGGTGGCCCCAGCTGGCTATGCCCTGTGACCTCGGCCAGCTGTCCTCTTGACTTGGCCACAGTGTGGACCTTGGTGCCTGGGGGTTGGTGTTGCCCAGCTCTTCCTGCCAGCCCGATCCCAGCTTGTGGCTCTGCGGCTCGGTTTATGGATCGTGACTTCTTGGAAGGGAATTAGACCCCAGCAGCCTGATGGGATGGAATAACTGAAGTTCATGTGCTCGTGTACAGGTGGGCGTGGAGTCAGACGCCTGACTGTCAAATGACCTGTCCTTTTCCATGTAGAATTTTGGAAGGTTAGTGCTAGTTGGATTGGTTTTATTTATTTGTTGATTATCAGACTTACTGGGTTTTTTTTTTTTTTTTTTTTTTTTTTCTGGGTTTTTTTTAAGCATTATTGAGATATAATTCACATACCACACAATTTGCCCGTTTAAAGCGTGTAATTCAGTGTTGTTTTGTATATTCACGGAGTTGTGCAGCCATCACCACAGTCAATTTTAGAACATTCTTACCGTCCCCAGAAGAAGCCCCACCCTCATTAGCAGTCACTCCCATCCCCCTCCTCAGTCCCCGACAATGACGAACCCACTGTCTGTCTCTGTGGTTTTGCCTGTTCTGGACGTTTCATATGAATGGAAGCACACACTGTGTGTCCTTCTGTGTCTGGCTTTCTCACTGAGCATCGTGTTCTCAGGGTCCACCCACGTTGTAGTGAGTATCAGTGCTTCTCTCCTTTTCATGGCCAGATAATACGCCACTGTATGGATGGAGCGTATATTCTTTATCCATTCACCAGTTGATGGACATTTGGATTGTTTCCACTTTTTAGCTATTAGGAATAATGTTGCTCTGAATATTCACGTACAAGTCTGTGTGTGGACATGTGTTTTCATTTCTCTTGGACAGCTACCCAGGGGCGAATTGCAGGTCACATGGTAACTCCATGTTTAACTTTTTGAGGACCTGCCAGACTTTTCTCCAAAGCAGCTGCCCCATTTTCCATTTCCACCAGGCAAGCATGAGGGTTCTGATTTTTCCATATCCTCACCCACACTTGTTATATTCTGTATTTTTTATTTTAGCCATCCTGGTGGGTGTGAAGTAGTATCTCATTGTAGCTTTGATTTGCATTTCCTGGTGGTAATGATGTCCAGGGTCTTTTCATGTGCTGATTGACCATTTGTATATCTTCTTTGGAGAAATGTCTATTCAGATCTTTTGCCCACATTTAATTGGGTTATTTGTCTTCTCATTACCGAGTTGTAAGAATTCTTCATGCATTCAGGATACAAGTCTCTCACTCGATAAATGATTAGTGAGTATTTTCTCCCGTTCTGTGGGTTGTCGTTTTACCTTCTTGGTTGTGTTCTTTGAAGTGCGGCAGTTTTTATTTTAGTAAAGTCCAATTATTCTGTTATTTTTTCTTTTATTTCTTGTGCTTTGGGTGTCTTATTTAAGAATCCTTTGCCAATTCCAAGGTCGTGAAGATTTGCCCCTATGTTTTCTTCGAAGAATTTTATAATTTTGGCTCTTACATTTAGGTCTATGATCCATTTTGAGTTAGTTTTTTTATATGGTATAAAGAGGGAGTCCAAATTCATTCTTTTTCATGTGGACAACCAGTCGTTCCAACACTATTTATTGAAAAGACTGTTCTTTCCCCCACTGTGTAGTCTTGGTGCTAGGTGGGATCCTGAATAATAATAGTAATAATAATAATTGTTGTTAGTTTTAAATAGGTATCTTTTTTAGGGCAGTTTCAGATTCACGGCGCAATCGAGAGGAGGGTACAGAGAGTCCCCATACGTGCTTTGCTCCCCTACGCCCTCAGCCTCGCTCTCTGTCAGCGTCCCCACCAGAGCTGTGCGTTTGCTACGTTGATGCCTTGTCCGTGCGTTTGTTACATTGAGTCCCTTGTCTGGGACTCTGATCCCAGGGTCCGTAGTTGACATTCAGGTTCACTCTTGGTGTCATACCTTCTATGGCTTTGGACAAGTGTATAATGGCAAGTATCCGCCATTATGGTGTCATACAGAATAGTGTCACTGCCCTAAAAAGCCTCTGTGCTCCAGCTGTTCATCACTCCACTTCCCCCAGGCGCTGGCAGCCACTGATCTTTTTACTGTCTCCATAGTTTTGCCTTTTTCCAGAATGTCTTATAATTGGAATCATGCAGTATATAATCTTTTCAGATTGGCTTTTTCCGCTTAGTCATATGTAACATCGTATGGAAAAACCCGAACGAACTTTTTGGCCAACCCAATATTTACGGGTCCTCCGTGTCTTGTCATGGCTTGACAGCTCATGTCTTTTTAGATCTGAATAACATTCCATTGTCTGGATATATCGTGGTTTATTCACCTACTGAAGGACATCTTGGTTGCTTCCAAGATTGGGCAATTACAAATAAGGCTGCTGTAAACAGCCGTTGCAGATTTTTGTGTGGACATGAGTTTTCGTTCGACTCCTTTGGGTTAATACCAAGGAGCGTAATTGCTGCAGCGTGTGGTAAGAGTATGTTTAGTTTTGTAACCTGCCTTCCGGAGTGGCTGGAGCATTTTGCATTCCCACCAACAGTGAATGAGGGCACCTGTTGCTCCACATCCTCGCCAGCATTTGGTATCGTCAGTGTTCTGGATTTTGGCCATTCTTATCTGCGTGTGGTGGTACCTCACTGTGGTTTCGATGTGCATTTCCCTGATGATGTGGAACATCTTTTCATGTGCTGATTTGTCATCAGTGTATCTTCTTGGGTGAAGTGTCTGTTCAGGTCTTTGGCCCAGTGCTTATGTGGGTTGTTTGCTTTCTCATTGTTGAGTTTTAAGAGTTCTTTGTATATTTTGGACAACAGTTGTTTATGTTTTACAAAGATTTTCTCCAAGTCTGTGGCTTATATTCTCATTCTCTTGAGGACCCCAAATTTTGTTTTTAAATAAAAATTCAAAAATTGGAGGCTTGTCCCTTGAGAACCTCTGGGTTTGCTCTCACGTGCTGCCGACGGTTGTAGTCACGGCCCCGCGAAGGGCTCCGAGGCCCAGTGCAGGCTCAGCGGGGCCGAGGCAAAGCTCAGTGAGTGAGCCTGCCCTGGGTTCTGGAAGAGGATTTGGGGCTTTGGCGCCATGTGTTTGCCGTGCCTGACCTAGTACAACAGTCTCCTTGTACTGAGGGGAAACTGAGGCCCAGAGCAGAGAGTGACTTGGCCCATGATGAATTATCGCCCAGCTTAGTCTAGACCCCGGGTCCCCTGTCTGGATGGGGGCGGGTGGCCAATGGACAGGGCTTTGGGGAGGCGACTGGTTGCTGGTGCCCCCAGTCCTGGGCATCTTCCACTTGAGGCGACCCTGGGCTTCTCATGCTCGTGGTGGGGGTCTGATCGTGGCCCTCCTCCGTGTCCTGGGCTCTGGCCACAGCTCACCTTGCAAAGACCGACCTGCCACGTCGGGCCTAAAACGTGGACGCGGTGGGTGGCACTGGGTGGATCTGGGGCGTGAAGGAACGCTGCCGTGCACTCAGCATCTCAGCAGCCCCGAGGCTTCCCCAGGGACTGGAAGTCAATGAAAGCATGTTTTACGAGCTCTTAGGACAAGACGGGGTTTGTTAGCTCGTGGCGTTAGGAATAGATGAGCCTGGTGAGTGGGGATCCCTCGCTCGTTTGCTTGGCTCTGAGTGCCGCCCCTGTCTCCGCTGTGGGAAGGTGCGGGAAGGTGTCTGGCACGTTGCTGGGAGCCCCGCTCGGCATGTTCTTCCTCCTCTGTGTCACTGATTTCAAGGCACGTGAATTATTCACCACCAACCGTGGCCGCAGCGAGGCCTTCCCCGCCCATGATTCACACACAGCTCAACATGGGATCCAGGGGAAGCGTTGCCTGGCCGCCTGGCCCGGGGCAGGGGGCCTGTGCCTGTGGGGTGTGCGCAGCCCAGGGTGGGTTTTGGACCCCTGGGGTGGGCGAGGCTCGGAAGCAGGCAGGTGTGGGGCAGAATGCTGTTTGGGCCCTGGGCAGGGGGTCACACCGCGGCCCGGGCTCCGAGGGAATGACGCAGGTGTCTCACTGCCGGCGTCTGGGGGCGAGTGACGGTGGGGGAGGCTGGGGGCCGGGGTGGCCGGCAGGCTGACCGTGTGCTCGCCGCCATGCAGGACGTGGCCCAGTGGAATATCGGGAACCTGCGGACCATCCTGGACATGGTGGAGCGTGAGTGCGGCACCATCATCGAGGGCGTCAACACCCCCTACCTGTACTTCGGCATGTGGAAGACCACCTTCGCCTGGCACACGGAGGACATGGACCTGTACAGCATCAACTACCTGCACTTCGGGGAGCCCAAGTCCTGGTGAGGGGCGGCCGCAGCCCCGCCGGCCGCTGCTGAGGGAGGCGGGGCTGCCCAGTGGGCGAGGGTGGGGGCTGTCGTGGCTCCTGGGGCTGCACCTGGGACTGTCGGGCAGGGCAGGCAGAGGTCGGGGTTGGGGGCTCCGCCGGCCCAGCCCCCGCTAGATGAGGGCACGCACGCCCCCCAGAAACGCGCTTACAGATCCCCGGAGCCTGTGGTTTGCGCTCAGAGCACCTTACACTGAACATGGCTGCTGCCAGGCTTCCGGTAACGCCTCTCAGCCTCCCCTCGCCTCCCTCTTGGCCTCCAGATTGGGGGGTGGTGTTAGCCGTTTGCAGGGTGTGGGCGGGCATGCTGGGCCCTGCAGGGCACTCTGTGAGCAACGGGCCCCCCAGGCTGGGGCAGATTGCCAAGACGGTCGTGTTCTGGAATCTCCCAGCTGAGCACTCCCCTGACACGCAGCTTCTGCCAGGGGGCCGGCAGGAGGCCGTCTTTGTTCGCTGTGTTTCTAGAAGAGACTTCTGAGCTGGGGGCTTCGCATCGCCCTGCCTCTCCCCAGCTGTTAGAAGGTTCTGTTGTCACAATAATCATCGCGGCTCAGGGGAGCAGAGAGGTGCTCAGGAGCTCAGCCAGTGAACCCTCACCTTTGTATTGGGGGGCCACCCAGCAGGGACCCAGGCGGACCCTGGCCAAGGCGCCCCTGCCTTGTCCCAACAGAGAGCTGAGCCCCACATGGCTGAGCCTGTGCCTGCTGGCCCTGGGGAGGGCCCCCTACCCCCTTAAGTCAACAGGGACATTCTGGGGCCCTTTGCTGAGGGGCGGGAGCAGGCCCTCTGAGCAGCGGACCCGGGTGGGAAGCCAGGTCTCCCTGTCGGCCGTCGGCTGTGTGACCACCCTCTCCTCGCCTCTGCCATGGACCGAGTGAAGCCCCTGCCCCGCTGTCTGGCAGCGGTTCCCACTCAGATAGGCAGGGAAGGCTGGGGACACGTGTGAGTTTCCCCGGGCTGCTGTAACAAAGGACTGCAGGTCTGGCGGCTTTAACTCAGCTCACATTGGTTCTCTGACAGTCCTGGAGCCAGGAGGCTGACTGCCTCACGGGGCTAAATCCGGGCGTGGGCAGGGCTGGTCCTTCCGGAGGCTCAAGGGCAGCATCGGTTCCAGCTTCTAGAGGCGCCGCCTCCCTGGCTCGCGGCCCCTCCTGCATCCTCACGGCCAGCAGCGCAGCATCTCCCGTCTCTCTCTGCCTCTGACCCTCCCGCCTCCTCTTATGAGGGACCCTGTGATGACACCGGGCTCCCTGGGGAATCCAGGGTCATCCCTGTCTCAGGGACCTTAACTTAATCTCTCCTGCAAAGTCCCCTTTGCCACGTGAGGTGATATGTCCACAGGTCTCGGGATTAGGCCATGGCCATCTTTGGGGCCGTTATTCTGCTGGCCACAGGCCCCCTGGCCTTCGCGTGGTGCTACTTTGTGTGTTTGCTGGGATCCTGTTACAATTCCACGGGCTTCCTGTTTTCAATCCACTCCTCCCCTTTTGTGGCCTTCTGTGGCTTTACGTGAGCCCTTGATCATTGGAACCTCTGGGTGGGGAAGTATTTGCCTTTGGGGAAAGATTTGGAGAGAGATTGGTATATTTGGTGATGGTGGTTGAACAAAGGCCTGAGCCTCACGCCTGCAGTGTGGTCCTGCGCACGAGTGAAGGGGTTTCCTGGTCAGGGTGCCGTCCCCGAGCCGCCCAGGAGGCCCCAGTGACTGCGTGGCCGCCCCGTCCCCCACGACTTCCCATGGCAAGGCTAGGCCGGGACTGCATGGAGGCCCCAGTCCAGGCCTGGCGGGAGGGGCCCTGGCTCTGCGCCAGGCCCACACCTGTGGGGCGCTTCCCTGGGGGCTCTGCCCACCGCTTCGCACAGCAGCGTCCTCCCCGTGGGCCTGGCGGGCTGAGTGCAGGTGAGTGGCCTTCGGGCTCCCCATGCAGATAGATCCACAGGCTGGGGCTGCATGCATGCATGTGAGGCTGTGTGTGTGTGAGAGTGTCTGAGGGGGTATGTGCGTGTGTTTGTGTGTGTATTTGTGTTTGTGAGTGTATGTATGTATAAAAATGAGTGTGTCAGTGTGTATGAGTGTGTGTGTATATACATGGGTGTGTGTGTCTGATTATGCATATGAGTGTATGTATGTGTGTGTTGTATAAGTGTGTGTATATGTATCTCAGGTACCTATGGGTGTGTATGTGAGTGTGTTTGTTAGGTATCTGTGTGTGTTGTGTGTGTGATGTATCTGTTTGTGTGTTGTGTGTGTGATGTATCTGTGTGTGTTTGTCAGGTATCTATATGTCTGTATTGTGTATATAAGTCTGTGTATATGTGTGGATCAGGTACCAATGTGCGACGAGTGTCAGATATCTGTGTGTGTGTGTATTTGTCAGGTACGTGTGTGTGTGCGCGCGCGCGTGCGCACGCGCGCGCACTGCTGGGCCCAGCTCGCTGGCCTGGGCCGTGTCTCATGGGGTGGGGTGGTGGCGGGAGGGACGTCTGCCCGGGTCTCTGAGTGGCCTTGTCCCAGTCATGCCCCAGCGCGACTCCCCAGAGGGCCGCTAGATGGCGCTCCCGCCCTTCCCTCTGGCTTGGCTCTGTGCGCTGCTGGAAATTTCCCAAATTCTTTCATCCTTTTCGTAGACTCCTCTGAGCGGCAGTGGCAGTGATATTCTGAAGGCCCCCTGGAAGCAGCAGCAGGGGGAGACGGAGCCGCTGCCCTTGGGCGGTGGGAGCTCTTAGCCCTGGGTTTGGTCAGGGCCTCCCAGCCAGACGGGTCCAAAGGGGAGAAAACCCACCTTTTCCTTAAAAAAAAAGAAAGAAGAAAGAAAAAGTAAGCAAGCAGCCACTGCTGGGTCCCCGCACTTGCTGGGCAAGGAAGGTTGAGCTTTCAGATGCAGGCCTGCCTGGGGATGGGGAGGTCTCAGGAGACTGGGGCCCTAGTGTGTTCTCTGGGGACATGTGGTCTGGGGGGGCAGGGAGGAGTGAGCGGCTGGGATCGAGGGCGGATGGAAGACAGTGGGACTGGGTTTGAGGAATGTCCCCCAGAGAGAGGGTGCTGGGAACATGAGGGCCAGCGGCCCCTGGGTGACAGGGCCGGTGCCTTGCTCCCCTTGCTTGCCTGTCCCCTAGGACAGCCCGCAGCACCCCTGCCCCCTGAGCTGCACCCCTGGTTTGCTCAGGTGGCCCCTGCTGTCAGGAGACCAGGGTTCTGGGAGCACAGCGACCCCGTAGTCCCTGGGAGCCCCCGTGCACAGAGGTTTACGTCGTGTGGAGGCCGCACTCCCTCTTGGGTCAACGTGGACCTCTGCAGGCGTGGGGTGCGGGGGCTGGTGAGGTGTCCTCTGTCCCTGGGCTGGGGGTGCAGGGAGCCACTCAGGATGCCCGGGAAGGTGGTGCCCCTGCTCCCTGCCTTCCCCTGGACCCTGTGGGGCGGGGTTCTCCGGCAGATCCGTTCCCACGTCTGCCTCCCGAATCACACCGTGCTCTTGCGTCCGCAGTAGCTTGATCGCAACCGTTTCGGAGTATTTCAGTAGCACTTTTTTTTTTTTGAAAGTGTCGACTTACTCAGGTTTACGGCGTCTTCTGGAGCCTTTCTGGGTCTGTTGCTAGTTTGGTGGTGTGATTTGTGTGTCAGAATGACGCGCACAGCCCGGTGTCGATAACAGCATGGCATTTGCTCCGAAAGGCCGGCATTGTGCGGCGCTCTCTGGCAACCAGGCTAAGAATACCCGCAGCACGTGGGAGCTTCAGATCGCTTTGGAGACGGGGATTTAAGATAGACCCAGCCTTGCAGCGGCCCGGACGGTTGGTCATCGGGGCCAGGAGGTCGTGGGCCTGGGGAGGCAGGCAGAGCAGCTCCGCCTGGTTCAGAGTGCCTCCTCCCGCAGGGCCGAGGACCCCCTGGAGCCCGTGGGTGGCGCTGGGTCAGCTGTCCCGGGGCTGCTCCGTCTGCCGGGCCTCCCTCGATACCCACCCCTGGTACGGCCCTTTCGGGTCCCTGTGGGTAGCATGTCACCAGGAACTGTATCCATAGATGAGCGCGTGACACACCCACCTGGGGTCGTTTCACGCTGTTGCCCAGATGCAGGGCTCCGTATCCACACGCAGCAGCTGCCGTGTGCCCACATGCGGGTGGGTGGAGGACGTGCCACCAGAGGGCCCCAGGACAGGACAGACAGTGTTCCCCGCATGGCCGTCAGGCAGGTCCCGCAGTTAGTTTTCTCTCTGCTTCCCCAGCCCCTCCCGCCCTCTGGCTTCTGTTGGCCTGGGTGTCAGGTGCTCCGAGGCGGGGGCAGGGGAGAGGGTCTCTCGGATTGTGCTCCCACAAAGGGCACGGAGCCCCCCCGGCTCGTGGATGGTCCTAGGGTGTGATGGGTGGATCCCTGAGGGCAGTCGGTGGAAGGGCTGCTGGTGAGGGGGCCGGGGAGCCTTTCCCAGAGCTTCGCTCCCTCCCTGACCTTTAAGAAGCCTGAGTGCTGCACCAGGGTGCGTTGAGAATTTCTCCTTTTGATTCCATTGCACCTACGGTTTTTCTTCGGCATTTTCACTCAGGGGTTTTCACAGGAGAGGGAACGGGCAGCCTTTCTTTTGCTGCCGGGAAACTTGACACCCAGCAGGCAGTCATCTCAGCCTGCACTTGGTACTCCGGAGGTGTGCCTGCGCGTGTGTGTGCGTGCGTGGGCGTGGGTGTGTGTGTGTGTGCACACGTGCACGTTTGAGGGCATGTGCTCCCTGCCGTGGGGCACAGGAGGGGCGTGAGCTGTTGTGCAGATGTGGTGCAGCCCCTGCAGCCTCTGCTGCAGCTTGGGAGAGAGGCTGGGTGTGCTGGGCTCAGGATTCAGGGGTCTGTTGCTCCTTTGGGGGTGGGGTGGGCCTGCTGGGCTGCTCCCTTCCCCCTGATGGGTGCCCTCCCGGCCCCTCGGGACCTCCCTGCAGGCCCACCCCGGGCGGCTTCAGCCCACTGCCCAGACGTGCTCCCTGCGGGCGTTGATTAATCACCCCAGTGAGCCCCAGGGGACAGGCGCCTCCCGCCCTCCTCCCGGCCGTAGACTCCCTGGCTCTGGCTACAGGTGGCACTGCTGGACCACAATGCCGGGCGGCCACCAGGGCCTCTGCTTTGTCCCCGGTGGCAGAATTGGGAATTCTGGTGACTGATGGAGCGGAGCAAAGCGACCGCAGGCAGCAGCTCCGAAGGCCCGTGGTGGAGAGCGCTGGTGACTCCCAGAGGAGGTCCCTGGGTGACCTCGTGGCTTCTGAGAGCCTGGCACAGCGGGGAGCAGGGGCCATTCCCTGACTCAGGCACGGCCCCGCCTTGCTCCATGGCGGCGGGAGGGCTGGCTGGGCACCGTCTGGAGTGGAGATTGGTAGGAGTGTGACGGCTGCACAGATTGGCTTTGGTAACTTAGCTTCCCAGCACTGCGCCCCGTCCCCATACAGGATGCCAGCGTGAGATAGAGGCGCTGCCTCCTTTCCTCCTCGGTCTGGGGAGAGAGGCGCCGCAGCTCAGCCAAGCGGCTTCGCTCAGCAGCTCCACGTGGCCGCAGCACCTGGGGGGCCGGGGGAAGAGACCCGTCGGGATGACGCAGGGAGGCTCAGTGTGTACCTCGTGAACACACGGGGGAAACCAGCAGACTCCTCCTTCCTCTGCCCTGCCTCCTGGGCCATGGTGACCAGAAATCCAGCATCAAAAAGAATGTTTCTGGGCAGAGAGCTCTTCCTGAGAGCAAGACTGCCAGAGAGTAGAGAGGTGTTAGGACCCCTGTTTATTAAAAGTCAACAGATAAGGTGGCAGGGTCGTGCTGTCGAAGGCCCCGAGCTTTCTTGAATCTGTTGGCGGAGATACCAGACCCAGCATCCCTGGCGGAGTCTGTCCTCAGTCCACGCAGCCTTGCCTGAAGCTGCTCGTCGGAGGTTTTATGATGGGGGTGGTCGCGTCTCTGCAGAAGGATCCTCCTTCTGAGAGAAGATGGCTGTTGTCCTAAACAGCGCGACCAGCTGCGGCCCGTCTTCCCGGCTCATGGGGCCTTGGTCCGAGCTTGCTGTGCACTCACTGTTGGATGCAAAGGGCTGTGGGCAGCAAGGGGCACCTTCTCCGTCACCTCTTTTGACGGTGGCTCTGGCCACAGCAGCAGGCCTGCTTGTCGTTTATTCCCTGTGTGCCTGACCCGTGTGCCCACCGCCTCCTTCCAGGGTGCGCGGTGACCTTGGCGTTAGGGTGACCAGCGCAACTTTCCTAGCTTCAGAGCCGGAAGTCTCGCATCCTGGAAACCCTCTCAGACCCGGGGGGCCCTCGGTGCTTGGTCACCCTGGAGTGTGCACGTGTGTGTGTGGCAGCACACATGCATGCATCTAGTCAGGAAAGGACAGTGTGTCTCCTCACTCAGGCAGTTCGTGAGTCTGGCCTCCAGGGTCCCGTCCGCCACCCCCGGGGACCATGCCCTGAAGACTGGAGACCTGGCGTTCTGCGAGGTGACCGAGAGCCCCTGCTGGGAGCTGTCACTTCCAGCTGGGCTTTGCAGCCGCGCACACACCCTGGAGCTCAGCAGCACGGGGACGCTGGCGCAGCGTTGGGAGAGGTGGTTTAGCACGTGCCCAGGAGGGCCTGAGCACCCGGGGGCTTATGGGAAGCACAGCCGTGTTACTACCCCCCCACCCCGGGACCCCTCCCCGCCCTCCTCATAGAGCCCTTGGTCCGCCCTTGTCGGGACCACACTGTCGTCCCCGATGCCCACAGCCCAGCCTTTCTGCTTGTCAGGATTGTGCCGGAAATCTGAAACTGGAAGCTGGCTGTGGCATTTGAAAATTAACTCCTGATGCTGGAGTCTCAAATTGGGGCATTGTGTCATCAGGCTATGAGGATAGGATTGCATCATTAATTAACCTGGCGGGTGCGACAACAGGCAACTTCAGAGGATTTTTGTGCAGCGTGACACAGCATGGATTGAATCACAGATCAGCCCAAACATCTGACTGCTTCTTGCCAGCCTCGCCCACACTAAACTCAGTAGCCTGGTGCTGCCCCAGCAAAGCCAGACAGTTGCGTCAGGTGACAACCTGTGCTGCGTGCAGCTCGGGGCAGATCGTGGACCTGGGAGTCCCGGTGCTCCCCCAAGGGCTCCACTCACCAGGCAGCAGGGTCCGTTCCCGCAGGCTGCCTCCTTGAATCTCGCAGTGCTGGTGGGGACAGGCACAGTTGGTGTTTGTTCAGGGAACGCAAAGTGATTTTAACATCCCGCTCGGCAGAGGAAGGTCAGCCTTCTGCGACGGAAAATCTCACCATATGCTCTCCTCCAGAGCCGATGAGGCTGAGTGGGGGGCTCTGCTGATATTCCCCATGCTCTGACGCCTTGCCGTGAGCCTGGGCAGCCGGGCAGCGGTGCAGCGGATGGATTTGGAAATTGGCTTCTTGGTGAGCAGGGGTGGGAGGGTTCATGACGGAGGGTGCCCGGTGCGAACGGTCCACTGTTTCCTTGTTCCTTCTGTGTTTGTCACAGGCTGGTCTGTTTATCCACTGTTTTGGTGGTGTACTCCCTCTCTCTCCTTTTGAAAGAGTTTATTTTTCAGAACTGTTTTAGATTTTACAGCAAAACTGAGAAGACAGTACAGAGAGTTCCCATGCACCCCACACCCAGCCTCCTTATTAGTTTACATGAGGCTGGGACATTTGTTGCAGTTAATGAACCTTATGGGTACATTCTTGTTGACTAGGGTCCTGCTTCGTTCAGTTTGCCTTGTTTGTCCCTGGTGTCGCCTTCTGTCCCAGGACCCCATCCAGGTTCCCTGTGACATTCAGGTATCCCATCTCCTCAGGCTCCTCTGGGCTGTGATGGTTCCTCAGACTTTCCTTGTTCTTTCTAATTTTTTAAAATTTATTTTATTGAAGTATGGTTGATTTACAATGTTGTGTTAATTTCTGCTGTACAGCAAAGTGATTCGGTTATACATATATATTTTCTTTTTCATATTCTTTTCCATTATGGTGTATCACAGGGTATTGAATATAGTTCCTTGTGCTATACAGTAAGACCTTGTTGTTTATCCATTCTATATGTAATAGTTTGCATCTGCTAACCCCAAACTCCCAATCTTTCCCTCCCCGCCCCCCCCCCCCCGGCAGCCACCAGTCTGTTCTCTATGTCTGTGAGTCTGTTTTTGTTTCACAGATAAGTTCATTTGTGTCGTATTTTAGATTCCACATACAAGTGATAGCGTATGGTATGTCTTTCTCTTTCTGACTTACTTAACTTGGTATGATAATGTCTAGTTGCGTCTATGTTGCTGAAAATGACATTATTTCATTCTTTTGCATGGCTGAGTAATATTCCAATGTGTATATGTACCACATCTTCTTTATCCACTCATCTGTTGATAGGTATTCAGATTGTTTCCATGTCCTGGCTATTGTGAATAGTGCTGTTATGAACATAGGGGTGCATGTATCTTTTTGAATTAGAGTTTTCTCTGGATATACGCCCAGGAGTGGGATTGCAGGATCATATGGTAGCTCTACTTTTAGTTTTTTGAGGAACCTCCATACTGTTTTCCATAGTGACTACACCAGTTTACATTCCCACCAGCTGTGTAGGAGGGTTCCCAGACTTTCCTTGTTCTCAATGCCCTTGATGGGTTTGAGGAGGACTGTGGTCAGAGATTTTGTAGAATCTTCCTCAGTGGGAACTTGTCTGGTGTTTTTCTCCCACCGCTGGGGCTCTGGGTGCTGGGAGGAGGACCACGCATGAGGGGCCATCTCGTCCATTGTCTCGGGGTGCCTGCCGTCAACATGACTCATCACTGCTGGTGTCGACCTCGGTCCCCTGGCTGAGGTCGTGCTGCTCAGGTGTCTCTACTGGAAAGTCACACACACCTCCCCTCTTTCTGTACTGTCCTCTTTGGAGTGTACTCTTTCTTTCTTTCTTTTTTTTAATACTTCAAATTTCGGAAAAGGGAAGAGAATAATTAACAGAACAGTGCCCAGTACCCAAATTGGGCAGATGTGGACGATCTGGCGTCCTCCTGTCAGATAGTTTTGATCTCTTTGCTCCTCCCTCCAGCTGGGCAGTCTTAGTTCTCTGCTGCTGCATAGCTGATCCCATAGATAGACGGCTTGAGGTGACCGGCTCTCAGCGCCCAGGCATGGGCCTGCCGGGGCCTCGGTTTAGGGCCTCAGAGGCAGAGTCGAGTGTCGGCGGGCCGGACCCGTACTCGGAGCTCTGGGGAAGGTCCATTTGGTACCGAGGGTCCCCTCACACTGGGCCCCTTTGACTTAGGGACCGATGCCTTTCCAGGGCTCACCAGATTAGGTCAGGCCCACCCAGAGTAACCTCCCAGTTATAGGATCTGCTGATTTGGGGCCTCAATTATAACAGCCAGATCCCTTCCCAGCAGCACCGAGAGGGATGTTGGAATGACTGAGAGCAGGGATGTGAGCCTCAGGGGCACCTGAGGACTATGTCTGTCATGGTGTGTTCCCTTTTCGGTAAATGTTTTTATCCTAAGACGTTACGTGGTACAGAAAAATACGTGAAATATTGTACTTGGCTGAAAGATGGATACATACATACAGTTTATCGAATGACTCCCCAGTCAACGCTGCTGGGAAATGAACCCCCTCGTTCTCTGTCCTGGCCCCCCTTCCTTTGCGGCCCCATTCCCCCCACCCCACAGAGCTGCTTCTGATGGCCCGCGTGTCACTGCTTCTCTGGGCCGTTGTCTTTGTGTGTCTGTGTCCCTGGGAGACACGGCTGAGTGCTGGCTGGGTTTGAACCCCACGCACACGGACTGGTTTGTCTCGCGTTTCTGCTCTGTCTGCGAGGAGGATTCGTCCCTGCCGTGCGTGGTGATAGTTTATCCGTTTTTCACGCTGCAGTGTTTTCTGCTGTGTGACCACGCCTCCACCTGTTTACGTGTTCCACTGCTGGTGGACATTTGGGCCGTTTCCACTTTGGGGCAAACGTCGTGTCATCTTTTACCTGCTGCTCGTGTAAGAATCTGTCACTGTCCGTGACAGTGTGACAGTGTGAGAAGACGTGGTAGCAGTGGCCACGTTCCGATGCTGCTTGTGTGCCAGGCTATGCTTGGAGTGACTCCTGGTCTCGCCCACTGCCCCACGCCGTCCTCCTTCACACGTGGGACCAGACTGGCGAGACCGTGGTTTGAGACCGCAGAGCTGGGGAGTGGTAGGGCTGGGCCCAGGCTACGGGTGCGAGCCCGCATTCCTGACCACTGCTTCGCCCTGCCCCTCGGAGTGTCCTCCTGCAAATCAAAAGGGGCGGCGGGTTCTGGGAGTGCGTGCCTGGGCAGGCGCTCCCCCGTGGGGACAGGGGGCGTCCCAGTTGGCAAAGGTGGCCTGAGCTTGCAGGTGTAGGAGAGGGTGGACCCTTTTCTTAGAGTCCCCAAAACATCATTGAACGAAGCCCTGCCGAGCCGAAATCAAAGACGGCAGGTTCTTGTGGGAGATGGAGGAGATGCTGCAGAAACCCAGGGACCCAGGCCACCAGAGGCTCTGCCACCTTCAGTGCACGGCTTCCGAGGTCACCGTGGGCGTAGGCGTCTAGTTGGGGCAGGGGGAGACCGAGTTCCTGAAACTTTGATGGGCGGGCCAGGGAGGCAGGCCCGTGGCTTCTGCCCACATCTCGTTGGCCAGCGCCAGGTCACGTGGCCACACCTTCCAGCACGGGAGCCTGGGAAACGTAGTCTGACTGCGTGTACGGGGGTAGGGGGCTGGAAGGGGGTAGGGGGCTGGAAGGGGGCAGGTGAGCCGTAGCTTTGCTACCGTGGTTGTGCTGGACGAAGGTGGCTTCAAGGTTGTAGAAGGAGATGGGTCAGCTCAAACCCTGGCCACGTGCCCGCTCTGGACCCAGCGTGACCCACTCCAGGGCAGACACCGTGTGTCAGGGCAGGAGCTTATGGTGTGCCCCCCCACCCCACCCCGAGTGGGCATGGAGGGCCAGGTGGGTGGCACGCGGCAGCGGGACCCCCGAGATGGAGGCAGGGAAGGCGCTAGGCTGAGACCTGTGGGAGGAGAGGCAGCAGGGCAGCCCGTGGAGGGGCTCCGCTGGAGCGCAGGTGGCCAGGCCAGGAGCAGGGAGACGCATGTTACTCTATCGTTCCAGGGGAATGTTAGCCGCGGGAGGGAAGGTCCAGGGCATGGGTGTGGGAGCCCTGGGCAGGCAGGTCGGGGTAGCCCTCGCTGCCTGGGCAGGCCGGCCTGCCTCTGTGGGCGCAGTCGTCTCCTGTGTGTGTGTTACTCGTGGCCGCAGGCGTGGCTGGCCTGTCACACAGCCTGCTGGCTTGGTCTGGCAGGAGCAGATGGCCCTTCATTTTGGAGTCTTCTGTTCAAAGTGGGCGCTTTGGGGTTGGAACGATATAGCACTCTGCTGGCTCAGGCCGCTTGTGAGACTGCAGGACTTTTGCTTTAGGGCAGCAGGAGCCAAACCAGCCCACCCGGCGTTCCTGGCTCCAGTCTGGAGCACCAGGCCATTCGCCAGAATCCTTCTCCATCCCACCACTCTAAGAAACCGTCAGTTCTTCTGAGAGAAGTGGCTTCGCCGGGCATTGTTCCCATCTTGAGATCCTCCCACTGGCTGTGTTTGGATGAGGGGTTGCTTGAAGTGTCGGGGGTCTGTGGCCGATGCGGTCCTGGCCTGGAGTCACTCACCCTCCCTCCCCATCCATTCTGTAGATTCCTGCTCTGTGCGCAGGGTCTGGTTTCCATGGCAGATCTCTCCTGTGTTGGAGAGGTTGCTGTCGGCCGATTTCAGCTCCCCAGAAGGGAGATTCCTGCAAATCTGTGAGTTGAGGGAGTCTTTGTTAGCTTCGCTTCAAAATCTGGCTACGGGTGTGTTTTCCCCTCACGTGGGCGCAGCAGCGGGAGCTGGGGAGTGGGGACCAGCAGGCTCATCACCAGGATGAGACGTGCTGAAGGCCCGCTTTCAGCAGCTCCCCTCCGGCTTGGTCTGTTTGCTCTTCCTTGCTTAACGCATGTGTGAGCTTAACCCTCCTCAAAGCACCAGGGCCCAGAGCCACCCCGAGAGTGACCCCGAGGGCCCTGTGCCCTTCACCTTCTTGGCAGTCAGCTGAGACCCTGATAGTCTTACACGTGGAGACTGGAACTGCTGGTCACGGGACCTGCTTGTAAAGATACCGTCACCTGAATGCTCTCCAGAGCCAGTCCCGTAGCTAAGGGGCAAGTCACGGTCACCCAGGGCCCCCTCTGGTGGGGCAGGGAGAGTTCCAGGCCTGTCCTCCTAATCGCCGGGGGCCTCCACTGTCAGTGTGTGTCCACACGAGGTTCAGCGGCCTCATGCATCTGTGGGTGTGCGTGCTGATGAGCACAAAAGCGTCAAGGACACGGGAAGTGATTTAATAGGCCTGGCGCCTCCCCGCATTGAAGCTGCCCTGGCTCTCTCAGCCCGAGGGCAGACCTGGACTCCCAGCCACCCTCCCCAGCTCCCCGCAGCTAGCCCCCATGTCCCGGCGTGGCCCGTGCTGTTTAAGTCCTGCTCGTGCACTCTCAGCGGACCACCCTCTGTTCTTTCCTGTTCCCGCCCTCCTGTGTGTTTCAGCAGAAATAAATCTGGGGCGGGGGAGCATAAGCAGGCCGTGGGCCCTGGGCGAAATGGGAGCTGCCTGCCCGTCAGGTTACAGGTGGAAATTGAGGCCAGTTCGACGAGGGGGAGGAAGCGGTGGCTTTACCGGCAGCACTGGGCGCTCGCCGGCACTGCATCCCCAGAAATGGACCCCCTGCACGCCCCCCCCCCCCCCCCCCCCCGCCGCTGGCAGCACAAGGCCCTTCCTCAGCTCCCACTAGAGGCTGCGTTGATTGTGTTGATGGGTGCCTGCCTTCTTTAAAAAAAAAAATATTCATTTATTTATTTATTTATTTTTGGCTGCATTGGGTCCTCGTTGTTGTGCGCGGGCTTTCTCTAGTTGTGGCGGGTTGGGGCTACTCTTCGTTGTGCGGTGGCTTGTCCTGTTGCGGAGCACGGGCTCTAGGCACGCGGGCTTCAGTAGTTGTGGCTCGCGGGCTCTAGAGCGCAGGCTCAGTAGTTGTGGCTCATGGGCTCTAGAGCGCAGGCTCAGTAGTTGTGGCTCGCGGGCTTAGTTGCTCCGCGGCATGTGGGAACTTCCTGGACCAGGGCTCGAACCCGTGTCCCCCGCATTGGCAGGCGGGTTCCCAACCTCTGCACCACCAGGGAAGCCCCCGCCTGCCTTTTAAAACCTCACCTGAGAAGCGCCCCCCACAGCTTCAAAAGCAACGTCAAAACCCAGACCACACGTGACTTGGCATTTTCGGTCCTGTCTTATAACAAAAAGAATTCACGGGCCTGAAATAAACCCCGGGCCAGGGATCAGGTACCTCCACTTCAGCATTTCATTGCAGCTCAACACTGCTCACCTTGTAAAGTCTGTTCCTTAATTAAAGTGGGCTTATGGGCTCCCGTGAACCGGGCCCTAGAGCTGGGGGGCCTTCAGGATGCTCACCCACTCCGTTTCCCTGGGAACCTCGGGGAGGTGGGGGCAGCCTGTGAGCGAGCGAGCGTGGAGCCCAGGGCCCGTCCCCCCTTCCCCAGCCCCCTGAGAAGCCTGGGCGGCCCCTCTGGCTGCAGAGCACCTAGTCCTGCCAGCAGGCTGGTCCTTTGGCATCCCCGTCAGCTGGCATCCCCATCTGAGACGCCCCATTTTCTCTGAGTGGATGCTCCCTGGACTCTGTTTATCTCTTGCACGTTTCAATAAAAATGTCATTACTTGAAATCATTGACACTGCTGGTGTGAGATACCAAATTCCATCACCTATTGTCCCGTAAAACGATCCATTAAAGATAAAACCACCACAGCTCAATAAGGTTCTATCCTGGAGACAAGCCACCCTGGTCCTGGGCTGATCCTATCTCCCCAGCAAGTGTTCGTATCTGTCACATAAAGGGCCCCGGCACTTGGACAAATGAGGGGGGCGGCCCCCCGCAGAACAGCCTCCTCGGAGGGTGAGATGGGATTTCCTGGTAGAAACAGGGCAGGCATCCTTTTGCTGTCAGGCAGTTTCAGTCGCTCTCAGGGAGGGAGCCATGCCACCCAGGTCGAGCTCCTTTGTGCAGTGGTGGCCAGATTGGGGTGCACGGGATGGGGGGGACGCAGAGGGGACCCACCCCACCAGGCTGGATTGCTCTCCTGAGTATTTAGGAAAGGGCTCAGTCTCCCCTTCTTCCCCTGGGCCAGGTGCCCTGCAACCTCCCCTCCCGGGCAGACTGGGCAGGTGACAGCTCTTCTTCCTCCCCTCCCAGTGGGGCAGTGGACTGTGGGGTATCTTGGTGGTCCCAGGGCTGTCCTACTCGGCCTTCGGACCTGCTCCCTCGTGTTTCAAGAACGAGCCTGTCTGCTTTTTCTAACATCTTTTATTTCTCCAGCCTGGTACCGGGTGACCATTTGTGCCCCTTTAACCCTGCCATCAGCGTGACTGTTAGTTGTCCGTCTTTCACGTTTGAACTGTCATGATGAGGCCTGCTCGTATCTGACAAACTAGTCCTGCCACGTGTGTACCTGGAGTCACCTGGCGATGTCACAGTCACACCTGTTACCTCCTTTACTGAAAGATGTGGGCAGGGGCAAGGGTTTTTTTTGCTGTACAGGCATGCCTTGTTTTATTGCGCTTCTTAGATGCTTCATTTTTTACAAATGGAAGGTTTGTGGCAACCCTTCATTGTCAGATGATGGTTAGCACTTTACAGCAGTAAAGCATTTTAAAATTAAGGTATATGCACTATTTTTTTAGACATAATGCTGTTACTGCACACTGTTAGACTATGGTATGGTACAGTACTGTGAACGTAACTTTTTTTATGCACCGGGAAACCAAAAACTTCGTGTGACTCGCTTTATTGTAGCATTTGCTTTATTGCGGTGGTCTGGAACTGAGCCCGCCGCGACTCTGAGGCCTGCCTGAGTGTTTGTTGCCCTGTCCTACTCCAGACAGAGACACCGAGGGGCTGCATCTCCCGGCAGTGTCAGCCTCCCAGAGAGCACTTCCGTCTCCTGGACCAGACTCTGCGATTCTGTCAGTGGCCAGCACACGCCCAGGTTTATGTTTGCCTTTGTTTGTGGTGAGGAATTCCTGCCTCTGGACCGCTAGACAAGGGATAGGTTCACCTTAGTGGGTTTTATAGTCTTCTGTGAATGTCTTTCTGGTGCAGAGGAAGCCTGGCTGTCTGTTGATTTTTATTTATTTTTTTATTCTGCATCCTTGCTGGACTCTTTAGTTCTTAATTCACCAGCTCATTCTTTTAGTTTTCCCTGGTAGAAGGTTATACTACTTGACATGAAAAAGTTTGTCTCCTCCCTTTTGATTGTTAGTCCCCTTATATCTTTTTCTTGACTTATTACACTGGCTAGTGTCTTCAGCACCGTGCTGTGGATTGCCTTGCCCCCAACTTTCCAGAGTACCTCTCCTGCCTCACTCTGAACTGTGACGGTGGGAAGGTCCCTCCTAGTCCTGGATGGCTAAGAATTTTTTTTTTTTTAATGTATTTCTTCTAAAAAAAAAAAATTTTTTTTAAAAATTTATTATCTTTGGCTGCTTTGGGTCTTCGTTGCTGTGCGCGGGCTGTCTCTAGTCGTGGCGAGCAGGGGCTACTCTTCATTGTGGTGCGTGGGCTTCTCACTGTGGTGGTTCCTCTTGTGGAGCATGGGCTCTAGGTGCACAGGCTTCAGTAGTTGCAGCACGTGGGCTCAGTAGTTGTGGCTCGCAGGCTCAGTAGCTGTGGCACACAGGCTTAGTTGCTCCGTAGCATGTAGGATCTTCCTGGACCAGGGCTCGAACCCGTGTCCCTTGCATTGGCAGCTGGACTCCCAACCACCACGCCACCAGGCAGTCCTAAGAATTTTTTATACAGAATGGTTTGGAATTTAATGTAAATGCTGCACCTGCAGTGCCTGGACGTGTCGTGGCTCGTCTCCGTGGTGATCACATTAGGGGAGACCGCCTGTGACTGTGCTTCTCTGGGCCCTTTCACTCCTCCCTGCGGAGGAGCAGAGCGAGAGGCTGCTCTGGCCCAGCTCATCTCTAACCAGCACAGAGATGGCACCTGGGCAACTCGGGGGCGAGGGAAAGCCTGCTCTGTGACCAGCTCGTTCTGCTTGGCTGCCCAGACCACGGGGCAGCGCGCCAGGACTGTCCCACTGACGCGTGGCTAGAGAGGGCATGTGTTTGAGGATTGCAGTAAAAACGGTTTTTCCCTATGCCCAGCACACGGGGTGCTGGGGGCCGCTGGCATTCGGAGCTGCCATGGCCTCCTGGGCCCGTGCCGGCGGCTCACTTGTGCCAGGTGGCCTCCAACGTGACATGTGGTCTCGGCACTTCCCGTGGACTCTGCCTTCTTGTTTCCGTCGCTGTCGTTATAGCATGTTAAACGGCAAGGGGCCTGTCTGCCCCGGCCTTGTGCAGACACTGTGAAATTAACTTCCTCACCCTCCAACTCGCGTCGGGCTGAACTGACATTTCCAAAGGGCTCCTGGCTGGACCCCTGCTCTCGGCACGCTCTCCTCAGCAGAGAGGAAGGGCGGGGAGCCGAGCCTCATGCCAGTGGAAGCTGTCAGGCTGGGCGGTGGAAGAAGTCCTGAGTGCTCTTGTCACCCGGAGGAGAGTCGCACGCATCTTGGGGAGCAGATACAGTCCGTATTATAGCGCTTCATACCTGGCTCCAGGCAAAACGGTTCTGCAGGGCCCTGGCAGAGGCCAAGGGGGCCTCTCGGGGGTGGGCAGCAGGGTTTGAGAGTCAGGACCCCATTAACTCTCATTACCCTTGCAGCTGGCGGGAGCGTGTGGGAATTACCTCGTTACCGTGGCAACACGCCCTCCTCACAGGGAACTCTGTCCACTCTGACGGGTCGTGTAGCCCAGGGTGGCCGGCCAGCCGAGCAACCGGGCCCTGTCGGGGGTGCGATGCCTTTCACTGGAGTGTCCCGTTCCTCGTCTTGACAACTTGCCCTGGGACCACAGGTTTTCTTGCTGGCCTGAGAGGCAGCGGCCCATCTGGCATTGTCTGTCCCTGGCCCGGGAGAGGAAGGGCAGCGGCCAGCCCCACCCACCTTGCCTCCCGAGGTCTCATGTGGCCATTCCAGGGCAACGGTACACGGGCTCCCTGGACCTCCCAGGGGTCAGCTGGGCACAAGGTACCGTGGTGCCCACTCCTCACTCAGCACAGCCCTCCCCGCTGGGAGGTGGTCCCGGACACCCACTCCCTGGGCCAGAGGGCACTGGGCGGTGGGAGTCCACACCCAGAGGCCCGGGCTCCTGCATGGCCTGAAGCCCCTTGCTTCTTCTGCAGAACCGATGGCCCCGAGCAGGTCCCTGCTCTCCACGATGGCCCATGTTCCTCTTCCTGACACACTCATTTAATTTTTAACTCACAAGACGTTTACTTATTTATTTTCATTGTTCTTGATAATAATTCTAAGCCATTAGAGGGGAAAATTATATTCAGAAATGCTGTTTCACACTTTATTTGTTTGATGATTTAGAGCAATAGAAAATAGCACATTTGCTGGCTTTTATAGTCCGATAGTTATTCACATCCATCAAGCCATTCCAGGGGAATAAACAAAACACCAAGAAAATGACACCATTAATAGCATCCTCCACTGCAGACAGGAAGCCTTTCCCAGGGCAGCGTCTTGGGAGGATGGACGCAGCCTGTCCCCTGCCCAAGGCGAGAGCCTGCCCGCAGAAGACGTGTTTCCTTTCAACTACCTCTGCTTCTGGGCCCAAGAGCCTCCCTCCTGCTGGACTGAGGCCTCTGCCCAAACAACACCCACGGCCCCCTGGCTTCCAGAGCTTCTTGACTGGACTCCGGCCTGGCCTCAGCGGGGCCCGCAGGATGCCCACCTCTGGCCAGGGTTGCACCCCTCCAGCGTCCAGCCTCAGTCCGTCCCTGGCCCCCTGTAAGCACGTCCGACCCCTGCACACGTGTCAGGACGCAGGTCTTGGACGCGATCGCTGGCCGCTCTGGCCCCAGGCCTCCCTCTTGGCCTATGCCAGGTGTGTGGGTTTCCACGTTGCCTTTTTGAGGGCGGCTGTGATTGGAGGGGGTGCATCCACTACTCCAGACGTCAAGTGTGAAAGAAGAAACCTGGAAAGGAGAGGCAGGGGGACGCCCACCTGGCAGGGCCAGCCCTCCCATCTCTCCCCAGACCAGGGGGTCACTTCCTTCTGGAACGTGGCCTCTGGACTCTGGTCACCTCGGGAAGCCTTCCCGTCAGCCAGTCGTTTGAACAGTGAAACTGCTGGACTGGGATGGTCTCTTTACCATTGTGTGGCTTTGCATGCGTCTCGTGTCCTCTGCCGTTACCTCCTGGGCTGTATAGAGGATCTAAAATTGCTTTATTTTCTCGCCGAAATCCCTGGTATTTGCAGACGACTGCCTTTCTGAAAAAGGCGTCTGGCAAACGATGCCTGAATTCGTCTCTCTCGGCCTCCTCGGCGATTCCACAACATTAAACCCGGAGTTATGGAGCCTGTCCAGTCCTGCTGCAGCCTCTGTGGGGTCACCTGGAGCGGTTGCCAGGGACACCGAGCTGACAGCGCCGAGTTTTCCACGACTTTCTGGTTGAGTGTCATCCAGAAGTGCTTTGTGTAAAACGGTGACCAGAGGAGAGAAAGGGCAGAGGGAGGGGCGCATATGATGGGCTGGTAAAATACGCGGAGAAGGTCCAGAGGGGCCTGCCTGGCCGGTCTCAGGACCGGGGCTCGTGTGCTGTGGCCGGAGGGACCTGCGTGACCCCGTGTGGGCAGCCCGACCCTCTGCAGACTCCCCCAAGGGGTTTCCCCCATTTCTGACTCAGCCCCCTGAAGCCCCTGGTCTGTTGTCCCTCCCATCCCTCCCTGGATTCTGGGAGTAGCTCTGCCCTTTCCTGTATCCGACACGTCCAGATTCTTCTGCCATGACTTCTGTGCTGGCCTGGAGTGAGTTGACCACCAGGAGGCACCCAGCTGCAGCCCAGTCCCTGGGGAGGAGCATGGTGACGGGGGCCATCTGGGGGTGGGATGTGGTCAGCCCAGGAGGAGGCGGGGGCTGGTGGACCAAGGAGACGGCCACCGTGTAGCAGGACACGTGGGAAACCAGCCTCGTGCTGGCAGTGAGCGGGATGGGGGAGCCACGGGGGCTCTGTGTGGGCTTGGGCAGGGCTGACCGCCGGCTGGGAAACCTCGCACCGGCCCAGTCGTGAGGTGGACGTGGATCCGGGCAGGCCGTCTGTCCAAGGAAACGTGCAAGCGCCCTTTGCCTCCCAGGCGACCCGGGCTGCCACGTACAGAGAGCAGCTGCCTGCGGTCACAGGCAGGCAAAGCAGATTGATTTTGGCCGTGAGGTTTGACCTTGTGATGGGGACGGAGTTCCCAGGGAGCAAGACAAACTGCCCCCATATTGACGACCAGTAAAACCGACTCTGTTTTACGGCCCCAGAACCTGCTCACTAATGGCCAGACAGATGCTTGCCTACTTCGAGAGTTAGCGAGCAGCCCTGCTCAACCCAAAGAGCTGCTTTGCCTTCTTTTTTTTCCTCCCAGAGCCAAGCCTGAGAGTCAGGGATGCCCCGACCCAGTGGTGTGACGCCAGGCGGGGCTGTAACAAGGTTAGCGCGCCCTGGCCCCAGGCTGGAGACTATGCCAGGCTCTGCCACGGGGGCCCCTCTGTCTGGGGACTTCTCCTTCAGTGGTGAATGTCGGCCCTGCTGGGAGGCCGGCTCACCTGGGCCTCCATTGCTCTGGGCTTGCCTGGGGCCCCGGAGGGGAGGGCCATGGCAGAGAGGGGGCTCTGTGGGCACCTGCCGCCCGCATCGCTGGCAGGCCAGCGGAACTCGGGGAGCCGTTACAACTGCACAGATGGAGCCTCTACCGCCCTCCCTGCCTCCTTTGAATGGACGGCCCACGGTCAGCGCTTGTCTCGTTAAGGGCCAGGACCCCAGTTCTGCCCGCCTCCCCCTGAAGTCTAAGGTTTTCAGCTTGCTGAGTCCCTGGATGTGGGCTGGGGGAGCACAGGGGCCTCTCAGCATCTCCCAGGCTGTCGCCGGGTCGTTCCAAGCCGTGGGAGGCGCAGCGTGCTCGTGGCCGTCGGAGTCCAGACGTCCCCCATGGCTGCCGGCTTCCCGTCCACGAGTCCTGTCTGATCTCTCCAGGGGCTGCTCTTCTGAACACTCAGCCCAGTGTCCTGCAGTTTGTACTTTCCGATAACAGAGGAGCCACGTTCCAATGTATTAAACTTTTAACATCCACCAGATTCAATTAATCTTATCTTTACAACTCCCAATTACAGGCTGTAATTAAGTGAAAGCAGCATTGTAGACTGGCGATACTGCGTTAATCATCACAGCCTTGGAGCCATAAGTTCCTTTCTGTCCTCGGGCATCTTCCCAGAAGGGACGGAATGTTTCATTTCCCTGTTTGGTGGGGGGACCTTAATCCCACAGAGGTGCTTTGGATTGGGATTAATTTTTATCATCTTTATGTAAGTGATAAAAGGCCATTTAAAAAGAAGTCACCTCCTCTTTGTCCAGATAATGGGCAATTCTCTAACGACAGCAGAATTAAAGGTGCCACGGCCACCTCCAGGGCCGTGAAACATGCCCAGAAATTAATTATTTTTATCCTGTTCGATTAGAGACAGCACAATGTTCACCTTATCTCCTACCCTTGCCCCTTTTATTTTATTAAAAGTAACGATAAACCTTTCAGCTGGAGTGGACTCAGCCAGCTCCTGAGCCTGGGCGATCTTCCATGTTCCGTGTCCCTCCCCATTTGGCTTCCTGCCCTGTGGGGGGGGAGGGCGCAGCCGTGGGGAACATCCTCCGGTGGACTCGTTCTAGAATTCCAGAGATTGCCATTGTGATTCTGGAGCACGGTCCCCGTCCCCTGCAGCACTGCTGACATCGGGTGGGTCATTCTCTACTAGGGCGCATCCTGGGCGCTGTGGGGTGTGGAGCAGCATCCCTCCCCCACCCCCTCGATGCCAGGACCACTCCCCCAGTCGTGACAACTAGAAATGTGTCAGACGCGGCCCAGTGTTCCCAGGGGGCAGGATTGCCGGATCCTGGAGTTTCTCCCAGATGGGACGGGACTCGGATGCTCTAGTAGCTCTACCGTTGGACACTTTACCACCCTCCTTCCTCCTCTGGACAGTGGCCCTACCATGCCCCGCCTTTGCTTGAAAATGGAGGTTTCCTGGACTTCCTTGGCAGTCCAGTGGTTAAGACTCTGTGCTTCCACTGCAGGGGGCGAGGGTTCGATCCCTGTTCGGGGAACTAAGATCCCCGCATACCTTGTGGTGCAGCCAAAAAAAAAAAAAAAAGAAGCTGGAGGTTTCCATCTTGCCCAAGTGCCCTCGGGTGGTCTGGGGGTGGCACGTCGGTTGGGTTGGGGCTTCTGGACCCTTGGCCCCTGGCTGTCTCTCCTGGCACAGCCCTCTGCCAGGAAAGCGTTCTGGTATCCCGACACGCTGGCTCGCATCAGCGGGTGACACTCTCGCTTCATCTGTTTGCAGACTTTCACCTTACATCTTTTTTTATTTATGACAGAGCCGCAGTCATCTTTCAAATGTAAGAACGTGTGAAAATACAGCTTATGAAAGTGGGTGACGAGTGAAGTCTTGCTCCTTCTTGAAGCTTCTTTCCCCTCGGCTCCTGGGGCTGGGGGGACAGCCCGGGATGCTTCCGTCGTCCTCCTTGGTTCCAATCCAGTGCTCTTTACTTTATGCTTTGCTTTCTAAGCCGCCTAACTGGGAATGTCTCCACTCCTGGCATTCCGAGGGTGTGTCACTGCCCCCCAAGTCCTGGGTCCTGGGCCTCCACCTCACCCCTCTTCCCATCCGTGTGGCATCCCCCGACACTGACAGCCCCTCCCCTACGCCGACCGCAGCCGCCCGGCTCTGCCCTGTGCCGGGCCCGCGTGTCTCCTGGGGCCCTCAGCTGTGCAGTGGCCACACGCTCTCCCCTCTGACGTGCCTCCCTTCTCTCGTAGGTATGCCATCCCCCCAGAGCATGGCAAGCGCCTGGAGCGTCTGGCAATCGGTAGGTGCCTGGGGCCCACTGGGGCCAGGGTGGGCGGTGGGCTGGCGGCCTCTCCCTCCCCGGCTTCACGCTATTGTCTGGGGGTTGGTGTCCCGGAGGGTGACGTGCTCCAGGTGTCCTGGCTGTGTTCCACTCCCTTCCCTGGCGGTCAGGTCGTGGACCCCCGCTGTGGGTCTGTCACTTCACGAAAGCCACACGGATGCCGTCGCTTCAACACTCTTATTTTCTAGCCTCTTGGCCCAGAGTTCGGGACAGGACCGCAGGCTTTGCCGGCTGGGGGCAGCCCGTGCTCCCCTTGCCCCCCAGCACCTGGTGCTGCATCCACCCTTTTCTGTCTTTATGGACTCTTTGCTCAGTCTAGAACACGAGAAGTCCAGTTTGGAGGTCCGCACCTGTTCCGTGTGGCCACATGGGGACTGCAGGGCCATCTGCTAATCCCGTGCAGGGTTGGGTCACCCAGGCTCCCTCCACCACCTGGATTGAGACCCTCGCTAGGGCCTCTTGGGCTGACAGGATTTGTCGGAGAGGGTCCCGGGCTGCGTCTGGGGCTCTGACCACCCGGGTAAAGGCCGGCCCTCAGGGCATGGGATCCTTAGAGACAAGCCAGACACCCAGGCTAGGGGGCGCAGAGGCCTCTGTGTGCCCCGATGGGGGGCCGGGCTGTGCCCCCCATCGCTCTCATCTCGCACCTGTCTTGTCCCCACGGAGACCCGTGTCCTGAGGGCGGACGGCTGTCAGTGCCTGGACAGACGTTCACAGACCCCACTGGCCCAGCGGGCGGGCCCTCGCTGTGCAGCCAAGAACAGCCCCTCCCTCTCAGGCAGCACCTGGGTGAGGGTGAGAGTCTGCCGCGCAGATAGCATGGGGCCTCAGGCCACCGCGACCCCCGTGGCAGCAGTAGGCAGCTGGCACCCCCAGGTGGCCACAGAACCGTCCGAAGCCATGGCCTGGTGTTGGTGAGGCTCCCTGCCAGCCGGCTGCTGGCCTCTGTGGGCGCCTCCCTGCCTGCACTTGACTTGGGGGTGGGAGCGGCCCATCTTTCTGCCCAACAGATTCTCTCAGCGGGTTGGCGGGGTCGACAGAGTCCCGGGTGGGAGGGAGGCCGTCAGGTGAGTTGAGCAGGTGCCCCCGGGCCCAGTTCCTCTGCAGAGGCCATTGTCATGTCACCTTTTCTGTTGGAAGCTGGGACCTTGACCTCATGGACAGGGCTGGAGCCGCTCTCACGGACATGCTTCTCCCGGGAGAAATTCCAGTGCAGGCGGGCATGGCAAAGGCTGATTTAACTTACTTACTGAGCTCGAAAATAAAACCGAATTAATTTTGTTCCCATTATGTTTTTTAAAATGCAAATTTAAAATGTCTTTTCCTATTGTATTAGCTTCTTGTTGATGTAACAAGTTACCACAAACTCAGTGGCTTAAAACAACACACATCCCCTCAGTTTTGCTGTGAACCTTAAACTACTCAAAAAAACCTAATTAAAAACCCCCACAGGGCTTCCCTGGTGGCGCAGTGGTTGAGAGTCCGCCTGCCGATGCAGGGGACACGGGTTCGTGCCCCGGTACGGGAAGATCCCACATGCCGCGGAGTGGCTGGGCCCGTGAGCCATGGCCGCTGAGCCTGCGCGTCCGGAGCCTGTGCTCCGCAACGGGCGAAGCCACAGCGGTGAGAGGCCTGTGTACCCCAAAAAAAAAAAAAAAAAAAAAAACCCCACAGATTTATTTTCTTACACTTCTGGAGGTCAGAAGTCCACAGTGAGCCTCTAGGGGCTAAAAATCAAGGCATCCGCAGGGCTGGCTCCTTCAGGAAGCCCCGGAGGAGAACCCGATTCCTGGCTTCTATGGCTTTCGGAGGAGCTGCATCCTGGGCGTGGGGCCGCGTCACTCTCATTTCTGTCTCCCTGGTCTGTGGTCGAGTGTCCCTCTGACCCCCTCTTATAAGGACCCTCCGGATGACACCGGCCCCCTGGGTGGTTCAGGCCCATCCCCATCTCAGGGGCCTGAACTTTATCCCGTCTGCAGAGTTCCTCTTATCACTGAGGGGACCTTCCACAGGTTGCGGGGATCAGGACATGGACGTCTTGGGGGCCACTGTTCAGCCCCCCATACCTGCAGAGAGCCACGGGGATCAGTGCGGGCGCTCTCTGGGGACCACGTCCGTGACACCCCCGGGACTTGCCTGCAGCTTCTCTGTTCTTCCTGTTCAGAGGGGGTTGCACTTAGCCATGCCCGGCTGTTCTCCCTCAGTATGCCTTTTCTACTAGAAAAGTTTTGGGTGATCGGAGCGCCAACTAGAGAAGCAAGAGAAGCCGGATGCAGGATCCTCTGGGGCCCCCCCGCCAACCCCAGACAGTGCCACAGCCGCTCTCCCTGGAGCTCGCCCTGTGCTCCGTTCCCGTGGCCGGAGCTGCTGCCGGGTCCTTTCTGATGCCCCGACCTGGATGCTGGCTCGCTTCCTGGGCATCTGAGGGAGGCTCAGTGGCCGGGGCTGGGAGAGGAAGAGTCGGTTAGCAGGGAGGCCGCCCTGTCCTTGCTTCTTGAAAAATCCAGACTCATTAAGTCAAACGGCTCCTGGAATTCAGGAAAGGGGCTGTCAGCTCTGGAGGAGGGGCGGGAGCCTCCTGCTTCCTCTGCAGCCCCTCACTCAGGACTGCTCTCCCCTCCTCGGAGGAAGGATGGGGGAGGCTCCAGGGCAAGTGACTCACTGCCCTCCTAGGCGTCCCTTCCAGACTTTTTGGGGGTGTGCGTCAGGGGCTCCATTACTGAGATGGGTGGAATGGGCTTGCGATGAATATGGAAAATGAATAGCCGTGCTCCGAATGGGCTCGCTGGGGGAGTTGTGCGGCCCATGGGGAGAGCATTAATGTGTGGGCGCGTTATTGGTGCTAATCACTTAAAATGTGCTTCTTTATTAGAGCTTTAATGAGAGCCACTTAAACTGTGCATTAAAAAGAGGAACTGCAGAGAGGCCGGCGGGCCGGGCGGCAGGCAGCCGTAACTCTAATTGAAACGCTTTCAGTGCAGGGCAGAGTTGCTGGATTCAGTCAGCCCCGGCACCTTCCAGAGCCTTGCCATTGTGTCCTTGCGGTTAGGAGCCTCTTCCCACCTTGGCGTGTGGGTGGGGCCACGCGGGTGCGCACGTGCATACATACACACACACGCACACGTACACACACACGTGCCCTCTTTACCCAGCAGCCTGTCGAGGGTGCGCGCTGGCCTGGAGGCTGGGCCCGGTCTGGATCGGCTTCCAGAAGGGTCCTGCGGCTGCCTGCGTCTGGGGATCAGCCCCAGAGGGAGCTGGCTGCTCAGGAGTGCGTGCTGGTGCTGCTGCCGTGGGGACTTACCCCACACCTCGAGGAGCCGTGCGGCAGCCCTCCTGTGCCCACTCTCCGTGCGGGTTTGAGCTGAGGCGCCTGGCCACCATGGGCAGAACCTGGGACAGGCTTTTTCTTAACCACGAGACACGTGTCATTGACTTGAGTTTCAGCCAACAGGCGATGTGGGAACGTCCCTGAGCTGCGTTAGTGAAGCACGGTTTCTGGGCAGGTAGAGCTGATGATGGGCTTTCCGTAGGCTCGCGGAGGCTATCCCTGTTGTAAATTAGTTACGTGGGGCAGAGAGCATAGGGGCTGTGAGCACAGACAGAGGGTTAGGGGCTGTGGGCGCGGCCTGCGTTGGCCCCGTGTGTCTGGGGCCGAGGGTGGGCGGGTTGTCTCCCGGGCCTCCGTGTCCTCACCTGCCTGGTGGCGGTGGGACCACGTGGGTGGAGAGCCTGCGCCACTCAGGCGGCCCCCCTCCTTGTTGCGGACTCGTCAGTGTTGGGGGGTGGTGGGGGACCCCACTCAACCGTGTGTCTGGTCAAGAGCAGCAGCTCCCCTGTCTTGTGTCCAGGCTGCGCTCTCACGTGGCCGAGTGACCGTGTGGAAGCAATGCAGTGGCTTTTGTCTGGGGGGAGCTCGGGGTGGGTGGCAGTCTCTGGGCAGCCGCACCCTGTCTGCGACCGCGGATGTGTGCTGTGGGTGCGCCCCTCGTCACCCAGGACCCCGTCCCGCAGTCCCCTGTGTGTTTCGTTCCCTCGGGGCCTCGGAGGAAAGGGCTGCCCGGAGAGAGGTGTCCCGGCTGCCCCGCCGCCCCGTCCCGCTGGGCAGGCCCCGCCCCATCCCGCCAGGCTGATGCTGGTCTTCTCTGCTCTAGGCTTCTTCCCCGGGAGCTCCCAGGGCTGCGACGCTTTCCTTCGGCACAAGATGACCCTCATCTCGCCCATCATCCTCAAGAAGTATGGGATCCCATTCAGCCGGGTACGTAGGGGCTGGGCACAGACCACCTTGCTCGTGGAGGGGCTTCTGGGCCCTGTGCCCTCGTGACCACGAGTGCCCCAGGAAATTGGCGTCTTAACCCTGGAGAAGGTTCTAGGACGATGGCAAGCCAGGGCAGGGCCGTCAGCCTCCAGCTCTTCCAGGGTGGGGAGTGAGGATGGAAGAGGGGCCGTCAGGAGGGGCCTTGACTTTCCTTCCCGCCCAGACCCGAATGTCGGCAGGTTCTGCGGGCCGGGCTGGGGAGTGGATGGTTGGGGCAGCTCCTGCTGACCCGGCAGGAAGCGCTGAGGAGCTGGCACTCCCCGTGGGAGTCCCTTCCTGCCCACCCGTGCCCGGGCAGACGCCTTTGAGAGAGCAAATACCTGTTTAGAAATGAAATGCCTGGCTCCCTCGCAGCGTGAAGGCTGTGAACTCATGCAGTTTCCTGCTCCAGAGGCTGCACCACTGGTCCGCCTGGGGCTGTGAGGGGTGAGGCCACGCTGGGAGCCGGGTTGGCAGGGACCCCACTGCCTACGGAGGGCGGGCGGGCGGGGGCTGAGCACCGGGGCCAGGCCGCCTCTGCCCCGGAAGTGGGCCCAGCTGTCGTCACTCCAGGCCAGTCCTTCCCCGCAGACAGCCCTCCTGGACGGGGGAGTCTGCGCCTCGGTCCCTGCGTGGGTCCAGGCGAGAGGCCTGTGCCCGGAACTTACCGGACAGGCGTGTGGGCCGTGGCACCGAGGGCAGGGGGCAGAGGGGACTGTCCGGGAACCCGGCTTCTGCAGGTTTCCCCGAAGAGTGCTTCGTCAGGCGCGGGAGCGAGTTCTGGGGGCGGACCTTCGTGCCTCTCTCTGGCCAAGGGTGTCAGCAGGTCAGAAATTGTTCTGACGTTTCAGTCAGACCGCCTGCAGCATCAGCACACAGATCGGGGATTCGCCTTTCTATCGGGGCCGCAGCTGCTGCTCACGCTTATTAGGTAGTGGGCTATTTCGCTCTGAGAAACGCAGCTTTCCATGCTTCCCTCTTCGCACCCACCCCACCTGCCCCCGTCTTCTGGTTGGAACATCATTCTTTGCCAGGAGCCTCGCAGACAGATCATGGCATTGCTCACGGAAGTGAGAGGTACTTGCTCTCCCGTCCCTTTGTCGCGGACGTTCTCCAGAGTGGTGCTTCCTGGAGAGGGATGCGGGTCGCAGGAGTCAGCTGGCGGGCTCCCTCGTTCTCCTGGGTCAGTGCCAGTGTGGCCCTGCAGCTTGTATACGAAATGCCAGAGCGTGACCCAAGGCAGCGGCGGCCTCCTGGCCCAGAGGGGCCGCTGGTGACTGGAGAGAGGCCGGGCTCCGCAGCCACAGCGGCTGCCCACGGGGCCCAGACAGAGCTTCGTCCCAAGGCCCTTGTCCAGCAGCAGGGAGCCCTCCGTGGGCCGCCGGCCTCAGGACCAGGCTCCGGGCCCTGCGGCGTCAGGCTCCACGTGGAGCCCCTCATCTGAATTCCTGGCGGCCTTCAGAGTGACGCCCCGCACTCCGCTTATAAATCTTTGTAATGGTATTTACTTCTAGAAGAAAAAGCAGATCGATAGCAGAGCTTTTTAATAATTAAAAGTGTGTATTTCTGTGATCTGCCACGGACTTCCTCATTTATTCTTGGAGAGCTCGCACAAGCAGCCGACCGCCGGGCTTCCTCTGTGACTGGCGTCTGGGGCTGGCGCTCCCTCCACTACTGATTGCTTTGCGTCACGGCCTATTCGTCATCCCAAGCGCCCTCTGATTTATCGTTGGGATAATGTTGACGGTGGTGACACGGAGGACAGACAACCGTGGGTTTGAAATGGAGCCACCAGGATGTAGATTTTCTGACAGGGACATAATCTCCTTGTTGCTCTAAGTGAGCACATCTCCTGTTCTGGGCCTTGATTTATGGGCCGGATCGGGCGGGGGACCAGGCCCTCAGTGTGCCTCTCCCCACGGGGGCTCCAGCTCGGTGACGGGGACCCTGCTGCGTCCCTGAGGCTCAAGCAGGCCAGCGCACGCACGGAGGCGTTCTGGAAAGCGAGACAGCACTTTACAGAATCAGCTGAAGTAGGATAAGAACATCAGTAATTGCATTTAAAAGCACATCCCTAAACCCGAATTTTATTTATCTCATTTGATGAGGCTCCGAGTCCTGCAGCAGAAGCTGGCCCAGGGGACCCTTCCTGAGAACGAGGATGCTGGCCGCTGGGCCCTGGGGACACTGCATGTCCCCTCCTCCCCCATCTTCTGCCGTCGCTTCGTCCCCGCATGCGGCTGTCACTTGGACAGGAATTTAAAAATATTACTTAATGCACACTGACTTCCCTTGATGGGTACAATTCATTATTTGAAAAGAAAGATATCTCCGTGTTCTTAAGGACTGGCTTTTCTCCAGGCTACGTCAGTTTTGATTGATCTCTGACTCTGTGGTTGGCTTCTGGAAGTCTCCCCACCTCCACCTCACCCCACCCCCGGTCGCCACCTCCTGCCACCCACCCTCCCCTGCCAGGGTTTGACTCCTCGTTGGTTACTTAAATGAATCCAGCGATTTCTGCTCCTCTCTCTGGGGTTATTAGCAGGCCCCGAAAACTACAAATCAGCGACAGAGTGGTGAAGAGCCTCTAAGTGGGGCAGAAGGCTTGAGCAGACACACTTTGCAGAAGGAGGCGTGTGCAGGCGCCGGCAGGACGCAGTGGGCGGCATCTACAGACCTCAGGGAGGGGGCCGGAGCATCACACCCACTCCACGGGGCCACTGCGTGCGAATACCCCATACCCCATATGCCGCCGAGGGCGCGGGGAAACTTGCCCTTCCCACCATGTGGGTGCAACACGGGCGGCCACTGCGAAGAGCCGCTGGGCAGTTTCCTGGGGCCCCACGGTGCCCCATCCGGAGTCTGTTTACTCCGGAGAAGTGCAAGCAACCACCGGGAGAAGATGAATCCACAGGTGCCCCCAGCTCTGCTCACAGAGCCTCAGACCAGGAACAGCCACAGGCCTGTGAGCAGGAGGCTAGATGAGCAAATAGCAACACATCCTCATAGCAGGAGACCCCTTTAGGAACGAAAAGGAGCAGACGACCCACGTGCCCAGCGGGACGGATAAACCCCGAGGATGTGCCGAGCGGAAGAGGCCAGACGCAGAGCATGGGCAACGCGGTCCGTGTCTGAAACCCTAGAGAGAAACATCGTCGAGGGTTGGGGGGGCGGGTGCATTTGGGGCCCCGTTCTCAGAACTCCAGACAACCTGATGTGCACCACGTGCTTAGCCTAGGAGAAGACTGGCCCTCCTGACCCCAGAGGGTCGCTCCCGCGTCACAGCCTCTAGTCCAGCAGCCCCGCCTCACGTCCCGGGACACAGCGAGTGGGGATGGTGGCCGCTGCTATTTGTCATCCGTCTGCCGGAGCACTGGTCTGTTGGAGCGCTTGCTGATGGCCGGGGGTAGTCAGTGCAGAGTGGGGAGGGGCCCGGGGAGGAGGCTGCAGCCTCCTTCTCCAGGCCTTGGGCTGGCACCTCTGGAAGCCTCTGTCTGGCATCACTGTGGGTCCCCCACCCTGGTCCCTCACGCCCAACTTCTTGGTTTGGGGTCTCCGTCGCAGAGGCTGGACCAGACCATTTTGAATAGGCCTGGAAACGCGCTCGTCCTGCAGTGTCATGACCTTGACACGTGTCCTCCCGGCCCACTGACGTGTCGCTTCAGTCTCTTTGCCCTCACTTGGAAGGACCCATGTCTTGGGATGTAGTGGACAGATTCTCTACTCACGGTGGCGGGGCCACTTAGGCCAGCTTCTGGGGACGTTTTGGGGGTGGGCCTGCGCCTTCCTCGCACGAGGGCTGGGCACCATGCTGCCGGCTCGAACCCACCCTGGGCTCCAAGGGCTCCGAGCTCCGCCAGTGCCGACCGGCCCTCCTCGCCAGCCCCGGCGCCGTGTGGGAACATCTCACGGTGGATGGAGGCTTGACAGGCCACCTACCCCCAAAGCAGGAGACCCCCCAGCCAAATGAGAAGTACCTAGAATCCTAGCATTGCTGCTCACCCGTCTGGAGAGTGCAGACTGTCCCCTCGGGGCCCAGTGGGGTCTCAGTGAGCAGCGGGGCTGGGAGCCCAGTTGCCGCCCTGGCCACTCGCCTCACCTACTCTCCAAGCCATGTGAGCACCAGGCCACAGCCTCTCACTTGGCCGGCTCCTTTGGCTCCTAAAGTCAGGCCCCCTGGCACTTGTTGGGACGCCCTCGAGCCCACGTCCCCCTGCTGTGCTCCTCGGTGGCTTCTTGTGGCTTTGCCATCAGCCCGTGATGCCCTGTGTCGGGCCTCGCCCCTCACCTGTTGGCCTCTTGCCCCTCAGATCACGCAGGAGGCTGGGGAGTTCATGATCACGTTCCCCTACGGCTACCACGCCGGATTCAACCACGGATTCAACTGCGCGGAATCTACCAACTTTGCCACCCTGCGGTGGATTGATTACGGCAAGGTGGCCACCCAGGTGAGTGCCCGCAGACCCTGGGGAAGGGTCTGAAGGGGGCCGGCTCCCACCTGCTCAGCCAGCCCGGGGCCTGGGTGGCAGCCGTTTACATTCGACCAGAGGCTGGGATTCTCCATAAGGGTCTGTTTCTGGGTCCTCAGCAAACTTGTCCCCAGAATGCTCCTCACCTGGAGGCAGGGGAAGGGAGTCTGGGCAGGCCTGGGGTCGGGTCTCCCCTCCTCCTGGCAGACCCCAGGCGTGTTCCCCATTGTCTGGGGATCAGGGAAGATTTGTTCCTTGTTAGTTGACCCCTTGGAGGCCACCTGGCCGGGCATGGGGTCTGCTTGGGCCCCAGCGCCTTTGCCCCCCTCCAGCTTCCCCATCTGGGCTTTTCTGCTGCAGGGTGCAAGAAAGACAAGGGGAGAGAGAGAGAGAGAGAGAGGGCGCAGAACCCTGGCAGAGCAGACCCTGCGCTCGAGCCTGAGGGCTTCCTGCTGCCTCGCTATCCACATTGAGAGGTCACTGAAAGGCCGGAAGACTCCTTTGATTTTCCTCAGTAATTTGCCGTTCTGGTCCCAGAGGGCCGATTATTGGCCAACAGACTTGACATCTGAGCCAAGCGCTTGTTCTCAAATTCCTTTTCTCCTGCACTCACCTGTCTGTGGTTTTGACGGGCAGCTTTGGGGGCACGAGGCCCCGTAGTGGCGAGTCCAGGGAGCGGCTGAGCACTGGGCAGGGCCCTGGGAGGGAGAAGCTGCTGGGAGGGCTGTCGGGCAGGCAGCAGGCCCAGCCCTTCCTTGGCTGCCGGGACCAGGGGCCTTCTACCCAAGACTGGTACCACGGGTGCCGTGGAGGAAGCCGGCGAGCTCTGCCCAGCTCTGAGCTGGGCTCAGACCAAGCGGCCCCGGCTCTCAGGTTTCAGTCCCTTTAACCTTCTCTCCACTGCAAAAGGGGGCCCGGCTCTTCACAAGCATCCACTGTGGTACTTGGGTCATGGGACAGGAGAGGCCTCTCCTGCTGAGCTTCCTACCAGCCTCCCAAGCCAGAGCCCTGGGGTTCCTCCGTGGAATTTCTCAGCCGTTATGAGTTAGGACCCAGGGTTGGGACAGATGGTGGGTTTCTCCCAGGCCCGGAAGTGGGAGCAGTGTGGACCCGGAGGACTTGGAGCCCGGATCCTGATTCCTTCAGTGTTTCCCAGACCTTGGACCCTTGCAAAAGAGGGTCTAGGCCGTGACGATCGGGCGTCGTGACGAGTGGAGGGGAGCCGGTGGCATGCAACACCCCGAGTCCACGGCAGGGCACCTGGCAAAGAGGGTGTTCAGGGGGGTTACAGACTGATGCTTTTGAACAGGTGGGGTTAAACAAGATCCATCCTTAAAGCAAATGTCGCCTGCTTCTTTCCACGTTTGAATGGGGTGAAAAATTAAGATGAAGAAAATTAAGCTTCACAGGTGGCTTTGCGTCACGTCTCCACTGGGCAGCGCGGTCTAGATGGGCTCGCTCGTCTCTGTCTTTCTAATGATCTGTTTCTCTAACTTCGCTGTGTCAGTGCAGTTGAGAAAAGGAAATGGGTTCTGTAGCCAGGAAGACTGGAGAGGTGCCCCGGATTTAAAGTGCTGGGCTTTTTATACTTAATTCAGGAAACTGGGGGGGGACTGTGTTCGGCAGAGCCTCTGGCTTCGCTGCAAGAGGAGAGGCGGGGGTGTCAGGACTGTCCCTTTAGATCCACAGGGGTATGTTTGCAGGGAGTTCTGTGCAGTTGAGTTATCAGCCTGGCCCCGGGGCTGGTCCTGGAGGCGCTGCTGGAGCCGACCCTGCTGCGGGGCCGGCGGGGATTGCCCGGATATTAAAAGCAATTTTGGGTTCAGCCATGTGTTCACAAACAAGTGGCACTGGGGAAGCGCAGCCTTAGATGGGGCTCCACACTCACATCGCCAGGCAGCGGGGCGCGAAATTACTGAACAAGTGACAAGCGTCGCTCTCAGCCGGCCCGGGTTCTGGGGTGCCCAGCGGCCTCTGCCAGGAGTGGCCACTGGCCACGGGGCACCCGTCCGTTGCCACCTGATGTCAGCCTCCAGGCCTCTCGGTGGTGGAACGGGACAGCAGGTCCAGACCTCCAAGCTCCGCTGCCCCCGTAACGAGTCTGGGCTGGAGAGGCCGCCAGGCGCCTGGCCTCGCAGGTGACAAGCTGAGGGCATTGGCGGCAGGGGACTGTTCGGTTCCCGGGGTGCTGGGCCTGTGGACTTAAGGGAGGGGGGTGGGGTGGGGCACGGGGGGACCCAGGGCCCCTTCCCGCTGAGCAGGGGCCTCTCCCTGCAGCCTGAGTGCCCCGTCCCGTCTGCATCCCCTTCCAGCACATTCCTCGGAATGCAGCCAAGGGGGAGAACGTCCACTTCCCAGATTCTAGAGACTTCTGTACTTGTTGGTTCGTTACCTCTTCAGGCACCCAGCGAGCCCCTCACTCCCCGCACCGTCTGTTTCTGTCATTCTCCCTCTGCTGACGCATTAAAGGCTAAGCTCTCACGCTCGCCAGCCTGTGTAAATTCCAGGTGTTCCTGTTCTTTCTTCTAGAGCAGGGTCGGCAAACGGGGGCCCACAGGCCAAACCTGGCAGGTCGACTATTTTTGTATGGTCTGCAAAAAGAATGATATTTAGATTTTTAAAGAGCTGGGGGAGAAAAAAATCAAAGGAAGAGTGTGTGACAATTGAAAACTAGATGAAACTCACATTTCACTTTGATAAATAGTTTTATTGGCACAGATGCGCCCATTCATTCACGTGCCCTGCAGGGCTGCTTGCCTACAGCGGTGGAATTGAGTAGTTGTAACAGGACCGTCTGGCCTGCAAAGTGGAAAATATTTGCCGTTTGGTCCTTGCTAGGAAGTTTGCAGTCCCTGGTCTAGAGAATCGAGGGTGCAGGCGCTCTGGCTCCAGCCCGTCAGGGCTGAAGGTCACCTCCTTTGCTCTTTTCTTTGTAGCCCACAGAGTCTCCGGCATCAGAGGGGCTGTTCCCTCCAGCAGGTTGGCTCCCAGCCACTGTCTCTGGAGGTTCCGGAGGGTCCAGGGAGGGCGCTGGTGGCTTTGGTGCCCGGCAGGCCAGGCCAAATGCCGATGTGCCACTGCTGGCCCCCTGCAGAGCCCACCCGACTTCCCCACTGTGGGCAGGGTGCCCAGCCCTCGGGCTCAGGTCTGCCCTGCAGGCCACAGGGGCGCCCAGCATCCTCCTGGCTCTAAAACTCTGGAGAAAATAGGCTTGTGGCCTCTTGCCAGAGCGCCTTGGAAGGAGCACCTCTGGTCCCCGTCTACCTGACAGAGGCTGCAGAGGGCTGCCCTCTCCCACCCTCTCCGCTGAGCACAGCACGCTCGTCCCACTTGCAGTCTGCACTCTGTGTTCACTGTCAAGTTGAGGTAGAGTTTCTTCTCCAGGATGGTCTTCCTTCCCCATCGCTGACACTAACCCTCATCAGCCCTCTGTGCACAGGAGGAAAGCCTCGTGGCCACCTGCTCCCTGCCTGACGCGCCCTGCAGTGGGGGGCGCCCGCCGTGTCCCCGCCCCGGCGCCGGGGAAATGGCCTTGCCTTCCTTGTGGCCAGCGACCATCCCCGCCTACAAAGGGGGTGAAATGGATAAGGATCCAGCAGAGCTCTGGGTGCAAATGGCCCTGGTCCCTCGGACTCTGGCCCAGCCCAATCCAGGGTCCCCTCCCCACCCTCACTCCCACCCCCTGTGGCGCTGTGACACTTGGGGCCAGGTCACTCTCTGGGGGGCCGTCCCGGGCGCTGTGGGGTGTGGAGCAGCCTCCCCGGCCCCGCCCCCTCGATGCCACGAGCCCCCAGTGTGACAGCCACAGACATCCCCAGGCATTGCCATATGTCTCCTGGGGACAGGATCAGCCCTAGCTGAGGGCCCTGGCTGACCTTTCTCTCTTCGGCGCAGAGGGTGGTTGGTTAGTACGGCTGTACTTTTCGGACTCTGGTAGTGAGGCTTCGTCAGCTCAGTTTAGTTCCTCTCCGCCGGGCATATGTGCGAGACCTCGCATCTGCCCACCACCTTTTCCTACTGAAAGGCAGTTTTCGTGGCCGTGGTCCACAGCCTTGGGTTTTGGAGTCCCTTAAGCACGACAGATGCTAGCTGTTGCCAGAGCCAGAGACCCGCACTTAACAGGGAGCGAGGGATGGACCTCCGGGGCTGTGGGTACGTTATCTCCACGTGCCTCTCTTCTCCGGGGCAAGGGTTGGGGGGCTGGGCCGACAGCAGGGTTGTGGGAACCGGGGCTCTGCAGGGCGTCGATGTATCTGCTCTGTAGGAACCGGTCCTCTTTCAGGATCTAGATGTTGGAGAGGTGACTGCCCCCAAGGAATCTGAAGTTCTCTACCAAGCCCGTGGGCAGAGAGGCCCCCGATCCTGGGGTCGTTCGGGGTATGAGGGAGCTGGGTCCCTGCCCCCATGGGTAGGAGGGGCGCCATGTCCCGAGTGGACCGTGAGCGTCCTCGGGGCTGGGCGTCATCCACACTCACACCCAAACCAGCGCCCAACAGCTCCTGCGAAAGTGCACCCTGATGACAGGGCTGCCCATTTCTTCCTCCTGGACTCCCGCTGAGGGTTCTGGACCACATGGCCCTAGCCCCGTGGCACGTGGATGAACCCCTTGCTTCCTGGGCTTCTGGACACATGGCAGAGCTGGTAGTGGAGCCGGGGCTGGGCCTCCATGCGGAGTGGGGGTCGGTGGAAGGAATTAGAACCCAAGCCCGTGGGGCCGGGGCAGGCAGAGACTGCCCGAGTCCGTGGGGGGAGGGTGAGGGGCGAGGCTGCAGGGCTGCTCTGGGCCCCAGAGGAGGAGGCGGTAGCTATAGGGACGGGATGGCAGATGGAGGCTTTTACAGACTCTAGGAGGGGGCGGGGACTTCCTGCTGGCTTCATCCTCCAGTTTGGGAGATGTGGGAAGAAGAACACACACGACTTGGCCTTCCATTCCCACCCCCTTGGTCCGGAACGGTGCTGCCCCGTGGATGGACCTCAAACACACGATGCTCAGTGAGAGAAGCCGACGCAAAAGGCCACGTAGTGAGTGATTCCGTCGACGGGAATTGTCCACAGCAGGTAGATCCACAGGGACAGTGGGTTAGTGGTTGCCAGGCGCTGGGGAGGACTGCTAAGTGGTACAGGGTTTCTTTCTGGGGTGATGAAAAGGTTCGAAAATTGATTGTGGCAATGGATGCACAGCTCTGTGAGTGGAGGTGGATTGTAGGGCATGCGAATTATAGCTCAGTGAAGCTGTTAAAGAAATCCTACCGCCTGGATTACCAGATTATCAGCGCACAGGGTGTGGGTGGGTCCACGGGGTCCACGGGGGATGCCGTGCTCACCAAGCAGACCTCCCTTCCTTGGTCCACAAACACTAGGGAGCCTGTGAAGCAGGAGACAGCATTGGGAAAGGGGTTTCGGAACCGGGAGGCCCCTTCATGGGCCACTGGGGAGACCCGTGGGGGCAGCTCCCAGAGGGTGTCTGCCGTCCGTGGGACACGTGCGTCTCTCTGTGCCGGTCCTCAGGCCTTCCTCATACGGGGACAGTCATTGCATCTTTGATTTTCACAGTGGAAAATTTATACCGGTGGCTGGGGGTCTGGGTGAACCGTGTAATACTACGCAGCCACAAAAATGGTTTCACTATTTATTGGTGTGCAAAGATGGGCATGGCATTTTGGGTGGAAAAACTAGGTTTTCGATCATGAATGTATAATCCCATTGTGTGTGTGTGTGTGGTGGGGGATTTGCCCAAATGTTGGTCAATATTAGGTCTGTGGGGTGGAATTTGGGACACCTTAAAAATAAGGACTCTACAGGGCCTGAGATCAGAGCCGGCAGTGGGCAAGTCCCCGACCGGCCACGTGCATCCTCACGCCTGCCTCTGGTCACATGCTGCTGCTTTTGTGGTGAGCGGTCCTTTCCCTCTACCCCCGCTCCCTGGGCTCCCCCCACCCCGCTCTGTCTCTCTCCGGCTTTACTGATGGCTCTTGCCTGCATCAAGCTCTGACTCTGGGCCTTGTGACCTTGCAAGGACCAGAGAGAGGTTAAGTGAATTAGCTGGGGGTTCTGGGAGATGCTCTCTCTGTCCGCGCGTGTCTCGCAGGCTGGCGGCCTCCCCCAGGCGGGTGTCCGGGGCTCGGCTGTGGCTGCAGGGGCCACCTCCAGAGGCCTGTGCTCCGTTTCCCCAGGCATATGCTCGGCCAGGCAGGCTCTGTAGCGGGATTACTGACCAGAGAGATCAGAGGGATGCTCCGGCTTCACTGGAGAAAATAAAGTGTGCACACATCAGCCTTTTTAGGTCTGGGCTCACGTTAGTCCTATAAGACCGCACGCCACGTTGGATTGGCTCACGAGTCCCTCCCAGCTCCCCCGGTGGGTGGGCCTCTTTCCTCCACCGAGGGTGCACTGGCGTACCGGCCACCCCACAAGGTACAGAAGATGACTTCGGATTAAACAGAGCGAGAGAGATTTAGAAGCCAGCTTGAATGGCCAGGAGCCCGGCGCACTTAGCTGGTTTTCCGCCAGCTGTCTGGGCCGCTGCCTGCCAGCCCTCAGCCTCCGGGAAAGTCTGCGCCCCCATGGCTTCTGCTGATCGTGGAAGGTGGGGAGGCCCGTCCCCAGATGCAGCGCTTCCAGGGGCGGCCCCCACGTCCCCCCACTTGAGCATCCAGGGTGGGGGGCCTCTCCTGAAACTCGCCCCCCGCCCCTCAGCCTGGGCCACCTTGAACTTCACTGCTGTGAAATGTGAACCAAACTGTTTCCGCTGCTCCAGACCGCGTGCCTTCTGTTCAGTAACGCTGCCGCCTGCTCTGGGCGATTAACTTGGAGCCCGAGGGGAGGCGACAGAAGGTGGGGTGACAGTGGGGGCCGGGCGGAGGAGGGCAGGAACAGAGCTGCAGCCCGGATGCTCCTCGGGCCCACCCGCCTCCGCGGTGCCGGGCTGCGCACTGCTGCGCCTTGCTGGCTCCCTGATTTATGGCGCTGGTGGTGGCCGGTGCGCGGGGTTCGCAGTCAGTTGCCGTATAAAATGTGCTTCCCCTGGAGCCTCCCCCAGAGCGTCCTGTCACTCTGTCCCGGGCAGCCTGGCAGTGGCTTCAAGCCCAGATGCGTACAGTAGCATAGCGGTAAGGGTCGGAGTGGAGAGCACGGTGCCATCGCTCTGCCCTCTGGCTTGGTTTTGTGTTGGCTTAAACTCTGACCATCTAGAACAGGTGCCACCGGATCTGGAAGGATGGGTCTCAGGCAAGGTCTCCCCACAGCACAGCAGCCTCGTGCAGCCTGGGCATTGGCATCCCCGGGCCCACCCCCTCCCAATGCCAGGAGCCCCTTCGCTTCCCCAGTCGTGGCCTGGTGCCCCCTGGGGCAGGTCCTGGATGAGAGCCTGGTCTAGAGGGCGGGTTGCGGGCCGTTCTTCCGCCTTCTTTTTCACTGTCGCCCCCCCCCCCCACACCCACCCACAGAACACTTTTACACTTTCTTCCTCATTGCCCCTCTGTGAGATTCTAACACCGTGGATACACCACATGTCTGTTCAAAGACAGTGAAGCTTTTCTGGCCCCAAGAAAGAGTTTTCACCCCCTTAGGGGCAGTGTCCCCCGAGTGAAAACACCCTAGAGGACGGGTCTAGGGGAGCAGCCTTGGGAGCAGAGAGGGGCTCCTGCCAGCTCAGACGTGGGCAGGACTTGAGTGCTTGGTGGGCCCCTTCGGGGAGGGACTTGCCCCGGGCCGGGTTCAGAGGCCGCCCTGCTCCCCGCTGCCGTGGCTGGGAGGGCTGGCGGGAGCTGCCCGTGGCCCAAGCTGCTCCAGTACAGCTTGGCAGCTGATGAGCCTCCTGTTTGTCTCTGGGAAACGCTTGCAAAGAATCTCAAGCGTAGTTGCAGGCCTCCCCCTCCCCCCTAATTGAACACACCAGCCCGTCGCGTCTTCCCTGCTCCCCTGGCTCCACGGGGTTCTGAGTGCATCCGCAGCGCGCTGGCACCCGCCGTGGTTCTGGGAGAGCCGGTGGCTCAGCATGTGGCCGACCTCGGCTCTCCCCAGGTGGGCGATGGGCGGGCATCCCAGCCCCCTCGGCCCAAAGCCCCTGTCTCTTCCTTCCTACTTCCCCTCCTGTCCCCACGCCTGGGGTTGTCTACCTGGGTTGCAGGCAACTATGTTCAGGCCTCCCGCCCAGAGGGTGGGCCCTGGAAATGCACACGAGCGCTCGCACCTCAGTCTCTCTGGAGGGGGTGCTGCCCGCTCATCACGGTACAGCTTCCGCCGGCCGCCTCCCTGGTGGGTTCCCAGCGCTGGGGGGTCCCCACTGGCAGACACGTGGCCACACAGCTCTGGGAGAAGGGTGCTGGCTGCCGCCGGGCTCGCTCACACTGATGGGCCCGCTGCCCCTTGTCGCATGGCTTTGCTGCTTTTCCTGGTGGAATGGGGAGCTTGTGATTCAGATCCACAGATCAGAGTTTCTCCCCCACGGCACTGTGGACCCTGGGGCTGAACCATCTCTGGGGGCCGTCCTAGGCGCTGCGGGGTGTGGAGCAGCCTCCCTGCCCCACCCACTCAATGCCAGGAGCCCCCCCCCCCCGCAGCATGATAGCCACAGGTGTTCCCAGACATCGCCCAGTGTCCCCTGGAACGGCTTCCCCCTGGGTAAGAGCCCTGGGCTGGCGAGGCTCCTCGAGGGTCACCTTCACGCTGCCACAGTCTCCAGCGCGTGTCGCCTGGGGATGCCACCTGCAGGTCCGCTCCAGAGGGCAGTGACCTGCTTTTTCCTTTTCGTTCTACTTACACCACATGTGTTGAGTCCACAGTCTCAATCTGGGCTTTTCTGCCATCCTGCCTGTGAATGGAGTTTGTTTCTTGGCCGTGGTAAAACACCTTGCGGCTTCCGATGACGAGGTTGTTACAGAGGTCAGGCGGGCTGGCTCGCCTCGGAGCCTGGAGAACAGACAGAGAGGGACTCCATGGGTCCTGGTCAGCAGGACGGGCTGTGGGTGAAGGGAGAGAGCTGAGGGGCTGGTGGGGCCCTCGGGCAGAGTACCCTTGGGAAGTGCCTCGCACCTAGGGCCTGGGTTCAGCATCATTGGCACGCAGAGGGGGAGGTGGGAGGGCCCTTCACAGCAGGCGGGAGAACTGTCTAGGCTGCCGGGCTGCAGCCACAGTGCCGCATGGAGGAGGCTTCCTTTATGTGGAGGAAGAAAGAGAGTGACCTTGGAGGGGTGGTGGGCAGCATCCTGCAGATCGAAGGCCTGTGACCTTGCCCGGCCCTGGGAAGCAGCCCCGCCAGCCAGGATGGGGGAGCCCCCGGGAGCCCTGCGCCTAATGGTTTTGTTTATGAAGCGCTTCCGAGGGCTTCCAGTGGATTTCCTAATGAACTGGTTTGTTATCGCGTCCCCCGCTGCCGTGCGGGTAATTACATCAGAAACAGGGGGCCGGCTCTGGTCCTGACAGATGCAGGCTCCTGGGAGGGTGGTTTCTGCCCCGTCTCTGGGTGCTTAACACGTTGTGGGCTGAAGCGCCCCCTGGCCCCGGGATTGTTCCCTAGGAAGCACGTGTGTCGCTCCCACATCAGCATCTGCTCAGCACCGGTCATCGGCAAGTTGCTGGGAGACGGGAGCAAGTCAGCGAGGTGCAGAGGAGGACACAGACGAGGGACCCAGGGAGACCGCGAAGGGCACAGCGGGCAGGCAGGCAGCGCCAACCAGCAGGGGCTTCTTGGGGGGCGGGGCGGTTCTAGACCTTGGTGTATTCAGGTCACAAAATGCCATCAGCAGGGGAGGGGTGCTGAAAGCAACAGGAAGGTGTCCCCGCCCTGCCCTGGAGGCCAGAAGTCTGAGATGGAGGTGTGGCGTGGCTGAAGGCTCCAGGGGATGGTCCTTCCCGCCCCCTCCAGCCTCTGGCCTGGCCGGTAATCCTTGGTGTCCCTGGTTTGTAGACGCATCCCTCCAGTCTCTGCCCATCTTCATGTGACCCTGTCCCCATGTCGGGATACAACTTCCGCTCTTCTTACAAGGGCCTCGGTCGCTGGATTTAGAACCCACCCTGCTCCAGCGTGACCTCACCTTGGCCAACTTGTCTGCAAAGACCCTCTTTCCAAATAAGGTCTCATTCTGAGGTCCCTGGCGGACATGCACTGGGGGACACTGTTGAGCCCTGTCCCCTGGGGAGCAGTGGGGGAGGAGCGTTAGTCCACACCGAGGAGCAGAAAGTGGGGTGGACGGGAGGGACAGTTTGGGTCTGGGTTTTAGGTGCAGTGCCTGCGGGGCTGGCAGTAGAAGGGATGTGGGGCTGCCCGGCCGCGCTGCCCAGCACGAAGCCACCGGCCCGCACAGCCCTTTAACCACAAGTTAGTTAAAGTGAAGTAATTACGTGTCCTGTACCTCGGTCACACCAGCAAGTACTAGTTCATAGCCACGTGGGCCGGTGGTGATCTCGGGGACAACATAGACGTAGGACATTTCCATTGTGTGAGGAGGCCCCTCATGGAGGTGCCTCAGGCAGCGAACATTCAGGGGTCTACAGCTCGGGGCCCAGCCGCAGCGAGCCGTGGGCTGGAAGACAGGCCCGCGCCTGGCCCGGCCTCCCCACGGGTCTGCGATCCTGAGGCCTCCGGCCCAGCCGCCTGGCCTCACACGCACACAGCAGGGCAGGCAGGAGCCCCGAGGGCAGGGAGTCGGCGCTGCGGCCTCACCAACCACAAAGCTGTCGGGGATGATCTCAGTGAACCATGTTTAATAGTCTTCAGGCTGGTTGCTGGGCCTCCTCTCTCCCGCTTTGCCATCTGACATGAGCAGGACCAGAAGAGCACATGGTAGGTGCTTGTTCCTGGCAGCCAAGAGGAAGGCTCTGGCGGACCTCGGGTGGGCGTGGCCCTTCTCTGCCCCCGTGTTCCTGCCCCCTCGCGTGTGTTTATTTCTCCCCATCTCACTGTCAGCTGCTGCAGGGCCGGGCCTGGCGCTGGGCCGTGAGGCCGCAGCCCTTGAAACTGATTAGTTCGGAGCATGTAATGGTTCAGACGTGGAAGACAGACTCTGTGAGCTAAAAGTGAGAAACCATTTTGCTCTGGGATTTTATGGCTTCAATTGCTGGATCTAATCTAAGATCAGTGCCTTTCTTTTTAAACAACCAAAACCTTGGGAAATTGAAGCCCTTAAAGTATGCTTCCATTGCGGGCCAGACTGTTCGGAAGCTCTAGGAAGTCTTACATCCATCCTGTCTGGAACTTGGGCCACATCTTAGACGTGTCTCTGAGCTGCATACAGAATGTGACTGCTGGTAGGTGTAGCGCATTGGGATGGGTTCAGTAAGAAAAAGGGCCCACCTGCACACCTAACCACCACGACAAATAGAAAAGGAAGTCACCCCCAAGGCTGGCCCTTTTGCGTCTCCTGCCACAGGCCTTGGCGAGGTGACCAAGGCTCTGACCCCTTCATTCCTTAGGTGTCATTTTGGGGAACTTCATTACCGTGTTCCTCCATTTATGAGCACCTGAGTTAATTAAAACGGAAAACCGGGACTTCCCTGGCAGTCCAGTGGTTAAGACTCCACGCTTCCACTGCAGGGGGCACGGGTTCGATCCCTGGTCAGGGAACTAAGATCTCGCATGCTGCGGCACGGCCAAAACAAACCAGAAAACCTACGGCCGTCCCCGGCACAATGTGTGAGATCCGTGGCTCGGGGTTAGGAGCTGGTACCTCTGTAGGAAGGAGACTTGGCGACCCCAGACAGCATGGGGCTGGTCCCTTTGTTGGGCCCCCGGGTCCCCTTTGAAGTGGGGTCCGGGCCCAGCCCGGCTGGGGGTGTGCATAGCTGGCCCAGGCCCACTGCTCAGGTCCCCAGAGGCTCTGGTGGGGGGCACGTTCCCCCGAGAGTGGTCGGCTCGGGCTGCAGGTGTGAAAGCAGGTGCAGCCTTGAGGAGGTGGAGCCCGAGGCCAGGCCTCCATGTGCCAGGTTCTAGGTGCTTCCTGGCACCTGGTGAGAGTCAGACTCTGGCAGCAGGTGGTGGGGATGTGCAGCTTGCTATGCTCAGTAAAAAGCGGGACTGCAGTAAATTTCCAGGCAGACACCCGTCTTCTGTCGGCTCAGACTGCAGAAATATGGTACCAGGGACTGGGCAGCTTAAACAACAGGCATTTATTCCTCGCACTTCTGGAGGCTGGGAGCCTGAGATCAGGGTGCCACTGGGGTCAGCTTCCCGTGAGGACTCTAGTCCTGGTATGAGGACCGCCAGCTTCCTGCTGTGTCCGCACATGGGGGCAGCGGGGGCAGGGGTCAGATCTGTCTCAGTTACTCTTCTGAAAAGGACACTAGTCCTACAGGATTAGGGCTCCACCCTTATGATCTCATTTAACCTTCATCACCTCCTAATTCCTTCTCTGCAGATACAGACACACTGGTGGGGTCAGGGCTTCAAGATACCTTGTGAAAATGATTTTGTGACTTACTCAAGGTTTGGCAAACTCTGTAAAGGACAAGATAGTGGATATTTGTGGATTTGGGGGCCATCCAGTTGCTGTGTAATTGCTCAGCTCTGCTGTAGCAGCACCAGTGTGGCCGTGGGCAGGGCCGTGTGCCGGGCTGTGTGCCAATAAAGCTTTATTTACAAAAACAGGTGGTGGGCCAGATTTCATAATCTGCCCACCCCCAACCAACTTAAATGATATCCTTGCTCAGTAAAGAGATTTAGAAAAACAAATACTACAAAATTTTTTGACACCCCTCCCCCCCCTTCCATTGAAAGAACCGTGGTTGGTTTTGATGAATAACCTTGACTTTCCCTAAAGGTCTTTGGTCGCAGTTGGGGCTTTAATGTATTCTTGACTGTGAGTTTTGTATTTCTTCTGACAACAGATCCATTGTAAGACCGTTTCTGTAGTTGAATCGGTGCTTAGGACCAAGGATCACCAGCCCCCGCACAGGGCCGTCGGGTGGCTCTGTCACCTACCCAGGGGGTCCACAGAGGTCGCCCTGTGGTTAGAGTTTTCCTGAGGCCTGTGCATGCGTGTGTGCGTACGCACGTTTTTCTCTCTGTGATGAAGCAGAGACGGTCTTTGTCTGGATTTCTCACATCCTTGGGTGAGATCCCTGGGGAGGAAAGGGCCTCACTGGCTCGCCCGTGGCTTGTCAGGCCTGCGCCCTTGCCCTCTTTGCCAGCCTTTTGCTCGGCAGGCAGCTGATGTCTGCTTCTGGGGGGCATCCTGTCCCCCCTCCTCTTGTGGGGGGTGCGGGGGCGGAGCTCGTGTCTCCTCTCCACTGTCACTTTGAACAGCTCAGTTCCTCCCGTGTTAATTAACTTGGCGCCAGCGGCTCCGTGGGGGGCCCGTCAGGGGCTCTTTGAGGTGCACTTTTTGGGGCTGTCAGGCCCCCCTTGATGAGCGGCTGCGTCAGAGAGCGTCGTCGGGGTGCCACCTCCCTCTGCTCGTATCACCTGGGGAGACCACCGTTCCAGGCCCAGAATCTGGGGGTGGGGCTGAGCCAATGGGGGCTGGAGGTCGACCCCCAGCCAGGCAGGCAGGCCCAGGGTGGGGTCCCACAGAGAGCACAGCCTGTCTCGCATCCACAGAGGCTGGTGCTGGGTCCCAGGCCATGCGCAGCGCATGTGTCCCCCCACCCCCCACAGTCCCCCTCCTCTTCCTTTACTCCTTCTGTCCCTAGATGGCCCCTCGGCACTAATGGGATCACCAGCCACCCCGCCTTGGCTGCTCTGAACAGGATGCTCAGCGTCCTCATTACCTAGTTGCTCGTGGAGCGGGAGCCCTGCCCCACGCGATTCTGCCGGCTGAGCCTTGAAGGTACAGAGGGCCCCAGGGTGCGCTTAGGCTGCAGGGGGCCCTCAGGCCTCCTCCCTCCCCTTCGAGCCCGGTTTCCCCATCGGAACTAATGGCCAGGCCGGGTCCCGGGGGAGAGCACGCTCCGGCTGGTCTCCGGCTGATGGGGCTGCTGAGCTCAGGAGCTGGAGAGCAAGCAGCAGACACTCAGCCGCAGGGACTCCAGCAGGTCCTCAGGAAGGTCTGGGAGCCCGCCAGGCTGGAGGGGAGGACGCAGTCCCTCCCTGGGCGCTGCCCTGAGGGTTGTGCCCCAAGCCTCCAGACCCCCGCCCTCCCTGAGCCCCATTTCCAGGACGGCCCTGCAGCTCAGAGCCCCTGTGCTTACTCGCAGGCCCGAAGTGAAACAGCGGCGGGGGCAGTTCTGCTGGGCAGGGGCCACAAATCAGAAGACAGTGGTACAGGGTCCGTGGCGGGGGTCTGGCGCGCTCAGCCCCTGGAAGTTGCTTTTAAGCAGCCGGATCTTTTCGCTGGTCTTAGCAAATTCTTTTGCCAAACTGTGAGCTGAAACAAGGCGATGGGTCTGTGTTCTCAGCTGCTTAGCCCACGGAGGTGACTCTTGCTGTGTCCTGCACCGGAGACTTTCCCTCCTGTCCCCCACAACCCAAGGGGCCTTGGCTTCTTCCCACCATTTCCTCCCTGGTGCCCATGCCCCCCACACCTCGGTCCCCACCAGCGACAAACCCCACCGCAGCCAGAACCCCACGGAGACGTGAGGGTGAGTGTTCCCAGCCCTGCTCCCAGCCCGGGCACGGGCTGGGCTCCGGGACACGGGCAATGTGCTCCGGGTCCCCTCCATCCCCTCCACGGCGCACACAGGTGCTTTTTTTAATTACTTAAGGAAAAGCAATTGCAAGGCCGCTTGATACAAATCCCTTAAGCTGCTGTTGGTGTTGACGCCAGGGAGGCCGTGGCCAGCCAGGAATCTGGAACCCGGGCGCCATCTGTGCTCTCGCCACTCCACAGCCAAATTACACCGCCAGCCTTTCTCTGCAGCGCGGTTTCTCATTAACTGAATTGAGTTTGCGGGGAGTCGCTGGGTCATAAATATTCCCTCCCACTTGGTGTGGTCAGGCTACTGCTGTCCGCAGGCGGAGCTCCCGGATGCGGCCTGGGAGCAGGCAGGATGGGGGCACTGGGGCTGCAGGAGACACGGGACCCGTCCCCAGCAGCCTCAGGCTCCGGGTCATAACTCGCTGTTTCTGAGCCAATTGAGGGAAGTCGGGAGGGGCTCTTCGGGGCAAGATACATAATCGCTGCATTCGATTAAGTCTTTTCCTTCCGCTTCCTTCATTTCCTTTGAGAAAGTGGCAGTGGCGGGTGGTTGTAAACAGAGGCAAGATGTGCATTTAAAACGGAGACACGTTCATAATGTCCTTTGAAATTGCACGGGATGAAAAATGAACACATACGCAATTCTAAATACATACACGCGCGTGCACACACACATACGCAGCCTGGAAAAAAAAAATCCAGAGACACTTTTTAAGCTGTGGTTTGGGGAACGGCTTAAAAAGGGATAAGCCTGTTTATCTGACACGGGGGTGTTTAGAGTCAGAGCTGCAGGGGCTGCAGTGCGGGTGTCCCTGAGGGGTGACTGCCCCTCGGCCTCCTGTCGCGATGCTCAGGACAGGTTCGTCCCCCTAAGGAGGCAAGGACAGTGCCCCTTCAGAGGGAGGCGAGCTCGGCCCCCAGGGTCAGGTCCACCCCGAGGTCCCTCGTGGAGCCATCCCTGGGGAAGCTCATCTCCCAGAAGACGGCTGCCCACCGCCAGGTGATGCTTTGTCCTCTAGAGTCTAGACCAAGAGCCAGCAAACCTCAGCCTGTGCACACCGCATCCGGCCCTCTGCCTTTTTTGTAAATAAAGTTTTATCTGCATTCGTCTACACCCATTTGTTTACGAGTTGGTCTTGCTGCTCCCAAGTGACGACAGAGCTGAGAGATTGTTAACAGAGATCAGTGACCCGCACAGCTGGAAGCAACTATACTGCTTGGTCCTTTGTGGGCAGCTCGCCAGCCCTGCCCTAGACCAGTGGTCCCCTCCGTCTCTCCTTCCCTCTCGCTCTTGGCCTTAGCCCGAAGGTAACTAGGACACCAGGGCTGTCTGATTTCCTCCCCTTGACCGAGGGCTCACCGTCCCGAGCCTGGCTTCTGCAATCCTTGCCTGGCTTCTCTGGCTCCCAACTCCTCTGGGACGGCTGCAGTGCCTCCTGCACGGGACCCAGTCCTGGGGGCCACGGTGACCCTGTGGCATAGAGGGACAGGCTCCCGGAACGCGGGGTTTGCATGTGGAGACGTCTTCAGGGTCTAGACAGCAGAGGAGGGGGAGGAAGGACCCATTTCAGCCCGTCCTCGTTATGCTTGTTTGTCCTACGCTTGAAGCTCCCAGGCACAAGGGACTCTACTAGCCAGGCCAGCATTGGCTTGAGGCAAGTTCCGGGCGCCCTGGGGCCAGGTGCTGAGTCTCCTGGGTCCCCAGCCTCCTCTCCCGAAGCCCAAGGCAGGGACACGGGGGTGGGGGAGCACCTTCTCCAGATCACATTTGTTTCCTTGTTTGCTCTTTGGGGGCTGACAGCTTTTTCCCTCTTCCTAACTAACCTTTGGCATTACCGCTGTTATAAGACATTCCATGTGCATTTTACCTGGTCGGGGGTACGCATGTCTGACCGGAGGGAGATTTTGGTTTGAACTGACTGGAGGCGGCCGAAGCTCGGAGCATGTGGCCTCGGCTCCTGAGCGGCTGGGGGCACTGTGGTGGGCCACGGTCAGGTGGGGGACTGCGACTCCGTGGGGAAGGCCAGAGGCCCCCACTGCGGGGATGCAGCAGCCTCACCTTCCCCCGCATCGGGGTGAGAAGACCCCCTTTCCTGTCCCGTGAGAGAATTTCTAGGGAGGATGGGGTAGGCTCGAGGCGCCCTGCGTGGTGTGGGGCGAGTGGCCCGCGGGCTCAGTGGTCTCTCTCCTGCCCACATGCAGTGCACATGCCGGAAGGACATGGTCAAGATCTCCATGGATGTCTTTGTGCGCATCCTGCAGCCGGAGCGCTACGAGCTGTGGAAGCAGGGCAAGGACCTCACGGTGCTGGACCACACACGGCCCACGGCCCTGAGCAGCCCCGAGCTGAGCACCTGGAGCGCCTCCCGGGCCTCGCTCAAGGCCAAGCTCCTGCGCAGGTGAGCCACCCAGCGAGCCCGGCCCACGGCTCCCCGCTGGTGGGGCTGCAGGCCGTCGTCGCCCACCTCTCTCCTCTCCTCTCTCTCCCCTCCCCTCCCTCCTCCACTTCTCCCTCTTTCAGAGGCAGAGTGTTTCTCGGGTCTGACTTCCTCCGCGGGCTGTTGGGGACTCACCGCCGTCGCTGCCTGTGTTGTCAGGGGACTCAGGCTCCCACCCACTCCTTGTCTACCAGCTCCTGGGAGGTGGGCCCTTTTTGCCCTCTCAGGACCCCACACACTGTCCCTCTCAGGCTTCCGGCTCACTATCGCGCCATCCCCGGGGCGAGAGCCCCGTTTCTGCGTCGGGGCCGCGTGGCCCTTCTTGACTCTGAGCTATGGCAGGAGCCGTGGGGCACAGGCCCCGAGCTCCCTCCATGAGAGCTGCGCCCCTGCCCCTTTGCACCTGTAGATGCTTGTTCTGGTGCCTCGGATAACGTGTTGCTTGAATCCGCGGACACGGAGGTGACTACAGAGACCTGTCCCCCGGACACCCTCTGCCACCCCTTTCCATCTCAGAGGCCCCCCTCCCGGCCCACCTTCCACCCAGCGTGGTCCCCGCCCGGCTGCTGCCTGGTGTCCGGCGGGGAAGGAGAGGGCAGAGTGGCTGCCCCCTCTTGGCATCTGCGCCGAGGCCACAGGGATGTGGGTGGCGGAGCTGGGGAGTGAGGGGCAGTGCCATGCGGCCTCGGAAGCGTCCGACTCCATCATGCTCTTTCTCTGGGAAACGTCCAGGCTCTCAGGCCCTGAGCTGTCTGTGGACAGGGTTCAAACAGATTCCTTCTTGGTGCCCAAGGAACGGTCGGCAGGTCCTCGCTGGGCCTGGGGTATGGCTGGAGTGGGCAGGGCGGCCCGGAGCATCCTCGTGTTGGTGTTAGGGCTTCAAGGGCTCAGGAGGCTCTCCCTTGACCACTTGGCTCCACGGCGGTTGCCCTGGACAGTAAGACATTCCGTAAACAATGAGCGTGGCGCGTCTCAATAAAACTTTACCTATGGACACTGGAGTGGGAATTTCATATCATTTTCACATGCCACAAAATGTTATTATTCTTTTAACTTTTTTTTTTTTTTTTTTTTTTTTTGCGGTACGAGGGCCTCTCACTGTTGTGGCCCCTCCCGTTGCGGAGCACAGGCTCCGGACGCGCAGGCTCAGCGGCCACGGCTCACGGGCCCAGCCGCTCCGCGGCATGTGGGATCTTCCCGGACCGGGGCACGAACCCGTGTCCCCTGCATCGGCAGGCGGACTCTCAACCACTGCGCCACCAGGGAGCCCTCTTTTAACTTTTGAACCATTTAAAAACGTAAACATCATGCTTAGCTTGTGGGCGGCACAAACAGGCTGCAGTCGGATCTGGGCCTTGGGTGAGGTTTCCATCTGTAGCGCTTGGTCACTGCTGGTGGGTCTTGTCCCCGTTGGTCGAGTACGGCGCCTCCCCCAGGACCTGGTCCCTGAGGGGTGGGGCCTTGGCCAGTGTGTTCCTTGGACAGTGCATCCTTGGTGGCACCCCAGCGCTCTGCAGAAACTGGGGGAAATCATCCTGGCCAAGCGATCACTCCCGGCCCGGAACCTTCTCCCCGCTGGGCCTGTTCTTTCTGCGCACCCTCACCTGCCTGTTTTCCCCACCCGAGGCCCCTCTCTGAGAAGGGTCTCTCAGCTCCAGGGTGCTTTCCCATCTGCTCCTGGCAGCACGCTTGAAGGTGTCTCTCTCTTCTGATTTCCTTTGTTGTCTCTCCTTTTGGCTTTCTGCTCTCCTGTGTGTTCCTCACGAAAAGCACCTTCTTGGTGAGGCCGATCTGCTGCAGCTCCCTTTCCCGGTCTTTCTGGAGGGAGGGAGCAGAGTGATCCTGCATTTGCATAATGGTTGACTGGTGATGGCTCAGACTAATTGGTCAACAGAGTGACAGCCAAGGACTGGGGCGTCATTCCAGGATGGAATGGGATTAGAGGCTGTCAGACGAGCCTGCCCAGAGGATGGGGACCTGGCCGCCGGGCCTTGGCCGGAACCTTCTGTACACAAAGAGCCCCATACCCCCTCCCTGTCCCCTCATCATGTTGCACAGCACACCTCCCTTCTGGAACGTCCCTCTCTCCCACCTCCCCTCCCTGTGTGCAGACCTGGGACTGAATAACAAATTCAGTCGTGTTCCCAAGGATGCAATTTTCTTTAAAGCCTTTAGTATGTAAAAGAAGGCTGACTCCCCCACCTTTTTAAAAAGTCATTGGTTGGGGGGGCTTTTCTCCTAAGATGCTGATTGGGGACTCACCTTTGGAGGCCCAATGCCAAGCTGGAAGCCGCTGCCCCCGCCCCACCCCCAGTGGCAGTGGCCCTCAGGAGTCCCTTGTGACTTTCTCTCCTGGCCACGTGGCCAACCTGTCCTCGCCCAGCTGTGCCTTGTCTCCAGGGCTGCCGGCTCCCCTGAGCCTCCCTTGTTGGAGAGTTGGTTTGCGGGGAGGGGCAGCACCACCCTAGCATCCTTGACTCCTGCCGGATAGGGGATGCGGGCAAATCTGGCTCTGTCCCTAGACCAGGGTCTCCCCTCGGCACTGCTGACATCTTCTGTGGGCGGCTGTCCCAGGCACTGTGGGGGGTTGAGCAGCTTCCCCACCCCCGCCCACTCGATGCCAGGAGCAGCCCTCCAGTGAGACCACCACAGATGTCCCCAGACATCTCCCAGTGTCCCTCCCCAAGGGCTTGGCATTGGGGTGGGCTCCTCATCTGCCTGCTGTGGGCACCCTCCCGTGCCCCCATCCCTGTGCAGCCTTGCCTTCTCTGGGATGCTGCATCCATTCCTCGGTCCTCAATCAGACGGGCTCAGCCAGGCCCCCGCCCCTCGAGGGCCCAGCCTTCCTGACAGCCCCCTGCACCCCGCCCCAGATGTCACCTCAGAGCAGAGGCAGATGTTGGCTTCTCTGGGAGAAAAGGACGCCCTCCCGTGGATTTTCCTTCCACGCCTAGATCTTGTCAGGTGAACTGGCCCCGCCCCGTGCCAAACAGGGCCCGTAACCTGTGACCTTCTTGTCCGTGCTGCGTGGCCCCCTCGCCATCGCCACCAGGTGGGACCCCTGTCCAGCTGGTGTCTTCGCCTTGCTCCCCTCCCCCACTCCTGCCTGCCTGCCTGCCTGCCTGAGCAGCCTTCCTCCATATGCAGGCTGCGTTTTCTTCTCAGCTCCTGATTATTTTCAAGGAGAGCTTCAAGGAATGCTCTGCGTTGCCCATGTGTTCCAGCAGGTGTGCGCTCTGCTGGACACTCACACGCACCCTGTGCAGAGCATCTGAGCAGCCGGGCTTGGAGGGAAGTGGGGGAGGGGAAGTGTGCTCCTCTCCGGGCCCGGGGCCCCGTCCCTCCCCAGCTTCTGCTGCTCCCCCTGGCGGGACCTCCAGCTGCCCACGCAGGAGGCTAGAGCCTGCTAGCCCTGCTCGCCCCAGCCCAGCAGCTCCCACCCACCACCTCTCCACCTCCCATCCTCGGTCAGCATGGAAACAAGGAGCCAGGGAGCACATCCCTGCCCCCTCTGCTGCCCCCAGACCCACCAGGAGCCAGTCTGGTCTCCCCTCTCCCCCTGCACCTGATGCCCTGGCCAGGCTGTACACGACTGCACCTCCGACCCACTCTTTCCAGCCACCCTGACCCTGCCGCGCTCCTGAGCCCTTTCCCCCGGTGCAGCTCCTGTCCGCTCAGAAGGGGCCATGACTATGGGGCCTGCCAGCCCCTGCGGCCCCAGGAGCTTGTTGTCCCTGTGACTTCACCAGAAAACCCACTGAAGGCCACACCTACTCGCGTGGGTCAGGGAACGCTGGAGGAAGGGGCTGCGACTCCTGGCCAGGAAGCCCCAGATCCCCCCCGGGGAGTCAGAAGTTCTGGGCAACAGCCCCACCTTGGGATGCCCAAGGGGCTGTGTGCCCTGGGCCCCTCAGTGAGCACCCTCACTCTGTCTCTCCTGCCACCTGAGGTCCAAGGACACCTGCTCCCATCTTGGAAATATCAGTGTAGAGATTTGGACTCAGTACCAATACTTGATTCTTATCATCTTCGCCAAGTGACATCCCGTTAAGCCCGGCAAGTAAAGTGCACGTTTATGTCCACCCTCCTCTGAAACACCATGAAAACGACTGTAAAGGAGAGACAGGGAAGAGGAGAGGGTACGAGCAGCATCGGCAGACTCTGAAGGAAGGAAAAGGGGGGCAAGTGACACCTGACTTTGCAGCACAGAGAAGCCTCGACTCTGTGGACCTGCAGACAGGGAGCAGGCTGGTTCAGGCCACAAGGCCTGGGACTCAGGCACGGGCGCCTGCTGGGGCGGGGACCGCAGTGTGCTGGAGGCATTGCTGAGCTCAGGGCCTCCTCCTTCACCCCATCCCCCAGCAGAAGGCGCTGGCCCTACTGCTGGGGAGATCGGACCTGCCAGCCTCACATATCCCCAACCGCAGGGCCGGGTCAGAGTGGCCCAACGGAACAAAGCCACACATGCGATATTGGGGGTCCCCCGTGAAGTGACAGGGCTCCCACCTGCCCGCTCCCCTTCTAGGAGCCCTGCTCACACACAGCTAGCTACCAGCGAACATCTTAGTCCCTTGTACGTCACAGCCAGTGGTCCCTAAACCCCTGAGGAAACTCAGTGTGAAAGAGTCTCAAACAAAAAAAAGCGGGACCCCACAGGAGAGGCCATGCAGTGAGCAGAAGAAAACTAACTTCTGCGAGAGGGCAGGTGACTTGGCATTTATGGAAGAACCTGCTGTATAAACAAAAAGGCTTTTAAGGAAAGAGATGGCTCTTGGACATTTAAAAGGGAGCAAAGGACTTCCCTGGTGGTGCAGTGGTTGGGAGTCTGCCTGCCAATGCAGGGGGCACGGGTTCATTCCCTGGTCCGGGAGGATCCCTCATGCCACGGAACAGCTGAGCCACAACTGTTGAGGCTGTGCCTTGTTGTGCGCCACAACTGCTGAGCCTGTGCCCTGGAGCCTGCAAGCCACAACTGCTGAGATCCACACGCCTGGAGCCTGTGCTCCACAACGAGGGGGGGCCGCTGCAGTGAGAGGCCCGTGCACCGTGGTGAGGAGTAGCCCCCACTCACTGCAGCTAGCGGGAGCCCATGCACAGCAATGAAGACCCAACAAAACTAAAAAAAAAACTTTAAAAGAGAGCAAAGAAATGTACGAGGTGGGTTGGGAGCCAGCTTGAGGAAATCTAGAATGCAGACTTTTCACAACTCAGGTTAAACAGAAGATTGCAAAACCTCTGGAACAAACAAACGGGTCAGCGGGGCCCAAACAGCACTGGACTTGGCGATCATGATGCTACAAGCTAATAGACAAAGGACAAGGGTCTTAAAGGTCAGGAGAGCGATCATTTCAGCCCAGAAATACCCAGCCAAATTACCAACTTCGTATGGGAAGGGAATAAAGATCTTTTTAGACGAGCAAAGTCCCAGGTTCCCTCTCCTTTCTGAGAAAGCTGCTGGAGGATGTGCTCCAGCTAAACAAGGGCATCAGCCAAGGAAGACATGGGATCAAGGAAACCAGATCCAACTCAGGAGAGTCCAAGGCAGTCTCAAGATAAGAGGAGGGCCTCAGGGTGTCATTGAGGAGCATGGGACCCCTGCCTAGGAGGCCACACCAAGATCTTGGAGAAAACCAGGAAAGCTAAGCGTCTAAGAGAGGGGGCCAGTTACTGACCCCAGAAGGAGTGAGCAAAGAATGCAGTGCGAGCAGCTCTGTTGCTCACGGATGAACTATATTTACAGGATCAGAAAAATGTAATATAGAATCTCACCGCAACCAAAATGGGAGAGAAGCCAGGAGGGGTTGAGGTGGGCAGGATGGCCACAGCCTAAGTGTCTGTGCTGGCAACTCAGCAGAGAAGCCAGAACCAAAACACAGCAGCAGCGTGAGGAGACACATGCAAGTCAATACAAGAAGAAATGGCTAAAAGAGGGGAAGGCGTCGCATCTGGGGAGTGGGCCCAGAGGATGCCCTTATGGCCAGACTGCGATTAGGGTGTGCGCACAGCTCCCCACAGCTGTCAGCAAGTCAACCCCAGATTCCTCCGGTGTTATTTCCCAGCTTATGTTCTCACAGAGCAGATCCTCCTTTGCATGCCGACGTTCACCTCGCTTTCCCCTCTGCAGCAGGGCCTGTCCCTTCGCCTGCGTCTCTGCACCTAGTTCCACCCGTTCGGGGGCGGGGCGGGGGGGTCCCTGCGTTGGTGCGGTCTGGTGGCTGCCGGGGGTTTGGTGCTGGGGGCAGAGCTCTGAGCCCACTGGTGTGTTGGGGGCTGAGGAAGGCCTGGGCTCTCTGGGGACCCTGAGGCGGGCAGGGGCAGAAGTGGCCTCCGGGCCAGTTCCGGGTTGGTGGGGGTGGGGGAGGGCCGGAGACGGGGTGAGGAGCGGGGCAGCTGCCGGAAACCGAGGCCAGGTGAGTTGGCGGTAGGAGGGTGCCCCTCTGCTGGGTGCTGGGGCCAGCATGGGGGTTCGCTTGTGGGCACCCGGCCCTGCAGCATTCCCAGACCCCGAGAAAAGCCTCCCGATGACAGCTGGGGAAAAGCCCGGGGCTTCCTGCCTGTGTCCGCGTCGGGGCTGCACCTGGCATTTCCCAAACTCGCTCGGTGTAGAGAGTGTACCAGGGGAGGCCTGAGTCTTTCGTGCCCCCTCCCGCCCCCATCTGTTGCCGACTCCCCCGCCCTGTCCCTGCCTGCCTGTCCTCCTGCACCCCTCACCCTCGCAGTGCGCCCTTGCACGCCATGCTGTGTGTGATACCATGCCTCTGCCCATGACGCGCCCTCCCCGGAATGCTCCCTGCTTCCCACCTTTGGTCATCAGGGTGGTTCACGCTGCAGACATCAAGGAGGGCTCGTCGCGTGCCAGGCGTTGCCTGGGCTCGGGGCACAGAGCCAGGGGCCTCAAGTTAGGTAGCTGAGCGGCAAGGGGCCGGCAGTGGTTAGCGGTTAGCGTCAGGGGACAGTTAGAAGGAGGCATCCCAGGGGCCAGCAGCGTCGGGCAGGGAGGCAGCAAGGAAGCCGTGAGCCCCCAGCGTCCCGCTGCAGACGCCCCTGGGAGGAGATGCGGGTCCTGGCATCCGGAGCCCTTGGGGCCTCCCTGCCCACCCGTCCCCAGTCAGACAGCCCTGCTTCCCCTTGGTGAGCGCTTGGTCCTTGGAGGTGCGGCTGCCAGGGACCCTGTAGGGTCTCCTATAAGGTCTTGGTGTCTGACCCCACTGGGGCCACATGGAGAGCTCCCTGGGGGAGGGAAGCCACAGCCAGCGCCAACAGCTCTCTCCAAAACAACCCCTCGGCTGTGAGACCCGGAGCCTGTGGCTGTCCTGGTGTCCCCTGCCCAAGGCTGAGCCTCTCCACCGCCCTGGCCCCTGCATCAGCTCCCGGGCCAGTCACACCCCTCCTGAGGTCTCAAAGCTGCACTGCCCCCTCCCCGGAAAGTTTCCAGGAACCGGCAAGGACGTCCCACCAGGACCCGGCAGGGGTGCCCTGGCCACTAACCTGCAGCCCCCCTCCCTGTGTCGCTTTCCTTTCTTCCTTTTTAATCCCAACTCCCCCTCGTTTTCACTAAGAAGCCACAGCTCAGCCTCAGCTGGGGTTCTCACTTGGGGCCCGAGGACCGCCCTCCATCCCGTCCGGGGACTGTCGCAGCCCCTGAGGCCTGCGTGGGCAGGAGGTGAGGGGGGCCGGGGCGCAGCTTAGAGAAGGGGCCACCGCGGGCTCTGGGCGCGGAGCTCCTGCAGGTGGAGAGGATGCAGGGAGAGCCCGGGGCCCCGCGAGGCCCTGCGGCGAAGCGTCTAGGGAGTTAACACAAGTCCTAGAGAAAAACCCCCTGACGTTTACGTTCTAGACAAATTAGTCTGAAAGAAAACAGACACTGGAAAAAGACTGAGGAGGAGAGGAAACCAAGTCTAGAGAGGAAGAAAGAGCAGACCAGGAGGCCGGGGCTGTCGTAAGTGCACCTTTTGTCTGTCGCGCAGGCATTTTCCACGAGCTTCTGTTTCCATCTGAGCCCACGCTCCCCGTGTCTCCCGCCACACCACACAGAGGCTCCCGGAGCCCGTCTGTCCCGCCATCCCATCTCCAGCTGCCATCGGCACGCGCTTGACACCCACCTTGCCATCCCCTCCCCTCCCCCAGGCCTCTCCCTCCACCGCCCCTGCCCCCAGGAGCCAACCCCACCCAGGGCCTCCACTTCCCCGGGCCTCCTGGGGGGCTCTGTCTGCTGGACAGGGCGCACAGCCCAGGGCTTCTCCCTTCCGTTGTTTCGCCTCCCGTCTGATGAGCCTCCCTCTCCAGGTCTCACCGGAAGCGGAGCCAGCCCAAGAAGCCCAAGCCGGATGACCCCAAGTCTCCTGGCGAGGGGGCAGCTGGGACGGCCCTCCTGGAGGAGGCTGGTGGCGGCATGAAGGAGGAGGCCACACCAGAGGCCGACCCCGAGGAGGAGGAGGAGGAATCCCAGCCGCTGCCGCAGGGCCGGGAGGCCGAGGGCTCCGAAGGTCAGTCCTGCTCGGTGCCTGTGCTGGCCAGGCCCCGCGCCTTCAGAATCCCATCCGTGTGTCTTGTGGGCAGGGAGGGCGTTTTCTAAAAATGTGCATTCTGGGAGTGCTGTGAGAAGTCCCTCTTCTCCCAGAAACTGAAGTTCATCCAGCTGCTGAAACAGAATCCACAGGTGGGCAGCTTGAAACAACGGGCTTTATTCCTCGGTGCTGGAGGCTGGGAGATCAGGGTGCTGGTGTGGCCTGGTGCTGGCAAGGGCCCACCTCCCGGTTTGTATGTGACCCTCTGTCACTGTGTCCTCAGGGGGAAGAGAGAGCCAGTGAGCCCTCTGGCCTCTAAGGTCACTGATCCTTAGCCAGGGCCCCACCCTCATAACCCAGTCACCTCCCAACCGGCCCACTGAGAGGCGGGGTTCAGCATGAACCTGGGGGGACACAGACACTGAGTCCATAACAGAGGTGTTCTCTGCTCGGTTGGGAAAGGGGATGGCCTGCTGTTTGCAGCCAGATGCTGGACGTGCCTGCGGTGGGGATGCCCCACCTGCAGGCTGGCGTTGAACTAAAAAACTGTATCTGGGCACCATGGTGGGTGTGTCTCAGAACCGTACCCTGTACACTGCCTGGGGCCCGTTAGTCGCGGAACATGACTCCATGAGCGTTTGAACGTTCCCCATTCCCATGTTTTATGGTGCTCCTTTTTCTTTTCCACGGCTGGTTTCACTTTCCTAATTTGCAGCTTCAGCTGCTCACACGTTGGCACCTAGCAGCTGCCCCCCCAGGCGTACAGGAGGGGCCGGGCGGGGCTGGGGGGCTGGTGGCAGATTGCCAGGCAGCAGTGCCTCAGGCCCCCATCACAGGCCGTAGGTCGCTGGAGGGTTCCTCTTCGGGACTGTGTCTTGGAGCAGGTGAGCCAGCACAGCTCTGCCTGGCTTGGGGTCAGGCCCTCCCCGGGGTGCTCGTGGCTGGTGTCACAGATGATGTGGCATTCCACCAGGCACCGAGAGGGGCAGGCGCATGCCCCTGATGTTCCCACGGTCCCTGCAGGGGCCCCCAGGAGCTGGAGGCAGGGAAGACTGGAAAGTTTCCTGGGTAAATTGCGTGCTGGCCTGTCCCAGACAGCCTGGCATGCCACTTGCCTGGTGGGCATCACGAAACAGCCCGCTCCACACGGGAGGGTCTGGACAGTGGGGGGAGGCAAGACACAGGCGGCGGGGGGCGGGGGGGGGGGGGTGTGCGTCGGCACAGTCTGTGCGCAGGCACAATCACCCCGTGGGAATGGACCCAGAGGCTGAGGCCTGGTGACGCAGGGAGCTAGCGGAGTTGCCAGAAACGGGCTGGACCCACAGAGCCGCCCCACACTTGTCACATATGGATGTTCACAGAACACATGGTTTTGAAGAAAATCCTGCCTATAATGAGAACATCCAGAGGGTGATGCAGGCTGGAGCAGATCCAACAGAAAATAAAAGACCTTTATGGAGAAAATTAAGAGACGATTTTGAAAGACAAGGAGGAGCTGTAACATAAACGGGGCTGCATGTGTTAGGGGTCTCCCTGCAAAGGTGCTGGCCAGCGGCCTTGGGGGATGTTGATTTCGATGCAGCCGGAGGGAGCAAGGCCCGAGGAAGAGGGGTCAGGAGAGGTCAGGGCTACGTGACGGGCCAGCAGCTTGCAGGCAGGAGCAAGGACACTGTCCTGGGCTGCAGTGAAGGCCACTGCTCTTCCCTGGGGCGACCCTCACATGCAGCCCCGAATGTCACACGGGCACCCATGCCCCATGTCCCGTTTACTTAAAGTTCAGAAAACACGCCAGGCAGACACTGGACTGTTCAGGGAAGCATCCGAATCTGCTGGGGCTGCCGTGCGACAAAGTACCCGACGCAGGGCTTCAGGAACCGAGGTTCATTGTCTCTCGGTCTGGAGGCCGGAAGTCCGAGGCCAGGGTGTGGGCAAGGCTGGTTCCTTCTGAGACCGCGAGGGAGGGTCTGTTCCAGGCTTCTCTCCTTGGCTCGTAGACGGCCACCTTCACGCTCACACGGCCTCTCCCTGGGTGCCAGTCTGTCTGCATTTTGCCTTTCAGAAGGACACCGGTCACATTGGATGAGGGCCCACCCTAATGACCTTATCTTATTAACTCATGACATTAGCAATGACTATTTCCAAATGTGGCTGCACTCTGAGGCTCCGGGGTTAGGACTTGCACATAGGAATCGGGGGGACACAGTTTAGCCTGTAACAGAGTAAACGTGCCAAAACCAAGAGGGGCTCCCTCGGAGCGGGTGGTCTGCAGCTGGGAGGGGCCTGTGGTCCTGCCGGCTCTGTGCCTGTGTCGTGAGTGCTCCGGGCCCCAGTTCCGTGGGGGGCGAGTCAGAGCATGGGCTGCGGTGGGTGAATGAATGATGGACCCTCTGCCGTGGGCTCCGGGATCCAGGGCCCCGAGTCCCGTCAACAGGTGAGGCGTTTGCATCTGACTCCAGAGGCCATGGAGCTGAGCTGTAGGGAGGTTAGGACAGTGGTTGTTGACATGGCTAGGTTGGGGTTTTGGCCCAAGAGGTTGGGAGACTCGGCAGATGTCCCTGGTGTGACTGGCAAGGACTGGGGTGGTGACCGCCCTGCCCCAGGGTGGGCTGCGTGGGGCGGGGCAGGAGCAGGCTGGGCTCTGCACCCGGGCCGCCCCAGGTGGCACCTTGCAAAGTTGCCAGGGGGCATCAGTGCTCTCACGGGGGCGGGGTAAGTGGGAGAAAAAGCAGGTGGGAATAAAGAGTCCAGGTTGAAATTTGGGGACCCGGGCCCTGGACGCCGCCTCGGCAGGCCAGTGGGGGTGTTGGAGAGTAAAAGGAGAGGACACACACCCCGCTCAGGGCCTGTGGGAGGACGCCCGTCCCAAGGGTCTTGGCTTCAGCCCGAAGCGGCTTTTCCCAGGAGTGGAGTCAGCCCGTCGGGGGCCAGCCAGGGCGGGGGCTCCTGGGCCCGACCGGTTCAGACAGTCCCGAGAGACAAGGGTTTTAGCGGGACCCCTCCTGGGAAGGGTGGGAAGGATGCCTTGCGACCGTGGGCATCTCTCCTCCCTCTCGAGCAGGCGCAAGGGGCTGCCGGCCTGAGGCCGGATGCAGGGCAGCCAGCAAGAGTAGACGCACTATTTACCCAACTGCTTAGCAAAGGAATAATGGCTCTCTTTTCATTAATTGAGTTGAGTTAAAATGAACCTTCGCCCAAACCCATCGACTGTTTATAGAGACAGCCGCACCCCCATGCCCTGTCACCTCCTGCTTGGACCCGGCCCCGTCACAGGGACACTGTGCCTCGGTGTCTCGGGATCCCAAGAGCTGGCCTCAGGCTCACGCACGGCGAAGGCCTGGTTCCTCTCCGGTTTTCCCTTTTCTAAGCAGGTTGTTACCTAAACGGGGCGGGGTGGGGGGTGGTCTCTGTGTCCACTGAGAGTAAAACATGCTGCTGTAGACCAAACCCTGCAGGATGTGTGCCCTCCTTCCTGGCATCTGCAGCCACTCTGTCCCCCTTCCAGGGCCTCAGCCCAGGACCCCCAGGGCTTCTCCAAAAGGGCTGCAGGCTCCGTGCTCTGTGGTGGGCTCAGTGTCACATGGCTGTGGACCCCAGGCAGAGCGGGGACGTTCCCAGGGAGGCGCCTCTGCTCACGGCTGGCTGCTTCCCTTTTCCAGACACCCCGTCCCTGTTCCACTCCAGAGCCTGGTTCCCAAGAAGGACGAGTTGGGGTGTTGGGACATCTCCCGGAACATCAGCCCCTCTAGAGGGGAAGGGGTCCCTTCAGGGGACAGAAGGAGGCTGCCATCGCTGGGGAGCCACACGCCCCAGTCGGGGGCTGTCCCTCAAGCCCTTGGAGGAAGATCGCTCTGAATGCATCAAATAAATAAGTGCTCACAGTCGGGGGTGACAGCACACGTCTGGGGAACGAGTGGGGGATGTTAAAGCGGTTTCTAGACTCCCTTTAACGCCAGCTTCGTGCCCCTCATAGCTGTGAGTGTGAGGGGCGTTCGGGCGCGAGGACAGGACATTTTGTCTTAAGTTTGCGTCGGGAGGGCGTGTGCTTGCCGCCGCTGCTCACGTAGGAAGCTCCCTGACTGGAGTAGGTGGAGGCGGGCAGGATGGAGGTGCCCGGACTCTACAGGGGCAGGAGGGGGCCCGGCTGGCTGCGGGTCCCTTGGCCTGGGGAGGGGGGCTGCTTCCCCTCCTGGCTGCCAGGTCCCACCAGCTCCCACTGCCGGGGGTCTGCAATAGCAGCTGCCCTGTGGCCTGGCCCAGGATGGGACCAGCAGCCTCCGGCACAGCAAGCCCTGGTCCTGGCGGGAAGGCAGCCCGTGTCCACCTGGCTTGCTGGGACCGCAAGGGCTCCCTCCTCCTGCCTGGCCCTGGCCAGCTCCGGCCAAGCACGGCCACTGTCCCTTCTGGCAGCTCTGGAGCTGGGGGTGGCAGGGGCAGCGGCAGGGCCCCAGGAGGGCTGGTCCCAGAGTACGTGGTCCCCCGCAGGGCAGAGCAGGGCCGGGGATGGGTGTGCAGCCGCCCTGGGTCACTTCCCCCTCCCTCACGCACCTTTTTTGACGGCTTTAGGACAAGACCCCGGGGCGGCTGCACCCAGCAGTGAGCAGCAGGCTGGGCGGGGCATTGACACTCACGCCACAGTCCCCTGGCCTGGGCTCTGCTCAGGAGGGATGCGGGCTGGCTGGGCCAGGCAGGGCAGGGTTCCTAAGCCAGGCAGCAGCCCTGTGCCCCCTGCTCTGCCCTGGGAGAACTTTGGTGGGAGAGGAGGCATGGGGGCCCCGGAAGCTGGCGCGGCTGTCACATCCATCGGCAGTGGGGGGATTCTTGGCTGTGCCTCCCCGCGAAAAACAAGTGCCAGACGGGCCTCAGCAACCCTGCTGGGGCAGAGGGGTTCCCTGCCATTCTGCGCCCCCTTGCACACCGGGGTGGTGAGAGGCCCTGTGTGCTGGGGAGGGACCCGGCTCGGGTCTGAGCCACCGTTCCAGCTCCATTTCGAGGCTCCTTCAGGCGGGCCAACCAAGGGGCTTTCCAAGTGCGGCCTGCCTGCCCTAGGCCTGCAGCGGTCCCCACGGCGTGAGGACAGACAGGGCCCGGGCCCCCCAGCGTCCCTAGTGCCCTTGGGCTTGTCCCCTAACAGGGTCCTCTGGGTGCGCCCCCGTCAGCTCCCCAGGGCCTAGTGGCCGTGAGGAAGGAGCCGGGGACGTGTCCTTCCCCAGCAGCATCTGGAGCCGGGGTAGCTCGCATGCTCTGCTGTCCTGAGGCCCGGGAGGCCGTCGCTGGACCTCCATTCGGGTGGCCGCGCTGTCAGGGAGGAGGGCATAGTGGATTTCCTTAGAGAACAAAGCCGTTTCTCCGGAAGTCCCTGCTGCCGTGTCAGTACGGGGCTCAGGGCTGCCGCAGCGCCATTTCTATAAATCAGTAGAAGCGGCAGGAAAGAGCCTGATCTCCTCGGCCCTTGGTCACCTCCTGGGGCTGGGCTGCTGTCACCAAACCTTAAGAGCAGTGTTTACCCCACACCTCTCCCCGCCCCCCACCTTTCAGCGCCCCCCCATCCCCCCTGTCCCACGTCTCCTGGGACAGGGAGGTGACCTTTAGAGGCCAGGACCATCCAAGTCCAGCATCTGTAGAGGAGAAGCAGCTTTGTCTGCGGAATGCCCATTTCCTTTCCTCGGCCGGATAACTGTTCCTGGGGTGCTGTCAGTTGGGGGGTCCTGGGGAGCGTGCTGGGCTCCTCCAGGTGGGCAAAGGCACAGGAGGGATCCTGACTGCACCCTTGCCCTTGGAAGGCTCAGGGCCAGAGGGCATGGGGGGCGCTGGCAAGCGCTCCCTCCTCTGAGCCTCTCGTGAAAAGCTCGGCCGCCTGCTCAGGACCCTGCGGGCTGCAGCGACCGGAGCGGCCCTTCCACGAAGGCCAGGCTGGCTCAAGCCTCTGCAGCTTGCCTATGGGGGCCGCGGGTGGGGGTCGGCTCCCTCCTAGCGCTCAGGGCCGGGGATCTGCCTGGAGGAAGGGAGGGAGGGCCCTTGCTTGACCCCTTCCTGGATCAGGGCCGGTCAAGGACTAAGTGATGGCCTTGCCCTTGGGAGCATCATCCCACCTGTGTCGTTATCTTTGGCTGAGGGACGGGGGTGAAACACGGACAGGTTTTTGTAGCAAGAGGTAAGTGTGGATGCCGCGGGGCCCAGCAGACCCTGTCACGTGTCACGTGGTAACAGGTTTAGCCGGGAGAGGGACCACTGCTTTTCTGCGAGTTGTCCTTACTTTCCCGGCCCTCAGAGACCCAGACTGTGACGCATTGGAACCAGCGGTTCACGGGTACCATCAGTAGGATGACCAGTACGTCCCCTGATATCAGCTGCTGTCACACCTCATGTGACGTCCTGAGCCTGTGGGGACCCGGGACAGGCAGTGAGGGCCTGAGCTCATGTGCCCATTCTCCAGGTGGGCAGGGAAGGCCCGAAGGCTGTGCTCCGAGCCACTGGTCCTTGTGGGCGGGCGTCCCTGAGGCTGTGCACACCTCGCCCTGAGCACAGCAGGCCTCGTGGAGCCCCCCGCCCGCATGCATCCCCAGTGGCTGTGTGATGTGACCACAGAGACCCAGTGGCTGAAAGCAACAGTCTTATTCTCCGACATTTCTAGGGGTCAGGAGTCCGACACGGGTCCCGCTGGCCTGAAATCCAGGCATGGGCAGGGCTGGTTCCTCTGGAGGCTCCAGGGGAGAATCATTCCCTGCCTTTTCCAGCTTCTAGAGGTGCCGCATCCCTGGCTCTCGGCCCCATCCTCCGTCCTCACAGCCAGCAGTGCAGCATCTCTCTGGCTTCTTCCATAGTCACGGCTCCCCTGGCCCCAGCTGGATCCCCTGCTTTTAAGGATCCCTGTTAGTACGTGGGGTTCGCCTCGGGTTCCTCAGCTCAACCTCATCTGCAGGAGCCCTGCTGCCATGTCAGGTTCCGCATGCACAGGTCCCGGGGCTACAGTGTGGGCGTCTTTGGGGGCCATGACCCCTCCAACCACACCGCCCATCTCCGTTTATTTGACGAGCTGCACGCCCACTGTGGTCCTGAATTAAGATGCTGCTGAAGGCGCTCCCTGTCCACCTCCCTCCCCACCCCGTCACCTGTCAGGAAGCCCCCGCAGCGCCGGCCCTCGCGTCTTCCGGGCCCTGCAGGCCCCTCTGGCACTTGTGTTTCACACAAGTAGAACCACTTGTTTATGGTTTGTTGTTTAAGGTTTTGCTTTTTAAAAATTCCACAAACCGTGTGTGTTTACTGTAGAAATAAAGGAAACTCAGACACATGAAAAGAAAATGCATCCCACCTCCTCCCCCCTCCCCTCGGGAAGGATGTTCAGAGCCGGTCTCTTCCCAGCTGCTTTTGGACAGCTTGCCTCGGCACCCCGTGCTCATTCCAGAAGGTGCTCTGAGCATGTGGCAGGACTCTTGAGGCCAGGGTGCTGCTGCTCCAGGGCTCGGCCGCCTGGCAGGGGGACCTGGCAGCAGTGACAACTGCCCGAAGCCTGGGTTCCTTGGGGGAAGGCCTCTCTGGGCCAGAAGGGGCCCTCAACTAGTGCAGCCGGCTCCCGCGCGGGCTGGGGGGCTCGAAGGGGGTGCCTGGCCACTGGCCCCTGGGGTGCCCCAGCCCCCGCCTCTGACTCATCTCTCTCCTGTCCCCACAGAGGACGGGAGGGGCAAGCTGCGGCCAGCCAAGGCCAAGAGCGACCGGAAGAAGAAGAGCTATGGCCCTCTGCACCTCCACCACCCGCTCATGCCCCAGCTGCCGCCGCCCCCACCCACCCAGTTCCCCACCGAAGAGGTGCCCCTGCTAGAGATCCCGGCACCGGCCACCGGCCCTGAGGCCGCCGAGGAGAACCCCCCGCCACCGCCTCTCAACGTGGTGCCCCCCGAAGCACCCAGCGAGGAGCCAGAGGTGAAGCCGCGCCCCATCATCCCCATGCTGTTCGTGGTGCCGCGGCCCGGCCCGGCGGCAGGCGACAAGGGCCGCGTGTCCTGCCAGCAGGCCTCTGAGCACTTTGCCCAGAAGGGCCCCACTTGGAAGGAGCAGGTGGCCCCCATGGAGCTGACGGGGCCCGAGGAGGAGAGTGGAGCCGGTGAGGTGCAGGTAGGGGGCAGTGGGTCCCTGGGGCCGGGGGTCCCCTTGCCCCACGTGCTGGCCACAGCCCCGCTCGTCCAAACGGCCCCTGTGGATCCTGTCCCGGAGGCCAAGGGCACATACGTGGTTTAGAAACCACCGTTGGGGGAACTTCCCTGGCGGTCCAGTGGTTAAAACTGCGTTCCCAAGGCAGGGGGCCCGGGTTTGATCCCTGGTCAGGGAACTAGATCCCACATGCCACATCGAGGACCCGGCACAGCCAAATAAACAAATGAATATTTAAAAGAAAAGAAAAGAAAAGAAACCACTGTGGGTGTTGGCTGCGCGCTTCCTGGGGTCTTTTGCCCCTGACTGAGGACACTCGGGTCCCTCTGAGCTGGGCTCCACCGCCTCTACTTCTGGCCCCAGAGCTGCTCCCACAGAGGCCTCCTGTGCCATTTTAGGCTCCGTCGACCTTTTCCAAGTTGAAGATGGAGATCAAGAAGAGCCGGCGCCACCCTCTGGGCAGGCCACCAACCCGGTCCCCGCTGTCTGTGGTCAAGCAGGAGGCCTCAAGTGACGAGGGTGAGCAAGGGTGCCCCTGGCTCTGCTGCGCCCCTGCCCTGCCTTCCTCTGCCACCCACCCGGCTTGCTCACTCCCGCCACCCCCAGCCGAGGTCGGGCCTGCAGACCCAGCCCCGGCACAGCCTCAGACCCTCCCCAAATGCTGTGGGGCCGAGGTGCCCCCTGCCCAGCCCACAGCTCCCGAGGTCAGGCCCGGCTGCCCCCAGGCCTCTGCCCTGCCCTTGTTTGCTCCACTTCCCCGGGGGCGCTTGCTCTACTGGGCCCAGGGCCTCAGATGTCGAGTGGGGCCTCTGAGGGGCAGGTGTAGCCACCTGGGCTCATGCCCCAGCCCACTGCCCAGAGCCGGGGACCGTGGTGCCATTTGCCTTTCTGTGACTCGGTTTTCCCATCTGTAAAATGGGGTCTTCTGGCCCCCCTCAAGGGGTCCTGCCAGGGAGGTGCACGGGGCTGAGGCCTGTAAAGCGTGTGGCCTGGTGCCAGGCACACGGTGGGTGCTGGGAATGCCGGGAACGCCGAGGCCAGTTGTCACCCAGAGCTCCTGGTGCGATGCTTTCACAGTCTCCGTGGTAACCTCTGCCCCCTCCTTATCCTGTGAGAACTGAGAAGATGCCGTCAGCAGAGGCTCCTGCCCACGACCCCCAGCACACTTGCCGTGGCCCTTGTGCGTTTGTGTCCCTTCCTGGCCCTCCAGGTGAGCGAGGACCACACCTCATCCTCTCACAGCCTCGGGATCTGTTGGGATGCCTGGCGCAGAGCGTTTCCAGAGGGCAGCAACGAACGATGGTAGAGGTGCCGGCCACATCCCCCAGGGAGAGACTTGAGAAATGGATTCAGAGTTAGAGGATCATGGAGCAGCATGGGGCCCAGAACTGGCCCATTTCCAAGTCCATTTCCAGCAGAGACGTCCTGGCCCTGCGCTCCCTGCACCGGAGACAGGGCTGCGTGACCCCGAAGTGGGAGAAGCTGCTTCGAGAACAGAGGAAACCTCGCCCTTGGCCGTCACCCCGCAGACACCTGTGACTCACGATGCTCCGGGCTTTGATCTCTGACCTGAGGCCAAGCTGCCCTCAGGGAAAGTCAGCGCCGGACTGGGGAGCGGCCAGTCCCAACAGAAGTGACCCTTCCTGCCTGAACCCAGCGTGCGCCTGGGAGAAGTTGGAATAAGAGGCGGCGGCACTGGAGCTGGAGGGGCAGAGACGGAGAAGCTTCTCTTTAACACTCGGCTGGAAGTCGGAGTGATTGTCTTGTGCAGAAATCCTGCTAAGCCCATTTATCATCTTCCGCTTCAGCCTTCCGTCTAAGCCGCACGTGGAGTGTGAAAAGGGCCTGGGTGGCTTCTTTGGTTCTGAACCTAATTTGAGGGCGAGGACGCGGAGGGTTCTAGAAGCGGGTCTCGGGCTGGAGCTCTGGGAGCAGGAGGGGCCTCTCTGGAGATCAGATGCGGCCCCAGGGTCCCCGTGCCTTGAGGCAGCCTCTGGCCTTACAGCTGGGACGGCTGTGGTACCAGCCATGCTGGCCCAGCTGCTGGGAAGGTTGGGGCCCCGGGGATGAGGACCCTGCTCCTTGGGCAGGTTCCTGGGGACTGCTGACGCTGATGCCAGGGCAGATGGCACCCCTGTGTCCTCAGGAAGTGCAGGAATGGGATGTGGGGGATTGGGGACAGTGAGCTGGGAGTCGAGGCCGGCGGAGGCCAGCCCGGTGACAGGTGATGGGAGGGACATCTCTCAGTGGCCTCCATCTTACAGGACATTGGGGCAGCAGTGCCCCCGCCCGACTCCCAGGGGAGTCTGTGCCTGACCTGCCAAGGCCTGACCATCCCATCTCCTGTCCCCAGACGGGATCAGCCCTGAGCTGAGGGGCCAGGGCACCTCCCTGTGGAGGGGCTCAGGGGCCGAGAAGTGGGGACCCATCCCCTCGAGCGCGCACTGGGTGGGGTGGGGTCCTGGGTGCTGAAGCTCCTCCCCCCTCCCACTTTACTCCAGAAGCCTTCCCTTTCTCTGGGGACGAGGACGTGGGTGACCCCGAGGCCTTGAGGTCTTTGCTGTCCCTGCAGTGGAAGAACAAGGCGGCCAGCTTCCAGGCCGAGAGGAAGTTCAACGCGGCGGCCGCCCTGACGGAGCCCTACTGTGCCATCTGCACCCTCTTCTACCCGTACAGCCAGGTGAGCCGGTGCCGAGGGACCCCCAGGCCATGCCGGGCCGGGCAGCATCCGCCTGCTCCCGATGGCGCCAGGGCTCGCTCTGCCTGAAGGGAATCCCTTCCCCCTGAAGGGAGGGTGATGGGGACCAAGAACCCATTTGCTGTTGGAGCCACAGTGGGCTCGGGGGAGAGCCCGACGGAAGGCCCCTGTGAGGGCTGCGGGGAGAGAGCCCAGGGTCTGCGTTTCATTGGAAGGTAATTTATCAGTGTGCCTCAAAGAGGATGAGAGTGCAAGGAAGCATCTCAGGTGGCTGTCCTCTGAGAGGCCCTCAGCCCAGCCCAGGGGGCAGCGCAGGCAGGGGGCCCGGGGGTGGGTCCAGGTAGGCGCCTGCGTGGTGAACGGGGGCTGGCGGTGGGGGGGCTGGGGCTGGGCGAAGACCCACGCATGGCCTGGCGCCACGCAGCCGCCAGCTCTGTCCTGAGTTTCCAAGTTGTGATCGTGGCCTTTCCCCGCACTCTGCCCTGTACCATCCACCACCACGTCCTCCCGGTTTCCTCCTTAACCTGTTTCCTGCCGTGTCCCCCTCCCCCAGCCCTGACCACTGCCTGCCTCCTGCCCTTCCTGTTAGCACCTCACCACAGCCACGCACGGCCCAGCTGGAAAGCCCGCCAGGCTCACCACGGCCCCCGGCCTCCGCACGTGCCCCACAGCCATCCTCTCCTGTGATATCTGCCCCCGCACGCACACATAGCACGCTCCGTGCTGTCCCCCAGCATCTCCCACACACCCACCCAGGCCTCTCCCTTGCCAGATGGATTTCTGTTCACTCTTTGATTCCACCCAGCTGCCACCTCTTCCAGGAAGCCTTCCTGGACCTGCTATCCCAAGCTGACTCTGGCATGCCCCCCAGCTTCCCCCACCCGCCTCTGCTCTTGCTCCTACCCTCTGTTTATCAGCCCTTGGAGGACAGGGCCGGGTCTCACTTGTTTTGGGGTCCCCGGGTTCCAGCCTAGTGCCTGGCATCTTCCACGTATTAGCTGAGCTAGCCGAGCTCTGTGCCCCGTGCTGAGGGCGGCACACCCATCTCGAGGGCTCTGCCACTCAGAGCTGCCAGGACCTGTGGTTCCCTAAGTGAGCCAACATCTGGTCGTGGAAACAAGTACGATGAAACGTCCAGACAGACAGTCTTCTCTAGGCACGCCCCTCCTCAGCGCCGCTGGAAGTCATCACTGGGAACACTGGCTTAAGAGGCGAATCTCCTTAATCCCGGTTGCTAAGTGAAGCACTGTGACTCAGCTTAATCACGTCCATGGTATCAGCGCGCCTTGCGGGGCTGCCGCTTCCGCAGTCCGGAGCCCTCAGAGTCGGGGACCAGGCTTCGCTTGTCCCATATCATGGGAAGGGCTGTGGCTGGACATACTGCCTGTTTGGAAACCAGCCGGTCCCCTAATCCAAGTTGCCACATGGGGCGCCCCAGGGCCCCACCACCACACACACACAGTGCATCAGGCCAGTGGTCTCTGGTGGCCTCTTTCCTTATGCCCTGAGCCGGTCAGAGTCCTTCCGTCACTGGGTGCTGGGTGCTGGGGAGGCTCGTCTGGGAGCCCCAGCACCCTGTGACAGGCCCAGGGTTGCTGGATCCTGGTGCCATGGGCAGGATGTTTTCATCACAGTCTCTTCATCTGATTGGATTTGGGGAGACTGGGGTACGGCCGTCATGGGGCGCGTGTGAGTCACAGGTGGGGAGAACGCTCCACATAGATACACAGATAACACGGCATCAGGTGATGGTCAGGACCACGAGGACAGACAGAGCAAGGAAGGCCTGGGGGCCGCTGGTTATGTGAGCAGAGATCTGAGCGCCCCAGGCAGTGGGAACGGCACATACAAAGGCCCCGGGGCAGGACCATGCCTGGCGTTTGGGAGGAACCGTGAGGGGGCCCTCGTGGCCGGAGCAGAGCGAGCCAGGGGCAGTGGGATGAGGGCGAGAGGGATGAGGGCAGCCGGGCAGTGTCTGTGCTGTCTGCAAGTAAGCCTAAGTGGGAGGGCTTCTGGGTGGATGGGACAGAGAGTCTGACTGCCTTTGGGGAGGATCTCTCGGGGGCTTCTGAAGCAGGGTTGGGGGCTGGGAGGGTACGTCAGGGACACCCATGGTGGGGCAGTTGCTGGTGTCCTGGTAGGGGTGCTAGTGCAGCAAAGAGCAGCCTGGGGTGTGCTGCTTGGGGACGGAGGGGCGGAGGATAGACTCAAGGATGTCAGGGGTCCCTGCCCGCCCCACGCTGGGCTCTCCACTGATGGCGGCCCTCCTCCTGCAGTCCCTACAGACTGAGAAGGAGACTCCCCAGGCCTCCCTCGGGGAGGGCCCCTCGGCCACACCGCCTTCCAAAAGCGGTCAGAAGACGCGGCCGCTGATCCCCGAGATGTGCTTCACCTCCAGCGGGGAGAACACAGAGCCGCTCCCTGCCAACTCCTACATCGGCGACGACGGGACCAGCCTGCTGATCTCCTGTGCTAAGTGCTGCCTGCAGGTCCATGCCAGTGAGTGCTGGGGAGTGGGGAGAGCCGAGGGGTCCACCACACAGCCCCGCTTCACCCTCCCGAGACGGCCACCCTCGCGTCTGCGGGACAGGGAAGCCCCTTCCTCTGGCTGCTGCTTCGGGCCTATAGCGGGACCTGGCGTCATGGGGTGGGGGTCTTGACCTTTGGGGGCTGGTGTCCTGCCCTTCCCCCTGGCCAAGGCAGGACTGCCTGGTCAGCCTCCTTCTGGGAGGTTCCACGGAGGCCTGCCCTCCCCGCCCAGGGCCTGGGAGGCCGCAGGAGATTAGGTACCTGTCAAGGGCTGTGACGCTTTTAAACTCCACACTTTGGGGCCGGAGTTGGAACTGACGGTAGAGCTGAGGTTCTAGAGTGGTTCAGGGGTCGGATTTATCTCTGCCATCGGTGACTACCCTCCCCCAAACCCTGAAGGCCCAACCATAGCCTGAGACAGGAAGATGGATGTCTGTCCCCTTCTTGGGTGGGAGGGGGCAGCGAATGTGAGATTAAGCTCCCAGGACAGGGAGAAAGCTTCCTGGAGCCGCTTAGTTTTGCGTGTGTACATCTCTGTCCAGCGCCCGCCCTGCAGAGGCCTGCCTGGAGCTCACTCTGTCTCTTGGCTGGGAGCCCGTCTGCTCTGCCTGGCCAGGCCCGGCTGTGAGATGTGCTTCTGGGCAGACGGGCCCCCCGGGGTCGGGGTTGGGGGGGCAGGGGGTGGGCAGCAGCCAAGCTCACCACCCTGCCGCTCTCGAGGGGCCTGAGGTCCAGCCACGCAGGGGGAGAGGAGCCTCCCTCATTGCCCTTGGGAGGCAGAGTCCTCAGCACAGGCATCTTCCTTGAGCCCTGGCACCAGACAGAGGTGGACACCCCCAGGCCTGACCTTGGCTGAGGGCCCCAGGGGATGGAGCAGGGGGCCAGGTGTGGGCTCTCGGGTACCTTGCCGTCCCTCAGGGTGCCCCCTTCCTGCCGCCTTGCTTTCTCCCTGGCCTTTTCCCCAGGGACCTCTCAGCACTGGCCAATGGCCCGTCTAGCCCACAGAGCCCGTTTGGTGGGTAGCGAGCCCTGGCTGGCTCAGGGTCCCCGCAGGACTGCTGAGCAGTGACCCCGGGTGAGGCAGGGTCCTGGGGCAGGCTGTGCCTTCTGCCCTCGCTCTGAGGCATGGTCCTCCGCCCCTCCTCCATGCCCCCTCCCCCATGCTCCCTCCGCGACTGTAAACCCGGACCACATCCCAAAGCCAACACCTTGGTAACCCAGAGCCTCCGGCTGCGCTTTTGGAAACAGTGGACTCTGGGCCCAGCTCTGCTGCTCTGAACTCAGGGCTCCCCGAGGCCCACCTTGCATCTCACACCACCGCTCGGCCACCTTCCTTTCTCTCAGCTCAGAAGAGCCTGGGCGAGCCTCCCATACTGGGGTGGGGGGCGAGGGCCAGGCTGAGCCTCCAGACCCGGCAGGGCTCCCGCTTGGGGGCCAGCTCTCCTTCCCCGCGTCAGTTTCCAGACTTTCTCCGGCTCTGTGTGCAGTGGCCCGGATTGAGGTAGAGCGGTTGGTGAGCACAATTACCCTCAATGCCGCAGCCGCCCTTCACCCAGCCCGGGGCGGGGGTGGGGTGGGGTGGGGGGGCTCCGTGCAGCCCGCGGGCAGCCGCGGTGACAGATGCGCTGGCCCCTGTCTTCCAGGTTGCTACGGCATCCGCCCAGAGCTGGTCAACGAGGGCTGGACGTGTTCCCGGTGCGCGGCCCACGCCTGGACTGCGGTAACTCGCCCCTGCAGCTGGGGTGGTGCTCTGAAAGTCGGCGCGGCCCGTGGGGGAGCCGGTCCTGGGCCCCGGGCTCGCCAGATCCCGCAGGGTGACCTTGGGCTGGCGGCCTCACCTCCCTGGGTCTCGGGTGGAGCCCGACGCACTCTCTCGGCCCATCGCTTCCTGTGGCCGCTAGTTTGAAATGTAAGGACCGTGGGCGGGGGACGGAGCAGGTCCCAGAGCATCAGGCGGGCGGCGCCGCCCTGCACACCCCTCACCTGGCTGTTGTCTGGTCCTTGTAGGAGTGCTGCCTGTGCAACCTCCGGGGAGGCGCCCTGCAGATGACGACTGACAGGAGGTGGGTTAGAAGGGACTCTCCTCCTGGGGTGTCCTGAGGGGCGATTCGGGGCGGGGGCAGGACCGGCAGGAGCAGACGAGGTCCCCTCGGCCTGGCCAGCCGGTGCGCACGATCGTGAGATGACCCCAAGGGGACGGAGCGCACCTGTGACCCCTGACCCCACCCGCTCCGCCCCCCCAGGTGGATCCACGTGATCTGCGCCATCGCCGTCCCGGAAGTGCGGTTCCTGAACGTGATGGAGCGCCACCCCGTGGACATCAGCGCCATCCCCGAGCAGCGGTGGAAGCTGGTAGGGGCCCTGGAAAGTCCCTAGGCCCCAGGGATGCAGGGTAGCTGCCAGGGAACCAGAAGTCGCGATTTCAGTTTGGCCAGCAGTTACTCTTTGAATAGCCATGGGGGTACCCGGAGAAAAGCAGGGCTCCCCTCCCCGTCTCTATTTCCAGCTTTTCACACAGAGGAAGCCACCCGCACTCTGCCCGGTTCTTTCTTGCCTAACCTGCGATATGCCGCCAAACAGAATTTTAAGTACCCAATCCAGTTACAGTGGTCATCGAGCAGGGCTCTAGAATGTCTTCATCACGCCTAACTGAAACTTCTCACACGTTAAGTGGCAGCTCCCTATTTCCCCCCCCGCACCCTGGCGACCATCACTCTGCTGTCTGCTTTTGTGAGTTTGTTTCCTATGCCTTGTGGAAGTGGGACCACGCAGCATGGGTCCTTCTGCGTCTGGCTTTTCTCACGGAGCAGAATGTTCTCAACATCCATTCACATTGCTGCAAATGGCAGGATTTCCTTCTCTTTCATAGCTGAGTAATATTCCACTGTATTTCTACATCACATCTTCTTTATCCATTTTCCGTCGAGGGACACTTAGGTTGCTTCCAGGTCTTGGCTATTGTAAAGGATGCTGCAGTGAACATGGGGGTGCAGGTGTCTTTTCGAGATAGTGATTTTTTTCCCTTCAGACGAAAACTCAGGAGTGAAATTGCCAGATGGTATGGTAGCTCTATTTTTAATTTTCTGAGGAACCACCATACTGTTCTCCATAGCAGCTACACCAATTTACATCCCCACCAACAGTGCATGTGGGTTCCCTTTTCTTTCTGTCCTCAACAATACCTCTTGTCTTCTTGATGATAGACGTTCTAACAGGTGGTTTTGATTTGCATTTCCCTGATGATTAAGTGATGTTGACATCTGTTCGTGTACCTGTTGGCCATCTGTATGTTTTCTTTCTTCTTTTTTTTTTAAATTTATTTATTTTTGGCTACGTTGGGTCTTCGTTGCTGCGCACAGGCTTTCTCTAGCTGCAGCAAGCAGGGGCTGCTCTTCATTATGGTGCATGGGCTTCTCCTTGTGGAGCACGGGCTCTAGGTGCACGGGCTTCAGTAGTTGTGTCATGCAAGCTCAGTAGTTGTGGCTCACGGGCTCTAGAGGGCAGGCTCAGTAGTTGTGGCGTACAGGCTTAGTTGCTCTGCGGCATGTGAGATCTTCCCGGACAGCGCTCGAAGCCGTGTTCCCTGCATTGGCAGGCGGATTCTTAACCACTGCGCCACCAGGGAAGCCCCCTCTATATGTTTTCTTTAGGAAACGTCTATTCAAGTCCTTTGCCTATTTTTGAACTGGGCTGGTGGCTTTTTTGCTCCTAAGTTGTAGGAGTACCATCACTGGCCCCTCTAAGGAGCACGGCCATCCTTGGGCAGGTGTGGTCTTGCAAGGCTCACGCCTCCTGCTCTTGCTGGTAACACACACACCCCTCCCCCATGTGGGAGAGCCTTTGGCTCAGTGGGCAGTAGGCAGACAGTGAGCAGACACTGGCTTCCCTTTCCAGCTTGGCCACCATCCAGTTGTGTGACACTGGACAGATTCCTTGACCTCTCCGTGCCTCAGCCTTCCCCTCCGTAGAATGGGGCTGCTAATAGTCCCCTGTGTGGGGAGCATCAACTGGGCCACAACAGAAAGCGCTCATCATGCCATCTGAGCACCAGCGTGTGCTCTCAGGTCATCACCACCTGTGAGTTTGCAGGTGGCCGTGTGGGGGACAGGTGGGTGATGGGATGTGTCTTGTGGCATCTGGGAGCTGGGTCCTTGGCCCAGGGGTATGGACAGCATCCTGGCTGCTTTTCCTGCCTGGTTTATTTCCCAGCTGCCTGGGGCAGGCCTGGCTAGTGACGCTCCTCCAGGCCTCTAGTGGGCAGGAGGCAAAGAAATGGGGCTGCGGGCACTGAACCCAGCGGGGAGTCCCAGTGAAGGCACAGAGACACCGACCGCGGAGCCCACCGGTGCAGGGCCCCCGGGCAGGGCTGAGTGGGCAGCCAGCTGGAGCCGTGTGGGAGGGGACGGACGGGGCTTGGTCAGGAAACGGGGGGCACTGGGGCCAGCGCTAGCCCCGCCCAGCGAGGACGGGCGTTAGGAAGAGGCTGGCGCCTGCGGGCGATTCCTCCAGGAGCACGGGCGGAAAAGGCCTCATTATTCAGCTGGAGTGATGGTGCGGTGCGCTCTGCCGTAATAGGTCCTCCCTCCCAGACGCTTTATGGATCATCTGACATTTCCAGCTTGCAGCCTCTTCATCACCAGCACTCGTAACGATGAATTTAAAATCCTTTTACACGAGGCTCGCTTGTATTGCCTAATGGAGCCCTGCAAGGAAGCCAGTGGTTAACTCCTGCGTGCCCGGCCGCCCGCCTGCCTGCCTTCCTGGGGCCATGTGCAGGCCGCAGGCTCGGGGACGGTCACACCTGGTCACCCGCCCAACTTCCTGTCCCCGTGACTCCCTGGCCGCTGGTCCTGGTGAGCGGGGGTGGCCCCAGCCTGCCGGCGGCCTGAGCCTCGTGCTCACCCTCTCGCCAGGCCAGGTCAGGTTGCGAGGCTGCCGGGGCGGGTGCCTTGAACCAGCTCTGCCCTCTCGTTGGCCCTGCCATGAGGTGTAGAGGCCGGTGTCACATCCTGATGGGAGGGAGGGTGGGCTGGCAGGCAGGCGGTGAGGGATGACGGCAGAGGCCGGTGGGGAAGAGGGGAGCCGGAGACATAGGACATGGTGCCTTGCGGCCTCCATGGCTGATGGCACACCCACCCGTAGCCCTTGGCCTCCTCTTGGCCACTGTTCTCCACCAATGTCCACACCTCACCCTGTACCACCCCCCCATCCCCACCCCCGCCTCACTGCCTCCAGTGAGGGAGTCCCAGACACAGGACCCACCCTTAAGGCAGCCCTGAGCTCAGCCCTTGATAAATGGCCCGATGGGGGCCTGGCCTGTATTCCTCATGATGTGTAAACTCGGAATAATGAGCTGCCACCGGAGGCTGGATTGAACGAGCTGCGTGTCAGGCCTGGCTGTCAGGTTTCTCCCAGCCTCGGCTGTGGGGTCGCGGCCCGGTCGCCAGGGCCGCTGTGCTCCACCTTCCGCTCCCCGTGGAGCCACGCAGAGCACAGTCCTCGAGGGCCGTGTTGTGCTTCTGCACCTGTCCCCGCGGGCCGGCTGGAGAATCAGGCATCGACGGTTTAATAATGACATATCATTGCCATCGATTGGCGCCGGGCAGCACTCCTGCAGCGCCTTTGCTGTGGGGCTTCTCTGGCTTTTGAATGCGGTTTACAAAGCGGTAAAGGCCCGCTTATTAAATGCCCAGAGTGACGGGCTGGTGGTTGCTGAGTGGTGGCAGGGCGTGGGCGTAGGTGCAGCATCCGCGGCCTGGGAGCTCATGCCCAGCAGAGCAGGTCACCCAGGCAGGGCGTTCCCACGGTGTGGGCCCTCTGCCCCTCCTTAGGAAGGGCTACACTGCAGCGTCTTTCATTCAAAATTAAGATAAAATCCCCCATTTTATTTATTTATTTTCTTTAAAAAAAAAAATCTCCCGTTTTAAAGAGAACATTTTCCTTTTACTACATTCACAGAGTTAGGCAACCATCACCTCTATCTAGTTCCAGAACATTCCATCACCCCAGAAAGAAACCCCCTCCCTGTTGGGTGACTGCCATCTCCCTCCCTCAGCCCCTGACAACCCCTAACGCACTGGCTGTCTCTGTGGATCTACTTGCCTGTTCTGGACGTTTCCCATCAATGGAAGCACACACTGTGTGTCCTTCTGTGTCTGGCTTCTCTCACTGAGCATCGTGTTCTCAGGGTCCATCCGCGTTGTAGCGAGTGTCAGTGCCTCTCTCCTTTTCATGGATGAATCACGTTTCACTGTGTGATTGTTGCTGCCTATTCCAGTCTTGGAAGTGCTCCTGGGGGGCAGCTGCAGGACGGGTTGGTGGGCCTGGGGTGGTTTGTGGGGGGGCTCTACATCGCGGTCAAGACTCTCCCAGGATGCCTCCACTCAAGGCCGGCTGCCGGGACTCCACACTCCAGCCCTGGGTCTCAGAGTCACTCCCAGGAGACAGACCTGGGGGCCCGGCAGGAGGCCTCCCAGCCCCAGGGGGCGGGGGCAGAGGCACCGGCCAGAGCCGCATTCCCACTGCCGTGTCCCCACAGAAATGTGTGTACTGCCGGAAGCGGATGAAGAAGGTGTCGGGCGCCTGCATCCAGTGCTCCTGTGAGCACTGCTCCACCTCCTTCCACGTGACCTGCGCCCACGCCGCTGGCGTCCTCATGGAGCCAGACGACTGGCCCTACGTTGTCTCCATCACCTGCTTCAAGCACAAGTCGGGGGGTCACACTGTGAGTGCCCTCCTGCCCTCCGCCCTGTTTCCCTGTCCGCCCACCCGCCCCGCTGTGTTCTGACACCCCTCCGCCTCCAGGTCCAGATCCTGAGGGCCGTGTCCTTAGGGCAGGTGGTCATCACCAAGAACCGCAACGGGCTTTACTACCGGTGCCGCGTCATCGGCACCACCACGCAGACCTTTTACGAAGTGAACTTTGACGATGGGTCTTACAGCGATAACCTGTACCCAGAGAGCATCACCGTGAGCAGCGCAGGGCCGAAGGGGGCGGGGCCAGGGGCGGTGGGTGGGGCAAGGGGCGGGCACCGGCGCAGGGCAAGCGTTGCCCTTAGGAAGGGAGGTAGCCGGAACCCTCACAGGGATCCCCTGCATCCAGGGTCACCATTGTCCCTGATGGACAGGCCCAGGCTGTAGGGCCCCTGCTAGAAAGCACCACCTGTTTCTGTAGAAACAGCAGAGAGCCAGGCCAGTCTAGATACGCCTGCAGGCAGGCGATACCCCAGGGCTGGGATGGCCACGGCACCCCCGGCCTGGGCACCTGCCCGCAGCTCCCCTTGATAGTTCAAGCTGAGAGCACTGCCTTCTTCCTGGTGGCAAAATCTACCAGATGGGACCTTTCTTAGCCCAGGCGAGCGCGGTGACCGAGGCCGAGGGCGCCCCTTACCCCCCGCCCGTCCTTCCTTCCACAGAGTAGAGACTGTGCCCGGCTGGGTCCCCCGCCTGAGGGTGAGTTTGTTGAGCTCCGGTGGACTGATGGCAACATCTACAGGGCCAAGTTCATTTCCTCTGTGACCAGTCACATCTACCAGGTGAGGGGGTCCTGTCTACCAGGTACAGGGATGGGCTGGGGCGGGGCCCTCGACGAGGTCCTGCTGGGGGATGATGGCGTTTGCCCACTAACTGAGAAGGTCAGCACAAGCTGGAAGGTTGTCCAGCTGTCCAATATTATCCCCTTTGGAGGTGCCTTCCCGATTTGTGTGTGTGTGTGTGTGTGTGTGTGTGTGTGTGTGTGTGTGTGGTAGAACATACATAACATAAAATTTACTGTTTTAACCAATTTTTAAGCGTACAATTCAGTGCCCTTGTTTTTTTTAAAAACCAAGTTGGTTGTGAGTTTCTCACCATAATTGTGGAAAAGAAATTATTGAAAGGGGTGGAATCTTTGAAGAGAAACCACCCGTATCCCAGCGAGAAAGATGATAGCCGCTGACCCTGTGCTGTTTCCCGTGGCTTGTCTGGCAAGCAGGCCGTGAGAATGTGGGTGTCGGGCCTCAGCCAGGCCAGGCTGAGCGGCCAGCAAGCTGAACTGTGTCCCCTTGGCAGGTGGAGTTCGAGGATGGGTCCCAGCTGACGGTGAAGCGTGGTGACATCTTCACCCTGGACGAGGAGCTCCCCAAGAGGGTCCGGTCCCGGCTGGTAAGTGGCTGGGGGTAGGGGTGAGCTCTGCTGCCTGGGAGAGTGACCCGTCAGGTGGCCTTGACCTCCTGCCTCGGCCTTTGCCTGGTCTGGGGCGGGAGGGTCAGCCCGGCTGGGGAGAAGGAGACAGAAGCGCCTGCACATGGATCTGAGCTGCAGGTCAGCAATGCACAAAGGAACAGGGGAGACTGGCCTCTTCTCACAGCCTTTCAGTGTCTTCTTTCTTTTGTGTTTAATCCAAGGTTTTGAGGATTGGGGGCTGTGGCCATGGGTGGAAGAGCTGAGTCAGAGCAGGTGGGGGTCTCAGATGCCAGGTTCCCTTGGGGGACGGACAGGAGCTGCCAGGCAGACGAGTGGCCTGTGTGCACCCTGGCCTTGCCTCCTGCACTCTGTGGATGGCAGGGTGCCCGTCCTGCTAGGGAGCCAGTGACTGGGAGCTTAGGGCCCCTCCTCTGCCTGATGGGGGGCTCACTCAGTGAGCGTTGTTTCTCAGAACATTGTCATTGGCTGAGTGAGGGTCAGCAGCCCAGGGCCCTTGACCCCCAGCAGGGCAGGCATCTCCTCCAGCCAGGCCCCTGAGCGGAGCCTGTATTTCAGTCTGTTCCGGCTGTGATAACAAAATATTACAGACTGGAACTTACACAACAAGCTATCTCTCACAGTCCTGGAGGCTGGAAGTTCAAGATCAAGGTATCAGCAGATTCGGCGCCTGGTGAGGGCTGGATCCTGGCTTACAGACACCTGCCTTCTGGTGTGCTTACATGGTGGAGAGAGAGAGCGAGAGAGAGCTCTCTGGGATCCCTTTATAAGGGCACTGATCCCATTCGCAAGGGCTGCACCCTCATGACCTCATCACCTCCTGATACCCTCACACTGTGGCAGGGTAGGGCTTCAACACAGGACTCTGGGAGGGGGGACACAGACCTAAAGGCCGCAGCACCCCATCCGCACTAACCCCAGTGCCGTCTGATCTCCTGCAGTCGGTCACCACGGGGGCCCCGCAGGAAAATGTCTTCTCGGGAGAAGAGGTGAAGGCCGCCAAGCGCCCGCGGGTGGGCACCCCTCGTGCCGCGGAGGACTCGGGGCGGAACCCGGACTACCCGGCCTTCATGGAGAGCCTCCTGCAGGCGCAGTGCTGGCCCGGAGCCCCGTTCTAGGACAGCCGGCCGCCCGGCGACCCCTTGGCCCAGCAAGGCAGGCGCGGCGGGCCCAGGCATTTGCTTGCTGTGAATCCCTGTCCTCGCCTCCGTGGCCCGAGAGGCTACCTCGGCGACAGGAGCGAGCAGGACGCCACACGCGCCCCCGGACTCAGGGAGCAGGGCCACGTGGGCTCTGGGGGGCCGGCGGGGGCACGCGCCACCCCCTCAACCCAGATTCGTAAACCACGTAAGCTCTTCTTCTCGAAAAGGTGCTACTGCATTGCCTGCCTCCTGAGCAGCCTTTGAGATTGTGACTTCTGTACATAAATCACCTTTGTGAGGTTCTTTCTATAAATACCTATTGTTTAAAAAAAAATGCAAGAAAAAAAGGAAAGAAAAGGAAAAACAAGCCCCAAAGTTGTTTTCTAGATTTGTGGCTTTAAAAACAACAAAACAAAATGTCCTTTTTCTCAGAACCAAGATTGCTGCGGGAGATGAAAGCAGCTCGTCTTTTCGTTTGTTGTGTTTTCTGGTCTCGCTGGTCTGTGAGTGGCGGGGATGCACTGTAGCTGCGGTGAGGCCTGGGGGCACCCAGGGATCCCGGACGGTGGCGCCTGGTCACTCACTCTCTCCCAATCGTGAGATCGAGAAGGTCCAGGTGGCTGGCACTGCCGCCAGCGCCCAATGGGAGGAGACCGGCAGCTCCCTGGGTGGCCTGCCCCTTGTCTGCGTGGCCTTTTGCAAAATAAACGCTCTCTCCTCTGGTGGCTCCATCTTTTGCTTCTTCCCCTCGGGAGACCCGTCCCCCAGCTGAGGCCTCGGGTGGGCGGTCCTTGGGGGGTCCGGCTACGGCCCAGGTGTGCAGGGGGTCTTCCCCGGAACCCGAGGGGCTGGCACATCCTGTATCCTCTCCGTGACGCGTGGATCTGTGTGTCCAGGAGAGAGAGAGCGCGAGAGGGAATCGTTTTCAGCTCAGAGGAAGTCTGCCTCGTAAGGGCAAAAACGCGCTTCTTAGCCCCCTGCCTATCAGCTGCCCCGCTGTCCGCTGTAGGGGGATTGAGGGCGTCATTTGTTTGTATAGAATTTTTTTTAATTTAAAAAAAGAGGCTCTAACGGTTGCCAGGCCAGAGAGAACCGTGTAAGGGAAGCGGAGAGCAACTTCCTTGATGGGGAGGGGGCAGGTGACCTGGAGGGGCGGGCGGGGCGGGAGGTGCCAGGGGAGTCGGCGGAATGTCTGGGTTTCCTCTGCATGCAGCAGCCCCTGCCCCAGGGCGCTGTTACTGTGTTCATATGTAGTTTGAAAATGCTATTTATATTGTAAAGAGAATAAAAAGAAGCGGGCAGACGCCCCTGCGGCCCTGGGTTGGGCGGTGGGCCGGCCCCCGTGGCCGGTCCCTCTGGGTTGCACCCCGTCCGTGGGTCGTGGGTTCCCAGACAACTCGTGCAGACCGGTGGTCTCACAGCAAAGGGGAACGCACACCTCCCCCACGAAGATACATCCGTGTCTGTGTGCGAAAGCAAAAAACAAACCGACCCACCCTGTTTTCTTTCCCACCTGAGATTAGGGATGCGCGCTGTATTTTTGCCTAATTCCCCTGCCTCTAGGTTCATAATGAATTAAAGGCTCGCGAGCACTGCGAATTACAGCTCCAGGTCTTTGCAGTGTCTTCTTTTCTGAGTGGGCCCCGGGAAGGTGGTCGGTGGTCGGCGGTCGGTGTTCTCCGGCAGGGGTGGGCTCCGGTCTCCCCATCCAGGATGGAACAGGCGTGGAGCCTATCCGGAGGCAGGGTGGGGCACGCGGCCTGGCGCCGCAGCCCCTGCTCCCCGCCTCCAGGGTGGAAGAAGTTTCCTTCCTGAGCTGGACGTCTGAAGCTTGGCCCCACACAGACCCCCAGCATCAGAGGCAGTCAGGGACTCTCTTCGTCTGACCCACCCCTTGCTTGTCAGGGGCCTGCGGCCACCCTCTCCCCCGGCCCTCCCAGCCTCAACCCAGTTTTTGTGACATCTGAGCCGGGGAGCGTATCTTGTGGTGGGCGGCCGCTGGGCATATGGGATACAGTGGGGTCTCCCACAGTGGGATGAGGCTGGGACCACCGTATTCATGACCGTGTCACTTGTCCAGCCAATACTGGGGATACAGCAGTAGGTGTGTCACCAGTGGGAGAGTTAGTACGTAAAATGGGATGTCAGCTGTGATGTGAAGAACTGGGAGTCCTGAAAGAGATGAGAGGTTGAGCCATGGGGACTTCTTGGGGCACAGCCCGTGCAGAGGCCCTGGGGTAGCACCGTGCCTGGCTGTTTGGAGGAACAGCGAGGAGGCCCGTGTGTCAGAAGCAGAGTGAGCGAGGGGGAGACATGGAGGAGGGGAGGGCAGGGAGGGGACGGGGCAGGCCGTGCAGGGCCTTGTGGGCCGCGGGGAGGACTTGGGCTTTTACCCCCAGGGAGGTGGGACCCTGGAGGGCTGTGGGCCAAGGAGGAGGGGCGGGGCCTCACAGTTGCTCACAGGCGCCCTCTGGCTACTGAGAGGAGGACAGACCGTAGGGTGAGGTGGGAGCTGGGGACCAGGGCAGAGGGGGCTGCGCTGAGCATCTGGATAGATGGCTTTTGCCATGACCTGAGATGGGTAGGCTCAGGGTGGGGAGAGGCCAGGAGCTCAGCTTTGAGCATGATCCCCCCCATATGAAGGTACATGGCTGAACATGGGGCCAAGGGCCAGAGGAGGGCCTTTAGGAGACATCAGCACCCAGGGGATATACTTACTGGATAGGTGGGCCCTGGAGGGTCTGTGCAAGACAGTGACGTGGGGGAAGTCAGGAGCATGGGGCCGTGGACAGGGCGCCCCCCTGGGCCTCGGTGTTTCTTCTGCAGAATGGGTGTCATTCAGGGTGCTGTGTCCTGAAATCTCCATCCAGTCGTTGCCACCATCACCCCACTTCCCAGACCCCCTTTCATAGAGATGCTGCTTCCAGCACCCTCAACAGAGCCACCGGGACTCAGTTTCCCCATTGCTACGGGGGAGTCTCTGACATCGACCAGGTGAGTCAGCATGTTCTGAGCCTGCCTGGGGCCTGGCGGACATGGTCGGTCCTCAGCCCCAAGGAGGGGCCACAGACGACAGCAGTGCAAGTGGCTGACCCAGGTGATCTCAGCAAGGCTATAGATGGCCCGCTGTTCCCTGCGCTCTCTGAAACGTCATAAAATGGGGAGGCAGTTTGGGACAGGCCATCGTGGACTGAGGCCAGGGCTAAGACACCAGGCTGGATCCCCAACCGTGCGGCCACATGGAGCGGTGGGGTCCATGTGGTGCTGGGCTCTGTGCCCAGCCCTGGAGTTTGAGTCATTTATCAGGTGGCCCTGTATCAGCCGCCCTGTGCGGTGGCTGAGGAAGAGGGGCACACAGTCACCGCTTCTCTGGAATTTAGAGTTCAGGAAAGCAGGCAAATGATGGAAATGTAAGGGACCCTCTATACAGCTTTGACATGTGTCCTAAAGGACAACAAGGAGGGCAGAGACAGAGGGTAAGCCGTGGTCTCAGAGACCTGTCAGATGGGATGTCAGGATCCTAAAGAGGTGATGTTTAGCCCTGACCCCTCAAGGGAGGTCGATCAGATTTGGGCCAGGGGTGCGTGGTGTTGAATACTGCAGCCTCTTAGGGCAAGGCCCCCACAACCTGCAGCCCTCAGTCCAAATCCGGTCCTCCACTTGTTTTTATAAATAAAGTTTTATTGGCACAGGCACGCCCATTCATTGAGTACCATCTATGGCGGCTTTTGCTCTACAAGGGAGGGCTGTGAGCAGAGACGACCTGGCAGCCCAAAAGCTAGACGTAGAGTATTTGGCCCTTTACAGAAAAAAATTGTGCTCATTTCAGACTTAAAGACAGTGAGAGGTGACGGCCTCCATATACCCGCTCTGTTCCTGCGACAGAATCGTTCTCTCATGGGGCATCCCTCAGTGCCCAGATCCACCTTGTCCCTCAAAGGCCCCTGATTAGGCGCTCTGTACCTAGCGCTCCCCCCCCCCCCCCCACAAAGAGCTCGGTGAGAAGAAAGGGACTTAGGCCTGGGCCCTTCCATCCAGCCGTCATCCATCCGCTGGGGGCTGTTTCCTCCACACCTGGAGCACCTCTGCTCATCCTGCTGATCGCTGGCAGGAGGACCAAACACCCACTGTGTTCAACCCCTCAGGCTGCCCCCAACCCCTCAGGTCACCCCAGTGCAGAGAAGGACAGCGAATTTAGGCCTCCCTTGGCCTCTGCAGTCTGCGAGTCCTGGCTCTAACCCCCGCTGTCACGATTCACGGCTTTTATGACAGTGCTAAAATCTGCATGCCTGCTGCCCCATCTCCCCGTCACCAGCTGTCCCCCCCCTACTCTCCTGGCCACCCATCCTGGCTGCCCCCCCCCCCCCGCCCCAGCGAGTCTACTTGGGGACACAGAGTCACAGCCCCGAGATCACCACCAGGGAGAAAAGCTCCCAAAGACCCCAAGGCCTGGAAGCCAGGCTCAAGAGAGCCCAGCAGCTCTCGGCTGGGCTGGGGGACTCACCTCGGAGCTCCGGCACCCGTGCCAGGGAGCGTTATCAATGGGTTAGATTTACTTCGTGCTTTTGCTCCCTTAATGGAGAAAATAAGAATTATTTGCTGCCACGGACGGCCAGCCTGAGGGGTGACACAGCGGCCGGCGGAGGCGAGGCCGGGAGAAGTGAGTGAGGGGGTGCCTGGCGTCTCCCTGAGGTGACCGGGACAGATGGCTCCCCTCCCAGCAGCTTCCAGGGGATGGGGAGGGGCCTCCCAGGCAAGACAGCCTCCCTCCCTCCTCTTCCAGGTGGCCTCCACTGGCCCCAGAACACTTAACTGCTCTGTTGCCCCCAGGTTAGTTTCAAAGGACCATTAACTGGTGGCTTAAAACAACAGACATTTATTCCTTCCCGTTCTGGAGGTCGGAAGTCCCAGACCAAGCTGTCACGGGGCCACGCTCTCTCCGGATGCTCCAGGGGAGAATCCTTCCTGCCTCTTCCAGCTTCTGGTTGCCCCAGGTGTCCCTTGGCTGTGGCCGCATCCCTCTCCACCCTATGTCTTCACACGGCCGTCTCTCTGTGTGTCTGTGTCTTCTCTCTGCCTCCGATGTCCCTCAGCCTTTCTCGTACAAGCACGCCAGTCACTGGATTTAGGGCCACCCGGATAATCCAGGACCGCCTCATCATCTCAGAACCCTTGATGTAGTTACATCTGCAAAGGCACTTTTTCCAAATAAGGTCATAGTCACAGGTTCCGGGAAGTAGGGTGTGAGAGTATTTTGTTGGGGGGAGGCCCCAGGCAAGCCACTCCAGTCTCCTCCCCCACCACAGCCCCAGGGACCCCTGCTGTAGCTCTCCGGTCCCATGACCATCCCCCTACTTGATTGTGAGCCCCGTGAGCATAAGGACACAATCTCGGTGCCATCAGCACCCCCTATGCTCAGCCTAGGGCCTGACAGGCAGAAGGATCCTGAAGAACATGGTTGGTGACCTACAAGGGCTGGTGGGAGAGGGTATAAAAGAATTAGGGGGGAAGGGGAACATAGTAGCTGGAGTGAAGTGGGGGTGACTCGCTCTGAGTACACCTTTTTGAAATAGCTCTGACTCTTACAATCACAGTCCTGTTTCACATACCCCAAACAATAACTAACTAATGTCAACCAGAATGTGGTGGGAACCCCAAAATGGAAAACAGTAACACATGAACCCAACTGTGCTATAAATGAAGGGGGAGGGAGAGAGAAAGGAGCTGATCAAAGTAACTTGGAAAACAGTGTTTTGACTGGATACTGTTAGGCTAGAAACAAAGATACCTATACACCAATGCTGTATTCCAGTAGAAACTGGTTCTCCCAGGTAAGCTATGCTGTAACTCATTTATCTGCATCCTGGGGTTGAACGAATGAGTAAATGAATTGTAGGTGATGAGAGCCAGGTTCCTCTCAGAGAAAGCAATTACAAGTAAGTCAAGAGGATGGGAAGCTAGAACAAACCTTGTGCTAGGCTGGAATCAGAGGTCCCAGTATTAATTCATGGTCCTCAATATAGAGAGAAAGATTAGATAGATAGGTAGGTAGATAGATAGGTAGGTAGATAGAGTCAGATAGTACAGTTAGACACAGAAGTAAATAGTAAATAAATATAGGTGTGTGTGTATGCTTGGATACTCTGATGCCCCGATAGCAACGAGCACACCTGGCACCTGGACTTTGGTTTCTAAGTACCATTCTCTAAAACAAGGAACCAGAACTCCTTGGAGAAGCCATTAACTTTATGCCTGGGGCAGGGAAAACACAAGTCTGGTGCATCTTGAGTTGAGCCAGAAAGGAAGGAAATACGAAAAAATTTTATAAATATATATATGGGACACAGAACCCAAACCAAAGCCACTCCCAATAACCAACACTAGAAGAATTTGAACAATAAAATAAATGATAGTATTCGATTATAACCTAATAGAATAGAATAAATATCGAAACTGCTATAAATAACGGAATTAATACATACATGGACTGGAGGAGAAGGGACAGCTCTTCCTTACAGATGAATTCTGATTAGTTAACGTAGGGGTGAAAGTTTATGTTCAAACCGTTTACATTCAGTCACTCAGCAAATGCTGGCGGAGGGCCTTTGCTGTCCTGGCTCTGTTCTGGGTGCTTGGGCTACACTGGGGAAGAAGATAGGCAAAAAAAAAAAATCCTGTCCACGGGAGCTCACTGCCTCTCAGGAGAGGCAGGTAGTGTGAATAACCAAACTATGGAACAGGTTAGAAGACTATAAATGCTACATGAAGAAAAGAAAGTAAGAGAGATGAGGGTGGAGAGTCGGGTTACTATTTTATATAGAATGTTCAGAGTCTCACTGAGAAGGTGACATTTGAGCAAAGACCTGAAGGAAGTGAGGGAGCGAGTCAGGTGTACATCTAGGGGAAGAGAGCTCCCGGTGCAGGGCATAGCCTGTGCAAAGGCCCTGGGGCAGGACCAGCCCTGGTTCATTGGAGGGACAGTGAGGAGGCCCGTGTGTCTGGAGCAGAGTGAGCGAGGGGGAGAGAGGGAGGAGGAGAGGGCAGGAAGGGGACGGGGCAGGTCGTGCAGCGCCTTGTGGGCCATGGGGAGGACTCGGGGGCTTTTACCCCCAGGAAGGTGGGAGTCCTGGAGGGCTGGGGCAAAGGAGGGGCGGGACCTTATTCAGGTGCCCACAGACTCCCTCTGGTGGCTGCGGCGGGGAGGACAGACTGTAGGTGGCCAGGGCAGGAGCCTGGAACCAGGGTGGAGGCAAGTGAGCTGGTCCAGATAGGTAATGATGGGGGCTGGGCCAGGTGGAATCAGAATGACCATTCTTTGGGTTTAACAGCGTGGGGGTCCCTGCTGACCCTGAAAAGGGGCAGTTAGGGTAGAGCAGGGGCATGAATGGTTGGAGAAGGGTCCACATTTTTACACAAAGAATCGCCCTGTTCTTTGGTAAAAAGTAATATTCCGTAGTGCAGACGGACTGTTAATTTGTTTAATCAATACCCTATCGATGGACTCGGAGGTTATCTCTGGTTTTTCCCAATTATGAGCTATGCTATAGCAAAGCAGTTTTGTTACTACTCACGTGTGCATGTTTCTCTAGAATAAATATCTAAAAACGGGGGTGGGGAGGGGAGGACTGATGGGTGGAAGCTTCTGTCGTTTTACTTTTAATTCCTGCAGCCAGGTGACCCCCCCGCAATACCTTGTGCACCCCGACGTGCCTCCTCCCCATACCTTCCAGGATGAAAGCTCTCACCTAGCCTGTGATCCCCATCTATCGGATCGGTAAAAAGCTATATCTGATCATGGCCTTAACATTTATTCCTTTTATAATGAGTCAGGTTGAGCATCCTTTCAGATGATTAAAAGCCTTTTGTCAGAACTGTCTTGAAACACAGTATTTTAAAATTCCCCGGTGACCATTTCCTGCCAGCGAGAGGGCTGATTTGATGTTCAATCTTTCACCGTGCTGTATCCATCCAGCCCCGCGTCACTGGCCGAGCTGTGGGTCAGGGGCCACACCCAGGCTTACCCTTCTCTTATTTGATTCTGTGAAATTAGAAAAACCAAGCCCATAATTACTGAGTGGTGAGACTGTCAGCAAATGGCTGGTGGCTGGACATCAGCTCAAACTAGGACGGGGAAAATGCAGGCATGTCTTGCCAAAGACCCCTGTCTATCACTGCAGGCTGGAAAAAACTGGTCCTTGCCATTTGGGGAAGGACCGCACACTCCACACCCCAAGTTTGGTTGTGTTAACACTGCAAAGAATCACACATTTGTGTTTGCTGAAGTGTTTGGATGTGGTTTTAAAATATACCCCCATGATGAATCATCCATCTTCTTCTCCAGCAGGAAAAGAAAATCATCACTGAAGGCTCAGACCTCTGGTGACGGAGCTCCTTTTTCTTAAGAAACCCCAATTTGTTCTCAGAGTTAGGAATGGCAGCCCCAAAGGGATTGCCCCGGGCTTCCCGAGTGGCCACACTCCTGGTGAGCAGCCGTCTGAAATAACAGCCGCAGACGTGGGCAGCATGATCAGTGTTGTGGAAAAATCTCTCAATACGCATGTTTCAAAAAGCACGTGAGCACTTTTTTCCCAGGAATGCCTGCGTCCTTCAGTGGACAAAGTCTTGTTGCCGCTGCCCAGCTTGAAGAGGGTGATGGGACTGGTTTCATAATCATTTTCATTGCTGTGTCCCCATGAGAAGGCAAGTCACTGCTACCGGCTGTTTGTTTGTTTTTTTTACTGGCTGTTTTTGCTATATAAAGCTGTGTGGAATTTGTAGTTTATGAGCAGCCACATATTTATGTAGCCATAGCTCCTTCTGGTTGTCCCCCAAGCCGGTGGCCCTTGAGTGCCCACCCCACCTCGCCTTCCCCTGGCTACCCTGTGGCTCACAAAGAAATACTTAATTGTAAAGATCCTTCCTTAGAGAAAAAGTTTTTAGTGATTAAACAAGGCAGATGCTGTTGGTGGAAAAACCCAGCAGACATCCCCAATTGCTTCTCCCTTGTCCTCCTCCTTTACATTAAAGGCTGGGAAATCAAAGTACTTGCCTTCCCAGCCTCCCTTGCAGCTATATATGGTCAGATGACATGGTTCTGGGCAATGAGACATAGGCAGGGAATTCTGGAGAAGTTTTTTACTTCCTCGTGAAAGGGACAGTCAAGGCTGGTGCTGCCCTTTTTTTCCATTCCTCTTACCTCTTCCTCCCATATGGAATGTGGGCATGATGGCCAGAGCCACAGCAGCCATTTTACAAGAGAGAGGCTGAGCAATGTCCTTGACATCCTTCCTTCCTTCCTTCATTCTTTGGATTGGTAGTATTTGCTTATTTACAGGGTGTAAATACTGTCACCATGGCTGAATTCAAGCTAGCAACCTGACGTCACTGATTGCAGAATCATAAAAAGAAGCACAGTAGCCCACCATTATATAGTGTTTCTACCAGATACAATAAATATAAAAAACCTGAAGAACATACATGATAGCAAAACACGGTAAAATAAGTAGCAAGTGATGAGTTTTGAATATTTATTGCTTTGTTTCTAATATAATTTATTTCATTGCAAGTTTATATAATTTTATTTTTCATAATGGCTGTGTTTAACAACCAGTTCACAACAATAATTGCCTTATTTTGCTCAAGTTTGAGAGTGGGATAAAAACATCTGGTTGAGCCCAAAGGTCACTGAGTTTTGTTTGAAAAGTATTTCGTCCGGTTCTGTTATAGTTTTTTGTGGCTCAGATTGCTAGGGGCCCCACATCATCTTTCAAGAGCATTTCCTAATCGTTGACACCAGGAACGGGGCTCGAGTGACCACAGAGCTAATAAATGCCAATCGATCGCTGTACTTTCCATTCACACTCTTTCCAGTGCTTGTGAGAATTCCTCACGCTCACGACTTGATGAGTCCTGGCACATACAGATTCTCTGTTTCCTGTTTGGGCTGACCTGTAACTACCACTCACGCTAACAGCATATTTCTAGGTATTTACCTTATGATTTTAGCACGGCTTTTACACCTCAATGAACCACTTCCAAGCCACTGATACAATTTTTAAATTTCTTTTTTATTAAGCCATCATTTACATACCATAAACATATTTTCACTCTCACAGTTCTATAAGTTTGGCAAATGCATTCTCATGAATAACCACCACCCAAAACATGATATAGAACATCTCCCTCCCTCCACAGTATTGCCTCATCACCCTTCAAGCTCCAAGGCAACTGTTGATCTGTTTTCTACTCCTCTAGATTAGTGTGACCTGTTCTAGAACTTTCTGTAAATGGAATCCTGCAGAATGTAGCCATGTGTGTCTGGCTTCTTTGTCTCAGTACAGTGCACTTGAGATCCACCCTCATTGCGTGTTTCAGCAGGGAGTTCCTTTTTCGTAGCTGTATAGTATTCCATGCAGATCTGGACCAGAGTTTGTTTTGTATGCTCACCAGTCAGTGGACATACGTGATTGCAAGTGAAGCCACGTGAATTCATTCATACCCACAGCTGCTTGTGGGTATTTTATGAGACTATTCTCCTCAGCTTTCACTGCTTCTTACTGAACCTTCTCCAGCTGGGGTTTCCAGCATGGAGCTCTTTCAAAGAAAGTTGCAATGATTAACCTTGTATCTAATTGCAGAGCAGACGAGGGACAATGCACGGGCGGGCCAGGGACATTCACAGCCACCAGTGTGGCTGGAACAGGGTGAGTGATGGGAGGGCGGGAGGAGACAGAGGGAGCTTGCCCCAGGGAGGAGCTTGGCTTTTGTGCATTTTGCTGGAAGAGGACTGGGATCTCTGGAAGGATTCTGAGAGGGGAAATGTTAGGATCAGCCCAGAGTGGGAGTCAGGAGACCCTGTGAATCCCCTGAAGGGCCACGATAGTAAAACTAGGGGGGGGCTTCCCTGGTGGCGCAGTGGTTGGGAGTCCGCCTGCCGATGCAGGCGACGTGGGTTCGTGCCCCGGTCCGGGAAGATCCCACAAGCCGCGGAGCTGCTGGGCCCGTGAACCATGGCCGCTGAGCCTGCGCGTCCGGAGCCTGTGCTCCGCAACGGGAGAGGCCACGGCAGTGAGAGGCCCGCGTACCGCAAAAAAAAAAAAAAAAAAAAAAAAAAAAAACTAGGCGGGGCTGATCGACTAGCCCTGCATCCCCCGGGAAAGGGGTGGAGAGCAGCCCTTGAACCCCTGCCTCCGCTGGATTAAACATATTGACACCAGGGTCATGACCATCTGATAACAGAATCCATTCAGAACAGCTGCCTGGTGACAAGTATAATAAAGCGTATTAATGAGGCCATTATTACTCCCTAATTAAAAGCTAATAATGAAGAGTTAATTGCCTTTAAAAGATGAAGCAAGGCCGGGCTGGGATTTATCTCTGTTTGCCTTTGCTTGCATGGATAGGCAGATATTTGGGAACTAATTAATTGAATCAAATCTTACAGAAAACTAATAATCTGCTCATGCCATTTGGGCTGTTGAATTAAAAGGTGTTTGCTGCGTGTCTGAGTGTTTCCATTTTAAGGTCCTGGGTCCTCTGTTCCTGGCAGGGGGTGGGGTTGGCGAGGTGAGGGGGGGCGGGTCTGGGGGCCATTTGTCCTCCTGATCTGGTTCACCCTCAGCTGCCCAGAGGCTGTTCCAGGGAACAGACAGACCTGGCCGAATCTCAGATCTATTTCCATAATAATAATTATTATTATTACCTTTTATTTTGAAATAGCTTAAGACAAAAGAAGTTACCAGAAATAGTACAGAGAAGTCCTATGTCCCCTTCACCCAAGCTCCCCTATAATCCTATTTTACAGAGCTGTTCTACCTTATCCAAACCAAATTGGCATCATACAGATAACTCAGGCACAAGGCTTATTCTGATTTCACCGTTTTCCTTTTAGAGTTTATATGGGGATATGTCACATGTCAGCAAGCTCAGCCTTTTAAAGTGTAGAGTTCAGTGGCTTTTATCGTATTTACAAGGTTGTGCAGCCATCGCCTCTAATTCCAAAACATTTTATCACCCCAGAAAGAAACCCCGTCCCCATTAGCATCATCCCCTTTCCCCCTCCCCCAGCCCCTGACAACCACGAATCCACGCTCCATTTCTGTGGATTTGCCTGTTCTGGACGTTTCCCATCAACGTAATCACACACTGTGTGTCCTTCTGTGTCTGGCTTCTCTCACTGAGCATCGTGTTCTCAGGGTCCATCCACGTTGTAGCGAGTGTCAGGGCTCCTCTCCTTTTTGTGGGCAAGTTCGTGAATGAATGTATGTTTTCAATTGTCTTGGGTCTGTATTCATTTTTAATTGTACACATCAAATGCAAACATGCCACTGAACACTAGCCATAAAGCTAAATCTTTCCCCACCTCCTGCCTGTTTCCTCAGCCAGGACCCTTCTCTCTGAGGTCAGACCCTATCACATTTTGGCGGGGGGCCCTCCTACACACTGTTCTCTGTGTGTTGACAGATGTCCACACGTCCCCAGGGAGATGCAGTCACTGTCTTGAGACTGTTTTCACGAAGATGAAATCTCAGTTCTAATGAAATTTGGCCTTGTTCCTTGTTTGTTTTTCTAGAAAATCCCCATAGAATTACCCGCATTTATTTTTCCCTTTTGCTTTTACAAATTGAGTTATCACTTAACTATAAAATGATGCTACAACCTTAGGAGTACAACTTGATGGTTTTGCATATAGAGAGAGACACCTGGGTTACCGCCACCCAAACAAGTAGAACAGGGGTTGGCAAACCCTGGCCCACCAGCCAGATCCAGCCGCATGCCTGTTTTTGTATGGCCTGGGGACTAAGGGTGTTTTTACATTATTATTATTTCTTTTGGCTGTGCCCCTTGGCACGTGGGATCTTAGTTCCCCGACCAGGGAACGAAACCGCGCCCCTTGCATTGGAAGTGTGGAGTCTTAACCACTGAACTGCCAGGCAAGTCCTGTTTTTACAGTCTCTTTTTTTTTTTTTTGCGGTACGCGGGCCTCTCACTGTTGTGGCCTCTCCCGTTGCAGAGCACAGGCTCCGGACGCGCAGGCTCAACGGCCGTGGCTCACGGGCCCAGCCGCTCTGCGGCATGTGGGATCTTCCCGGACTGGGGTACGAACCCGTGTCCCCTGCATCGGCAGGCGGACTCTCAACCACTGCGCCACCAGGGAAGCCCTGTTTTCACATTCTTAAATGAATTTTTAAAAACCAAGAGGTGACTAATACATCACCACACCTGACAATTGTATGAAATTCCCATTTTTGTGCCATAAGTAAAGTTTTACTGAAACACGGCCATGCCCATTCGTTTGTGTATTATCTGTGGCTGTCTTCGAATGACAGGGACATTGCTGAGAAGTTGTGACAGAGACCCTCTGGCCCATCAAGCCTAAAATATTTATTCTCTGGCTCTTTACAAGAAATGTTTGCTGACCCCCGACGGGCGGGCCTCCTTCATGCTCAGAGGCTCAGAGAGGTCAAGAGCTGTGCCCAAGGTCACAAAGCTAATGTTCTCCTCCTTGGCTCACACAATAACAGGCAAATTTCTGGTCAGTCATTTCTTTATGCAATAGTTATATAACCATGTCCCCCTGTGTCCTTCCTGTGCTGGTTGAAATTGGGGCCTCAGGCTGGCTTCTGTGGAGCCCCCAGATTGGGGGAGATCAAGTTAGAACCAGACACCTCTAGTCCTTTGGGGTCAGAGCTTTGGGACGCCAGAGGGGACTGCAGTGGGGACCCCAGAAGGCTGGTTGGGGAGCTGCTGATGGAACCAGGCTTTGGAGGACAGGAGTTCTCTGGGGAGAGTGGTGTCAAAGGTACAAAGATACAACTGTGTCAGGTGGGGTGAGGCGATCACAGCTTGAAGCGGCCAGAGATGCTGCTGTATCCTGAACCCCTTGTCAAGCGCGTACACCACAACCCAAGAGTGACAGAGATCCATCGAAATCACAAAGCTGGTAGTGGCCCTCCATTGCTCAATAAGCTTCTTTGGCTCTCCATTGCCCCCAGGATAAAGTCCAAACTATTGATATTATGAACATAGCTTAAAAGGGCCTTCAGCATCTGGTCCCTATCGGCCTTCCCCTGCCCCCCACCTCTCTGCTTTTAATCCGTTTCCGTTTAAAATCGTTATTGACAGGTAAGGACTTACTATTGCCAACTTGTTCATCGTTTTCTAGCTCTTGCTTCTTAACCAGCTGTCTTTTTGTGTGTTTTGAGGCCTTGGTATCAATATGCTTTGATTTCTTCATCCGGTTCTTGTGTGTAACTACTACAGGTTTTTCCCCTTTCATTACCACAGGGCTTATATAAAGTGTCTTCAGATTGTAACAGCTACTTTTAAACGGAAAATAACTGAACCTAGATAGCATTCCTAAGCTTTACACTTTTACTTTCTCCTTCACCTTTCAAGTTACAGTTTACATATTTTTTATATTGTGTATCCAATAAAAGATTATTATAGTTGTGATTATTTTTTTACGTTTGCTTTTTAATTTTTAAACTCAACTTTTATGTGAATTACACACAGCCTTACCATATCACAGAATCTTTGACCATATTTTTACCATTACCAGTGAGTTGTATGCTACCTCCTTATGCTTTAATGATGTTCATTAGTATCTTTTTTTTTTCGGTACGCAGACCTCTCACTGTTGTGGCCTCTCCCGTTGCGGAGCACAGGCTCCGGACGCGCAGGCTCAGCGGCCATGGCTCACAGGCCCAGCCGCTCCGCGGCAAGTGGGATCCTCCTGGACCGGGGCACGAACCCGTGTCCCCTGCATCGGCAAGCGGACCCTCAACCACTGCGCCACCAGGGAAGCCCCGTTAGTATCTTTTGTTGCCACTTAACTCCCTTTAACATTTCTTGTAAGGCAGGTGTCCCGGTGATAACTCCCTCAGCTGTTGTCCATTTTGTGGGTGTCTTTATCTCTTCTTCATTTCTGAAGGACAGCTTTGCCGGATACAGAATTCTTGGTTGACATTTTTTTTTCTTTCAATATTTTGAATCTGTCATCCCATTCTCTCCTGGATTGAAAAGTTTTTGTTGAGATATCCACCTATAGTGTTATGGCGGTTCCCTTGTATGTATGTACGGGGCCACTGGCTTTGCTCTGCAGACCGTCAGCTCTGCCTACCAGACCCTCCCCTCCAGCCTTGCTGGGTTTCACAGCCCCCCAGCTGTTACCAGTCAGGCCTTCTGGTCCACAGGGCCCCCGCCCCAGCACCACGCAGGGGTGGGCGGGGCTATGAATTAGCATCCCTGCCTGAGCAGGAGGGGGCCAGACGAGGCTCCAGGGCCCGCAGGGCTCCTCCTTTGAGGGTCCACGTCAGGCAGACCTGCACCCCGCCAAGTTCCTTGGTCACACTGTCACCATCCTGGTTCTGCAGTTGAGCAAAGCTGCTGGCTGAGATGACTACTTGAACGCCGCAGGTAGGAACTCTGTTTGCCAAGATCCCAGGGTTGATTGTTGCAAGCCCCTCCCCCCTTCTCCATCTTGGTCCTATTCCCCGCGGTCAAGCCCTGAAGATGCCCCTGCAGTCTCCGTGGGGCGAGACCAAAGCGGGGGCTCCCAAGAAGCAACCCACAACGCTGGGGGAGCTGGATGTCCACCCTGGGTTCTCTGAGCCCACTGGGGGAGCCCGCTCGGTTGGTACTGTGCTGGCTGGGGGGAGGGGCAATGCGGTTGGTATGCCGCTGCTTCTCTTACCCTCTGAGGCAGCCTGTCTTGGTCTCTGTGGCGCAGGATATGCTCAGCCTTAACTGGATGTTCTAGGATATTCTCAATGGTTCTTTCTCCATGAATAGCTGTTAGTTGTTGTTTTTGTGACAGGGAGCAAAGTCGGGAATGAACTATGTCACTATCTGGGTGGCATCACCTCCCTGTTTCTCTGCTTTTATACTCCAGGCAAGACTTGCAGGCCCCCAAACTCACCTCCGCCGGACCTTTGCACTTGCTGTTCCCTCTGCCTGGGATGCTGGACCCCTCATCTTTACCTATCTCTCTCCTGTTTCTCCTTTGGCTCTCAATTGGAGGTCACCTCCTCCAGGAAGCGTGCCCTGCCCCCTGGTTTTGCTGTGTTATGTACCCTTCTCTCTGTGTGCCCTGGTTGCCAAGGACAGCTGTGTTCACTGCTTAGATCTCAATCTGTGGGTGTGTTGATTGACTGTGCGAAGGTAGTCTGAAATCCTTAGAGGAAGATGCATCTGTAGACCAGGATGCAAGCCAGAAAAGGCTTGGTGGGACAGGAGAAGGGCTATCAGGCAGAAGGACCAGCCCGAGCAAAGGCCTGGAGGCAGGACTTGCCAGAATAGGCTTTCGGGCAAGTGGTCCATGGTCTCCGTGTGTCCGGTCGCAGCACACGTGAACCATTGGAGGTGCCCATCACTCTGCCCCCATCACACTGCACATGTGTGCCTCGTGGCTGCTCGCCGGGGCCCTGGAGCATGGTGAGAACAGTCAGCGAATGTAGATCGTGCTTCTGCCCACCCTGGGGTTGGTAAGGCTGATTGTTTCAATACAGCTTCCGCCAGGGTCATGGGCAATGCAGGAGGCGTCGGTTCCTAACTCTTGAAGTTCCGTGCGCCCCTTATGGGCAGATGGGGCAGTGGCTTCTGCAGAGGTCCCCGAGCTGCCTCACTCTCAGTGCTTGGGGTCTCCCAGGGAGTCATGTGATCTCGGGTGAGTCTTTGCTGCTGGGAAGATTTGTCATATATAAGACCACAGACCTCAGCCCATTCTTTTTTTTTTTTTTAACTTTTTATTTTGGAATGATTCTAGATCCAAAGGAAGTTGCCAAGATTGTACAGAGAGAAACGGTATACAATTATGTATATGATTATACGTATCTTACATAACCCACCCTTAGTATAGTATCCAAACCAGGAAACTGACATGGGTACATTGTGTCTCATTCTGTGCGATTGTATCACACACGTGTGTTGACTCTTGTAACCACCATCTGGATACAGATCTGTTCCATATCCACAAAGATCTCTCCTCCATCTCTATAATTTTGGTTATTTCAAGAATGTTGTATAAAGGCAAGAGTACAGTACGTTGTGCTTTGAGATTGCTGTTTTTACTCGGAGTAATGCCCTTGAGGTTCATCTAAGCGTCTGTGCCTTTTCTTTACTGAGTAGTATTCCCTGGTGTGGATGGACCATGGTTTGCTTAATGGGTGAATCCCTGTTGCAGGACATCGGGGTTGTTCCCAGTTTTTGTCTATTACGAATAAAGCAGCAACAAACACTCATGTCCAGGTTTTTGCAAGGACATGAGTTTTTATTTCTCTGGGATAAATGCCCAGGAGTACAATTGCTGGATCGTATGGTAAGTGTTTTGTGTTTTAAAAAACTGCCAAGCTGTGTCCCACAGGGGCTGTACCATTATACATTCTCACCAATAGAACATGAGATCCAGTTTCTCTGTACTCAGAGCAGCTTTGTTTTTTTTTAATTTTTTTAAAAAAAATTAATAATTTATTTATTTGGCTGCATTGAGTCTTCGTTGCTGTGCGTGGGGCTTTCTCTAGTTGCGATGAGCGGGGGCTACTCTTTGTTGCCTTGCACGGGCTTCTCATTGCGGTGGCTTCTCTTGTTGTGTGCAGAGCACAGGCTCTAGGTGCACAGGCTTCAGCAGTTGTGGCATGCGGGCTCTAGAGTGCAGTCTCAGTAGTTGTGGCGCACGGCCTTAGTTGCTCCGAGGCATGTGGGATCTTCCCGGACCAGGGCTCGAACCCGTGTCCCCTGCATTGGCAGGCGGATTCTTAACCACTGTGCCACCAGGGAAACCCCTCAGAGAAGCTTTGATCTCCATTCAGGCTTGTCCTGGAAGCCCCACATCCCAGGGTTTTATGTTTTGTTTTGTTTTTGTTTTCAGAGGTGGTTTCCTGGGCCCCAGGGACAGCCCTTGGAAGGGGGCGGGGAATGTGGGCCTGTGATTCTATTTCAGGGTGAATTCTGCCATGGACTGAATGTGTCCATCCCCCACTCCCGAATCCCTATTTTGAAACCCTAATCCCCAGTGTAATGGTATTTGGAGGTGGAGCCTTTTAGAGGTAATTGGGTTTGGATGAGGTCATGAGGGTGATGACCCCATGATGGGATTAGTGTCCTTCTAAGGAGCTGAAGGGACCAGAGCTCTCTCTCTCTCTCTCTCTCTGGGCCATGTGAGGACACAGCAAGAAAGAGGCCATCTGCACGCCAGGGAGAGGGCTCTTGCCAGAACCCAACCATGCTGGCACCCTGATCTCGGACTTCCAGCCTCCAAAACTGTGAGGAATTAAGCCGCCCAGTCGATGGTATTTTGTTATGGCAGCTCAAGCCGACTAGGACAAGTTGGAAAGCTCCCAGCCCCTGGAGCTCTGAGCCTTCCTAAGCAATCTAGGATCCAAGATGCTACCAACCACCAGACAGAACATCCACACAAACCAGGTGCCAGAATTTGAAGCACATAATTGCAGGCATTCACTGAGGAATTTATCTTAGAAAACAAAATATGCAATTTGTTTTATCCTATGGTCCATACAGTTTTAGTCTTGCAGCTATGTGCGAATCTTTAAGTAAAGTAAAAGAAACCATCAACTGTTGGGGACAATTTTGGCATATTTTTCTCCCAACATATTGCACCCTCTCTCTGCACACACCTCTCTCTGCCTCTTTGATTTTATGGTGCTAATAATCACAGGCGCTTTTTGCACACAAACACATGTGAGGTTCTATTAGTCTTGCCAAGAGCCTCTGTCTCTTAACCCATTGCTAATCTGATCTAATCTTTTGGGTTTTTAACTTTTTTTTATAATAATTATAGATGGACAGGAAGTTGCAAAAATAGTACATAGAGTCCTGTGTACCCTTCACCCAGCTTCCCCCAGTGCTGACATTTTTTATGGCTCTAGGGCAATATCAAATCCAGGAAATTGACATTGGGATAGTACTGTTAATTAGATGATGATATTCAGATTTCATTGTTTTTTTGATGATATTCAGATTTCATTGTTTTTTTGACCTGTGTGTGTGTGTGTGTGTGTGTGTATGCAGTTTTATTCCATAGATGGATTTGTGTACCCATCAACACTGTCAAGATCCAGGACTTCCACTTCTCCAACTCCACAAAGCAATTCTCTCATAATATTTCTTTTTTTTAAAAATTTTATGGAAGTATAGTTGATTGACAATATTGTGTTAATTTCTGCTGTACAGCAAAGTGACTCATTTATACATATATATATTCTTTTCATATTCTTTTCCATTATGGTTTATCACAGGATATTGAATATAATTCACTGTGCTATACAGTAGGACCTTGGTTTTTTTTTGGCTGCTTTGGGTCTCTGTTTCTGCACGTGGGCTTTCTCTAGTTGCGGCAAGTGGGGGCTACTCTTCGTTGCAGTGCGCGAGCTTCTCATTGCAGTGGCTTCTCTTGTTGCGGAGCACGGACTCTAGGTGCATGGGCTTCAGCAGTTGTGGCTCACGGGCTTAGTTGCTCCGCAGCATGTGGGATCTTCCCAGACCAGGGCTCGAACCCGTCCCCTGCACTGGCAGGCAGATTTGTAACCCCTGCGCCACCAGGAAAGTCCCTAGGACCTTGTTGTTTATCCATCCTATATATAATAGTTTGCATCTGCTAACACCAAACTCCAATCCTTCCCTTCCCCATCCCCTCTCCCTCTTGGCTGTTCTCTATGTATGTGAGTCTATTTCTGTTTCATAGATAAGTTCATTTGTGTCATATTTTAGATTCCACATTTAAGTGTTATCATATGGTGTTTGTCTTTCTCCTTCTGACTTACTTCACTTAGTATGATAATCTCTAGGTCCATCCATGTTGCTGCAAATGGTGTTATTTCATTCTTTTTTATGGCTGAGTAGTATTCCATTGTATATATGTACCACATCTTTTTTTTTTTAACATCTTTATTGGAGTATAATTGCTTTACAATGGTGTGTTGGTTTCTGCTTTACAACAAAATGAATCAGTTATATATATATACATATGTTCCCATATCTCTTCCCTCTTGCGTCTCCCTCCCTCCTACCCTCCCTATCCTACCCCTCCAGGCGGTCACAAAGCACCAAACTGATCTCCCTGTGCTATGCGGCTGCTTCCCACTAGCTGTCTGTTTTACGTTTGGTAGTGTATATATGTCCATGCCTCTCTCTCGCTTTGTCACAGCTTACCCTTCCCCCTCCCCGTATCCTCAAGTCCATTCTCTAGTAGGTCTGTGTCTTTATTCCTGTCTCACCCCTAGGTTCTTCATGACATTTTTTTCCCTTAAATTCCATATATATGTGTTAGCATACGGTATTTGTCTCTCTCTTTCTGACTTACTTCACTCTGTATGACAGACTCTAGGTCCATCCACCTCATTACAAATAGTTCAATTTCGTTTCTTTTTATGGCTGAGTAATATTCTGTCGTATATATGTGCCACATCTTCTTTATCCATTCATCCGATGATGGACACTTAGGTTGTTTCCATCTCCGGGCTATTGTAAATAGAGCTGCAATGAACATTTTGGTACATGACTCTTTTTGAATTATGGGTTTCTCAGGGTATATGCCCAGTAGTGGGATTGCTGGGTCATATGGTAGTTCTATTTGTAGTTTTTTAAGGAGCCTCCATACTGTTCTCCACAGTGGCTGTATCAATTCACATTCCCACCAACAGTGCAAGAGGGTTCCCTTTTCTCCACACCCTCTCCAGCATTTATTGTTTCTAGATTTTTTGATGATGGCCATTCTGACCGGTGTGAGATGATATCTCATTGTAATTTTGATTTGCATTTCTCTAATGATTAATGATGTTGAGCATCCTTTCATGTGTCTGTTGGCAGTCTGTATATCTTCTTTGGAGAGTACCACATCTTCTTTATCCATTCATCTGTCGATGGACACTTAGGTTGTTTCCATGTCTTGGCTATTGTGAACAGTCTTGCTCTGAACATAGGGGTGCATGTATCTTTTCGAATTATAATTTTGTCTGGGTCTATGCCCAGGAGTGGGATTGCTGGGTCATATTCTCACGCTAGTTCTTTATATTAACCCCACCTGTGCTCCCCTGCCCACAGGAAACACTAATCTGCTCTCCATCTCTTTGGTTTTGTCATTTTGAGAATATTGTATAAATGAAATCAGACAGCACATAACCTTCCGTGATCGACTGTCTTTGCTCTGCATGACTGCCCTGAGGTCTGTGCAGGTTGCTGTGTGTATCGATCCGTTTTCCCTTTTTATGCCTGAGTAATATTCCAGGTATTGGTTTGCCAACATGTGTTCACCCATTCAATCACTGAAGGACATTTGGTTTCCAGTATTTTGCTCTTATGAGTGGAGCTGTTATGAATATTTGTGTACACTTTTTGGTATTAACATATGTTTTCATTGCTCTGGGATAAATGCCCAGGAATGCATTTGTCAAGCTGTATGGCAGCTACATGTTTGGTTTTTAAAGAAATTGCCAATCCAAGGTCCAAAGTCGCTCTACCATTTTACATCCCCACCAGTAACAAGTGAGAGATCCAGTTTTCCTGCAGCCTCCCCAGCATCACCATTTTCTGTTTTAGCTCTTCTAATACGTGTAATGGTATCTCATTGTGGTTTTAGGGTTTTTTTTTTTTTTTTTTTTTTGTGCTGTACGTGGGCCTCTCACTGTTGTGGCCTCTCCCGTTGCGGAGCACAGGCTCCGGACGCGCAGGCTCAGCGGCCATGGCCCATGGGCCCAGCCGCTCCGCGGCGTGTGGGATCCTCCCGGACCGGGGCACGAACCCGTGTGCCCTGCATCGGCAGGCGGACTCTCAACCACTGCGCCACCAGGGAAGCCCCTCATTGTGGTTTTAGTTTACGTTTCCCTAATGTCTAATGACGCTGAACATCTTTTCATGTGCTTTTTTGGCATCAGATCATTCTCTTTTTCCAAAAACAAAATTAACTGAGGCTTTCCATACAGTAAAGAGTGCATATCTTCAATGTATGTCTTTTTATTTATTTATTTTTTGGCTGCATTGGGTCTTTGTTTCTGCACGTGGACTTTCTCTAGTTGCAGCCAGTGGGGGCTACTCTTCGTTGCAGTGTGCAGTCTTCTCATTGCGGTGGCTTCTCTTGTTGTGGAACATGGGCTTCAGTAGTTGTGGCACACAGGCTCAGTAGTTATGGCTTGAGGCCTCAGTAGTTGTGGCACATGGGCGCAGTAGTTGTGGCTTGCTGGCTGTAGAACGCAGGCTCAGTAGTTGTGGTGCACGGGCTTTGTTGCTCCGCGACATGTGGGATCTTCCCGGACCAGGGCTCAAGCCCGTGTCCCCTGCATTGGCAGGCAGATTCTTAACCACTGTGCCACCAGGGAAGTCCCTATTTATTTATTTTAAATTGAAGTATGGTTGACCTAAAATACTATATTGGTTTCAGGTGTACCACATAGTAATTTGGTATCTTTATAGAGTATATTCCATACAAAGTTACGATAAACTGTTGACTCCATTCGCTGTGCTCACATGTGACTATTTAAATTCCAATTAATTCAAATGAAATAGAATTGAAAATCCAGCTCTTCAGTCATGCTGGTCACATTTCATGTGTTCAATGGCCATGTGTAGCTAGAAGCTACTGTATTGAACAGCACAGATAGAGACCATTTCCATCACTGCAGAAAGTTCTAGTAAATAGTGCTTTTTGGGACTTCCCTGGTGGCGCAGTGGTTAAGAATCAGCCTGCCAATGCAGGGGACACGGGTTCGAGCCCTGGTCTGGGAAGATCCCACATGCCGTGGAGCAACTAAGCCTGTGCACCACAACTACTGAACCTGTGCCCTAGGGCCTGCGTGCCACAACTACTGAAGCCCGCGTGCCACAACTACTGAAGCCTGCATGCCTAGAGCCTGTGCTCTGCAACAAGAGAAGTCACCACAGTGAGAAGCCCATGCACCACAACGAGCTAGAAGAAAGTCCCCACTCGCCACAACTAGAAGAAAGCCAGCACGCAACAATGAGGACCCAATGCAGCCAAAAAAAAAAAAATAGTGCTTTTCTAGTGAGGATGAAGAGGTATCTCATTATGGCTTTAATTTGTTTTAATTGAAGTATAGTTAATTTACAGTCTTGTGTTAGTTTCTGGCATACAGCACAGTGGTTCATATATATATTCATATATACATATTCAGATACATATATTCAGATATTCCATTATAGGTTACTACAGGTTACTGAATATAGTTCCCTGTGCTATACAGTAGGTCCTTGTTGTTGTTTTAATATTCCTTTCTCATACTGTCCCTGAATGAATATTTTTTTGGGGGGCACCATGCCACATGGCATGCGGGACCCTAGTTCACCAGCCAGGGATCAAACCCATGCCCCCTACAGTGGAAGCATGGAGTCCTAACCACTGGACCGCCAGAGAAGTCCCTGGGTCCTTGAAGTTTATCTCTTTTATATATAGTAGTGTGTATCTGTTAATCCCGAACTCCTAATTTATCTCTCCCCCGTTTCCCCTTTGGTAATGTAAGTTTGTTTTCTACGTCTGTGAGTCTGTTTCTGTTTTGTATATAAGTTCATTTGTATCATTTTTTTAGATTCCACATATAAGTGCTATCATATGATATTTGTCTTTGTCTGACTTACTTCACTTAGTATAATAATCTCTAGGTCCATCCAAGTTGCTGCAAATGGCATTATTTCATTCTTTTTTATGGCCGAGTAGTATTCCTACATAAAGTACTGAGCAAGTAGGAGGTGATCCCAGGAAGCCCTGGGAGGGGTGGAGAACTTAGATGGGAAGGAATGGAGCTAATACAGGATGCATGCATAAGTAGATGACAGCTATGGGTAACTGGGGCTCAGTCCCACTGGGGTCCCTGGAGATAGTACAGGGCACAACCTGAATTGTCCTACCTAAAGGACGAGGGAGCTGGGTAATTGATCTACCAAATCCTACTGTCCTTGCGAGTGAGGGGTGAATGAGAGGCGAGCTTCAGGCGGGGGCCAGTAAACTCCCTACACCCGGGCTCACCCTGCACAGGGCTGAGCCTGCTCTGACAGCCAGAGAAAAATCCCACAGCAGAGTCCGGGATGTGCATTCAGCAGCCTTTGGCATGTTGAGATGAGCACAAGGGTGTGGACATCTTCCAAGGCCCCCTATTCTTCTTAGGAAAGACTCCTCAGTGTCAGTTTCAAGGCCCAGCATCCCTTGCCTTCACCTCTTGGACCTTGTTCCACGCCACACTCTTCACCCCCAAATTCTTCAAAGGCACCAAGCCGCTTCCACCTTGCCGGCCTTTCCCTGGGCCGCTCCCTGGAGCACCTTCCACCCCCTGTTCTCCTGGCCAACTCCAGTTCATCCTTTGGGTCTCAGCTTAGATGCCACCTCCTCCAGAAGCCTCTCCTGATGCCCCCATCCAGTTTGAACCCCCTGGTTCAGCTTCCTGCATCCTTCCTGTGCTCGCCTTTGGAGAAATTCTCATAACCATACTTATAACAATTATTTGTACCTGATAATAGCGTTTGTCTCATCTGCCTGCTCCCCCAAAGGTGCCTCACTGTATGTGGGGCACCCAGCCTGGGGCCTGGTATACAGCAGATGCTCAATCTACAGGGAGACTCATGAGTGCCGACCTTCCTCTGTCAGGGGAGTGAAGGGTGGCCCGGATCACACAGCAGGGCCCGCTGGCATCCTTCCTGCTGCTTCCACAGTCCCCCTGGGGACCCCCTTGGCCCTTTACTCCAGAACTCCTGTAATTGAAAGCAAATGTTCCCTCCAGAAGTTTACCGTATCTGTGTTCATCTTCTTCACGGGCTAATTTTATTAAAGTTCCCCAAAGAGAGAATTGTAAACTCATTAGTGCGCATCTTGGACCAGACCCTCCTGTACGCCGGGTAAAAAAGATTAGAAGTAAGCTGGGCCCGATGATAATGAAACAGAAGATGCTCAAACATAATTCTTAATTAAACTGTAATGAGATAAGAAGTTGTTGCCGTCTTGTGGTCCTGGCCTGAGTCCCCCATGTTGTCCCTGTAGCTCCGTGATTTATGATTTTCCTCCCTCAAAGATGTAATTCGTTTTTTTCTTCCCACTTAAAAAAAAAAAATCCAAAACATTATTTAGATTATTAAAAAAAAAAAAACCTGGGCCACAATTGGGGGTTGTTTTTATCCTGGTGCAATAGTAACGTCAATTTAGAAAAAAATAAATGTAGGAGGCTGAAGGAGGAGGGTTCAAGATGAGAAAATGCAGTGTAATAGCAGGAGACCGTGTCCAATTCTGCCCCGAGCCAGCCTCTTGGACTTGGGACAGGCTGGTGCTGCCACAGGGGATGCCCTTTCTTCTCTGCGGATTGGGATCATTTAGGGCCCCCTGCCTCCCTCAGAGCCACTGGCAGCCCCACGGTGCAGGAATATTTAGGGTCCGCTTGGCTTCTGTCTCCTGGCCACTGAGCCCTGTGATTAGGATGGGCTTGTATCTCACAGGATTGTTTGGTGGCAAGTGACAGAAACCGCTTCTGGCTGTCTTGGAGGGGATGGGATTGAGTGGTAGGATATGGAGGGGGACTTACAGAATGGAAGTAAGGGGCAGTCAGGTTTGCTGCATGGCCTCATGTCTCCCTCCCCTCCTGTCACCTGTTCCAGTTTCAAAGCCCCAGGAGAGGGTGACCCAGCCTCAACCCAGGACTGCTCCTCACACACCCTTGTAAGGGGTCAGGGGAGGACCAGATCCTTCACTGAAAGAGGGCATCATGGCACCCTGAAGCCACACGCAGCGAGAGGCTCCCTGAAAGGGAAGCCAGGCGCAATTAAACATGACTGCTTAGGTCCCAAATGACGACTCTGCTGTGGGACTTGCTGCAGGCTCTTTGAAGGGAGGGTTGTGGTGGAGGGGGGTGGTGGTCTGGGGTCCCCAGTCGGAACATCTGTTCCTCAGGAGTGGGCTCATCACTGCCACAATGACGGGAATAATCAAAACCATCGAGCCCCCTTCTGTGCATCTGACACTGTGGTCAGTGTATCAGTCAGCTATTGCTGCATAACTAGTAATCCCAGAACTTAACGGCTTGAAAAACAATATTTCTTATCTCACAATCTCTGTGGGCAGGACTCTGGGTGCAGCTCAAGTAGGTGCCCTGCTTGAGGGTCTTACAGGTTATAACAAGGTGTTGGTCAGGGGCTGCCACCTCATCTAAAGGCTCAACTGGCAAGGAGCTGCTTCCAAGCTTCCTCCATGGCTCTTGGCAGGATTCAGTCCTCATGGGCTGTGGGACTGAGGGCCTCAGTTCCTTGCTGGCTGTGGGCCACAACCTGGTGTCAGTAGATTGGCATTGCTGTGTGGCAGGCAAATGGACCCAAGGTCAATTTGGTAACATGGTGAGGCAAGGAGGGTACAGTGTTTATTGTAGGTGCCAAGTGAGGAGAATGGGCAGTTCATGTTCAAAAGACCCGGACTCCCCAGTGGCTTTCGGGGAAGGGCTTTTAAAGGCAATATTAGGGGTGTGGGCTATGGTGTGTATGATCAGCTTGTGGACCTTCTTCTGATTGGTTGGTGGTGAGGTAACAGGGTGATGTTTCAGGAATCTCAGTCATCAGCCTTCTGGTTCCAACCAGTCTGGGGTCTAGTGCTTGTGGTCAGCATGTAGTCACCATCCTCCACCTGGGTGGGGGGGGTCTTAGTTTCTGCAAAACAACTCAAAGATTTTGTGTCAGGTTGTTATGTATATCCCTTGAGGAGGAACGAAGACACTGTTTTATCACTGAAGTATTGTTTAAGCTATTATTACTTTTCTTGCTTGACTGTTTTTCCTTTGTTTCTGCATCCCCTCACTTCCCTAATTAATAACTGCTGTGCCAGCTCTTTGGAACTCGGGGAAAGCCTAGGAGACTAGAGCTTTCCCAAACAAGAAGCAGGGGACACGGAGGGGATTTTGTACCCAGGAGGGCCCTGCAGAGTCCTGCCAGTTTCAACCAAAACCCAGCAGACTGGCTTTGCTGTGCACGGGCGAGTGGACCCAAAGTCGGTTCAGTAACAATTCATTCGCCTATTCAACAGATACTTATTGTTCAACTACTATGTGCCAGGCCTCTGCTGGGTGCTGAGGACCCGGCAGTGACCAAGAGAGACCAGATCCCTTCCTTTAGGCACCTCACGATCTAGTGGGGGGAGACCAACGTCCAATAAATAACCACACACCGAAATAGAAAATCACAACTGTGAGCACCACTGGGAAGGAACAGCGGGTTAGGAGGATGGTTTAAGGGAGATCGACCTGGTCTGGGGGGGGTCGGTGAAGACTTCTGGAAGAAGTTTGAGCTGGGAGCTGAAGGATGGCGTGTGGGGTATGGGGCTGGACAGGCCAGAGGGGAGTGCGCCAGACAGAGGGGACAGCTCGGGCAAAGGCCCCGAGGTGGGACAGGAAGAGGGGCTGGAGGGAGGCCGAGAGTTAGGAGTTTGCCTCAGGAGGCCCTGAAGGTTAAAAAAAGTAATTTTTTTTTTTTTCTTTTTTGGCTGCATTGATCCTAGCTCCCTGACCAGGGATCGAACCCAGGGCCTCAGCAGTGATAGTACTGAAAATGCTGAGTCCTAACCACTGGACCACCAGAGAATTTCCTTTGTAGTTTTATTGGAGTATAGTTGACTTACAGTGTTGTGTTAATTTCTGCTGTACGTTAAATTGACTCAGTTATACATATATATACATTCTTTTTCATCTTCTTTTCCATTATGGTTTATCACAGGATATTGAATATAGTTTCCTGTGCCATACAGTAGGACCTTTTTATCTATCCTATATATAATAGTTTGCATCTGCTAATCCCAAACTCCCAATCCATCCCTCCCTCCTCCCCCTTGGCAACCACAAGTCTGTTCTCTATGTCCGTGCATCTGTTTCTGTTTCACAGATATACTCATTTGTGTCATATTTTAGATTCCACATGTAAGTGATATCATATGGTATTTGTCTTTAAAAAAAAAAGTTTTTTAAATTGAGTTAATTACTGGGACTTCTCTGATGGTCCAGTGGCTAAGGCTCTGTGCTCCCAATGCAGGGGGCCTGGGTTCGATCCCTGGTCAGGGAACTAGATCCCGCACGCCGCAACTAAGACCGGGTGCAGCCAAATAAATAAATAAAATAAATTAAAAAAAAAAAAATTGAGTCAATTACATAGCCTAAAACTCACTGCTTTGTACAATTCAGTGGTTTTCAGTATAGTCACAGAGCTGTGCAACTATCACCAGTATCTGATTTCAGAACATTCTCATCACCCCAAAAGGAAACGCTGTCCCCATTCCCTCTCCCCAGCCCCTGATAACCACGGATCCGCTTCCTGTCTCTGTGGATTTGTCTGTTCTGGACGTTTCCCATCAGTGGAAGCACACACTTCTGTGTGCCTTCTGTGTCTGGCTTCTCTCACTGAGCACCGTGTTCTCAAGACGCATCCATGTTGTAGCGAGTGTCAGGGCTTCTCTCCTTTTCATGGCTGAGTAATGCTTCATTGGAGGGTTATCCCACATTTTGTTTATCCATTTGGCATTGATGGACATTATGGTTATTTCCACCTTTGGCTATTGTGAATCATGCTGCTATAAACATTTCCGTGTACGTTTTTGTGCAAACATATGTTTTCAGTGCTCTTGGGTAGATACCTAGGAGAATTGCTAGATTCTATGATAATTCTACGTTTAACCTTTGGAGGAACTTCCAAACTGTTCTCCTAAGTAGCTGTACATTTTCATATCCCACCAATAGTGTATGAAGGCTCCAATTTCTCCCCATCCTCGTCGATGCTTGTTATCGTTTTTTTTTTTTTTTTTTTTTAAGTTAGCCGTCCTAGCGTATGTAGTGTGGGTTCGCTCCCTGTGGTTCTCATGGGTTATAAGCCTGGAGGGACACTGGAGGTTGGAGGTAGGAAGTCACTGCAGACAGAGCTCAGATCTAGTTGATAAAGCCACTGGGCTCCGAGAGAGGATGAAACTTGCAAGTGCCCCCAGCTCTCTGGTGCTCTCCTGCCTGGTGTCCATTGTGAGGGCTCCGAGGGTGGGTGGGAGGGAGGGAGTTAAGCCAACCCCGTCCTCCCAGGACTGGAAACCATCAGCAGGGCCCCAAGACAGCAAGGTTTACTATTCAAGAGGCTCATTCAGCCGGAGCCCCTTTCTAAAATGGCTAGAGAGGGAGGGAGGCCCTGCTGCTCCCTGCAAACAAAACTCTGAGATGGAGCGGCCTCATTCCTTCCTTTGTAGGGTCCAGCTCTGCTCTCCGTTTGGGGCACTGCGGGGGTGCGGACAGCCTCGCCTGAAGCCCTCTGGCTGCAGACGCCCATTGTTTGCCCTGATTGAAATGCAAAGAGAAAATTAGAATTCACCAGCTTCCTTTCCCCTCTTTCTTCTGGATTTTAATGAATTCAGCGGTTACAGGCCGAGCAGGTGAAGAAAATGGCTTTTGAAATGTTTTTCAAAAGAACAGTTTTTGTTTCCAGGCTGGTCCTCACGTTCAACTTCATTCGGCAAAATGTTCCTCCAAAGTTTAAGGGTCTGGGCAGCTCTTTCCCGACCCACCAACTCCCTTCTCCTGATTCATAAGCTGACTTAAAGAGCCACAAATTGTGTCACCTGTTTACGAGACAGATCATCAGGAAAATACATATATGGGAGAATATATTTGCAAAAGACACAGCTGACCAAGAATGTTATCCAGAATATACAAAGAACTCTTAAAACTCAACAATAAGCTCACCTCAGACTCAATGGTGACAAGCTGAAAGCTTTTCCTCTAAGATCAGGAACAAGAAAAGGGTGTCCACTTTTGCCATCTCTGTTTAAAATAGTCCTGGGACTTCTCTGGTGGTGCAGTGGTTAAGAATCTGCCTGCCAACACAATGAAGAGTAGCCCCCACTCGCTGCAGCTAGAGAAAGCCTGCGCATAGCAACGAAGACCCAACGCAGCCAAAAATAAATAAATAAATTTATTTTAAAAAATATATATATATATATGAAAAAAAGAACTAATATTGTTAAAATGTCCATGTTACCTAAAATGACCTATAGATTCAATGCAATCTCTATCAAAATTCCAGTGGCATTTTTGTCAGAAATAGGAAAAAACAATCCTAAAATTTATATGGAATCATAAAAGACCCTGAATAATGAAGCAATCTTGAACCAGAAGAACAAAGGTGGAGACATCACACTTCATGATTTCAAACTGTATTACAAGGCTACAGTAATCAAAACAGTATGGTACTGGCATTAAAAACAGACATAAAGACCAATGGAACAGAATGGAGAGCCCAGGGACTTCCCTGGTGGTCCAGTGGTTAAGACTCCGTGCTTCCATTGCACGGGGCACTGGTTTGATCCCTGTTCGGGAACTAAGATCCCACATGCTGCACAATGCAAAAAAAAAAAAGAATGGAGAGTCCAGAAATAAGTCCACGCACCAATGGCTAACTCGTCTTTGACAGGGGAGCTAATAACACAGAATGGGGAGAGGACAGTCTTTTCAATAAATGGTTTTGGGAAGCTGGATGTCCAAATGCAGAAGAATGAAATGGGACTCTTATCTCACAGCACATATAAAAATCGACTCAAAATGGATTAAAAACTTAAATACAAGACCTGAAATTGTAAGAGACCAGAAGAAAACACCGGGGAAAATCTTCTTGACATTGGTCTAGGTGATGATTTTTTTCCATATGACCCCAAAAGCAAAAATAGACAAGTGGGATTATATCAGACTAAAAAGCTTTTACCCAGTGAAGGAACTAATCAACAGAGTGAAGCAACCACCTATGGCATTGGAGAAAATATTTGCCAACAATAATCTGATTGGTTAATATCCAAAATATATGAGGAACTTAGCTCAATAGCAAAAACACCCAAATAACCCACTTTAAAAATGGGCAAAGGACCTGAATAGACATTTCTCATGGCCAACAGGTACACGAAAAGGCACTCAACATGACTAGTCAGCAGGGAAATGCAAATTAAAACCACGAGATATCACCTCACACCTATCAGAATAGCTATTATCAAAAAGCCAAGAGATAACAAGTGTTGGCCAGGATGAGGAGAAAGGGGAACCCTTGTGCACTGTTGGTGGGAATGTCAATTGGTTGCAGCCACCATGGAAAACAATATGGAGGTTCTTCAAAAAAAATTAAAATAAAACTACCTTATGATCCAGCAATCCTAAGTGGGTATGCATTGAAGTAAAATAAAACCAGGATCTTGAAGAGATATCTGCACCCCAGTGTTCATTGCAGCATTATTTACAATAACCAAGGCATGGAAACAACCTAAGTGTCCATCATGGATGAATGGATAAAGACAATGTGGTGTATAAATACAATGGAATATTATTCAACCCTAAAAAGGAAGGATATCCTGCCATTTGGAACAACATGGATGGTTCCAGTCTTTTTCTTTTTGATGGTTGTTCAGCAGTTAGTTGTGATTTTGGTGTGCTCATGAGAGAAGGTGAGCTCAAGGTCCTTCTACTCTGCCATCTTGCTCCAGATCCCTGGAATAATATGGATGGACTTTGAGGACATTATGCTAAATGAAATAAGCCAGTCACAGAAAGGTAAATACTGTATGATCTCACTTATAAAAAAAAGTTAAACTCATAAAAGCAGAGTAGAATGGTGGTGGCCAGGGGCAGGGAGGGGGATGGGGAGATATTGGTCAAGGGGTACAAAGTTTCAGTTATTAAGGATGAATAGGTTCTGTGGATCTAATGTACAGAGTGGCAAGTATAATTAGTAATAGTGTATCAGATACTTAAGGTTTACTCTCTTAGCAAAGTTCAAGTGTTCTCACTACACACAAGAAAAAGTAACCATGTGAGGGGCTGGATATGTAAATTAGCTTGATTGTTGTAATTATTTCACAATGCAACTTGTATCAGAACATCACTGTTGTAACCTTAAATATATACAATCTTTATTTGTCAATTATACCTCAATAAAGATGTGGGGGGGTGCTTCCCTGGTGGCTCAGTGGTTGAGAGTCCGCCTGCCGATGCAGGGGACACGGGTTCGTGCCCCGGTCCGGGAAGATCCCACGTGCCGCGGAGCGGCTGGGCCCGTGAGCCATGGCCGCTGAGCCTGTGCGTCTGGAGCCTGTGCTCCGCAACGGGAGAGGCCACAACAGTGAGAGGCGCACGTACAGCAAAAAAAAAAAAAAAAAAAAAAAAAAAGATGTGGGGGGAAAAAAACAGTAAGAAAACAAACAATCCAATTAAAAATTGGGCCAAAGACCGGAACAGACACCTCATCAAAGAAAATACACAGAGGGCAAATCAGCACATGAAAAGATGCACCACATTGTATGTCATCAGGGAAATGCATATCAAATGCATAATGAGGTATCACCACACACCCATTGAAATGGCCAAAATCCAAAACACTGATAACACCAAATGCTGGCGAGGATGTGGAGCAACAGGAACTCTCACTCATTGCTGGTGGGAATGCAAAATGCTCCAGACATTTTGGAAGGCAGGTTACAAAACTAAACATACTCAACTACACGATCCATCCATCGTGTTCCTTGGTATTTATCCGAAGCAGTTGAAAATGTATGTCCACAAAATAATTACACATGGATGTTTATAGCAGCTTTGTTCATAATTGCCAAAACTTGAAGCTACCAAGATGTCCTTCAGTTGGTGAATGGATAAACTGTGGGACATCCAGACAATGGAATGTTATTCAGTGCTAAAAAGAAATGAGCTATCAAGCCATGGAAAGACATGGAGGAACCTTAAATGCACGTTACTAAGTGAAAGAAACCAATCTGAAAAGGCTACATACACTGTGACTCCAACTATAGGACATTCTAGAAAAGGCAAAACTGTGGAGACAGTAAGAAGATCAGTGGTTACTGGGGATTAGATGAGGAGGGGTGAATAGGTGGAGTGCATGGGATTTTTAGGTTGGTGAAACTATCCTGGATGATACTACAATGATGAATAGAAAAAAGAAGGAATCACATAATAAGAGCAACACACAACTGCATGCTAAAGAAAGAAGCCAGACCCCGAGGAGAATGTGCTACATGATTTCATTTCTATGAATCTCAAGAACAGGCAAGACTAATTTATGGTGATATACATCAGAACAGCCATTCTTCCTGGGGTGGGAGCATTGCCTGGGAGGGGGTGTGAGGGAACCTTCTTGGGGATGGTGCTGTCTCACAGAATACCAGAGGCTGGGTGGCTTATAAACAACAGGCATTTATTCCTCAAAGTTCTAGAGGGTGGGAGTCCAAGATCAAGGCTCCTACTAGTATACCAGCCGCTTGACATCAGCAGTGGTCAAAGCAGAGCAAAATCCTTACTCTCCTAAAGCTGACGTTCTAGAAACAGAGAAATATAATCAGTTTTTTAAAGATCATTCTGACTTTTGCATGGATAAAGTACAGGAGGAGGTGGAGGCTGGGAACAGGAAGCAGGAGCCGTTACCAGGGAGGAGTGGGGATGGAGAGTCATGGGATGAAGGATGTGGTGAGGGACTGGATATGGGGGTGGCAAGGGAGACAGGATTCCCTGGTCATGACCCAAAGAAAAGACTGGAAGTCCAAGATCAAGGCACTGGCAGAACTGGTGCCTGGTGAGAACCTACCTCCTGGTTCATAGATGGCCATCCTCTCACTTTGTCCTCATATGGTAGAAGGAGCGAGGGAGCTCTCTGAGGTCTCCTTTTTAAGGCCACTAATTCCCTACACGAGGGCTCCACCCTCATGACATAATCACCTCCTAAAGGCTCCACCTCCACATACCATCACATTGGGGTGGGGTTCAATATACCAAGGGAGGGGGCACATACAGACTATAGAGCAAGCTGGAAACATTCTAATTATCTTGATCTGGGTGGGTAAGTAGATGTAAACATTCATCCAGCTGTACACTTAATATTTGGACTTTGATGGTGCGTAAATTATACCTCAATTTTTTAAAAAGATAAGAGGAGGTTAGCAAGAGGTGTGGTGGTTGTGATAAGAAGCACTCAACTGTGTCTTTTTGCCTGGACCTGAACAGTAGAATTAAGAGAGAATTAAAACAGAACGTCCTTATTTTCAATTCAGAGTTATCTAGTGCCATTCCCTGGGCCATCTAAAATCATCCCCCTTCCCACAGATTCTACTTACCTTCTGTGCTTTGGTTCCCAAACTTGGGAAACCAGGTACACTGGTTTGCTTGTGCTGCTGTAGCAAAGCCCCACTGGTGGGGCAGCTTAAATAATAGACATTTATTGTCTCACAGTCTGGAGGCTGGAAGTCCAAAATCAAGCTGTCGGCAGGGTTGGTTCCCTCTGATGCTTCTCTCCTTGGCTTGCAGATGGCTGTCTTCTCCCTGTGTCCTCACATGGTCATCCCTCTGTGTGGGTCTGTATCCTAATCCAGCGGTCCCCAACCTTTTTGGCATCAGGGACCAGGTTCGTGGAAGACAGTTTTTCCATGGACGGGGTGGGTGGTGGGGTGGGGTGTGGAGATGGGGGGGATGGTTCAGATGGTAATGGGAGCAATGGGGAGCAATGGGGAGCAATGGGGAGCGGCAGATGAAGCTTTGCTTGCTCGCCCGCCATGCACCTTCTGCTGTGTGGCCCGGTTCCTAACAGGCCGTGGACTGGTACTGGTCCATGGCCTGGGGGTTGGGGACCCCTATCCTAATCTCCTCTTCTTTTAAGGACACCAGTCATACTAGAGTAGGGCCCACCCTAATAACCTCATTTTTAACCTAATCACCTCTTTAAAGACAGTATCTCCAAAGAGCCACATTCTGAGGTCCTGGGGGTTAGGACTTCAACATATGACTTTTCAGGGACACAATTCAGCCCATAACCAGCTGGTTTAACTCAGTGTAGAACCAGAAGAAAGATTCAGCTGGCTGGACAAAGGCTTGAGCAGGGGCAGTCTCCAAGTGGGTGGGGCAAATCGTCCTGGCAGTACTTCCCTCACTCCAGAAACAGCTCTTTGTAGTCTATGGAATAGTGGGGGAAGGTCGACACCCCCTGGAGCTGGTTCAAGATGGCTCTGTTATCTCCCAAAGATTCATCTGGTGGAGGAGCCTGCAAGTTGGGCCTGAGTGGAATTGCTGGGATAACAGCTGTCAGTCAAGGGCACAGCCACCAGTCCTCTTCCTCCTCTAGGAGTCTGTGTCCAGCTCCCCCAGACCCCGGCCAGGGTGTATGAACATTAAAACTGTCCTTTGGAGGGGAGGGCCCATTGTCAGCCTGTCTGGGCCCCTCACATCAATCAAAATGTGTTGCATCTGCCATGCTGTTTTCAAATGCCATGCTCTCTGACTGGTCCTTGCATGAGTTGTGCCTTCTTCCAGGAACCTTTCCTCTCCACAGTGAAGAAATTAAAATCCTTCTCGTCTTGACCTCTGGGAAGACTTTCCTGACCACCCTCCCATCTATGTACCCATTGACCCCATGTATTCCACCTGGCAGAAAAGAACAGAAATGTCCTGTTTATGGGTCTGTCTCCCCAACTTGGCAACAAACCTATGAAGGCAGGGGTTATATCTTATGCATTCTTAAATATCCAGTTCCCCGTGCAATGTTTGTTCAATTCCTGGCCCTGCCATTTTTCAGGCTGTGTAACCTTGGGCAAGTTACTTAACCTCTCTGTGCCTCAGGTTTCTCATCTGCAAAAAGGGGGTGATAATACTACTTTGTCACTGTGGTGTAAAAACACCACAGTTACCACTCAATAAACAGGAGCTGTTTTTCTATGATTGTGACAGGGACCCCAGGGGAGATGGCATAGTTAGCAAGATTTAGCTGTGCTTTCATGTTTGCGGGCTGCTGCTGTCTGTCCACGATGAGCTAAGTCTTTGGATGGAAGGGCTTTGTTTTTTTAAAATTCATTTAAATCACGATTACTGTATAAATGCATTTTCCATCATAAAAACAGAATTATTATAAGAACTAAAGTTCTCTTTCACTCATCTTTCATCCTAGTCTGGTCTTTGCCCTCTGTTCTAGTTTATATTGCTGTACAACCTCCACCCCCAACCTCCTGTTGTAAGCTTCAGTCATTTTGTTATGCTCATGGTTCAGTCATTTGGACCAAGAGTGGTGGGGATGACTTGCTTCCATTACGTGACCTCTGGGACCTGAGCTGGGAGGCTAGGACTGAAGACCAGGGCAGCTGTATGTGGCCTCTCTGTGTGGCCTGGGCTTCCTCACAATATGGCGGGGATCCAAGAGAGCATCCTGAGAAGATGCTTCCAAGAAGTGAATGTCTCAAGGTAACCAGGTGGAAGCCGATAGCCTTATATGACCTCATTTACAATCTTTCTTTTCTTATTGTGTTAAAATAACATAAAATTTACCATTGTAATAATTTTAAAGTGTGCATCTCAAAAAAAGTGTACAGCTCAGTGGCATGAAATATATGCACATCCCCATAACACTTTTCTTCTTGTAAATCTTAAATTCTGACCCTAATAAACACTAATTCCCCATTCTCCCCACCTCCCAACCCCTGGCAATCACCATTATGATGTAGTGTCTTTTTTTATTTACAGTTTCTAATTGGTTATTGCTGATAGTACAACTGGCTGATGACTTTAAAAAAATTATTATAACTTTTTATTTTGAAATTTAGACCCACAGAGAAGTTGCAAAAATTCCTGTGTAACCTTTACCCAGCTTCTCCTAATGTTAGCATCTTACATAACCACAGTACATTTACTGAAACCAGGAAATTAACATTGATACAATACTAGCAACTGACTTACAGACCTTATTCAGATGTAAGCAGTTTTTTTTAAAAAAAAACATTTATTTAATTTTGGCTGCATTGGGTCTTCATTGCTGCCCACGGGCTTCCTCTAGTTGCGGTGAGCAGGGGCTACTCTTCGTTGCGGTGCGCGGGCTTCTCATTGCGGTGGCTTCTCTTGTTGTGGAGCATGGGCTGTAGGCACATGGACTTCAGTAGTTGTGGCACGTGGGCTCAGTAGTTGTGGCTCACAAGCTCTAGAGCACAGCAGGCTCAGTAGTTGTGGTGCACGGGCTTAGTTGCTCCGCGGCATGTGGGCTCTTCCCAGACCAGGGCTCGAACCCGTGTCCCCTGCATTGGCAGGTGGATTCTTAACCACTGCGCCACCAGGGAAGCTCCCGAATGTAAGCAGTTTTGACTCTCAAGTCCTTTTTCTGGTCCATAATCAATCCAGGACCCATGTTGCATTTAGTCATCACATTTCCTAAGTGATAGATAAGATTCTCATTCTTTGTCTTTTATGTTCTTGGGTACGTGAAAGGGTACTGGTCAGTTATTTTGTAGAAAGTCCCTCAAGCTGAGTTTGTCTGTTTTCTCATGATTAGATTGAGGTTATGCATTTGGGGGCAAGAATATCACAAAAGTGATGTTGTGTCCTTCTCGGTATATCGGGAGGCAAATGATGTTGATATGTCTCATCACTGGGGGCCTTGACCTTGATCACTTGGTTAAGGTCCTGTTGGCCAGATTTCTCTATTGTAAAGTTACTGTTTTCCCCTTTGTAATTAAAAAAAATAACATGTATGGAGATACTTTGAGACTATGCAAATACCCTGTTTTTAATCCTTTTCACCCATTAATTTTTTTTTTGGGGGGGGCTGTGTTGGGTCTTTGTTGCTGTGCACGGGCTTTCTCTAGTTGTGGGGAGTGGGGGCTACTCTTCATTGCGGTGCACAGGCTCCTCATTGCGGTGGCTTTTGTTGCAGTGCGCGGGCTCTAGGCGCGCGGGCTCCAGTAGTTGTGGCATGCGGCTAGGTAGCTGTGGCTCGCGGGCTCTAGAGTGCAGGCTCAGTAGTTGTGGCGCACAGGCTTTGTTGCTCTGCAGCATGTGGGATCTTCCCGGACCAGGTCTCGAACCCGTGTCCACTGTATTGGCAGGCGGATTCTTAACCACTGCACCATCAAGGAAGTCCCAGGCCAATGACTTTTTATGTTGGCTTTGTTAACTGGTGTTTTGTTGGATTTTCTTCTTTCTTATAGTACAGTTTAAGATGATTCGTTCAAGTTGTCTGGTAGGCAGTCATATTTCTTGCAATAATGAAAGCTTTGTCATTTTCCTTTCATACTTGCAACTCATTTCTTGCTCTTGTTGCACTGTCTGGGGTCCCTAGTATTATATAAAATGATTGTTATGGTAATGAAATTCCTTGAGTCATTTCCAAGTTCACTGGATATGTTTCTAGATCAGAGACTGGCTCACTATGGCCTGTGGGCCAAATCCAGTTCACTACCAGTTTTTATAAATAAAGTTTTATTGAAACACAGCCACACCCATTTGTTTGGTCTATGGCTGCATGTGTGCTGTAGCAGCCCAGCTGAGTAGTTGCAACAGAGACCTTCTGGCCTGCAAAACCTAAACTGCCCACTTTTGTTCTAAAGTTTCAGCATTGTCAATTACTTTATCAAATTAAGGAACAGTTGTTTACTTTTTTTTTAATCAAATGCTTTGGGGTGATATTTCCTTTTTCCATGGATTGATTTATTATTTTCTTATTTTAGATATACAAAAGTGATATAATGATATAATGGACACCATATCCTTAACACCCAAGTTGAAAATTAAAACATATACATGGAGTTGGATTTACATGTGTACACTTTGCTGAATGCATTCTGCTTATTCCTGCCCAGAGGGAACAACTACCCTGAATTTGCTTACAGATGAGTTTTTCTAAGAGTTTTATAGTTTTAACTCTTTTACATTTAGGTCTTTGATCCAGTTTGAGTTAATTTTCATATATTGTGTGAGGTAGGGGTAAAATTTCACTCTTTTGCGTGTGGATATGCAGTTGTCCTGGCACCGTTAGTTGAAGAGACTTTTCCTTTTTTCATTGAATGGTCTTGGCACCCTTGTCAAAAATCAGTTGGTCACAGATGTATGGGTTGATTTCTGGATTGTCATTTCTGTTCCATCGATCGGTGTGTCTATCCTTATGCTTTATCACAGTGTTTTGATTACTGTAGCTTTGTAGTAAATTTTGAAATCGGGAAGTGTGAGTCTTACAACTTTATTGTCCCTTTTCAAGATTGTTTTGACTCTTCAGATTTCTCTGCACTTCCATATAAATTTGAGGATTAGCTTTGCCATTTCTGCAAAAACATCATCATTGGGATTTTGATAGGCATTGCATTGACTCTGTAGATTGCTTTGAGTAGTATTGCCATATAGATGAGTTTTTATATATTTGCCGCTTATGCATTTATCTCTAATATATACTTGCTTTATGTGTTTTTAAGTGTTCTGTAATGGAGTTACACTAACTTTTCTTCCTGTGGCCTGCTTGTTTTTGCTTCGTGTATTTGAGATTTGTTTATATTGTGGTGCGGAGTTCCAATTGCTTCGTGTTCATTGCTGTATAGTATTTCATTGTATGACCAAACAGAGTTCTTTATACATTCTCCTGATAGTGCGGTATGCGGGCCTCTCACTGTTGTGGCCTCTCCCGTTGCGGAGCACAGGCTCCGGACGCGCAGGCTCAGCGGCCACGGCTCACGGGCCCAGCCGCTCCGCGGCATGTGGGATCTCCCCGGACCGTGGCACGAACCCGCGTCCCCTGCATCGGCAGGCGGACTCTCAACCACTGCGCCACCAGGGAAGCCCTAGTGGATATTTTAAAAAAATTTTATTGGAGTATAGTTTGATTTGCAATGTTGTGTTAATTCCTGCTGTATAGCAAAGTGATTTAGTTATATATATATTATATATATATGTGTATGTATTTTTTTTCATATTCTTTTCCATTATGGTTTATCACAGGATATTGAATATAGTTCCCTGTGCTATATAGTAGGACCTTGCTGTTTATCCATTCTATATGTAATAGTTTGCATCTAATCCCAAACTCCTAATCCTTCCCTCCCCCACCCCCTCCCCCTCCCCCCTCCCCCTTGGCAACCCCAGGCCTGTTCTCTACATCTGTGAGTTTGTTTCTCTTTCATAGACATGTTCATTTCTGTTATATTTTATTTTTAAAATTTATTTATTTATGGCTGTGTTGGGTCTTTGTTGCTGCACACGGGCCTTCTCTAGTTGTGGCGAGCGGGGGCTACTCTTTGTTGTGGCGTGTGAGCTTTTCATCGCGGTGGCTTCTCTTGTTGCAGAGCACAGGCTCCAGGCACTCAGGCTTCAGTAGTTGCGGCATGTGGGCTCAGTAGTTGTGGTGCACAGGCTTAGTTGCTCTGCGGCATGTAGGATCTTCCCGGACCAGGGCTCAAACCTGTGTCCCCTGCATTGGCAGGCAGATTCTTTACAAGTGCACCATCAGGGACGTCCCTGTGTTATATTTTAGACTCCACATATAAGCGGTATCATACAGTATCCGTCTTTTTCTTTCTGATTTACTTCACCTAGAATGATAATCTCTAGGTCCATCCATGTTGCTGCATATGGCATTATTTCATTCTTTTTTTATGGCTGAGTAATATTCTAGTGTGTATGTGTGTGTCTGTGTGTCTGTACCACATCTTTTTTATCCATTCATGTTGACGGACGTTTAGGTTTGTGTGTGTGTGTATCACATCTTTTTTATCCATTCATCTGTTGATGGACATTTAGGTTGTTTCCATGTCTTGGCTATGGTAAGTAGTACAGCTATGAACATAGGGCTGAATGATCATTTCGAATTATAGTTTTGTCTGGGTATATGCCCAGGAGTGGGATTGCTGGATCATATGGCAACTCTATTTTTAGTTTTTTGAAGAACCTCCATACTGTTTTTCCATAGTGGCTGCACCAGTTTACATTCCCACCAGCAGTGTAGGAGTGTTCCCTTTTCTCCACACCCTCTTCCTGCTGGTGGGTATTTGATTCCAATCCTTTATAAAATAAAAATATTATTTCCAGGTTTTAAATTTATTTTTTGTTTATAATAAAAATGTATTACACAGTGTCCTTTTTTAAACAAATAATTCCACTATGGACAAACCTCTACATGTCTCCTTGGCCACATCTGCCCAAAACAAGTCTCTGTAAGATGTGTAGGAGTGGAATTATTGAGTCAAAAGATTATGTACATTTTCAGCTTACTAGATACTGTCAATTTGCTCTCCAAGGTAGCAATTTATTCTAACTTTGAGTGGGCTTTCTAATGTTAAAACATCCTTGCATTCCATAAATCCTTCCCCATTGAATCATAACATCCTATTCTTTTGAAGAGACGCTAGATTTGCATTGCTAGTATTTTCTTAGCCTTTTTGAATCTAGGCACATAAGTGGGATAGATTTTTTTTTTTCTTGGCTTGTCCTGTACAGTTTGAGTACTATCTCTTTTTTTCCCTCTGTAAGCTGACATGGCTTATAAAAGATTCAAATCATCTTTTTCTTGAAGATTTGGCAAAACTCACCTGAAAAACCATCTGGGAAGGTGCCTGGTACGGCGGCTAGATCTTTGACCATCATTTCCATGTTTTTGAAGGTTATCCACTTTTTAATGATCTGGTTTTCTTAGATTTTTTTCCTGTTTTATCATTTATACAGTTAGTGGTATAAAGTTGTATATATGTAATATATGCTCATCCTTTAAAATATCTCCCTTTTAAGAACTGTTGGTTCCTCTGTCATCCTTAACATTTATTTGTGATGTCTTCTTGCCAAAGGTTTTCCTCTTTTATGGGTGTTTCCAAAGATCCAGCTTTTTATATTATTTTGTTATTGTTACTGTACTTTCCCGTTTCACTAATTTCAGATTTTCTTAATAATGTTTTCCCTTGACTTTCCTTGGGTTTATTTGTCCTTTTGTGGGTGCTTGAGTTGAAAGCTTAACTAGTTTATTTTCGGTTATTTTCCTTATAAATTCATATAAGGCTATGTATTTTCCCTGAGTACTTTCTTTGACTACGTATTTCATTTATATGCAGTGATCTCCCTCCCTCCATAAATGCACTTACAACTTTGAATTTACCTCCGAGTACATTTTTGGTTACATCCCAAAGGTTTTCATTTGCAGTTGTCTTATCATTCAGTTCTAAATGCTTTGTAATTTATGTATGGCTTATCTTTGACTCATTTGTTAACACTTCCACCTATGTAAATTCGAGGAGCTACATGTCATCACTGATTTATCATTTTATCGCATTGCGGCTAGTGAGTGAAGCCTGACATTTTTTTTTTTTTTTATGGTCTAATTCATGGTCCTTTTTTTTGGCGATGGGCTCTTAGTGTTTGGACAGAACATACATTCTTTATTTGCTGGGCACATAGTCCTGTACGTATCTATTTACTCGAGTTTGCTATTGCATTATTCATCTCAAGATCCTTATTATTTTGTCAGTTTGGTCTTGCCATTTCTGAGTTAGCTTCAGCATCCAGCATCACTGTAGTTCTGTTCATTTCTCCTCATGGGTATTTTAGTTTTAAACATTTCAAAGTGATGTTATTAGTTAGGGACAAAGCGTGTATATTTGCACTTTCCAGAGCACTAGAATGCTTTGGCCCCTCGTAGGTCCTTGCTGATGGGAGGTGGGGCTCTGTTCCGGGACCCTGTCCCTCTCAGCTTGATGCGGCTGTGACTGTGGTCTGGAGGAGCTCCTAGACGTCTTGAACTTTCTATCACCGTGGGAACTGGCCAGATCTGGGCCCACGTCCAGGTTCCACTACTTACCATCTGTGTGATCTTGGGTAAGAAACCTGGCCCATTTGAGCCTCAGTTTTCCCACCTGTCCATTGGTGCATTGTCAGAAGGAGTGAGATTGTACGAGCCAAGCATACAGTAAATGCCCAATAAATGGGGGATGGATGTTATGGAATCCTATGGAGGGTCAAGGTCTTGGTGTTCCTGTTAGTGGGTTGAGGCGATTCCTCAGGGCCTTCCTCTTCCAGGCATTCGTCAGATAAATCCCCGTCTGCCACCACCTACCCCCAACTATAGCCATGAGCATCTCAAGGGAGGAACCTCAGAGCTAAGGGTCACACACTCAAGGAGGGCAAGGTAGATCCTATTCAGACACCTTACTTAGCCTCAGTGGGCTGGAGTGAAACAGAGAAGGGAAATGAGAGATGCCTTCTTAGAGGAGCTTTTAGTACTGGGCTTTGAGGACTGAGTAGAAGTCCTATGGGCAGAGAAGCCTGTTGATAAAGTCTCGGATAATTTAGGTAGGACCAGGCTCGGGTTAGACTCTGACTTTTCTATCCCTTTGGTCCCCCAGTCTATTACTAAGAAGAGGACCCCTCCACTACTTCTTGAATTCAGAACTCAGAGGCTACTAAATGTAGTCCTTTACATGCTATTTCTTCACCTTCCTCTCTTTACTGCCTGCTCTTCCCACCATCCCACAGGGGGAGAGTGAGGGACTTTTCTCCCATGTCAGCTCTGCTATCACTCCCACTATCCCTCCCTCTCTACTGTCTCTCCTGCTTGTCTCCCCTGATACTCATCTCACAATTTTAAAAAAGCCTCAATCTGTAGTTAATGTTTTTCCCCATTTTCCTGGACTTGAATGTTCTCTTTTCTTGACTGTACTTGCCTGAGACTTATCTATTATGCTGTTTTTTTTTTTTTTTTTGTGGTACGCGGGCCTCTCACTGCCGTGGCCTCTCCCATTGCGGAGCACAGGCTCCGGACGCGCAGGCTCAGCGGCCATGGCTCACGGGCCCAGCCGCTCCGCGGCATGTGGGATCTTCCCGGACCGGGGCACGAACCCGTGTCCCCTGCATCGGCGGGCGGACTCTCAACCACTGCGCCACCAGGGAAGCCCTATTATGCTGTTTTTAAAGAAAGGTTTCTATTCTGTTAATGCAAAAGAACCTCAGTCATGCCCAATTGGAGTTACTTGAACTGAAAGTTTGGTTCATATATTTTAAAAGTGGACTTGTTCTCAGAATTTGTTTTCTTATCAACATGTTCAAGGCTATGGTTTTCCTCTGGGTATCCCTTTGGCTGCATCCCACAGGTTTCATTACATAAGGTACTATCTGAATCGTTCAGTTTCTTGTAATTTCTATGTTGATTCCTTCTTTAACTCATGCCTCCTTTAGAAACATGTTTTTAAAATTTCTCATTGTAGGCCTTTTCAGGGGAGTCTAACTATTACAGAGTCTAATCCTGGGGTCAAGATCAGGTTATCTTATCTAATATTTGTTTCTTGAAATTCATGAACATCTCCACTGCTGGTTTTTATTAACGATGATTTTTATAAATGTTCCATATGTGTTTAAGAATTTTAGGGGTGGGGATATAGGGTTTGGTAAATCTATTTGAGCTTATTAATGGTGGTGATCACTTTTTTGATTTACTTACTGACTACTGGATCTGACTGCTTCTAAAAGGGATGACCCCACTCTTTCCTAGGCTGGGCCCCTTCCCTAAGACCCCCTTCTCATCCCTGGAGCATCTCTGTGAGAACAGGGGGAATCTTTCATCCATCTCAGGGTCTTAAGCCAGATGGGGAAGGGCCCCAAGCATGGCTGTGGACCCAGAATGGCTCACCCTCCATCCTCCAGGGTCTGACTCTGGCTCAGAGTAGGGTCCACTCACTGGGTGGCCTAGAGCGTGGGGAAGAATAGCCCTCCACGAACTCAGCTTTATCACTGACCCTTCTGTGGGCTGTGGATGAGACTGGCTGGGGTACGAATCTCAGGTCCACTTCAAACCACTGTGTGACTTTGCATTGGTGCCTGCCCTCTCTGTTTCCTCATCCATAAATTGGGTTGACTCCCACCTCAGAGGGCTGGCCCATGGTAGATGCTCAGTGGTGGTCACAGTTATCAACAAGAGTAACTAACTATTATCAGTGAGGCAGCCCCTGCAGGGCCAGGGCTTGGGGTTTGCGTTCAAGCTCTCCAGGCCCCCGGCTGCCCCAGGGAGATGGGGTAGACAAGGTGAGGGCTTGACAAAGACTCCACCACTGGCCGGGGTCAGACGATCTTCCTTTAATACAAAGTCAATTTATCTACATACACAGAGGTGGGAAAACCACCCAGCTGCTTCCGTTTGAATAAACAGTGTTGAAAGCAACGGCAGATCTGCTCTTGTACAAAGAGAAAAACTTACTTGCTCAGGGGTGGGGGCGGGGGGGGGGGGAAATCCCATCCTTCTGCCCCAAAACTTGCCCCACGGTCCCAGGGGGCGGAAAGGGTCCCTGATCTGGGGCGGCACGTGGCCTCTCTCTCCCCAAAGAAGTGAGAACCTCCCGTTTTGTTCAGTCCTTCTCCTCGGGGTAGGAGACCGGGGGATGGGGGCTGAGGCTGCGGGGAGGGGGGGGGTCGCTGCCATCTCCTCTGTGGCAGCGCCCAGCCCGTGGGCTCGAGACCTGACGCTGGTGGGCCCGAGTCCCCCTGCTCTCCACCCTCACCCTCCTGGATATGTCTGAGAATTTCACTATAAAAGAAAGAAGAAGAAAAAAAAATCAGGAGCAAAAGGTCCTATTCTTGAGTGAGGTACACCTTCAGATGGTAGGAAAAAAAAAAAAAAGCAAGCCACAGGGGCAAGCTTAAGCCCGCGCACGCCTGCCAACACAGCTGGTACACGAGAACGGCTGCTACAGTGAAAAAATAGACTGACTGTCTGTGAACAGAATAGGAATAAGCCAAGTTTTTCCTTTTAAATTCGTTGACTGTCAAGTCAAGTCTTCTTTGTTTCCCCCCCCCCCCCCCCCGTTTGTTTCTTCTTTAAAAAAAAAAAAAAAAAAAGGAAAAAAAATACACTATTTAAAAAAACAGGAAATGTCACTGGATAGTTACACTGCGTTCGAAAGAGAGCTGCATCGGGTCCCCATCCCTGGCGCCCTCCAGGCTGTGGGGCAGGAAGGCTCCCCGGGGAAGGACGAGGGCCAAGTTCACAGCCCCCGCCCTTCTCCGGTTCTGGGGAAGAACCCCCCCTTTTGCTCACCGCCTCCCCCCCTCCCCCCACCCCGGAACCTCTCGTTTTGGAATCTCGTTCTGGAAGGAAATGAGGAACGTGCCGAGTAGCGAAGGCAGAGGCCGGTCCAGGGGGGGTGGCTGGGGCCACGCGGGGGTTGGGGGCTCGAGGGGCCGCGTCGCTCCCGGAGACCCTGCGGAAACACGGCCGCCGCCTCCTGTCCCGGCCGCCGGGGTCCGGGCCTCGCGGCCCGCCCGGCACGGGAGGCGTCGGGGCCGCTGGAGTCGGGCCGGGCCGGGCCGACAAGGCTCTAGGTTGCATAGTGGTCAAAGCTCCCGAGGTACTCCAGAGCCGCCTGGTAGCAGAACTGGTACTCGTCCTGCGTAGGGGAGGGGAGGGGTGGGCCTCTGTCAGCGCCTCTCCTGCTCTGAAGCCGCCCAGGGCTCCCCGGGACCCCCAGAGCAGCCTGCGCCTTCGCTGGGCTCTCGCCTTCTCATCTCTTAGGACGCAGCCGCTTAGCCATGCCCTGCGACACCACCCCCCCCCCCCCCCCCCCCGGGGGGTTGGCAGGCTGCCACTCCAGCTCTGTCTCCCCAGAGACGGGAGAGTTTGGAGGACACTGGTTTTTCTTTTGCTTTTAACTTTCTTTCTTTCTTTTGGCCGTGCTGCAGGGCATGTGGGATCTTAGTTCCCCGACCAGGGATCCAACCCATATTTCCTGCATTGGGAGCGCAGTCTTAACCACTGGACCGCCACGGAAGTCCCTGGAGGACATTGTTAAAATGTCCCATGTGCACTTGATGGCAGGAAGTCCCGCCCGTGCCGGGGTCCTGGCTGAGCCTGACCTCGCTGTGACTCTGGGGCCGGGACGGACGCATCCCTGCCCACTCCAAGGGACGCTTCTCAGCTCTGGCCTTCAGCTTACTCCTGGGTCAGCCCAAAGCAGGAGGGGCTGAGGACCTTCCGCCCACAAGCACCCAGAGAGTGGAGGGTAGCTGTGCCCATCGCACAGGGGAGAACACAGAGGCCCGGGCCGGCGCCGGCGTGGGGCCCGGCCGCCGCCTCCCCCCGTCCCGCCCTCACCTCCATCTGCACCATGGCTGGCCTCTGGGTCCGCAGCATCTTCACGGTCTGGAAGATGTCCACCACGCCTTCGTACCGCATCCGCTCCAGCACGATGCTGAGTGTGATGAAGACACCCGTCCTGCCCACGCCGGCGCTGTTGGGGACAGTGCGGGTGTTCAGGGGCAGTGCTTGGGGGAGCCTGACCTAACTGCCCGATTCCCGTCCCTCCTGCTCTGATGCCTCCCAGCGATGGAAAGAGCCCAAACGGGAGTGCCCGAGGCCGTCCTCACGAGGCCTCGGTTTCCCTAGCCGGGCCATGGGCCGGGGCTCGGGGAGCAGCTCACCTGCAGTGGACAGAGATGGGGCCGTCCTGGCCAAACTGTTCCTTGGTCTTGTGCACTTGGCCGATGAAGTCTATGAAGCCCTCCCCCGACTTGGGCACGCCCTGTTCCGGCCAGTCCGTGAACTGGAACTGCCGGACAGTCCGGGACTGTCCATCCTGGAACAGAGAGAGAGAGCCCAGTCTTGTTATCAAGGTCAGTGGTGGTCACGGTTGTTTTCCCACCCTCGCCGAAGTCCCATCCTCCACCACCAGCCAACACCACCCTCCGTCCTTCCCCATCCTCCGCCCCATTTTCCGCCATCCACCCTGACGACTCCTTGTCCTACACTGTCTAAGGGCACCATCTTTCACTGAGATGCTCCAATCTCGTCTTCACCACCCGAGAATGCCATGCTCATCCTCTAACTTCACCATCCAGTGACACCACCTTATATGGCCATTGCTCACCGCCCCCCCCACCCGCGAACTGCTCCTCTCTGCACAGCTCCAATCCCATCCACCACTGCTGTCTGCCGTCCCAGAATGCACATCTGCCCTTCTTGGTCCCATTCTCCAGCTCCCTGGCATCCTCCACTCTGCACCATCTCAGAGTCCAAGAGCACTGCCCCGTACCCTCACCTTCCAGGGGTGCCATCTTCCATCCCCCACCACTGCCCATTGTCTTCGACCACCCACCAGCGCCATCATCTACTATCCTTCACCACCCCAGGGCGCCATCTTCCATCAGCCACCACTGGAAGCTCACCTTCTACCCACGCTACCCAACACCGTTACCTCCTAACTTTCACCATCCACTGTGGGTAACTCAGTACTTGAGCGTCCCACGATGCCGCCTCCCACTGACGTACTCCATCCCTACCACTCAACCGTCCTTCTCGCCAATCCCATCTTCCCACGACCCAGCAGGGCCATCCAACATCATGGCTCTCTGCCACCTTCCGTTCATCACGACCCAATGGTACCATCTTCCATAATCCGCCCCTGGTAATTCAGCACTCTCCCCCCTCTAAGGACCATCTTCCACTCACGTTCACACCACCGTCCTTTACTCATCACCTACCTTTTCCCAGTCACGGTCTCTACATCAAAATGGTGCCATCCAGTGATGCCGTATTACCCCGATGGTCTCCATCCTCCACCACCTAACACTTCCTTCCTCCAGCCCCACCTTCCTCTACCTTATACCATCAGCGGCACTGTCTACTACCATTGATCGCTGAATGTTCGTCATTCTTTGCTCTCTCCAAAGTCATTTCCCATTGATCGTCTCCATCCGCCACCGGCCAAACATCTGTCCTCTCCAACCTCACCTTCCTCCACCCGTTGCTGGTAACACGTCACCCTTCACTAACCCGTAGTAACCCATGTTCTGTTGGCATGCTCCATCCTGTTATCCATACGTTCCAATCTCCAGTCCCACCTTCCTCCCGTCCAACACCATCCTTGTTTACCACCCTCCTCCACTACCACCCAACAGCAACATCTTCCACTGATCCTCCAATCCCCCCACTCCACCAATCCAGCAGCGCTGTGTGCGCTACCCACGCATGACGGCTAACGATGCTCTTTACCCATCGGGCTTTGCCATCCACTGGCAACATCTTGACTGACATTCCCACGCCCCACCACGCCACCCGTGGATTCTCTGCTCTTTTCCATCTACGGCTGCGTCGGCCACCACCCGGCACCGTCAGTCCATTACCTCTCCCCCAGCCCGCTTTCAGCCCTCTGGCGCTACTACCCTCCCATGGGTTCTTGCTTCCAGGGAAACGCCCCACTCACTCCCTTGAACATGATCGCCTCGGGCCGTGTTCCCTAGTGAGTGGTGTGACACACGCTCCAACGGGGAGGCCACGGGGTCAAGGCCCTCTCTTCCCCCCACTCGGTGGTGGGGGTGACTGTCCAAATGGCCAACTCACTCTTCTTCCAACCAGCCCTGGGGGCTTCTCCTTCCCCTGGGCCTTTGCTCCTACCCCCAACTAGGGAAGCCCTCTCCGGACCACTAGCAGAACGGTGAGCAGCCCGTAGGGTCCGGCCCGGGTTCTGGTCCTTCCCAGCACTCCGACCCCAAACTCACCCTGGCGTCTGTGACCTTGAACTCCCGAAGGATGTACTGAGGCATGTTGTATTCCGCCATCGGATCCACCACGAAGTACTGGTAGCGGGCGGAGCGCTCGGCCGGCCAGTACTGGTGACATTTCTCCTGTTGGGGAGGTGGCCGCCGTGGTCAGCCCCGCCCCCCGCCCCCGGCCCCGCCCCCGCCCCTCCCCCCGCGGCCCCCGGCTCACCCGGCCCATCTCCCGCAGCTTGGTCAGCATCACCACGATGGTTGAGTTGTTCTCCCAGAGCATGCGCCAGAAGTCCTCCGTGGTTTCCGCCAGCGGCCCCTGCGTGGCGATGTAGGCCTTCTGCTGCCTGCGGGGCGGGGTGTGTGTGAGTCCAGGGCCGCGGGGAAACCCCCGGCCCAGGCACCATCTCCCTCCCTGTCCGGTTCAACCCTCCAAATAATCCCATTTTCCACATGGAGAGACCGTCAGCCCGAGGACAGATTCCCGCTTCTCCAGGAGGCTGCAGGGCTGTCTGCTGACCTGTCCTGCCTTCCCCCTCTGCCTGCACTCAGGTACCATTAAACTAATTTCCGTTGTTTGCACAGGCCAAGCTCCCCCTAGGGTTATACGCAGGCAGTACCCCCTCCCTGGAACAGCCTCCCTTGGCCAGGGTTTCTCAGCCTCGGCACTACCGACGTTCGGGACTGGATGATTCTTTGTGACGGGGCCATGTTCTGTGCACCAACACCCCTGGCTTCTGCCCCCGAGATGCCAGCAGTAATCCTCCTCCCTCACTCCCGTTATGACCATCCAAACGTCCCTAGATGCGGTCAAATTTCCCCTGGGTGGCAGAATTGCCCAGATTGAGAACCTCTGATAGAGGAGGACAGATAGAACCATGTTACGGACAGCAGCCATCACTTAAATAGATGTCTAAAGATTCCCTCCACCTCAGCCGTGACGGAGACTGGCAAGGTCCGTCTAGCTGTCTCCCACGCAAGACTGGAGGCCCCCCCGAGGGCAGGGCTGGGACCTTTCTGGAGCCTCAGCATCGCCCGGCAAAGGCCAGGGCCCCTGCAGCGGCCAGGGGCAGGTACCTGTAGCCATCGATGAAGCTGGCGTTAATGTAGTCGGAGCCCTCCACACCCCGGATGGGCTGCAGACAGACCCGTGTGCTCTCGTAGGGCATGATGTTGACCAGGCGGTTCTTGAACTTGTTACAAGGCAGATTGGCACTGATGAAGCGGGATGTGTGGGCTTTGGAGTTGGCCAGCCGCTGTGGGGACGAGGGACGAGGGGACGGGGGGGCCACCATCAGGACAGCCTCCGGCTGGGAACCTGCTTTCCTCAGGGATGGGGTGGGCTGTGTGTTTCCAGCCAGGGCGCTAACAGGGGCCTGGCAGGCAGGGGAACACCAACCCCCCACCCTCTGGTCCCCTTAACTCTGATCTCCCGCTCAGCCCCCTCCCCCAGCCGGCCCACAGCAACCTCTACCCCCCAGGCCACCTTGAACTCGAGTTCCATGCCGGTGACGTGCTCGCCGGGCTCCACCTGGGTCAGCTTCTGGATGTAGGCATAGAGGCTGCGGGCAGGCACCTCCGTGTTGCCGCAGCCCACGGCCTCCAGCAGGGCCTCGTGGATGAAGCTGTACTGGTCCTCGGTCTGCACCATGTAGTTGCGCTGGGACCGCATGAGCGTCACGTGGCCGTACACGTCCACCGTCTTCTCCGGCTTGATCCGCTCAAGCATGGCGTCGATGACAATGAAGCAGCCCGTGCGGCCCACACCAGCGCTGCGGAGACAGGCAGGGTCATCAGGGGCCCCCCGGGCAAGGGGGTGGGGTAGGTGCGGCGGGGCGCAGCGGGGAGCAGGGGACTGGGGCAGGGGTACCTGCAGTGGACCACGATGGGGCCCGCGTCCGGCGGGTTGCAGGTCTTGACTCTCCGCAGGAAAGCCAGGAAGGGCGTCGGGTACTCAGGCACCCCGTGGTCCGGCCACGCCGTGAACTGGAACTGCCGGACTTCCCGTTTCTCGCTGGAGCCGTTCTGGGGGCCAAAGGGACACCGCCAGTCACCACAGCCCACCACCCACGTGCTGGGGTCCACGTTCACACCTCCAGACCACCACTACTCCGAGCGCCTGACTCAGGTGCCCGGCTGACCCGGGGCTTGGGGGTGTCTCTGCCTGGGAGTTTCACTGGCATCTCACGCTCAACGCGGCCAGCACTGTGCCCCCCACTTTCTCCCCAGACCCTTTCCCCCCATCTCAGCTGATGGCGGCGCCATCCTTCCACGCACTCCAGCCGGAATTTAGGAGTCGCCCTTGACTCCCCTCCCCTGCCTTCCCACATCCGAGACATCAGGCAGCACCGTCAGCTCTGCCTTCAAAGTCTACCCCAAGCCCACCCACTTCTCACTCGCCCCCTCCATGGTGACCACCCTGGTCCAGCCCCATCATCATCCATCCAGACCAGAGCAGTCACCCTGGTCCCCGGGCATCCCCACCGCAGTCTATTCCCACCTCAGCAGACAGAGGGCACTGGTGAGCACCCAAGTCAGGTCCCGCCCCTCTCTCTGCTTCCTCTGCCCACAGCCCTCCCTGGGGGTAAAAGCCCTAGTCTCCCCTGCAGCCCACAGAGTCCTGCACGACCTGCCCCGTCCCCTCCCTGCCCTCCCCTCCTCCCTCTCTCACCCTCACTCACTCTGCTCCAGCCACACGGGACTCCCGGCTGTTCCTAAAACACCCCAGGCACAGTCCAGCCCCAGGGCCTTTGCACGGCTGTGCCCTCTGCCTGGAATGCTGTTACCCCACATCTCCTCCCTCCCTCACCAACTGCAGGTCCTCCACTACCCATTCTATTCTGCCCTGTTTTAAGTGTAAGAAAGATTTCCTGTCATTTTACATATTTATTGTCTGTGTCTTGTCCACTAGACTGTAAGTCCCACGAGAGCAGGACACTTTGGGTGTCCTGATGCCCAGCTAAGGGTCTGACACACAGTGCGTGCTTCAGGTGTGAATCAACTGAAAATCTGTACCCCCTCATGTCCGTTGACCGTCTCCTGGCACCTGGGCCAGATGTATGCTTAATGTTGAGAGGCCCCGGCTGGCGGCCAGGGGAACACTGTGGTACCAGGAGCACCTCCGCTCCCCAGCATGACACTAAAAAGCGTCCCCTGTCTCCCAAGGCACTAGAAATAAAAACAAAAATAAACAAATGGAACCCTAATTAAACTTACAAGCTTTTGCACAGCAAAGGAAACCATAAACAAAAAGACAACGTACAAAAAAATGTCTGCAAACGATGCGACCGACCGACAAGGGCTTAATTTCCAAAATATACAGACAGCTCATACGACTCAACGACAAGAAAAACAAACCACCCAATGGAAAAATGGGCAGAAGACCTAAATAGACATTTCTCCAGAGAAGGCATACAGATGGCCAAGAGGCACGTGAAAAGATGCTCAACGTCGCTAATTATTAGAGAAATGCAAATCAAAACTACAATGAGGTACCACCTCACACAGGTCAGAATGACCATCATTAAAAAACTCCACAAATACCAAATGCTAGAGAGGGTGTGGAGAAAAGGGAACCCTCCTACACTGTTGGTGGGAATGTAAGTTGGTGCAGCCACTGTGGAAAACAGTATGGAGGTTCCTCAGAAAACTAAAAACAGAGCTACCATATGATCCAGCAATCCCACTCCTGGGCGTATATCCAGACAAAACCCCAATTCAAAAAGATACATGCACTTCTATGTTCATAGCACCACTATCAACAATAACCAAGACATGGAAACAACCTAAGTGTCCACTGACAGATGAATGGATAAAGAAGATGTAGCACACATATACAATGGAATACAACTCAGCCATAAGAAAGAACAAAATAAGGCCACTTGCGGCAACATGGACGCCATTAGAGATTATCATACTAAGTGAAGTCAGAAAGAGAAAGACAACTACCATGTGATATCACTTATATGCAGAATCTAATGACACAAATGAACCTATCTACGAAACAGAAACACACTCACGGACATACAGAACGGACTTGTGGTTGCCAAGGGGGAGGGGGTTGGGGGAGGGAAGGAGTGGGGGGTTGGGGTCAGCAGATGTAAGTTATTATATACAGAATGAATAAACGACAAGGTCCTACTGTATAGCACAAGGAACCGTATTCAATGTCCTGTGATAAACCATAATGAAAAAGAATACGAAAAAGAATGTATATTTATGTATAACTGAATCACTTTGCTAGACAACAGAAATTAATACATTGTAAATGAGCTACACTTCAATAAAAAATTTTTTTGAAAGTGCCCCCAGACATTGCCAAATGTCCCCCGAATGGCAAAATGCCCCAACTGAAAACCACTGATGTACAAGGACACACGGAACCACGTTACGCACAGCAGCCGTCAGTTAAATACATATCTAAAGACTCCCTCTGCCCCAGTCTCAACTGCCCACTGTGTCTTCCATCCAAGACTGGAAGCCCCTTGACCGCATGGCCAAGACCCTGCCAGGACCCTGCCATAAACCCAGGCTGGGTGAGGCCAGAGAGCCAGGCCAGGAAGACCTGGTGTGTGGGGCAGGAGGATTGATGGCAAGGGGACAGCAGGTTCACTGCTAAGTAGGACTCTGCTGGTTTGTCCTCCTGCTGTGGATGGAGACAAGAGCTGTTCCCCTCTGAGTCTCAGTGTCCCCATCCACGAAGTGGGCCACCTGAGAATGTGGTCAGCCTGGGACAACATGGTTTCTTCTCTGTCCCATGGGGAGCTCCCAGGGCAGAAGCTCATCTTCCTCCTCCACCCCCATCACCCCCTCCCCAGAGCCCCCCAGTCCCGGCCTGGGCCCCACCTTGTGCAGGGAGAACGTCCGCACGCAGAACGTGGCCAGCTCGATGGTGTCCAGCAGGGTGACCTGGATGAAGCCGTAGGTCTCCGTGCCCCTGTTGGGCCAGTACTGATCGCATTTGATCTGTACCAGGTAAGAGAACAGAGGTGAGTGTGGGCCGGAGCCGACTGAGGGCTTGGGGGCCACAGGGTCCAGGCCTCACCCGTGATTTCTCCTCTAGCCGTGTCATCATAACGATGGTAGCGGAGCGCTGCTCCCACACCATACGCCAGAAGTCACCGAAGGTCTCAGGCAGCGGCCCCTGCGTGGCAATGTACGCATTCTGCCGCCGATAGCCGTCCACGTAGTTGGCGTTGATGTAATCGCTGCCCACGATGCCTACAGCCGGGGTGAGAAGCCAGAGATCGGTGGGGGCACTCTGTCCTTCTAGGCTGGTTCCACCTGGTCCACCACTTCCCACTTACTGGAAGCCCTCCTGGGCCGCCCCAATCTGTCCCCAAGGAAATCGTGTGGCAGGTACTTCGTGGTTTCTCCACCTCAACACTATAGCCATTTGGGGCCGTATCATTCTGTGCTCGGGGCTGTCCTGTGCATTGCAAGTTACTGAGCAGCATCCCTGGCCTCTATACCCTAGATACCACCAGCATCCCCTTCCTCTAAGCCGTGACAACAAAAATGTCCCCAGACATCGCCAAATGTCCCGGGTGGTGGAACTGCCCTGATGAGCGTCACTGAGGTAGAGGAATAGATGGAAATATGTAATGGACAGCGGCCATCAGTTAAATACACATCTAAAACTTCCCAGTGGCTTCCGGCTAGCGTTGGACCAGGCCTCAGTTTCCCCACCCCGTCCCCTAGCTAGTCCACTCTGGCCTGGCCCCGTGGCCAAGAGGAGGCATGGGGTCTGTACGCTCTCTGTGGAATGCGGCTGGGCATGACGGAGCCTGGGGCCCCGCGTGCTACCTTCGATGGGCTGGAGGATGACACGAGAGTGGTCATAGGCGATGACGTTGGCATAGCGGTTTTTGGGCTTGTTCACTTCCAGGTTGGAGTGCTCCCACGTGAACTGCTGGCCCGGATCGATGGACTGCGGGGAAGGGGATGCGGGGGGGTGTCAGGGTGGGTGTCTGTGGGCCCGGGAGAGTGGGAGGTGGGGGCCAGCTCACCTCGTACTCCTGGGAGAGCTTGAGGCTATCGTTGGCCTTGAGGCGTTCTGTGTGCTCTGCCATGTCCGCGATGGGGATGGGTGGGTGGCTGAGCATGCCTGCGGGGAGAGAAGACCCAACGGCGTGGCCGGTCACTCGGGGGCCAGCCCGGGGGCCGGTGGGGGGGAGGGCGGGGGGGGGGGGGGTTGCTCTACAGTGTGAGTCTGCAATGGACGAGCTGCAGTTAGAGGGAGTGGTGGGGGAGGGGAAGGTTCAGGGCAGCCCCCGTGGGGGCAGGGACCCCAGGCCTGCGGGGCTGAAGGGGGTAGCACGAGGTGACGGCTCTGGGCTGAGCCCCAGCTCCCAGTGCCCTCCCTCCCCAGTGCCCCCCTGCAACCAGCTGGGGATGCAGGGGCTGGGGAAGGGTCAACGCGCCCAGGACTTCAAGCTCCTGGTGCCTCGTGAAGCAGGCAAGTGACAGAGATGAAGAAGCGAATGCAGCTGGCCGGGCTTTCGGAAATACCATCCCTGGGGCAGGGGCGGGAGGCCAGTACCCCTTCCGGCCCCTGGGGGATCAGAGGGACCCAAAAGTCCTCTGCCAGGTGGAGCTGAGGGACCGGGGAGGGGAGACACGGGGTATGTGTGTGTTGGATGGTGGGGCAGCTGCCACGAACCCCTGATCTCTGAGGGCTCATTTTCTCATCTGGTACATGGGATGGTGACGTCCCTTATCTTTGGAGCCCCCGGGGGGGTGGGGGTGGCTGGAGGTCGGGGGGTGGGCCTGGCTCTTTCCTCCCCATATCTGAGCCTGCCAGACCCCTGGCCTCTCCTGGGGCCTGGTGGCCATGCATGAGCTCACACATTCGCTCTGCAGATATAGGGAGGCTGACGGCTATACGCCAGCACCAAAGCACTGGTGTTAAACCGATAAAGATGTGCTGAGCCAGCTGGTGAAGAGCTGTTGGTCTGAGCCCCTGCGTGTTCCCCGCCACCCCGGGGGCTGCCCCAGAGCCCACATCTGAGGGGTCTGGGGCTGGTGTCCATTTGACTGGTGGGTCCCCTATCACATGGGCGATACTTACATGTACATACATGTCTCACCTAGACTCCCGCTCCCACACTCTCTCTCTCTCTCTCTCACACACACCACACACACACACACACACACGCGCACACGCACGCACGCACGCAGTCACAGCCCGCGACCTCAGGGCCCGGCAGACCACACCCCCGCCCCCCCTCGAGAAGCCAGCGCAGGACAGGCGGGCAGAGAGAGAGGAGGCGGGATGGAGAAACCAAGGATGAAAACAAACAGGCGCGAAAGGAAGCTAAGAACAGAGACACAGGAACTAACTTTCAAAGTGAAACCCCGGCTCCCTGAGGGGGCTGCTGAGGCCTGAATCTGCAGAAACAGCAAACAATAAATAAATGAAAACACGCAGGGAGGCCACCTCCCCCCGCCCCTCGCTGGGTGCACGCACAGCAGCCGGTGGACAGACGCAAAGGGCAGAGCAACGAGTGAGGGACACACGGCCGCCTGGGCCCCAACCGGAGAACCAACGGCAGCTGCTGTGCTTCCCTCCGGCTGGACATCGGCCAGCCCTGATTTTCAGCTGTGACCTCGGAAAGATCCCAAAGTTTTAGGCTCTTCTATCAACGTGTCCCCCCAGACCAACCTGGCCTTGGGTCCCCTGTTGGGGTCAGCAGAGGGGATTTTGGAGGAGAGGCAGGATGGTGAGGGAGAAACTTGGGGGCAGGGGAAGGACATACGGGCCCATGTCATGACCTTTAAGGAGGACAGCACCAATCACTTAAAACATACACATTTAAAAATCCTCATTTGGATGGAAACAGAATTGAGATAAGCTGGTCCAGAGACAGAAAAGAGAAGGGAGTACATGAGGGGTGTCATGAGACCTTTCATGATCTCTTATGGAGGACTGCAGCCATCAGTTAAAATAAATGATCAAAATCCTCGTTTGGATAAACATGGAACTAACATGAGACAGTCCAGCAGCAGAAAAGAGAGAGAAATAAAATACATTAGGAATAGCATGCAAGGCTATACGCACGAGCCCTTCAAGAGGACTGCAGCCATCAGTTCAATATAAATGTTTTAAAATCTCCATTTGGTTGGGAAGAGTTAATATGAACGAGTTCAGAGACAAGAAGTGAAGAGCTGGGTGCAAGCAGAGAGACAGACGTTACCATGCTGTGAGCTCATAAGGAGAACAGCGGCCAGCAGTTAAGTTAAAAATTCCTTATTTGGTGAGAAGCAGCTGGCATGAGCCCATTAAGAGGGAGGAGGTGGAGCTTCCCGGTGGCGCAGCGGTTGAGAGTCCGCCTGCCGATGCAGGGGACACGGGTTCGTGCCCCGGTCCGGGGAGATCCCACATGCCGCGGAGCGGCTGGGCCCGTGAGCCGTGGCCGCTGAGCCTGCGCGTCCGGAGCCTGTGCTCCGCCACGGGAGAGGCCACAACAGTGAGAGGCCCGCGTACCGCAAAAAAAAAAAAAAAAAAAAAGGGAATGAGAGGACCACTGCCTATGAAGATGATCAAGGGCAAGGTCCTGATTCAGTTCTCCCACCAAGCATGGCAGGCGACTCGGCTGAATCCTGTTAACCTACAGGGAACTATAAAGAGGCAGGGAGAACATGAGCATCTGCGGCCATGGAGGGGAGAGAGACAGAGTGTGGTGGAGGTGGAATTCTTACACCTTGCTAGGGGCACATCCCTGGGGAGTGGGAAAAACCCTAACACCCACCACTGTGTGGCCTTAAAACCAGAGGTGTGAACAGAAGCAGAGCTCTTTCTGCCAAAAGACATGAGGATTCAGAAAAGTTTTGCTTTTGTCTTTGTCTGAAGATGTCCTTTAAGCTCTCAGAGAAGACAGCAGCCACCAGTTAAACGCAACTCTTCGAAAGCCTCCCTTGGTTGTAAGCAGAATCAACCCATGACAGTTCCAAGCCCAGAGCCACGGAGGAATTTGGGAATTAGGAACTGAATCGTACCAAGCACAGTTCAGTGGGGGCAGTCCTCGGGATCCACTGAGGTGGCAGCTTCCTCTCTCCCTATGCTACCTCTCCCCTTCCCCCATCGCTGTCGTCCCTGGCACCTGGGATCAGCACATACCTGGCGTCTGGAAGTTAATGCGTCTCATTTCCACGGGGTCCTTGGGGTGGTGGGGGGCGAGGTCGGCGTTGTTCAGTAGGCATTTGGTGCGGGGCTCTGAGTCCTTGCGTTTACTTTGTAGGAGCAAGCAGATACGCGAACATGTGACCCAGCTGCGCGCAACCGGGGTTCCCACGACCACGCACAGACACGTGTGCAATGGCTGGAGCAGCCAGGCGCCCGCTCACCCAACAGGCACGACGCCACCCCAGTTCCCCTCCCTGGCCTCCAAAGGGCAGGACCAGTTCTTACCTGTCAGGCTTACTGCTCCCGAAAACAGACATAGGTGAGGAGTGGCGGGGGGGAGAAAGAAGACAGATGAGGGTGTGCTGGCCATCAAGGGCCTGTTCTGTGACTGTGGGTGGCTTTCTTTCCCTCTCTGAGTCTCGGTCTCCTCCAGAAAATGGGGCTAATCCTTCCTGCGTGGGTCCCCCACCACAAGGAATAACATCTCAGCCCTCTCTTTCTAAGCTGGGACATGTCCCACGTGACCTCGTTAAACCGGACAGAGGCAGCCCCCACCCCAAATCTTGCCGAGTGGAGCGCGAGACTTAACAGGAGTCAAATCACTGGCTGGGATGGAACCCTAGCCCTGCCATTTCCCAGGCTGTGTGACTTTGATCAGGTGGCTTAATTTCTCTGAGCCCTGGTTTCCCCGTCTGGACTATACAGGCCTTCTGCGATGATCCTCTGAGATGACCGTTCCCCCCTGGATCTTTCCAGACCCCCCTCCTTTTTTAGGAAGGCTTCCCTCCTGTCAAGTGGGGGGCGGGGCAGGGGGCTCACTTCTTATAGAGCAAGATGGCAATAACGATGCAGATGATGAAAACCACAGCCAGCACGGGCCCGATCACCCAGATGAGCCCCTCCTCGCCGTCCACAATGGGCTGCGGGTCTGGGTTATCCAGCTGGAAGGGGTCTGAGAAGGGGCTTGCCGCAAATGTCTGCAGGAATGGGGTGGGGGGACCTCCATCAGTGCCCGTCCTCCTCACGGTGGCCACATGGGTCTTTCTCAAACACAAATCCACGTCCATCCCCTACTCTAAACCCTCCTACAGCTCCCAAGAACCCTGACCCTGGTGGCCTACGTGGCCTGGCCCTTGCCAATCTTCACTCTCCCCCTTCCTCACTCTGTTTCAGCCACTCTGAAATCCCTTTTGCTCCTCTTGCACCCCAGACCTTTGCACATGCAAACTGTGGGATGCCCTTTCTTTACCGAACTCCTACACATCCGTCAAAGCCCTAGTTCCAAAATCCTTTCCTCTAACAAACCTTCCCTATGGGATACCCTCAACCTCAAACCGTTCCCTCTGCCCAACTCTGACCACAGTTAGGAGGATCTGTGTCTGGTTCTGAGGTCAGGGCCCTAGGGACTGGCCTGCCTCACTCAGTGGGTGTGGCTCGATATGGGCAGACACCATTTGGGACTTACGGGTTCGCTCTTCTGCAGCAGAGCAAGCACAAAGAGAACATATCGGTGGCCAGGCTCCAAGCCCCTGTTGTCAAAGCCACCGTACTGCTTCTGGTCGCCGGGATGGAAGGTGGGTGGCAGCACTGAGAAGCGAGCTGCGATGTAGGGCCGGGGCACCTCCAGCTGGCGCGAGTGCCGCAGGCTGCGCCTCTGCAGCCGTGCGATATCCTGGATCAGCTGTGGGAACAGAGATGTGGGCTGCTCACGAACCTGGCTGGGAGCAACTGGGCTCACGAAAGCTGGGACGTTGTCTGGGCCCCACTGGCTCTTACCTCCTCCAGGTCCATTTCCTCTGGGCTGCCCAGCGGGGTCAGGAACTGGCCACCACGAGATTTACGCAGTGGCACCATCACAATGAAGTAGTTCCTATCAGGAGATGGAGTCATGGGGGGTTGTCTACTAGCATGACCAAGGGATGCTATCTAGGGCTGAGATGGGGAGCCGCCCCTCTCTGAATCTTCCCTTCTGCTCATACATTGGGCATACGGCCCCAGTCACATAGGACTATAGTTCCTGATTCAAGCCTCCAGGCTTTTGATGATACTGTACCTTTTGCCTATAAAACCTACCCTGTGAAATTACAGTTGACCCTTCAACAACGTGGGGGTTAGTCAAAAATCCATGCGTAAGTACAGCTGATCCTCTGTATCCATGGTTCTCTATCTATCTGTGGATTCAACCAGCCATGGATTGTGTAATACTGTAGTCTGTACTTCTTGAAAGAAATACGCATATAAGTGGACCCATGTAATTCAAACCTGTGCTGTTCGAGGGTCAACTGTATAGTTCTCAAACTCCTATACATCCTTCAAAACCCCAGCTTCCATGCCCACAGTTTTGTAATCCTCGATTTTCCCCTGCTTCCCAGAGTCCTCCTCTCCTTACTGGGGACTCTCAGCCCTGGTGCCTCTCACTGCCACACCATGGGGCTGAGGGTGTCTGTGTCCAGCTCTGTCTCCCCACCAACCAGTCTAGGAACCTAGAACCAGTAGAAGGTCAGGCATATGGGGGCGTCAGGGAATGCTCAAGGAGCAGACACGAGGTCACATTTAGTGACATCTATGAGAAGCACTGGACCTTCAGGGGAACCACACGGGGTGGGGCTGATGCGATCTCTGTTTTACAGACAGTTGAGGAAACTGAGGCACAGAGAGATCAAGCGGCTGGCCCCAGTCACAGAGCTGGTTGGTGGAGGGGTAGCTGGCTGGTGGAGGGGTGCAAAATCCCTGAGCGGGGCGAGTTGAGCTTACTGGACAGGCACAGGGCTCTGGCCGTCAGGCAGATACACCACAATGTAGCCTTCGGAGTCAGGCTTGGGGGTCACGCTGGGCTTAGAGCTGAGCAGGTTGAAGGCGGTCCAGGCAGTGACCGTCTGCTGGAGGCCACCCAGGCTGCTGCCGCGGTTGGTCAGCACGAAGTTGTAGAAGGTGTTGGGCTTGAGGTGCGTGATGAGCTTCTTGGTGGTGCGGCCGTCCACGTCCAGTGTGAGCCCATTGTACTGGATCTGTGGGACGGGCCAGCTCAGCAGGGCTCTGGGTTGAGCCCCTGGTCCTGACTGAGCCTGGATCCCAGACTTAGCCCTGACCCTGCCAACTGTGACCCCAGACTGAGCCTCAATCCCAGCTGAGCCCCAATTCTAACAGAGCCTTGATCCCAAACTAAGTCTTGACCCCAAACTCAGCCCCAACCCCAGATTGAGCCCCGCACCCAGGCTGAGCTTCCATCGCGGCCAAGTCCTGGCTCTAAGTCTCAATCCTTAAAGAGCCCTAATTCCAGACTGAGGCTCGAGCCTAGACTGAGACACTGGGCCTGAATCCTAGCTGAGCCCCGATCCCAGGCTAGGCCCCAATTCTGACTGAGCCTGGATCCCAGACTAATAAATCTTGACACCGAACTAAGCCCCAACCCCAGACTGAGCCTCAAGCCTACCCGGCGGTGAGTCCAGCTGACCCCCAACCCTGGGCCCAACCCCGGCCGAGCCCCGCCCCCCCCCCCCCCCCCGACTCATCGGGAGGCTGCACCTTGTAGGGCGTGGGCGAGTGGTAGTTGTCGGGGAACTCCCAGCTGAGCAAAACCGCCGTCTTCATGATCATCTTCACCTTGAAGTTCTTGGGCGAGACTGCACCAGGCAGCGGCAGGCGGGAAAAAGCAAAGGAGAGGTCCCGTGAGTGCTGGGGGGCGGGGGGAGCGGGGGGACGGGGTTGTGTGTGGGGCGGCCCAGGCGCTCCCTGTCGTCCGCTGTGCCCGTGGCCTTACTGCCTGGCCCTGGCCCGGCCCTGCCTGTTCCAAGTCCCTGCCGCGGGAGACGGCGCAGCTAGAGAGAGAAGGCGGGGGTGGAGGGGGGTGGGGGGGGGGGGACGGGGAGGGCGGGGGGCGGTGTACGGGGGCGGCGGTGCCACCTAGGCGTGTCCCACCTTTGCCAACGCCGGAGCCTCGGGGTCTGGACTCGCCTTGAGCGTCCACGAGGAAGCAGAAAAGTGACCACTTACCTGGGCGGGGGAGAGGGAGGGGGCTGGGGTGGGGGTGGGCACGAGGCCCGGTCCGGCTCTGGTGCGGGGATCACCGCGCGCCTACCTTGGTCCCGCAGGAACGTCCGGTAGCGGACGGGGGGGCTGTAAGGGCCGGGGCCGCGGCGCGTGTGGGCCCGCACTTGGAGGTCATAGGCCGTGTCGGGCTTGAGGCCCTGCAGCGTGAGCACGTTCTCGGCGCCCGGCTCGGCCGCCGCGGGCAGCTCGGTCTCTCGGGCGGGGCCCAGGGCGCCGGCCTCCCGCACAGCCACTGTATACTTGACAATGGCCCCGTTGCGCTCGGCGGGCACTGGCGGCAGCCAGCGGAGCAGGACTGTGCCGGCGGAGGCGTTGCCGGCCGCCTCGAGGATCTGTGGGTGGCCGTGGGGCGTGTCCTCGGGGATGCTCAGGACCTCGGCTGCCTCCTCGCCCAGGCCGCCTCGGCTCCGGGCCGCCAGCCGGAACACGTACGTGGCGCCCTTGTGCACGCCCGACGCAGTGTAGTGGTCCTCGGTGGGCGGGAACTCCAGTGTGGCCAGGGGCGATGAGTCCTCGCGGCCGAACTGCAGGCGATAGCCCAGCACCTGGTCCTCGGCGGTGCCGGCCGGGGGCTCCCAGCGTGCCAGCAGGCTGCCCTCGGGGGTCTGCTGCACCGACAGGGTGGGGCGGCCCAGCACTGTTGCGGGGGGTGGGGGGGGTGGGGGGGGGGAGATACAAGGCAGGGGTCAGCCTGGGAGCACAGGGTGAGGTTGCCGGTTTTTTTTTTTTTTTGGCCACACCATGCAGCTTGTGGGATCTTAGTTCCCTGACCAGGGATTGAACCTGGGCCCTCCACAGTGAAAGCGTGGAGTCCTAACCACTGGACGGCCAGGGAATTCCCAAGGGGTTGCCATTTTTAAAAGTGGTCTTGGGAAGGCTTCGCTCAGAAGCAAAGACTTGAAGGTGAGGGAGGGAGCTGCGGGGAGGTCTGGGGGGAACAGTGATTCAGGCAGAGGGAACAGCCAGTGCAAAGGCCCTGAGGTGAGACTGTGCTGAGTGCAAGGAACAGCGAGGAAGCAGGGGACTCAGAGGACCCGATAAACGAAAACATCAATAGATGTCACAGCAGGCCCGCATCTATGTTTCTCCTTCTTCTGTTAGTAAGTCACTCAGCTCTTGCCTGATTTATTCACCCCTTGCCTCCTGCCGGCACCTGATTAATATCCATGGAACGTAGGAGTGTCCAAAACCCTGTCCCTGCCCCCATGGTTCTCACAGTCTGAGTAGTGATCAATGTGTCAAAGCCCTGAGAAGCCCTGCAGTGCTGAAGCTCTATACATGAAACCAGGCTTCTCCACTGCAGGACTTATCAGGACCTTTAATGGACGGTGGTGTGAACAGTCACAGTGTATGCAACAGGTTCTGCTTAGCAAGCATGGCTCTAATGTAACGTCCCTGAGAGAGGACGGCAGATCACAGGAAGCTTCCTGGAAGAGGCGACATGGGCGCTAGAGGACACAGAGACTAGGCAGACGAAGGGCACGGTAGGGGCATGGGCTGGCAGCAGTGTGGAGGGGTGCTGTGTCCAGCTGGGAGGCCTTGAACATCGGGCTCTGTGGTCAGCAGTGAGGCATGGAGAGTGAAGCAAGTGGGGTGGAGGCCATGGGGGCCTTTGTTCCTCGAACATACCAAGCTTGTTCCCTCCTCTGAGCCTTTGCCCGGGCTGTGCTCTCTGCCTAGAATACCCTCTCCCCTTACATTATCATGGCTCGCTCTCTCTCCTCACTCCGCTATGTCTGGCTGGTGAGAAACCAGCCTCTTGGGACTGACGGGAGGGGCCTGAGAGGGAAACTGAGGCAGGGCTGCCAGGAGAGGAGGCTTCAGGGCGCAGCGGGGGAGACGGGCACACCACCCTGAAATGACAACCCGCCTGGGGTGATCAGAGCTGGGATGGGGGAGGCACGGGGCGCTGGGGGCAGGAGGGGTGCGACCTGGCCAAGACTGTGGCACGGGGGTGAGTGGGGAAGGCTTCCTGAGGAGGTGCTGACTAACCAAAGACGCAAAGGATGCAGAGGAGACAGCCAGCCCGGAGAAGGGTATCCAGGCAGGGGGAACAGGAGGCAGAGGGTGAGGAGTTAAGAGTTGGCTGTTAAAGGTTTCCATCTGGCTAGAGCTGAGCGGGGCTGGGCCACACTGGGTCTTAATATCCTCTGGAGTAGCTCCACACCTTTGCTCTCCCTGTTCCTCCTGCTTGGTGCATCCTCCCCCCCAACAGGGGCTCAAGAACTCTGCAGGGATGCTCTGAGGGCAAAGGGGCCATAGAGGGTCTCGCACCTGCTCCCTTGGTCACTACCACCTTGGGTTTACTGCGAGCGCCATCGCCTTTCATGGTGTAGGCGGCTACCGTGATGGAATAGGCGGTCTCAGGCTGCAGGTTTGTGACGGTCATCTCCTGCGGGTGGGGTCAGGGGTGGGGAATCAGTGACGCAACCAGGGCTGCCCACCCTCCTCCCCCTGCTAGGGACAAGCAAGGCAGACACGGGGCCCAATCTGCGGGCAGAGACGTGCACCCGAGCTCATGCACAGACCCCGACACGTAGCACGTCCATGCTGAGATGGGCACACGTGGCCTGACATCTGTCATGGACCGCCTGGACCAGTGCTGTTCCTGCCCCTCTGGTCCCCAGCTACCACTTTTGCCCCACCCCCGTTCTTTCCTCCCTGCAGTGGCCCCCAGAGGGTGCCTGTGAGCAGCTGAGTCAGGTCTCCAGGGCTCTGGTCTCCCTGGGGGCAAAAGCCCAAGTCCTTCGCACCACCAGAAGTCCTCTGCCGCCCACAAGGCCCCGCACGACCTGCCCCTGTCCCCTCCATGCCCTCACCTCCTCCCTCGCTCACTCTGCTCCAGCCACACGGGGCTGCCTTTCTATCCCTCCTCCAACCAGACATGGTCCTGCCCAGGACCAGGATGCACTGGCTGTGTCCTCCCCACCCGACACCTGTCTCCACTACATCCATTGTTGTGCTGGAGATTCCTTATACCAGCTCTTGAAAGCCAGCAGTCGAATTTTCAGAAAATTTGCAAGCCACTTATTAAACAGCCGTTATTATAAGTAAAATTATATAAACGTATGATCAAATAAATAGTAAAAACAAAGGTAATAAGTACTCAAAACCCACCCCTCCGTCATTATTTTACCGTGTTTACTATTATCTGTGTCCTCGAGATTATTCTATTCTGTCTCTTATATCTGTGCAATACAACTACCACACAATGACGAGCTACCACAAATCTGGTAGGTAGCTTGAAATCGACACGGTGGGAGTATTTACACCATGGAAAAGGGCCAATGCTACCAGTCAGGATTGCACCCACCCGACAGCTGGCTGTTCAAGCATTTACACCGCTATCTATGCCCCGTCCCCACCGGAGCTGTAACTAGACACGTGTTTGTGCCTTGTTCCAAGTAACATCCCTCTCCCCTGAACCGTGACCCCCAGGAAAACGGGCTCAGGCGTGTCTTGGTCACTGCCGCATCCATGGCACCCAGCTCAGGATCAGCAGGTGCTCAGGAAATCACTGCTCATTCAGTGAATGACAGAGCACCCTGACCCTCACACCCTCACACACGTGTCCATGTTTCCCATACATGCATACCCACAAACATGTCCGGCATGCCTGGGTGGCCCCAGGTCAGGAGCATAGGAGGGGGGACAGGATGCACAAACAGAGGGTCTCCTGCCCCTGAGCCTCACATTCAGTCCTTCCCGGGGTCTTAGTGGGTTGGAGGGTCTGAGCCAGAGCCATGTGGGAACCTCCCCCCAGACCGGGGTGGGGCGGGGCGGGGCGGGGGAGAAGCAGAGCTACTGGAGTGGGTGGGGCCGTGTCAATTTAACATCAGGCTTGGGACTGTCAGAAGAGCCTGTGGTCCCTATCTTAGGAGCAGAAAGACAGCCCAGAGCCACACAGTAATCCTGACTCTGGTTCAGGGCCTCCTGCAGGCCTCCTTTCCCACCTGGGGCCCACTGACCCCTCTCATCACGCCAGGGCCAGAATGAAGGGGACACTTTGGCCTAAGAGAGAAACTTTGAGGTCAGGAAGGGCTGAGTCAGGTAACAAAAGGGTCGGGCTAGGCTGGAAAGTGACTCAGTTTCGATCTGCCAGGCCTGGGTGCCACAGGGGAAGCTGTGGGCTGGAGGAGGGTGGTTAATGCTGTGAACAGCTGGAGCAAAGGTGTGGTGGAGAAGACCCAGGCCGGGAGCTAGGCTGGAGGAGGGAAGTGGGGAGGCAGGAGGCCAGCGGAGTCCAGGGGCCATTCAGCTAAGAATGGATACCTCCGTGGTCCCCAGCAGAAGCCCATGTGCCTGATGCAAAACCGAGGCTGCCAGCTAGCTCCAAGAGGTAACTAGGTGTGCATCGGGGGCCCAGGGGAGGAGACCCTTTTACAGGAGGCGTGCAGGGGATGGGGTCACAGCACTGCACGGCCCGCCCGCGGGAAGAGCACTGGCAGCGGCTCGGGGTGGCAGGGGGGCACTACTTACATATTCGGCCGTGTCGTCCGTCTCCCACTGAGCGCGGGAGGAGGCGGCAGGGGAGAGAGGAGGAGGTGAGCGGAGTAGCGAGAGACAGAGAAACAGAGAAGCAGCGAGAGGGCGGGAGCGCAGGGGGCCCGGGCCCCGCCCCACCGCCAGGCCCCGCCCCGGAGCCCCGCCCACCTGGGCATCGGCCAGCATGATGTCCTTGATGCGCGGCGGCCCTCGGGCCTCAGCGCCCTCCATGCGCACGTAGTGGACCTGGTAGCCGCGGATCTGGCCGTGCTGGCGGCCGGGCGCGGGTGAGCGCCACAGCACGCGAATAGCCGTGGCGTTGAGCGCCTCCGCCTCCACCTTCCGCGGCGGCGCGCTGGGCACTGGCGGGTGGGGGGGAGGGAAGGGGAGGGGCGGGCGGGGCCGTTACTGGGGTGCCCAGCCCTGCCCCGGGCAGCGCCACTGACCGATGCCAAGGTGCCGAGTGACTGCCGGTTAACCCGGCGCTCTGAGCGCTCACCGCTGGCCCGGAGGGAATACCTCCTTCACGCTTCCCACAGCCCGGGGAGGGGGCTCTGATGGTGCACCCCATTTACAGACGAGCAACTGAGGTCCCCCAGGGCCTAGGTCACCTGCCCAGGGCCACAAGACATGAGCGGGCCGTGCATGCCCCACTCTAAGAGGTTTACCCACACTGCTTCCGACCTCAGAGCATCCCTTCTAGATAGGGGTCCTTATGCTCCCTTTACAGATGGGGAAACCAAGGCACAGAGAGTTGATCCCAGGACCGCAGGGTTATCAAGAGGCAAAGCCGGGATGGGAACCCAGGCAGTCCAGCTGCACGCTCCTACACACCCCAGGGTGCAGCCAACCCACTCCGCAACGGAGCGCTTTTTCAACCAGCCCCCAAGCTGAGAGCCCTCGCCACCCACCCCACCCCCACCCCAAGGCCTGGCGTGAAGAACCGCTTCATTTCTTCCCCATGGTTAGGACAAAATGTTGGGGCTGCCAACCGGAACTTCCAGGCCAATGGCTCAGAAAACAGCTGGTCCTGGTTTCCTGCAATTTTACTGGGGAAGCTGCCTGCTTCATTTTGCCCCATGCCCTCAGCTTCTACTGTGTGACTAGTGTCTTAGAACTTTCTAGCTCAGCTATGGTGGGAATATTTACACCACAGAAATCGGCCAGTGCTACAGATCAGTCTCTATGCCCCAGAGAGCTGGCGGTTAACCACCGTCAGCGCGCAATCTACCTACTCTCTAGGTAGGATAGGTCAGACCCAAGTAGCTCCAAATCTCAGGTTATCCCTAGAGTCTAAAAAACCAGCTTTCTGGGGTCAGGGACCATAATTTTTGTTGCAAGTGCTGCTTGCTGTTTCCTACACTCCGTTTCCATGGCTTCCACCACGGGACCAAAATACAGGGCTCCCCGCTTAACGTTCCAGGCCCAAGGCTCAGAGAGAAAATGTAGCCCGGAAGGTCCAGAACTGAGAATTCCAAGATCAAGGAGCTCGGTTGGTTTGGGGAGGCTGACGGCCACTTGTCTCCTTCTCCTGATTATGGCTTCTATGGTTGGCTAAAAAGTTCATTCGTTTTTTTCATAAGATCTTACTGAAAAACCCGAAAGAACTTTTTGGCCAACCCAATACCTTCTGACCACCAGCCAGCCCAGTTTTCCAGGGACAGAAGGCTCCAAGGCAGGGGCCGGGCTGGGGCCTGGGGGTCCCAGGGGTCCCAGGCCGGGGCCGGTGCTTACCGTCCTCGTCGGTGCGGATGACCACGGGCGAGCTCTCGGGCCCTGGTCCCACCTCTGTGTGAGCGACGGCGGTGATGCGGTACTCCGTCCACTTGTCCAAGGCCTCCAGCAGGATCTGGGTGGTGGTCGGGGGGATGCCGTTCACCTCCTTGGGTTGCGGGTCCTCTGAGCCCAGCGGTCGGTAGCGGACGCTATAGCTCACCAGGGCCCCGTTGTGCGTGTCCGGCGGCGGCGGGCGCCAACTTACCAAAATGGCCGTGGAGCGCGTGCTGACACATTTAACGTCTTGAGGGGGGGCTGACGGTTCTATTGGAGGGTGGGGAGAACGTGGGGGTGGGGAAGGGAGGCGGGATGGGCGGGGAGGGGGTGGGGAAACAAAAGATGGGAAAGAGAAAATAAAAAAGAAGATGATAACAAACAAAACAGAACCAAACCAAAGAGAAGTCGAACCCAAAAGAAGCGGGTGTCAACCAAAGGTGAGATGGGCGGGTGGGTGGGTGGGCGGGCGGGGATGGGGGCAGAGAGGGCTGGCCAAGAACGCTGCACTCACCACATGGGGCTGCACTTGGCACACAGTAGTTCTTAGGGAGAGGGTAGCCACAGTCCCCAAGGAGCATATGCCCGTATGCTGTGCACCGTGCCAAGCGGAACAGCAGTAAAAACCCCATTTACTGGGCACCTACTATGTGCCAGGCACCATGCCAAGTGGAACAGCAGTTAAAAAAAACCCCATTCACTGAGCACCTATTATGTGTCAGCCATGGTGCCAAAACAACAGTAAATGTACTTGTTTATTGAACACCTACTGTGTGCCAGGTATAGCACCAGGAACACAATGACAATAAATGTACTTATCTATTGAACACCTACTGTGTGCCGGGCACTGTGCCAGAAGAATAGCAATAAAAGCCTCACTTATTGGGCACCTACTATGTGCCAGGCACCGTGCCAAGCGCTTCACACAATAACAGTAAGTGTACTTATTTAGTGAACACCTACTGTGTGCCAGGCACAGCACAGCAGCAGAATGACAGTAAATGTACTTATTTATAGAACATCTGTGTGCTAGGCACTGTGCCAGAGGAACAGCAAAAGCCCCATTTATTGGGCACCTACTATGTGCTAGGCCTGTCTCTAAAAGCTTCACACGTTAAGAGCATCTACTTACTGAACACCTGTACTGCCAGGGACCCCAGAGGGCAACCCTGTGGTTACTTCTTGGCCTCACTTGCGAAGAAAACAATGTCTGCGTCTTGGGCACCTACTGTGTGCCAGTTAGCATGCCAAGGGCTATACAGAGTAATAATAAAAGCCCCTGTGTATCGGACACCTACTGTGATGGCACTGGGTCAGGGCTTTACAGATAACACAGCCCACAGTTAGCACCTACTGTGTGCCGAAGTTTTAGTAGCTCACAGTTCTTCTGTTTTGAGCCCCTACTGTTCGCCTGATGCCAACCTAAGCCCACTGCAGATCAATAGCACGTCTCATTTACTGAACACCTACTATGGGCTGGTCACTGCAACAGCCCTCTGAAGATGAAAGTAGCTGTTGCCCTTTACGCGGTGCATACTGCATGCCAGGCACTCTGCTAAGGTCTTTATTGAAACAGAAAAAGTTCCCACATATTAGGTACCTACAGCATGCGAGGTACTATAGTAAGGACTATGTAGAACATCAGTAGTTCTCATTTCTTAACAGGGCCTACTGTGTGTCAGGCCCTGTTATTTCTGGATAACAGTAATAGTCCCTACGTTTCAAGCGTCGACTATGTGTCAAGCACTGTGCTATTGAGCACCTACTATTTACACACACAGTTCCAAGAACCTTGCAGACAACAGTTTCATGTTTGGAGCAAAAACGAAACCACGCTAGGCCCTTCCAGACCGACAGTGGCTCCCATCTGAGCACCTACTATGTGCTTAGCACCAGGCCAACCTCTTTAAAGTGCCACTTCTGGAGCGCTTACTGGATGCCAGGCACTGTGCCAAGGGTTTTGCAGAGCAATCATCGTAGCCCCCATGTTTCGGGGACCTACTGTGTACCTGGCACCAGGTTGACCTTGTTACAAGCTACTAATAGCTTCCATTCATGGACTGCCAACTCTGTGCCCAGCACCCTGCCGATCCATATTTAGACTGAAAGTGGCAGCTGCCATTTTTAGAGCACCTACTGTGTGCCAGGCATTAAGGACTCTGTTAAATAACAGTGATACTCTCCACATATTAAGCATGAACTGTGTGTGTTAAGGGCCTTATGGAGTATCAGTAATAGTCTCCATGTGCCGAGCACCTACTATGGGCCAGGCCCTGTGTTAAGAGCATTACTGGTGATACTCCTCACATTCTATACGTCTTCTGCACGCCCAGCAGCATAGGCCCTCTGTAGACTCAAGGTACGGCCCACTGATCGTGCCTCATTTAATTCTCATGACCCCCTTACGTGGCTGGAACTAGCACCCCTCCACCCCATGTTCCAGGTGGGGAAATGGGTTTTAAAGCCCACCTGGTTTGCCTGGCATTCTTTTATCACTGGTTGTATAGCTACTGGGTGCCAGGTCCCACCTGTTCTGGGTGCTCACCTCCCATTTTACAGGTGAGGAAACAGGCCCAGAAAAGGCAAGTGGCCTGCCCAAGGGCACATGGCGCGAGCCAGGCCTTGAAGCCAGGCTCAGCTGCTGTCCGTGGGCTGTCTTGGTTGAGGCTGGGAATTCAGACCTCAGCCTGTGCCTTAATCAGCTCAGGCCAGCTGAGGATGGCTGGAGCCACACCCCCTCAAATGCCCATGACCCTAGAGCCCGCCTCGTCTGGAGGGAGGCTCAGAGAGGTCACTGGCCTTGCTTGCGGTCAAGGCACGTAGAACCTTCACCATCATGCCAGCTGCACTTACTCACTGCATGTGTTTACAGACCACTTACTCTGTGCACACCCCATGCTAGGGTCTGGGACCCAGAGGTGAATCAGAGGCCCCCATCCTCAAAGACATCAGGCTACCAGAGACCCCAGAGGCCACTCCAATGGCTTACTGCAACCAGAATGACTCTCTGGCCTCACTTAAATTGAAACACTGGGGTTCTCTCCTCTGGAAATAGACACTTGGGGGTCCCCTCCCCCATTTCTTGACCAGCCACCCCAACCAAATGTGCCCGGGGGGAGTCAAGCAGGAGTGGAAAAACCAACCGAGGAATGTGCCAGAAGGAATGGATTTGCTAAGAAAGGGGAAGGAAAACTAAAACCAAAACCATAATAAAAGAAGAAACAACGATGATGGTGATGATGATGAGAAAAACCATAATAAAAGAAAGAAAGACGCTTTCCAGAAAACTCCCAGTCTGGTTACCTACCTTCCACTCTTCAACTGCTAACTTAAAAGACTTTCTTACGAGGGAGGGAATGGCGGAGTGCTGAGCTACAAGGCCAGACCGAGCTCTGGGTGGGTCTCTGGCCGCGAGCGGGCGCGCAGCCCTGCTCCGGCCCCAGTGTGGGCACGCTGCAGTTCCGGGCTGGCGCCGATGAGGCAGGAAGGTTGGACGGTGTCTGGGGAGACCCACGGCTGAGTGGTCTGGCCTCCACCTACCCTTGAGTTCAGCCTAAGAAGCCCGCACTCCCCGGGGGGTGGGGGTACGCCTGGCCCTGCGTCTCGGCTGCCAGTTCTCTCGGGCCCCACCCGTCTTGGGGTGCGAAGTGGGGAGTCCCTTCTCCCCCACTCCCTGTCCTGGGCCGCCCCAGAGGTTCGGAGGTTCGCGTGGCTGGGCCAAAGCCGCTTTCTCGACGACCTTGGAGGCCGCCTCCTTCACAATCCGGCCCAACCTGCGTGACTTGTCGGGAGGGTGCGGGGCAGCGTGGATGCGCACATGGATGCGCAGTGGGGGGGGGGGGGGGGGGGGGGGGGGAGGGGTGTGGTTCCGGATTCCACGTTCCTGGGCAGGTGTGCCACTCGGCAGCGGGGTGCAGAGTTTAGGGGACTGAATTTGGACTCTGGACGGTCTGCACAGCCCAGAGCTGCTGGGGCACAGGCTAGGGGGCACGCAGGGTGGGCCGTTTTTGTGAACCCGCTGGAGACCAGCGCGTACTCACCTTCGCGGCACCTGTGCCGGTCTCTCACGTGGCCGCCCAAGCCACAGGACACCCTCACTGATCGCCTCACGCACAAACATTCCTGTGAGTCGCGGAGCTCTCGGCTCGGCCCCAGTGGGGCGGGGAGGAGGGGAGGGGGCAGGGGTTGACAGTGGGGTGCTGTGTCTCCAAGTCCCCTGATCCCAGTGGCTCAGACACCCCGGCCCAAGTTGCTGTCACTCTGGACTGACCCGTGACCCCCTGTGTGCGCACGCCTGGGGGCGGGGCGGGCGGGGGCTTGAAGGTTTGAACACTGAGGCAGCTTCCGGAACAAGGCCTGGGGTGGCTACCCCGTGACTAACTGAGCAGGGTGAGGGGAGAAGAAGAGAGGGAGGGTCACGGCGGGGGCCACTTGGGCCAGACTGAGCACAGAAGAGGGAGGAGGCGGAGGCAGGGAGGCGGCGGTCGGAGGGGCCTACCTAGGCCCTGAGCTCAGAGCAGGCAGGGAGGGCGCGGCGGGCGCCACGGTGTGGCCCAGGGCCAGCTGCAGTGTCCTGGCCAAAAGGTGACTTTCTGTGACAGGGAGGCCAGGCGGGCACAGCGAAGAACTCCAGGAATTGGAGGGCCCTATGTTTTGGGGGTCCTGCACTTCCCCCAGAACCTGGCATCAGCTCTGACTCCCCCGCGCCCCCGAGCCCCTTGCAATGGGGACCCAGACTTGGGGGCAAGAAGGGCCATCTGGGGAGGTAGGATCGTCTCTGCATCCTCTGCTCTCTCGGAAGGATGGGGTGTGAGCTGTGACAGCATCACAGACCCCTCCAAACACCTGTGAGATGGGCGCAACGTGGCCATTCCACTAACCCCAATCCGGGAAAGGCAGAGGAGAGAGGAGGTGCCATCAGCGAAACCGGCCACGGCTGTACCCCAGGGAGATGGTGAAACTGGAGCCTGCGGGGTCCACGGGTGAGCCCCTCACTGCACTGGTGGGGGAACCGAGGCGCAGCGTGGACGCAAGCACGCCCGAGGCGGAAGAGCGAAGCGGGACGGGCGGAGGCGCCCCCCACCCTTGCGCAGGCCCCGCCCGGGTCTGTGCGCAGGCGCCGGCCAGGTGCCCACCCCCGCAGTTCAGGGCGGGGTCCGCGAGACACCTACTGGACTGCAGCGTGCGCTGCCGCACCACCGAGGTGAAGGCGCCCAGGCCTTGCGGGGAGCGCGCCGCCAGGCGGAAGGCATATTCGGTGTTGGGCTTGAGGTCGTCCACCACGAAGGCCGTGGCCGGGTCGAAGGTCCTCCCGACCTGGGGGCGGGGCGGGGAGAGAGACGGAGATGGAGAGAGACAGAGAGAAACCAGAGGGATACAGACACAGACCTCACAGAGTGATGGAAATGGAGGAGAAAAGAGTGTTGGAAAAATTAGCAACGGACAGGGACAAAGAGAAGGGGGGAAGAGAGACATTCCGGCACAGGCTCGGGGAGACAAGAGAGTCGCCCAGAGTGGGAGCCGGCGGCGAGCGCCAGCCCGCCTCCCCCCGCCCACGCACCTCTCTGCCGTGGTCGCCTTCCCGGAAGAGGAGCTCATACTTGATGATGCTCTCCTGCCGCGGGGGGCTCCACGAGAGCCCGATGCTCGTCTCCGACTTGGCCTCGGCCCGGAAGTTCATGGGCTGGCCAGGCACTGCGGGGCAGGGGGCGAAGAGGACTGGCATTGGGGGGAGGCCTGGGAGGGATGGGCCCGCATAGGGTATCCAACCCGCCAGGTTCCCATTCTCCCAAAAAGGGCCCCGTGAAGCTCAGCACCACCCTAAAAGGAAGGGCTTGTTAGGCTCTAGATGCTTCTGGAGTGTTCTCCACTGTTCTTATTTATCTTATTTTCTCAGGGACCCCCTACCGCCCCTCGTTGTCAGCTGCCCACCCCAATCCCCCCATCCTCTCTGTTGCCAGTGGGAAAACATTTAAAAAAAATCTCCTTCTCAACGCACCCCAGCATCCTCCCCATTCCTCCAGTTAAACAGAAAACTGGTGGGGACCATAATTTGGAATGTGGATCTCCACCCTGTATCTGACTTATGGCAGCAGAGTTCCAAACCTCCTGTCCCTTTGCTTGGGCAGCTGCCCGACTCTTCCTGGATTTGAGGTTCCAAAGCCTGAGTCCGTAAGAAAAAGCCCAGAAACCTGCAGAGAGCGGGGGCCCCATGCACCTAAATGCTCCACACCCCTACCCCACGTCCTTCACCCCGGCAGGTGACAGACCAGCTCACAGACTTTGGGCTAACACACTTTCTATTATTTCAAAATGGGCGGCATGGATCCCTCCAGTGAGAGCAGCAAACAGGGGTTCTCAAACTCAGAGATGGATGGGAGCCGGGGCAGTTAACAGAGAAGAGGGAGGCGAACGGAAACCACACCCCTTTTCTCAGATGCAGCCGGCGGCGGCATCTATCTGGATGCCATTGGATGACCGATTGTAGCCCTATGGGCTTGCCAGATCGGATTTTCCAAGGGTAGCCAGAAATCTGGGTTTTCTAGGACAACCTCCTGCTTTGCAATGCTGGCGTGAAAATACTTTAAAGCACCATACAGGCCAAATAAACCACGTGGTGGCTTCCAGGTTAAGATCGGCCGGCTGCATCCTGGGAGACACATCACTGCATGGCCGCCTCCTTCCCTCTGGTGGGACAGCCCCGAGACCTGCTGCTCCCCCCCACCCCCCCTGCAGAAGCTGTGCTTCCCGCGGGCATCTCACCTCCCTGTTGTGTCTTGACCTGGATGGGGTCCGAGAGGGGCCCATCGCCTACAGAGGTGAAGGCCAGCACGCGCACGGTGTATGTCTCATCCTCCAGCAGGCTGCCCACGGTGGTCAGCAGGCTGTCGTCCACGTTGTGCTTCTGCCAGTTGCCCACGGGGTGCTCGGGCTCCATGGTGTAGTAGACCCGGTAGCCCCGGATCAGGCCGTTGGGTTCCACGGGTTCCTCCCACTGGATGATCATGGTGGTGGCGCTGAGCATGCGGGCCTGCACGTTTCGGGGCGCGCTGGCAGGGGCCTGCTCGCCAGTGCGGGTGACCACAGACTCGCTGGGTGGACCCTGGCCGATGGAGTTGACGGCCGACACCCAGATCTCATACTCCGAATTGGGGCTCAGGCCGCCAATGCTGTAACGCGTCGTGGTGATGTCCTCTTTGATCTGGTATGGCCCGTCCTGGCTCTTGGATTTATATTCGATGACGTAGTAGGACACGGGGTCTGGGTTGCCAGAGTCCCACGTGATGGTGATGCTGGTGGCTGTGTTCTCTGTCACCACAGGGGTCCCAGGGGCTTTGGGGAGAGCTGTGGGTGGGAGGCAAGTTCACACATCAGGCACGCTGGCTGCAGACCCCAAAGGCTGTGTGACTTTTAGTCACACAACTGCCCTCTCTGAGCCTTCATTTCCTTGGTGGCAACCATGGGCCTAACGACCCCTAGCCCACCATCTATAGCAGGTGTTGGCAAACTACAAACCAAGGGCTGGCACCTGTTTTTGTAAATAAAGTTTTGTCAGCACACAGCCACGCTTATGTATCGCTGCTGGCTGCTTTTGTGCTATGACGGTAGAACTGAGTGGTTACAGTAGAGACTAGATGGCCCATAAAGCTGAAAAGTTTTACTTAAAAAAAAAATTGGCTGTTTAAGAAAAATATTCACTTCTAAAGGAGACAGTGGCGGCCCCTGGGCTACAACTCTTCTCTGTGCTTTACTCGGCTTCACTCTGCTCAGCCACAGGGCCCTTCTGTCTGTTCACACTTCACACTTGCTGTTCCCTGCCCCTGGAATGCTCAGATGGCCAGATGGCTTAAGGCCACCCTCACCACCCTGGCTAAAGGTGCCCTTGCCCAGTTCTTATCACTGCCTGACGGTACGTCATGGCCAGGTTTGTATGTTGTCCCCACCAGCAGGGACTGAGGGTGGTTTACAGTGTGTCCCCAGCACCCGGATAAAATTGTGACTTTCTCTCCCACTTGTCCCAAGATCTCATATCACACAGGCCCCAGGAAGCATGCACCAGAAGACGTTCAATCCCTCAGCAAAATGACCAACACACCAGCTGATGCTGACACTTTCTATGGCCCTAGGGCAGGGCTTGGCAACCTTTACTTGCAGAGGGCCACACAGTAAATCTTTTCAGATTTGCAGACCACGTGGCCTTTGCTGAGAATCACTCAGCTCTGTCACTGTAGCCCCAAAGCTGCCACAAGCCAGGTGGGAAAAAATGGGCAGGTGTCAATAAAGCTTTATTTATAAAAACAAGTGGAGGGCCAGATTCAGCCCATGGGCTGTAGTCTGCTGGCCCCTGTTACAAAGCTAGAAAAATTATTTGAGGGCACTCTCCTCTGAATCTTGCCACAAACTTGAGACATCAGGAGAATCTGTAATCCCTCCCCACCCCGCCAATGCTCTCTCTCTCTGAGTTCTGCACAGCCTGTTTCCCTTTTCAACTTTTAGTCTTTCCCTGACCTAGCTTTCCTGGGAGTTGGAACCTTTATTCTGCGGGTCTGAGTGGTGCTACATGGTCCCCATCACTGCTCTCATCAGTCTGCATCATAGCTGCCGGGCTACGTGTCATCTCCTACTTTGGACTGTGAGCCCAATAGAGCAAGACTGGGTCTCGTTCCATGGGGCCAGGCCCAGAATAATTTGTCACCAATAAGTGTTTGTTGACTGTCCTCTTCACAGCCAGGAATGACTGAATCCTGAAGAGTAACTCAGAGGTTTTCCACCCGTACCCCCCACCTACACATGAGGTCCCACCTGCCTCCCCCATGCCCCATGGCCCCTGCTTACATTTCACCGTGATCTGGGCCACGGCCTCGATGACGCCCAGGCTGGACATGGCCACACACGTGTAGTTGGCAGAGTCCTTGACATCTGTGAGTTCCAGCACGTTCCGGCCCACGGGCATGTCATCTTCAGGCGTCAGGTCCTCGGCCCCCTGCATCCACTTGACGTATGGCATGGGCGAGCCCACGGCCACGCAGGTGATGTTCACGTTGCCACCTGGCATGATCTCGTGGCTCATGGGCAAGATGGAGAACCGTGGAGCCACGCGGCGGACTGGGGGATGGGGTGGGTGGGGGATGTAGGGGTGGGGGAGAGGAGGGAGATGCAGGGGGATGGGGAGACGGAATGCAGGGGAGAAAAGAAAGAAAAGCAGGAAGAAAGAAAGAAGGAAAGAAAGAAAAAAAGGAAAAAAAAGTGGAAAACAATTTAAATATAAACAGGGCTGTCTCCTTCCCCCCAGTTGAAATTTTTTCTTCCAAATGAAAGAAAACAACAACAAAAATTAAAAAACCAAATTCCAACACAAAGAAACCAAAACTTCAAAGGAAGGTACTTCACAAACAATATATAGAGAGATATATCGATATATAATAAAAGAGACATGAAGCATTATTCCATAGCAACAGGGTTTCAGAGACCAGAGTGGCTGGTCCACAGCACAGTTAGGAACACAAAAATTTATCAGCCGTTTCTCATCTTTGCTGACAGATGTGGCTTCGGGGAGCAGCCCCTCCGCCCGCTCTCCCAACTGGGGAGCTTCGGAAGATTCGGGCTGCAGGGGTTCGGGGGGCTCTGGGAAGGTCGGACGGGACGGGGTGTGTGTGTGTGTGGGAGGTCATGGGAAGAGTTAGGACCAAGAGGCAGAGGGGACCAGGATGTCGGCCCCCCATCCTCACTCCCTCTGGTGACCCGGGGGCCCCACCCACTTCCCCGGGGGGCCCTCAAGGAAAAGATGAGAAACTCTAATGAAATTTTTGTGGTTTTTGGGTATAGAAACCCTTCTAAAAGCTTCTGTCGGATCTGACAAGTTTCCATTGATAGATGCAGCTCTCAGAATCACAAACAGCATGCAAAATAGGTTGGTTGAGAGAGAGAGAGAGAGAGAGAGAGAGAGAGAGAGAGAGAGAGACAGAGACAGAGACAGAGGCTGAGAGACAGAGGCTGAGAGACAGAGAGAGATGAGGGAAAGAGGCAGAAGGAGGAAAAGAGAGAAGGTTAATGTGAAGAGGCCTGGATCTCAGGGGCCTTTAGTGCATACTCACGGGAGGGCGGGGGGGGGGGGGACCAGAGAGAAGAGACAGATGGGTCCAGAGAAAGAGAGAAAACAGGAACACAGAGAGGGAGGGACAGAGAAAGAGAAAGGAGGGGGGAGGGGGCCCACTTCAATGCTGCATATTAATTCTAGATGTGACCCAATGTGACACGTCACATTGTCACATCACAGCCCTGGCAGAATAAATAGGATATTAATAATAATAATAAACGAGGGAATGAACTTGAACGTTGAGAAAACAGGGACATGTTCTGTGCATTTCTTAGCAGGGAAGCGAATGCAGCCTTCTGTCCCAATCTTGCAGACCATGAAGGCAGCAGGATGCATTTCGGGGGCTCCATTTTCGGAAGCTGCATGGGTTTCGGGGTTCGGGGGGAAGGGGCGGGTGCTAATGGGCACCTGAACTGCCAAGAGGCACGGCTGCCCCGTCGGAGATGTTTCCCTGCAGTGGAAAGGACTTGGGTTAGCTGGTAAACCCTTCTAGCCAGAAGGAGCTTGTCCCTGGCTTCAAGGAGCCACGTGGATGTGCCCCCAGCTTTGGGCAGTTCAAGGAGTCTTGTCTCAAACTGTAGAGATGACGGATTGGAGGCTCAGCAAGGCTAAACAGGGCCACCAAGTGACTTTCGGCAACCCGACCTGCCTCTAATTTTCACATGGAACTGCGGTTGCAGCCGCACCCCTAAGGGGGTCGCTGTAGGGGTGTCTGCCCTATTCTACGGAGGGGGGGCGGTCTCACTCGCTCTCTCCCTCTCTCTCTCCCTCTCTCTCTCTCCGTGGGTTCCAAGCTGGAAATCTCAATCCCTGTTCTCTGAATCCCCGCTGGAGAGAAGGGGGAGCTCCGTGTGGGCGGAGGGAGGGCCAAGAAAGCTGGCAGCCCTTCGGAAAAGGAAGCCCCGCGAAAAGTCCAGGAGTCACGCTGGAGACAGGATGGAGGAAGTGGAAGGTGTTCGGCAGCGGGGAGGAGTTGGGGTGGGCAGGGAGGGGAGACAGAGGGGCCATGCAGACAGACTGGGGGTGAGGGGCGGGGCTGGGCTCTGAGATGGGGGAGCGGCTTTCTGGCAGGGCTAGGTGGAGGTATCGGGGGAGAATGGGGTCCGGCCAGCCAGCGGACGCGGTCCAGGCCAGCCGCCGGCATCCACAGCGAGGCACGAGTGGGATGCCCAAACGCTGCGTTGTCATGGAAACGGAACACAATGGGGGATGAGTGTGAGGGAGCTAATTAATCAAGGACAGAAAAACGGCATCGACATCCAAAACAAAACCAGGGGAACCAAATGAAAAAACAAAGTGGGGTGGTGGGGGGAAATAATCCAAAAAAACCAACCAAACAAAAAACCCCTCCAAAACACCTGAAAGCAAGAAAACAAAAACAAACAAAAAAACATGGAATGGGTGTGGGGCTGAAAATCGGGGTCTGAAAGGAGGATGGCTGTGGCTTCCCCAGGGAGGTGCCCCCCAACCCTGGCAGAACACAGCATCTGGCCTCCCCACCCAGCACCCAAGGGTCCTGGCAGAGGCTCGAGGTGGCCACAGTGGTGAGATCCTCATCGAAAAAGAACCTTCGGAGCAAACCAACCCAGCCACAGAAGCCCCACCTCTCAGTGACTCTCCCTGCTCTTCGTTTAGAGCTGAACAAACAGAGGCCAAGTCACTTGAATCACACAGCAAGGTAAACTCCTCAAGACCTCAGAGTCCCATGGAAAACCTGCTCCGGCAGAGGTGGGGGGGGCTGATGAGGCTGGATAAGCCCTGGGAAGGGCCCTCATCCTCCGGGAGCCTCAGTTTCCTCCTTTGTGAAATAGAGGCCATCGGTGATGTGTTGAGAAGGCCATTAAGCTGACCGGGGCAGTGCCCAGCACACAGAAGATGCTCAGCCTGGGCATGGACCAGTGAAGTTTCCTTCTGGCCTTCCAGGATGCTGGAAAGATCAATGAGATGCTCATCATTGAGGGAGTCTGGGGATGAATTAGTTTAAAAAAAAAAAAAAGTAATGGGAAGAATTTCTATTGAATCCCTCCCACTTTGAGAGGCCAGTGACCTCATGCCTATTTTGTGGAGGAAGCAGTGGAGGCCCAGTGAGGAGCTAGGGCTAGTTGGAAGACACAAAGAAAGGAAGTGGTAGGGCCAGAGCTCAAAGCCAGGTATGCCTGATCCCTACCTCTGAGATAAAGTGAGCCTTCTCTTACCATGGTGATTAGCAAGAATTATATCCACGTGTCCCTTCTTGGCTCTTTCAAACTTGTGTCCTTACCCTCTGGGGATACCAAAGAGGGCAAAAGTACCCATCACCCATATCCACCTATCAACTGAATAATCAGTCGAAAAATATCCAGCAGCCATCAAAATAAATGTCCAGAAGCTATCAGTAAAAGGTTCGTACTGAAAGGGATTACTGGAACATCAAAGGGAATAAGGGCTAGCTTTAGGATTTAAAGGTTAATATAATCCCAATTTATGTGTGTAAGGCTCAACATCATGTCCCAAAGACCCTGTTCACATTGGATCTTATCTTAAAATATCTTCCCTTAGGAGTGTCACAATTTGGAAGGTACCTCTTAACACTTTTCAGAAGTAGACACAAGGCATACATCTTGAACACGTAACAGACTTGCTGTACAGGGTTGTTAATCATAAGTCAGTTAAGTGTGGGAGGGCATTTATCAACAACTGTAATTTTGGTGCTCACAATCCCCAACATGGCCGGCAGCCATCAATTAAATGGATCTGCCAGTATGCTACAAGGGCTGACACGTTAAGACACTTTGCCCACTTGCTTTCTCACCTACCCCATTCGTCTCTAAGGGTGTGCGGCAGGAAGAGGGCTGGTTTGCCACGAGTTAGCGGAGGATTGTGTCCATGAGCACTAGGTGGCTTAAAAACCCCCTGAGGGGGTCTCATAAGGCCTCTGGGCATCCTTCCAGTTGGCGAGGGCGGGCGGCTGACGCTGTGTTCTGCCCAGTTTGGTGCTGACTCCCACCCACATCATCTTTCCACCCCTGGCTGCAAGCTTGAGGTGCAGGTTAGAAAAGCAAGGTGGGCACGGAACCCATGGGACGGAGTGGCCCCGCGGGACCCCCGCCCCCAATTACCGACCTGAATGGAGGGTCCAGGCAGGTTATAAGGGGACCACACCAGCCTTGGTCCTCAGCACGCTCCAGCTGGCTCTCGTTTCCAGCTCTTCTCGTCACCGAGTAGCCGGGGGGGTCCCAGTGGGGGGGACCCGCGTGGGTGAGGGGATCAGGAGGGTGGGCGGTGGGAGGGTGGTGGGTTGGGGGGGGGCGGGTCGCTTCAAACCCCGATTCACATGGAAAAACAACTCAAAAACCTTCAAAGCAACCGGGAGACGACCCCTCCCCCAGGCAGGAAGAGGCAGAAACTCAAAAATCAAGAAAGTGGGGGGCGGGGAGGGGTGCTCCAGGGGAGGAGGGGTTGGGGAAGGGTGAGGGGGAAAACTCAAAAGTGAGGTGATCTGGTTGGAGCACTAGGTAGGGAACTCAACAGTGTCAGACATCTCAACGATTCAGCAAGCCGCAGCTCTGAAGGGTGGGTGGGGGGGCTCTGCTGGGCATTTTGGGGTGGGAGAGGCTGCTGGGTGCTCCTCCGGACTCCAAAATGAGGATGTGGATGGGGAGGGGAGGGGAGAGGTGCCAGTTCTGCAGCCTCCACAGGGTTTACTTAAGCTTAGATTACACCTGTCAGGGGACGGGAAGGGGTCCGAGGCCTAATTCCAAAGCCCCTCCATTGATCCCCAGCCTGTGGCCCAGGGAGGGTGGGTACCGCCCCGCGATCTGCCCTGTGCATCTTCCTTTCCCTCCCCCTTCTCCGCCACCCTGCCTCCCCACTCCCACCACCAGCTCCCTCCGCCATCGGGATAGCGTGCAAGGTCTGGAGGGACCTGGCTGGACCCCTGGCCCACGGGCTGACCAGCGGCCTTGGCAAGCTCTTGTCATTTTGAGCTGGACTTTTTTTTTTTTTTTTTTGGTACCCTCTCTCTCCCGATTTTTTTGTTTTCCTGGCTCTAGCAGAAAATGGGATGATATCTTGCCAATCGACTGATTCCCCTTGTCCCCTCGCCGCGGCCGCCAGAGACACGGGGCTTTCCGAACGACAAGGTGTAATCTAATGTTCCCCTCACCCCCCAAAAACAGAGGAAACAGCAATGCAAAGGGTGTGAGGCAGGCAGCAGGCGAGGTGTCTAGAGCTCAGTGTTCCTGGAGAACGGCCCTGCCCCCCCCGCCCCCACCCCGACCCGCCATGCCCAAACGGAGGAAAGCCTGCCTTCCCACCCCTGGAGCCCCCTCTCCCCTTGGGATGAGGGTGGGATGAGGAGAAGGGCTGGGTCTTGACCTGCCACTGCCTACCACCAGGGTCAAGTCAGGGGCTTTGGGGGTGAAGGGTGGGGTGGCATGCCAGGTGTGATCAGGAGCCGGGGAGGTCGCCAACATACCCCAGTGGTACTCTTTCTGGAGATACAGGAGGTGGCGGTGGGTGGGTTCCAGGCCCAATATCTGTATCTACTCTTGTTTGGGGGTGCCAGTAGGTAAGGGGAACACCTAGAGGTCACATCCACCAATTAGACGGCTTGGGTGCCAGAGTTTTAATTTTAAAAACAATTTGCCCCACAGAATTCCATGCTATGAACTGATCTGAAGAGGCCTGGGGATGGGTTTCAGATAAAGGGTTCTGAAGAACACCTGGAAATTGGGGCAATCTGGATCCCCCTCTGGCATTTTATAGAGTCCCGATCTTTTAGCTCAGCACTGAGAACTGGCGTTAAATTATCCCCATCTGGCTTCTTCCAAGATCCTGAGAATATCCTAAGTCCCTTGAAGGTGGAAAGTTCTTTCCCATGTCTCTAGGTCGCTCCAAGTTCTCTCCGCATGTTCCTATGTCATCGGGTGGGTGGCATGCCATTTAACCGGGTCCTGCACCATGGTTCAATAACGCTATGATGCTAGACCAAGTGGTAAAGACACCATCGTTAGCCACTAATTCACACCTTAAAGGCTGACAATTTTAAAGATTTTAAAGAATATTAACAGCCAGGGAGAATATAACCTGATCGTCTTCCCACCCTGTCAAAGTCTGAGCTGCATCTTCCTCGGGAGAGTTCTGGGAGCAGAGCTCCCAGCTGCATTAAAAAAACGGGCTTGGTTTTGACCTTGGTCCTTTGAATTTCAGAGATATACTTCAGGAGAAGGGTAAAATCTGAATATTCCACCCCCTGGATCACCCAGGGTCAGCAGAAGCTGGAGATTATGAATTGAAGGAAGAGTTAGGTTGAGAGTGGGGATTCGGTGCAAAGAACTCCCAGGACTGGTTGCTCTGGTAACACTGTAAATGCTTGTAGCTTTCAGGCCAGAACATGCCAGGCGGCTCTTCTCTTCTGCTGGGCTGGTACTTATCTGCAAGCGTAGCCTAACATCCAAACTGTTCCTTTTTTTTTTTTTTTTTTTGCCCCCTTCTGATAATCTGGCCACAGAACTTCCTGGGGGAGTGACAGGGAGTAAGATGAGAGATGTGGCTCTGGGGAGGCCACTGATCTCATGGGAATGGGGTTGGAGCCAGGAGAAAATGAGACCATGAGAAGGGCTCAGAAATGCATTAGCAAAAAATGAGATCTGAGCAGATGAATTAACATCTGCCCTCCAATTCTTTTCAAAGCAGTTTCCCATAAGCCATCTTATTCAAACAGTGGATGTTTGAAATACATGATGGGGAAACTGAGGTCCCCAAAGGGAAGTGACTTGCCCAAGACCATTTATCTGAACTCGATTTCCCTGTTTCACAGCTTCACTTGCGATTTCTTATGTGCCACGCACTACACAGGGCACAAGATGAGCATTAATTTGCTCGATGGAATCCTCCCAACTACCCTGTGAGCTAGGGAAATCAATGCTCCCTATTATTCAGATGAAGAAATAAGGACTCCGAGCGACCAAGTGACTAGCCCAAGTTCACACAGCCAGGGAGGGGCAGAGGCAGTACTTGAATCTAGGTCTCCCCAAGCAGCAAGTCTGTGCTCCCACCACCAGTCTATACTGCCCCAAAAGTCCAAGTGGTCTTCAGAGACCCTCAGCCACCTGTCAGTCTCAACTCACTGGGACCCAGCTTTAGTGAAGGGGCCAGGAGACCTCTGTCTTCCATCTTTTGGAGAGGTTCTGCCTGGCAGCTCTCACTCTGGATTCAAAAGAGACAGGAAAAATAAATCCCTTGTTATTGCATCTGAAGTCCTCTTGCCAACTTGCCCCTGAACTTAATAATTGGGAGTTTAGAGAAGGCAGGTGAGGGACAAGAGAGAGAAAAAGGTGACCCCCAAACAGGCTGATCTCAGCCCTCCACTATCATCAGTGTTGGGTAGTAAGCTGGGGGCTAGTGGCTATAAATCTAAAGGGATATTTTATTGGGGGTTGTTTTTTATTTGGGATTGGAATGGGGTTCTCAAGGGCTTGCCTTTCCTCAGGGAGGGAACAGAAGACGGGAGTGAACATCTCCAAAGGTTTCAAGAGTGAGAGAAACACACAGAGAAAGAGAGCCGAAAGAGAGAGAAAGGCAGAGGGAGAGCTGGGGAAGTGGGGGGGTGGGGGGGCTGTGCCCAAAGTTCCCCAGGGTTTTCTCCAGAATTCCACAGTTCTGATGCTCAGGTACTCAGAAAGTGACCGTGCTGTGTTGCTGGACAAAAGACGCCTGTGACTGGGCCCAGAGCCTGTGAGGTGGTGGGGGAAGCAGCCAACATCATCTGGGAGGCAGAGGCGTAGCACTAAAGGGCAGAAAAGGGCAGAATAACTGGCCAAGTAGTTCTTCCAAAGTCTGTCATGCTACATTTTCTGATGGGTGGATCCATATTGGTACCCAGCCAGGATGCAAAAAGTCATCACACCAGCTACCATGTTGAGCACTGCCTACGCAGTGCCAAGCATGCATCATTTCAGGAGGACGGTCCACTGAAAGGTGGCCATTTCTCATATTTGGACGTGTTGCTCCAATGAACAAGAACTCAAAATGCCGGCTACCCATTCAGCTGTGCTTCAAATGCCTGTTTTGGGGTTGTTTGGGAGGGTGGGAGGTGGTATCATGCTGAGGCAGAAGGATGGAAACATGACTGCTTAAGCTCCCTTCCAACATGGCTGCCCTGTGGGGCTGAGGCATCAGCTCTGGATAAAACAGAGCTGGCAAATTGGGCTGCTCTCCTCACACACCCCACCCAGGCTCTGACCTCCCACCACCTGTCTATGCCACCTCCCTTGTGCTCTTGAGCCCAGGCGGTCACTTTCTGCCCCAGCATCCCAGCTGTGGGACCCTTTCCGCCCTCCTGGATGGTAGTTGGGACAGGAACACTGGCTTTTAAATCACAATGCGTTTGGAGAACAACCACACAACAGCTCAGCCCAAGAAACCCAAACCAAAGAGCACGGAAACACAGGACAGAACCAAAGACGAAACGCTTTGGGGGAGGAGGGGGTTGGGTGAAGGGGATGGGAGGGGGGGAAAAAGAAACGAACCAATCGGTTTTTCTCCCCCAAACGAAACAAAATCAAAACATTAATAATTAAATAAAAGGAAGGAAGGAAGAAAAAAACGAAGAAAACCAAAGGAGAAAAACGGAACGGAAGACGAGAAACACTCCAACAGAAGGCGTTGGGAATTCACCAAACCGAACCGACAACAGTGGCATGCAGAGAAGATTTTTACATTCTCCCAGCATGCATCAGGCCCAAGTTACCATGACGACGAGGAGTGCAAAAAACTTAGCAACAACATTACCAAAGGATGCATAGAGGCGACCACAATGCAAGCATCGCATGTGTGCGGCCGGCCCTAGGCCGGGCTGGGCACGGCTGAGATTTTTGTGTCTTTCTGGGTTTTTGCTCTCACTTGGTGGTTTTTTGTTTTGTTTTGTTCACGTTGAGCTCATTATTCGTATTCGTCATTTTTTTTTTTTTTTAGTTCGTTTTTCTCTTATTTTCTGTGTGCATGTCTGTGTGTGTCCGTGTGCCTGTCTGTGTGCGTTTCTTGCGTGTGTGTGTCACTTTCGGAATGTAAAAATGTGGGTAAAGAAAGTAAAAAAGAAAAAAACACACCAACCTTCTCGAAGCTCTGAGGGATGTAAAGGGGGTTTGATGCAGAACACAATGACATGGGGAGAAGAGAAAAAATAGGGGAGATACAGAGAGTAAAAAGAGGACTTCCCAAGGCTAAAAGCTGCAATAGTTTGTTGATTTTTTTTGTTTTCTTTAAACCAAAAAAAAAAAAAAAATTAAAATTAAAAAATAAAAAGAACAGCAACGACCTTTTAGTCTTTCCTCCGTTCTTTCCTTGACATACAAGATCTACATTTGCCTTCCACGATTTTTTTTTAAATTCAATTTTGGAGCGTCTGAGACCCAGGCAAAGAATGGGAAGCTGGACGCCCCCAAAAGAAAGAACCCCACCTCTGGGATGGGGCGGGGGGTGCTGAGGACACAGAAGGCCCCCCTCCCTTGTCACACCCTGGGCTAGAGGCCCCGCCCCCGCCCTGCCCCATGCCTGCTGCCCACACTGTCCTCCTTGAACTCTGCCAGACTTACAAACCCCCATCCCAGGTGTTTGCAGAGAAATACGCAGGTTAGACGAAGACCAGTCAGTTGGAGTCGTGGACGCGCTATAACTCACCAGAGGTGCCGTGGCATCGGATCGGATGTGTGCCCCCTGCCCGCCCCCCGCCCCGGCGTCCCCGTCCCCTCCCGCCAGGCAGCCTCCTTCCTCCTCAGAGACGAGATGCAGAACCCAAGTGCAGCCAAGGTGCTGCTTCAGGGCTAGTTGGGGCCGTGCTTACTGGGGACCAAGGGGCTGAGGGTCTCCAGGTGAGGGAGGAGCCGCACGGCCTCCCAGGTGGAGAACGGCAGGGGCTTGGTGCGTCGAACGGGGGGAAACAGAGGCCTGAAGAAGGCTGGCATGGGCTCAAGTATACAGAGCCAATTGGGGCAGCCCGGGGGGATGAACGGGACCCTGTTTCCTGGCAGGCGGGAGCTGTTTCTACCACGAATCGGATCAGAAACAGCCAAGGGGATACAGGAGATGGAGGAGGAAACATTAAAATTTCTGAAAGGACGGAAGAGAACCGACCCGGGGATGAGACGGGGTCCACAGAGACATCTAGGAGCAGGGGCAGCCCCCCCCCCCGAACCTGGCACCTTTGAGGGGACACCAAGGGGCCCAGAAGAAAGTCTGTGTAGCCGCTTCCCAGGCCCTCCTTGGGTGGGTGGGGGCATCAGGGCAAGGACCCCCTGTGCTTCCAGGGGTGACTCAGTGGGAAACTGACAAGCCTTAGCCCAAGCCCCAGGATGTCTGCCTAAAGGAGCCCTTCTCTGAGGGTGACTAGGACGGCACCAGGCTCTGGGACAGCTGAGGGTGTGGGGCTGGCAGGGGCAGCCTTGAAGACCCCTCCCCAACTCTTAGATTAGGGGGGCGGTGAAGCAGGGAGCTACGAGGCCACGAGTCTGGAGAAGCGAAGCGAGCACACAGCAAAGGGGAGGCACTGCACGACACACCACAGAAGCTGACTCGGATGGGCGGGCGGGCGGGGTGGGGCAGAGGCCTGCAGGCTCCCCCGGCCCTGTAGGCCCACGACTGACCCCTCCGGCCCTGCCCCATTCCCTCCTGCCGCCCCCCACCCCAAGTCCTGCAGCCCACGGGGTGGCCATCACAAGGCACGGGGGTGGGGGTGGGGGTTGAAGCTGCCCCCATTTTACAGGCGAGGAAACTGACGTCCAGAGAGGGACACAGCCTCGCCCAAGGTCCCGCGGCCACAAGCGGGGCTGGGCCTGCCTGCTGGGGTCTGCAGGGGACAGGGGAGCCCGGAGGCTGTGAGCCCGAGGAGGAAGGGGGACGGGTGGGGCGGGTCCCTGCCTTTGACCTGGACACGGCGTTCCCTACCTCGCACGTAGAGATTGGCGGGTGAGGAGTAGCGCACGCCAGCGCTGTTGGTCGCCACACACTCGTATTTGCCCTGGTCGGTCTCCTCGCTGCTCTCAATCTGCAGGGCTCCTATGGGTAAAGGGGACAAGGCCTGGCCCATTAGGAGAAACCTCGAGGTTGAGGTGGTGAGAGGGCTGTCCCAGAGTACTGTCTCTTAGTCGATCTGGGCCGGAGAGGCAGCTGAGTCAGCCTAGAAGCCCCCACTGGGTCAGGGCCTCCCTGCCTACCTTTCCCCACCCCGATCCTGGCCCATCCTGGCCTGAACATACCGCCTGCCCCACAAACCCTCCACCCTCAGCCGGGACCTCGTAAACGACTGTCAAGTTGAGTGACAAAACTGGGGAGAATGTGTTTTCAGGAAAGCACCAAGTGATGTTCTCCAGGGAGGGTGGGGTAGAAAGCAGGTTGGCAGTCCCAACCCATAGCAGCCGTTCCAAAGACCCTGACACTTAGGGGGCCACCACAAATGATGTGCCAATTCAGGGAGCTGGTGATCGCCTGCTGGTTTCAACCAGTGCCTGTGTGTCAATGACCGTGGGTCTGGGTTCCTCAAGTATGTTTGGAATCACAGGCCTCAAGGCCCACGGTGTCCAGAAATGGAGACAGGGTTGTATATCTTCAAGGGTGTTTAAATTTCAGGACTGGGTTACCACTCCACAAAAGCAAAGGTTAAGAAGGCTGAGAGTGATATACGTCAAGTATGTTTGAAAGCAAAGGCCTGGATCCACGCTTTCTGTACCTGAAACTGAAGAGTGAGTTTCCCCAGAGATTTAAAGTCACCTAAGTCAGTCAGTCTGAATTCACAGATCTGTTTTAAAACCACGGGCCTGGATTCAGGATTCCGGATGCTCACAAGTAAATGAATTTTCTCAAGTGTGTTTGCAATCACAGACAGAGACCCAAGTCCACGCTGCTCATAGCTTAACGGGGAGAATTTTCAAAAGTGTTTGAAATCAAGTGTGAAGGAAAAACCTCTAACCCGTGCAAATAAAGTTGAGGCTGAAATGCCCCCGGCGTGCTTGAAATTATAAACCTGGATCAAAAAATTTGTTGGTCATGAGTGAATAAGAATTTTAAAAAGAGGTCAATTTTCTCAAGCTTATTTAAAATCACAGGCCCAAATCAAAGGTCTTGGTGCCCACAAGTAAATGAAAATAGGGCAGATTTTCCTACAATATGTTTGAAATCACAGGCCCAGATGGAAGACTTCACTTCCCATGAACATGTGAAAATGAATGAACCTTCTTTTTTTTTTTTTTTTTTGTGGTATGCAGGCCTGTCACTGTTGTGGTCTCTCCCGCTGCGGAGCACAGGCTCTGGACGTGCAGGCCCAGCAGCCATGGCTCACAGGCCCAGCCGCTTCACAGCATGTGGGATCTTCCCGGACCAGGGCACGAACCCGTGTCCCCTGCATCAGCAGGCAGACCCTCAACCACTGCGCCACCAGGGAAGCCCCTGAATGAACCTTCTTAAGAATATTTACAAGCACAGAGCCTTGATCACATACCACGGTGCTCATGACTAAATGAAAACGTGGCCAAGATTTCCCCAAAGATATGTGAAACCACAGGCCTGGGACAAATCTTCATTCTCACAAGTAAAATACACCTCTAAGTATGTTTGAAATCACGGGCCTTGATCAAATACTTGAGTGCCCATGAACAAATTAAAAATGAGGCAGAGGTTTCCACAGTTACGTTTGAAATCAAAGGCCTGGACCAAAGTCCTCCTTTCCATAAGTAAATAAAACTGCGTAAATATCTATAAGTACATTAGACTCACAGTCCTGGACCCTGTGACTGGTTGACTGGTAAATGAAGGTGAGGGAATACCTCCAAATGTGTTTCAATCACACATTGTTTTTGTTTGCTGTTGTTGTTGTTTTGTTTGCTGTTGTTGTTTTTCCCAATCACAGGTTTTGATCAGAGTCCCTGGCACCAGGAGTCCAAAAATCCAGTCCAAGGTCCCAAGCGGACCCCTCCTCCCAGCTTTGTTTGTGGGTGTCCCACGGAAGTGAGGGGAACCCACAGATCGGGAAGTTCTCTCTGGGGGCCGTGGATTAGGCTTCTGCCCCTTCATAACACTTCATACCAACCTCAAGGCTCCAGGGAAGCAGGCAGGCAGGTATTACTATGGAGGCCCAGAGAGGGCAGGGAGCCTGCTCAAGGTCACACAGCATTTCATGGCAAAGTCAGGACTAGACATGGACTCTTCCCTAGGGTTCCCACCCAGGTCTGTTCTAGTCTATTCTCTAAGGGCAGCACCATGGGGCTGCCCTTGAGACTGCCTCTCTGCTCCCTCAAGCTGGACTCTCCACTCCTCCTGCCCCGCCACCCAAATCAAAGCTTCAGAGCTGGGAGGCCCCCTCTGCACGTCCATTGTACAGATGGGAATACCAAGGCTAGGGACGGATGAGGGCTGCATACAGAGCAGTGGTCAGAAGCCTGACTCCCAGCGCTCTGGGTGGGCATGGGAGACGCTGCCCCTTCCTGAGGACACAACCCCCTGACTGCGGCCAGGTGACCCAAAGGACCACCACGGCCACACTCAGCCCCCAGCCACAGATAGTGACATAGACACAGAGACTGCACAGACACTGGGCGGGGTGGCGAGGAGAACACATGTGGAGGGGGGCCTGGGGCAGCCCCCCGTGGAGCCTGGGGGGCTGGGCGGGCGGTGAGAGAGAGTGTGAGTGGGTGGGTGGGTGAGGAAAGAGCCTCTTACCTCGGATCGGAGTGCTTTCTGTAAGGGAAGCAGAGAGAGTCAGGTGAATGTCAGAAGGCAGTCCTGGCGGGGCCAGGGGGCCCCAGGGAGGCGGGGCTGGGCCACGAGCCAGGCCTGAACACTCTGTCCCCGGGGGCTGGGAGGGGGCGCTGAGGCAGCCCTGGGCCTACAAACCCTGCAGGCCTTGCTGAGGGAGAATCAGGAGGGCTTCCCATAGGAGGCAAGAATCTCCTGGGGAAGGAGGGGCTGAGTCTAGAAGCCCCTCTGGACTGGCCTGAGGGGCGTGGCAATGCCCCAGGGAGGTCCATGGCCTCGCCTGGCCCTGTGGGCTGCCTTTCTTCTGGGTCGAGGGAGGGAGGTCCACGACCTCCCCTCCTATTCCTTCTCAGGAGGGTCACGGAATGATGGGGGTCTCGGGAGTCTTGTTAGAGAAGGGGGAGAGGGGTTAGCGCCCCAGGGCTGGGCATTAACAAAGCAAAGGGAAGGTGTTACAGACAGGCCAAGTAGGAGGGACAGGGAAGGGCAGTGAAAGGGGATGGAGGGCAGAGGGAGGGCCCTGCAGCCTCCTTAATGTCCAAAAGGAAAAGAGGAAGAGAACGATCTATGTGTCTATATGGGCGCTGGGGGCTGGGACACCTCAGGAGACCAGAAATGGTGGTGCCGGGCTAGAGTTTCCCACCCTCTGTTCATCTTCCCAGGGGAGATCTGGGCCCCCTCCCTCTCTGCTGAGGACCTGGGCACCCTAAGGCCAGGGCAGGGAAGCCGCCGAGGGTGAGAAAACACAGCTCTTTCTGTCTGGCCCAGGCCCGTTTTGCAGGTGAACGAACCGAGGCCCACAAGGGGCCAAGGAACTGTCATGCCATGAGTCAGAGGCAGGGCTGAGCCTTGAACCCAGCTCTCCAGCCTCCCAGGCTGGGGCCCCTCTAGAACTTTAGGGGGGCCCTATATTATCTCTTACAAAATCCCCAACCTAATGGGGCCACTCCCCCTCTTCACACGGAGGGAGGGGACACAGGAGGAAGGAGGGGAATTTGCCTAAGGCTGCACCATGGAGAGCGAAAATCTGGGTCAGTGGGAATCTAGGTCAGCTCTGGCTCAGGCTGTTATGCTACACTTGGACCTATCACCACAGTCCAAGTGATAGAAGCCAAAGGCCAAAGGCCAGAACTTCCCAAGATGGCCAAATAGCCCACGGCCACTATGTTGAAAGGAAAAGATACACCTCTTGGGTATTGAAGGTGGTTTTGCTTTCTACTCTGAGGAAGATGAGAAGTTACTATCACGGGCCAATATTAGTCATTCTTACCTTAGTAAGAATTAGCCCAGCAAGTTGGATTCAGGGGACTTAGGCTGGGCTGGGAAAAGAGGACGAGATACACCCAGTACTAGCCCAGCTGGAACATTCCTCCTTCTCCCTAGATCCAGCCCGCAAACTTCCGTAATTTCACATTTTCCAGCAGTGTCAAGGCCCAGAATGGGGCAGGGGGTGCCGTATGTGCGAAGCTCCACTAGCCCCTCGTGCTCTTGTCTTTTTTCCTCTTTTCCTTTTGGGCTCCTCTCTCTGCAGCCCCCAGATGTCCGGATGGGGAGGGTCGGGTGGTCAGGGGCAGGGGGGCGGGTGGGGGGAGACGTTAGTAAACATGCCACGTGGAGTGGGTCACAGTTACTGTCACAGTGGCCGTTAGTCTGAGGGGAGGGGACGGGAAGGGGGGACACGGTGGGGGGGGGGGCGTTAGTTGTTGACGTGGTGAAGAAATTAAACTTACCAAAGGTTTCTGAACGTTTACAACGGAGGGACAAGAAAAGAGAACAGGAACATTAACGGGTGGTTATGCAGAAGCCTGTATCCTCGTGGGTGCGGGAGGGGAGGTCAGAATAATGATCAGATTGATTACAAATTTTTTTTTTCCTTTGGCCGTGCTGTGCGGCTCGTGGGATCTTAGTTCCCCAACTGGGGATCGAACCCGTGCCTCCTGCAGTGGAAGCTCGGAGTCTTAACCACCAGACCACCAGGGAAGTCCCTTGATCATGATTTTTAAAGCAGCTGATGTTCACTGAGCACTTGCTATATGCCAGGCAGCCTCTCAGGGGCTCCTCACGGAAACGCTAGGGAATAGGCACAGTTTAGGAGGACGCTGAGACCCAGGGGATGGGGCACCGAGGTCCACACTCTTAGTCATTTCATTATATTGGGGCAACAATGGTGGAAACCAGCAGAGAAGCAACTGGATCCCGAAGGTTGCCATCGCTCCTCCAGCTGAACCCCCCAAGCTGCAAATACCCTCAGACGGGTCGGGACGGGGAAAGGCTACGTCTCTCCCCAGTGCGAGGTCCAGGTCTCTCCCGGGAAGAAATTCTGGGCTTAACATCTGCCCCTTTTCAGGGTTTGGGTCTTTGCTGAGGGAAGGAGAAAGCAGAGGATGGGCAGACAGGACTCCTCAGAGGACGGGACTGGGCAGTGAGTGGGGGGGGGAGGGGCGCTGAGAATGATGGGGTGGTCTTCAGGCAGGGGTGGCTCCAGGGCGGGGCCCTCAGAGGAAGGGGAGAGAGAAAAGAGAGGGTGCACCAACACGTGTCCATGTGACTGAAACATGCGTAAGTGCCCGTGGGCACATTCCGACCACACACGTGTCCGCGCCCACAAGGACCAGCCTGAGACGTGCACACGGAAGGGACTGTCACGCGGATACACGTGTGACAGAGACACACGTGGACAAGCTCTGCTATGCGGGGTGGGGAGGCAACCCTGGGCTGATAGCATAGCCTGTGTGTGCCCACAGATGCGGAGCAGGTCAGGACACACAGGGAGCCCGGACACACACACGCAGACGTTCGTGAGGCAGTTAAGACAGCCGACATGAGGCACACACAGCCCCCCAGAGAGATGGACCCACAGACAGGGGCACAGAGGTGCTGTGCTAAGACACGACTGTGGAAGTGCCTGGTCCCAAGGTGGCCAAGGCCTTGTGCTTTGTCCAAGGCTCCCCTATCCCAGCCGGGGCCTGGACAAACAGGCTGGACTGCCTGTCCGTGCCCCATCACGTCCTTACTGCTTCAGTCTTGGAGACACTCTCTCCCTGCAGCCCTCTACGGCTCCCCAGTACCTTACCCGTCTATGCCCACTATCTCCTTTGGAGACACCCACTGCTTCAGCACTGGAAATACTCTCTTGCCTTTGCCTTATGCTCCCCTCTACTCCTACCTGTCTGGACCCCATTATATCCTCACTGGACAAGTCTACTGCTTTAGCACAGAAGATACCCTCCCTCTGCCACCTTCCATGGCTCCCCATCACCTCTGCCTGTCTGTTCCCCCACTGTGTCCCCACTGTTGGGGCACTGTAGACACCCACCCTCCTCTGTGGGTTTCCATCACCCGCAACTATCTGTGCCTCATTAGGACCTCACTGCTTGGGTACTGGAGACCCTCTGCCCCTGCGGCCTCTGCAGCTGCCCATCGTTGTACATATCTGGGTCCATTATATCTCCATGCAGGCACTGAAGAACCCTCCCCCTACCATCCGCCATAGCTCCCCATTACCCCTGCCCGTCTATATCCTATCACATCCCCACTGGTTCAGCTCTGAAGACACTTTCTCCCCCAATACCAATGCCCTCCGCGTCTGCACATCCGCTCTGCCTTTCTGTCCTCCATCAGCCCCCAGGGCTTGGGTCCTGGGATGCCGTCCTCCCCCTCCCACCCTCTGGCTGCCACATCCTCCTGGCCACCTGTGCTCACCTGACCGCAGCTGCTTGATCCGTCCATCGCTGGCACTGGGGTCCACGGGCAAGAAGTCCTTGAACCAGGTGATCTCGGGGTCAGGGTTGCCACTCGCAGCACAGAGCATGGTAGCTGTCCGCGTCCGCTCTACCACCTTCAGCTGGGGGCCCATGTCGATGTTGGGGAAACCAGGGGGCAGCTGGTCCTCTGAGGGTGGAGACGGGAAAAACAAAGCAGAGGCCCAGTTGTCACAAGTCCATGCCACCAGGGTGGGGCTCCGGGACGGGCCCTGGGTCCAGCCCCTGCCTGGCTGGGTGACCTCCTGGAGCCTGTTCCTTTCTCTGTCTGTGAGAAAGATCAGTCTCATGTCGGGGAACTGCTGGGAGAACATCGGGCTAGACCAGTACCTCTGTCCCGGGGCGATCCTGCCCCCAGGGGACACTGGGCCATGTCTGGGGACATCTGTGGTTGTCACTCCTGGCATTGAGTCGGTGGGCCCAGGGATACAGCGCCACCCCTCCCAGCGCCTAGGACGGCCCTACAGAGGATGATCCAGCCCTGATGTCAGCAGCGCAGAGGCTACAAAACCCTTGGGTTACTTTACAGCAGCCAGAAGGAGCTTTTCGGAATGTAAATGGCACCACACCGCCCCCCAGCTGCCAGTGGCCCCCACCACCCTCTGGAGGAACCCAGCCTTCTTGCCCGACGCTGGCCCCCACCGGCCTCGGCTGCCCCGTCGCACACCAGCCTCACACTTCTCGCTCTCTCCATCCAGCCACACCAGTCACCTTGGTCCCCAAAGTCATCACGCCCCCTCCTGCATCACCCCTTGGTCACCTCAGGCTAGCTCGTGGCCCCAAGTTATAAATCCTCCTGGGGACTTCCCTGGCGGTCCAGTGGTTAGGACTCCATGCTTCCACTGAAGGGAGCATGGGTTTGATCCCTGGTTGGGGAACTAAGATCCTGCATGCCGCAAAGCATGGCCAAAATAATAACAATAATCATAAAAACTTCTCCTGGACTCCAGAACATCCAAGCGTCAAACTCCATGGATTGTGATGTATCTGCGTCTCCGCCACGTCCCTACCACCTCATGCAGGTCCTGGCACACAGCAGGTGTGCCTACTACTGAGCCCGTGCTCTAGAGCCCGCAAGCCACGACTACTGAAGCCCGTGTGCCACAACTACTGAGCCCATGTGCCACAACTACTGAGCCCGCGTGCCACAACTACTGAGCCCGCGTGCCACAACTACTGAAGCCCGTGTGCCTAGAGCCCGTGCTCCACAGCAAGAGAAGCCACCGCAATGAGAAGCCCGTGCACCTCAACGAGGAGTAGCCCCCGCTCGCCTCAACTAGAGAAAGCCCGCGTGGAGCAACGAAGACCCAACAGCCAAAGATAAATAAATTTAAAACAAAAATTTTAAAAACAAAAAGAGTGGATATACGTTTTTGTATAACAGATACACTTTGCTGTACAGCTGATACTAATACAACACTGTAAGTCAATTATATCCCAATAAAAAATTTTTTTAAAAAAAGAAGAATGTGGTTCTGGCCTGAGGCGACGGGGCGGGTGGCCTTCGTTCATGTAATTTGCACATCGCACTGTGGGCTCCATGGTCTGACTCAGCTGGAGTTGATGCCTGGGTGGGGTATGCAGCTCATCAGCCTCCCACCAGGTCCCACCCCCTCTTGCACCTTTGCCCTCCCCCTCCAGCACCTGGACTCCTGGATCCTTTTGCTCTCACCCCTAAAACCCCCAGCTCTGGTCTGGCCTGTCATCTCCAGTGGACAAAGGGTCCCCTGGGGTAGGGCAGGCTTCCTCAGCTAAAATTAAAACAGCCACTAGCCCCCTTGTTATGGGCTGAAATGTGTACCTCCCCCCTCCTCCAATACATAGGTTGAGGCCCTAACCCTCGGGACCTCAGAATTACATTGTATTTGGAGACAGAGTCTTTAGAAAGGTCATTAAGTCAAATGCGGTATTAGGGTGACCCTCATCCAACGCGACTGGTGTCCTCATAAGAAGAGAAGATTAAGAACACACAGAGTGGAGACCATGTAAAGACCCAGGAGAAGACGGCTGTCTCTGAGGCAAGGAGAGAGGCCTCAGAAGGAACCAACCCTGCCGACACCTTGATCTAGGACCTCCGGCCTCCAGACTGAAAAAAACATGTGATATAAGCCGCCCAGACTGTGGTACTTTGTCAGAGCAGCCCTAGCAAACTAACACAGTCCCTGCCCCACCCCCGATGGACAAGTGACAAAAAAGCGATCGCACGCAGGGCTGATGGGACCGAGGAGAGACAGGCCTGCGAGTCCACAGCTGGCAGAATGTTCGTTGGTACAGCGGGACCAGAAGGGGCGAGTTGGTACCATCCACCTGAGACCCCTGAAGCCCTCAGCTCAGCGGCTGGCTCCCCAGGCCCGTGCACTCAAGTAGGAAGGCAGAGGTATTCCTGAGGCACCGACAGTAACGGGAAAATGCTGGCGACAATGTAAACACCTGTCAACAGAGACCTGGGCCATCTATGGATGGGTCCCCGAAACAAGCAGAAGGAATCGCCTTACAGACAGATTCGTAACGAACTCCAAGATGCATTCCTAAGTGGACAGAGTTCAGTGTGAAAGACGTGTAGACCAAGGATCAAAAACTACAGCCCCTGGGACTTCCCTGGTGGCGCAGTGGTTAAGAATCCGCCTTCCAATGCAGGGGATGCGGGTTCGATCCCTGCTCGGGGAACTAAGATCCCACATGCTGCGGGGCAACTAAGCCTGCGTGCGGCAACTGAGCCTGTGCGCTCTGGAGCCCGCACGCCGCGACAAGAGAGAAGCCCGTGCACCGCAATGAAAGATCCCACGTGCTGCAACTAAGACCCGGCGCAGCCAAATTAATTAATTAATTAATTAATTAAAAGAAAACAGAAACAAAAAACTACAGCCCCTGGGCCAAACCTGGGGCCCCACTTGTTTTTGTTGATAGTTTTATTGGTGCATGGCCACGTCCATTGGTTTCCTCATCATCTACACGGCTTTCCTGAACTGAGAAGTTGCAAGACACGCTGTCTAGCCTGCAGAGTCAAAAATATTTACTCTGGTGTTTTATAGAAGAAGCCTGCTGCCTCTTGGTAAAGATAAAGCCGCTATTTGCGTAAAAAGGAAATAATAAATGTGTATTTGCTTACAAATGCCCAGGAGGGGCACCGGGCATGGTGGGTGTGTTGGGGGATGGACAGGGGGCTGGGAAGAGGTGGGCCAGAGGCCACCATGTGGGGAGGGAACAGAGACCCAGGTACATGGAAGGGGCAGGAGGCCAAGACGGGGTAAGGGAGAGCCTGGCCGGGGCACCATCACCTGTGTCCCCAGTTAAACAAGAGAGCTGTGGTTCCGGCCCAGGCAGGGGTCGCTTCGTAGAGGAAGTCCCAAGTCCTGAGCACTATGTACCAGGCCCTGTAAGGTAGCTTTCTGTGCCCACCTCTGAGATGGGATCTATTTCACAGAGGGGGAAATTGAGGCTCAAACACATGCGTACCTGCCCGGGTCATACAGCCAGGACACAGCAAGGCTGGGATTTGAACCCAGGCGGGGCTAAGCCTGGAGGAAGCTGGGTGTGGCCGGCATCTGCAGAACCCCCAAGCCAGGCCTGGACCTGTGGGGTCGGATGGGGTGGCTGGATCCTGTCTGAGCTCGTTCCACACCCAGTTTGTTCTTCCCGGCCCGAGGCCTGGACCACCTCATGCATGGTTCTGATTGGCTACTGATGACGTCACTGGAGGTTCGGGCCAAGACAACTGGGCCTCAATTCTTGGTGCTCAAAGCTGGCCCAGGCGTGCTGGGGGCTGGGTCTGCTGGTGTCCCTCTGTGCACCCGTTTCCTGTGTGTGTGTGTGCACGGGTGCACGAGTGTGCATGCGTGCTCACCCACGTATGCACCCGCACCCCACGCGTGTCCACACATGAGCACTTCCTGGGTGCGTGCAGCCCCGCGAGGGGCCCCCGTGAGTGCCTGTGGGCGGCAGCCAGCCAGGGTGGAGGAGGCCGCGGCCGCCTGACGTTACCGAGAGCTCCTAATTAAACAAAAATGTTCATCGAGTACCACATTGTGCCTGATTCCTCGGAGTTTAATTAAAACAGCAGCGCGGGAGGTGTGAGCAGGGTCCACAATCAGATGGCAGCGGAGGAAGGGAAGCTGGGGGTGCTGGGCCCGGCAGCCCAGACCTTCCCGCTCAGCCGCGGGGGGGTGGGGTGGGGGGGAGGGTGTCCCTGGGGATCGGGGCGCGGGAGGGGGGGCGGCCCGAGGCGGGGGAGGCAAGGGGCACAGGCGTTCTGGGTCAAACGCTCTGGGCTGGGCGCCCAGCCCAAGCGCCACGTCTTTCTAGGCGGCCCGAGAACAGAGATGCCAAGGGTCTTGTTGGGGGAGGCGGAGAACGGAGATGTGTCTTTCCCAGACTCCCAGAGACTGGTGCGGTTAATAGATTCACAGCGTGTCCTTTTAACTCTCTGAGCGCTTACAAAGGAGGCTGGCACAGTGGGGCGGGGGGGGGGGGGGGGGGGGGGGGGTGGTGCGGGGCGGGAGGCGGGCTGTTCCTGAGAAAGGTCAGGGCAAAAATATCTGCTGGGAAGAGGCGGGGCGGGCTGGGACGGGTGGACTCCTCCCCTTCCCTCCTCCTCCCTCAATCCGCCAGCAGGATGGGCTCCAGGACACACACACAATGAAACTATGAGGCCTCTTGTTAAAAAATTACTAGGAATTTCTAGGCGGTAACGGCAGAGCTTTCTGAGGGCGGTCGCACACCAGGGTCTGGGACCACGTGCCCCTGCGGCCAATGTGACGGCTCCTCCCAGAGCTCCAAGCTGACCGTGGCTCCACTGCCTGGGAGGACATGGGATGACTCCCAACCTGGGAGTTGCATGTGGGGGCCACCTGCCCTCAATGGCTGGCAGTGGCTTGTACTTTTTTTTTTTTTTTTTTTTCCTTTTGGCCATGCCGCGCAGCATATGGAATCTTAGTTCCCTGACCAGGGATCCCGCATCCCCTGCAGTGGAAGCGCAAAGTCTTTAACCAATGGACCACCAGGGAAGTTCCAAGTGGCTTCTACTTAGAGATCAGACAGGGTCGGGGTGCCCCTGTAGGCGACAGGCAGAATCCACCTACCCACCCACCCACCTGACAGCTGCAGTATGGCTGGTGGCAGCTGTCTTGTCACAACCAGAATAACAACGACAGTAATAATAATATCAGATCGGTAGAATCAACCAAATGCTTGTTCCCCTCGTGGCACCATGCTGGTCCCCCACTTGTATCTGGCTCTGAGACAATCCCTTGTGGTGAACATCATTATTATTCCACTTTGGAGGTGAGGACACTGCAGCTCAGAGAGGTTCATTAACTTGCCCAAGGTCACAAAGCTACGGAGGGGCAGTGCCAGGATGCGAACTCAAGTTGCAGGCCCCTGGGTTAAAACCACCTTGCAAGGGAGAAGGCAGCAGGGAGCAGCTGGGGTCGGGGGCAGGCAGGTTTGTGGTGAGACTGTCTGAATGATACTGGTTTACAATAAGGGAGCCATTTCCTGGTCCCTAGCCCACCTGAATGAGGCCAGCAAGAAGCCCACAGGAAGGATCTGTGTGAATCTATGAGGAGGTGATATTTAGCTGTTTCTGCCTAGCCAGCCTTCTATTCCTCCTTTGTTTCTTTAAGGGAACCACCCCTTACTGTCCCCATCTACTTGACTCCCAAGGAAGACTCTGCCGATCAGAGTATTTGTTCCTCCAGACACAGTGACCAGCTCAGGGATGGTCATCTGACCCAAGCTGGGCCAACGAACAGCAACAGTCCTGGGTCATTTAGTCCAGGGGGCCCTGGAGCCTGGGGCTAATGGGGGGGAATCTCACTAAGGATACCATTGATAGGGAAGAAAACAAATCCAGAGGCAGAAAGTGAACTCTGAGAACATCACGTGAGCTCCTGGATCCAGCTGAACCTGAAGCTAGTCTACTCCACAGAGATTTTAATTACATGAACCAATGAATTCTCAGTTTGAGTTGGTTCTGCCTCTTGTAGTCAGAAGAGCACGATTAAGATGACAAATGGAGATGACTCTAGTCCCTTAACACTCTTCTTTTCGGCAAAGACTCAGTAAATTCCTACCAGAAGGCTCTGGGCCCCAGTTGTATTACAGGCTAAAAAAAAGGAGACCAAGGTCCCCCCCAAAGAGAAAATCCAAAGCAAGACTTTCATGAATCCCTTTGGTATTTGTCCCCAAAGTCCAGGCCCCAGGTCCTCCCCGACCCACCCCGGGGAGCCCAATACCTCGGAGGACAGTGAGCTTGGCATGGACGGTGATCTCCCCGACTGAGTTCTGGGCCACACACTCGTACACGTTCTCATCCCGGGGTGTCCGGAGTGGCTGGATCCTCAGCACGGCCCCTGCACTCCCATCAAACTCGATCGTCTGCCATGGGTAGGGGACAAAGGTCAGGGTGAGGCTGGGGTCCCAGGCGTGAACAGGAGAGGAGCTGGGGGCTGTACACACATGTGTGTATACATCCATGTAAAGATGCTGGAGGCAGAAAGCGGTCTGTACAAGTAAAGGGTATTGTGCATAAGTGGGTGTGTGACACTCGCACGTAAGTCTGGTGACAGGCATGTGACAGGCATGTGAAGGCAAGCTGGATGTGGAAATGTGTGTGTCTGACCACGTACTTGTGCACAGAGTTTTGAGTTCCCTTCTGTGTGCAGTGGTGAGATAAGATTCAGAGAGGGCAGGGAGTTGCTTGAGGCCGCACAGCACAAAGGTGGCAGAACAAGCGAGCCTGAAGGGCCCTCATGGGGCACATGGTGGGGGGTGCACGTGGCAGAGAGTGCGTGGGAGAAGAGAAGGGACCTGTCTGGAGAGGGTGCCTGCCCTGACTGCCCGTGCTCCATCTGGGGAACGCTTCTGGGACGGCTTCTGTGGCTCAGCTGCCGTGGCCCCGTCCAGGGGTGGGGCTGGCCCTCAGCTGTCTCCCCTCCCCTCACCCCCCTCCCCCTGACTCACCTCAAAGCGCTGCGAATTGACCTTCTTGCCCTTCTTGTTCCAGGTCACGCGTGGCTTGGGATCTCCGGTGGCCTGACACACAAAGGAGGCCACGCCCCCTGACACGCCAATCTGGTCCTTGGGTTCTTTGATGAACCTGGGGGGCTCTGGGGAGAGAGCAGGAAGCGGAGGGGCTCTGGTGGGCCAGGGCATGTGACAAGGACCCTATGGGGCCAGGTCAACATGCCCTCCATCCTCTGTCCGGACACAGAGGTACCATGTGGGCCCGACAGGAGGGCTGGAGAGAAGAAGAAATGATACCACTGCCCACTGTGGGCACCCCGGGCCCTGCCCAGCACCTCCACCGCCGCCCCCCACCCGGATACAACTGCCACACATACTCACACGAGGACACACCTCACGTAGGCACACCTGCTCAGACCCAGTGCCACAGGGGAAGGTGAGAGGAGATACCCCTGAGACTTTGGGGTCCCTAAATTCAGCCCCTGAAGGCCCTCAGTAGTGACCAGCCAAACTATGGAGGGTCCTTGATCTTAAAAAGACTTGGGAGGAGAGAACTTGGTCTAATCAATCCCTGATAGGACATGTGGGGAGACTGAGGCATCAAACAGGGAAGCAGAGGGGTGACCAAGGGACCTGAGGTCAGAGTCAGACCGGAGATCGAACCCAGGGCTCCAGCCTCTTCATCTGTGGGAGGTGTCCAAACACAAGGAGTCAGAGCTGGAGGCCAGAGCTGAAAATGGGTGCTCGGATGCTGCCAACCACTAGAGCAAGTGCTTATTGAGCGCCTACTGTATGCGGATGGTGTACACTCAGCAACGTCACATCCTCCTGACAGTGCTGGGGGACAGAGCCACCAGGATCCTCATTTCACACTCGAGAAAACCGAGGCACAGACCAGGCAAGGCACTTGCTTCGACACGGCCAGCCGGTGGCGGAGCGGGGATGTGAACCGGGCTGGTCCTGTGCCCCCATCCTTTGCCCCTCATGACGATCTGATGTGCTAAGTCTCCCCAGGAAAGTGTCAAGTGGGAGCTACTATGTCTTTGATGCCTCCACAGCCTCAACTCGGCACCTGGCACAGGCTACAGTACCTGAGAGTTCATTAACATGGTCCTCTTTCTTTTATTGACTTTTCACAGTAACCTCTGAATCGCCCAAAGGGATACTGGATTTCCATCCACGGTAATATGCTACAATGTATCCCATAAGACGAATTCAGTTACTTCTGAGAGTTTTACCGACAGACCCAAGGGGCTGCAACATACTTACAAGGAGGTGAGCCAATGAAAGAAATATATTAAGTACGTAAAAGTTTGGGCTCTGAGGAGAGGCAGAGAGAGGATGAACAACTCAAGCTTGAGCAAGGCCAGGCCTCTGAGCGCTGAGCCACTCAGGTTCACCCAGAAAGTTCTGGCTGCTCAGAAGTGCCGAGAAGTTCAAGGAGGCCTCAGGTTCCAAGTCTGGGTGCCACAGAGCCCAATTTCTCCCATCTGTGACTCAGGCTGGGCTTTGAACAAAAGAGGGTCCCCGTCTCAGCGCCTTGACTGGCCTCATCTCCCTCATTCCAGGCTGTGCTCCCACTGATGTGACCATGTAAGTCTCTACACTGGCCACCTCTCTGGAAGATCAGCAGACCCACTGCATGCAGGCATCAGTGGGCTCACTCAAATCCTGTGTATCTTACTGGGGAAGTGATTGCTGATTCCACTGTACAGATGGGATTGTACAGATTCAGGGAGTTTAATGAGATTGCATGACGTCACACAGCTCAGAAATGACAGCAACAGGGTTGGATCCTGGGTCTATCAGTCCCCAAGCCCACGTCTTCTGTTCCTCTCACCTCCAGGCCCCGAGCCTGATTTCGATGTTTTTGCTCCACGCTGAGCCCTGGACTGGGCCTGCCTCTCTGGCTCTGCCTTGCCTGGGTTGCCCCTCCTACAGAAATGGTGACTGGGGCCATGTGGGTCCCCAGCCAAGGTCATGGGGGTAAGTCTCTGTGGTCAGGTCAGGAATCTCGCTTCTGGGAAAAATCCTCCCTGGGGAGCCACTGGAAGGAAGGGCAGAAGCGGGCTGCAGGGAGCGAGAAGCATCCAGCTGCCTTTTTATGACTCGGAGCCGAGAAGACACCCCGAGCACCCTCCAATCCGGGAGACGAGACGCGATGGGAGCCCGTGCTGTCCCTCCTCCTCTCTTCATCTGGCGGCTTCAACCTCAGCTCAGCCAGCACCTCCCCCAGGGAGCCTTCTTGGATTACCACTGGCCGGGTCAGGACCCCCTTCTGTCCCCATCCTTCCATGGGCGCCCCCTTCCATCACGGCCCCGACCACACTGGGTTGAAATACTTGGTTATGTGCTACCTGGCAGGGTGGGCATGAAACAGACCCCACTCCTTGGGACCCCACCACACCACTTCTCTGTGCCCCGTGACCCCTGAAAAACTGGGGCTTTGAACCTTGATGCTTGCCTAATACCGGGCCCAATGAAGCTGCCCACTCGCTCCCTGGCGCCCCCTCGCTGCAGGGCAGACGCCTCTCAGCTTACCTCCAGGCAGCTCTGGGATCCCAGCCAGCCCGGAAGAGCTTTCTCCGCCCGCTGCATCCCCCATTAGAATATTTCTTGCAGATGCTTAGATTCTCTCATTTGGACAAACCCTCCCTTCCTCTTCTTGGCAAAGGGGCCCCAGACATAAGAAAGACACACTGCGGTATGGCCGCAGCCTGTGGCAAGCAAGCGCTCCTTTTGTGCTGGGCCTGTTCTCACACTCAGCTCTATTCTGAGGCTCAGAAAGGGTGAGCGACTGGCCCCCAGTCACCCAGCTTGTGATGGGCAAGAGCTAAGATTCCAACCTGGTCCTATTTGGCTCCCAAAGCCTTGCAAATAGTACACCTGATATACAGGGTTGTGGGTCTTCAGTGATGGAGAGCACCCTGGGTGTTCCTGTTTCTTAGATGAAGAGACCGAGGTTCAGAGTGGCGATGCCAACAGCGCAGAGCCTGGGAAGGGCTTGGCCTGATTTCTGTTTTTCCATTTCAGATTTTGCAGAGAAAAATCTGGTGCCAGAGCTGGAGACCCACCCACCAGTCCCCTCCAACCCAGCCTGGACTGGCCGCACAGCACCCTGGGAAGGCCCCACAGGACCAGAAGCTGTTTTTAGGGCAGAAATCACTCCTCTTGGTGCTGGATGGTGGACACATCAGCTGCCTGCCCGGGCTCTCTACCACCTGACAGCCCCCACCCGAATGGTTTCCTGAGGACCTGGGCTACTCCTTGAAGCTGGCAGTGCCAATCACGGTGCCCACAGCCCCTCTGCTGGCCCCCAGATGACAGGGTTCCTGCTAAACAGACCACCTCCTGGGGTCAAGATGCCCCAGCTTTGGAGACGGAGACCTGGGTTTGAGTCTAGGCCACTACCAACACCTAAAGGGATACAGTAGTAACAATTCCAGGGGAAATCCCTGGCGGTCCATTGGTTAGGACTCCGCACTTCCACTGCAGGGGGCATGGGTTCGATCCCTGGTCAGGGAACTAAGATCCCACATGCTACACGCAGTGTGGCCAAAAAAAAAAAGAATTTCAGGGCTCACTGAGGGAGCATCCACGGAGCTAGCCCCGGCTACATGCCCCGTGCTGATAGCCTGGGTCACAATCCCTCATGGCTCACCTGGACCACTGCAGTCTCCTCTGCCCTGGCATCCCCCCATCCTGTCCTCCCCAGCCTCAAGTCTGTCCTCCCTCAGCAGCCAGAGGGCACCTGTGAGCACCTCAGTCAGGGCCTGCCCCTCCCTCTGCCCACAGCCCTCCAGGGCTCCCACCTCCCTGGGGTACAAGCCACATCCTCTCTGCTGCCTACAAGGCCCTGCACAACCTGCCCCGTCCCCTCCCTGCCCTCCCCTCCTCCCTCTCTCCCCCTCGCTCACTCTGCTCCAGACGCACGGGCCTCCTCACTGTTCCTCCAACACACCAGGCACAGTTCTGCCCCAGGACCTTTGCACAGGTTATGCCTTCTGCCCAGGACACCTTCCCCCTAGACATGCATGGGGTGCACTCCTCAGCTACTTTAGGTCTCTGTTCAGATGTCATCTCCTTGGTGTGACCTTCCCCGATGCCCTCCCACCCATTTGAAATGCAGCCCCTAAACCTCCACTCATGCTCTCATCTCCCTTCCTGTTTATCTTGCTCCTGGGCACATCCACCATCCAGCACACTCGGTGCCTCTCCCTCAAGATTATCAGCTCCAAAAGGGGGTGGGGGGTTTCCCCGGTGGTGCAGTGGTTGGGAGTCCGCCTGCCGATGCAGGGGACGCGGGTTCGTGCCCCGGTCCAGGAGAATCCCACATGCCGCAGAGCGGCTGGGCCCATGAGCCATGGCCGCTGAGCCTGCACGTCCGGAGCCTGTGCTCTGCGACGGGGGAGGCCACAGCAGTGAGAGGCCCGCATATCACACACACAAAAAAAGGGGTGGGTGGGATATCTGTTTTGTCTTGCAGGTCTAAACCAGTGCCTGGCGCACAGTAGGTGCTTCTGAAAAACCCACTGAATGAATGAGAGCACAGCCCCACCCACGGTCACTCGATAGAGCGAGGATTCAAACTCAGGACAGGATAGCCTCCAAACTCTGGGATCTCTACCCCCTCCTCACAATGGTCACTTTGCAGCCTCAGTTTCCTCACCTGTCAATGGGAATGATCTCAGCATCCTGCCCAAGGCTGGTTAATTATCACTGGAGCAAGATGTCAAAGTTGTAAATATATGATTTATTCCACTAGTGTAAGTTAAATCAGTGGTGGTCACATGGGGGTGCCATCGAGGGGATGGGGCCAGGGATGCTACTCCGCACCCCACAGTGCCCAGGACGGCCCCCCACTCCCTGAGAATGCTCCGGCCCCGACCTCAGCAGTGCCGAGGGCAGGGGAAACCCTGCGTTAAGTGAATGAATGAAAAGCTAAAAATGCTCAGCCCTCGGCCCACTATTCCCACTGCAAGGAATAGAGCACAGAAGACACAGGCCCCGGGAGGTGACCAGATGGATCGCAGCCCAGGCACGCCTGGCTGTGTGGGGTGATGGGTAGCAACCCGGGCTCTGGCGCCAGGCAGACTGGCCGATTCCTGGCTGTAAAACATAACCTCACTGTGCCTCAGTTTCTCCATCTGTACAATGGGGGTGGGGAGAATAGCCTCCATCTCATCAGGTGGTGGTGGCTGATCTGAATGTGTTAGGCAGTTACTACAAAATAATATAAAAACGAGAAAAAGCACGGATGGATGAGGCAGGTATGTATGTCCCTGGTGTTCTCACCCAGGGGCAATAATTACCATGCTCGTGGTAACCCGGGATTGTGGACCTACTGTGTGCAAGCAGCGTGCAGGGGCTTATCATGTGTCCTTGTCCCAGGAATGCTGGGAGATGGATGATGCTGAGTTTCGTTCTGTCAAGGTAGAAATGGCCGCTGAGCGAGGTTGAGTCACTAGCCCAAGGTCACACAGCAGGTTAGCAGCAAAGTCAGGATTCAAACCCAGCCTAACAGCAGATCCCAGTTTCTTTCCCTGCTGACCTGACCCTTTGTGTCCCCACCAGCCTAATGACACCTCCTCTAGGCCCCTCGTGGTGGGACAGACCGTGGCATTAGGACTAGGGCTGACTCTCATCCTCTCCATGTTACTGCCAGAAGCACAGCCTTGCCCATCCCCAAACTACACCAACATCTTTCTTCACCTCCAGGCCTTTCTGTGTGCTAACACCTTCGCCAGTAATGCCCTTTCTACTGGTAAACTCCTATACACCCACAAAACCCCAGCTCCAATGCCCTCTCTCCCAAGAAGCCTCCCCTGGCTCCGCCTGGGAAGGTTTGATTGATTGCCTGTGTGTCTACGAACTGGGTGCTGGTATTTCCACCTGTGGCAAGGGAAGGAAAACTCTGTGGCTACCTCAGGAGTGACTTCAAGTAAGCCCCAGTCCCCTCTGAGCTTTGGTTTCTCTCATGGAAAAATGGGGATGGTAATGAAACTAGCATGCTGGGTTCTGTGAGGTGGAGGGAGATGAAGCAGGTAAAGCCTGCATTTAGCACTGGGCTTGGTGCAGATTCAACGCTGGGCAAACAGACACTGTCATCACTGTCACTATGACTGCTTTTTCATACCATTCTTGTTATTCACCTCTGCACCTCTGAGGACCCAGTGCACAGCAAGCATTCTACTCGGCCTCTTTCACAGAGCACAGAGGCTCTGCACGGCAAAACCAGCACCCTCCCCACCCCCCCCGGGGGGGTGGGGTGGGGTGGGGACACGTGTTCACACGTGCACATGCAAACTCAAAACGCCCACACTTACCTTCTGTGGCACAGCCTCCTACCAGCAGGACCACGAGGAGGCCCATGGGACCAACCACAGATGCCACACCATGGCACCAGGCAGGCGCCATGCTCGGCCGTGACCTGCAACCTCCAACCTCTGGCCCTGGAGGGGGGATGGCCCCCCCCCCCCCCACGGTCCCTCACAGAGAGGCCTCAAGCCAAGCGTCAGTCGGGGCAGCGTCTGCAGAGACAAAAAGAGGGGCCGTGAGAGGGGAGCAGGGGAATCCAGGGGGCCTTCATGGGGGAGGCAGCAGGAGGATCACAGAAGGGCAGAGGAGAGTCACGGGATGAGAGGGTGAGGGTTACAGGACAATGGGGGAGGGTCAGGGGGCGACGATGGGGCAGAAAGAAAGTGCTGAGCCCCCACGATGAACTGAATGTTGTGTCCCCCCCACAAGTTATTATGTTGAAACCTAACCCTCAGTGTGATGGTCTTAGGGGCCTTTGGGAGGTGATTAGGTCATGTGGTGGAGCCCTTGTGAATGGGATTAGTGCCCTTATAAAGAGACCCAGAGAACTCCCTCCTCGCTCCCCGCCACCATGTGAGGACATAGCAAGATGGTCGTCTGTGAATCAGGAAGCAGGATCTCACCAGACACCAATTCTGCCACCACCGTGATCTTGGACTTCTGGCCTCCAGAACCGTGAGAGATGTGTGTTGTTTATAAGCCACCCAGTCTATGGCATTCTCTTACAGCAGCCAGAACAGACTGAGACAGCCCTTACCCCTGGCTGAGCCCCCGACCCCAGGCTGAGCCCCAAACCAGGACTGAGAACCCCTCTAGAAAGCGCTCTGAACATCTAATTCCCCCCCCACTTCGCAGGCTGGACCGCCCACCCGAAGGAAGAGGCTCCAGCTAACACTGCTGACAGTCCCTACAAATCTGCCCGTTCGGCCACCAGATGGACCTTCCCCGCAAACACACCTGCCCGTCCCTGCCCTGCTCTAACACCTCCCATGGCTCCCGTCAGTCCCAGAGGAAGCTGCGCCTACTGGTCTCGTCCCCTCTCTCACGGGAGATGCAGCCACACAGTCCCAGCTCAGTCACACCCTGCTGTGTTCTCTGCTGGAAATGCCGTCCCCACACTACCGCGTGACAGGTCTCAGCTCCACCGTCACTTCCTCTGGAAGCCCTCCCTGCCCCTGGCAGGTCAGCCCCCACCCCCAATTCCACATCCCACGGCTTCAGAAATGACGGAGATCATCCTTCACAGCATTTACCCCAGTCTGCAAATCAAGTGAGAATGTTCATCACCCAGCGTCTGTTTCTCTGGCGAGAATCCAAACTCCTCTAGGGCAGAAGGGTCCTTCTCAGGGGCCAAACCCTAGGATGGCCCCCTCTCCACTTTGGCCAGGGCCAGGGAGGCCCAAGGATGAGGCCCTCGCGGCCGGGTCAACCTTAGACACCCACCCCAGGCCATGCCCCAGGCGGGTCCGCACCATGGCCACGGGGACGGGTGCCACGTAATCATGGGGCAGCCCCTGTGTTTCTGGCTCCCAAAATATCCAGCTGTGGTCACCACGCCCAGCCCCAGAGTGGCCCCAGGGGAAGGCTGGGCTGGTGGTGGCCGGGTCATGGCCCAGGGTGGAGAGTGGAGAAGGTGGGATGAGGGGGGTGGGGATAGGGGCACTCAACGGGCACACAGTCAGACCATGGACAGTCAGACCAGACAGAAAAGGAGGATGCTTGCACACAGGCCAGCCACAGACAGACCCAGACACACGGTCAGACCACAGACAGACAGGGAGACCAGACATAGTCACAGATGTATTTGCACAGTCAGGCAACAGAGATGGGTCCACATGTGTAGTCAGGCCAATAAAACTGACACACAGACCACAAACATGGAGAGGCACAAAATCAGACCCCAGACACACAGAATCAGACAAGATACAGACAAGGGTCACAATGGGGCAATCAATACATATACACAGTCTGACCACAAGCAGTCAGGTCAGAGACACACAGGTACATGCCAAGACCACAGACACACAGCCAGATGAGATATACACACAGGGTCATGGTCAGGCAGGCAATACACATACACGGTTGGGCTACAGGCAAGCATGAACACAGAGGCACACTGGAGCTCCACAGGGCCTGGCAGGTAAAAACACACGGCTCACAGACTCGGATGCGGGCACACAGTGGGGCTACAGAGATGGGTAGTCAGCAGAGCAAACCTGCACCCAGCCAGACAGTATGCACCCTGACACGTAACGTCAGATCCCCCTCATTCACATGCACGTGCACAGACAGGGAGGCGCATAGTCAGACCACAGATACACACTGGGACCCAACCACGGGCCCTTTAAGAGCACAAGTGGCTGATGAGGACGGTGAAGGTCCCAGCTGGGGAACCGGCCCATGGCCAGCTGGGGCCAGGGTGACCACAGCAGCTGGGCCCGCCCACAGATGCACATCAGCTTGGCCACATCTGGGGAGGGGGCTCAGCTCTGGCCCAGACCACTTGGATCGGCTGCCCAGGCCCGCACAGAGCATCTGGGGAAACCGAGGTAGAATTTTAACACGGAGGGGCTCAAACCCACCACCCCGGGGTGGGCGGGTGTGTGTGTGACTCCCCTGCTCTAGTCTCCTCACCTCCGATGCCAGCTGGCATGGGCAGGGGTCACGTGGCCCTGGCCACGATGCCTCCCCCACCCCCTATGCCCCATTGGAGCCAGGGGCAGCCGCCTTCTAAAAAGGAGGCCCCTAATTACCCCCTGGCTCCTGCAGCCCCACCTTCCCAATTACTGGGCAGGATGGGGCTGATCCAGGAACAGGCGGAGCCCAGCCATCAGCTCCCAACTCCCCAAAAGAGGTCATTCCAGCCTGCTGGGCCGGGGGAGTACATGGCACTGGGGCTTTCAAGGCCTGGAGCAGGAATGGGGGTGGGAGGTGTGGGACAAATCCAGGGTGGAAAGGATCAGACAGAACACAGAAGGTTAAAATTTCCAGGGTTGGGACTTCCCTATCGGTCTGCGCTTCCAACGCAGGGGGTGTGGGCTCGATCCCTGGTCAGGGAACTAAGTAAGATCCCACATGCCGTGAGGTACAGCCAAAAAAAAAAAAAAAGTTCCTGGGTCTCTTAGGCCCCCATTCTCCCTGGAAGAACTTGCCATGGCAAAGCCCCAGACCCTCCCACATCTTCCGGCTTCCTGCAAGACCAGGGGTAGGCTCCCCTGCAAGGGGTTGGGGGAGAATATAAGCAAATTCTGTCAGCTCTGTCTCCAAAATCTAGGCTGAGACTGTCTAATTCTTACCCCTTCTTCTGCCTCTACCCGGTCCAGCCCCCTCATTGCTCACCTGGACCAATGGAGTCATCTCCTGCCATGCCACCCGCCACCCCGTCTGTCTTCCCCTCAGCGCCAGAGGGCACCTATTAGCACCCGAGTCAGGTCCCATCCCTCCTCCTTTGGTGGTCAAAGTCCAAGCCCTCCCTGATGCCCACAAGGTCCTGCACGACCTGCTCTGTCCCCTCCCTGCCCTCCCCTCCTCCCTCTGCTCCAGACACGCGGGCCTCCTGGCTGTTCCTCCCACATGCCAGGCACGGTCCTACCCCAGGGCCTTTGCACGGGTTGGTACCCTCTGCCTGGACCTCTCTGCCTCCAGATATAATGTTAATATTATGACTTGACTGAGAATTAAAGGGTGAATGGGAATGGGGGTGGGTGTCTCCACAGAAGGAACAGCACAAGGAAGGACAAGAAGCAATACTGAGCGGTCCTAGCAGGGAGATGGGGAGAGATTAGGGCAGAGCGGTGGCCACACACTGAACCCACAGAACAAGGAACCCTAGGCAGCTCTGGGCAGGAGGGGATGTGGCCAGGCTGGCACCACACCAAGCCTCCTCTCTGACAGGTCTTGCAGTAAAGCAGCCTGAGCCATCAGCCTCCCCACTGCTGAGAAAGGGAAACTGAGATAGGTGCCTCAGAGCTGCCACCGATGGGAGTCACAGGAAATAACTTGGGTGGGAAATGAGGCTGGGCAGGGAATGGGGAGGAGGGAAGGGAGTGGCCTCTGGACCTGGAACCCAGGGCCCCGGAAGGGTCCCTGCCCACCTCTGTGCCAGGCGCAGAGCTGCCCACCATCTGTTCCCAGCAGCCGGGCAGAGGTGGGTGCCCGTCTTGCACAGATGAGGAAACTGAGGTTCACAAAGGAGCGGGGACTGTCAAGGACCCCCGGCTGGCTGGGGCCTTGGTTCCAGAGACCACGTTTACACAGGACTGTGTCCTTCCCTGGCCACTGTGTGACCTCAGGAAAGTGGACGACCTTCTCTGGGCCCGGTGCGGCCTGCTGGATGGCCTCTGGGGGCTCCCAGACCTCTTTCACAGGGGGTGAGTGGGCACCCATTCCAGTCAGGTGCTGGGGTGCAGGTCACGCGATCCTGGAGCCAGCTCTGTGTGCCCACGCAAAGCAGGGAGCATAAAAGAGTGATTATGACACAGGACTAGGCAGCAAATAGGCTCTGTGTCACTCGTATGGGGCCGGGTGTCCCAGGGCCTGAGGACTCTGGGCTGCCTCTCCCTGCCCTGCCTGAGGGTCTGGTCTGTCCTGGGGGTCTAGGGGCTCACCTGCACAACCCTGACTCTCAGGGACTTCCCGGGGCCAGGGGAAGGAGAGGTGGGCGACACTGGCAGCGGGGCTGAAGGAAAAGCCCCCTAGGGACACACAACGTCTCCACCCTCACACCAACGCCCCACACCTCTCCAGCCCCAAAGCCCCCCTTCAGGGCCAGGGGACTTTCCTGCTGCCTGGAACCCCTTTCCCAGGGCCTCAGAGCCCCTGGAGGGCAGGACCCGGGTCTCCAGCCTCCCTGGGTTGCTGTGTCCCCAAAGTGTGAGACAGGGTCCAAGCTCTAGCTCGGTAGCCCCTGGTGGGCTCCAAGGGGCTCTGGTCAAGCCCCTCTCCCTCCTGGGGCCTCAGTGTTCCCCCACCAGGCAACGGGCTCAGGATGTAGCCGGGTGGGACTGGCCCTGCCACCTTCCTGGAATGGGCTAGGACCAGGGCTGAGGGATCTGCCTTTAGTTGACTATCGATTTGGATTGAGTGCTGTCCCCAAGGGTCCCCACCGCCAGGAGCGGATGGGCAGGGCAGCTGGGAAGCCAGGCCCAGCCCCAGAGGGAATAATGGGTAACGCCAGCTACGTGCCCCCCTCCACGTGCCCAGCCCTCTTAAATGTTCCCCGTGCTTCCTTCTGTTTGACAGCAGAGGAAATTGAGGCTCAGAGAGGGCTAGCTGCACACGGAGGGTCACGCAGCATGGAGGGGCTGGGCTGGGTTAAGATTAGAGGCCAGAGACCAGCTCTCAATCAAGCCCACAGTTCACGCTCCCCGGGTGCCCAGCCTGCCAGGATGGCCCCTGCCAGCATGTCCCCCATGCCGGCTTCGTGGAAGAGCCTGAAACACCAAGATCTGGGTGCACCCCTGCCCTGCTGCTCACACCTGCCAGGGCTCCCCAGCGCCTCTGCTCAGTGTCCTGGGCTTGCCCTGCTGCTTCTTCCCACAGGTCACCACAATTCTCAGAATGCACCGGTCCACCTCTGGTCCTTTCTTAATACAGGTCCTACTTCCAGGGGGCCCACCTGTCAACTCATCCTTCAAGCCGTAGCCGCAGACCTACCCACTCCAGGCTGAGACTGGACTCTTCCCCCAGCCCTGGGACCCCTCCTCTGCCCAGTCTTGACCCCCCCCAACCCTGGGGCTGGAAGTAGCTGTGTTTGACTCTGCCCCTCCTCTGCTCTAAAACCTTCCATGGCTTCCATCAAAATCCATTAAAATCTAGATTCTTAGCCTCCAGAACTGCCGACTCCATCATGCTGCACCCCGACTGCCCTGTTTGCCCTATGGGTGTCCCTACTCACTGCCTTCTGGCTCACACAAGGATATTTGTGCACGCTCTTCCTTCCACCCAGCGCACCATTCCTCGTTCTCCATCAGACCTCAGCCTTCACGCTCATCCTCAGGTCTCCGCTGAGCTGGCACCTCCTCCAGGAAGCCCTCTTGGATGCCGCAGGAGGGACCAGGGTCCCCTCTGGGCTCCCTCAGCACCGGTGTCTCCCATCCCAGCTCTTCTCCTGTCACAGACCCATCATCCTCCAGGATGGGAGTCTTCTCCCCACCCTAGGAACGTGCATTTATTAGATGCCTACTCCATGCCTGGCCCCATTTGACACTTTACCCATACCACTCCTGTGGTCATGTCCATTTCAGAGAGGGAAACTGAGGCCAGAAGGAGCCGCCACAGGCAGCAGAGGCCAACATAGACATGGCCTCCAGGTGCAGCTTACATCTGCTCTTGGTTGGGGGTGGGGGGATGTCTGCTCAAGCCTTAAGGGATGGAGGTGAGGCTCAAGGAGGGTCAGCCCAGGAGTCACAGGAAGCCCCTCTAAGGTCACCCAGGACTCTGAGTAGGAATCCTGGGAAGCGGGATTCTCCAGGCAATAATGGGGGAGTTCAGAGGCATGGAGCTTGGAGACAGGTATGGAAAGTGGGACGGTGGGAGCTGATATGCCTGCCCAACCCCTCAGTTTATTAAAGCCCCGACTAGGCACAGCATCGATCTGGAGTCCATAAGCCTGAGGGGCGCAGGGACAAAGTGAGAGAGGAAAACTTTCTGTGAGTTCTGGGGAGTGGCTAAGAGCAGGGATCCCAGCCACTAACCCCCCACCCCCAGCCCAGCAGTTCTGCCACCTCCTCCGCGGAGCGGGTCCCCAGCGGAAGGAAGGATGCCAAAGCACCCACCCGCTATCAGAGCACCGCCCCCCCCTCACGGCTGGCAGCGAAGGCTGCCCCAGCCTGGCTCCGCCCCCAGGAGGTGGGGGAAGAGGTCGGGCTGGGGGCCAGGCGGGGGAGGGGACCCCACAGAGCATAACGGTCTGGAGTTTTCCAAAGTACGAGAGCGACCGGCCTGAACGGGGTGGGGCGGCACGCCAGGCAGCGGCGGGCTCGAGCTATCCCTGGAGGGCAGCTGGGCCAGGCCGCGCGGGGAGGGGGTATGGGGGGAACCCGGGGTGGAGGGCCAGGAGATGGACAAAGGCCAGTGCAGACTGGGCCTCGAGGTGGAAGGGGGTACCGACGCACTCACCCTACGGCTCAGAAATCGGGGCCCGGGCCCCACGCTGCCTCGGCCGTGCCCGTTGCAGCCCTACCCAGGGTCCGCCCGGAGCGCAGCGAGAACTCGGAGACGCCGAGGCGCAGCGAGCTCGGCCTGGGGGCGGGGCGGGGCGGGGCCAGGGGCGGGGCGGCCAGGGGGTGGGCCCGGGGAGGGGGCCCCCAGAGCGAGCCTCGGGCGGGCCCGGCCGGAAGTAGGGCGGGGGACCAGTCGGGACCCAGATCAGCGGGCACTGAAATCCTACGTGGATGGGGGGTCCTGTGTCGGGGAGGCCTCCAAGGAGGTCACTGTGCCCCCCGCAATGTGCACATACATAAGGGGGTGCCCCCAGTGGCACAGCTCAGGACCCTCCCTTTGGAAGCCTGATGCCAGAGGGCTCCCCTACCCTACTCCCCCTTCCCTTCCAGGCGCTGATCATGGCCACGGCAACGGATGAAAGGTCTGGATGCTGGACAGGGCGGCAGAGAGCTCCCCAAACACACCCAAATACAGGAGGTCGAAGAAGGGGCAGAAGATCCCCTCCCAGTCTGGGTTGGATGGCAGAGGCCGCGCCCCCTACAAACACAGAAACCCACAGTGTGGGGGAGGGGCAAAGGCACAAAGAGGCTTCTCTCCTGCTGGGAGTCCAGTTGGGGTCTGGGGGGGGGATGAACGGGGACACCGTGGCAGAGGCCTCAACCTTAGCCACAACCCTGAGGGGGCGGAGAGCGCAGGGCCAGATTGGAAACAGATGGGGCCACCGTGCCAGGCCCGAGACACCCGATCCCGAGTGGGGGGGGGGGGGCGGGAGAAGGGGCGACCCCACCCAGGCAGCCAATCCTGGCCGGCGCTGCTGCCCGGAGCGGGTTTGAAAACTCCAAGGGAGAGGCTGGGAACGCCGCCGAGCCCCAGCAGGTCCTGGGAGCTGGCGGGGAAGCCTCAGGGAGGGGTAGGGACCCTGACGGAGACCCAAGGGCAGCCGCCGGTGCGAGGTGGGAGGCGTTCCCCCCAACTGATCCCATCCCTGGCGAATTGGGATCAGTTCCACCATTAGTGCTCTGGACGACTCCCATAGCCTACGTGTACTGAGATCTTAGTATATTCCAAGCCCTGTGACGGCTCACATCACCCCGCCATCAATCAGCCCCATTAACCAAAGGGGTTAGGGAGGAATAGAGAGAGATTACCAAGGTCAGGAAGAGCAGCGATTCGAACCAATGTTTGGGTCCAGAGGCTAACCGTCCTTACCCACAATGCTACAGAGGCCTGGAGCCAGAAAATGACAAATCACTATAAATTTAAAGCCCAGGAGGAAACGGCAGTGCTGGAGACAGACAGGCCCCAGCATCTAGAGGTGGGACAAAGAACATGGGCTTTGATGGGCGGCACCCAGGCAGCTGCTTGAGCCCCAAGGCACCCCAGATAGGGACAGGGACGACTCACTTCCCAAGGTGGCCCATCCACGCCCTGCTATGGCTGCCTTGGCATGTCCACCCCCCATCTCTCCCCAGCACCAAATGTACCCTCCCCTTGGTGATCTGCCCTTTCCAGTCCGGCGCCTCAGTCCCTCGCTTTGCAAAATAGAGCATATAATCCCACCTCCCCTGGCACTGGGGAGGCGTGCACTGGGGTCCTCAAAGCACTGAGCACAGAGTAAGTGCTCTGTGAATGTCCGCGTGCAGACTCTCTACCTGCCCCTTCTACATGGAGCACACAGTAGGTGCTGCTAAACACGAGATGCTCCAACATCTCCCCTCCCCCACACAGCCCTACTAACCCTGGGAGCCCCACAGTTGGTGCTTCATGGAGGTGGGACCCCTGGCGCCACAGCACCATGTGGCAAGCACACAGGAGGTGCTCTGGGTCAACGTGGAGGTGAAACTGAGTGACAGAACCTCCCCCAGCATGGCAGGACACACAGTGGGGCCCTCAGAAAACGCCCCCAGAAGCATAGTTGGTGCTTTGCAGGCTGATGCCCAGGCAAAGGGCTCGTGCAGAATCGCTATGAAGATGAACAAAGCGGGGGAAGAGGGGACGCATGGGGTGGGATGCAGTGTTAAGAGGGAGGGTCAGGGCTTCCGTGGTGGTGCAGTGGTTGGGAGTCCGCCTGCTGATGCAGGGGACACGGGTTTGTGCCCTGGTCCAGGAGGATCCCACATGCTGTGGAGCGCTGGGCCCGTGAGCCATGGCTGCTGGGCCTGCGCGTCCGGAGGGTCAGGGAGTGGGGAGGTGACATGAGTAAGACCTGAAGGAAGTATGGATGTTTCCGAGGAGTGATCCAGGCAGTGGGCACAGCATGTGCAAAGGCCTTGGGGCAGGACTGTGACAGGCATGGTGAAGGACAGCAAAGAGGCCCGTGTGGCTGGAGCAGAGTGGAGGAGGGGAGGGCAGGGAAGGGACAGGGGCAGGTCTTGCAGGGCCTTGGTCTACCCTGAGGGAGGTGGGAGCCCTGGAGGGCAGTGGGCAGAGGAGGACAGACTGGGGGTGGGGGGAGCCGGGGTACCAGGGCAGAGGTGACTGCACAGGTTCAGGCAAGCAATGAGGGGACTGATCAGGTGGAGGCAGAGAAGGGGGGCGCGCGGGAAGCATGTACATTCTGGATAGATTATGAAGGCAGAGGCAAGGAAATTTTCTAAAGGACTGGCTGTAGGGTGCAAGTTAAAGGGGACTCAAGATGAGCACCTTGACAACTCTGGCCTGAGCCCCTTGAAGGTTAGGGCTGCCACCTCCAGGAAGCCCTCCCTGACTGCTTTGCCCACCCAGTGCCCCCGAGGGCTGACCCCGGGAGCCCACAAACGTTCAGTTGCTACGTCCTCTGTATACACCCAGGAGGCAGCTGTCCTTGGGATGGAGCATGGGGCTAGATCACGTCAGCTCCTGCAGCTGGGACATTTGGGGGCATAATTTTTTTCAAAATAACTTTTCTTCTAATTATAAAATAGGCGTGTGCAGCAGAAAATTGGGGAAAATCAGCATAAAGAAGAAAATAAAAATGGCCCACAATCCACCCCTCTCCTGGAGAGAATCTGTTAGCATGTGGTCATTTTCATTCATTCTTTCCAGAAACACTTATCGAGCACCTACTGTGTGCCGGCCCACTAAAGACACAGCAGCGGAATGACAAGCACCGCACACGCGCCCCCCCCCACCCTTATCCCAGGGCTCAAGACAAGCAGGAGAGACAGACATCCACAGAGAAACAAACATTGTCAATAACATAAGGCTGGAAGTACTGAGAGGCATGAAAAAGAAAATAAAATGACCTGTAAGGCTCTAGAAGCGTGGAGGGGTCCGGGGGGACCTCTCAGAACACCTGGATGAACTGAGCGCATCAGACAGACAAACTCCTAGGGGAACAGAGTTTCAAGCAGGAGGAACAGCAAGTACAAAGGCCAAGGCTGACTGCCTCCTTCCAGTCTGTCTCCAATGTGTTTAAATGGGTACACAGAGATCACCAGTATGAAACCATTTGCCAGGGTCCAGCCCACAGAGTTTACTGGGACCTCACTTGATCTGTAGTATAAACAGCAGAGAGACATGTCCTCAGATGAAGCTGTGACCCATCGTTTACAAGCAAAGGGTCATTCCATTGGGATGGTCACAAGCCTTTGAAACCTTCCCTGATGTGGCAGCCCCAGGTAAAACGGCACCCTGGACACCCTGGGCAGGACGCCCCACTCCCAATCCCTTCCCTGACTTCACATTTGGGGCCAAAATTCCCGAAAATTTCATTTAGGAGCAACCACCAAACTCCACACCCTTGGTTTTGGGAGCAAGAGAGAAACTGGTTGGGCAGCTTCCTCCTTTCTGGGGCTCCAGGGCTCCCAGGCCCCAGGTTGCCCAACGGGGCCCCTCCCCACCCAGCTCAGCATTCATGCCCCGGAGCAGCAAGCATGTGCGGACCAGCCTAGTGCCTGCCTCGCCCAGACTCACATCTCGGCCCTGGCGCCGTGTCTGCCTGCCGGCCACACCGCAGCAGGCACATAGCCCGCCACAGGCACGCACCACCTCTTCATCTGCCTTTTTCACCTTCTGGTTCCCCCAGGCCCGGCTACCATCCTCTCCTTCTGGACAAATCCAGGATGCTTTCAGGTGCAGCTGGATCCAGCAAACCTGCTCTTCCATCTATCCTCCCCTGCTCAGCTGATGGCAGCTCCATCCTTACAGAGGCTCAGCCTATAGAAGCTGGGGGCTGACCCTGACTTCTCTTCTTCCTTCATGCTGCGCCAGTCTGGAAATACTCTCAAGTTTCCCTCCTAAATTTTTCCTGAGTTTCTTCATCTCTCTCCAGATGCCCTTCCCACCCTGTCCAGCCCCCATTAGTGCCCAGCTGGATCAGTACAGTCACCTCTGCCCTGGTCCCCCAGCTCTGGCCTTTACTCCCCACAATCTGTCCTCCCCAGAGCAGCAAGAGGGTGCCTGTAAGGACCTGAGTCAGCTCCCATCCCTCCTCTGCCCACAGTCCTCCAGGGCCCCCACCTCCTTCCAGGTAAAAGCCCAAGTCCTCCCCACTGCCCAAAAGGCCCTGCATGACCTGCCCCGTCCCCTCCCTGCCCTCCCCTCCTCCCTCTCTCCCCCTCGCGCACTCTGCTCCAGACACACGGGCCTCCTGGCTGTTCCTCCAACTCCCCAGGCACGGTGCTGCCCCAGGGCCTTTGCACAGGCTGGTTGGTTCCCCTGTGCCTGGAACATCTTTCCCTCACATTTTCATGGCTGTTTCCTTCTCGCCATTCAGGTCTCCCTCAAACATTGCCTCCTCAGAGAAGCTGATCACCCCGGCTCAGGTACCACCTCCATCAGCCTTTATCACACATCCTTTCTCTAGCTTTTTTTCCTTTTTAGCCCCTATTTTCATCTGAAATTACCTATTTCTTGTTTACTGTCTAGATCTGTGATGTCCAATAAGGAACCACTAGCTGCCTGTGACTAAATTAAAATGAAATAAAGTGAAACAAAATTCAAAATCCAGTTCCTCGGTCACACATGCTGTGCTTCCGGTGTGGCTCGTGGCCACAGTATTGGCACAGACATCGCGTATTTCTATCAGCGTAGAAAGTTCTGTGGACAGCTCTGATGGAGGAGGCGGGAGCCCGGAGGGCAGGGCCAGGTCGGTCTCGGCCATTGCTGGTCCTAGGGCCTGGTGTACAGTAGGTACTCAATAAATGCTTTCTAAATGAACGAAAGAGGGACTTTCCTGGTGGTCCAGTGATTAAGACTCCACGCTCCCAAAGCAGGGGGCCTGGGTTCGATCCCTGGTCAGGGAACTAGATCCCGCGTGCCGCAACTAAAGATCCTGCGTGCCGTAACTAAGACCCAGCAGAGCCCAATAAATAAATAAATATTATAAATAAATAAATGAAAGAACAAACTAATGGCTAAGAGGCCTTGTGAAGTCTGGTGGGGCTGATCTGCAGGACAGGGCAGAGGTTGGCAGGCACCATCTGTAGCCACAAGTCCACAAAGCTGGGAATTGAACCTGGGTCGTCCGTCCCAGGCACCCTCTGGGGGCTGCTGTTCTGGCCCCAAGGGCAGAAATATGTAAAAAGCTGCTCCAAGCACAGCCAGGCTCCGCTCTGCTGCCAGGCGCCAACGTGCTGACTCAGCCAGAGGCAGGGGGCGGAGGGGTAGTGCCCTTGCCAGGCATGGTCCCTCCAGGCTGGGCCCCTCCCCAAGCCCCCCATCTCCCACCTTGGACCAGCTGTGGCCGCTTTAATGGATCTGGCCGCATTCTCTCTGTAAATGCCTCTGCGTTCGCCAGGTCCCCAGTGAGGGCATGTGTGGCATTCCCCCCAAATCCTCCCCGCCTTGTTCCCTTAACCCTCATTAAATCTTTCATTCAACTGGCTCACAGCAGTTCCCTTAAACTAATTTACTTTAGAAACTAACTCTATAATGCAAGGCTCTAACTGCGGAGTTTTGAAAGTCACCAGAAAAATTATTACAATGAAACTATGTAGCGAATCCTTCCATTTTCCCTGGATACCATTGCTAAGGCCAGCAGCCCAATGGGATTTGGTTATAGAGAGATTGGCAGGTGTTGGTTTTAAAAAATCACCCTGCACGGGACTGAGACTTTCCCCTTGATTTGTTATGGGCCAAAAGCGGAGTTGCTGCTGGTCCGTGTAGCTCTGTGCTGTCGGATGCCTCCTCCACAGGTCACCCCAAAACAACCTCATCCTGGGGGCAGGTCCCCCACTTTAGAATTCATGGCCCAGAGGAGGCAGGAGGCCTAGGTTCTCTTCCCAGCTCTGCCCCCAGGGGGCTATGTGTCCCTGAGCAAGTCCGTGCCCTTCTCAGGGCCTCTGTGTCCCCATCTGTGCAGAGGATGATTGGGTTTTCAGTGCCTGGGGCTGATTTTTGTGGGTTCAAGGCCTTTGAAGATCAGGGAAACTGAGGCACTGGCCAGAGAGGTCCCCAGGACATGGCTTCATGCAGCTCCTGACCGACTTCCCTTGTGAGGGTGGGATCCAGTCTTGGTCACTGCTGAAACCTCAGCATGTGCCAGGCGCTATCCTGAGTTTTGGGGACGCAGCAGGAACCAGGACAGACAACCTCCCAGGGCTTCTCTTCTAGGGAGGAAGAGCGACAGATGGCGTAGCCATGCAAAGATAGGGGTGGGGAGGGAATTCTGAGCAGAGGACACAGCACATGTAAAGGTCCTGTGGTGGGAATGAACACACTAAGTTCTAGGGAAAGAGAGGGAGATGGGATTAGAGGGGTGAGGTGGGGGGATATCATTTGAGGAATGCACACATTGAGGCATGAGCAATTATCACACTTCTGTAACAATTCTTTCACACACAGACCTGCATTTATAGAGCACCTGCTGTATACCAGGCTCCAGGCTGAGCACTAGGGACACAGGATGACCCAGGCAGCTTTGGCCTGGCGTCAGGAAGTTCATAGGCTGTAGGGGAGGCAGATGGGGTCTCTGGCAGTTAAAAACTAGATGTGAGATGGGGAATGCATCTGGCATGGGGGTGGGGCAGGCTTCTGGTAGGTGGTGATATCTAAGATGTGAAAGAAAAGGGGAACTGGGAGAGGAAATCTAAGTGGCACTGGACTGAATGGAAGAAGCGAGAATAGGAACCTTGGGCCAAGTCCCATCCCATAGGTGAGAAGCCTGAGGGACCGGGGGCTGCTGAGGGGGATGGGACAGCAGAGCTAGGTTCCCTGCTTGGCCCAGACTTGTTGTGTGAGCTCAGTTGCAGGCACAACCTCTCTGGGCAGCTCCCCAAGCTCTCAAGTCCTGGGTGACCAGGGGGAAGGTGACATCTTTGGACAGGGGTTGGGACCTGTACCCAACCCCTCCTCTCCCAAGACCTCAGAACGCTTGACCTAGTATGGGAGGGACTTCCTTGGTTGTACAGTGGTTAAGAATCCTCCTGCCAATGCAGGGGACACGGGTTCGATCCCTGGTCCAGGAAGATCCCACATGCCACGGAGCAACGAAGCCTGTGTGCCACAACTACTGAGCCTGCGCTCTAGAGCCCGTGTAGTCGCGAGCTACAACTACTGAGCCCACGTGCCACAACTACTGAAGCCTGTGCACCTAGAATCCGTGCTGCACAATAAGAGAAGCCACGGCACTGAGAAGCCCGCGCACCACAACGAAGAGTAGCTCCTGTTTGCCACAACTAGAGAAAGTCTGCACACAGCAACGAAGACCCAATGCAGCAAAAATAAATAAAATAAAATAAATAAATTCATTAAAAAAAAAGACCTAGTATGGGAGAAAGTGCTCCAAACCAAGCTGGGCACACAGTAGGTGCTCAACGAGCACACTAGCTCCTATTCCTGGCTCTTCCCACTGGCCAGGCCTCCATGAAGCTGCTCACTGAATCATCTCAAAGATTGGTGTTATTATTCTCCCCATTTTTCAGTTGGGAAAACTGAGGCCCAGAGGTTGGGTCCATATTCTCACCACTAGAACAGAACTAGGACTTGAACCCAAGCTGGGTTCTCAACTTCTCTCCCCACGCCACTCATTCAGGCCTTGGCTTCCTCTCCTCCTGCCTGACTGGAGGTCAGCCACTCCTGGAGTCTGTGGCATCTCGAACCTAGCCCGTCTGTGATTTTGCAGCCCACACGTGGGTGCCTCGTGGAAGCACAAGGATGGACCACTTGTTCCCAGATGTATCAGTTATTATGATCAATTATTAATTATTCCCCGGCAGCGGCCCCCAGCAAGCCGTGCTCATTTGGGAGCCATGATGGAGGAGGTACAGGTCTGGGTAAGGACAGTGGTTTGGGCTCAGCAACTGTCCCGGGAGATGTCACCTCCAGGCCTTTGCATTCTCTGTTCCTCTGCTGGGAACACTCTTCCCCCTGAAACCCACATGGCTCCCTCCCTCACCACCTCTGTTCAAGTGTCACTTCTGCAATGAGGTCTTCTGGGATGCCCTCTTTAAAAGTTTGCCTCCCACTCTGGGCCCTCCCCAGTCCCCTTCTCTAAATTTTTTTTCCCCCTAGAGCAACATACCACCTCTGACATTTGATTTTTTTTTTCCCCCTGTGCTTTGTTTATTCTCAAGCTCCCCAGCTGGAGTGCTAGCTGCAAGAGGGCAGGAGATTTGTTCTTTCAAATTTCTCCTGTTGAGGCCAGGAAGCAGCTGGCACACAGCAGATGCAAACCTTTGTGGAATGGAGAGTCCCTCTTATCTGCCCCTAGAAGCAACCTCTGTTGCTTGTTTGTGTCAATCTTTGCATATCTTTCCCAAGCAGCTACAGACCAAGGGTAACACCAGAATACAGAACGTTTTTCTTTTTCTTCCGTGAAATTGTATCATCTTGTCTGTATCATTTCCCAACCTGTGCTCTTTCACAAGACACTGTATCTACAGTGTGCATACACATCCCTAGACTCTTTCCACCTGCTGTGTATAATCCATTACAAGGCTGTGCCCAGTTATTACAATCCCCTGTTGATGGACAATTAGGTTGGTTCCATCTTATTTCTCACTCTCGACCAATGCCTGTGAATCTTTGCGTCCACGCCTCCCACATCTCAATGCAGAGAGATGGGCAGCTGAGGTGTCTGCACCTTCCCTCTGCGCCTGCTAACATCACCTCTCAGAACTTATCTGAAAGACACATCCCCATGAAATGACATCTGTAGAAAGTCCTCATGGCAAAAGACTTGAAGCAACTGAAGTGCTCAACTACAGGGGATTGGTTAAACATATAACAGTGCAAGGGACCAAATAATGCCACAAAAGATTAGTATCTTTTAATATAATGAGACTAGTATTGCAGTTGTGAAAAGGAGAGAGCCAGATGTATAATTATGAAATTACTTTTAAGATACATTTTTAAGGGGGAGGGAACCCCAAGGTACAGAACAGATGCTACCATTTGGTTAAACAAAGGAATACAAATCTACCTGCCTACCTAATGTTCACCGAAGATGTCTAAATAACTGCGCTGTCCAAAATGGTGGCCACAAGCCACCACGTGGCTGTTTACATTTAAATGCAATAAAATGGAATGAAATTTAAAAGTTGAGTCCTCATTTGCACTAGCCACATTTCCAATGCTCAACAGCACATGTGGCCAGAGGCTACTTTATTAGGAAGCATCAGCAGAGAGCATTTCTAACATTGCACAAAAGTTCTGCTGGACAGCGCTGATGTAGAGCAGGGGCCAGCAAGCTACAACCCATGGACCAAATCTGGCCCACTGGCTGTTTGTGTCAATAAAGCTTTATTGGCACACGGCCACAGCCATTCATTCACGTATTGTCTCTGGCTGTTTTCATGCTACAATGGTGGCACTGAATAGCATTGACAGAGACCACCCGCCTCACAGCAGGGCTGAAAAGATTTACTGTCTGGCCCTTTACAGAAGAAGTCCACCAAACCCTGTCCTAGCAGGACGCTGGTGTTGCTTCTGAGGAAGGAGTGGGGAAGGGGACTGAGGATATGAAGGGAATGGTGGTATTCTTCTGTACATCCTCAGTTGTGTCTTACATGTATGCGTTATCTGGCCAGAAAAAAAAAATTAAAAATAAAAGATGTTGCAAAGTGGCAATGCTAATTCATTCTCCCGCTGATGACGCCCAGGGGTCCCCCTCCCATTTCCACTCTGGATATCATCAAGCTTCAGGCATTTTTGCCAAGCGAACGGGCAAGAAATGGATCTTGTTTTAATTTGCATCTTCTGGGCAAGAGATGGGGAATCTTTAAATATAGGATAAATGCTTGTCTACTCATCCATCAGTCCCCAGACTCTGAAAAGCCAGGGACCCCATCCATCTCAGTCGCTGTAGCATCCCAGCACCCGCGTGGGACCAGGCAAACAGTTGGTGCCCAATAAATGCGTGTCAAGTGGATGAATGAGGGCCTGAGGGAACTGGGCCCAGGGCTGGGGCTGCATTACAAGGTCTGGGATCCTTGGGGGCAGCAGCGGGCATCGAATGCCAAGCCGAGCTTCTCTGAGGCAGGCTTACCAATGGACCTGGGGCCGGCCTGGCTCCCGAGCAGCCCCTTGGGCAGGAGCCTGGGGACATCCTTCCTAGGGACCATTCTCAGCAGAGAGGGTGTGGGCAGGGTGGGGGGAACCTTGGGCTCCAGGCGGGAAAGAGATTATATATTCATCAGAATCTTAAACAAAAGCCGCACGGCTGCCTGTCAGCTAGGCTCTGGCTTTTATGGTAATCGGGGATGAATTACCCACAATGCCCAGCCAAGCGCAAGTAGTTCTTGGCCCAGATCCTAAACTAATTTTTATATGTTCGTGTGTATATAATTTCGTTCACTCCCTCCTGTCCCACTTCCATCATTTGTGGGAGCGTCGGGGAAGGGGCAGGGGCAGAGAGAACCCTGGGTATAAAGCAGAGGGTGCTCATCCAGACCCCCACCTCCCGCCCTTGGGCCCGCCTGGCACCAGGCCCTGGGCCCAGAGCGCGTGGAAGTGGGAGGTGAGTGCCAAGCTGGAGCCAAGGGGAGCCTGGAAACCACCAAGAACTAAAGCCGGCAGCCCCAGGGGTGGAAAACACACAGAGGAGGAGAGGAGCAAGGTGGGGAGGATGTGTGGGCCCATGGGTGCTGTGCCACGTGCTGTATGGCCTGGGGCAAGTGCCTTAACCTCTCTGGGCTTCAGCCTCCTGGTCTGTGAACCAGGCCTCCTCTGTATCTTGAACTGGAAGTTCAGTGAATCTCAGAATTTCTGCCCCAAGAGCCCCAGTGGAGCTTGGAGCTGGCAAAGGCCCAGCCCCACCTAAACCCAAACGTGTAGCTGGCTGTGTTTTAAGTACTCTGCACGTATTAACTCATTTCATTCCCTTCCGTTACCATCCCCATTATACAGATGGGGAAACTGAGGCTGAGAAAAGGATGTGCCTTGGTCAGGGGCCACTGGCTTGCTTGTAGCATGGGACACTGGCCCCAGATCACACCCACGGGCTAACTTAGGAGCCACCAGGTCCAGGAGGTCCCCTCCAACACCTGCAGAGAGAACCACTCCCTTTGCCTTCTGGAAACCTTGGCGGGTGTCCTGTAACACGCGGGTCCCCATGCCTGTCCCTCCCATCCTTGCAGATGCTCAGCCCAGAGATCTAGGAGTTATCCTTGATGCCTTTCAAGCCCACCCTGCACCCACTGCTTGGCCAATCCACTGGCTCTTCCAAAAAAAAAATCTCTCCAGCATCCACCCACTTCTCCCCCTTCTCTGTCTCCATCTGGTCCAGCCCCATCATCGCTCACCTGGACAAGTGCAGTCGCCCCCACCCTGTTCCCCAGCTCCTGCAGTGGCAAAAGGGCGCCTGTGAGCACCTGAGTCAGGCCCCGTCCCTCCTCTGCCCACAGCCCTCCAGGGCTCCCACCTCCCTGAGAACAAAAAACCAAGTCCTCCCCTCAGCCCACAAGGTCCTGCACGACCTGCCCTCCTCCCCTCCCTGCCCTCACCTCCTCCCTCTCTCCCCGTCGCTCACTCTGCTCCAGACACACAGGCCTCCACACACCAGGCATGGTCCTGTCCCTGGGCCTTTGCACAGCTCTCCCCGCAGCACCCCCACCCCAGGAACACCTTTCCTCCAGATCGCCACATAATTCACTCTCTCACCTCCTGCTGGTCTTTACTGAAAAGTCACCTCCTCAGAGAGGCCTACCTTGATTCCATAACTAAAATAGTCCCTCCTTATCACCTACCCCTTTCCCTGGCTTCATTTCTCTTAAAGGCATGCTATAGCTCCTTAAATATTTAACCTATTTATTTGTGTATTGTTCTTCTCCCTGCTATGCTTCACAAGGACAGGACTTTTTCTTGTCTTCTTCACCACTTTATTCCCAGCACCTGGGTCAGGGCCCAGCATACAGTAGGTGCTCAATAAATATCCACTGATGAATCTCTAGACGCTCCCCAGCAGGATCCTGGACCCAGAGGAGGCACTGTGATTATTTTCTCAACACTTAGAAGCTTTTCTTGGGGCCTAAAATAAAATTTTAGATCTGAAACCATGGGAGGTTTCTGCTACTGGTCTGGTGGGAGCCGCCAAAGAATAAAAACATTCCTATCCTACTAAACTGTTAAGCGGAAGCCTGTGCTCACTTGCTGGTGGCTGGAATGGAGATTACAGACACTCTGTAGGGTGACCAGGTGAGATCCAGCGAATTCTAAAACGTGCATTCCACATAGAACCTCTTACTCGTGCTTAAAGCCTGTGTGTGAAAAGCACTGCAGCTCATCTCACAGGAAAGTGAAAGAGAGAGATGGGTGGGCATGACGGTCAGGAAGGGGCTAGACAAGCCAGTGGCATAGTACACAGCCCAGAAAAAGGAGATGAAGGCTCTGTACATACTGAGTCTGTGAAAAAGCACGGCACGGAAGAGTTGGGTGTAGGATGTGTGGGAAAGGAGAGAGGAGACCAACAGACCTAGAGGTACTAATGCTGAAATAATAAGAAGAATACTTGCTAATATTTTAAGATCATGTATTATTTGCTAGACACATATCTCACCTAATTCTCTCCATTGTACCGAAGACAAAATTGAGCCTCAGAGAGGTCAGGCCACTTACCCAAAGTCACACAGCTTGGAGGTGGCAAAGAGGGGATATGAGCACAGGTCACCTGGGCCCAGAGCCTGACCTAGGATGAGGTGAACAAAGCTTGCTAGCAGTCGAGCTCAACACCTGGTAGACAGTAGGTGCCCAATGCCATGGAAATGCCCAAGGGCAAAGGGAGCAGAGGAAGGACTGCTCAGGGGGAAACGGTGAGAGTTACTGAGCAGTCGGTCGGATGTTTGCTGGGGAGAAGGGAGGAGGGCTTGAGCAATCAATGCAAACATTGGAAACCGGGCATCGGGGAGCGAGGTGGCTGGCTCGGAAGAGAACAACTGGCTGCCAATCTCATCTCCTCCTGTGACAGGGATGGGCAGGGCTGGCCGGAACCCACAGCTGGCATGAGGCCAGGGCCAGCAGGGACCTCCTGACCTGTCACCTGTGATGTATTCATCAAGAGCAAGGGGAAAGTCATAACCATCCAGGGTGGGTGGCAGGAGGGAGTGTGCGTGGGCCCTTTTGGTGGGGGGAGGGGAGAGCCTGGCCCAAGGTCAATGTGGTCCCTGGCAAACCTTTCCTCTGCTCTGCCTCAGCTGGACCAACTCACCATTCAACCTGTGTTTACAGAGAACCATATGGTATGAGGTCCAAGACCATGAGTTTGATGTGAGTTTGGTCCCAGGCTCTGCTCCTTGCTTACTCAATGACCTGAAGTAAGTCGTTTCCCTTCTGTGAACCTCAGTTTCCCCATCTGTAAAATGGAGTCATCACTCCCTGGCTTGGGACAAGTCACAGGCTTTAGATTCAGAGCAACCCGAGTCTGAACTGTGGCTTAACCTCCTAGATGAGTGGCCTCGGGCAAGCAGTTTAAGCAATCTGGGTCTGCTTTTCTTTCTCTTTAACAAGGAGTTAAAGGATCCTTGGCTGAGCCCCTGGATCAAGCCATGCCTGAAGCTGGTCTATTCTAACATCAGTCTTCTCAGTTACAAGAGCCAATCAATCCATCTGCTTTTTTAAAAAGAAAACTAAAGTCAGTTGATTTGGGCTTCTCCTCCTTTCAAGCTGCATGCCCACTGTGCAACTGAGGATAGAGCTTCATTTGTAGCACGGCAGGAAGCGGAGGATAACCATCACGGTTATCCCTGCGCGACAGTCAACCTGCTGAGGGACTTCAAACAGACTCAAACCTCTGGGTCTCAGATCTTTCAGAACGCAGACGCTGGCAAGCAATATCCACACGGCATCATCCAGATCTGGGACTGAGGGCAGCGCCTGCTTACTTTGCACCTACCTCGTGCCCACTGACCGGCTGCCTGTTATGGACCCATTGGTCTAACATCTACCATGATCCATTCAGTGAGCACCTACTATGAGCTGGGCCCCATGAAAGACACAAGATTTAACCACTTCACTTTGAAGGCTCACAGTGACTTTGCATGGGAATCCTTGCCCATGCTGTTCCCTCTGCCTGGAACACCATTCCCTCCTCTCTCTGCCCAAGTAACTCCTACTCAACCACCACATCTCAGATCAGCTGCCACCCCCTCCAGGAAGCCTTCTTTGACCTCCCCTCCCATTGTTCACTCTCAGAGCCTTGCATCCTCTCTCCCTCTTTCTCATCTCAGTTCCAGAGTTGACGATTTCTGTATTTCATTGAGTTTAAGCTGCGTAATTATATTACGCGTCAATAAGAAAGAAAAAATGCTGCCAATTAAACTGGACATGACTTCCTTATCACACAGAATTATCATTTGACAGCAACTGAAAGAGCTCTTTTAGACTTCTTTGGACGTACACTTTGATCACCTTTCTCTCCTGAACATAAATGCAAAGTGTAAGTAAAATATATGGTTCAAGTTTTTCTAAACCACCTCTGTGTTCCAAGCCCACCTCTTCTGAATTGCTTTTCACCCCAGTGCTGCTGACTTGGGGCTTTGCACGTGGCACCGGTCCCTGTGCGGCCAGGCCCCAGGCACCTAGCATTTCCCATGGGTGGCTGCCCCAAGATTTCCCTCCAAGCCTCTGACACCCGCACTAAGGGATCCACGGAAGGTACTGATAATGCATGGAAGGCTCCCACCCACCCTCGTGTGGCCCAAGCACTGTGGTTTTGTCAACTAACATTTTGGGGGCTGCAGTGGTCAAGACAGGAATAACCAATCTGCCTAAAACTACCTGGCGCACAGCAGGAGCTCAAAACATATTACTGGGATGACGAGCAAATAGCTGAGTCTGATTTCACAGTAAATGAGAGTTCAGAGAGGTTGGGCAAAAGCCATGAAGTCACACAGCAAAGTAAGAGGTAAGGGCAGATTCAAATCCAGGATCCCTGGCTTTGTCCCGGTCTGCCTGCCAACAGCACTTACAATGTATTTTTCTAAAATAGGGCAGGGCGGGGACCCCAGCCAACATCTTGACTAAGAGAACTCAACCTCACAGGAGCCTTTAAATACACGGCGTAAAAAAAAAAAAAAAGATACAAATGAACTTATTTATAAAACAGAAACAGACTTACAGGTATCGAAAACAAACTTACGGAGTGGCATGGACTTATATACACTACCAAATGTAAAATAGATAGCTAGTGGGAAGCAGCCGCATAGCACAGGGAGATCAGCTCCGTGCTTTGTGACCACCTAGAGGGGTGGGATAGGGAGGGTGGGAGGGAGACGCAAGAGGGAAGAGATATGGGGATATACGTATACATACAGCTGATTCACTTTGTTATATGGCACAAACTAACACACCATTGTAAAGCAATTATACTCCAATAAAGATATTAAAAAAAAAAAAAGAACAAACTTATGGTTACCAAGGGGGAGACGTGGGGGGAGGGATAAATCAGACCTTGGGATGAACATACACATACTACTATATATAAGATAGATAACCAAAAAGGACCTACTGTATAGCACTGGGAACTCTGCTCAATATTCTGTAATACCCTATATGAGAAAAGAATCTGAAAAAGAATAAATATATGTACAACGGAATCACTTTGCTGTACACCTGAAACTAACACAACATTGTAAATCAACTCTACTCCAATAAAGTTTTAAATAAACAAATAAATAGAGGGTCAATCTATACATAAATTAGGAGGAAGTGACACATGTGAAGTGCTTAGAGAGCAAGCTGCACCCCAGCCAGGCCACCCCAGCCGCTGTGCAACATCTAGCTGTGTGACACTGGGCAAATGCCTCAACCTCTCTGGGCCTCAGTTTCTCCACCCACCAAATGGGTATAAGAGTCCCTGCCTCACAGAGCTACCATGAAGATTAAACCTATGAAAAGTCTGCCTTCAAACTCTATCCCAAATCTTCCCACTTCTCCCCATCTTCTGTCTCCACCTGTTCCACCCCACCATCCTGCCTGGACCAGTACAGTCTCCTCTGCCCTGTGCCCCCCACTCCCACCGTCTAGCCTCCCTGCAGCAGCCAAAGGGCTCCTGAGAGTATCTGAGTCAGGTACCCACCTCCCTCCTCTGGGTAAAAGCCCAAGTCCTCCCTGCCTGTGCTCTTACATGACCTGCCCCCACCCCTGTCCCCTCCCTGCCCTCCCCTCCTCTCTCTCTCCCCCTCACTCACTCTGCTCCAGACACACTGGCCTCCTTGATGTTCCTCCAACACGCCAGGCACGGCGCTGCCTTTGCACAGGCTGTGCCCTCTGCCCAGAACATTCTCCCCCGACACAGCCACTTGGCTTCCTCCCTCACCTCCATCAGGGTTTTACTCAATTTGTCAACTCCTCAATAAAAAGCCGTCCCTACAACCCCATTTAAAATGATGGCCCTGGGACTCCCCTGGTGGTCCAGTGGTTAAGACTTCGCCTTCCAATGCAGGGGGTGCAGGTTCAATTCCTGGTCAGGGAGCTAAGATCCCACATGCCTCACGGCCAAAAAAAAAACCCCAAACATAAAACAGAAGCAGTATTGTAACAAATTCAATAGCGACTTTAAAACATGGACCACATAAATAAAAATAAAAAGTAAAAAAATAAAAATAAAATGACGGCCCTGGGACTTCCCTGGCGATCCAGTGGTTAATAATCCGCACTCCCACTGCAGGGGGCGTGGGTTCGATCCCTGGTCAGGCAACTAAGATCCCGCATGCTTCACAGTGCAGCAAAAAAAATAAAGAAAAAGAAACTTAAGATAAACATCAATTAAAAAAGTAAAGATCAATTTTAAAACTTAAAAAGTTAAATAACATAAACGACAGCCTTCATCCCTCCACTCACGTACCCCTCTTTCTCTTTTACTGTGTTCTCTTATCACCACCTGACATGACACATAGTTTGCTTATTACCTCTTCCTGATCAGAACGTGAGCCCCACAAAGGCATACACTTCTTCTTCCCCGCTGGGCCCCAGCAGAGACCCAGCACACAGTAGGTGCCCGGATGACAAGGCACAGAAGTGGGGAGGCGGCAGCCACAGCTGAACCAGCCACCGGTCCTCCAGGGCTGGCTGGCGGAAGAAGCAAATCCACGCCTCCTCCGGGGGGCCCTTCCTGTCCCCATTTCTGAGCTATCCCTAGACTCTGCCCTCTGCCCCCTTTCCTGAGCCTCCAGCCAACACCTGCTGAGAAAACGCAGGAAGCAGGGGCGGCCTCCGTGGTGCCTGTGGCCTGGGATGGGCATGTTCCTCCGGGCAGTTTAATCCCTGCCCCGTTCGAAGGGAGGCCCCAGAGGTTGAGCCAGGACCTCCAAGCCAAACAAACAGACCGACTCGAGAAGCATCCACCTCCCTGATCCCGCTGCCAGGAAGAGGTGCCACTCTGGAAGGTGCCTGATAGCTATTTAGGGAATAGACGTATTATTTAGGGGCGCCGTGTCACCCTCACTCTCAGCCCAGCAGTAAGGCTTCACCCTTGCTAACTCATCGGATCCTCCCAAGGACCCTGGGAGGGTGGGGTCATCATTTTCCCTGTTTTACAGATGGGGACACTGAGGCCGGGAGGTGAAATCACAGCAGACGAGGAATAGAGCTGGGACTTGAACCCAAGCCATCTGGTCCTAGAGTCTGCTTCTTAACCACTCGTCTACATGGTCTCAATGAATACAAGTATAAAACACGGCAGGAAAACATCTGCAACACCTACGGACCATTTGCTGTGTCCTTGGCCTGGTGGGGGAGGGGGAGACAGAGAGTGTACCTTATCCCTCAGCCACCTTCCAACAATCTGGTAACATGCCCCGTTCTAAAGATGAGGAAAACTGAGTCCCCGAGGGAGGTAGTGATTTCCTGAAGGTTCCCAGAAGCGGCAGTGCCCAGACCTGGCACCAAATTCACTCCATCCTTCCCTGGGATGGGTAATGCAGGCTGTTTCAGAGGTGGCCCGAGTGCTATAACGAGGTCGGCTCACATCTCAAGAACACCCACTGTGTGCTGACCCGAGTGAAAAACCATCAGGGGTCTTATTTCCAGGTGGGTATACTGAGGCTCAGAGAACTTCAGCCATGTGCCTGGGTCCCAAGATGTCCCCATTTCACAGACCGGTGAACCGAGGCTCAGAGAAGTTGCTCCATGTGCCTGAGGCCACACAGCCAGCAAGAGGCAGCCCTGGGACTCAGACCCAGGGCTTCCTGACCAGACTTGGAACTGTGGGCTGGCGTGAGCCTGCAGTGGAAGCTCTCAGCTCTGCAAACCAGACACCCCTTGGCCGCGATGGAGGGTCAGGATCCACGGGGACACACAGTGCGAAACCCCAAATGACAAGTGTCGGCATGGAAACAGCCTGTGGGTGGCTGGGCTTCTTCAGGCGTAAAAATGGGGGGGGGGGAACACCTAACACCAACTGTATTTTTAAAAATCCCACAGCAATAAAGAGGCTAGACCGTCAGCACGGCATCACGTCCGTGGGCAGGCAGAAGCCCCAGAACGCAGGGACACAGCTATTTTAAAGGGGCTATTTCTGGAGGCCGAGGTGAGAACACGGGGGCGGGAGGAAGGATCAGGAGCAGCCGCTGGGCGGCCCGAACTGGCCGACTGCAGGGGGAGGGGCGAAAGGCGAGTGAAAAGGGAGAACTCGGGAGCCACCTGCTTGGTTGGTGCCAATGCAGGCGCTGCCACGAGCCAGCTGGAGGACCTCAGGCATCTCGGAGCCTCAGCTCTTGCCCTGTGAACGGAGATCTGTGGGTGCAAAACGTGCACAGGGCCCTACTGTGCACAGGCGCTGCTATGGACATAGCAGAGGAGACGGCCGAAAAGGAGGTGGATGACAAGTAAAAGGCATAAGACATGGAGATGGCGACAGTGATTCCAGTAAAAGCAGAGCAGGAGAGGGGAAGATGGTGGCCAGGTAGAGAGGCGGATTTGCAAAGAACACTCTTACAAATCGTTTCGCAAGTAATAACTTTGCAAATCTTCATAGGGCGGTCAGGGGAAGCCTCACTTAAAAATGAGCAGAGACGCGAGGAGAGAAGGAAGAAAAGCACTGTGTCCTGAGGCTCACCTACTGCCGCTATTAGGATCAAGTTGGGCGGCAGATGCCAAAAAACTCACAAGAGAGGCACCTTCACATAAAAGAAGCTCCCAGGTCGTCCTTTCAGGGCTATTTTGCCCACCCCATAATCATCAGGGTCCAGGCTCCTTCCATCTCTTTAATCCCCCATTCTCATCCCTGATACCTGCCTCATGGTCCAAAATGGCTGCTTGGGTGCCTACCATCACCTCCGTATTCCAGCTGGGGGTGGGGAGAAGGAAGCATGTGCTACCTCCCTTTGAAGGCATTACCAGGAAATTCTGTTCATTTATCCCACTGGTCAGCACTGAATCATATAGCACAGACAGCTGCAAGGTACAATGGGAAATTTTTTTTTTTCCCCACCAGGTGGCTATGTGCCTAGATAAGTCAAAGTGTTCAATTGCTGTGGAGGAGAAAGACGGGATATTGGTAGACCCCACCAAAAACACGTAGCCCGATGGGGTTAGGTCTTTCAAACCAGTGTATCTGAGAGACTTTGGCCTGCACAGAGAAGACAGATGTTATCAGGGCCAGCCCCCTGCCTCCATGCCAGGATGCTTTTCATTCATCCCAGGCTCCACCTCCCCAAACACCCCAAGGTCAGAAACTGGCCGCAGCCCAAGTTCAGGCTCCGTGTTTCCAGGGGCCCCTCGGAAGGCAGGACCCCGCCTATGGTCTGTGCTCGCTAAGCACCTGGGCCCAAGGCACCAGGCATCTCCCATCCCACCTTGCGCCTGCCTGGTGAGGATGCCCAGCCAATTCATCTCCTTCTCCTCAGTAAACAACTGTCAGGGAAAATAAATAGTTTTTAATAGGCTCATTAATTGAATTCAGGGAGAAATAACCTTCTCCCCAGGCTGTTGAGAAGGAATACTCAAGACACACACAAGAAAGTCCTAGCACCCTGGTCCGAAGGTGGAGACCCCCAAACAGTTCTAGCCACGTTCAGCCACATGAACTCAACCAGCAAGGGCGCCATCCCCCTCCCCGGCTTTTTCCAGCCTTCTCAAGGTTGGAAGTCTCCGGTGGGTGCTAACTGGGCTTATTTAACGCCTCAGTAGCCCTTGGCCTCTGCTCTAAGCCTGTGGCGGTAGCAGGATGATTTAATGTCAATTTTTTTTTCTTTTTTTTTTTTTTTTTTGGCTCTCATCACATTTATTTCAAAGGTTCTGCCTTCTTATGTCAAGGACATGCCAGGTTGCCCATTCATGAGAGTAAGACAAATTTTTCTCCTTTAAGTTTTCAAAGAGAATGGGTTTCAAGAAAACTACCAAGTCACTAGGAGGACCAGGTAGATGGGGCAAAAGGCACACGTCAAAGTGAGTGACTGAAATTCGGGTGATGTCGGGGAGAGCACTGGATGCGGAGTCCAGAGGCCTCGATGCAGCCCACAGGGTGACTGAGGCACAGAACTAGAAGGTCAGAACTGACCCCCTGCACCTGTCGAGGGCTCTGGCCACACAGGTGTGACTCAGTTTCCCCACCGCGGCTCAGGTGGTCCTGGGGCAGGCCTCCTGCCAGCCTGCTCTCGGCACTGCAGCAGGAGACTCGACACCCCTGGGAGAAGCCAGACTTGGGCCCTGCTGCTCCCAGGACCCCCAAACCCTTTGTCCCCCAAAGCTCTGTATGCAGGTCCCCCAATTTGCCCCCAGAAGGCATTCATCATCGTGCTGTATTGTATGACGTTTAGCCAGTTCCATCTTTGCCATGCCAGCACTTTCCAAGCACACTCGGTGCAGATCTTTCTAATCATTCAAGAGACAGTCTTTGCTCCCATTTTAGACAAGGAGACTCAGGCCCAGGGTCATGCTGTGCGTGAGGCCAAGATTCAAACGTGGGTTATTCAGATGTCCAATTCAATCCCTCAAAGAAAGCCTGGCCCATTCCTGGGGGCTCCTCAGTGACTTTTCTACCTATCTGGCCGGATGCACACGGTGTCAAATGAACATGAGGGCTACTTGAGTCTTAAAAATCCCCTGGCCCAGTTACTATGCCCTTTGGGGGTTCCCTGCTCCTTTGGGCTTCTCACCTCCTCCCCAGGAGAAGACAAGAAACCTCATGGACTGTTTCAGGGTTCCCTGACCCCATGACACCTGTCCTCAGGGCCCCTGGCCCTCAGCAGCCAATCATCATGGCTTCTGCGCCAAACAGCTCAGACACGCAGAGACTCATGAGGGCAGGCAAGTGGCCAAGGTCACACAGCAACTCCACTGGGGACTTGGTCTCCTAGCCTCCCTGCCCAGGGCAGTGGGAACTGAGTCAGGGCGTTTCAGCCACCTGATGCGGGGCTTTCCCAGCCACCATGACCCACCTAATCTGGACAATTAGACACGCTGGGTCTAGTGCAGGAGGGCAGTGGCTCTCCAAAACCACGGTGGCTGGTCTGGGGAGGGGGAGCCAGGTGGAGCTCCCATCCTGAAAAGGGGGGCAGACAGACCGCAAAACAGCAACTGAGGAAGTAAAATAAAAAGAGTGCCGGGGAACACTGGCTGGATAGGGTTGGCCTGGCCAGAAACGGAGCTCCTGGCAGAGGAAACAGCAAGGACAAAGGCCTGGAGGTGGGAGAAGAAGGAAGGTCAAGGTGGTTGGTACAGAATGAGTGAGGAGGGAGTGGATGGAGAAGCCAGCAGGGGACTGGCTGGCAAGCAGGGTTTGGGTGTGCCAACCAGAGAGGCAAAGCAACTTCCCTGAAGTCACACAGCTCGTAAGAGGCAAAAACATATCTCACATCCAGACCAGCCGACAACATGTCCCTCCTTCTGCGACCAGCCTTCTGGTTCCATAATTGCTATGTGCTCCAGCTGGGCAAAATGAAACCGCAGAGCCTCCTCGTGCAAAAATTATTAAGAATTTCAGGGCTTCCCTGGTGGCGCAGTGGTTGAGAATCTGCCTGCTAATGCGGGGGACATGGGTTCGAGCCCTGGTCTGGGAGGATCCCACATGCCGCAGAGCAACTGGGCCCGTGAGCCACAACTACTGAGCCTGCGCGTCTGGAGCCTGTGCTACACAACAAGAGAGGCAGCGATGGCGAGAGGCCCGCACACCGTGATGAAGAGTGGCCCCCACCTGCCACAACTAGAGAAAGCCCTCGCACAGAAACGAAGACCCAACACAGAAAAAATAAATTAATAAAAACTCCTACCCCCAACATCTTCTTTAAAAAAAAAAAAAAAGAATTTCAAGAAAGCAAGAGCAGATCATTCAACCAAGTAAAGACCCCCTGAACCTCCACAAGCACAGAAATGCCACCTCAGTTCGCCTGTGGGCACATAGGCAGCCCCAGGAAAAGGCTCCAGCGTGCCAGTTTCTCATCCTCACTCCGTGCCTCAGTTTCCCCATCCGCCAGGTGGGGCGACAGCTGCCACCTCTCAGGGCTGTTCTAAGGATGAAAGGAGAAAATTTGAGTGAAGCCGGAGCCCAGGGCCAGACACGCAGTGTAGGCTCCATGACGGGGACTTCATGCCTGTTTGGGCTATTTCTCCTCCGTTGCAGTTGTTTGGGAAATTGTGGGTGTGGAGCTCCATCCACATCTCCCCCAGCGGTTCATGAAGATGGGGGATGGGAGAGCACAGTCATTTAGTCCCTGCTTGTGTACCCTGGGTGCCAGGTCCCATATCAACGTGACAGCATTTAACTCCCAATGACACAGCAGGCAAGATGTATTCCCATTTCATGGATGAGAAAAGCGAGGCTGGGGGCAGGGAATAAGGGGTCACCTCACACAACCGGGTAGGGCCTGTACCAGGATTCGAACTTAGTGCTCCGGCCTCCAAAGGCCAGGTGGGAAAAAAGGGGAAAGACCTGCCCGCAGCTGCCCCTCCATCTCCCAGATCCAGCACTGTCACCAGAAACCCCAGCCGTTCGTGCTTCTAGAATCCATACGTCAGGCGCAACTACCCGCTTGTGATAATCATCTGGGCCGTGGGGCCAGGACAGGTGGGCAGCAGGAACCCGTTAGCAATCTCGGCGTTTGAGTCCAGCAAGACGGTGCAAGGCACGGGAGGCGGACGTTCATGGACAAGCCAATGGCCCGGCCGCCTGATTTCTCTCACCACTGGGGTCTGGAGCACAAATCAGGTTTTCTAAGGCTCAGCATTACTGACATTTAGAACCTGATCATTCTCTGTGGGGGGCCATCCTGGGCACTGCGGGATGCTAAGCGGCATCCCTGACCCCACCTGCTCGATGCCAGGGGAGCCCCCAGTCGTGATGACCACAGATGTCCCCAGACATCGCCCTGTGTCCCCTGGAGGAGCGAAATCGCCCCTCGTTGAGAACCACTGTAATGAACTCTACTGATAACGCAGGTGACCCGGTGCCCCAGCCCTGAGAGCAAACAGGTATTTCCAAAAAAGACAAGAGGCGAGGAACAGGTCCCACAGACAGAAGATAAGTCACAGCCCTGCCCCGTGGGGCGAGCCGGCTTCCTTCTGTGTAGCATTTAAGTTTATCATTATGACCAATATTAATATAATCAGAGCCAACGTTTATCGAGCGCAGCTGCTGGCCCAGGCCCTGTTCTCCACCCTCCCTGTGAATAATCGCGCCGCTGCCTCCAAATAACTCCTCAATGTGGCTGTGATTCTTCGATCCATTTTACAGCCCGGGAAACTGAGGCTTGGGGACGGCAAGTGAGCTGTCGAGTCCACACAACTGGCAAACGGAGGTGTTGTAAGGAGAAGAACGATCAAAGAATGGAAAAATAGGGTAATTTCATGTAAAAACATATCTAGATTTCTGGTTTATCTTGGAAAACAAACAGATCTGGCTGTGGAGCCATTCAGGGCTGCCCGTCTGGTGCCCACCACCCCTTGGCATGACCTGCCCAGCCCTGATGCGCACTGGGGTTTGAGAATGACATTTCTGCCATGTCTTTTTTTCTTTTTTTAATTTTTAGTGGAGTATAGTGGCTTTACAATGTTGTGTTCGTTTCTACTGTACAGCAAAGTGAATCAGCTATACACATACATATGTCCCCTCTTTTCTGGATTTCCTTCCCATTCAGGTCACCGCAGAGCACTGAGTAGAGTTCCCTGTACTATACGGTAGGTTCTCATTAGTTATCTATTTTATACACAGTATCAATAGTGTATATATGTCAATCCCAATCTCCCAATTCATCCCACGCCTCCCTTTCCCCCTTGGTATCCAAACGTTTGTTCTGCCATGTTACCCTCTCTGGACTGGTGTGAAGACATCCAGCCCACCCTTCTAGTGTGAGGCCCAGCCGGGTGGGCGGGCAGGCAGGCAGGCAGGCATGGCTGTGTGGCTTTAGGCAAGTTGCTCTCCCTCTCTGGGCCTCAGCATGACAGTTGTTCCAAGAGGTGTTTCCCCAACTCCCAGGTCTCCACTAGCAATGATCTTTGCACCCAAGCTCTGGGGGCTTTCAGCAAACTCTAGCTGCACGTGTGGAAACTGCAATGTGAATTCCTCAGTGTCGGGACCCCATGTGGTCACCCACCTCTTGCTTCTGCTTCCCTCACCTCCTGCCACACAGCTGAAGATGCTCCACCTCCCAGCTTTGCACCTGCTGTTCCCAATACCTGTTCAACTCAGGAAGGTCCCCCTGATGCCCACCCCCAGACAAAATAGTGGCCTGGTGACCTGTCGGGGGCCATGGGATTTCCAGTCTCTGCAGAGCCCTACTGCAGCCGATATTTTTTCTTGCTTAGCTTATTTATGTATTCAGCCTCTCCCAACAGACTGCAGGGTCCAGGGGATGGAGGACCGAGCCTGCCTTGTTTACTGCTGTATCCCCAGAATTCGACTTTCATTTGCTTTTATTTACAGAAAGAAAGAAAGGGAAAGAATGTACAAAGCGCTTTCTGTCTACCTGGCATGTATTTGTTCATGAGTAAAGCAACACCAAAGCACCCATTTTACAGATGAGGAAACTGAGGCGCACGGCCGCTACATAACTAGTCCAAGGCTCCACAGCTGGTCTACATAAATAGTCTGAGGCCCCACAGCTGGTGAGCAGCAGAGCTGGGATTTGAACCCAGAGTCTGGCTCTTGAGTTCTCTGGCCGCCGGTATTCAACAAATACTGATTGACTGAATGAATGAATTGGCAAATGAATGAATGAAGGCTCACACACCAAGCTTATAAACTGACTGCTTTCCTGAGCACCTCTCAGCAGGGCCCGAGGCAAAGCTGAGCCCACACGGCCCTAAATTGTCCCGGACCTCCCCCCAGGCACTCACCCAGATCCACCATAGCTCTGGAAGTCGGGGGGGCCACTGTCTGAGGTCTCAGGAGTGCGGGAGCCACCTGCCCTCTCCGCCTGCCTTGTCTGGCTTCCCATGGCTCAGATCCTGCCAGGCCCTGGCCCGGTCCTGCTGCAGAAGTGGGGCGGCCTTGATTAGGCAGCCAGTGACGGGGAACGCCCCAGTTTGCAGTGGCTGAGTCATCCTAATGTTTCTCCCATGCTAGACCCCGTGAGGGTCTGAGGGTTGGGGGGTGCTGCTGGGGAGCCCCCACCGGGCAGGTCTGGCTATGGATCAACACATCACTTTACACGCATTAACTCATTTAATCCTCCCAACAAAGCTATGAGGTGGATAGCATTACTCTCCATTTTACAGATGTGATCATGGAAGCACAGAGAGGTTGAGCAACTTGCCCCAGGTCACACAGCCAACGAGAGGCAGAGCCGGGATTTGAAACCAAGCAACCTCAGACCAGCGTCCATACTCTTACCCTCTGAGGAAGGCAGCTGGGAGCCCCGGAGTCTCCACAGTGACTCGCACCCAGCAGGTGAAACGTCATCAAAGCTACTTCTTTGACAATGGGGCAGAGCCCCAGCTCCTTCCCAGGGGTTAAGACTTCAGGTTCTGGCAGCCACTAGTCCTGGGTAAGATTTCCAGTTCTGTCACTTGTGGACTGTGTGACCTCAGGCCAGTGAAGACCTCTCTCTGTGCCTCAGTTTCCCTGTCTGCAAAATGGGGTTCCGAGCATGCTCTTAAGGTACTTACTCAGCGCAGGACCTGGCACGGGCACCAACTCCAAATAAGTCAGAGCAGCTATTATTATCCCCCGACATCCCCTCATTTGCTGATCACAGGGTTAATTATAAAAGTGGCATTAAATTATACACACACAGACGCATCGACCTCCCTTCCCCAGAACCCCTGAATTTCCACCAACACTCAATTACCCACACGACAGCACGACCATAGAGCATCTTCCCGGCCCCACTCCACCTGGCCTGCCTCCATCCGAGGGTCCCAGGCCTCTGGCACTGAGGATGCGACACCATTTGGGGGCCGGGCGTCATAAGACAGATGCAGCCAGCAACCGATGACACGTCCAAGAGCTGAGGGAGGCGCTTTACCTACAGCATCTCCTGTCCAGGCTTGCCATGAAGCAGGCTGTGATTGCTCTGATCTTAGAGATGAAGGAGCACAGAGGGGTCAACCAACCAGCCCAAGTATGCACAGTAGGGTGGGTGCTGGAAATCAGCGCCCCCCTCCAAGCCAGAGGCATAACTTCATTTTGCAAGTGAGAAGGCTCCCACACAGAGAGGTTAAAGGGCAGAGGCGATGCCACACAGAGAGGGAGAGAGGAAGGAGAGAACCAGGAAACAAAAAAATCGGGATTTTCAGTTTCCCTAGGAGGAGACGCCTGGCCTTCCTACAGGGGACTAATGTAATAGCAAAGAGTTCAAAAAACAAACTGAAAAAAGAACTCAAAAGCCGCAGGGACCATCCAGGGAGTTCTGGAGAAAATCTGCTTCAAAAAAAGGGTATTTATGGGAGCGGGGTCACTGTGACCCAGAAACCCAAGCTCCAAGCCCCAGATCAGGGTGGAATCCATGGGAATGAGTATGGGGATCTCCGGGGAAAGAAACCTCGGTGTGTTTTCAGGTCTGGAATCCTTTTGGCCTCCGCAGGACTGGGAGGGCGCCTCGATTCCGAGAACAGGAGAGGGATTCCACGGCCAGCCCGGGATTCCACGGCCAGCCCGGAATAGCACCAACCCCCAGGTCCAGCCTGGCCAGACCCGGGGGAGGGGCAGCGGTATCGGCAGCTCCTCAGAGGAGGGGAGAGAGAAGAGAGACAAAAATAAAGCAACACGAAAGTCGGGGCCTGTCCGTGAGTCACTCCCACCCGCCTGTTAATTTTCGCCTTAGCAGAAGTGTAAGCCAATTGATTTTTTTCATGCTCCCCACACACAACACCCCGCCCCCCGCCCCCCAACAACGCTTCTGAAATATCAGAGACAAGACAGAAATGGTACGTCGGGGTTCTTTTTTTTCCCCTTTGTGTGTGTGTGTGTGTGTGTGCCTTTTCTTTCCTTAAAGAAAAAAGAGAGAAGGGGGAAAAAACCCACAAACCACACTCGAAATCCGTGAGCTTCTAGAAGGCCAGAGGGGGTGACAAGTTGGACCGCTGGGTCAGCAGACCCAGGTATCACCGCTTCCTGTGCATCCCAAGCTAAGATCTGCCCATGTCCGGGCTGTCCGTCCTCCTGGTGACAGGCTGACATGAGCTTGAATTTCACCCCCTTCCAACACCCCATCTTCTCCGGCTATAAGCCAGGAGCTTTCTGGTTCCAGGCTGAAGTCAGACAAAATGTTTGAAACCATCTGAAAAGCCCTCATTCTCCCCAGCGCAGTGGTGTGACTTTTGTCCACGGACCCACACGGGGTTTTGTCATCTTGGCACCTGGATCTTGCCCACTGTCCCCACTGGCGGCTGAGCCCCCCTGCGTGGCGGGCAGCTGGGGTCTCTCCACACTCCCCCGCCAGGCATATTTTGTAGCGGGGAAGGACAGGGCAAGGGCAGAGAGGGGCACCTCCTCCTTGCAAATTCTGGGAAACAGGCCACCCACCCACGGAGGGTGTGCCAGGAGGCTGTCCTAGGTGCAGGGGAAAGCGGGGTGGCATCTCAGCGCCCCTGCCTAGGCCCCCTGCCTCTTTCCAGAAGCACAAGCCCTCCCTCTACCCCCAGAAAGGGAGCCACGGCCCGCAACGTGCTGGCCAAGCCCACTGCACTTCCCAAGGACCTTTCTCAGGCTCCAGATGACTCTACAAATGGAACCTAATGCAGCTCCATCTGGGGGTGGGGGTGGGTGGGGCGGGGATAGCTTTCAGCTGCAAACATTAAGCTTTGTCAATTATCCCCCAAACCCGCCAGGTTTATAAATATCCGTCTTTATTTTTAGGGTTTTCCTCCCCATCCTGAAGTCTCTCAATGCCCCCCGCCACTCCCCCCATACGCAATGGCTACACTAAAGTCACGCGACGCAGGTGAACCCGGGGCTCCCGGGTGCCGCGCCTCAGAGCCACGTAGTCCCTGCCCGTTCCTGCCTGCCCCTTCCCAGCCACCTCGCTGACCATTGTTTGGTGGAGTAATCAGCGAAGCCACAGGTCTCCTAGCGCCTGGCTCCTGGGAGCGGCAGCTGGAGGTGCGCTGTGCTCCAACACCTGCGACAGGCTGTTCAGTGCCAACCCAGAAGGCAGGAGGGGAAATCGAGTCACCCCTGGAAAGCCGTTTGCTGAGGGGAAGTGGATCTGTCTCCCCAACCCGTCCCGGGTCTAGGGAATACCAGGCAAAGCCTCACGCTCTGAGCAGCCCAAAGAAGAAACTGAGCGCACAGTGATGGCTCCAGAATTGTCCCCCCAGATGCCACAACTAAATCCCTGACATCCAGGGAGCTTCTCCCCTTCCACCTGGTCCTGACACCTCGGCCCAGAACCACAGCCCCAGTGTTGGGAAAAAAATGCCCCATGTCTCTGAATGGGGCCCACAGATATGTGAAGATGCCCGGGATCCCCTGGGGAAAAAGAAAGGTGCTTGTAATGCTGCAAGGGGCTAGAAACAGAAGCATGGTCAGTGGGCGATGATTCCCGTGTGGGCAGCAGGCAGGCGTCTGGCTGGCAGTGCTCCTCTTTCTGTGCCCACCACAAGGCCAGGGTCCCTAGGGGAGGAGGGTTCCCCCAAGGAGCCCAGCCCACACCCCAGCAGCACCCTCCAATGCCACACCCCGGCCACACCAGAATGACCCATCCCCCTGTCCCCGCAGAGGGTGAGGAGTGGGCCAGGTGTGGCCTCTCCTCGCAGGATGGCCACCGACATGACAGCACGAGCCCCCGTCCCCCCCCGGGGGGCCAATGTCATCAGCTGGGTGGCAGGAATAGAAAAGCGCAGCTCACCAGGCAGGCCGGGTCTCCAGCGACGTTTTGTTTGCCTGTGCCCAATTATACCAAACTCTCAGGGCAATGAAGTATGGCGGGTGGCTGCCCCCAGGGGGCTGGGGGGGGCCGGGGCCCCAGGCAGAAGTGCACCGTCATGGTGAAGGTGCCCCCCAGGCCCGGGCACCGGGCAAGACGAAGCTTTCTGGAGGGGGAAGAATGGAGACACAACAGCAGGCATCAAGAGACGCCTCTCGGAGGGCATTGTGGGGGGCGGGTAAGGGGAGACAGCCAGAGACCCAGGCCCAAGTTGGTGGGCTCTAGGATTGGGGGGTGGGAAGCAGCCGCCCCCCAGCCCCAGCTGCCTGCCTTCCGCAGCCAAAGTATCAGCTGGCAGAGGAAGAAGAGAGCTGAGGGACAGAAGGTAGGCGAGATTGGCAGGGGGAGGGGGCACAAAGGAAGGGGACCCTGGGAGGGGGAGGGGAGCTATGCAAATGGTAGAATCGACAGTCCCTCAGCGATTAATAAAAGCTCCAGCAGCGGCGGTTGGTATCACAGGAGTAGAGGCGCGGGCTGGCTCTCTCTTCTCACTGGCGCAAGGTGGCTCAGAGGGGGAAGCAGGACACCCCAAACAAAAGGAACCCTTGCCCCCTGCACCCCAGTAACAGCAACAATGGGGAACATCAAGGGAAGACTAGAACCCCGGCAGCCAAAGTCCTGGGTGGGGGGGGGGGGGGGCGCAAGGAGACCAATGGGAACCCAGAGCAGGTGGGTCCCTGTCCTCGGGACCCTCGGGGACCCTCCGGCTTTTGTCCCCGATTCTCAGAGTCCTAATACCCAGCCTGGACACCTCAGACGCCCACGCACCTCTTCGCGAGCTGGGGGCCAGGCTGGTTTTTCAGGGGGTTGGCCAGAGGCAGAAGGGCCCCACACTCAGAATGAAGACTCCCCCAGATTGAGATGGGGGGAAAGGGGAATCCCAGCTGAGCCCGAGATGGGGAGGGGAGGCACCCCCCAGATGAAGGCGCTGGGGAGGTTTGTTAATTTGGAGGATGAGGACCCTAGGGGGTGGCTAAATTTGAGGAAGGGTTGCAGAGGAAAGGGCACTCAAAAGCTGCTTATTTACGGGGCTACTAGAGGAGGATTTGAAATCGGGGAAGAATCACTAAAGAGGAGGCTCCAGATTTGGGGGGGGTGTGGCTGAAGAAAAGATTCCACTTTGGGGTGGATTCTCTGATTTGAGAATTTTGGAGAGAAGGCAGCCGAAGGAGAGTTCTCTGATTTAGGGGGAGTTTCGTGGGGGTAAGTGCCCAGGATTTGTTTGTGTGCTGAGGGGGGGAGGGTGGAATTCTAAATTTGGGAGTGATTTCCGTAAGGAGCAGTGAACTTGGCCGCAACCCGGCCAAAACCCTTGCGCTCAGAGTATGGGCGCTCGAAGTCGGAGGGCTTCCCTCCGGGCACGGCGCCCCCCCACCCGCACCCCCTTCAACCTGGTTCAGACGGCTCCGCCCCCGGGATGACGTCACCGCCCCTCCCCCCCCCCCAGCCCCCGAGGGGGCTCCCGGGGCGTGCAGAACCCGCGAGGCTGGCAGCTCCAGGGGCGGCTTCCCCTTTCCCGGGATCCCCACGGGGCCCCCAGCTCCGAAGAGAGGTCGGGGGCCGGGCGCGCGCGCCCCCGCCCGTCCGCCAGAGTCCCTGGGTCTGGGGGCTGCCTTGCCCCACCTGGGGAAACTGGGAGGGGGAGCTGGGGCCACTGTAGGGTGGGGCAAGGCTAAGGTAGCGGAAGGCTCCCCACCAAAGGATAGATGAGGCCGGGAGGGCGCTAGGGGGAGACAGCATTGAGTAGGGGGGTTCTCTAGGGGAGGGGGATTGGAGAGAGAAGGTGGCGGGCACAGCAGCGGCCCTGAGAGCACCGGCCAGTCGGTGCCCCCCTCGCTCCCACCGGGAGCCGACTGTCCCGGGCTGGTCTCCACTCCGGGGCGCTCCCTGCCTCCGGGACCCGGCCGGGGAGCCTGGCCGGGCGCCGCTGGGGCCAGCACTCCCTCCCCACACACGCGCGTCCTCCCTCCGCGCCTTTGCCCCGCCCGCAGCCCGGGGTGGTGCAGCCGGCGGCGCTGGGCAGCTTCCAACGCCGCGCTCCGGGCGAGTCCAGCCCAGCCCCCTCCCCCGCCGCGGCGAAGCCCCCCACCCTGCCCGCCGAGCCCTTCCCGCTGCCCCTGTCTGCCCCGGCCCAGCCCCTCAGGGGCATTGTTCGGACGCAGCTTGCCGGGCTCAGCGGCTGGGCGTGCAGCCGGCTGCAGCGGAGCATCCTCCAAGCACAATGGCCGTGTAGGCTTCCCCGGCACAAAGCCGGCGCTTTGCCCACTCCGCTGCCTCCGAGAACCCCGTTGGAGCGCCTGCATTTTTTTAAATCGAATTCATGATTCTTTTTCCCCCCTTACCTGAAGGCTGGCTGGGCTGGGCTCCCCCGGCTCTGCCCCGCTTCACATCCTGGCTGTTGCATGGGATTCGAGCGGAGCCCGAGCGCCAGCGGCTCGCGGCGTGCGCGCGCCGGCCGGGCTGCCGGGCGGGCGGCGCGAGGACACTCACTGCGGCTCGCGCTCCCCTCGCGCCGGCTCGCGCGCCCCCCCAGCCGGTGACGTCATCCCTTCCGCTAGCGCCGCCGCCGCCGGCTGGGGGCGGGGCCGAGGCGGGGCTGGCACGGGCGTGTCACTGCGCAGCCGCGTAGTCGCCACGCCCCTCGGCCAATGAGGCGGCTCGGCGGGGTCACGTGGCCCGGGGCGTTTAAAGGGCTGTGGGAGCACGTGGGGCGTGGGGCTTCGCGCGACACGTGGGTGGCGGCGTCAGCCCGGGGTACCCGTGTGTCCGCGGGTCCGCCCGCTAGCCCCAGGGCGCTTGGCCCAAAGGCCATGGTGTTTGCCATGTGCTGCTGTAAACTCTGCCATGGCTCCCCAGTGCCCTCCGTGTAAAATGCAGCCCCCTCTGGGGGGCCCATTTCTCTGCGTTCGCACCCATCACTCTGCCGCCAGGTGTCCATACCTAAGCCAAGCCAGCTTCTTACAGTTCTTTCAATCTGTTCACTGCTGACTCAGGGCCCTTGCCCCTGCTGTTTCTTCACCTGGAATAGTCTTCCCCCAAGATCTTTCCCTTCTCTTTTTTCCCGTCTCTGCTTAACCTGCGGCTCCTGGGAGGAGCCTTCCTTGACCATGACCATCAGCCACCCCACGCTCCATTCTCTGTGCCATTGTCCTGATTTAATTCTGGTCATGCTAGGGTGTGGATCTCCATGGGGCCTGGAGATCCCTGTGTCTTGGCTGCATGAATAAGGGAATGAGTGAGGGAACATTTCCTGCAGATTAACCACTTTACAAACATCTCTTCTAATTACCATCAGCTGCTGCCCTTGAGGCAGGACAAACCAAAGTAGGAACCCCAGCTCAAACACTAACTTGCCGTGTGGGGCCCTGCCTCAGCTTTCCCACCTGCAAAATGGGTTTGCTTCTCTGGGTCTCAGTTTCCCATCTGTGAAATGGGGCAAGGTGTCTGCTGCTCACAAGAGAGTGTAAGGATGAAGTGTGATACTGTGCCTGCTTGGCCTGTAGTTGGTGCTTGAAAATGGGATAATGAGAAGAGGAAAAAAAAAGAAAAGAAAAACAGAAAGATTACCACGGAGGGTGGGAGGGCTCAAAGACACCAAACAAGATTGCACATAAAATTATTGTATTCTGAACCTGCTGGAAGGGTTTTATTTCTCCAAGATATGTGTTTGGAGGAGGGCCTCATCCCCACAAAACAACTCAAGTTTAGAATTTGGGGTTTTTTTCCTCCAAAACCATTGATTCATTCATTCCTGGCCAAAGATGCAGATATAAACAAAAGGCATTAACTCAGGGAACAAAATGAGAAGGCGGAAGTCATAAATAGGAGAAAAGAGAGGAAGAGAATGAATAATTCAACAAGGAACCTAAATTAAGCTTGGAGTTTCCCAGCGGCCAGTGCAGGTTTGCAGAACCTATTTTGTCCTCCTTCCTAGCAGTGTGACCCTGATCTAGCCATTGACAATCTAACCTTGGTTTTCTCATCCAAGCAATTGGGAAACAGCCTCATCTTGAAGAATCAAATGGGATGGTCTGTGCACAAACGCTTAGCTGATTTGAGGTACACAGTAGGTGCTCAAGCCTTGCATACTCGATGGAGGTAGAGTGAAATGAGACTGCTGGCTCTGGAGGGGCTGGACATGGCATGAGCCACACTCAGCCCTGCCACCTATTAGGAGAGGGACTTTGAACAAGTCACTCAGAGGCTCACTGTTACCATCTGCAAAAGGGGTACAACCACATCTACCTCTGAGAGTTCTTGTGAGCGGCAAAGGAAAACAGTTGTAAAATATGGTACAGGAAACCAACCCATTCAGGCCATCAGTCTGTGTGCCAGGCTGTTTTTAGGGCTGGGGCACAGAAATAAACAAAAAGGCTAAAAAATTCCTGCCCTCCAGGAGTTGAGTCCAGTGGAGGAAATAGACAATATCTCACTTGGGGTAAAAACCCAAGTCCTCCTTGCAGCCCACAAGGTCCCCCACTGCCTGCCCCCATCACCTCCCTGCCCTCACCTCCTCCATCTGCACCCCTTGCTCACTGCATTCCACCCATGCCAGCCTCCTCACTGTTCCTTGCAAACATCAGGCACAGTCCAACCTCAGGGCCTTTGCACTGGCTGTTCCCTCTGCCTAGGATGCTGTTCCTCCTGCTTTTCCCAAGACTGGACCTTCCTCATCCTTCAAATCTCTGAAAGACCCTCCCTGACCATCCTGCCAAAGTTTATCTTCATCTCAGTACCAGATTATTTATTACAATTTGGGACTGATTACTCTCTGGGGAAGTTTGCTTGTTTTCTGTCTGTCTCCCCACGTTACCTGTGCCTGTTTGTCCATCTGCCAATGTAGGATAGTAATAGTCTCTATCTCCTAAGGTTGTTAGGAGGGTGAAATGAGTTACACCATCTAGAGTCTAGAAGCATTGATAAATGTGACCACTGTCAATGGAAAAACCAAGATGACTAGCCAGGTGATCATAAAAATCAATACAGGGAGAACAGAACATTCTAGTCTGATATTGTTGCAGCCTCTGGCCAGCCCCAGAGGGTTGACAAGTGTCAGAAGGGCATTAAAGATCCTGTAACACCAAACCAAGACCTCCTGCAAGCCGAAGCCTGTAGAGGAAACAGGAGAGAATGTTCTCCCTGGGAGCACGGCTTAAGCCTCAAAGTTCTACAAGGTGGAAAATACTAGAATTGGGAGGTGGGGCATAGTAGGTTCTGGGTCTCTTTTGTGTCTGCCAACCACAGGGACTGGCAAGCTGTGGATGTGACTCATTGCTTGTTGGGTGAAACGTTCAGTTAATGAACATCCCCACCTTTTGCAGGGGAGTGGTGGGCTTTCTTCACCCTTCCACCCTCCTCCTCCTTCCCTGACAGCCCAACCTCCACCCCAGTATCTCCCAGAACCTGGTAATTAGCTTCATTGTGTTTTCATTGAGACAACTCCAGAGAAACCATCAACTGCCCATCACGGTATGTGGCCTCTCGCGTTGCAGAGCACAGGCTCCGGATGCGCAGGCCCAGCCGCCATGGCTCACGGGCCCAGCCGCTCCACGGGATGTGGGATCTTCCCGGACCGGGACACGAACCCGTGTCCCTTGCATCGGCAGGCGGACTCCCAACCACTGCGCCACCAGGGAAGCCCCCAGCCTTAAATTCTTACAAGCCATTTCCAAAACATCTCCCCTACAACTCTTCCCTAAGCCAGAGAGTCCACTGTCTCTGTGCATTCCTTCAAGTTAAACATTTCCCGCTCTGTCTCTTCCCAAGTTCACTTCAAATGCCAAAGAGAAAAGGGGCAGATGGAAACACCCCATTTGCTGACTGGCTGCTCTTTACTGGGTTCAATGTGGGACCCCTTTGTGGGGCCCCTGATTTAGTTTATCAGGTAAGCATTAGGGCTCTGGAGTCAGAAAGACATGGTTTCAAATCCTGGTGGTAGCACTTAACAGAATTCAACATCCCTTCATGATAAAATACTCAGCAAACTAGGCATGGGGGTATTTCCTTGACCTGATAAAGAACATCTACAGCTAACATCATACTTAATGGTGAAAGACTGGATGATGTCCCCCTGAGATCAAGAGAAAGACAAGGATGTCAGCTCTCAACAATCCTATTTAACATTGTACTCGAGGTTATAGGCAGGCAATTAGGCAAGAAAATGAAATAAAAGGCATCCAGACTAGAAATGAAGAAGTAAAACTATCTCTATTTGCACGACATCATTTGGTAGATAGAAAATCCTAAGGAATCCACTAAAAAAAAACCTATTAAAACTAGTAAACAAGTTCAGCAAGGCTGCGGGACACAAGATCAATACGCAAAAATCCATTGTATTTCCTAAGCATTGGCAATAAACAAGCAAAATGAAATTAAGAAACCAATTCCCTTTGCAACTGATCAAAAAGAATACTTAGTGATACGTTTACTGAGAAATACAAAATTTTATACTATGAAAACAACAAGACATTGCTGAAAGAAATGAAAGAAGACCTAAATAAATGGAAAGACATCCCATGTTCATGGATTGGAAGACTTAATATTACGATAGCACTATATCCCCAAGCTGATCTACAGGTTCAACCCAACCCTTATAAAAATCCCAGCTGGCTTCTCTGCAGAAATTGACAAGCTGATTCTAAAATTCATATGGGAATTAAAGGGACCCAGAATAGCCAAAACAATCTTGAAAAAGAACAAAGTTGAGGGGCTCACACTTCCCAATTTGAAAATTATTGCAAAGCTACAGTCATCAAGACAGTGGGGTCCTGGCATAAGGATAGATGGTCAATGGAATAGGACTGAAAGTCTAGAATAAACCCTCTCATCTATGGTTCATTGATTTTCACAAGGTTGTCCACTCAGTGGGGAAAAGAATGGTCTTTTCAATGGTGGCACTGGGAAAATTGTATCCACATGCAAAAGAATGAATTTGGACCCCTACCTCACACCATATGTAAAAATTAACTCAACATGGATCTTAGACCTAAATGTAAGAGCTAAAACTGTAAAACTCTTGGGTAAAAACATAGGCATAAATCTTCATGATTTTAGACTGGACAATGGATTCTTTGGGGATGAAAAAAATATTTTAAAATTAGATTGTAAATGATTGGTGATGATGATGGTGGTTTGTGAATATACTAAAAAGTATTGAATTATATAACTCAAGTGGATGAATTGTATGGAGTGTGAATTATGTCTCAATAAAGCTGTCATTTAAGAAACTCTTGGCTAAACTTAAAAGCTTTTGCACAGCAAAGGAAACCATAAACAAAACAAAAACACAACAATACAGAATGGGAGAAAATATTTGCAAATGAAGCAACTGACAAGAGATTAATCTCCAAAACATACAAACAGCTCATGCAGCTCAATATCAGAGAAACAAACAACCCTGTCAAAAAAATGGGTGGAAGATCTAAATAGACATTTCTCCAAGGAAGACATACAGATGGCCAAAAGCCACAAGCAAAGATGCTCAACATCACTAATTATTAGAAAAATGTAAATCAAAACTACAATGAGGTATCATCTCACACTGGTCAGAATGGCCATCGTCAAAAAATCTACGAACAATAAATGCTGGAGAGGGTGTGGAGAAAAGGGAACCCTCTTACACTGTTGGTGCGAATGTAAATTGGTACAACCATTATGGAGAACAGCATGGAAGTTTCTTAAAAAAAACTGTAATAAAAATAGAGCTACCATATGATCTAGCAATCCCACTCCTGCACATATATCTGGAGAAAACTGTAATTCAAAAAGATACATGCACCCCAATGTTCATTGCAGCACTATTTACAATAGCCAAGATATGGAAGCAACCTAAATATCCATCGACAGAGGAATGGATGAAGAAGAAGTGGTACGTATACAATGGAATATTACTCAGCCACAAAAAAGAATGAAATAATGTCATTTGCAGCAACATGGATGGACCTAGAGATTATCAGATTAAGTGAAGTATGTCAGACAAAGACAAAAACCATACAATATCACTTATAAGTGGAAGCTAAAATATGACACAAATGAACTTACTTACAAAACAGAAACAAACTCACAGATAGAGAGCAAACTTATGGTTACCAAAGTGGATAGTGGGGGTGGGGGGAAGAGATAAATTAGGAGTTTGGGATTAACATATACACACTACTATATATAAAATAGGTAAGCAAAAAGGACCTACTGTATAACAGTGGGAACTATACTCAATAACTTTTTTTTTTTTTTTTTTTTTTTTTTGCGGTACGCGGGCCTCTAACTGTTGTGGCCTCTCCCATTGCGGAGCATAGGCTCCGGACGTGCAGGCTCAGTGGCCATGGCTCACGGGCCCAGCCACTCCGCGGCATGTGGGATCTTCCCAGACCGGGGCACGAACCTGTGCTCCCTGCATTGGCAGGCGGAGTCTCAATCACTGTGCCACCAGGGAAGCCCTACTCAATAACTTTTAATAGCCTATAATGGAAAATAATCTGGGAAAGAATATATACATACACGTATAACTGAATCACTTTGCTGTACACTTGAAACTAACACATTGTAAATTAACTATACTTCAATTTTTAAGAAGACATTAAAACACACAAACAAAAACACTTGGTTATGCCACCTCTGTGTTACATGACTCTGAGCAGACCATGTGTGTCTCTGTTATTCTCAGTTTCTTTGTCCGGAAATCAGGTATAATTAGACCTACCCCACTCAGGCTTTCTGTGAGCATCAAATGAGCCATGTCACAGGAAATTATTTTGGCAAGTGTAAAGAAATACTTGAATCCAAGAGAAGGGAACAAGCTTGAATTACCAGGTACAACCCCACTGGGGACTAGTATACAGCTATGAAAAAGGATTGGTAGCATGGACCCATGAGGAAGGATCTCCAGGATAATTTGTTCATGATAAATGCAAGTGGCGAGCTTTGTTCCACCTTCCACCTTCCACCTAAGTTTTCAGCTTATCCTTCCTTATTTTAATATGAGCAAATGCATACATTTGCATATCTATAAAGCCAGTTCACCACCATCATGCAAAATACACAAAAGATGGGATGGATGGGTCATTCAAACATTTCTCTTAAAATGACATCTTTCTCTTTGTGGTGACAGAATAGTTCTGAATCTTCATTGTGGTTGTGGTTACACAAATCTGAACATGCAATAAAATAGTAAGGACTGGGCTTCCCTGATGGCGCAGTGGTTAAGAATCTGCCTGCCAGTGCAGGGGACACGGGTTCAAGCCCTGGTCCGGGAAGATCCCATATACCACGGAGCAACTAAGCCCGTGCGCCACAACTACTGAGCTTGCTCTCTAGAGCCCACGAGCCACAACTACTGAAGCCCACGGGCCTAGAGCCTGTGCTCTGCAGCAAGAGAAGCCACGTGCACCGCAATGAAGAGGAGGCCCCGCTCAGTACAGCTAGAGAAAGCCCACGCAGCAACGAAGACCCAATGCAGCCAAAAATCAATAAATAAAATAAATTAATTAATAAAAAAAATGGTAAGGACTACACACACATCACACACACACACACACAAGTGCCTATAAACCTGAAAAGTCTGGAAGATGTCAGTAGAATGTCAGTGTCCTGATTTTGACAATGTTCTATAACGGAAGATGTGACCACTGGGGGAAGCTGGGTGAAGGGTACATGGACCAATCTGTACTATCTTTGCAATTCCCTGTGACTCTGTAATCATTTCAAGATAAATGCTTCTCAAGGAGCATATTGGGTGGCTGAGGTGCGGTGTGCATGTTCTGTCTGCTCCCCATGACTGGGCTGGGCATGGGTGTTGCTTCCCTACTTGGAGTGCCTACAGACACTATGCTAAACATTTTGATTCTCACCCATCCACGCAAGCTGCTTTCCCTAACTCTCAAACCCGGCCGTTCTCCATTTAAGCTCTTACAGACGGTTAGTGAGAGAAGAAAGTGAGGCAGCCCTAAATTTTTGGAGCATGAAGAATAGGGAGCCTATGTGGGTTGGAGCCCAGGCCTCTATGTCTGGACCCGTCTGCTCCCCTGGCATTTTGAACCTGTATTAGTTTCCTAAAAGCACCACAGACTGGGTTGTTTAAATGATGGAATTCTACTGTCTCACAATTCTGGAAGTTGGAAGTCCCAAATCAAGGTGTTGGCAGGGCTGTGAGGGGAAGCCTCTGTTTCAGGCCTCTCTCCTTGGCTTACAGACGGCCATCTTCCCCCATATCTCTTCAGATCACCTTTCCTCCGTGCATGTCTGTCTCTGTGTCCAACTTTCCCCTTTTTTTAAGGACACCAGTCATTTTGGATCAGGACCCACGTTGATGACCACATTTTAACTTGATTACCTCTGTAAACACCCTATTTCTAGATAAGGTCCCTTTTTGAAGTCCTGATGGTTAGGACTCCAACATAACTTGTTGGGGGGGTGGGGGACATGATTCAATCCAGAACAACCTCGCCCAGAAGGTGACCCAGCTGAAATCCATCTAGGACTTCAGCTGCTGCTGGGTAATTAAGGGGCTTAGCATCTCCAAGACATACTACTAGAGACACCAGACCCTGGCCCATACATCAGGAGCACCCTTTGCTGATGGCAAGAAGATCCAGGCTTTCAGGGAGGCTGGAGATGCCATGCCTCAGGTCAGCTCTAAGGCCTGCCTGGAACATGGAGAGATCAAGGGACTTTATTGCACTGTCCTCCTGGGAACTCAATGACAATCTTCAAAACTGGCCTCTGGGGCTTCCCTGGTGGCACAGTGGTTGAGAGTCTGCCTGCCGATGCAGGGGACACGGGTTCGTGCCCCGGTCTGGGAAGATCCCACATGCCGCGGAGCGGCTGGGCCCGTGAGCCATGGCCGCTGAGCCTGCGCGTCCAGAGCCTGTGCTCCGCAACGGGAGAGGCCACAACAGTGAGAGGCCCGCGTACCGCAAAAAAAAAAAAAAAAAAAACAAAAAAAAACAAACAAACAAACAAAAAAAAACTGGCCTCTGTTACCTCCTACCTGGTGTAGATGTGGTCTCTGGACTCACCCATTTTAAGGGACAGTGGCCTGGATTTTCCACCAGGTGGGGGCTGAGTCTTATATCCAGGGCCCAAGGGACACACCTAGTCTCACCATCCAGACCCCCTGCTTCAACCTCACCAAGCCAGGGTCCTCCTACCACCAACACCTTGGGTCCCCAAGCATAGCACCTGAACATCTGGGTGGACCTAAGGTGATTTTAAGTTCTACATACACAGAGCATGAAACATCACAGAATCACGCTGGCCAAAGCTATTCACTTCTCTATTTTCTTTTCCAGGAGAAAGTCTTGGGTGGTGCTAGCTGAGTCATGAACGCCTGCCTGCTCACATTTTCTCAACACTTTTACCAGGAAGGAGAGAGTTGGTCTTGCTGGGAGTCTGTGCCCGAGAACGGTGGTCACAGCTCAGGTCGGATCATTGCCCTCGAATAATTTCAAGGCTGGACCTTCATCCTTCTTTCTTGTAAACTTTGGCCTTACTTATTCGTTGGATTGGTTACTTTTACTTGCTTTTGTGTATTCATTTCATTTGCATCCAGCTCTAGAGAAGTGTGGCCTAATGTTCCTTTTTGAAAAAGAAGTTTGGTTACCCAGAAGCAAACAAGCAGACGTAAAGAAAATATGAAGTAACCAATGGTCAAGCACCTCCTCCATGTTTGAGGAGGATTAAAGTCCAGGGCAGATTGAATTATCTTGATGAAACTTGGTGATGCCCGAGCAGTATAGGCCTCCATGAGACCCATTTTACAGATGAGGAAACTGAGGCTCCAGGAGGTGACATCACCAGCTCAGGGACAAGTGTGGAACAAAGATTAGCCTGACCGCAGAAGCTATACTCTTTCCTTCCCCGACGGTCCTCCCTCCAGACGTTTCCCAGGCTCTTTCCACTTGCTGGCTTGCCCTCTCCGCCCCTTTCTGCCACCCCACAGTTTTGCCAACTCCTGCCCGCCACCTGCAGGAGGCCCTTCTGACTCTTCCAGCCCCCAAATCACTCTGAAAGCTGGGCTGGGGGCCCAGGATGGGCTGGGGGCTCATCAATCCCTCTTACAGAGCCAAGCACACCCTGGGGCTTGCTGAATACGTGTGCAGTGTGTGGGACCGTCCCTGTGTGTGAAAAGGGTTAACTCACTTCATTTGCATACCATGCCCAGATGCATTTTGGGAACAGACTGCAGCGTGATGCAGGGGCTTGGGGTAGGGGCGGGAGGGTAGTCCTGGAGCACCAGGAGAAGTGGATGAAAGGGATAGGGTTTCTTCTGGGCAGAGCTAGAAGGGTCTGAGCGGGGGATGTGGGCAGGAGTGAGGCACAGATCACCCCAACTACTAGGGGGGGCTTAGTTAGAGTGACATTCCTTTTCCCTATAATGAACCAATCAGAGAGGTGCAGGCATCCAGAGGGGGGTCCCCGCCCCAGGAGCTGTCCTCAGTTTACCTATCTGCAGTTTGGGTATATGGTACATTCTTCCAAAAATTTAAGCGGCGCAACAATTCAACCAACCCTGGGTTAACCACTGGGTGAGTTTAATCACACGCATAGTAGGCATTTAATAGATGTCAGAGTGTTCATTTTTCACACCTCTAAAGGAAACCAGGCCTCGGAGAGGGGACGTGGCTTAGCCAGAACACACGGTGGGCAGGACACACAGCAGACATGGATGTCCCAGCAGAGCTGGAGCTTAGCCCTCTCCCTGCCACCCTCTCTGGCTCCCACCCGACCACAAGTGGGATCGTCCTGGCAGCAGAGATGTGGCGCAGGATAAAACAGGAAGTGCTAAATAAATCCACTCGCCTGGCGTCCCAGTTACCCATGGAGCGCCTCTCCTGGTGCCTGGCACTCTGGGGCCCTGGAGGGGGGTGCTTTTCCTGTGCCCATGAGACTCAAGGCAGCTGCAGCATTTCAGACACGGCACACGGGTCCCCCAGGCTATGGTCACTGCCCTTGTCCCCCAGTATTGTCGTGACTTTTCTGAACCGAAAGAAACTAAAATATTGGGATGTTTCTGAGCTGGGAGCAGGCCTCCTGCTGAGGGAAAGGGGAGGGTCGCTGACACAGGATAACAGAATCCATCTGATGAGCATCTACTATGTGCTGGGCTGTGGGCTGAGAGCTTCCCTTGTCGCCAAGCAGCTGGAATCATCCCCGTGGAGTGAGACTGATGATTTCTGCCCATTTCACAGCAGAGCAAATTGAGGCTCAGAGAGAGAAGGGATGTACTGGGTATAGGACACCAGGTTTGACTCAGCTCATTTCTTAATCCATTCATGCATCTGACAGATACCTATTGGGCACCTACTGTGTGCCAGGGAGTGGGAACACAGCAAGGAGCAAAATAGGCAACAATCCCTGGCTGACTTTTTAGAGGAAGAGATGGACATAAAACCAGATAAATAAATGCAAGGTGGGAAGTGCTAGGGGGGAAGAGGGAGTAGGAGCGGGGAAGGGTTGGGGGTGCAATTTTAAATCGGGTGGTAAGGGAAGGCTATGCTGTGATGAACAAAGGTCTGAAGGCATTGGATGAAGAACATCCCAGGTAAAGGGAACAGTCAGTGCAAAGGCCCTGGAGTAGGACCGTGCCTGGCATGTTGGAGGAACAGCAAGGAGCCTGTGTGTCTGGAGCAGAGTGAGGGGGTGGGGAGAGGGAGGAGGGGACGGCAGGGAGGGGATGGTGCAGGTCATGCAGGGCCTTGTGGGCCACCTGGAGGACTTGAGCTTTTACCTCCAGGGAGGTGGGAGCCTTGGGGAGCTGTGAGCAGAGAAGAGGCAGGACCTGACTCAGGTGCTCACAGGCGCCCTCTGGCCGTTGCAGGGAGAACAGACTGTGGAGGGCGAGGGCGGGAGGTGCCTATGCTGGTTCAGGTGGCTGATGACGGGTGTCAGACCAGGGTGCAGGCAGCTTAGCGGGAGAAGTGGCCAGATGGGGGACAGAATTGGGAGACAGAGTGATCCTTTAGCACACTTCCCTTGCAGTCTTTCTGGGGCCTGGGCAACCTGAAGGGACTGAATGGGGACACATTTATATTCTAAACCCCGATAAGGGGTGGTGCCCGCAGCCCGCCGCCTGAGTCATCTGGCTCCTGCAGCTGTGCCACAGGTGTTGTGTAACGAGGTTGAGATGCGGGAGCCCCCGCCCCCCAGGCAGGGCAGCCTGTGCCCCCAAGCCTCAGTAACCAGGTGCCCGCTCTACCCTGAGCACCTGAGCAGAATTCCCCAGAATGCTGAGCCGGAGACACCAATGACATCAAACCTAGCGGCCCATTGCCACTCCCAGTGTGTGCCACACCCTGCCGAGGCCCCAGTGACAAGCACAGCCAACCAGTGACTGGGGCTGGAGGCATCACCAGAAATGACATTTCCTGAGCACACTCTCTGTTCCAGATTCTGTTCCCAGCGCTTTCTGGTGACCCTTCACAGCCCCCGGAGGTCTGTGATGATACTGTTCCCACTTTACAGGTGAGGCATAGAGAGGGTGAGGACAGCCCAGGCTTCAGTGAGTCAAGCTGAGCCAACGCTGCCCTGTAGTCTTGGGTTAGTGGTCCCCTCTGCCCTTGCACTGCTGGCTCTTGAGGGGCCTGGAAGGTCAGTGGATTTCCCAGAGCAGAAACCCCTCCTTGACACAGGCCAGTCTTGAATGCTTCCAGCGATGGGACCCACACTCCCTGTATGAGAGAGCTGCCTTGGTTTTGGACTATGCCAAGAGTTAGTTTTTCCTTTAACCCATCTGGTCTCTGACCTCTCCCTTTAACCTCCCTCCTTTGTCCCTGGTCCTGCTCTCTGGAGGCTGCTCAGGAAATGTGTCTCTCTTCGCCCTCCTCCTTCTCCTCTGCCCTTCCCTCCCCCAGTTCCTCTCCTCCATCTCCAGGCAGCCCTCAGCTTTCAGTCTAAGGAGCAGAATTGGAGAATCAATGAATTCCAGGGTTTGGAGTCAGACACACCTGCCACTTGGCAGTTCTGTGGCCTTCAGCAAGTCATGTTATCCCTTGGAACCTCTGTTTCCTCATTTGTAAAAAAGAAGGCAATATCCCGTCTTCGTCGCCCCTGTAGCCCCCATGCCCAGCTCAGGGTCTGGCACACAGCAGGTACTCAATAAACACTTGTCAAACAAATGTTTTTCCTTTCAATGATTGGTCCACTGATTACTACTCGCATGCTCCAAATCTTACCCTTCTTCTTTTTTTTTTTTTTTTAATAAATTTACTTACGTATTTATTTTTGGCTGCATTGGGTCTTCGTTGCTGCACGCGGGTTCTCTAGTTGTGGTGAGCGGGGCTACTCTTCGTTGTGGTGCGCGGGCTTCTCACTGCGGTGGCTTCTCTTGTTGCGGGGCACAGGCTCTAGGTGCATGGGCTTCAGTAGTTGTGGCTTGCGGGCTCAGTAGTTGTGGCTCATGGGCTCAGTAGTTGTGGCTCGCAGGCCCTAGAGCGCAGGCTCAGTAGTTGTGGCACACGGGCTTAGCTGCTCCACGGCGTGTGGGATCTTCCCGGACCAGGGCTTGAACCTGTGTCCCCTGCATTGGCAGGCGGATTCTTAACCACTGCGCCACCAGGGAAGTCCCCAAATCTGACCCTTCTTAAGAGCATTCCAGAGGAACCCCCTCACCAGCACCCAGCCAAACTCTCTCTGCTCTGCCCTCACTCTTCTTCCTGACTCATGGCCTTTGCACACGCTGTTCCCTCTGCCAGGAATGCTCTTCCCTCCTGCTTTGCTTTTCATCCTTTATACGGCAGCTGAGGAGTCCTCCATCAGGCTCCCTCCCTTCTCAAACAGTTTGCATTTAAATCATTAACTGTGATAGTTAATTATGTAATTAACCGCTTAATATCTATCTTCCCACACATTCTGTCACGATGGCAGGACTTTTTATCTGCTTTTTCATACTTGTAGCCACAGCAGCTTGGACAACACCTGACACATACTAGGTGCTTGATAAATGCTTGTGAGTGAAAACAATGAAGGACTTGTATTATACCACCATTCTGCCTGTTTCTTCCCTATGCTCCAGTTAACCAGTTTTTTGAATTGAATACATTCCTCCTAGCGAGGAGGCAAACGGAAAAAGTGGTAGCATCACCTCCCTGTTTTTGCACTCCATATTCCTCTTAATACCATCAAAATGTTTTCACTTTTCCCCCCCTTTTTCAGTTTTTCTCATTCAGGAGCAGAAAATGTTAAAATATGTTGATGTAGTCAGAAGTGTTTTAAGCCTTCAGACAATTCAGACTTGAGAATCAAGTGATGGCGAAGAGCTAAAAAAAATACATTCTCGCGTATTAGGAGGAGAAAGAAAATGCCATTTCAATAAAATCGAGGCTCGTTAATGCTGGAATATAAAGATAGACACTTCCTGTCCTCCACACGCAAACTTTACCCACAGCTGTGAGTGCCAGGCCCTGCAGAATGGCTGGGGCAGGGCGGCCACAAAGAGACTATAATTGCTCCGGAGTTGAAGCCCTACGTGTTCGCAGAGCCATGCCAAGATTGGATGAAGGTCACAGAGGATGTGAGATGCTGTGGGGAAGGAATTGTCCTTGGGGCCCTCCCAGGAGATAGGAAGCGGAGGGGCTCTGCCTCCAGGAGAAGGGATCCTCATGCCCTGTTGCCTATTACAGGTGGAGTCTTGTCTCGGTCAGGTCTTACACAGATGTTTATCCTCCTGGGGAGGGAGGTTTCTAGTGAACACCCAAGTACCCCTATGTAACCTTGGGCACATTGCACACCCTCTCTGTGCCTCAGTTTCCCTATCTGCCAAATACAGGCAATAATTTAATATTAAAGTTTTAACATTAGCTATGATTATTTGCTATTATTATTAGCTCTTCGTGTTGTTTTTGTTGTTTCTTTTATAATACCCTATCTGCAGGGAGTATGCCCAGCCCCTGGACTTTTCCTGACAATTGCCCCTGCCCCTCAGTCCCACTAGCACAGCGCCCTCTGTCTCATTCACAGTGTTACCCCACCCTCCTGTCTTAAGAGATTAGACCAGGGAAGCTGGCTGAGCCAATCAGATTCTTTCCTCTGGGAGTTTGGAGTGAGGGCCCCAAAGCACGCAGAACATACCACTGCCTTGGGGGAGGGACAAGCAAACTGAAGAATAAAGATGGTAATTGCAGATCATGACAATTGCTACAAAGAGATAAAAGCATGGTAATATGATGGAGGGGTACGTGTGCAAGAAACTTCAGTCAAGGGGGCGGGGGGGTGGGGGATCTCTCTGAAAAGCTAAGAGATGGCACGCAGAGCAGAGGGTACAGCAAGGGCAAAGGCAGGGCAAAGAGTTTGAATTTCATCCTTGGGGCAATGAAAAGAAACTGAAGGGATTTTTAACAGGAAAGGGATTAAATTTGTGGCTTAAGAATGTCAATCTAGAAGATGAAGAAGCAACATTTCCTGAAAAGAGCCAGCCTGTGTTTAACCCACAGCCCCGACTGCACATCTGCTCATTGATGGGAAGTTGCTGCTTGGGGTCTGTGTTAAGAAGGATTCTGAGCCTGAGTCCCAGTTCTGCAGGGAAAGGAGTGCTGCAATCTATTAGTGATGCCTGGGTCCTGTCTCCTTGTGACAGAGTTCTGTTATTGGTTAGTGATGTCTGTCACAGGCAACTGAACAGACTATGGTTGTCTGTATGTTACATGTTTGCTGTCTAGGGTTAAGAGGCTGCTTCTGCTCAGAGAAAATTCTCTACACCCTCCTGGGAAGGACAGTAAGATGGATCCTGGACCCAGACAGACAGGGTTCAATTTTTGGCCTGAGTGGCCCCTCCTTGTGCGGCTTCGGGTAAGTTGCTTTCTTACACTGAGCTTCATTCCCTCCTCTGGGAAGAAGGAGCAGAAATCTCACCCTACGGACTTAGTCTGTGGATCGTACGAAGGGGAATGTGGGACATCCTGCCATGCAGTAGGACTTGGCTGTAGTGGATATTGGCCTCACCAGGCCCCCCTTGCTGCGGCCCAGGTTCTGAAGCTGAATCCATTTTATTTCCAGACCCAATTCCAGGGTTGGTTCCAACTCTGTCCCCCAGACCTTGGCAGATACCCTAAGCTGCGTCTTGCACCTGGGTTCTGTCCCCAGAGCTGCCAGAGCCTTGGCATCCATCACCCACAGACATGCCCCCACCTGGTGACGGTGTGCATGAAACAAAGTAGGCACAGGGACAGATGGCCTGGGACTCTCGTGGAGGGGGAGGTTTCCCACACCTGGCCTCCACTGGCTGCCCCCCAAACTGGGCCCATCAGGGAGGGTTCTCCTTGCCAACTGAAGTGGGGACTGTCCCAATGCCTGGCTGCCTCCCAGCTCTTGGCCTGCTCTCCCACCATCAGCATTTATGTTTGCAGGTGGCTGGGGCCACGTTGCCTCCCCTGGCACGGACAGAGGGATTTGGGAGTACTCTGAGGAGTGGGGGACACCACAAATGCATATTGCTGGGGCCTGACCCAAGGGTGACTTTGGAAAGCAGTAAATGTGCAGCAGGAGGAGACAGGGTGAAACCAACCTGGGGAACAGGAGGCAGAAGCAGCCTCTCCCAGCTCCCTCCCCACCCCCCCCCACCCCCCTGCCCCTCGACACTCCATCCTCTGCTCAGCAACCAGAGGGACATTTTTTCCCCCACACCATGGGGTATGTGGGATCTTAGTTCCCCGACCAGGGATAGAACCCGTGCCCCCTGCATTGGAAGCCCGGAGTCTTAACCACTGGACCGCCAGGGAAGTCCCCAGAGGGACATTTAAAAACACAAACTGTATCCTCTCCTTCCTCTGCTTGGATCCTTCTGCAGCTGCTTTTGCCCCCGGGGCTAAATCCCAGACTCTTTCCACTGCCTAGGAGGCCCCCACACCCCCTGAGCCATCCTCTTCCTGTTCATTCCCCTCCCCCATCTGGCCCCCATTCCAGGCTAAACTCTGAGTCTCTGAACATGCTTCATGCTTCTCACAGGCCAACCTTGGTCTTACCTCCAGACCTTTGTGCATGCTGTTCCTCTACCCAAAGTGCTTTTCCCTCCCCTTCACCTGGCCAACTCTTCAAGTCTCAGCTTCAATGTCATCTCTTTAAGGAAGCCCCCCTTGATGACGTCCCCCGACCCCAGTCTGGGTTAGATGCCCCTCCCTGGTGTGTCTACCATCAAAGCTCCGATCGCCTGTTGAGCCCCAGCTCCTGGTGTGCATCATCTCGATGGAATTTTCACCCCTCCAGGGAGTCACCTCCGTGAGGGTCCCCATGACTCAGGTACCAGAACACAGGTCTGCCTGGCTGGCTAGGGTTTGAAACCTAGCTGTTCCGCCCACGCACCGTATGACTTTGGATCAGTGACCTCACCCATCTTGGATCCTGTTCTCTCATCTGCAGGTCATGACTGCAGGTGGGGCTTGTTCAATGAGTGACTCAAAAATAAATGAAGGAATGGGACTTCCCTGGTGGTCCAATGGTTAAGACTCCACGCTCCCAGTGCAGGGGGCCTGGGGTTCGATCCCTGGTCAGGGAACTGGATACTACATGCCTCAACTAAAGATCCCGCATGCTGCAACTAAGGCCCGGCACAGCCAAATAAATAAATAAATATTTAGGAAAAAGAAAAAAAAAGAAGGAATGGATGAACGAACAAACAAATGAATGAATTGTGCTTGTCAGCCTGTTTTACACACGGCAGCAGGGGCGTCTCTTTAAAACCTGAATCAGAAGATCCTGTCACTCCTGCACCAGATCCTTCCATAAGTCCAGTACGCTCTCAATAAAGTCCACATTCCTCCCCGCGGCCCACAAGGCCCTGCACCACCTGCCCCCATCCCCTCCCTGCCCTCCCCTCCTCCCTCTCTCCCCCTTGCTCACTCTGCTCCAGAACATGGGCCTCCTCCCATGTTGCTCCAACATTCCAGGCACAGTCCTGCCCCAGGGCCTTTGCACATGCTGTACCCACTGCCTGACACACTGTTTCCCAAACTCTTGGCCGAACCTAACTTAACCGTCACCTCTGCTGAGAAGCCTTCCTTGATCACCCTATCTGAGCACATGCCCAATTATTCTCTGCCCCATTCATTTTCTTCTTAGCTCCGATCCCCATTTGGTAAAAAAAAAAATCCCTGCATTTGTCAGGGATGACTTACCTGTTCAACGTCCATGTCTCCTGCTAGAGCTGTGTCACCTTGGGCAAGCCTCTGCCTTCCTCTGAGCCTCAGTTTGTTCATCTGTCAAATAGGGGTATGAGCCACTAGGCAGTGGGCCCACAATTGGCCATCTTGTTCCCTGCTGCGTCTCAGCACCTAGCACAGCGCCAATAAATGAATGGAAGGATGAACAAACAACGAACAGGTTCATTCCCTCTCAGAGCCCAAGTTTATCCTGCTTAGCCCCTCTCTGGTGGCCTCTCAGAGCTCTGTCTCTCTGGGGCCAATGAGCTGGGCTTAAGTGAAGGGGTGCTGGGTCCAGATGTCACTGTGGCATTTGTGTCCCCCATATACGTCCCTGCTTCTGCCTATGAGGGAGGCAGATGGGCTTATAACATCCAGTGGGTCTCGGCCGCTACATCTCTGTCTGGGGACATGCCCAAGCCACTCGTCAGAGAGCCCATGTGGGAGCGTGTGCGGCTGTTCTCCCATGTGGGTCAGGACGCTTGTGGCCACCTGGGCCAGCGTCACCCCTGTAAAATACCAACCCACCTCCCCTGCCACGTGTTTCCTCCTGCCAGCTGCCTCTTGGCTGTGAGTTTCAAAATCTGTCACATTGGAGGGGGGCAGGAGGGTGAGGCACATACAAATGTCCCAAGAGGAATAATGTTAATTGAGCACTTACTATGTACCAGGCCCTGTTCCAAGGCCTTTATTACAGTTTCCCCATCTAATTCACTCACAGTCCTACAAGGTAGGATGTCTGTATTATCAGCCCCATAGTATAGGTGGGGAGACCGATACACCAGGAGAAAACATGACTTGCCAAAGGCAGAGAGCTGGCAAGGATGTTTGATTGCAACGCTATCTCCAAAAGCAGAAAGAACATGGAAAGCAACCTATATGTCCATCCACATGGACCAGTTACAACAGTCTCATATTCCAAACAATTGCAAACAGGTGTTCCGACAAAAACTTACACGCATGTATTCATAGCAGCATGATTCACAGTAGCCAAAAGGCAGAAACAGCCCAATTGTCCATCGACAGGTGATGGGTAAACAAAATGTGGTCCATCCATGTAGCGGGATATTATTCATGTTAAAAAAGAGAAGGAAATTCTGACACATGCTACGATATGGATGAACCACAAAACACTATAAATAAAATAAGCCAGACACAAAAAGATAAATGCTGTCTGATTCCACTCATAGCAGGTCCCTAGAAGAGTCAAATCAATAGAGACAGGAAGTGGATGGTGGGGGCCAGGGGCTGGGGAAGGGGGAGGGAGAGTCAGTGTTTAATGGGGCAGAGCTTCAGTCTGGGGAGATGGGCAAGTTTTGGAGGTGGATGGTGGGGATGGTTGCACGACAATGTGAATGCACTTAATGTCATTGAGTTGCACACTTAAAAATGGTTAAAATGGTAAATTTGTTTTTTCTTTCTTTTTTTTTTTTTTTGCGGTATGCGGGCCTCTGACTGTTGTGGGCTCTCCTGTTGCGAAGCACAGGCTCCGGACGCGCAGGCTCAGCGGCCATGGCTCACGGGCCCAGCCGCTCCGCGGCACGTGGGATCTTCCCGGACCGGGGCACGAACCCGCGTCCCCTGCATCGGCAGGCGGACTCTCAACCACTGCGCCACCAGGGAAGCCCCCCAATAATTTTTAATTTCGGAAGAATCGAAGCACTGACATATTATACAGTATGGATGAACCTTGAAAACCTTATGGTCGTTGAAAGAAGCCAGACAAAAAAGACCACACGTTGTATGATTCCATTTATACGAAACGCCCAGAACGTCCACAGAGACAGAGAGCGGATTTGTGGTTGCCAGGGGCTGGGGGAGGGGAGGGGGAGTGATTGAGAATGGGGATGGGGGTCACTTTTTGGGGGGATGGGAAAGTTCTGGAAGTAAATAATGGGGATGGTTGTACAACCTTGTGAATGTACTTACAAAAATGAATTGTACATTTTTAAGTGTTTAAAATGGTAAATTTTATGCCACGTATATTTCACCACAATAAAAGAAAAAACAGCTTGCTTTATTCTCTCAGTGGAGTAGTTGGCAGATGTATAAAAAGTGAGAATCCATGTACCCTTAAGAAATGATCTCAAAGGTGTATTGTTAAGTGATAGCAAGGAAAGTGCAGGATAGTATTTTAGTACACACACATGTGTAAAGAAAAATCGTGAAGGGAAGAAAAATACGCACACAGGTGCTTATGTGTGCACATGTCAACCCTGGAAGGAACACAGGGACCTATAAAACTGGCTGACTCTGGGATGGGCACTGGATGACCTATCCCCAGGGGGATTCCTTTCTCCCCCTGTGAACTCTTTTGTACCTTGAAAGGCAGAAAAGCACGATGGTTAAAAGCCCAGCTCTGCCTTTGACCAGCTGTGTGACCTTGGGCCAGTCACTTAACCTCTCTGTGCCTCAGTGGCCTCATCTACAAAACAGGAATGACGATGCCCACCTCAGAGGGCTGTTTGGATGAGGCTATAATGAATTAACACCAATCAGGTGCTGAAAATGTGTCGGGGGCTGTAATACAAATAATAATAATAGCTGGTACTTATTAAGCATCTACTATGTGCTAAGAGCTTTGGATGCACAACTCATTTAGTCTTGAGGTTGGGGGGATGTGACCCCATTGTACTGATAAGGAAACTGAGGCTCAGAGAGGGAATGTGTCTTTTTTTTTTCAATAAATATAATCATTTATTTCAATGGTTGATAATTTAAATGTTACCTTAAAAAAATCAGCCTGTTCACACATTTGTATATTAAACACTGAAGTGATTAGAGAGGGAATGTGTCTTAAGGTCATGCACCAAAGCAGGGCAGAGCTGGGACAAGACACTTCTGTGGTAGTCTCCGCTTCCCCAACTATCCAATTCTGTCCATCTCTCAGGGCATGGTAAGAGAAACAGAAGTAAGTCAAAGTGATCTAACTAAAGAAATGTTCGATGCTGGTGCTAAGAGGTCTTCTGATCAAGGAGGGTATCAGTGAGCAGAGTTTGGGGTGCAAGGGGAGGGTGGCTTCTCTAACCTTGTTCAAGGGCCAGAAAAGCCCCCCAAAAGAATTTTCAGCTGATATAAATATTGTGGCTCCTGAGACTTGGACCCCAGAACTGGACCTTCAGAGAAGGGCTTGGTTGGAGGGAGCTCTTTCCGATACTGAGCACAGCCCACAGCTAGACAGCAGGGAGGTACAGCCTGGCTGGCTCTGGCCCATTCAACAGACTCAGGGTGATGATGGTGGGCAAGGCCTAGGGGCTAGGGGAGGTAGCAAGACAGGCCTGGAGACTGAATGGAGCATAGGGTCCAGCATGTGTAGACACTGAAAGGATGGGTGGAAGAATGGATGGGTAAAAACTGATGGATGAATGGGTGGGTGGGTGGATGGATGGATGGATGCATGGATAAGTGGATGGATGGATACGTGGATGGATGGGTGGGTGGATGGATGGGTGGGTGGATGCATGGATGGATGGATGGACAGATGTGTGATTGGATACATGGATGCGTAGAGGTTGGATGGATAGGTGAGTGGATGGATGGCTGGATGGCTGGCAGGCTGGCTGGGTGGGTGGGAGGGTGGGTGTGTGGATGGATAGATGAGTGGATGGATGGTGGGTGGATAGATAGCACTATCCACCTCTAATAACTCTAATGACAATAATCTAGTGATACCATCTCTGCCTTACCAAGCAGACTGTGTGCTGAGCACACGACCTCACCAAATCCTCAGACTGACTTTGGTGGGGGAGGTCCCGCTGATACTTTCACTCCAGAGTTCGGGTATCTGAGGCTCAGAGAGGCAAAGTCCTTCCTTAAAAATCTCAGTGGTGGGGACTTCCCTGGTGGCGCAGTGGTTAAGAATCCACCTGCCAATGCAGGAGACGCGGGTTCGAGCCATGGTCCGGGAAGATCCCACATGCCGCGGAGCAACTAAGCCCGTGCGCCACAACTACTGAGGCTGTGCTCTAGAGCCCACGAGCCACAACTACTGAGCCCACGCACCTAGAGCCCGTGCTCCGTAACAAGAGAAGTCACCGCAATGAGAAGCCCGCGCAGCGCAACGAAGAGTAGCCCCCCAACTAGAGAAAGCCCGCGCGCAGCAACAAAGACCCAACGCAGCCAAAAATAAATAAAATAAAAAATTAAATAAAATAAATCTCAGTGACGAACCCTTCCTACCACTGTCCTGATATTGCCCTTGTTGAGGTGACCTCCCAGTGTGCACATCAACCAGTCGTGTCTCAGTCCCCAACCTCCTCTCACTCCCAGCAGCATCTCACTTGGCTCGTCCCTCACCCTCCTGGAAACAATGTCCTCACTTGGCCCCTGGGAACCTGCACCCACCTGGCTTCCCTCTGTCCCCTCTGTTGGACCTTCTCAGTCCCTCTGACAACTTCTCTCCTTCTCTGATCAGGTTCTAGACACAGGACAGCCCTCATGCATCTTCTCTCTTCCTGGACAAATCCATCCCCACGGATTCAAATTTCTTCCATCATTGACCACCAGATTTATGTTTTCAGAAGGAATCTCTCCCCTGAACTCCTAATATCTAACTTGCCCCCGACATCTCCATGTGGGCACCCAATAACACATCTAAGCCAAATCTTGATTCTCACCCCTACCCCACCAACCTGTTCCTCCCTCATCCTTCCATCTCAGCTGATGGCAGCTCCAACCTTCCAGGTGCTCAATTCAGACACTAGTATTATCCTCCGCTTTCCCCTTTTCCCCACACCTCACAACCAGTCCTTTAGAAAACTCCATTGGCTCTGCCTCCATAATCTATCCAGAAAGTGCCCACTTCTCCTCCATCTTCTATATCCTCTGGTCCAGCTCCATCACTGCCAGCTTGGACCAGTGCAGTTGCCTGCACCCCGGTCCCCTGGCTCCCACCCTTACCCCCCCACGGTCTGTCCTGCCCATAGCAGCCACCAGAGGGCACGTGTGAGCACTTGAGTCAGGCCCCGCCCCCTCCTCTGCCCACAATCCTCCAGGGCTTCCACCTCCCTTGGGGTAAAAGCCCAAGTCCGCCCCTCTGCCCACAAGGTCCTGTGTGACGTGCCCAGTCCCCTCCCTGCCCTCCCCTCCTCCCTCTCTCTCCCTTGCTCACTCTGCTCCAGACACAGGGGCCTCCTCGCTGTTCCTCCAACATTCCAGGCACAGTCCTGCCCCAGGGCCTTTGCACAGGCTGTGCCCTCTGTGCCTGCTCAAATGCCACCTTCTCACTGGGGCCTCCCCTGACCACCCTGTTTAAGATTTACCTCCCGACACATCTTCATCCTCTTTTGCTCCTTGATTATTTTCCCTTAGCTCTCACCACCATCTGACCCACTGTACACATGTACTTGTTTATTTTTTACTGTACAGTGTCAGCTCTTGTTAACTGAGACTTTTCATTCTGTTCTGTTCACCATTTCCTCCCAACCTAGGAAACCGAGGACAGCATCTGACACACATTTAATATTCGTTGAATAATTAAATGTTTAAGGGAAAGTCCCAAACCATTGAATGAGCTCCTACTATTGCCAGACCTCAGACGATTTGTCCGGGGAAAAAAGGAAATACAATTAGAGACAGGTGGGTAACCCATGAAAAGACCACGCCCATAACCAGTGCAGACCAGACTTTTCTGACCTCAGCTCCAAAATGTGGCAACAGAAAAGGGAATACCTTCCCTCCGAGGTCTCCCTGGGGGCTGCGACATGCCTCCCATACCATGAACTTGGACCTCCACCCTCGGCCTCTGCTCTCCCTTGAACATCTCGAGTTTCTGACTTAGAGGACGTTTCTCTTCTGAGAATGCTCATGGAAGCCTCTCACACTCTGGGCCAGCAGCACGTGAGCCTGGGAAGAAAATGTAAAGGTCAATGTCTATAATTAAATTTTCCCTGAGATAAAAATAGCATCTTTGTAATCGTTTAAATGGTTCTGAGGGAAGGAAGGAAGGAGAGAGAGAGAGAGATGCCTGCAGTTAAAAAATTACAAGCTCTGGTCTCAAGCCCACATGAGCACGAACTATCCCTAGTTGAGTGACCTTCTTCCCTTGTGATCTGGTGTGTGTGGGTGTGTGTGAGCGTGCGTGCACACACGTGATCATAGGAAACTCCAACTGATGCTGACTGTATGCTAAACTGGGGTCAGGAAGTCTGCCTGGAGATGGGGGCTGAGCTGGGATCAAGGGTTTCACCCAAACGAGTGGACCCTACATGGAGGACCCTAGGGGGTGACACAGGGAGGGATGAGGTGGGTCTGTGCCCTCTGCTCTGGGCCTTGGTTTCCCCTCCCTACACACTGGTATGAGACTCTGTTCTCCTGCTGCCCTTCTAGGGAGAACATCCCATATGTTGTTGGAGCTGGGCTCCCCATTCTGTCCCCCGTTCGCAAATCCCCCCCCCCCACTCCATCCTGTGTGTGGCCTGGGGGAGGGAGAGGGGAGGGAGAGGTACATCCACATGCCACTGAAATAAATTTCCTCCCTATTAATTTTCGATGCAGAAAGATTTATCATCATCTCCTCTCGCCTTTCTGCGGAGTTGACATTGAATCAAAGAACCTTCCTCCCTGCCGGGGTGTGTGGGGTGTCCCGGGCCTCTTACCTGGAGCCTCTCCCTCTGCTCCCCTCTCCAGCCCTCAGATTCTCTGCTTGGGTGTCACTTCCCTAGACCAAGCCTCAGTTTCCTCACCTGAACTGATTATTTCACACCCATATTCACAGGCTCACAAAGAAGCTATCATGATGTCATCATGCTGGTTTGAAAAATAAAACAAGTCTTGATGTATTGTTCGTGAATTAATCCAATAGGTACTTACCAAGCCCCTACTGTGTGCCAGGCTGTCCTAGGCATCAGAGAAGCTGCAGAGACACACACACCGCAGACGAAACCCCTTGCCCTCACTTTAGCAATGAACAAAATTGAATTTGTAATGAGGGCAGAAGCAAAGCAGGTGTATCAAGATCATGTACCCATGTGCATAGAAAAAAGACTGAAAGGAAAACCATCAAAATAGTAACAGAGGGTATCTCGGGGGAATTGGATGTCTGAGAACTGGGTAATCTGCATTAAAAGGATACATCCCAAACCTCATGCTCATGGTGCGAATTTCACCTTAATAAGAATTAAAAGAAGAAAAGCAAAGAGAGAGCAGCCCTGGAGCTAATGATGATGTGACATTGACAGTACAGATAAAAATCTCAGACTAGGAGCTTCATGGGAGGAAATCCTGAATATATCTGAGAATCCAGAATCAGCGAGAGAAACTATATTTCTAAGGACAGAAAAAAAGAAATAGCATAATCTCATTCAGTGAGTCACTCACAGGAAGGACTTAATCATGCAATATTTTGCATCAAGAACCTCCATCACGCCACTTTGCTAAAAGGATGTGTCCATTTCTTTCAATTTTTCGTTTGGATACTTGTGTGTAAAAATTTACTTGATATATAAAAGGCTTATATTGATATTTCCAATAAAGTTGTTTTAAATTAGTAAAAGAGAAGGAAGGAAGGAAGGAAGGGAGGAGGGAAGGGAGGGAGGAAGGGAGAGAGGGAGAGAGAGAGAAAGAGGGAGGGAGGGAGAGAGGGAAGAAAGAAGGATAAAAAGAAAGACCTTATAATATATATCTGACCTCTGATTAGTCATTCCAGGACGTTTCCCCAAGAAGGTAACTGTGGATGGGACATACAAGTAGCTACAAGGGTGTTATTTCCCCGGTCTATAACAGCAACACATCAGATACAACCTAAGTGCTTAGCAATAGAGGATGAATTTGAAAAACACTATGTTGCCATTAAATAAATTACAATGTGTGTAATTGCATAGAAAAAAGACTAAAAGGAAGCGCCCTTAGAAGTCTGCACGCTGGGGCAAGATAATAGCCGAGTTTCATTTTTTCTTTTTAGTATGTTGAGATTTTCTAAATTTTCTGCAGTGAACGGTGTTACTTCTGTGGTCAGAGCAGGGATGAACAACATCAGTACGTCCTTGTTCTTAAAGAAAGAAGAAAGAGAAAGGAAACCTGGGTAAAGTTGGGGGTGGGGTGGGGGCACGATCCTGACTCCATCATTATCAGCTGTGGCGCTAATAAGACATGATCTTGGTTTTCTCACCTGTAGAATGGAAATAATGAGATCTACATGACCACAGGGGTTTAGGATGAGGATTTGACAAGCCCAGCTGTGGAGGGCATTACAGACTCTCACAAGAGGCTGTCACCTCCTGTCGAGAGACCACCCCAGTGTCCTCTGGCCTCCATCCCTGCCCCTGGCAGCCCAAGAGAGTTTTTGAAGTCACAGATTCAATCTCTTCCCTCCCCTGCTCAGACCCTCCTCTATTCTATGAAGCAGATACAGTATCATCAGTTCCACTTGGCAAACGATGAAACGGAAGCATGAGGACGCCATGCCCCTTTCTGGGGTCTTTGGTCCCAAGATCACCCAGATATTGAGGTCCAGATCCAGGACTTGAACCCAGAATGGTCTAGCTCTCAAGGCTACGTGCCTAACCATTGCACCACCCAACTTGTCCCCGTCCCCTCCCTGCCCTCCCCTCCTCCCTCTCTCCCCCTCACTCACTCTGCTGCAGCCACACGGGCCTCCTGGCTGTTTCTCCAACATGCCACGCACAGTCCTGCCGCAGAAAATCAAACCAGAATGAGATTCTGCTTTGCACTGATCAGATTGGGAGAGAACTGGAAAAAAATTGGATGAAATCAAGTATCGATGGGGGTGAGGGGGACGGGACGCATATACAGCAGCTGTGCAGCCTGACGACATCAAGTAAAACCCCAGAGCAGGGGCTTCCCTGGTGGCGGCAGTGGTTAAGAATCTGCCTGCCAACGCAGGGGTCACGGGTTTGATCCCTAGTCTGGGAAGGTCCCACATGCCGTGGATCAACTAAACCCGTGCGCCACAACTACTGAGCCTGCGCCCTAGAGCCCACGAGCCACAACTACCGAAGCCCGCACACCTAGAGCCCATGCTCCACAACAAGAGAAGCCACCATAATGAGAAGCCTACACACCGCAACGAAGAGTAGCCCCCCAACTAGAGAAAGCCCGCGTGCAGCAAGGAAGACCCAATGCAGCCATAAATAAATAAATAAAAAACAGAGCAGCAACTCCAGCCCTCAGCAATTAACCCAGAGAAGCATGTGCATGTGCGTGCAAAGACTCATGTTCAAGCATGTGCCCTGAGGAGTTGGTGACGTGTCCAGCAGGTGGGGACGTGGTAGATAAACCATGGAACATGCATATTATGGAAACACATGCAGCCATTAAAAAAAGAGAGACTGGTCCACATGTCCTAACCTGGCGAGGTATCTGAGATGAAGGTTATTTGGTCCTACGAGTGGGATACTGACTGACCTGGTAAGAGTGACTCATTTAGGGAGGGCTAAGTAGCTGTCAGGCACCATGCAAGCCACACTGTGTGAATTGTTTCATTAGATGAAATAATTCCAGAAAATGGAGGCACAGAGAGGTTAAGCAACTGACCCAAGGTCACACAGCCAGTGCATAGCAGAGCTAGGAATTAAACACAAGTTCTTTGATGCCCACCTCTGTGTTCTTTCCCTGTCTGCTCCTGTTGTATCATTTATTCGTTCAACAAACATTGATCATCGCTGTGTGCCTGGCACTATTCTAGACACTGGAGGTCCAGCAGAGAGCAGAAGGGACAATACTTCCCACCTTCCTGGAGCTGCTGGAAGCTGGAGAGAGACAGAGAATATGCAAGCAAACAAACAACAAATGGTCATTTCAAATACTGATAAGTGATAGGCAGAATTGAAACAGGGTGATGTGGAAAAAAAGTGATGGAGTGAGGGGATGCAACTTTAGCTGGGATGACAAAGGAGGGCCCTTTGAGGAGGTGACATTTGAGCTGAGACCTGAATGATGAGAAGGAGAAAACCATGGGAACACGTGGAAGAATGGTGTTCCAAACAGAGGGTACAGCCTGTGCAAAGGGCCTGGGGCAGGACCATGCCTGGCGTGTTGGAGGAACAGTGAGGAGGTCCATGTGTCTGGAGCAGAGTGAACGAGGGGGAGAGAGGGAGGAGGGGAGGGCAAGGAGGAGATGGGGCTGGTTGTGCGGGGTCTTGTGGGTCTCAGGGGGACTTGGGCTCTTACCCAAGGGAGGTGGGAGCCCTGGAGGGCTGTGGGCAGAGGAGGGGTAGGACCTGACTCAGGTGCTCACGGGCGCCCTCTGGCTCCTGCTGGGAGGACAAACCATAGGGGACGTGGGCAGGAGCCGGGGGACAGTACTGGTCCCGGTGGGTGATGATGGGACTCGACCCAGGCGGACGCAGAGGATGGGAAAGAAGTTATAAACATTCCAGCTTCACCTACCACCACCGTGAGTGGTTTATCCTCAGGGTGGTGGCACGTTTCTCCCCATTACCACCTGCTTTAGAGAACCCCCGTGATCAGCTGCAGCTGCCAGAGCCTCCCAGCCAGCGGTGCCCTTTGGGGCCCAGAGACACGCAGCATGGTCCCCAGGCCACACAGCAAGCCAGATGCAGGACCAGACCTCGGGACCCCAGTGCCACCTCTCTGCTGGCTCAGCTGTGCTCTGTCTCCTCTTCCAGGGGCAAAGATTAGGAGTTTGTTGACTGGTATTATTTTTATTGATCTTTTAACAAGTGCTCAGCAAAAAAGACACACTTGGCTCAGCTACTTCCGTGATATCTAAATGATTCATTTAAATGGTCCTGGGTGTGCAGGCCACTAGGTGCAAAAAGCCTGCAATTTGATCTTTTTCGATTGTTTCTTTTTCAAGCTGTTGTACAGGGTGAACAACTCATCCTGGTTTGACAAGGACTTCCCTGGTTTTAACACTGAAAGTCCCTCATTGCAAACCAGGATGGTTGATCATCTTACTCTGATGGGAAAACCGTGTGAAATACACACACTGTGCATAGGTGGAATGGGGGTTCCTCAAACGGGGTTGATGACAGTTCCTGTCTCATTAGAGTCTGTGAGGGGTGGTTGCGACAATAAGTGTCCTGGTTTTGTTTGGGGCTCTGTAATAAGGTATTGTCCCATAGTTATAGTTGGATCTTACACTTGGATCTGAGCTTCCTAATGGCAAAAGGGAAAAGAGAAACATAATTTCTTTTTTTTTTTTTTTTTTTTTTGGACACACCGTGCAGCTTGCGGGTTCTTGGTTCCCCCACCAGGGATCAAACCCAGGCCCTGGCTGTGAAAGCGCCGAGTTCTAACCACTGGACTGCTGGAGAATTCCCCAGAAACATAATTTTTTTTTACCTGAAAAAAAAAAAAAGCCCTGGTATATAGCAAGCACTCAATAAAATTCTGGCTCTTACAGGGTGGGTGAAGGACCCAGGGTTTCTCATAAGGGCACCTGTCTGGGGGAGAGGATGCTTCAAGCTCCTTCTAAACTGTATTACAGCAAAAGTGACCTCAGATATTTCTGCCCTGGATGGACGAAGAAGTTCACAGTGAGCCCCAGCGTAATAGGCAACTCCTCTGTTGCTCTACAACCTTCTATGGCTCCCACGGCTCTCTGGAGTCAATCCCACCCCCTCCCCTCCAGACCATGGTGCCCATGTTGACCACAATGGGTAACTTAGTCCCCCCCACCCCTGAATCACCCTTAGCATCCACTCACGTTCCCACCTCCAGACCTCTGAACGCAGTTTTCCCTGCCTGAAATACCCTTCTCTGCTCACCTGGAGAACCACTTAGGGCCAGAGGCAGCCCTTTCCTTTCAGGAGTCCTTCCCAGTATCGAACAACTATTCCTGGAGCACCTATGGCAGGAGTCAGCCAACTGCAGCCCCAGGGCCAAATCTGGCCCCCTGCTTGTTTTTGTAAATAAAGTTTTGTTAAAACCCAGTCATGTCCATTCATTTATATGTGTCTATGGCTGCTTTGCTGCTACAATGGCAGAATTGGGTAGTTGCAACAGAGTTCATCTAGCCTGCAAGGTAAAAATATTTACAATCTGACACTTCAGAGAAAAAGTTTGACTCCTGACCTAGTGGATGCCCAGCCCTGGGCTGGATGTGTGGACACATTGGCAAAGGAGATGGACACAGTTCTGTCCTCACTGTGCTCTTGATTCAGCAAAGGAGACAGATGACAAATAAAAATCACAGGTTCTGAAGTTAGCCCCAACTCAGGTGGACACAAAATATGGCTGCTTTATTTTCCATAATTCATCTTAATTTCTGATTCAGAAACCTCCACTTCTTCTAGTATCAGTTCCTCTTGGGGGTCCATTTGCTGAAGCCATGCTCCATTCCTGGGTCTTCTCCAGGGCCAGGGAGGAGTGCACCTGATTAGGTCCTTAGCCGTTCATGAGCCTACACAAGTGGCCTCACTGCCCTTCCCAGCCTCCCTCGACTCAGAGTGATAAAGAAGATTATATTATAATTGGAAACTTCTATACATCAGAAGACACCAGAAACCAAAATAAAAAGAAGTGGGCTTCCCTGGTGGCGCAGATGGTTGAGAGTCCGCCTGCCGATGCGGGGGACACGGGTTCGTGCCCCGGTCCGGGAAGATCCCACATGCCGTGGAGTGGCTGGGCCCGTGAGCCATGGCCGCTGAGCCTGCGCGTCCGTGAGCCTGTGCTCCGCAACGGGAGAGGCCACAGCGGTGAGAGGCCCGCGTACCGCAAAAAAAAAAAAAAAAAAAAAAAAAAAAGTAACAAAACAGTATGGTGGTCCCTCAAAAATTAAACATAGAATTACCATTTCATTTAGCAATTGCCCCTGTGGGTAGATACACAAAAGACTTGAAAGCAGGGACTCCAAGAGTTACTTGCACACCTGTGTTCACAGCAGCATCATTCAGTAGCCAAAAGGCGGAAACAAACCAAGTGTCGGTCAACAAATGATGGATAAACAAACTGTGGTCCATCCATACAGTGGAATGTTATTCAACCTTTGAAAAGGAAGAATCTTGCTCTGAGTAGAATGACTCCTATTTTATCAAGCCCCTCTGTACATGCCTTTGAATCCTACCATATCCCTGCCTTGGAGCCCAGATACAGTCATGCGGGAAGCGTGAGAAACATTTCAGGGTGGATGACAGTAACAAAAAAATGATATGCTGATGTTAACAATGATTATAAAACAGTCACCACGTATCACATTCTTAGCTCGTACCGGGCAGGCGGCTAAGTGTTTTGTGTGTGACACCCTGTTGAATCTGGAGAGATGGGAATGATCACTGCACCCATTTTACAGATGAGGAAACTGAGGCTCAGCCAGGGGAAAGCACTTTCCTAAAGTGGCATTACCAGGACTCAAACCCAGGTCTGTCTACTCCATTGATCCCAGCTCCATGATCCCCAGGGAACATAATTCAAGGCAGATCCATATGGGGTGGGTTATAAGGGCTGGGACAGGGTGGCAGTATCCACCTGACCACCTCTGTATTCTTTGCAGTGAGTAAATCGCACCCTGTTAGATCTCCCAGCTTCTGCGTCCATCGTTTGATTTTTCTCTTCATCACGTGCACTGCCCCATTCTCCCACTGTCTGGGCTGGGTGGTTAGTATCATGTACCACCTAGGACTTGGCAAAGAGCATCTCCTAGCAGGATGCCTTGCTGCTGTTTGTAATAACGATGCTTTTGTGTGACATCATCCACATGGCCTTGGTCAACCCTCTGGGGCGGGCACCATGGACGTCCCCATTTTACAGATGAGAAGAATGAGGCTTAGCAAGGGGAAGTCTCTTGCTCAAGGTCCCACAGGAAGATTCGAGTCTGGGCAGCCAGACTCCAGTCCTCAAGGCTGCACCACCTGGCTCTGTGCCTGGCTGCATGATAGCATTTTGCTTTATTTCTCGGGTGCCCTGTTAATCGTCTGAACCAAGCGATTAAGCACATCCTTTATATACGGCCCAATGTCTAATTGTCCAGACCGTGGAACCAGTGACTCAAAACCTCCCTCCCTAATTGTCTTTCCTGCACAATTAGTACATCGTTATTTATGGTTCTGTGGTTGCCTGAACTTCTGCAGTCTACCAGCCTTGCTTCTAATCATCCTGACTCTGTAATTAATGCCTTGTACTAGGCCATCTCCTTTGCTCTGTGTAGTTAGAGTCATGCTCATTCCTGGGGTGAGGGCTGGCAGTGCCCAGAAGAGGAAAATGCAGCCCTTGCCTACAGGGAGGTCATTGTCTAGTTGGGAAGACAACAAACAAATGCAGAACTTGCTTTAGGCTCATGGGAGCCACAAATCCTGGTTGTAGAGTGAGGTACAGATTGAAGGTGCCCTCTGCTGGAGGAAAGGCAATGGAGGCTGGGTCATGCAGGATGCATAGGAGTTTGTGATGTGGAAGGGAATTCCAAGCAGAGGGAAAAACATGTGCAAAGGTTTGTATGTTGGAAAGAGCTAGGGATTTGGGTGGGGAGGTTAAGAATCAGTGAAATAGGCTAGAGTGTAGAATTATGACAGGAGAGAATCTAGGGAGAAGGAGAAAGACTTAATGGGGGTCCTATATGAAGACATTGAAGAGCGGGTCGAGGGGCTTAGATTTTCTCCTCTGGGGATCCACAGGAGGATTTGAGCAGAAGAGAGATTTGATCAGGTTAAATTTTTAAAAAATAATTACTCTAGCCACCTTAGGGAGAGTAAATTGGAGGGGGAGAAAATGGAGGCCATGAGACCAGGAAGGAGGTGATTTCTGTTGTCCAGAGATAAAGTTAAGGTGAAATTGAGTGGATCAGAGGCTGTGGGGAGGGAAAGGAGTGGATGGATAAGAGAGAGATTTAGAGGATAGAATGGATAGGATGTCGAAACTGATAGGTGATGGGTGAGGACGTGGGAGGAGGGGCAGTGGATGCCCAGGTCTTTGATCAAAGGGGATGTGAGATGGGTTGATGGAGCCATTCCCAAGAAGAGGACAGGAAGGTTTGTAATGTTGAACGAGAGGTGGGACAAGCTGGCTATTCTTGTCTGGAGCACAGAAAGCTGTTCAGGGCTTGGGATCAGACTTGGTAGGAATCACCAAAGCTGCAGGAGTGGATGAGTTCACCGAGAGAGAGCGGAGATCTGGAAGCAAGAAACCAGTGTCTGTTGTTATAAGCCACTGAGAGCACAGGGCAGCAGGCAGGGGCAGGGGATGTTTGTTATTCGGCATGATCACAGCATTAGCTGGTTACTACAAGTCTCCATAAACAGACTCTGAGCCCTCCGAGGTCAGGCCCCTTTTGATAGACATGGAAACGTATCCCATCTGGAGCAGCTCCATCTACACACCTCAGAAATCACCAACTAGACAAGAATCCAGCCTCCGGCAGCTGCTCCCTGAATTAAGAAACTCAGGGGGTTCCAACAGGTTCTGTGGTAAATTACCCATGAAAGTACCAGGGAAAACCTAGCTCGGGGGTGGGGGGAGAAGAAGACCTGTGATGATATATCTATAGGAAAAGAATTAAAAGATTTGGGAGCTCAGTGGTGGAATGTTCTGTAAGAACCTTTTAAAAGCAAACACAGGAGACATGAGCAGTTTTTAAAATGACAGACAATACAATGGAAGATAATATATTTAAAACCCATATCAACTGTTAACAGACCATAAAAATACAGCTACATTAATCTGAGCTGTCTGTCATGGGCCTTCCGAGCAGCTGTGTGATTTTACAGTTTCACTCTTGGAGGTTTCCTTGACACTTTCACAAATACATCTCAATTTATTTGGATAAGGACAGTAGAAATATTGAGCTTTTTTGTTTTTCTTTCTTTCTTCCCCTCTTCTTCCTCTGCTGGCTCCCTGAACAGATATGACGGAGCTGGCCGTGCAGAGCTTCTTTAAATTAAAAAAAAATTTTTTTTGACTTGGAGAAAACTTCCTATTGGGTTCTAGGGCCCCAGTATATCAGGGTTGTGGGGAAAGGCCAGGTTGGTGCATTAGTTGCTGTGTCTGCAGGCAAATGCCTCACCCTCTCTGAGGTCTGTTGGGAAAGATCCTGCACACACCTGCTCCTCTTCCGCGGGTCTCTATATACAGAGAGCACTACCGACACCTGGCTAAATCCACGCCCCTGTAGGATTGCCCACCATCACCACCACCACCACACCACAGCCACTGCTCACCTCCCGGCCCTCCCCTCCTCCCCCCCCCCAGCTCACTCAGTACCCACCACAAGGGTCCCCTCACTCTTCTGCCTACTTGCCAGGAACTATCCTGCCCCAGGGCCTTTGCACTTGCTGTTTCCTCTGTCTGGAAGGACCTCCCCTCATTCTTCCCATAGCTGTCTCTTCTTCCTGTTTCAGCTTAATGCCACCTCTTCCCAGAGGCCCACCCTGACTACCCCCAGCTCAAGAAGTTTCCCTGTCTTTCCTTTCACATCACAACATGTTCTGTATCCTTCCCAGCACTTACATTCTTTGAAAATATTTTATTTGCCCATTCGTTAGTTCATTGCCTGCCTCTCACACTAGACTGAGCTCCATGAGGTCGGGGGTTGGTTGGTTTGTTTTCTTTTTTTTATTAATTTGGTTTTGGCTGCACGCGGGCTTTTCTCTAGTTGCGGCAAGCGGGGCCACTCTTTGTTGTGGTGCATGGTCCTCTCATTGCAGTGGCCTCTCTCATCACGGAGCACGGGCTCTAGGCGCTTGTGTGGCTTGCTGGCTCCAGAGCACAGGCTCAGTGGCCATGGCTCACGGGCCTAGCCGCTCCACAGCATGTGGGATCCTCCCGGACCAGGGCTCGAACCCGTGTCCCCTACATTGGCAGGCGGATTCTCAACCACTGCGCTGCCAAGGAAGCCCGGTTTGTTTTCTTTTGTTGGTCTATTTCAGTCACTGATATCTTCCTCGTGCCTGGAACAGTGCTTGGTACACAGTAGGTGCTCAATAAATACTTGTTGAGGGATTGAATGAAAGGGGAAGGGCCTAGGCCACTCCCGGGCCAGGGAATGCTGGGACAAAGCCTTGGAAGTAGAATTTGCAATTGGAAATTGTGGGCCCCAAGTGTCTGGTGTGGGACCCCAACCTTTCCTTCTTCCAGGGAGGGGTTCCTATCTGATGGTTCAAGACCGCAAATCCAGCACCATGCCGGACACTCTGGGTTCTGCTGCCCACGTGCCCCCTCCCTGTGACAGCTGGCAACAGCTTCCTGGCCAAGAAGGGTCCTCCCCTTAGCCCCGCCCTGCCCTACTGCCTCCCCATCAGAGGCATCCAAGAAGTTGTCACTGCTGCAGACGAAACCTGCTTGGTGCCAGGGAAGGCCCGGCACAGTTGTCCCCAGGATGGAACATCTGGGCCGCATGTTACCGGCAGTTGGTGGGAGCTGGGACGCTGCGAGGCACAGTGACATCTCTGGGAGGCTGGGTGGCCCTGAGTCGCCTCCTGGTCCTACCATCTGTCTGTGACCAAAACTTGCCTGATGATTTCTCTGTGCCAGGGAGGAAAGGGTCCCAAAGCTGACTGTCATCCCTAATTCTTTCAGCCTCTCCCTCACCATTTCCTTCCATCAGTGAGGCCTGGGGCCTTGTCTCCAAATGATACCTTGAATTCAAGCACTCCGCTCCATCCCACTCCTGCTGCCACTGCCTGGGCCAGGCCACCGTCATCGCTCGCCTTGACTAGTGCAATGGCACCTCTGGGGTTTGGTCCCAGCTACCTCCCTACCCTCGCCTCCTCTCACTCTGTTCCAGCCACGCCAGCCTCCCTGCTGGTCTTGGAACACACCAGGCATGGTCCAGCCTAAAAGTCTTTGCTCATGCTGTCCCCTCTGCCTGGAACAGTCTTCTCCCCAGATCTCCCCATGGTCGGCTCCTCCTCATCCTCCAAGTCTCTGCTCAAATATCACCTCCTCCAAGAAGCCCTCCTGATTTTCTTTGCATAGTCAATCTTAGTCCGGTCAGAATGCCATAGACTGGGTGGCTTATAAACAAGACACTTCTCACAGTTCTGGAGGCTGTAAGTCCAAGATCAAGATGTTGGCATATTTGGTGCTGCCGAGTTCAGACACCAAATGATTCCTGGTTCGTAGACAACCATCTTCTCACTGTGTTCTCATATGGCAGAAAGGGTAAGGGAGCTCTCTGGGGTCTCTTTTATAAGGGCACTAATCTCATTCATAAGGACTCCATCCTCATGACCTAAGCACCTCCCAAAGGCCTAACCTACCTCCTAGTACCATCACATCAGGGATTAGGTTTCAATGTATGAATTTGGAGAGGACACAAACATTCAGCCTATAGCAATCTCCTCCATGCTCCACCCACTCCATGGGTCACCTTCTCTCTGCCTAGAACTCTCCTCTCTTTGCTTGGCAAATTCCTGTTCACGCTCTTAATCCTAGTTTGTTCCAGTCTCCCAGCCCCCTGGGTCCCTTCTCCTTGACCCCAAGGGGCTGGGTGAGTCTGTGTCCAGTTCTGCATCCCTGCCATCCTGGGGTCCCTTGGGGACCTCACAGCCCAGGGCTGGATACACAGGGGTTATCATAAAACATTTGCTGCCCTGTCACTTTCCCTCCTCAGACCCCTCTTGCCCTGGGTTTCCTTCCAGAATTTCCAGGGATCGGGGGCTCAGCTGTAGTGTCTGTTTGGAAGGGATGGGGTAGCTGGGGGTTTGAGGGGACCATCTTGAGCCTGGGTTTGCACAGTGCACTCACTTCCTAAACTTGGGTTTTCAGTTTCTTTGGGGTGGCTCCACAGTCCCCGATGGAAATTTTAGAAGGGTCTGAAGCCCCCCCAAACCTCTCTTTGGCAGTGCCCATCTCCCCTTCTGGCTACCCAAGGCCCCAACCCCCTCCTGGCATCTCTCTCTTAGTCTCAGACCCCTGTCCCCATTGCCAATGGCAGATGTCACCTCGGAACATTCAATCATATTATCAGAGGCATCAAAGAACCTAGCGGTGAAAATGGTTGACCCTGGAGCCACGTGGCCCAAGTTCAAATCCCAGGTTGCCCTTTGAGTTCATTCTGTGTGACCTTGGGAAAAGCATTCATCCTCTCTGAGCCTCAGTTTCTCCATCTCTAAAATGGGGGTAATGGTACCTACCTCTTAAGAATTAAATGAGTTCCTATGCTGTTTATTTCCAATATAGGGCTGGGCACGCAGGTGTTGCCCTAAGAAGTGTGTTAGTTGCTGTTATTATTATTATTTTATTTTTTAAATCTCCCAGGGCCCAGTCCCAGCCGTGATCTCCCCTGCTCCTGAGTACAGAGTCCTGGCCCCTAGCCCCTGCTCTGTGCAGAGCAGCCACCAATGCTGAAAGAAGATTCTAGAAGAAGGGGGAAGGGCTGCCTGGTGGCTCCTCTCAGAGCCACATTTGCAGAGCGAGCCCAGTGCATTGACTTAGAACAGAGGTTTTTGTTGGGGACTTTGGGCAGTTTAGCAGGGAGGGGCTAAAGGTCCCAGTCCCACCCAGGTGGCTCCTGACACTCTGAGCAGCCCCAGGGGGAGTGAGTTATAAATCAAGATCTCACAGGCGACATCCCCTTCACGTGCCTGGGAACCTTGAAGAAACCCAGTTCCAGCCCCTAGCAGTGACCCTGGGGGAGACCTTTGCCTGCAGGAGCAGCCAGCCAACGAGAAACCCCGCTGCGGGTGCCTGGAAACCGTTTCCATGACACCCAGGAGCCTCGGTCCCTGGAAGGGCCTGGTCCGAGGGTGAGGGGCTGGCGGGTGGGGTGGGGGGAGAGAAATGCTTGCTCGGTAACCATGGCAACGCCAGCAGCTGCGGGAGGCAAGCCCAGCTGGCACGGAGGCGCCTGTCCCCCGGATCCCAGTGCTGCCGCCGCCCCCAGGGCCCTCCTCCTGGCACAAGCAGGGAGACTGAGGCCCAGAGACACCTGTCATCCACTCTACGTTGCCCTTCGGAGATGAAAATTGCATCGTGCCTGTGCCAACGTGAGGGGCCCTCAGGAAATGGTGGGGCCTTCGGAGGCAAAGCTAAGACCCTGCAGGCTTGGCCAGGGGCAATCCAGGAGGGCTTCCTGAAAGAGGTGAGCATTTCCCAAGCATCATTGGTAATGGTTGTTGGCACGTCAGCACCCCACCTGTTCCACAATTTATTTAATATCTGCCTTCCACTGACTCATGTCTTCACAAGTAAGTGTATTTAAAAACAGAGTCTCTGCTTCCCTCCTGCAAATGGAAAGCTGGTTGCACCTGCCCAAATAGAAGTGGGTGACAAAACACACATGATGGAAACAAAACACAGTTATTCCATCTAGCAAGGAGTCACTGCCCCCTCAAGGCTGGGGGCTGCAGTCTGATCTCACCTTGCTTACAAGACGATGAGTAAGAGAAAAGGGTTAAAACCCCCTGAGTTCCCAGCACTCTCTCCTTTGCATCATCAGAAGTAATGAAAGACTGGAAAGGGACTCATTTCTCCCCATGTGAATTAACGCTATTTACGTAATCATCCAGAATCACTCTGGGCCGCAATATTGAGGGAAATCCTGACCTGCAGAATGAGGATTTGGTTAGGTGGAAAGGAAGGGTGTTCTAGGCTGGGGGGCACAGCATCGACAAAGGCTCAGAGGAAGGATTCGCGAGGAGAGGGTGCAGTTGTGAGAGATTTTCCCCCCAGGCCAGAAGGAACAGCGTCTTCTGGTCTTTCTGATGTTTTCCAATGGAGGAGGGAATAAAAGCAAATGAACAATGATGTCCAAGTGGGAGGGGACTTAGGGCTTTGGGTTCTGAAAGAGTAGTGTATGGGGTTGTCTGGGTGGAGGAAGTGTTACGTGGGTGGTGATTCCAGGAAGCAGCAGAAAGGGAGGGGAGATGGAGACAGGCAAGGGAAGGAGCCAATACGGGAACATCAATGAGCAGTGTCTGTTGTGAGCATCTGGGACCCAGTCCTGCTGGGGATCTCTGGAAGACTGTGTACAGAAAGCCTCAGAGTTGTCCCATTTGTATTTTAAAGGCTCTGACAAGTCCTGCAAAAGAGACACCTGTTGAACAGTTTCCCAGATGAGCCTGAACATAAACTTTTTAGCCACAGCAGTTTTCTGGACACATTTTTTGAGGCATCACATCATCCAACTGCCTCCTCTTGGCCTTCTCTTATATCTAGGTTGTGATGTGTGTGTGTGTGTGTGTGTGTGTGTGTGTGTGTGTGTGTGTGTGTGAGAGAGAGAGAGAGAGAGAGAGAGAGAGAGAGAGAGAGAGAGAAGGGCTAACAAAACTGACAATAAAATAAAATTAATATAATTGTTATTCTTTCCCCAGGAGGACGTTTACTGGCTAATGTATCTGAAAAGCCCAAAGTTCTCTTCTTCCAAGTATGGCTGCATCCAGGAGCTGAGATGTTGCTACTGAGGCTATTTTTAAAACGTATGCCTTTATCGAGGCATAATTGACATGTAAATAGGCAAAAGTTTGTACTTTGATAGGTTATGATATATGTATATGTCCATGAAACCATCACCACAATCAAGATAATATATCATGCCCTAAATTTTCCTTGTGCCCTTTAATAATGTCTGCCCAACACATGAAGAAAGGGTGGCACTGTGATGGGGCATGGAGTTTGAGAGATGAAACCTGCTGCCGTGGCTCTGTTTTGGTTGTGAGAAATGGAAATTTAACAGGTCTGGGAAGAAAAACATATAAACAGATTCCAGCAACTGCAAATTCCAGGGTCCAGCTTCAGGCATAGCTGGATCCAGGAGTTGAGCTGATGTTATTGGAGGTCTGTTTCAGTGTTTCAGCTTGGCTTTCCTCTAGGTGAGCTTCATTCACAGTCAGGCCCCCCATTCATAGACTCAAAAGAGACCCCGAGCTCCAGACTTATTTCTCTTCCCAGTCAGCCAGGCAAGCAGAAGTGAAAACCCTCTTGCCTATTGGTTCCAGCAAAGACCATGGGTAATTCTGACTGGCTTGGCTCAGGTCACATGGCCACCTCTGAACCAATCACTGTGGCTGAGGGACACGACATTCCCACTAACCAGCTCAGGGTCGCTCTAGAGCAAGAAGTATGCCAGGGTGGGGTCAGGCTGGGAGTGGGGAGCAGGGGTCCCCCCAAAGCAGAGCCAGTATTTGTCACCCATGGCATCTGAACTGGCCCAAACAGCCAGGGCTTAAATCTTAGGTTCACCATGATAGGCTGTGTGACATTAGGAAAATGGCTTGTCCTCTCTGGAAGTCTGTTTCTCAATCCACAAAAAGAGACCTATAGGGAGCCCATGATTGAGTCCTTGAGACATTGGGCTTCGACGTGTCTGGAATACCCAGGAGCCTGGAGAGGACCCTGCCTTCCTCCCACCTCTGTCCTGGGACTCCAAGGCCCTGATTGCTGAGTCCTTACTATATGCCAGGCCTTATCACATGGATCCACCCCAGTCTCAGCACATCCTAGAGTAAAATTCATAGGCAACATAACTGACCTACACATGTAATTTCAAAAACATATAACTTGCTAGTTATAATATAAAGGAGAAATAGAAAGAATATTCTTTATAATAAAATTCTGTGTATTTCAATATGTAAATGTTCCAGCACAGCCATACTAAAAGATACAGCAAAGCCAGCAGAGGCACCCTCCGCCTCATGGGTCCCCATCAATGCTTCTCTGGACCAGGGCAGTTACCTCTACCTTGGTCTCCTGGTTCTCTCCTTCGCTCCCCACAATCTGTCTTCCCTGAAGCCCCTAGAGGACCCCTGTGAGCACCTGAGTCAGGTGCCTCTCCCTCTCCTCTGCCCACACCCGTCCAGGGCTCCCACCTCCCTCAGGGTAAAAGCCCAAGTCCTCCCCACCACAGCACCCAAATCTGTGGACCTGCCCCCTCCTTGCCCTCCCCTCCTCCCTCTCTCCCCCTCGCTCACTCTGCTCCAGCCACGTGGGTTTCTTCATTGTTCCTCCAATACACCAGGCACAGTCCTGCCCCAGGACATTTGCACAGGCTGTGCCCTCAACCTGGAACGCTTTTCTCCCAGACATTCCTATGTCTGATTTCTCCTCACCCCTGAAGTCTCAGCTCAAATGTCACCTTTTTTCAGAACTCCTCCCTGACCCCCAGTTACATGCTCCCCGCCCTCCCTCCTTCACTCCCTATCGCATCCCTCCCTTCGCCCTTCTCTGAACACCACTTTCTGATTTTTCTTTAATTCAGTTCATTCTTTGTTGTCTGATCCAGAAGCCCCGTGGGAGCTGCTAGAACAGTGCCTGGCACATAGCAGGCTTCAATAAGTGTTCATTCAACGAATGTTTAGATGAGTACATCTTCTCATGCCCGCTTTCTGGATGAGGAAGCTGAGGCATGGAGAGGTTAGTTTGCCTGGAGGGAGAGCCAGGCTTGAGACACTCTGAACTAACACTCTCAACTCTGATGCTGAAACCCTGGTTCCCCAAAGACCCAGACTGTGAATACAGAGGAGGGGGGAGTGGCAGTGAAGGAGTTAAACCTCCCCCCCTTCCCCCCCCCCCCAACTTGAGTCACCAGGCCTGGGTCACTTTGTGCCGAATTCACACATCCACACACGGTTTCTGGCTCCCTTGGCTCACCACCACCCCACAGGGGGAAGTATATTCGTCTCCATGGCAACTGTGTTGTCTCCCGTCTGACTGGGGCTGAGTGACAGCCACTGGGCCAGATGAAGTCACTCGCCACCCACACAGGAGAGACAGAAGCCGGCCCAGAAGTGCCAACAGCAGGGACAGACTCAGAGGTTCACTTCACCCACCAGCAGGCAGGAGCTGGGGGAAGAAATCTGCCCACTGCCCACCATTCCACCATCATAGCTTTGTGCCTTGGTGTCTTAAAGACTTTGCTGGCTCTGGGGCTTCCGAGAGAGCTTAGATCTCAGGTGTGTGGGATTTGAATGCCCCGAAGGAGAGATTGCATCTGATCCTTTTTTGTAACTCCCACTCCCAGCACTGGGCCTGGCACATAGTAGGTGCTCAATAAATGCTCGAGGGCTTCCCTGGTGGTGCAGTGGTTCAGAGTCCGCCTGCCGATGCAGGGGACGCGGGTTCGTGCCCCGGTCCGGGAGGATCCCGCATGCCGCAGAGCGGCTGGGCCCGTGAGCCATGGCCGCCTGGCCTGCGCATCCGGAGCCTGTGCTCCGCGACGGGAGAGACCACAGCGGTGACAGGCCCGTGTACCGCAAAATAATAAAAAATAAAAATAAATAAATAAATAAATAAATGCTCGAGAAGGAAAGGAGGGAGAAAGGGAAGTGGGGGGTCGTTGGCTAAAGCACTTTAGTTCTTACCTAACCGTCTAGATTTCTTCTAGGATTTTTCTTATCCTCCAGCGCTTCCCTTATCCTAACCTTCTCATTACCAGCTCACACCTTAGTTATCAGCTCACACTTTAGTTACCAGCTAACACCTCAGCTATCTTCTTTATCTGAAATGTTCAGGGAAGGCTGAAGAATGGGGCAATGGGCCTCAGAAAACAGGATTCTTGCCCTCAAACCCTTCCTTCCCTCCCCACCAACTCCCAGGGTCGCAGAGGGAGTTGACTGGTTTTGCAGGAAGCTGGGGAGGGCAAGTTCAGAAACCAAAGGGAATCTCAATGTGAAAAACGTGGGCTCAGTTCTTAAGGAAGGATTTTCATGCCAGTGGAACTATCCAAAACCTGAATGGGCTGCCTTAGGTGGTAATGAGGTCCCCATCACTGGAGGTAGCCAAGGCAACCTAGAGAACCACGCTTGGGATGACATGGAGGGAACTGGAACAGGAGGATTCCAAGAGTCCTTTCTTTTTGATTCTAAGATTTGGTGACAATTCTAAGATTCTGTGCCTGAAATTCATCAGCAAACTCCAAGCTTCCACAATGACAGAAGTCTGGGTAGTTGTTATAAAATCTTCTGATTAGCCATACAATTCACTGATTCCAGAAACATTGATTGATCACATGCTGTGAGCCAGGCCCTCCCCTAGGAGATGAGGACACAGCAGGGACCAAAACGGTCAATACGTGACAGTCTTGGGTGGAGACCGACAAGAAACAGTTAAACCAATGGGTTATAATCTATCCAGCTGATAAATGTGCAATGGGAGAAAAACAGAGCAGGGAGGTGGGACTCTGGGAGTGAGTGGAGGAGGGAGACTCCAGCTAATACGGTGATGGTGATGCTTGAGCTGAGACCGGAAGAAGATGAAGGAAGAAGCCATGTGAACAAAAGGTGTTCCAAGCAGAAGAAATAGCCAGGGCAAAGGCCCTGAGGCAGGAACATGCTTGGTATGTTTGAAAAACAGCAAGATGATAGAGGAGGATTGTAGGTGAGGTAGAGGTACCTGAGGATGTGCCATCTGAGCTGAGAAGAAGCTATACCTGCAAAAGCCAGGCGCTTTCCAAGCAGAGGGTATACAGCACATGTAAGGGTCCTGGGGCAGGAATGAGCTTGGAGAGAGAGGGAGAAAGAAAAGGACATGCAAACACTTAGAAGCAGAGACAGAGAGACTGTGAAACAGAGAGACAGATGGACAGACAGAGAAACAGAGACAGAGAGAAGAGTCTTCCATTGACAGGTGTTATGGGTTGGATTTGATTCTCCCCAAGTTCATATGTTGAAGTCATAACCCCCAAGAACTCCCAATGTAATCTTATTTGGAAATAGAGTGGTTGCAGATGTAATTAGTTCAGTTAAGGTGAGGTCATACTGGTGGAGTGTGGGTCCCTAATTCAATATGATTGGTGTCCTTATAAAAGAGGGAAATTTGGACACAGACATGCACATAGGGAGAAAGCTTTGTGAACATGTAGATGAACATCTACAAGCCAAGGAGAGAGGCATGGAACAGATCCTTCCCTCACAAGGGACCAACCCAGCCAACACCTTAATCTCAGACTTCCAGCCTCCAGAAATGTGACAATACCTGTTGGCTGTTTAAGCCTCCAGTCTGTGGTATTTTTTTACAGCAGCCACTGGAAATGAATATGCTGGGTGAGCCAATGAGTTAACAGATGACGGCATTTGGAAAGTCAGGGACTGTTCTGCAAAGCTTGAGGTCTGCCCTGGTTAACCTCACCTCAGACTAGAGGGATAGACTACAGGGAATTTCCAGTTCAGGGGTTTGAATCTCATACTTGTGTCTCCAGGAGTCGATAGGTTTAAAGTTGACCTACTATGCCCAGAATGTTTCTATGATTCATTGCACGGCATCCTCCCCATGCCCCCCTCCCAAAGTAGGAACTCACTGTCCTTTTTACAGATGAGGAAACTGAGGCTCCTAGAGGGCACTGTGGTAGGCGGCTCACAAAGATGTACCCAAGGATCTTTGCCTCTTGGTCCTCCTGTCCATGTGTAATCCTCTCCCCTTGTTTCTAATGAATGGAATATAACCAAAATGATAGATGTCACTTCCACGGTTGGGTTATAAAAAGACTGTGACATCCATCTTGCTGGACTCTCTCTACTGACTCTGTTTTGATGAAGTAACCTGCCATGGTAGGGAAGCTCAAGTGGCAAGGACCTGAGAGTGGCCTCCAGCCAACAGCCAGTGAGGAACTGAGGCCCTCCTTCTAGCAACCTGTAAGGAACTGAATAATGCTGACAACCACGGGAGATTGGAAGCAGATCCTGCCCCGGTCAGACATTCAGCTGAGACTTCATCCCTGACTGATACCTTGTTACAGCCTGAAGCACAGGACTCTGTTCAGCCATGCCCAGATCCAAGAAGTTGAGATAGTGTCATTTAAGGCACAAAGTTTTGGGGTAATTTGTTATGTAGCAACAGCTAACCAGTACAGACAAACCCTTACCTAGGTCACACAGTAGGAAATAGCAAAAGAATTTGAACCCAGGACTCCATAGAGACTTGTCCAATCCCTTGCTCTCAACAATGACCAAGTGACCCCTAGATTTTCTGTTTGAGTATTGCTTTAGACTCCCCATTCCAAAAATTACATGGTTGCAGCACCCACTTGTTTGAAAATTCCCTTGACTTCTGTTTGTTTTCTTTCTCTTTCTTGAATTTACCAAGCTTTCTCCGACCCTGGGGCCTTTGTACTGGCTGTGCCCCCTGCCTGGAGCACACTCCCCCCAGCCTGCTCCCCCACTTGCTTGAGGTCCCAGCTCAAATGTCAACTCCTCAGAAAGAGCTTCCCTGATCCCCCTTGCCCCAACTAAAGCCACCTCTTAGTCTCTCTCTAGCACGTTAGCCCATTTTATTTTCCATAGAATCCTCATCAGAAAGTATTTCAGAAAAAAAAGAAAAAATTGTTGCTGCTTTATCAGCTGTCTTCTTCACAGGGCAGGAATTTTTGTCTTCCTTAGTCACCGCTGTGTCCCCAGTGCAGGGTCAGGTACACAGTAAATGCTGGAGTAGAGCCCACATGGGGCTGGTCTGGGACCTTGCCTATGTGCCTTCACAGCTCTGAGACTCAGTTTGCCTGCCAATGAAAGGGGACAATCATCCTCCCTCACAGAGATGACTGCTGACCCTGGGAACAGGTGAGTGGGAAAGCTCAGTGGGGTCAGAGACCATCCCCCGCCCCCCCGCAGAGGTGGCCTCTCCGGGTCACAGGGGCGCCTCGCTGTCCGCGGTGCTGAACGGTGCAGGTGTCGGCATCTCCCGTGCCCTGCCTACTGCAATTCCTTGAAAGGGAGTCTACACCGTACACAGTCTGGGCTGTAGAATCTGGGGTTTCAGGAACCCACATGGTTTATTGACAGAACTCTCACCCCGGCTACTATCTTTGGGACCTCTGGTGGGAGGAGCCTCTCGCACTGGGGACCCTGACCTCCCAAAGCCCCACGTGGCCCCCATCTCGGCTCTACCTACCTAAGTGACAATTCGGGGGATCATGACTTGATACCAGTAACTTCTAATCTAGTCCCTCAGTCTCTCCCTGTCCCTATGTGTCTCTGTCTCCCTGTGTGTCTGTCTCTATGTCTCTTTCTGTGTCTCTACGTGTCTCTGTGTCCCTCTAGCTCTATCTCCTCTGTCTATCCCTGTCTCTTTTTGTTTCTGTCTCTCCCCACTCACCCACCCCCACCACTCTGAAAACTCCAAGCCCTTCATGCTGCCTGCAATGGACCCAACTTTCTCCAGCCACCGGTGGGGAGGCAGAAACAAAGTGAAGACTCACCCCCCTCTCCCTGCCTGCATACCAACCTTTATATGCTACAGAGCACTGGGGCATAAACGGTCATCCTGTCTTGCCCCAGTCCTGCCTCCGCCTCCATCTCTACAGTGATGTCATTGGTAGACAATCTTTCAGGGCCTCCCAAGGGCCACTCCCTGCTCCCCACCTAAAAAAAATCTCATTAGTCCCTGAACACCTGGAAGCAGAACATGAGGTATGTGAATAATTTATTTTGTGAGTCATTTTAATATTTTATAATAATTGTGATGAGCCGTTTGGCTTTGTGGAGCTCTTTGGGTGTCATTAAGATAGAGCCAGAGATGGGCACTGCCACCGCAATATCTCTCAATCAGCCGAGGTGACTTGTCCCCATGGGGGCACACAGCAGGGGAGCCAGGCTAGGGCTGGCTAGGGGAAGGAGACAATCTCAAGGAATACTGAGGCAGATGGGGTGTCACTAGTGGTCAGCAGCCTCAGCTGTACCAAGACTGCAGCTATAGATCAGCTTCATCTGCTTTTTTCTTTCATTGCCCCAAACATTTACTCACTTATTCAAACTCTCTGTTAGGACTGAATGTTTTTGTCCTCCCCCGCATCCCCAAATCATATGTTGAAGCCCTGACCCCCAGTGGGATGGCATTTGGAGGTGGAGCCTTTGGGAGGTAACTACGGTTACATAAGGTCCCAAGGGTGGGGTTCTTGTGACAGAATTAGTGCCCTCATAAGAAGAAGGAGAAACTAGAGCTCTCTCTTCTACACACAGGACACAGTGAGAAGGCAGCTGTCTGCAATTCAGGAAGAGAGCCCTCACGAGGAGTTGAATCTTCTGGCACCTTAGTCTTGGACTTCAGAGTCTCCAGAACCGTGAGAAATACATATCTGCTCCTTAAATCTCCAAGTCTATATAGTATTTTGTTATACTAGCCTGAGCAGACTACAACACTCTCCAAAGGTTTTTTGGTGCACTTAAGCTCAAACTCCCCACCATGGTCTAAAACAGCCCCCCAAATCTAGCCCCTCTGTGACCTTCCTGATCTCACCTCCTCCTCTGCTCCCCACTCTGCTCCAGCCACACCAGCCTCCCTACTGTTCCTCCAATCCACAAGCACATCCCCACCTCAGGACCTTTGCACTTTCAGTGCCCTCCTCCTTACACACTCTGTCCCAGGCTCTTCCTTTGATGAGCTCCTCCTCATTTTCAAGCCTCAGCTCACATGTCACCTCCCAGAGCTCACAGTGGTAGGATTTGGAGAGGGGGTGTGCAGTGGGAGGGTGTGCTTGGCAGGGAGCTCCGCGTGGGCAAAGACTTGGTGCCAAGAGTGTTGAGACTGAATCAGCTGAATGTAAGGATGTGCAGGTGGAGAGGTGGGCAGGGCTGGGAGAACCAGGTTGGGAGAGAAGATGCTGGAGAAAAAGGCTGGGAGCTGGGCTGGAGAGGGTCTTGAAAATCAGGGTAATACTTTGGGTTCCATCCTGGAAGGAAACATTTTAGCTCAATCTTAGCCAGAGTCACCTGGCCACTCTCTCCCTCCAGAGGACGTCATTATGACCCACTCTGATTTGGTTCCTCCCAAATCTCAGCATCTTCCAGTGAGTACCAGCCTACCCCAAAGCAAGAGATGAAGAAACCCACACTTGGCATCAGTGAACAGCAGTGAACTGGCCAGACTCTATGGAGAGCTCAGATGACAGGCCCCAGGAAGGCTGGAGCCCTGGGTTTGCATTGGAAATTCTCAATTTGCCCATCCTCTTCTCCAGAGCCACTCAGCTCTTCTCATCCTTGCCCATGTCCCTGGAGAGGTTCATCTGCATAGACAGAATCCATGATCTCCCACTGGCCAGATCCTGTCGGGTTCAACCAATGAGAAGCAGTGGTGGGTGATCAGAGAAAGAGGTTGGGGTATTTATTCTCCCAGCTCCTGTTCTGCTGTACTACCGCTGAGCACCCGAGCCCCTTGCAATCCTATCTCCCACTGGATTCCAGGAACCACATTTTCCCTTCGCCCACTCAGACCTAGACGTGATAAGAGCTCCCCACAGTTGCAGCCACCAGGTCCCACAGTATGCCCTGAGGGTTTCCCATCACCCTGCCTACAGCTCTGTAAATAATCCTGTATTAAATGTTCTTTAGAGACCCTGTTTGAGCGACTCCATTTCCTCCAGGACTGTGAATGATTCAGTTATGGAATGATAAGCATCTGAGCCCTTTTCTATAGGGTTAGAGCCCTAGATGATGAGCCATAAAGTTATTATAACCAAGGAGGACCCTATGGGGCCTTCCCGGAAGAGACTGCCCCCTCCCCCCACCCCCATGTTCTCCACCTGCCTCTTGTCTGTAGAGAAACTTTAGACTCCTAGGCCTTTCCCAAGTTCCAAAGCGTAAACTGAATCAGAGAAGTAAGAAAATGCAGAAAAAAAGGAAAACAGTCAAACGAGACAAAATAATAATAGTTTAGCCATTAAACAAAGTCAAGGACCTTTAGTTCCTGCTCAAGGGCTATAGATAATATTCTGAGCCATGTCCTTTGAGCTGTTTTGCAGATGATGAAACACCTGCCAGGTGGAAGAAGCTAACTGTCTGCTGCCCACAAGCACGTAGACCCCAGACCTGTTGGAAACAGAAGGTTGATGATGTTGACTCCCAATTACCTCACCACCAACCAATCAGAAGAATGTCCACGAACTGATTACACACTCCACAACCCTTAAAAACCTTTCCCTGAAAGCTTTCAAGGAGTTCAGTCCCTTTAAGTACTAGCTACCTGGACTCCTTCTTGGTGCCCTCAATAAACTCTGCACTTCCTTCACCACAACCAAATGTCAGTAGATTGGCTTTACTGTGTGCAGGTAAGCGGACCCAAGTTTGGTTCAGTAACAGACATTATCAAACAATAAACCCCTAGTACAACTGGACTCTTGGGACAGCCCCACAAAGTCACAGACAATGGAATTTCCAGTGCAGTTAATAGCCTGGACATTAAGCCACAGAAATCCAGGACAATGAGCCCCCAGCAGGTAAGGGATTTTGGAAGAGTTTTTACCATGACATCTTCAGGTAATGGACAGCGTGATAGAGAGGGTCTGATATCCACCAAAAATCCATGCCCCCACCTCACATAGTGCGAACCTCCATTCCCCCCCCACCACTGGAAAAGGCAGCCTGGCAGTGGACCTCATTTTCCAAACACCCTTGCAGTGGGTGTGGTCATGTGAGTTGGCCAATGAGACACGAGTGGAAGTGATAAGTGTTATTCCTGAGTGGCAGTCTGTCTTGGTTTTCTATTGCTGCCGTAGCAAATGACCACGAACTCAGTAACTTAAACCAACACAAAGTTATTATCTCAGAATTCTGGAGGTTAGAAGTGTAAAAAGCATCTGAAAGGCTGTGTTCTTTCTGAAGGCTCTTGGGAACAATGTTTCCTTGCCTTTCCCAGCTTCAGGGGCTGCTTCTATTTCTGAGCTCACGGTCCTACAGCAGTCTGACCTCTTCTTCTGACTTTGCTCTCCGACCCTTCAGTTTCTTTCTTAGGAGGACCCTTGGGATTACATTAGACCGACCCAGATAATCCAGGATCATCTCCTCTTCACAAGATCCTTAATTTAATCACGTCTACAAAATCCCTTTGCCATGTAGGGTAATATGTTCACAGGTTCTGGAGATTAGGACGTGCCTTTGAAGGGCCATTATTCAGCCTACAACAGGGTCTTTAAGAAGCAGGCGTATCTTAGTGCCATTGGCAGCAACATGCATGGACCTAGAGATTATCACACGAAGCAAGGTAAGTCAGGAAGAGAAAAACAAATACCATATGACACCACTTGTAGGTGGAATCTAAAATATGCCACAAATGAAGCTATCTACAAAACAGAAACAGACTCACAGACATAGAGAACAGACTTCCCAAGGGGGAAGGGGGATGGGGGAGGGAAGGATTGGGAGTTTGGGATTAACAGGTGCAAACTATTATATATAGGATGGATAAACAACAAGGTCCTATTGTATAGCACAGGGAACTATATTTAATATCCTGTGATAAACCACAATGGAAAAGAATATGAAAAAGTATATATATATATAATGTATAACTGAATCACTTTGCTGTACAGCAGAAATTAACACAACACTGTAAATCAACCATACGTCAATAAAATTTTTTAAAAAGCAGGAATTTCTTGACTACACTCTCATTCCCATCTACAAACTGGAAGAGGTGGCCACTGAAGTCCTGGGAGAGGGCAGAGTCACCAGATAAAAGGTTACAATCCCACCAGCAATGCATGAGAATTACAACTTCTCTACCTCTTCACCAACACTTGCTTTTGTCTGTCTTTTTGATTCTACCCAGAATGTGACTGTATTTAGAGACAGGGACTTTAAATAGGTAATTAAGGCCAAATGAGGTCACATAGGTGGGCTCTAGTCCAGCATGACTGGTGTCCCTCTATGAGGAAATTAGGACACAGAGACACACTGAGTAAAGACCATGTCAGGACACAGGGAGAAGGTAGCCATCTGCAAGCCAAGGAGAGAGGGCTCACGCTGCTGACACTTTGATCTTGGACTTCCAGCCTCCAGGACTGTGAGAAGATACATTTCTGTTTTTTGAGTCCCCAGGTCTGTAGTATTTCGTTACAGCAGCTGAGCAAACTCATACATGTTCCTTAGCTCTTCCAGCTTCTGGTGGCTGCTAGCATTCCATGTTTTGTGGCCACATCACTCCAATCTCTGCCTTGGTGGTCACAGTTCCTTCTCTTCTTCTGTATGTAGTCAAATCTCTCTCTGCTTCTCTCTCTTTTTCTTTTTTTTTTTTGCGGTACGTGGGCCTCTCACTGTTGTGGCCTCTCCTGTTGCGGAGCACAAGTTCCGGACGCGCAGGCTCAGCGGCCATGGCCCACGGGCCCAGCTGCTCCGCGGCATGTGGGATCCTCCCGGACCGGGGCACGAACCCGCGTTCCCTGCATCGGCAGGCGGACTCTCAACCACTGCGCCACCAGGGAAGCCCCGCTTCTCTCTTATAAAGACATATGTGATTGCATTTAGTGCCCACCTGGGTGATCCAGGTAATCTCCTCATCACAAAACCCTTAATCACACCTGCAAAGACCTCGTGTGTGTGTGCGCGCACGTGCGTGTGTGTGAGTTCACACCATAGTAGGCAACTTTCATAGGCTCCAGAGATTAGGACCTGGATCTCTTTGGGGGACCATTATTTATCTACCACAGTCATAAAAATGGAATAAAACAGTATGTAGTCTTCTGTGTCTGGCTTCTTGCCCTCAGCATAATGCCTTTGGGAATCATCCAAGTTGCTGCATATATCAATAATTTGTTCCTTTTGTTACTGAGTAGTATTCCATTGTACGGATGGACCACGGTTTATTTATCTGTTCATCCTCTGAAGGGCATTTTGGTTGTATCTACTTTTAGGTGATTTTGAGTAAAGCTGCTATAAACATTCACACACAGGTTTTTGTATGAACATAAGTTTTCATTTCATCTGGGTAATTTGTTTCACTTGGAATGTGATCTCTGGGTCACATGGTAAATATTTGTCCAACTTTACAAGAAACTTTCAAGTGGTTTTCCAGAGTGGCTGAACTGATTGATCCCTCATGGATGCTGAGGGATGACTGTATATGATTTGCAAACATTTTCTCCCATTCAGTAGGTTGCCTTTTCATTTTGTTGATGATTTCCTTTGCTGTGCAGAAGCTTTTTAGTTTGATGTCATCCCACTTGTTGATTTTTGCTTTTGTTGTCTTTGCTTTTGGCATCAAATCCAAAAAGTCTTCACCATGACCGATGTTAAGGAGCTTACCACCTGTTTTCTTCTAAGAGTTTTTATGGTTTCAGGTCTTATATTCAAGTCTTTAATCCATTTTGAGTTAACCTTTGTGTATTGTATAAAATATTGGTCTATTTTCATTCTTTTACCTGTGGCTGTCCAGTTTTCCCAACACCATTTATTAAAGAGACTTCCTTTCCCCACTGTATATTCTTGGTTCCTTTGTTGTAAATTAATTAACCATATATGTGTGGGTTTATTTCTAGGCTTTCTATTCTGTTCTATTGTGCTATGTATCTGTTTTTATGCCAATAGCATACTGTTTTGATTACTACAGCTTTGTAATATTGTTTGAAATCACAGCATGTGATACCTCTACAGGTTTTTTATATGAACGTAAATTTTCATTTCTCTGGGATAAATGCCCAAGCGTGTAATTGTTGGGTCATATGGTAAGTGTATGTTTAGTTTTGTAAAACTAAGCAAAACTCAATAAACAAAACAAAACTCTGCAAAGACTCTTTTCCAGAGTGACTGTACCATTTTACACTCCTACCAACAATGTATGGGTGATTCAGTTTCTCTGCATCTTCACCAGCATTTGGAATTATCACTATTTTTTATTTTACCCATTTTGACAGGTGTGTAGTGATATGCAATTGTGTTTTAAATTTGCATTTCCCTAGAGGCTAATGATGTTGAACATCTTTTCATGTTCTTATTTGCCATCGGTACATCCTCTTCAGTGAAATGTTTGTTTCTGTCTCTGTCCTTTTTTTTTTTGTGGTATGCGGGCCTCTCACTGTTGTGGCCTCTCCCGTTGTGGAGCACAGGCTCCGGACACGCAGGCTCAGCGGCCATGGCTCACGGCCCCAGCCGCTCCGCGGCATGTGGGATCTTCCCGGACTGGGGCATGAACCCGTGTCCCCTGCATCGGCAGACGGACTCTCAACCACTGCGCCACCAGGGAAGTCCTGTCCATTTTTTTAACTTGGTTATTTTCTTACTGTTGAGTTGTCAGTATCTAAAATGTATAAAGAGTCCTTTATACATTTTATTTTTACTTATTTATTTAAATTAAATGAATTTATTTATTTATTTTTGGCTGCATTGGGTCTTTGTTGTTGCACGTGGGCTTTCTCTAATTGCGGCGAGTGCGGGCTACTCTTCCTTGTGGCGTGAGCGGGCTTCTCATTGCGGTGGCTTCTCTTGTTGCAGAGCACGGGCTCTAGGCACGTGGGCTTCAGTAGTTGTGGCACGCAGGCTCAGTAGTTGTGGCACACGGGCTTAGTTGCTCCGCGGCACATGGGATTTTCCTGGACCAAGGCTCGAACCCGTGTCCCCTGCATTGGCACGTGGATTCTTAACCACTGTGTCACCAGGGAAGCCCTTTATACATTTTAGATACACATCCTTTGTCTGATATTCGCAAGCATCTTCTCCCAGTCTGTGGCTTGTCTTCTCCACAGTGTCTTTCACAGAGCAAATGTTGTTAATTTTTGAAGTCCAATTTACCCATATTTTCTTTTGTGGATCATCCTTTGGTTTCCTGCTTACAAACTCCTCTAAAACCAGGTCTTGAGGATTTTCTCCTATGTTTTTGTGTCAACGTTTTACAGTTTTACATTTTACATGTAGATCTACAACCCATTTTGAATTCTGTTCTGAGTGTGATTTATAGCCTGAGAGGGTTTTGTATAGCCTGAGGACCTTAGGAAGCCAATGAGGATTCTTGAGTCAACGGAGGTTTAGATGGAAAGAGAACTTAGGCAAATAGAGTCAATTAGCTCATGACAGCCCCACTCTGAGCCTCAGTCTCCCCCATCAGTAAACTGACCAAACCAGAGGATCTGTAAGGCCGTGGTAATTAAATGAGGCCACTTCCCAGGATATGTGACTCCATGCTTCCCAGAACTCAGGAGTCAAGCTCCAGTGCCTCCAGAATGTGCCTGCAACTGATTCCCAGTGCTCAGATTTTAAGAGTGACTCAGTGGGATGGAGCAGGATTCTGGAAGACGGTGGCTCCTTTCTGCTGGGATGGCAAAATCAGGTCATTTTTCAATTCCAGTCATTCGCCTTCATACATAAAATGTGCCAAGAGCCACTTTCCCTAAAATCTAAATTGAAAGTAAATAGCACGGGGACAATTCTCAGTGATAAAACCTCCAATTCTGGAGCTTCTTGGGATAATATTTATTCTCCCCTCTCACTAATGGTCTAGCCACCTCCCCAGGTGATTAAAGTAATGGGTTTGCTTAACCTGAATGGGACTGCATCCCACCCGGGGCTGATTAGACCCCACGTGGAGCCCCCCACTGCCCCCTCCACTGGACAATTATATTAACTGCTGCTGGTTTGCAATTACTATAAATCAGAAAGCGCGACGGCCTGGATTTGTTTATCTTTATTGAAAATGTTTAAACTTCATGCATTGCAAATGTCACCACCCCAGATTGGGTTTAACTCTTTCTTTGAGACTTGGAGGCTTGGCTCTCAAGGGACCTTCTGGGAGTAGTACTAGGACCATCTCATTTTCCAGATGAGAAAATGGAGGTTCACAGAAGGATGCCATTTGCCCAGGGTCACACAGCTTGTGGGTCACTGCGCTGAGGTTTTTTTGTTTTAGTGCCCAATGGAGTTACATTCTTTGAGGTGAAATTAGAACATAAGTAAGTCTCCCGGGAAACATTGAGACAATCTGTCATCTCACCGCCAATGTTGAGAGGTATGTCCTTCCAGAATGATTTTCTATGCAGAAATATTCACTCATGTACCAAATGTTTATGGAGCCCTTTCTGTGTGGTGAGCACTGTTTTTAGGTGCTGAGGATACAACAAGAAACAAAAGAGACTTCCAGGGAGATGATTCCAGGCAGAGGGGACAATCCGTGCAAAGGCCCTGAGGCTGGCCAATGCCTGGAGTGTTGGAGGAACAGCGAGGCTGGAGCTAGTAAACATGTTAGGGAACCACTGACAGAAACTGACAGAAACTGCCCGCCTTGGCCAGGCACGATGATACCCACTTGCATGAGTTGTCTCACACCAGGAGGTCCCGATAAACAACATGGTGCCGCCTCTGAAAACTAACCGGGAGAATTCGGGAGGGGCCAAAAGGAGGGAGGAGACGCCAGCCCATAATATACCCTACCAACCACCCAGAATCCTTCTCTCTGGAATCCATCTTGGCTGAGAGACGCGCGCGCCACCAGGAAGGACCCTGAGTCGGACCAAATATGGGCCAAGCAAGATGATTGGCCAGAGACAAAAAACGGGAACTAACCTCATTACCATAAAAACCTGAGACTGGGAGCCACGTGGCAGAGCATTTGCCTCGGGTTCCCTTACCTGCTGCTCTCCGCCAGGCCGCCCCTTCCCAATAAAGTCTTTTGCTTTGTCAGTACAGGTGTCTCCTCGGACAGTTCATTTCCAATTGTTAGACAAGAGCCCACTCTCGGGCCCTGGAAGGGGTCCCTCTTCCTGCAACAGGCACGGCAGGTGGTGAGAGGTGAGGGCAAGAAGATTAGCAGAGGGCATGCAGGGTGGAATCAGGGGAAAAGGAGAGAACTTAATGTAATTCTTAAAGGTGCAAAACCAAGGTTTGCTGGGGATGTGGGGTGAGAGGATGATTCCAAAATCCTGGCTAAGCAGCTCCAAGGATGTAGCTGCCTTCTTCCAAGATGGGGGTCATGGGAGGAGCAGGTTTGGGTGACGGTGGGGTACAGCGTGGTCGAGGTAAGACGTCCTACGTAGAGACTTCGAGGGGCAGCTGGACCCCGAGTATGGAGCTCTGGGGAGGCCTGTGGGGACCATCAGGGCATAGTCAGGGTTCCAGGCCTGAGAGTGGACGAGGCCCCCTGGGGAGGGAGTGGGGGGGAGGGGAGGCTGAGGGGGGGCCGGGAGAAGTGGAAGGGAAGCCAGAGAGTTGGGGGGGGGGTGTCCCTGAGACGTTCCCGGGAGAAGGAGGGTCCAGCAGGGTCAGACTCTGCCTAGGGGGCGCGCGGGGGGGGGGGGGGGGTGAAGGGGATTAAGCAGGCTGTCATTGACCTTGAAGAGAGCAATGTCGGTGGTGGAGGACAGGGAAGGTGCGAGAAGCTGATTGGAGAAGGTTGGGGAGAGAGACAGAAGTGGAGCCAGCGAGTATAGACAACTCTCTCAAGTCAAAAGAGGCAAAGACAATGAGAGGCAGCCAGAGGGGTTGGGAGTTGAATTTTTCCTGTAAGATGAGAAGATGTGATGGAAGAGAAAGGGGACCTTTCTAGAGCCGTGTCCTTGAGTGAGGATCCCTGCCCGCCCCACAAACTGTTCATCCTGCCTCCGTCGCCTCGTCTGCAAAATGGGCACCAGAATGGAATCTACCTCTGGGGCTGCTGGTCCCAGTGCGGTCCAGGCACCCAGCAGAGGTCCGGACTGGCCGCAAGCCTCCCTCCTCTGCGCTGCGTCTGGGAGCTGGTCGCCGCCCCCAGCCCGAGACCTTGACGGACGCATCGCCCCTACCCCCAACCCAAGGGAAGCGGAGAGTGTCGAGGAAAAACTCGGCGCCAGATCCCCTCTGAGAAAGGGCCCCAGAAGTCAAATTCAAAAATAAATACCCTGATTAGCATAGGGTATGCAAATGTATGCTAATGTGACAACTATTAAAAGATTCCAAATGTCATCGAAGGAAAACACACCGGTCCGGGGCTGGGAGGGTGGGGGATGAGAGGAGAGGACGCAGCCCAGACTCTGGAGAAAGGTCGGGGCGCTCAGCCCCGGTGTTACGGGGCTCGACACACACGGGTTGTCACAGAGTGGACCACGTCTTGTCCTGGGAAGACCTACAGAGCTTTCTACAAATCCTGTCAAAGTCTGTTCCCCCAGACACACCTCCAAGCGGTTGAAAAACTTTGTTCAGAGTAACAATGACTTTCATTCCACAAGTAAGCTCAAGATTACTACTCCCTGGGAGAACTGCATAGGTGACAGACCCCAGCATCTTTCCTGAGAAGAGGTTAAAAGCAGAGGCTGCCTCGCAACAAAAGACGCTCCCAAATCTCCCAAGAGATGTTTGCTGCCCATAACAAATCCATGTGTAGCTTACCTCACTTCAGGAGAAAATTTCCATCCCCAGTGGCTCTTTCCATTTCCAGCTTGTTTTCTGAGTCAGGAAGAGAAAATACCAGCAAGGCAGGGGAGGGAACTATTCCCAGGGTCACACAGCTGTGCCTTCTCACCTAATCACCAAAACTATTTAAAGCATTTTCAGATGAGAAAACTGAGCATCAGAGAGCTGAAGGGACTTGTTCTGGGTCACAAAGCAACTGTGAGGCTGCCCAAGCCTCAGATTCCCAAATCTCACAGTCCGTTTTACACCACCTTCCTAACCTCTGCTATTATATCCTGAATATTTTCCTTCAAATGGACTCACTCCTTAAAATCTGAAATCTCTTTAAAAGGAAATTGCTTATCATGACCGTAAATGAAAAGCCAGAATCACTAACGGTAAGTAGAAACTAACTCAATGAAAGACAAATCACATTATTAACTTCTGACTAGAGACAGCTGTCTCTGAGGCTCTGCGCTGGGCCCCCTTACCCTGCTCTCTCCCTTTGTCCAAGAGGGAGACTCCCAGGTGTGAGAGGGGTGTTAAAGACAGATTAGCACCCAATTAAGACTTTTCTGTTTCAAAAAGAAGTGAAAAGAAGAGCTCTCTCATTATGAGATTCACTGGTATTTATCGTGGTTTTATGTGTCACCTAAAACCATCTGGTAGCCACTAGGCTTGTGTCCATCTACCTGAAAGGCAGGAGACTGTCCCAACACTCTGGAACTTTAGAATTATGGCCAGGGATCCATTTTGGGATTCCTACTTTCAGCGTCCATGGTCATATCAACATAGCCCAAAGACAGAAATGGATGGTTTCACTCATATAGAGCCACCCATCCACCCACTACCCACCCATCCATTCATCCATCTATCCACCCACTATCCACCCACCCCATATCCACTCACCCATCCATCCATCCATCCATCCACCACCCATCCATCCATCCACCCACCCATTCATCCATCCATCTACCACCCACCACTCATCCACTCACCCACTCACCCACTCATCCATCCACCCATCCATCCATCATCTCTCCACCCATTCATTCACCCCCTTATCCCACCCAGCCATCCATTCACCCATTAGGTAAATATATATCCAGCACCTGCTGTATGCCAGGCACTGTTCCAGGATATGGAGACACAGTCCCAACCAAGACACATCTGGTCCCCACCCTCTTGGAACTCCTCAACTAGCTAGGATATTTTCCATCTCTTGAACAACATCGTGAAGTAGAGTGCAGAATTTCTCTCCATTTTTTTTAGTGGTTAGGGTCATTCTGGTGGGTGGACATTTGTGGCTCTTCCCAACCTGCATTCTTCCCCCCACCTTCAGGAGGCAGCAGCACCCTGGCTTTGCTGCTGCCTGGAAGGGGTGGGGGGGTGCTGCTCTACCACATATTAGAGACTGTTAGAGCCTTTGCCAACCCATGTCCTCTTTCTTCTGGGCACACAGCAAGACTGCATTTCCCAGCACCCCTTGCAGTTGGGGTATCCATGTGATTGAATTTAGCCAATGGAATGTGGGTGGAAGTGATGTGCCCCTCACTTCCAGTCCTAGCCATGCTCTTTCCACCTTGATGATGGAGAAGCCACAAGACAGACAAGGCTGGTCCCTGAGTCATCTGGTGGAGAAAAGCTGCCTGCTAATCAGGAACACCTGTTTGCACTTTATGTGAGCAACAAACAAATTCATGTTGTGTGAGTCACTGAGATTTGCCAGTTTCTTACAGCAAGGAGTGTTACCTTGACCAATCCACACCATTCCCACTTTCCAATCCTGTGGTTTGATTGGCCCCACCCCAGGTCTGGGTGGAGCTTAGGTGATTTCAGCCAATCACTGAATCCTTTTCCTACTAGTCTCCTGATTGGGTCAGCCATAGTCACATGGTCAAAGGATGCAACTGGAGAGATTTGATGGGTTTCCAGGGACCACCATATTGGCAGTGCTCAGGCTGCTGAGCCCAGCGAACCAAACCAGAGAACTGAGCTTCTAACATTTGCTCCTGGGAGAGAAAAAATAACTTAAAAAAAGTTTTTAGTGCTCTGGACTTTTTCCTGGATGGTCCAAATTTGGAAACTGTTTCCCCAGGTTTAACCACCTTGATGATTCCCAGACCTCCATCTAGCTTTGGCCCCAGTGCTCTAGCCAGTTCCTCTGGTGCCCCCTTCTGGATGTCTACCAGGTACAACCTACCCAACCACCAATGCATTGCTTTACCCCCTTTTACCAGATCCTCTTCCTGTGCCCCATCTCAGCAGTGGCCCCAGTATTTTTCTGGTAAGCTGGAAACAAGACTCAACACCTCATTTTCCGATCCCTGCCCCCAATTCCACACTCACCAAGTCTTAACTGATTTTACTACTATTGTCTCCAGCCCACCCCCTCTCTCTATCCCCACTTACCTTTTTCAGCCAAACCCCAGCTCCTGCAACAGCCTCCTTGATGGCCTCTCAGCATCCACACAGCAGCCAGAAAGATCGATCATAAGTGTAAGTCTGATCCTTCCCCTCTCTTCCTCTATAGCTCTCAATGGCTCCCCAGTGCCCTCCAGAAAAACTCTAAATGATTTTTCAAAATACCTCTCAGTCCAGCTACTTCATTCTTCCCTGCCCCACCTCTACTCCTCGTCATGCATCCAACACCTACTCATCTTTAGATGTCAACCCTCCAGAAATCTTCCCTTGACCCCCTACCCAGTGCTGAGAAAGGAGTCCCCCCTGCACTGCCACAGATCCTGAGCTTCCCCCATCACAGGTCTGACCACCCGGTGCTGTAACTACCTGATTATCTGTCCTTAAGTTCCAGGAGGACAAGGACTGAGTCTGTCTTGTCCACCACTGTCCCCAGCCCCTTACACAGCACCTGGCATCCAGCAGGGGCTTAATAAACTTTTTGGAATGACCGAATAGATGGAGGAAATAGAGATGTGAATGCCACTGTGCAAAGCGGGTGCTGTGGGTGCCCCACGCTCATGCCCCCAGCACCCACATTTTAATGGTACTAGCCAACAGCATCCTTCTGCCGTCACCTGCCTCTCCCTAGCTGAAGCCTTCTCAACCTGGGTGACAGGCAGGTGGGAAGTGCCAGAGAGTTGATGCTTCCAGAAGCAGCCCTTGGTCAGTGATGGACAGAAGCTGATGCATAAATAATCCCAGCTCCTTATCCCTTGGATAGCTCACGCTGTCTCCCCGGGAGGGGTCCCCAGTGGGTTCCCAGGGGGACTGAGTCCCGGTCGCCCTAGACAGTCCCTTGTTCCTGAGCCTTGGTCCCTTCCATTCCCTCCCCTCCCTTATGTACCTAAGCCCCTCCAGGGTCTTCCTGGGATCACCTCCCACATAAACTATTTGCCCCCAAACCCTCATTTCAGAGGTTGCTTCCAGGGAGCCCAGCCTGAAACAGTGCAATGGAAATCTCTCAATCCTCTAACCCAGTTGCCAACACTTCCAGAACTTTGACGTGCTTTGGGGGGAAGAAAACCCAAAAAACAATAAAACCCATCACCTCTTGCTCCTTGTCATCTGTGGACCTCGCTGTCTCCACGCAGACTGAGACACTTGCAGCTGTGTATTAAGTGTGTGTGGGTTTTTTTTTTCGAGAACAAGATTCTCTTCTGCAATGTGTGTGTGTGTGTGTGTGTGTGTGTGTGTGTGTGTGTGTGTTTAATGACTTTCTCATTTTGCGATCAGGCCAGACAGCTTTTTGAAGAAAGTCTGCCCAGGTTCTGGAACATATAGAAAATTCCCTCAGCTTAATAGCACTCCTACCCGCTTGCCCGTCTATCACAGACACACCACAGAATGAAAAGAAAGCACATTGATTGGATCTATTTCTAATCAACAGTCTAAGATACTGTTTGAAATCTTCCATTAAATCGAAGAACCTGGAAATGGCCTTGCCTTTTCTCTCAAGGGTGTGGGGTCTACAGGAGATGAGAGAGAATCATGGCAGCCATCAGCAAGCATTTACTGAGCACCTACTGTGTGCTGCAACCCCGGGCTGGGTGCTGAGGACACAGCAGTGACCAAGACAGACCCAGCTCCATCCTTCCTGTGCCGAAGACAGTCAGGTCACCCGTAGCCCGTGATCAGGGCCATGATAGGGGATGCTCAGGCAGCTCTGGGTGCACAGACAGGGTGCCTGATCCAGCCTGAGATCAGGAAGGGCTTCCCAGAGTCAGAAAAAGCTGAGAACTGAAGGCTGAGGAGGAGTTAGTTGTCAAACCAAAACAAGAAATGGGAAAGCGCACTGCAGGGACAGGGAGTGGCCTGTGTAAAGGTCCAGGAGCAAGTGAGGGTAATTTGGTGTGTCTAGAGGGTGGGGAAGTAGTGAGAGAAGAGGAGTGAGAAGTTGCCAGCATCTGGATGACCATGGGAAGGTGTTTCGACTTTCCTGTGGACAAGAGGGAGCCATGGAAGTATTTAGAACAGGGGAGTGAGTGACATTTGTTAAAAATCATTTGGGCATAGATTTATCATATGACTCAGCCGTCCTGCTCTTAGGTATATCCCCAGAAGACCTGAAAACAGGGACTCAGAGAGATACTTGCACACCCATGTTCACAGTGACCAAAAGATGATTTACAGCAGTCAAAAGGTGGAAGCAACCCAAGTGTCCATTGGAAGATGTATGCATAAACAAAATGTGGTCCATTGACACAATGGACTATTACTCAGCCTGCAAAAAGGAATGAAGTCCTGATACATGGCTCAACGTAGATGAACCTTGAAAATAGTATGCTCAGTTAAATAAGCCTTTTTCCATAAGGACAAATACTGTCTGATTCCACTTCTAGGAGGTACTTAGAACAGGCAAATTCATAGAGACAGAAAGTAGATTAGAGGTTACCGGGGGCTGAGGATGGAGAGTTATTGCTTAATGGGTACAGAGTTTCTGTTTGGGGTGACAAAAAAATTGGGGGGAATAATTTTAAAATGTCTGTGATGATTACACAACATGGTGAATGTATTTACTTTTCTTTTGGCTGCGCTGTGCGGCTTGCAGTATCTTAGTTCCCTGACCAGGGATCGAACCCCGGTCCCCTGCATTGGACACTCAGAGTCCTAACCACTGGACTGCCAGGGAATTCTCCTGCTGAATGTATTTAATGCCACGGAATTGGATGCTTAAAAATGGTGAAATTGGTCAATTTTATGTTATGTTTATTTTACCACAATTTTTTTTAAAGTTAACAATATAAAAGAATAAGAAAAAAATCGTTTGGGCTGCTGTGGGAGATGTAGGATGAAGCAATGAGTCTGGGCAAGCAATGATGGGAGTCCAGGCCAGAGTGGAGGCAGCAGAGGTGAGAAGTGGGGGGGGGGGGGGGGGCGTGTTCTGGAGGCGGGGCTAACAGGATGCTTTGGGGAGGTGACGTATCAGCTTCCTGTGGACCCCACCTCCAAGGATGGCCTTTACAAGCAACTGGGCTTACTGTACCCATTCTCCGGAGGCCCAGGCACTCCCACCTCACCTGCAAGTCCCCTTGGCCTCTCCCCCTCCAAATCCCACCCTTCATGGACCAGCCCGGGGAGACACCCCCTCCCCACCCCCACCCCCCCACCCCCGTCGGCAAGGAGTCCCAGATGGGAATTAACACCACTTCTTCCGGTGCAAAGAGCGAGGCAACCCTGGGTAAAAACACTCCGTCTCCTCGGCGATTCCTCCACCCACCTTCACTTACAAGGTGCAGATGTAATACCTGCTTTTAAATTCGATTAAGTCAGATTCAGTTCTGTTACTGGAATACATTACCCAGCCAGAGACAGCAGGGGGGGAAAAAAGACAGGAAAAAAAACACACACAAAACACAACACAGACCTATTTAGAGATTTCCCTCTAAATGGATTTTAATTCTCTCGATCTATCAGAGGCCAGAGGAGCTGCTGACAGCCAGCGTTTGTTCATTGTCTGCGAACCCAGTTTCAGCCACAAGGAGGGGGTGAGGAGAGGCTCAGCTTCTGTTCTGACATTTGCTTCAGGTGGAGGCCATGGGGGTGGAACAGCATCTGTGGTCAGCCAGACCCGGGTTCGAATCCCAGCTTTGCCACTCACTGGCTGCCACATGACCTGGAGCCAAGTATGGCACCCTCTCTGGGCCTCGGTGTACTCATCTGTAAAACGGGGACAGCAGTTGTGCTTGTCTCCAAAGATGGTGAACACTCGATTATCCGAGAGGATTCAGGTCAAGTGAGAATCTTCGATACAGACAGGATCACACAGGACTAGATTCGTTTTCGGAAGCCCCACCCTTCCCTCTATCAAAACTTATCCTTCCTGTGTCCCATTTCATCAGGGAAAGCTCTGACAAATCCATGATGCCAGAGCACCCACGGGAGATAATGGTATAACCCTCTCTTGCTCCTGGGAAGCCCACATTTGGTCCTGGGCTTCACAGATGCCACCCCCACACCTAGTGTGGCCCACCTGAGTGGGGCAGGTACCCCAGAATTCACAGCCCTGAGAACAGCACCACCTAGCTTAACCCTCAGCCTCCCATTTCACAGATGGGAAAACAGAGGCTCAGGAAAGAGAAGGGGCCATCTTGAGGCCTCACAACTGACAGCTGTCCCCAGGAGGCCTGGGTCCTAACCTGGCTGGGTCCAGACTTACCCTCGGACCTTGGAGAAGCATCCATGCAGGGCCTCAGTTTTGCCATCTGTCCAAGAGGAGGAAGAACGGAAGGTCCCTCTGGGTCCTTCAAGTTCCACTGTGCTAAAAGGATTGTCTGTGGGTTCAGTCAAAGTGTTCTGGGACCCCTGGGAGGGCCTTTGTGTTCTTAAGAGCCTGGGCAGCAGTAATGGGGGATTTTTGCACCAGAATCCAAAGAGTTTTTGTCCTTGCTACACCAGGACCTCCTCTCTTGAGTCCTGGCCTGTAATATCCCTTAGGGGCCTCAGTGGGCCATACTTGGCTTCTTGGAAAGGCCACTTTACCCACAGGAGGCCTCCCGGGATCCCAGACACACAGCCCCTCGCCTGGCCCTGCCTTGGAAGGGCTACTGAGGAGGGCGGGAGATGTAAAGGGTACTCTGGGGAATTCCCTGGCGGTCCAGTGGTTAAGACTCTGTGCTCTCACTGCAGGGGGCACTGGTTCGATCCCTGGTCAGGGAACTAAGATCCCGCATGCCACGCGGTGCAGCCAATAAATTAATTAATGGTCCCAGGATCAGGGGAGGAAAATTGAAAGAAAAAGATAAAATACAGTTACCCTTGAGGAGGCCCGACTGGGAGAGGGCCGAAAAAAGGGGCTTCTGAGGATTAGAATATTCTAATCTTGATGTGGTGGTGGCTACACGGGTTTATACCCATGTAATGATGCCTCAGGCCACACACTTAAGACTAGTGCACTGTAGAAGGTTTGTTGGACACGGATATAAAGGAGGGAGAAAGACTGAGAGATTGGCAAAGAGAGAGACAGACACAGAGAGATAGGTGAAGACAGAAAGAAATGGAAACAGAAATTGAGACAGAGACAGAAAGGGGGAGAGATGGAGAGAGACAGACATGAAGAGAAAAAGAGAGAAAGAGGTAGAAAGAGAGGAGGGGGGGGAAATGAAAGAAAGCCAAAGCAGAGGGGGAAAAAAGGAGGTGGAAACAGGCAAACGGCCCAAGAGGGGGAGGGAGACCAGGAAGCCAGGAGCCATCACACACAAACATGTCCTTAATTGTAATTACACGGGAACATTTAGTTTGTAGATGCAGCAGAAATGGAAATGCTACGCCTTGCCCATTAATCTAATGGCTGTTAGTCAATCACTCTTCAAAAGGAGCTCCGGTTGTGGCTGCACGGGGGGTGGCCTGCGGGGAGCAGATCGGAGGAGGTTTTAACCTAATGATGCCCTTAGAGAGAGACTGAGAGGCAGTTCTGGGGACAACCAAACCTCAGAGAAAGTCCTGGTTGGTGAATTTCAGAGCCCTGCAGACAGCCACCAGCCCAGAGCTGGGGCTGGCTGGCGAGCAGGAATTCTAACCTGCAAGGCTGGGTCAGGGGAGATACAATGTATCCCAAAGGGATCCAGCGGTTCTTTAACTCACCCTAGAGGGTAGGAGAAAACTTCCTAAATGGGCTGACATCTGAACTGTGCTTAGATGTATAAAATGAGGCCAGCAAGCAAAAAAGGAAGAGAGAAGGTCCCTCCAAGTAGAGAAGACAGCTTGTGCAAAAGTCAAGAAGGAAATAAGCGGGTAACACGGAGTGTGACTGAAAGGGGTGAGCTGGAGACTCCGCAGAGACCAGACCACACAGGGCCTTATAAAACATACTGAGGGGGACTTCCCTGGCGGTCCAGTGGTTAAGACTCCATGCTCCCAGTGGGAGCACGGGTTCGATCCATGGTCAGGGAATTAAGATCCCGCATGCCATGCCGCACTGCGTGGCCAAAAAAAAAAAAATTAAAAATTAAAAAAATACATATACTGAGGGAGAGGGAAGGGAGTAGGGGCAACACAGAGTTAGGGGATTAAGACGTACAAACTATTATGTATGAAATAAACTACAAGGATATATTATACAACACAGGGAATATAGCCAATATTTTATAAGAACTATAAATGGAACATGACCTTTAGAGACTGTGAATCACTATATTGGACACCTGTAACTTATAATATTGTACATCAACTATACCACAATAAAAAAAAAATACTGAGATATGTGGTTCTGCGGGTAACGGGGAGCCACTGAGGGTTTACAGCAGGTGCACACAAGTTCAGATTTATACTTTAAAAAGATGGCCTTGCCTATGGAAGCAGATTTGGGGGGTCAATCTTAATATCTTTTACTCACACAAAGAGAGTGAGCTTCCTGGTCCTGGTGGTATGCAAGATAAGGCGCCACTAATGACCCCGGGATGTGGGGGATTTCAGCATCAGGCAGAGGCTGGGATTGCAGAGTTGGGGTTCTCAGCTCGGAGGGTGGGAGGACCCTGCAGAGAGGGTTTCGATATGTTACTAATCTCACTTGGGGCCACACTTGGATATGCAGTGGGGGGTGTGGATGAGTCAAAAACACCTGGGTGGGAGGCTTGAGTCAGCATCCGGTGCGTACCTCCCCTCCCCACCCCACCCCTTGCTACTCTCAGCCTGGAGTGACTCACTCATTCATTTGGCCTGGAGTGTGGAGGTCTGATGGGAGCGGAGGAGGAAAAGCCCACCCAATGATCCTGCTACAACTCACCACTGCTGCTCATTTAGTGCCTACCGTGGGCCAAGTGGTGTGCAGGAACCAAAACTCTGCCTCCCCCCAAACTCAGTACCTCTGGAATCTGTTGGCTCCAAAGTATATCTCAACCTCATCCACTTCTCACTCCTTCCATGGCTGCAACCCTGGTCTGGCTCCACCATTACTCATCTGGACCAGCACAGTCCCCTCCACCCTGGCCCCCCAGCTCCCACCCTGGTCCCCCACAGGCTGTCTCCCCAAAGCAGCCAGAGGGTACCTGTGAGCACCTGAATCAGGTCCAGCCCGTCCTCTGTCCACAGACATCCAGGGCTCCCATCTTCCTTGGGGTAAAAGCCCAAGTCCTCCCCACAATTCCCAAAGCCCTGCAGGACCTGCCCCCCACCCTTGTCCCCTCCCTGCCCTCACCTCCTCCCTCTCCTCCCCTCACTCACTCTGTCCAGCCACATGACCCTCCTCACTGTTCCTCCAACACACCAGGCATGGTGCTGCCCCAGGACCTTTGCACTGGCTATTCCCTCTGCCAGGAATGCTATTCCCTCAGATCTTCTAATAGCTTCTTTTAATTCTGTCTAAACATCACCTCCTCAGGTGAGCCTTCCTTGATCGTTGGGCTAAAGTAACATCCAACTCACTCTCCTCCCACCTTTGCCCCTTGCCTTTATTTTCCTCACAGCATTAGGATCCTCTGAAATGGCTGTTTTCCTGTTTATGTTTGTTTTCCTCACCAGACCTTAAGGTCCAGGAAGCTGGGTCAAGGCTTGCCTTGGTCCGTCTCTTATCCCCAGTACCTAGCACAGGGCCTGGTACACAGTAAATGCTTAATATGTACTTGTTGGTTGACTGAATGGACCTTTGCAGCACCTCCCCGGTTGTGGGGACTTTTATGGACCCCATTTCACACCGTGGGAAACAGGCTCAGAGAGGTGCAACCTGCAGGTGCTCCAGAGGCGTCAGTGGCTGGAGGGTGTGTCCTGGGACTCAGTGGGATGAATGGTAGTGTCTCAGGCACAGACCAGCAAGCTGAGGTCCTATTTGACGGGGTTGGGGGGTGGGGTCTGTTCATGCCGTCTTGGGGACACTGTGTGTGCGCGTGTATGAGGGAGGGGGCTCCTAACCTGGGGGTGGGGGTTCTAATTTAGCGGTGGAGGAACCCTCTCAGTTACCTTCAGCTTCCCCTCTAAAATCGGCCTCGGGATGGCCAGGCAAGGGGACCCGCGTGGGGAGCGACACGGAGTAAAGGGCTTCACGCTTATTATAAAAACTCACTCACAGCTCCGAACAAAGTGCAAATCCCTCTTCCACGAGCTCCCTCGCCTCCCCTTCCCCACCCTTCCCCTGCCCCCCTTTCTCCTTCCTCCTCCGTCAACACCCTCCCCGCTGGCCCCAGCAACAGCATCCCGGTCCCCAAGAGCTAGCGCCGGTCTCCCGCCCACGGGAGCCCACAGCCAATGGCCGCGCTGCCTGATGAGGTAATGCGTCCCCTCCGCGTTCCCATTGACCAGCCTGGAGGCCTTTCTCTTGTCGCTCCCCCAGGAAAACTCAGACCTTGTGAGGCATGGTCGGGGGTCCCTGAAGCCTCTGGGCACCTGCACTCCCCTCCTAGCTGTGGGACCTCCATCTGCTCCTGCATGTCTGTGGGCTCAGGCCCTAGCGAGACGGGGAAGGCTGGACTTAGAGACCCCTGCCCGCCTCCCTCTGCTCCCAGGGGCGCCCAGTCCTCCCGTCTGCGCAGGAAAGATGGAAGACTCCCTCCCCCCACCCCGACCCAGCCCCCAGCAATCAAAAGACCCCAGAGCTTTGATTGACCTTTCAGGACAATTGCACATTAATTGAGCGCCCACTGTATGCCAGCCTGGGACCCACTGGGGATGCTGCGGTGGTGAAATCGCACCCAGGTCCCTGCCCTCTGGGCTCACAGAATGAATAATGGCGAAGAGGGACAGAGCACCAGGCGGTCCCTTCTCCTTCCCCCTCTAGCCCAGGCGGCTGTAGACTGAGGGCAGAAAGAGTACGCAGGGGCCGGACGTTTCCTGGCAGCCTGGCTGCGCTGTCAGCACTGCCAAGCCTGGCAGGGATGGCAGAGGCGCCGGAGGGGGAGGCAAAGGGGGGCTCCCCTCTTAATTATCTTGTTCACTTGTTTATTTACTGGGAGCTTGGGCGCGTTGGGGGCTGTGCCTTCCTGTTCACTGTGTATTCATACAACAAACATTTATTTGATTCTGCCCCTCCCCCCCCACTGGTTCCGGTTTTATATACTTATTTCTTCCTCCTTTATCCCCCTCCCCTCCCGGAACAGTTCTAATAGGCTTTTTTTTTTTTTTTAATTGTGGGCGTTCTTGAGACTAGATAAGGTTGTTTTGTCTGCCTGTGTCTCTTTTTTCTTAACTTTCTTTTTGAGATGGAAAGCACAGATCTTAACTGTACAGCTGGATGCATTTTTGCCCAAGCACACATCCTCGTGGTCAGCACCCAGAGGGAGGGGTAGAACCAGGGCCAGGGGTTTGGGGGACCGCAGTGGAGGTGAGTCTTACAAGTGCAAGGTCAAATCTCATCTTTATCTGAAATTTTGATATTTTGTTCATTCTAGATTTTGTTTTGGCATTCGTTTTGGTTTTTCCAAACATTGCAGTCAAATGTTACTTACCTTGATTGCTGAGTTTTGCTGTGCTCCCTTAAATTTTGTCCCTCAGGACTGTGTCTTCCTCACCTTACCCTATTTCTGACCCTGTATAGAACATTCCACCACCAGGAACGCTTGGGGGAGGGGGAGGATACCCCCAGTGTATATGCCCCTCCCCCAAGGTAACTTTCTACTCTCCATCATCACAGTTTAGTTTGCCTGTCCTTATTTTTTTTTTTAAACAAGGTTCTTCTTCTTGTTTTTTTTAAAATAAATTTATTTACTTTTGGCTGCATTGGGTCTTCGTTGCTGTGTGCGGGCAGTCTCTAGTTGCGGCGAGCGGGGGGGGGGGGGGGGGGGCTACTCTTCGTTGCGGTGCGCTGGCTTCTCATTGCGGTGGCTTCTCTTGTTGCGGAGCACGGGCTCTAGGCGCGCAGGCTCAGTAGTTGTGGCACTCGGGCTCAGTAACCACCTCAATAGATATTCAGCTGTTCCATCACCCCAGAAAGCTCCCTTGGGACATGTGTTTTTAATTTACAAAGAGCGGGGAGGGGAGGAGCATGAGACATCTCACTTTTTTTCTTGTTTTCTGAGCTTTCTGATTTGTTCTGAAGTCCCATCCATGTGCCTTAAAATGAACATCTTTGTCTATTATAAATTTCTTGGGGATGAGTCCCCATAATCCTCGTTCTCCTGAGTCTTCTCTAGTTTATTTAATTATTTAAAAACTGAATAGCTAGTGGCTTAATAGCCTATATGGGAAAAGAATCTGAAAAAGAACGGATATATGTATATGTGTAACTGAATCACTTAGCTGTACACCTGAAACTAATACCACATTGTAAATCAACTATACTCCAATATAAAATAAAAATTAAATTAAAAGAATAGCTAGCGACAACTTGCTGTGGCCTGGTGACATTCCAAGCACTTTATATCTATTAAATATAAACACACAAAATATATATATATAAACAAAGTTATTTAATCCTGTCCCACAGCAGCATCAGAAATTAGATACTTATCATCCCCATTTTAGAGATGGAAAAACTGAGGTACAGAAAGGTAATGTCCCCTGCTCCCATCCCAGAGTTCCAAAGTGGACAGAGCTGGGCTTTGAACCAGGCCCTGTGGCACCCCGGGCTCCTGATCATGACACACGCTGCCTCCACGCTCCTGGCAGGTAAAAGCAGTCAACAAAGATCAGCCACAGGCCCACACTCCCTCTCCCATAATTCCAACACCTAAAAAGCTCCAAAAATAGAAAATTTTCATCGGATGACTCTAAAACTCATTGAGAATCAAGAGTTAATAGCCTTTGGGAATTCCCTGGGGGTCCAGTGGTTAGAACTCTGTGCTTCCACTGCAGGGGGCGCGGGTTTGATCCCTGGTCAGGGAACTAAGATCCCGCAAGCTGCATGGTGCGGCCAATTGAAAAAAATAAAGAATTAACAGCGTTTGATTTTTACTAAGCTTTATTTATCCCATTTATTGTATGTATGCGTGTGTGTGTGTGTATATATATATATATATATATATATTCTATCTATTGTTACTGTGTTTGATTGGGAAGGCCCTGCTGGAGGATGTTATTAATATATGCTGAGTACACCTTAATAGCGTCCTAAAATCTAGGACCATCTGAATTCCAAAACACATCTGGCCCCAAGGGTTTCAGATGCACTCTATTATTAGTTATTATTATTTATGGAGCCTACTGTGTGTCACCAATTTCTTTAGGCAGTGGGGACACCATAGTGACAAAGGCAGACCCAGCCCTTACAGAGTTCACAGTTCAGTAGGGAAAGAGGACAGATGTCGTGCTGGGTGGTTACAACACTGGGTGATTGGGCCCATTGCGGGGGAAGCACAGACCTGGTGGGGGCCCAGAGGAAGAACTTGACTCAGGCTGAGGCATTCAGGGAGGCTTCCTGGAAGAGGTGACACCTGAGTGAAGACCTGAAGGGGGAAGAAAGGGATAGTAGGGGAGGGAGAACAGGGTATTCCTGTCCACAAGCAGAAAGTACAGCTTGTGCAAAGGCCCTGAGGTGCTCCAAGGGCCTGAAAACTGTCCTGTGAGCCTGCAAAATATCCTGGGAAGACCAAGAACACAGAGGTCCATGTTGGCTTTCCTGCCTGCCTGGTGAGGCTCGCATAACCCTCCTCTGACCCCAGGGTGCTGGGGCTTGAGCCTCTGCAGCTCATGGGCATCTGGCAGTCACATCATTGGTCTCCCCTGGGATCTCCTGGGGCTCAACTCTGCAGCCGTCAGGACCTGATTACATTGTAACAAGTATGGGCACCATTCACCCCATCCTTGATGCTAGGGAGACCCCCCAGGGGAGACTGCAGTGCAGAGGCCTGAGCTGGGGGCTCACTCCATCCAACCATGCTCCCTGGGCCTTAGCAATTGGCCTGTATGAAGCTGCAGACTTTTTTTTTTTTTTTTTGGAAAAAGACTTCACTCTGTGCAAATCTGGCATCTTTGTGGATCAATTGTCCATTTCTTCTACTTCTGGGTCAGAGATCCGGGAATCTGCTGCTCCCTTATTTCCCTTTCTCTTACCCTACCCCCTCCATATGATACACAACAGTCCCCCCTCACCCGGGGGAAACGTTCCAAGACCCTCAGTGGATGCCTGCAACCTCGGATAGTACCAAACCCTATATATACTATGTTTTTTCCTATACATACATACCTATAATCAAGTTTTTAATACAATTGTTAAAGGTTACACTCCATTTATACTTATTACAAAATATTGGCTATTGATAAATTAGGCACAGTTAGAATATATCCAAGTTGCCAGAATCACTACGCTTGCGCTTTGCAGCCACTATGAAGTAAGATAAGGGTTACTTGAACACAAGCCCTGCGATAAGATGACAGTCAACCTGATTACCTAGACAGCTACTAAAGCCTGAGCAGGTGGGAGATGCTGAACAAAGGAATAATTCAAGCCCCGGACGGGACAGAGGGAGACTGTGCCAGATTTCATCACGCGGCTCAGAATGGTAGCAATTTAAAACTTAAGAATTGTTGATTTCTGGAACTTTCCATTTAATATTTTCAGACCTTGGTTGATGGCAGGTAGCTGAAACCACGGAAAGCAAAACCACAGATAAGGGGGAACTACTACAATCCTGTCACCTGTGCCTGCAAAATCTATCCCAGATCGGCCCACTTCTGTCCCCTCCTCTGTCTCCACCTGGTCCAGCCCCCATCATGACTGGTCCTGCCTCAGGGCCTTTGCACTGGCTGTTCCCTCTCCCTGAATGCTCTTCCCCCAGCTGTAATAACCTCATCTATTTCCTTTGCTTTTAAAAATGTACGTCAAGGGACTTCCCTGGTGGTCCAGTGGTTAAGACTCTGCGCTCCCAATGCAGGGCACAGGTTCAATCCCTGGTCAGGGAACTAGATCCTGCATGCCAGGCAGCATGGCCAAAAAAAAAAAAAAATGTATGTCAAGGATGTAAGTTCCAAGAAGGCAGTGACTGTGCCTACCATAGTCACTGTTGGGTCTCTAGCTCCTAACACAGTTTCTGGTACACAATAGGTGCACAATAAAAATTTCTTCACAATGGAAAGAAATTGTTTTGGAAATACATTGAACCTCAGAAAACAGCCTGGTTGTATTCCCAAGTCCGGGGTGGGAGCATTTGGCCACAGACACTGATAGAGATTTAGAAAAGGAAAAAAAAAAAAAAAAGCCTCCAAATTTTGGTTGCCTCCCTCTGCCTTTAATTATTTTGTCGACAAGGCTCACAATTCAGCAAGTCAAGGTGGCATTTGAGAGGGACGGTTCCCTTTAGTGTAGCTGACAGCTAATTTGTGGGAAGTTTAATTACAGGCGGCGTTAATTAACTGGCAGAGTCCTGGGCAAGGAAGGCAGCCATCTGTTCCTAAAAGCGTCCTCCCATCCTGGGCCTGGCTGGGAGGGGTGGGCTAGGAAGAGGACAGGGCGTGGGGACGAGGTGGAGACAGAGGAGGAGGGTCAGGTGATAAATCACAACCTTTACAACCTCCCTTCCAGATGCCATCAGGACTGAGATCTGGGCAGCCAGCCTCCCTGTGGCCCACACCATTTTGCAGCTGCCTCCAGTGGTTGCTGGGAGTTCCTTGGAATCTGCTTTTCACTGGTTGTATCATAAGGAGCAGAGGGTGTGGAGCAGAGGGGGTGACGAACACACTATCCTCAGGTCACATTGGAGTGGATTGGCACCCGCCAAAGGAGGTTGGAGGAAGAGCTGGGTCAGAGCCAGGGGTGAGGGATGCCCTAAGCAGCCTGAACTGGGAGTGGGGGCGTCACTCTGCCTCTCATTCCGCCATCCACCCAGCTTTGTCCCTTCTCAGCTCTCTACCCTGGGGCAAGTCACTTAACTTCTCTGGGCCTGTTTTCTCATCTGGAAAATAGGATTGATTACAATAGGACCCAATTCCATTTGTCTTTTTGGATAGTTGGGCCCAAGCGTTTTCAGGCTGCTGAAGGGAGCTTTGCTATGAACTTGAAGTGTCATTACTTGTTATTACTAAAAATATGTATGCATATTGAGGAGGGTGTGTGTCCAATAAAGTTGAGAGCCCTTGGGCCTTGTAGGACTCTGGGTCCTTGCATATGCTGTTCCCTCCTCCTGGAACACCCTTCCCAGCCCTGCCCAATTGCTTCTGTTCTATCCCTCAGGTCTTGAGGTAGATGCCCTCTGCCTGAGAAGCTTTCTATGACCCTCCAGGCTGGGGCAAGTGCCCCTGTGGACCCTCACAGCACCTGTGCCTCCCCCATCACCCCCGAGTCACACTGTCACTGCTTTGTCATGGCCCATTCCTCCCACCAGACTGGGAGTCCCATGCTGGCAGGGACTGGGTCTGTCTTGGTCACTGCTATGTCTAGTGTGCCCAGCACAGGCTTGAACAAGTAGGCGGTCAGCACCAATTGTTGTACAGACAGACAGCTGGAGCCATGACACACACATCGGGAGGTGGTGGCCAGCAGAATGCAGAATCCAAAGTTAGAGCCATTTAAAAAGGAACAAAATAGAGCCATTTGAAGAGACGTGAATGGACCTAGACACTGTCATACAGAGTGAAGCAAGTCAGAAAGGGAAAAACAAATATCGTATAATATCGCTTATATGTGGAATCCAGAAATGGTAGAGATGAACTTATTTGCAAAGCAGAGTAGGGTCACAGATGTAGAGAACAAACTTATGGTTACCAAGGAGGGCAAGTGGGTGATGAATTGGGAGATTAGGATTGACATATATACACCACTATGTATAAAATAGATAACTGGGACTTCCCTGGCGGTCCAGTGGTTAAGACTTTGCCTTCCAAAGCTGGGGGTACAGGTTTGACCCCTGGTCGGGGAGCTAAGATCCTACATGCCTTGTGGCCAAAAAGCCAAAACATAAAACAGAAGCAACATTGTAACAAATTCAATAAAGACTTTAAAAATGGTCCACATCAAAGAAAAATCTTAAAAATAAATAAATAAAATAAAATAAAATAGATAACTAATAAGGACCTACTGTATAACACAGGGAACTCTACTCAGTGCTCTGTGGTGACCTAAATGGGAAGGAAACCTGAAAAAGAGTCGATATGTGTATACGCATGACTGAGTCATTTTGCTGTACAGCAAGAAACTAACACAACATTGTAAAGCAACTATATTTCAATGAAAATTAATATATAGGGCTTCCCTGGTGGTGCAGTGGTTAGGAATCTGCCTGCCAATGCAGGGGACACGGGTTTGAGCCCTGGTCCAGGAAGATCCCACATGCTGTGGAGCAACTGAGCCCATGAGCCACAACTAGTGAGCCTGTGCTTTAGAGCCCGCGAGCCACAACTACTGAAGCCCCTGCGCCTAGAGCCCATGTTCCACAACAAGAGAAGCCACTGCGGGCTTCCCTGGTGGCGCAGTAGTTGAGGGTCTGCCTGCCGATGCAGGGGACACGGGTTCGTGTCCCGGTCCGGGAGGATCTCAGGTGCCGCGGAGCAGCTGGGCCCGTGAGCCATGGCAGCTGAGCCTGCGCGTCCGGAGCCTGTGCTTCGCAACGGGAGAGGCCACGGCAGTGAGAGGTCCGCGTACCGCAAAAAAAAAAAAAAGAGAGAGAAGCCACTGCAATGAGAAGCCCATGCACTGCAACTAGGAGTAGCCCCTGCTCGCTGCAACTAGAGAAAGCCCGTGTGCAGCAACGAAGACCCAACGCAACCAAAAATAAAATAAAATAAAATTTAAAAACATATTTAAAAAACAAAGTTAGAGCCATTTAAGTGGAGGGCACTGTCTCGGGTGCAGGAGTGTGGCCCTGCGAAGGCTACATCCTCTTTCACGGAGTCAGTTTCTTCCTCTGGAAAATGGGTATATGCATAGGAACCTGGCACCGGATGCAAGGAGTCAGTGCCGGAAAGAGCATGGCGCAGGACCCGCCATGCCGCGTGTGCTCCGTAGTCGTGCTGGTGGCTACTGTTATCCTTGAGGCCACCCCCATCACTGAGGTTGGTCCCCTGTCCTCTGAGCCTCAGTTTCCCCATTTGGCCATACTCCCCCTTAGACAAACACAGCCAGGGCATGCCCTGGACGGACAAGAGGCAGCCTCTGCTTGTGCTTACCTAAAGCAGCAGTCAAGGCGGGGCTGACGGGGCTGGCACAGGCTGGCCTCACTAAGCTGGCCATCCTTAGCAGCGCCCGGCTTTCCCGGAGACGGCTGGAGAAGGGGCCAGACCTGGCTGTGGGGGGACTGAGGAGTCTGGGGTGATGCTGAGGCCTCTTCTCAGAGGGTACTGTGGGCAGGGACCTCTGTGTACACTTATTAAGCACCCACTGGATGCCAGACTAGGCTGCCTGGGGTCTTTGCCCATGCTGTTCCAGCTGCCAGGTTCACTTTTCCTTTTCAAGGAGCTGATTTCCTGCTCTTTCTGCTCTCGGTCTAGAAGACACTGCCTGCAGCAAGCCTCCCAGATTCTCTGGGCTGGGTCAGGCACCTCCCTTTGGGTTAACACAGTGCCTATGATTCCCCCATCACAGTACTGATCACCCAATATTATAGCTGGGCTGTGGGCAGGTCACTTAGTCAATCAACAAATACCGACAGTGTCAGGCACTGTGCATGCTTGGGGAACCCTGCAGGGCAGGTGCTGTTACTGCCCCCATATTACAGATGGGAAAACCGAGGCTCAGAGAGGTTTAATAGTGGAAAGAAGCCATGTGGCCTGGGGCCTGGAGCACAGTAGGGCCTCGGTAAGAGCTGGGTTTCATCCCTGGTAACGGTGAGCTCATTCCCTCCGCTGGCATGGTCGTGAGAAAGGTCATCTCTCTGGTGAACCGGGATGTGCCTGCTCCCCTGTGGTGCCTGTGACCTTGAAGGATGCTCAGGCTTAGAGGTGTGGGGATTCATTCATTCAGTCATTCATTCATTCACTTATTCAACAAACATGTATTGGACAGCTCTTGTGGACCAGTGGCAGGCATGCTGGCCACCCCAAATATCTGTTCTCTCTTCCATGGTAGTAGAACCCCTGGTTTTCTGCTCGACCGTTGGCCATTCAGAATAAAGACTACATTTTCCAGCATCCTTTTAGGCAAGTGTGGCCACATGGCTAAGTTCTGGCCAATGGGGTGTGAGCAGAAGTGGTGTATGGGATTTCTGGGGAAGTGTCCTTAAAGGGAGAGGGCGAGCCCTTCCTCACCTCTTCCTCCTCATTGACTGGCAGGCAGATGTGATGGCAAGAGCTCAAGCAGCTGCCTTGTCCCATGAGGAGAAGGTCACTTGCTAAGGATGTGGAACAATAAGATAAAAGAAACCCGGGCCCTGGACACCGTGGAGCCTCCATGCTATCCCCGGACTGACTACTCAAGTTCATGAGCAAATAACTCTCTGTGCTTAAGCTGCTCTGGGCAGGTCTCAGATCCCACGGCCAACTGCAAGCTTGACTGCTACACACGTTCCTCCCTGTCTCCACTTCTCCATCCTCATCCCAGCCCATGCCTGCCGGACAGAGAGGCCTGTCCCTGCTTGGCAGCTCTGGCCTCCCACAGCTCTTGGCAGCTTTGGGCCACCCACAGGGACCAAGGCAGTGTTCTCTGAATAATGCAGCTTCCTTTTGCGGCCTTAGGGCCATCAGGCTAGAAGCAAAGTCCCTCAAAAGGTGGGTGGGAGGTCTTTGCCATGTCCCAAGCATCCCGTGCAAGGACCTCTGTCCACGTCTCTGTGCCCCTGCCCACCCCATACACACCAGAGAGCTGTGGCCAGCAGCCCACTCTGCCATCATCCATCCAAGAAGAGACCCCCCTTCCTCTGAACTACCTTGGAGGTTCCCAGCTATGTAGTGAAGTACAGACCGCAAAGCACAAGTGAAAACCACTCCCGTGAATGAAAAAGAAGACATTTGACCAAACACAGACATTCCCTCATGAATCCACCAAGACCAGACTACCGGGTCCAGATCCCACTATCACCCGTACACTGTGCCCTCTGAGAAATTCTATATAATATTCCCTCCTGGACCTTCCTGATCATGCTTGCCTCAAGCCTAGCATCTGCCCCTCATTCATTGCCTAGAAGACCCCCTTCACCGGCCCAACCCTTCTGAGAAGAGCATGCACTGGGACCTGAAGAAACACCTTATCTGTCCGCCATAAAATTAAACCACATCTGAGCTGGTCTCTGAATTCAACTACAAATTAACAGAAGCTACGGGGGACGGACGCATCTGTGAAACGACACCACAGGGACACCCACTCAGCAAAACCCAGATCCGGGTCATCTGTGCAGGGTGAATGACCTGGTGGCCTCACATAAACAAATTGCAAGGAAAATTTAAGAGAGAAAGATGGCAAGAGAAGCTCTCGATTAACAGAGACTTAGGAGACCATCAGCAATAACCGTAGACTCTATCTAGATCCTGATTCAAAGAGTCTACAAAAATTGTATATTGTAAGCGTGTACATTTCCATGTGCTGCCTAGGTGGATACTTGACGCTATTTAGGAATCATTATTCTGGATATGATACTGGAGTGTGCGGAGTTTTTTAAGGGGTCTTATCTTATAAAGCAGGGTCTCTCCCCTCAGCACTGTGGACCTGCAGGCCAGATCATTCTCTGAGGCGAGGCCGTCCTGGATGCTGTGGGGTGGGGAGCAGCCTCCCTGGTCCCACGCCCTCGATGCCAGGAGCCAACCCCAGTCATGATGACCACAGATGTCCCCAGACACTGCCCAGTGTCCCCGGGAGGACAACATCCCCACCCCAGCTGAGAACTACTGCTTTAGAGACACAAATTGAAACATTTACAGATGAAAAAGCATCTGGGATTTGCATCAAAATAGCGAAAGAGGAGGAAGAATAGAGGAAACCAGAGTGGCCAGTAGAAAATCATTGAATCTGAGTGATGGGTACACGTGGGGAGGGTCGTTATTCCATTCTTTCTACTTGGGTGTGTTTGACACTTTCCACTATAAATAGTTGAAATGCTGAGGAAATTCAAATTAAATCCATAGTTCAGTTCATCGTAACCTACCCAAGGTGCTCTCTCGGTTGAATCAAACGTGCTATGCTGATGTAAGACATGAACACTCAGGAAAAGCCGGGCAAGGCGTCCATGGAAACTATCTCTAGTCCCTTTGCAACTTTTCTGTAAAGCTAAAATTATTCCAAAGTAACAAGTTTATCTTTTGTTTAAGATTTAAATGAATAATAAGCATATGGGAAATCAGCCACTCCTGTGCCCAGTATCGGAACGGAGGCACAGGGGCCCTGTCGCAGGGCCACCCAGGACATGATACACAGCAGCCCTGAGAATGCCGCCCCCCCGCCCCCATATACCCTCACTCGCCCACAGATGCCAGGAGCCAGCCTTAGGCTCAGCTTGCCACACGCGTGGCATGACGGGCCAGTCCGCCCCACAGCAGCCAGGGCAAGAATCCGCTTTCAAACCCACTTTATTATCTAGTCTCCAGACTAGAAACACTCCTCACTTCTACCCTCCCCGCCCCAATCTCCACCAGCCAGGGGCAGCGGGCCTCAGAGGGGTTCTGGAGGCCCCTCCAAGGATTCGCTGGTCTCAGTTGCCCCCACGGAGGTGGCACTCCAGTGGTGGGGGGTGCTGGCTCAGGTCAGCAGCTCCAGCCTCCGGGATCGCAGCCGGGTCTGGATGGCCCAGATCGGGGGGCGGTGACCAGGCAGCGAGGGGTCCTCCTCGTACCCATAGCTGCTGACGGTGGAGTCAGAGCTGTCCTCCGTGCTGACCACCGACTGCTTGCATACGGGGCAGGAGCGCCGGGTGGGCTGGGAGAACCAGGGGTTGATGCACTTGCAGTGGTAGGTATGGGAGCAGGGCAGGATCTTGAGCTGGTCACCTTCCTCGTATTCATCCAGGCAGATGGCACACAGGTCGTGAAGCCTCGTGAAAGTGCTCACCTGGGCCCTCTGGCTGGCCCACGCCTTGACCACTGGCCCGCGGGCCCACCAGGCCCGCAGCCAGTTCCATAGATACCACAGAACGAAGAAGGCGGTCACGAGCAGGGCCAGGGTGCAGCCCAGCACCCAGGAGATGGCCAGCATGGGGTGGCAGTCCAGGTCCGGGCAGGCCGGGTGGTCGGGCAGCAGGAGGATGTGGACCAATTTATCGCAGCACACGATGACCCGCAGGTCCTGGGAGGTGGCCTCGCCCACGAACACCGAGGGGATGGTGATCTGGCACCGCAGGTCCTCGTAGACGTAGGCCATGAGCACCAGGTCGTCAGAGCGCACGTTGTACACAACGGCCGCCTGGAAGCCGGCCTGCTGGGCGTGCAGCACCTTGAGGTCAAACGTGCAATCGTACCGGCGGATCAGCACGATGGCACCCAGGGAGCCGTTGCCCGGCCGCGGGCCCTCGATGGGATGGCACGCGTTGGCCGGTCTGGCCTCCGTCAGGTAGCCCCGCACACCTTCGGGGGCTAGGGGCACCCCGAACAGGGCCGGCAGGTCCGCAAACTCCACGGTGCTTGAGTTACCATCCAGCACGGCTCGCACCACCGCCTGTGTGGGCACCAGCAGCCCCAGAAGGATCAGTGAGAACCTGACTGCCCCCAGGGCCAGGACTGGCCAGGGCTGCCCCATGGCCAGCCCCTCCTCCTCTGGCTGTGGTGTGGAGCTAGGTCCCGCTGGGGACCACGGACAGGAGGCCTCCAGGCATCTCCAGGACCTCCCAGGGGGCCCATGGCTGGGGTGTGAATGGAGCTTGAACGGGTGGCTCATAGGCAGTTAGGCGGAACAGCTGGGACCTGCGTGGCCCTAGACAGAAACAGCTCCTGGTGGCAGCCCAGCCTGCATTGTGTCTTTGAAGGCTGGTCCCAGGAGGAGCTGACCTACCCAGGCGGCCTTCCTAGCAGATGACGCTGAGACCAGGAGCCCCCAGAGTTCTAGATGCCCCCGGCCTCTGTGACATCATCCTGTTACATCCTGGTCCCTCACCCACACCCCCCACCAAGACAGAATTCCTGGCGGGCTGGGCAACCTTCACAAAAACTTCTGGAAGGCTCAGAGCATCCCCAGCTCCTGGACCTCGTAAGGCCCAGAGGTGCCACAAAGTGGGCTGGCGGCTGCCCCACCACCACCCCATGGCTTGGATCCGGCCCTCACACTTACATTCCGCCAACATCATCTCCCCAAGCCTCCTAGGGACCCACTGAGGAAGGGGCTAATTTCCCCCCCCTTTAGAGATTTCCAGGGGACTCAGACTTGTTCAGGGCACCCTCTGCCCATGAGGTCTTAGAGCCCAAATCCCAGATATCCTCCCTCTCTTCCCCTCGCTCACTCTGCTCCAGACACATGGGTCTCCTTGCTGTGCCTCCAACACACCAGGCCCGGTCCTGCCTCAGGGCCTTTGCACAGGCTGTTCCCTCAGCCTGGAATACCCTTTCTCCCTGTGATCGGCTCTTTCTCACCCTTCAGGTTCTCAGTTCATATGTCCTCAGAGTCTAACTGACTTGATATGGGGGGAGGGAGAAGTGCCAAGGTCAGGGCTGGGCTGGCAGGAGTGGGTGGTCCAAGTCCTCAGCACCTGCACTGGCTTTATTCTCTCAGGTCAGAGCTTCCTTTCTAGCCGGGTCTCCAGCTGTCCCTCATCCCTCAGCCAGAGCCCTGGCCATCAGCCTCATGACCCCCCAACTCCTCATACCCAAATCTCCCACCGTGAGTCTGCCACCTGGCTGGGCAGCCTACTCAAGCCCTGATTCCTTGCTCTGTCATTGACAAGCTGTGTGATGCCAGATAAGTCACTTAAGCTCTCTGGGCCCCAGCTTCCAGATCTGTAAAATGGGTGTAATGATGAGAAACCCGTCTTGTAGGGCTGGTGGTATAAGAATTAAATGAGAGAATGCCTGATTGGCATTCAGCATAGGGTCTGAATTTTTTCATTCTCCCATAACAGACCTGCCTCCAGTTCACAACTCTTTCAGTTCATCACCACATGCCAGCCAGGGATATTTCTAAAATCTCAATCCTCTGGTCTCTCCCATGCTCTAAACTCTCCCATGGCTCCCCATTGCCCTCCAGATAAAGTCCATGTTCATTTCTGTGTCCTACAAGCTCTCCCATGGTCAAGCCCCTGCCAATCTCCAAAGTCTCAATGCTTTTCTTTCTTTTTAAAAAGTTATTTGTTTATTTATTTATTTATTTTGGGCTGCATTGGGTCTTCGTTGCTGCACGCGGGCTTTCTCTAGTTGCAGTGAGCGGAGGCTACTCTTCGTTGCGGTGCGTCGGCTTCTCATTGCAGTGGCTTCTCTTGTTGCAGAGCACGGGCTCTAGGCGCATGGGCTTCAGTAGTTGTGGCGCATGGGCTTCGTTGCTCCTCAGCATGTGGGATCTTCCCAGACCAGGGCTTGAACCCATGTCCCCTTCATTGGCAGGCAGATTCCTAACCACTGTGCCACCAGGGAAGTCCCCTCAGTGCTTTTCAATGTTCTAAATGCATCATGATTTGCTGACCTCTAGAACTTTGCAAATGCTGTTCCCTCTGCCAGGAACAGAATTCTCTCTCCTCAACCATAGTTTGCCAGGCTGGCTACTTATTCTTTAGGTTTTCTCAGTTGGTCTAATACCTCCCAGAGCAGGCCTCGGCCAATGATAGAGAAGAGACACAGGAGTGAAACAGGCAGAAGGCCATGTGACAACAGAGGCAGAGATTGGAGGGATGTGTCTACTAGCCAAGGGATGCCAAGGGTGGCCAGCAACCACCAGGAGCTGGGAGTGAGGCACGGAACAGATTTTCCCTCTGAACCTGCAAGAAGGAATCAACTGGGCTGATACTTTGATTTTGGACTTCCAGCCTCCAGAACTGTGAGGGAATAAATTTCTGTTGTTTTGAATCCCCTGGTTATGGCAGCTGTAGAAGTGAAGGCACAATGGAATCCTTGTCCTAGGGTCTGCATCTGGGTGAGGCCAAAAAAACATGAGGTGTCACCGCACTGAGACTGGAGGGTAAGGATGAAGTTGGTGTAAGGGGGCAGAGAACAGCATGTTGGGGATGCAAATGGCATGTGCAAAGGTCCTGAGGTGAGCGAGAGAGAGAGAGAGAGAGAGAGAGAGAGAGAGAGAGCTGAATGGTTGGATATGACAAGCCATTCAGAGTGGCTAAAAAGAGGGTCTTACTCAAGGATAGGAGAGAGATGGGGGAAGGAGGGGCAGGACCAGACCCAAACCTTGAATGTCGATGGCCTTGGGGTTTACACAGAGAATGACGAGGAGCCACAGAAAGTTTAGAGTAGAGGCGGGACATGACTGGATTTTGTTTCCCGTTTCTGCTCTATATATTTCTGCACTGTTTGCATCTTTTGCGATGGGAATAAATTCACTTATTCCTCCTGAAATAAAAGAGATTTATGTTTCTGAAAGAGCCCTCTGGTTGTTGCGTGGAGGGTGGGTTGTAGAAAGAGAGAAAGAGGTGGAGAAGCCAAGGAGGCAGCTGTAGCATCAGGGGAGGGACTAGGGAATGGGACAGAGAGACTAAGAGGGAACTACATCCCTGAATGAGTGAGTGGGTGTGAAGGACAAAAGGGGAGGTGACCATGAATGTCTCCCCCTGGGGCTTACTTCAAGAAAGACTTGTTTGGTGCTACAGTCTTTAATGTCTTTCTGGCAATTGTTAATTTCCCTAAGAGACAGGTCCTTGGCCCCGTTGGCATTTTAAAACATCCGTTTTGTTTTTTGTGTCTTTGTTTCTTGTGAGTCCCATCCCTTCGTGGCAAGAGATATGGGTTTTTCGTTTATGACTCTCACAAAATTTTCTTTTTAAAAAAAGATAAAATGTAGATCCTCAGGGTAAAGGAACAGGTGCATGATAGTAGGGGACAAGAAGAAAGAGTTCTCCAAAGATGGGCAGTTGATAAATAGGGTGTATTAGTTTCCTAGGGCTGCTGTAACAAAGTACCATAAACTGGGTGGCTGAGAACAGATGTATTATCTTGTGCTTCTAGAGGACAGAAGTCCAAGATCAAGGTGTTGGCAGGGTTGCACTCCTTTTTTTTTTTTTTTTTTTTTAAATATTTATTTATTTGGCTGCACCAGGTCTTAATTGCGGCATGCAGGATTTAGTTCCCTGACCAGGGATCGAACCTGAGCCCCCTGCATTGGGAGCGTGGAGTCTTAACCACTGGACCACCAGGGAAGTCCCAGGTGGCACTCCTTCTGAAGTCTCTTCTGGTGTGCCAGGGAATTAACACCCTGAGGAGCAGCCCAGAAACAATGAAAAATGGAGGCGAGTGGACAAATGCCCCATCTCTCGCTCCTCAAATGAGATGACTCTGGGGTGCACATCCCTCACCATCTCCTAGAGGCCCCCAGTGAGACTGGGCCCCAACTGTCCCCATGATAACTTGCTCCTGACAATGCTTCCTTCATGGGTTGCCTTCCTTTTCCTGTCTCCCTCTTGCCACTCCCCTCCCAGTGTTTGCTGAGATCACTTCCAAAATAAATAACTGGCATTCAAATCCTTGCTTTGGGGTCTGCTCCTAGGCCAACCCAACCTAAGACGCTGCCTGAGAAGAGAAGAATGCACAAGAAAGCAGAACAAAGAGACCAGGAGAGACCCAGGTCCTAAAAACGTCATTTGAGCACTTCAGTCCATCTGAGCCTGAGGGCCATACAGACGTGTACCCCTGTGACATGAGCCAGTTATATTCCTCTTTTTGCCTGAGAGAGGATGTCTATCCCCACACAACAAACCTCATAGGGGAGTGGTGAGTCTTCCAGAACCTCATAGGAGAAGACACTAGGATCAACTGTATGTTTGATTTTCTTTTTCTGCTTCATGCTGTCTCCTTCCCCAAATATTTCTAGCAAGAACCTACTTTGATTATGCTGGAGGGGACATACCATAGATGAGTGTTTCCTCTGACTGTTAGTTATAAAGCACATATCAGATGGGGTGATGAGATGTGCCAGTGTTCACTCTGATTTCTCCAGAAGTCAGAGTCACATCATATTCCTTCCTTGGTGCATCTCCTGTAAATTGGATGCTAAACTTGCACATACATGGGCGGGCATGCAGTACACATACCCATCCAGCAGGATTGCGATTCAGGAAACCTGTGTGGCCCCAGGGGGCTGGGGCTTGAGCTGGAGGGGGGTGGACTTGGAGGTCTGTCAGGGGTCCTTGATAAATTGCCAGTGAGTTATCCACAAGAAGGCTGCCCTGGGCCCCTCTGTCTCTCTGTTTCTCCTCTCTACGTATCTCTATTTATGTCTCTCTCTCCCTCCTTCTCTATCTTTGTGTCTCAGTCAGGGTTGCTTTTTGTCTTTGCCTCTTTTGTTTCTGCCTCTGTCTCTGTCCCTCTCTCTCTAACTTTCTCTCTGTCTCAGTCTTTCTATGTCTCTGTGTCAATATCTCTATTTGTTACTATCTGTCTCTGCTGTAAGTCCTTGTCCTGAGATTTCTGTCTCTGTCTCTGTCTGTCCCTGTCTCCCTATGTAAGTTTTTTGGTCTCTGTCACCCTGTCCCTGTGTCTCCTTGTCTAATTTACTCTCTTTTCCTGTCTCTCATGCTACTTTCTGTGTGTGTGTCTGTCTCTCTGTGTCTTTCTCTGCCTGCCTCTCTCTCATCCCCCACTTCTCAGTCCCACACCTGGCCCACAGCAGATAACCCACAGTGGGTTTTGTCAGCTTGAAAGCAAAGGCACATCTCTGTGACATGGTGAGAGAGGGGAGCTGGGTTTAAGGCCCAGCACAGTCCTCACTTACTGGCTGAGTGAGTCCCTCCCAGTCTCAGCATCACACCTCCCCATCTGTAAAATGAAGGGCATCAGTGCAGAGCCAACAGTCTCTGAACACAATTGCCAATGGACCTTCCCACTGTCTTTTGAGTTTGGGGCTGTGCTTTTTCCTACTTTTGCCAGGAGGAAGCTAGCATGCAAAGGGGGGACCATCCTCCCCAAGTGCCACAGCTAAGAGGAGGAGGGACCATCTTCCACGCCCCAGGCTCCCCAAACCTCCTGCCCTTGCTGGGCGAGGCATCCAGCTGCCCATCACAGACTTGCTGTCTGAGGTCAGCTGGCTTCATGTGTCTTCCCACCTTTCCTCTCCGAGGTCCCAGTTCTTTTTGTTTGTTTTTTTTTTTTTTTTGCTGTATGCAGGCCTCTCACTGCTGCGGCCTCTCCCGTTGCGGAGCACAGGCTCCGGACGCGCAGGCTCAGCGGCCATGGCTCACGGGCCCAGCCGCTCCGCGGCATGTGGGATCTTCCCGGACCGGGGCACGAACCCGTGTCCCCCGCATCGGCAGGCGGATCCTCAACCACTGCGCCACCAGGGAAGCCCGAGGTCCCAGTTTTTATGATAGAATAATTAAATTTGTGAAGACAGAAAACATTGCTGAGGGGAGGGGTCTGTCTGCACAGGACAATGTGCCAGGTGATGGGTACACAGTAGTGACCAAGACAAAACTCCTGAATTTACAGAGATTATATTCTAGCTGAGAGGAGGGGAGATAGCCAGGACACAAATTAACTGAATGAATAAACCATCAACCAGCAAAAAAAATAATTTCAAGGTGGGACGTGCTATGAAGGAAATCAGGCAGCATTAGTTGGTGCACTCAGGGAAGGGCTCCCCAAGGTGGGGACATTTGAATGGAAGCCCGAAGTGAGGGAAGGCCTTCGCTTCTAGAACATCCTTGGGGTGCCACCAAATCATACTTCATGAGCACCTGGGATTTGTTGATTGGTGTCCTTTCAAATCAAATATTTGCTTATGCACCTGCTGTGTGTGCACCAGGCACTGGGGACACAGGAGCGACTGGGACAGACCCAGCCCCCACCCTCTAGGAGGCTCTGTCCAGCAGAGGAAGAAAAGCTTCAAACAAGTGAATGAGAACGTTTCACAAGACAATGTGGAGGTAAGATAAAGGGTCTAAGTATCCAATCAATGGAAGAATGCTAGAAGGTGTGGGTGAAAGTTTAAGGAGAAACAGGCTGGTTACATATTGTCAAAGTAACCCTCCCACGATATTTACAGATTTGAAAGGTAAGAAGGTAACTTTCCAGGGGGGAAATGTGGTGCTGTCCTAACCACGCGATCAAGGTTAACATCACTGGTGATGAGATAGAGCAACTTCCTGAGTCTCTTGACATCCTACACCAAGAAGGATGCAACATCACCCTCGTGGGATTCTGGGCAAAAACGCACGACCCCAGTCCAACCGTGAGCAGACGTTGGACAGATCAGAACTGAGGGACCTTCTGCAAAATCCCTGGCCAGTGCTCTTCATAAATGTCAAGGTCATGGAAGACACGGAAAGACTGAGGAAGTGTTCCAGAGTGAAGGACGCCAGGGTGATATGACGATGAGATTCACTGAGTGATCCTGGGTGGGATCCTGGACACTCATGGTAAAACTTCAGTAAGGTCTGTAAGTTCGTTAGTAATATTGTACCTGTATTGCTTTGCTGGTTTTCATCATCTTACCGGGTTACATATGATGTTAACATTAGGGGAAGCTGGGCGGAGGGTATGCAGGAATGCCACTTATATTTCTGCTGCTTTTCTGTAAATCTAAAATTATTCCGAAAGAAAACATTTTTTAAATAAACAACCAAAGAGGCTTAAGGCACTAAAATGAAGGACGATGGGGAGGAAGAGGGAGAGGAAGCGGGGGGAGGAGCAGAGCCTGGCCTATCTGGGCTCCCTGCAAGCAGCCCTGAGACAGGTTTCGGGCGCAAGCAGTTTATGTGGGAGGTGATCCCAGGAAGCCCCAGGAGGGAGTGAGGGAGTGTGGGAGGGATGGGAAGAAGCCCATCCAGGGTGCATTCGTGAGTAGGTGACTGTGGTGGGCAGATGGGGCTCAGTCCCATTGGGGACCTCTGCAGAGCGTGAACTTCAGAGTTGCCTGGCTCTGGGAATGAGGGAGCTGGGGTATTTACACTCCTGTTCCTGCCGGCCATTGGTTGGGGGCTGCTGGAGGGAATGGCACGAACTCTGAGATACTTCTCACCTGCCATGGGTGTGAGCAGAGCAGGCTTAGGCAGAGAGTCAGAGCTGGGATGCCTCCCAGCAGTGCAGGGAAATGGTGAGGGCCCAGGGGATCTGGACAGGCCGATAGCATTAGCTGAAGAGACTTTACAGCTGCACTGACCAATACGGCAGCCACCATCTACCTGGGCTTATCTCAGTTCATTAAAATGAAATAAAATTAACCATTCAGCTCCTCACTCACACGTGCCACCTGTGGGTGACTGTGTTTGGTGGCACAGGTCTAGAACATTCCATCAGTCACAGAAAGTTCTACCGGACAGCACTGCACTGGAGGATTTTAAGCGAGAGAGTGGCATAATCCAATTGAGACTCTAGGAAAATCCCTCTGGCTGCTGAAAGAAAACAGTCAGCTGGGGGTAAGGGTGGAAGCCAGCAGCCCAGGAAGGAGGCAGGGGCAAGCTGGAGGTGACGGAGGCTCGGACTGGTGCGGTAGCAGTAGGGGAAGTAGCTGTTTGGAAATGGCATCACCAGTGAGTCCTGACCGTTTGGACCTAAGAGGTGAAGGGAGAGGAAGAAGAGGAGCTGAGATCTGGACTCCGCTGTGAGCAGCAGGGGACGGTGGGAGGCCTGCCCCTCAGATGGGGACCCAGGAGGGAAAGCCAATTCAGGTGCAAACGCTCGGCTTTGTCTGGGCCCCCCAGGGCCTGAAGGGTCAGGGAGAAGTCCAGGGGGACATCCAGTTGGCAGTTGGACTCTAACGGTGGAGACCTGGGTAAACACAGGAATCTGGGCCCTCTGGGCCCAACTGGCAACTACTGGGCCATGATCTAACTTGGCAGGCGGAAGCCAAGCCCCGTCCCCAGGCTCGAAGGCACAGCTTGCCTAAATGCTAACAAGTTTTGCCTCCAAATGGTGGCAGGGTATGCGTGTGTGTATGTGTGTGTTTAATTCTGGAATGAATTTAATTCTAATTCCGCCGACTTTGGGGATGGGAAACAGCTGTCTTAATGAGTTAAACAGTGGGTTTAAAATAGCAAGCATCTGTTCGCAGTCTGAACTAGCACCTGCTGAAGCTGCTCGGAGGCTCTGGGGCTCACAGTTTGGGGGTCCTCTGGGGATGGTGCAGGACATGGAGTTAGCAGGTCCAAGAAGCAGGTTCAAAGCTGGCCCTGCCACCAGGCAAGTTACCTCCCCCTGGAACTTCTGCTGCTTCGTCTGTAAAAACAGGGTCTGTTTACCCACCACACTGAACCGTACTCTGTGCTAGAACCAGGTGCACAGCTGAGGATGGCTCAGGCTGGTCCTGCGGGGGTGACAGACCGTGAGCACATACCCCCAGAGCTCACATGCCTCCTGGCTGTGTGGCCTGAACCTCTCCGTGTCTGTTTCCTCATCTGTAAATGGAGATAATAACACTACCCAACACACGGAGTTGTTTAAAAGTTCAGATGAGGGACTTCCCTGGTGGTGCAGTGGTTAAGAATCTTCCTGACAATGCAGGGGACACAAGTTCGAGCCCTGGTCTGGGAAGACCCCACATGCTGCGGAGCAACTAAGACTGTGCGCCACCACTACTGAGGCTGCACTCTAGAGCCCGCAAGCCACAACTACTGAGCCCACGTGCTGCAACTACTGAAGCCTGCGCGCCTGGAGCCTGTGCTCTGCAACGAGAGAAGCCACCGCAATGAGAAGCCCGCACACCACAGAGAAGAGTAGCCCCCCGCTCGCCGCAGCTAGAGAAACCCTGCACACAGCAACAAAGGTCCAACACAGCCAAAAATAAATAAATAAATAAATAAATAATTTAAAAGTTTAGATGAGTTAAGACACGTGAAGTCCATGCTTAGAACCAGGTCGGGCAGACAGTGAGTGCTATGTAAATGTGTAATGAGTTTTTTAAGTAAATAAATGTATCATAGAATTCCAGAGAGGAATAAGAGCTAGGAAGAGGAAATCACAGGGTGATGGATGCCACAGAGGGGACTGGGTGGAGCTGATTTAGACAGGGAAGTCAGGGAGGGCTTCCCTGAGGAGGTGACTTTTGAGCTGAGACCTGAAGGCTTCCCACGTGTAACTCAGGAGTGGAGCATTCCAGGCAGAGGGAATGGCAGGTGCAAAGGCCCTGTGGCAGGACCATGTTTGGGTATTCTGCAAATAGAGAGGCTGGCATGGGTGGAAGAGGAATAGGGCCAGAATTTGAACAAACCTGTAGGTTGCATTATGGAATTTAAGCTTTACCCTAAAGGCACTGGGGAGCCACTGTGGGTTTCAGCTCAGGAAAGAGTGAGAACTGATTTGCAGCCAGATTTACGGCTCTCATCTTGGTTTCTGCTTGCATTTTTTAAGCACCTACTGGACACCTGGCCCTCATGCAGAATCAGAGTTGCTCATGGCCAAGTTGGGAAAGAGAAACACGTTGAAATGCCACACGCTTCTGTCCCAGCTCGGCAGAGTGCAGCCCACGGGTGACGTTCTGGGCACAGACAGCCCTGCGTTCGAGTCCCAGCTCTGCCACTTCCCAGCCACATGGCCTGTCCTCAATCTCTCCTTCTTGCGACTGAGCTGTCTTCTGGATGGAACAAGACGATCCACGCCCAGCGCTTCGCATGTGCTGTCATCACGTTTCCAAAGCTTAAACTAACTTCTTAAAAAGCGAAACGCACACCTACTATATGACCCAGCAATTCCACTCTTAGGGATCTGCTCAAGAAAAAGAGATCACACATCCGTACAAAGACATGTACCTGCAAGTCCAGAGCAGCCCCAAACTGGAAACCACCAAACTGTCCATCAACAGGTAAATGGATAAGCAAACCGTGGTCCATACGAACCATGGAACATTCCTCAGCTGTGGGGAGGAACGAAGCCCTGAGACAAATGACACGGAAGCCAGATGGAAGAATGCACACCACGTGATACCCAGAAAATGCAAACTAACGTATAGTGACTGAAAGCAGATCAGCGGTTGCCTGAAAAGAATGGGAGGGGGGGGCGGTGAGGGGCAGTAGGGAGGAGTTACAAAGGGACCCAAGGGACCTGGCGGGGGTGATGTGCCCGCATGAAAACACATCCAACTCACCCTTCAAATATTTGCATTTTACTGTATGCAAACTATACCTCAATAAAGCTATAAAAACAAATGAATGAAATAACCCCTTCCCCCAAAATGCCAAGCACTTAGCCCAGTGCCCAGGGTGCAGGAGGTACCAGCTGGGTTGCAAAGTTCGTGGGTGACCATAATGGGGGTGGGGGACAGGCATGGGGTTGGGGGAATTTAGGGGGAATTTTGGGAGAATCTTCCTGAGGCTGCAGTCCGGGGCCACAAGCTTGCCCCAGATACACTTCCTCCCCACCCTTGCGCTCCACAAGCCTCCATCCGGGGAAAGGAGCCTCGCCAGCCCGCACTTCACCCAGGCCCGGAAAAGTAATTTCTTAACGTTCTGCTCTCCGCCAACAAGACACAAGATTAATTACAGCCATAAACACATTGGGCGCCGCCTAAATATTTCATAGGTCTGTGCGTGCACGCGCGCACACACGCAGCTCTCTCGTTTTTTTATATTTTGTTTTTAAAGGAGGCTGCAGGTGGACACATGGGGAGATTTCCCCCCTTCTTCCCTCCCGTCCCTTCGCTTTCCTTTCCCTCCTGTTCTCTCCTGTCTTTTCTTCATTCCTTCCCCTGCCAGAAGGGTCTCAAGGATATGGGGAGCTTTTGCCCTGGGTTCAATGGAAGAATGAGTTTCCCTGGCTGCCTCTTTGCAAGGTGGCAGATGTGCCAAGAGGATGTAGGGGGTGGCAGGGGGTCTGGGCATGACCTTACTCTCAGGGGAAAAACTGGAGGCCCCTATGTCATTATGGAAAGTGGCCAAGAGCCCCCTCCCCCTTCCCAAGGATCAACACTCGTTTATTCATTCGACAGATGTTTCCTGGGGCTGTGGAGTATGACAGTTTAGAACACAGACTTGGGATCAGAGGACCCGGTGCAATTCAGCCTCGACAATTTCTTGGCTGTGTGACCTTAGGTGACTGTCTTTACCTCTCTGAGCCTCGGTTTCCCTGTTTGCAAGACGGGGATAATAATTGTACCCTATATCACAGGGCTGCTTTAAAGCTTAAATTAGACCTAAAATACTTATAATGTTCTCAGTGTGGGGCCGGGTATACAGTAGGTGCTCAATAAGGTTAGCTATCATAAGGAGGGTATATTACTGTTTGTTGAGCTCTGGGCCCTGTCCTGGGAGCTGGGAATGGAGGAGCAAAGGAGACCAATGGTTACCACCTCCCATGTTCAGACCTTATTTCTTCTTTTTTTAGCCCTGCACTTTACATATGGAGGCTCAAAGCCATGAAAGGATTTGGTCAGAGACTCAGTGTAGGATATGGCTGAAGGAACTCAGAGATGCCTCAATAATCTCAAGGTCTCTTCTTTTTGCTGATGCAGAAATTGAGACCCAGAGAGGGACAGGGAAGTCTCCCATTCCTCCAACTCTGTGCCCAGCCCCAGGTCTCAAAAGGGAGCCCAGAAAATTTCCTGTCACGTCCCTGCCTGTCTTTGGTGCTGCAGTGTTGGGAGCCGCCTGCCTGCAATTTACCAAATATGACAGTGTCTTGGCCCCAGTGGTCCAGCCTGAGCCAGTGGCATCTGCAGGGCTGTCACCTCCCACGCTGGGTCTGAGTAATGGAATGAGAGTGAGAAACTCAGGCTCTTACCGTGTGCCAGAGCCCAGCTGGCCAAGAGCTTCTGCAGAATTGGGGGATGGCCGGAGACTCTCAACAGCCCTACGGAAGGACGGATCATAACCCCATTAGACAGATATGGAAACTGAGGCTCCAGGATGGAAAGTAAGTCAACCTGTGTTACACAGAAGATACTCATCTGAGTGTCTCCTATTGCTGACCCTGGGTTTCAGGTTGCAGACTAGCAGTGGCCAAGACAGACCCAGGAGCAGCCCTCTCAGGGCTCAAGTCCAGAGGGGAGGATGGGCAATGAGCAATAAACACTATAAATAATTGTATGGTGTGTTGGATAATCAAGGCTGTGGGGAAAACAACGAAGCAGGGAGAAGGTATAGTATGTCAGAGACGGAAGAGGGTGAAATGATAAGAGGGGCTCACTGAGGAGATGACATCTGAGCAGACACCTGAGGGAGGTGAGGGAGGGAGCCATGTGTGTGTGTGGGGAATCTGAGCAACGGTATTCCAGGCCGAGGGCACAGCCCATGCAAAGGCCCTGGGGCAGGACTGTGCCCGGAGTGTTGGAGGAATAGCAAAGAGGTCCTTGTGGCTGCAGCACAGTGAGCGATGGGAAGAGAGGGAGGAGGGGAGGGCAGGGAGGGGACGGGGCAGGTCGTGCAGGGCCTTGTGGGCCCCGGGGAGGACTTGGGCTTTTACCGTGAGGGAGGTGGGAGCCCTGGAGGGCTGTGGGCAGAGGAGGGGTGGGGCCTGACTCAGGTGCTCACAGGTGCCCTCTGGCTGCTGTGGGGAGGACAGACCATGAGAGGTGAGGATGGGAACTGGAGGACCCAGGCAGTTATAGTTATCAATAGTAAAAGGCCATGGGAGGAGACGGGGGAGGTGAGATTTTGCCCACGTGGTCTGGGAACGTCTCTCTGCAGTGGTAAGCTTTGAGTTCTAACTGAGTGAGAAGATCTAGGTAAGAAAGGGCATTCCAGGCAGAGGCCACAGCCAGTGCAAAGGACCTGAGGCAAGAACAAACTTGGCCTGTGTGAAGATAATGGAGACCGAGTGAGATGGGGAGAGGGACATGGGAGGAGAACACAGATTCTGGACCAGGTAGAGCCCTATGGGCCCCAGTGAGGTGTTTCCATTTTATTCTAAGGCAATGAGGATCCGTGCCTTTGAGCAGGGAAGGGACACAATAGGATAGATGATGTGGGAGGCCAAATAATATGCCCCCAAAGATGTCCTCATCCTAATGCAACCCGTGACTATGGTTCCTCACATAGTGTGGTGGGATGAATAGTGTCCCCGCAAAATTCATGATCACCTGGAACCCCAGAATGTTACCTTATTTGGAAATCAGCTCCTTGCAGATGTAATTAGTTCAGGATCTAGAAATGAAATCATCCTGCATCTAGGGTGAGCCCTAAATCGAATGACTGGTACCCATGTAAAAAGAAGAGAGACTCAGCCATTAAAAAGAATGAAGTAATGCCATTTGCAACAACATGGATGGACCCAGAGATTATTATGCTAAGTGAAGTAAGTCAGACAGAGAAAGACGAATACCATATGATACTGCCTAAATGCAGAATCTTAAAAAAAAAAATAAAAATGAACTTATTTACAAAACAGAAACAGAGGGCTTCCCTGGTGGCGCAGTGGTTGAGAGTCCGCCTGTCGATGCAGGGGACGTGGGTTCGTGCCCCGGTCCGGGAAGGTCCCACATGCCGCGGAGCGGCTGGGCCCATGAGCCATGGCCGCTGAGCCTGCGCGTCCAGAGCCTGTGCTCCGCGACGGGAGAGGCCCCAATAGTGAGAGGCCCGCGTACCGCAAAAAAAAAAAAAAAAAAAACAGAAACAGACTCACAGGCTTAGAGAACGAACTTATGGTTACCAGGGGGAGGGTGGGCAGGAGAGATAGATTGGGAGTTTGGGACTGATATGTGTACACGCTGCTATACTTAAAATAGATAACCAACAAGGACCTACTGTATAGCACAGGGAACTCTGCTCAATATTCTGTAATAACCTAACTGGGAAAAGAATTAGAAAAAGAATAGATACATGTATATGTATCACTGAATCGCTTTGCTGTACACCTGAAACTAACACAACATTGTTAATCAACTCTACTCCAATATAAAATAAAATTTTAAAAAAAGGAGAGCACAGAGACCCAGAGAGAACATGGTCACGTGAAGATGGAGACAGAGATTGGAGGGATGCTGCCACATGCCAAGGAACACCTGGGGCCACCAGGAGCAGGGGGCATTTATGTGTATTTAACCACAATAAAAATTATTTTTTCAATGTAAGAAGTAACACTATATTTGGGGGGTACTGAGTTTTCTTTTGGGGTGATTAGAATGTTTTGGAACCAAAAGTGTTATAACATTGGGAATACACTTAATGCCACCAGGTTGGTTAATTTTGTGTGATGTGAATTTCACCTAAATTTTAAAAAGTAATAATAAAACAAAACAAAACAAAATAAAACCCCTTGCCTTGGGTACCCCCCGTTGACATTCTGATGCAAATGCTTCCAGAACTTTCTCTGCCCACATGATTGTCCTGTGGCTTCCTCTTACCGCTGTCCACGTGTCCCTAAGCAGTCCACACCTGCTCACATAGCTGACCTCATCCTCTGTCACAGCTGTGTAGTCATTACTTATCCGAGGTGCAGGGGTCACCCACCCCGGTGGTGGGCTTCGGGCAGTTTCTGGTGGTCTGTCCTTCAATGCCAAAGTGACAGTGACTGGACATATCTCTCTGTCACTCTAGAACGGGGGCAGAGGCTGAGTTCGGTTTATTTTGAGTTTCACTGGATGCTGCTGACACCTCCCAGCGTGTGTGGGAGGGTGTTTGTTCCTCATCTTTCTACCCTCGAGCCAGGCTGGGTGGCCAGGGCTCTCTTCCTTGGCCTCCACACCTCTACTCTGTACCCCTCCAACCCATTCCCAAGGGATATATTTACACCCCACCCCCCCAAACATCCTCCCAGGGCTCCATAAAACCCAGGCCTCCCCCTGGCCCACAAGGCCCTGCACAACCTGCTCCGTCCCCTCCCTGCCCTCCTCTCCTCCTTCTCTCCCCCTCGCTCACTCTGCTCCAGACACACGGGCCTCCTGGCTGTTCCTCCAACACACCAGGCACGGTGCTGCCCCAGGGCCTTTGCATATGCTGTTCCCTCTCTGCCTGGATCACTCCTCCCACTCACCCCCTTCTCCAGGCAAACTCCTCATTTTGCAAATCACAGGTCCTGTGTCATTTCCTTATTCCAAACTCACTGAGGAGGGAGACAGAGGTGAAGGGACTGAGAGACGGTGAGATTCTCAAGGGGAAAAGCCAGACAAAGACCGGAGAGGAGCGGGTGGGGAGCTGGGCTTGGGGAGGGTTGGGAGGGTGATCTGGAGGCTGAAGAGGATGCTGGGCTGCAGTGCCTGTGGCTGGTCCCCATTGTGTGGAGCCCCCACCCCCCCCCCCCCCACCAAGCCACTGGCTCTTACACATCAACACTCACCAGAAATGAAGGAAATATTTTCTCTCCGATGACACTTTTGGCAAAATACAAATCCTCCAGTTTTTTTCCATGCAAAAAACATGTCCATCAAAACCGTCCCTGCAGTGTCTGCTGGAGAGGGAGGCCACTGGGTTTTGTCCGGGGATTGCGGAAAGGGCTCCGGGGAGAGGGAGATGTAACGGCCTCGTGTCTCTCTGCAGTCAGAGGGTGACACAAAAACAGTAAGAATAGTAATAAAATAGCCCCCCGTTTGCCGAGCGCTTGGTCAGGGTTGGAAGCTCCGCTAACTGTACTTGCTCTGTGCAACTCCACAATTATCTCCATTTTTCAGATGAGGAAGCTAAGCCCAGAGAGGGGAATACACCTCCCCAAAGTCACACAGCAGAGCCAGGCTTTGAACCCACAGGCCACTCAACTTCCCAGGGATGCCTAGAAGAGCCCCTTCTCAGAAGGGAAAGGGGAGGAAAGGCAATGGAGACCAAAGGATCGGCATATGCAAGGGCTTCAAATCAGGTTCCATTCAACAGTTCTAGCTGTGGCCAGCAGCCCTTAGCTAAATCAGTCTGTGACTGTGTAGAGCCTAGGTGCATAAGCTGGGTCCCCAACCAGATCCCCAGCCACAGTGGTGATGAGGATGGGGTGTTCCTGGTGTCCTCCAGCTGGCAGGTCACATCTTCCCTGACTGCCTACATCGCCTTTGTCACATCCTGGTCCCCACAAACCCCTAAGCCAGGGGTGAGTGTGAGAGCAGCAGCTGTGCGACCTTAAGCAAGTTGCTTAACCTCTATGTGCCAGTTTCCCTGCTGGTTAAAGTAGACATAAAAAGTAATCCCTAACTCCCAATTAAAACCATTAATGTCCCCAAAACACTTGACCCACGGTAGGTGCTTATAAATGTGGAATATATTTAGGTAAGTGGTTCCTGACCAAGGATTGGGTAAGCCAGGGGGCATCTTCTTTCCTCCCCACCCACCCAACCCAGGGAAAGGTGCAACCTCTAGAAAGGCAGCAGGAAGTTGGCTCTGGTGTTCTGGAGCCCCAGCTGCCGCCTGTTCCCGTGGTGAGGGGATTGACTTTTCTAGAACGTTACCCCTCCTCCCAGTTTCCATCCGGAGCCAGCACTGCTGCATAAATTCTGCTTTACGGCTGTTATTGATGAGGAGCGGGGAGAGCAGCCCTAGCAAGGCCCAATTAATTTTCCTGTCTGGCATCTGTGCACTGGGCGAATTTCTGAGCTCCTGGAGGGAGGGGGGCAGAGCCAGCTGGGGACAGGCCAGGCTGAGGACAAGGTCATGGGCAGGCCAGGGCATTCTAGACCCCCATCCTAGGAGTACTGTTGAGAGAGTTCCAGATTCTGAGCCCCAGGCTCTTGTCTGGAAGGTAGGATAGGAGCTATCTGTAAATTCTGAATAAACTCTGCAATTTTTAATTAGGATGAAAATGAGGGTTTCACCCAGGAGACCCTTGAGCAAAAACCCAAAGGAGGTGAGAGGGAGCCATGTAGGTTTCTGAAGGAACAGCTTGCCAGCAGAGAGAACAGCCCGTGCAAAGGTCCAGGGGCAGGACCATGCCTGGTGTGTTGGAGGAACAGTGAAGAGCCCGTGTGTCTGGAGCAGAATGAGCAAGGGGGAGAGAGGGAGGAGGGGAGGGCAGGGAGGGGACGGGGCAGGTCGTGCAGGGCCTTGTGGGCTGCAGGGGAGGACTTGAGGTTTTATCCCAAGGGAGGTGGGAGCCCTGGAGGGCTGTGGGGCAGAGGAGCGGCGGGGCCTGACTCAGGTGCTCACTGGGGCCCTCTGGCTCTCTGCGGAGAACAGTTGGGGATCCACAGTGAAAAACAAAGCCCACTTATAAAATTCTCCCTGTCCTGGGCCCCAAGCTGTGACCACGAGGCCTCCTTCCTCTTTAAAAGGAAAATTAGTGCATGTGAGGAGGCATTAAAGCAAGTTCTTGATGAACTTCTTGTGAAGATAGAAATGGTCTATATCTGTCCTGTCCGATATGGGAGTCACCAGCGGCATGTAGTTTCTGTGTCCAGTGCAACTGTGGGACTGCATTTTAAATTTATTTAATTATTTTATTTTTTAAATCGTGGTAAAATACTCATAGCATAAAATTTACCGTTTTAGCCGTTATTAAGTGCACAGCTCCAGTGGCATTAAGTACATTTATACCGTCATGTGAACAGCCCCACTGTCCATCTCCAGAACTTTCTCATCTTCCCAAACTGAAACTCTGTCCCCATTAACTGACTTCCCATCCCTTCCCCCAGCCCCTGGCCCCCACCATCTACTCCCTGTCTCTATGGACGTGACTCCTCTAGGACCTCCTGTGAGTGGAATCAGACAGTATTTGTCCTTTTGTCACTGGCTTATTTCTCTGAGCGTCATGTCCTCAAGGTTCATCCACCTTGTAGCAGATGTCAGAATATCCTTTCTTTTTAAGGTTGAATGATAATCCAGTGTATGGATGGACCGCATTTTGTTTATCCATTTATCTGTTGATGGACACTGGGGCTGCATCCACCTCTCAGCTATTGTGAATAATGCTGCTATCAAGATGGATGTACAAACATCTCTTTGAGACCCTGCTTTCAATCGAATTTTATTTTATTCTGATTAATTTAAATTTAAATAGCCACAGGTAACTAGTGGCTACTGTATGGGACAGTGTGGTGCTAAAAAGATTCCAAAAGACTTTGAGAGAATGAATTTTCTCTTTATTCAGTGTCATTTAATGCCCTGTCTGAGCCAACAAACGACATCGTATAAGTCACCCCCACTTATTAGCATCCCACACTATAACCTCTTGTTCAGAGTGGGACACGGCCCAACAGCTTTAGAACTAACAGAAGAGCCCATACCCAGTATGAGGTAGCCTAGACCCACCGCCACCTCCTCCCCAGGGGCAGGTGGCCTGGACCCCATAGGCGTAGGGATGATGGGCACCATGTCCTTAGTTACCCCTCTCTGGCTTTTGCTACCCATCCAGCCTTGCCTGCAAGAGCCCCAATGCAGCCACATCCCACCCCATGACACTGGGCCTCGTTAGAGTGGTGCCATGGAGTCTGGATGGGGAGTATAGAGCTCCCTGCATGTTACCTGAGCTGTAGAAGAGCCCTGAAGGAAATGTCTAAGTGGAAATGTATCAGTCAGCTATTGCTGTGTAACAAAGTACCCACAAACACAGCAGCCTAAAAGAACACATTTACTATCTCAGTTTCTGTGGGTCAGGAATCCAGGCATGACTTAGCTGGGTGGCCCACTTCAGGGTCTCTCATGAGGCTGCAGTTTTGGTGTCTCTGGGACAATAGTCTCATCAGATGCTCAACTGGGGAAGGATCTGCTTCTAAGCTCCTGCAGGTCGCTGGCAGGACTCATTTCCTTGTGGCTATAAGCCTGAGGGCCCCAGCTTCTTGCTGATTGTCAGTTGGATGTTGCTCTCAGCTTCTAGAGGCCACCTACAGTTCCTTGCCACATGATCCCCTCCAGGGACTATTCTCAAAATGTCTGCTTGCCAGTAAAAGAAAAAAAGAGTGGCAAGGCTGCTAGCAAGAAAGAGTCTTAAATAAGGCAGCATAATCACAGAAGTGGCTTCCTATCACCCCTGCCATACCCTGTTGCTTAGAATCAGGTCACGAGCCCCACCCACATGCAAGGGGAGAGGGCCACACAAAGGTGTGGGCGTCAGGAAGCAGGAATCATGACAGCCACCTTAGTGTCTGTCTGCCACAGGAAGCAAAGGGAGGGAGACGTTGCAATGGCTCTGGGCCCCAAGTGGTTTCTGAGAGAGAAAGAAGGAAAGGAGGAAGAGGGAGGAGCTGAGGGTAAGAGAGTCTGGGAATTGGGAGAAAGACATTAAATCCAAACATATTTTTGGTATCCCTTTTTTGTCCAGGCTTGTGTGCAGAAAAGACACAGCCCCGAGACCTCTTGGAGCAGCACTGATACTCCCAGCCTGGTGTCATATCTGCTATGATGGGCGAGAGGGATGCACAGGACACTGGGGGAGCCCTGATCCACTCTGTGTGTCACAAAAGGCTTCCTGGATGAGGCAGCCTCTGTGCTGACCCCCCAAGGATGAGACAGGCAATGGGTGAGGTGGGGGATTCTGGGAGGAGGGACCAGCACGAGCAAAGGTCTGGAAGCCTGAAAGAGAGCAGAGCAGCATGGTCATGGAAGGGGGTGGGTGGTGAGTCATCACTTTGCCTCTGAGGGAGGTAATGCCATACCCATTGTACAGATGGGGAGACTGAGGCTCAGAGAGGTGAAACCTCTCCAGGTCACATGGCTCGGAAGAGGAGCATCCTCGTTCGTCAAACGGATGTTTGAGGTCCTTCTGTGCTCTCACACCCTGACTTTGAGATCCTCTTTATAACCTCCAGGTTAAAAACAACAACAACAAACAATGACAATAGTAGTAGCATTTGTTGAGCGCTTTCTATTCACGAAGTAGTGATACTCTTGTAAATGCTCTATATACACAAGGAGTCAGCCAGGGGTCAAATACGACCCAACACCTGTTTTGTAGATTTTTTAATGGTTGGGGGAAAAAAAAAATCAAAGAATAATATTTTGAGACACATGAAAATGATATGAAATTCAAATTTCAGTGTCCATAAATAAAGTTTTATTGGCACACGGCCACGCTCATTCATTTACGTATCGTCTATGGGTGGGTTTTGCACAACAATGGTGGAGTGGATTATATGGTCCACAAAGCTGAAAACGTTGACTTTCTGGCCCTTTACAATAAAAGTTTGCTGGTTCCTTCTGTTGGTGTATTAACTCCCTGGAACAGCTCTATGAGCTAGATGCTACTGCCTTCCTCAGTTTACACAGATGGGGAAACTGAGGCATACAAAGTTAAGGGGCTTGGCTAAGGTCACAGTGGATAAGCGGCCAAGCAGGGATTTGAACCCAAGTCTGTTGGACTCCACGTACGTATAGTGCTGTCAGCTCCGCACCAGACCTGGTCATGCCCTCTGGCCCCACCCTCAGCACTTGGGGTTGGGAGTGCCTGGATCCAGCTTTTTCTGCTCCCAGCCTGGGGAAGGGGTGGCAGTGAGCAAGTGTTCCAGGGCAAGCTTCCTGATTCCACCCTGCCTTCTCCAGTTGGGACTATCCAGAAAGATGGCCACTTCGGAGCAAAGCAATTAAACAAACTCCATGCCGGCTGCTGCCCTGTTTTTCTGACCTCAGCCAAGAGGCTCACGTTCCGAGCCGGCTGACTTGGGTTCAAGCAAATGCACTTGTGGGCAGAGCTGAGAAGGGCCCGCGGCATCAGGGATCCGCACAAAGAACTCTAGCCCGGCCCCCTGGGGGCCTGTGCTATTGGATTGTGTAATCCGATCCCCCCGGGGGAGGTGCGGAGGCAGGGACTGTATGAGCAAACACTGGGAGAGGGGGACCCTGGGAAAGGAGAGCCTGTTCTGTAAAAGATGAGCTTCTCATTGTGACCGGGAGTACGAGGGGAGCAGTGGGAAGAGAAGGCTATAATTTGCTCATTTGATCTGTCAATCAAGTGATGAAGGTTGCTGTTTCTTTGTCGCATGCTATTTGAGAGATCTGATACCTGAAAAAAGGACTGTCGTAACGCAGGCTATTCCTGCTGGGCTCAAACCTGGAAGGATATGAGGTTAGACATCTTGCTGCAGACCTCTTGTTAGGCTCTCTACGCAGAGTCTGAGAACAGAGCAATGCAGAGAAAGCAGAGCAGAGAGACAGAGAGAAATGAGCTCCTGGATTCAGCCACACCTGAAGCTCCTATCCACCCGGTCTTTCCACTTACGACCTGGGCATTTATGTATATGGCTAATGCATGGTAACTAATAATGCTCTCACCAAATATTTCCTGACCTCACCTTCTGAATTATGGAAGATTAGATTATTACTCAGCAAATTCCAACAGATCCCCAAACTCCACAGGAGAAACATATTTCCCTGACTCAGTGATGTCAGTCCCAACCATGAGACTTGCTTAGGCCAAAGCGATATGAGCAAAAGTGATAGTGTGTCAAATCTGAGCTGAGGCCCTAAGAGGGACTGCATTTTTCCGCATGCCCTCTTGTGCTACTGCCTTTAGCCATGAGACAAATATATCTTGAGCTGCCACTAATCCAAGGATGATGAGAAACACATGGACCAGATCTGGACACTGAGTACTGAGCCCAGCTGACCTACAGATGTGCAATGAGAAATAAATGCTTGCTGTTGTATGCCAAAGAGATTCGGTGAATGTTTGTCACACAGCAATAGCTGACTGTTACATGAGCACATCCATGAATGGTTGGACTGGGTGGGGCTATATGACTAGTTCTGGTATACAGACCAGGAAATGACCTGTGTCGCTTTCAGGCCAGAGCATTTATTGCTAGTAAGAGAACCTCCAGAGTTCTCTTTCTCTCCGACACAGAGACCAACAATATTCTAGACAGTGGCTGCTCCGTCAGCCAGCATCTTTGAGTCAGGTGAATGAGGCAGGCCCCCAGCCCAAAAAACCACAGTGACTATACAATGTGAGTGAAAAATAAATGGTTTTTTTTGGCCGTACCACGCAGCACGTGGGATCTTAGTTCCCAGAACAGGGATCAAACCCACGCCCCCTGCATTAGACGCGTGGAGTCTTAACCACTGGACTGCCAGAGAAGTGCCGAAAAATAAATCTTTGATGTCATTAACCTCTGAGACCTAGGGGCTGTTTGTTACTGCAGCAAAACCAAGCCTGATCTAACAAATAAGATTGGAAGTTTTTTGACAGTTTGGACAGAAAGAGGTGATGCAGGTTCTGGATGAAAGTGAAGACTCCCGATTCTAATAGGTAATGTTGATCAAGCCCTTCCTATGGTCCAGGTGCTATGCTCAGTACTCTTCCTGAGTGATTTCATTTAACCCACATCCCCACGCTACCAGGTAAGAATTGATACTGACTCTGTTTTACAGACCAAGACACTAGGCTCAGGAGGGAACATCACTTGTTCAAGGTCGCTTACCAGGAAGTGGTGGAGCCAGAATTGGCCCCTAAACCCGTCTGACTCCAGAGCCTGCCTGTTTCCGGGAGCTGGCTTTCCTCCGGGTATGATGGTCCGAGCCTCTGCAGCCGTGTGGTTTATCACCCCATCAAGGAGACTTGAGGCCACAATAGAAACCACATGTCCACAGGCCAGAAAGTTGCTCCAACTTCCACAAATCAACAAAACCCCGTACCTTTGCCAGGGCAACCCCTGGAGCCACTGCCCAATGCTTCCAGCTCCTTCCACCATCTCACCACGGTCCTACCCCAAATACCTGGGACTCCCTCTCTGGTGAGACGCTAAATATGGTCGGTCCTCTTCTAACTGCATTGTAACCACGTGATACGTGACCAGCTGCAGAAGACTTGGATGTTTCCATGGCCCCGACCCTTAGGTGTGACGTGAGCAAAAGAGTTTCTCGGCTGGTGTCAAGGACTTTGGAAAACACCATCTTTCATTTCTTCCCTCCATAGCTTTCCTCACCTTCAAACACCCCCTGCCACATACTTACTTATTACTGTATCCCATGGACTCTGAGATGCCATCAAAGAGAAAACCCACCCTTGTTTTATATCCTGCTAAGGATGAAAACATCCCTGCCGACTAAGTCATGGCACAGGGGAAGAAGACACATCCCAATCTCAGAGATGTTAAAACAGGAAAATTGAGCATCTTAGAATCAGTGAAATGTGATGAGTTCATTGTTTGGTGACTGTCTCTTCTGCTAGACCCAAGAGGCAGGATGTCGCTTGTCATGGTTGTTGCTGAGTTTCCGGTGCCCTGTTTTAACAGGGCCTGGCACACAGGAGGTGCTCAGTAAATACTGGTTGAGTGAATAAACGAATGAATGACCTGATTGATCTGATGCTAAGAAGTTTTCAAGCACGCTCTCATTTTATCCTCATCAGGAAGCCATCACCAACCTCTGCATTTAATGGAGAAAGGAAACCAAGGCCCCCAAAGGGATGATGACCTGCCAAAGCCATACAGTCAAGCCTGAGATTGACCTTCCCGCCCCGAGGCCTGGCTCTGGCCCACAGGCCCCTGCCCCCTGATTCCCCATTGGGCCATCCAGGGCAGCTCGGGTCCGACTTCACCCTAACATCCTTCTAATCTTCCCTGCAACCTCTTTTATGAAAACCTAATCACGCCCACCCGAAAGTCGACATCGAAATTACTGCCGAGCCCTTGACTTGAGGTAATTAAGAGCATTTTGGGACGCCTTGCTTGATTATAAAGCAGATCATCCACTCAGAATGAAAATTCAGGAGGCAAATTGCTTTTGTTGCTGCCACGATGCTATTTTAAACCCACGCGCTCTCGAGCTAATAACGGCCCATCACTCGTCACTCGGGCTGTCGGCCTGCTCTAGACGCATTTGCATGGCTCTCCACTGCTGTTTACAGCCGTCACTCCACCAATCCTGGCACCCAAGCCTGGAGGGACCCCTGTCAAGGCATCAAACCCAGTGGGACCTGGACAGCTCTGGATGTTGCCCCCAAACCTGCCCCCATCTCAGGGGCACCCCTCGGTTTGCCTGTCCCCACTGCCCATCACAGGCCTTACCCTGTCTGCCTGAATCCCAGCCTCTGCTCCTCCCTGGTCTCCCTGCCTCCAATCCCAAGCCTTCCCATCCATCCTCCCCTAAAAAGCTCCTAAAATCTGATCCGGCTACTCACTCTCCATCTTCACCCAGCTAAACCCCCTGGACCCTTTGAGACTCAGCTTAGAAGTCACCCCGACCTCCAGGCCGGCTCAGGGGCTTCCTCAGGCTCTTTCAGCTGCCTGCATGATTCCCATCAGAGCTCTCTTCACCCAGTGGTGACTACCCAGTCATATGTCCATCTCTGGACTGTGAGCTCTAGGAGGACAGGGCAGGGTCTGTCTTGGTCACTGCTGTGTCCCCAGCACTCAGGTCAGGGCACTGAGCTGGGAGGTAGACACTGAATGAATGAACGCATGCATGCATTGGGGCAAGAGGTGCTAGGGACCCTGTGGATCTCAAGACATCAGGCCCTCAGACAGCCCCTGTCTCTGCCCTGAAGCTCACCATCCCGCAGGCCTGGAGCCCTCACTCTCCTTGCTTTGGTCCCTCCTTCGCCAACCAGGGACCAGATGGGATCTCCCCTCAGAGCCTCAGCTGGAAGCTGATTGCTTCCCTGTTATTCCTCCATCAAAGGAAGGGCCAGCTCCTCAGTCCAGGTCACAGCAGGTGGGAATTTTCCATCCACCCCCAGGGTAAGGGAGGGGTGGGGGCTCCCCTTCTGCAGAGGCTGGTGGCAGGGGTGGGGAGTGAAGTTCCAGCCAAGGAGGGGTCAGAGCTCCGATGGGAAGTCCCTCCTGCAGTCTCACCTTGGGCCGGGAAGTGTCTGGTCTCATAGGTCATGATGTGTCCAGCTACCGGGAGGGTCATAGATACAACTTGACAATACTGCCATAAAATTCAGAGGACCAGCGGACAACATCTGTCAGTGTTTTCAAACCATGGGCACGTGCTTTGGCCTAACCAAGTCACTTCTAAGAATTAATAATAATGGAAAGCAGGGACCTCCCTGGCGGTCCAGTAGTTAGGAGTCCGTGCTTCCATCGCTAGGGGCATGGGTTCGATCCCTGGTCGGGGAACTAAGATCCTACAAGCCGCACAGCCAAAAAAAAAAAAAAAAAAAAAATTAAAATAATAATAATAGTACTGATGAACCTAGTGGCAAGGCAGGAATAAAGACGCCGACAAAGAGAACAGACTAGAGGGCGCAGGGTGGTGCACTGACATATACACGCTACCAAATGCAAAATGGATGATGGCTAGTGGGAAGTTGCTGCATAGCACAGGGAGGTCAGCTTGGTGCTTTGTGATGACCTAGAGGGATGGGATAGGGAGGGTGGGAGGGAGGCTCAAGAGGGAGGGGATGTGGGGATATATGTATGCATACAGCTGATTCACTTTGTTATACAGCAGAAACTAACACACCATTGTAAAGCACTTATACTCCAATAAAGATGTGAAAAAAAAAATAATGGAAAGCAGTGGTTTTCATCTGGGGGTGATCCTGCACCCAGGGGACACTGTGAGGCAGGAGACAGATGGGCCCCCAGGGCAAATGGTTTGAGTTCGTTCCTTGTGGACTGATACTCAGATGGGAATAACAGGACAATTGAGAGAGGGGGCTGGGCCCTGCCCAGATAGAAGATAAGAGACCACATATTCCTCATTCTTGAAGTCAGGAGACATCCCGACTACACATGCACAGAAAGGCTCCTTGGAGGTCAAAAGGGGAGTGATGCTAAGTGATGGTAACTAATGCTCACTACCCATAGGCCTCTTCGGTAGAATCCATCTTGGCTAAGAGATGCGCACTCACACATGGGAAAATCCTGAGATATACCAAATACGGACTTTGAACCAGGCAAATCAAAATGATTGGCCAAAGGAAACCCGGAAGAAATGCCTCATAAAAGTGATTCAAACTACCAAGAGGGTGCGACTCTCTCTCTGAGCCCGCCCGTGTGTCTAGCCACACATACTGTACTCTTCTTTTCCTTTAATAAACACTTCACTTGTTTCACTACTTTCCGTCTTTGTGGGAATTCTTCTGCAAAGCCATAGCGCCAGGGCCTTGTCACTGACCACTGGTCTAGTGGCTAGGATTCGGTGCTCTCACCGCTGTGACCTGTCACCGGCCAGAAACCAAAACCCTGCTTCAAGCTGCTGTAGGCCGAGGCTGCCTGAGATCAAACGGGCATTCTCACAGATACATCCGTGGTTATCACAACTGCGGGTGCTCCTGGCACCAAGTGGGTGGGGGCCAGGGAGCCGCCGAGAGACCCCTCTGCTGTCCTCCTCATGTCCCTGAAGCTCCCAGGGCAGCTGAGCCCCACGGGCTAGGTCCCTTCGGGATCCAGGAGGCCGTGGCTGAAGCTTAACTTCCCTATTGTGGCACTGAAAAGGGAGCAGGTGTTGGCAGCTTTGCCGAGGAGGCCCCGCTCGGCCGTCTTTGTGATCTGAGCTGGTAGAATCCTCGCTCGAACTGGCCTCCATTCAACCCGCTGAATTCCACAATCCGCCTGAAAATCTCCCATTCTGCCCGGCCGGCCTGGAACGCAGTGGCTTTGTTCATCATTTCTTGGCCTCCTCTGCCCTTCATCGCTTCTTCCCTGAGCTGAGAGGAGGGAAAAGGGAGGGCGAGAATAAAGAGAGGGAAAAATAAAAGAGATTTGCCAAGTGTTCGGAGGTTTGCATTGAAGGAGATTCTCGCCTGGCGCTTTGAGATGTTGACAAAGACGGGCGGGGCCCTAGGCCGGCTCGCTTGGCCAGGGCAGCCGCATTGAGATATTCACAAATACAAATTTATCGGGACTGTCTTTGTAATGGTCTGGCTGCCAGACGTCCATTAACCCGTGCCAGGGTGATTACCTTCAGCACTCCCTGCTCAGGCCCAGAGAAAGAAGGGAGGCTGGGGAAGGGGTTGGTATGATCCCAAAGTTGAAGTGGGAAGTGGGAAGCAGAGACCACCTGGTAGCCAGGGGCCCCTCTCTCTTTGCCTTGCTGTGTGACCTTGAGGAATCCACTTGCTGTCTCTGTGCCTTGTCAGTAATCAGACCTTTAGGTTCCCTCCGTGGTGGAATGTAGGATCTGGGAGTTGCTCAGGGGGTGGAAGGTGCTTGCCGAAAGTCACCCAGCCGTCGGGAGGCAAGCTCCTAGTACAGGGGTCCTCTCCATTAGCTGAGAGGAGAGGAGAGCCTCAGAGGCTAGTCAGGGTATCCAGAGGGAGGACCCTAGCCACCATTCCAACATCATCCCAAGGCAAATCCCCAGATGGCCTCGGGAGCCTCCCCTCTCCATTCTGGGCCTTTTCTGTAATAATAATCCATCTTAGGTATGTTGTTTAATTCAGACCAAAATATTGACTGAGCTCCTACTATGTGATGGTTTGTGCGTGGGGCGCTGGGGACACAGCAGGTGCGCTCAGCCCTCCCAGGGCTCACAGATGGTCACATGACAAGGCAGCTCCGGTCCCAGGGTGATGAGTGCTATTGGATGCACCCAGAGTAACCTGAGTAATCAGAGACCGTTTCTTGGAGCAGGAGGTGTCTGTCCTGCCAGGTCTTCTGAAGGCTGTAGGTGGCTGGACTCAAAGCCCACATTAGCCGCATCACAGGACACGTAGCCAAGCCTGGCTGAGGTTGTTTCTGTCTCTGAGGCTCTCCACCATCCCAGAAGGATGGGCGATCGCATTTATTCCCATTTCTCAGATGAGAAAACGGAGGCTGCTCAGTGGTGAGCGTGGTCGGGCCAAGGTCACAGGCCGAGTAGGGCAGGGTTGGGATCAGAGCAGATCAGGTGACCAGCACCCACTGCCCTTCCACACACACACACACACACACACACACACACACACACACACACACACACACGAGTTTTACACTGAGACGTGTCAAAATAAAAGAAGCGAGCCTTCAGTGATGTTACCAAGCAAAAGGGCTTGTATCCATGGAGAGGCTGTTTGGAGCTGCCTGATGTATGAGTCTCCTGGGCTGGTGTAACCGATGACCACAAACTTAGTGAAGCACTTAGTAAAGCCGCACAAATTTATTGCCTGACAGTTCTGGAAGTCAGATGTCCCGCATGGGTCTCACTGGGTGAAAATCAAGGCATGGGCAGAGCTGATCCTTCCGGAGGCTCCAGGGGAGAACCTCTTTTCTGTCTTTTCCAGCTTCTAGAGGCGCTCGCATTTTTTCGTTCGTGGCCCCACCATCCATCTTCAAAAAGCTTCACTCCAACCTCTGCTTCTGTTGTCACGTCTCCTTCTCTGGCTCTAACGCTCTGCCTTCTTTTTATAAAGACGCTTGGGATGACGCTGGGTCACTCGGATAATCCAGAATCATCCCGTATCTCAGGGTCCTTAACTTAATCCCATCTGCAGAGTCCCTTTTGCCACGGAAGGTATCATAGTCACAGGTTCCAGGGGAACCAGGATTCTGCCTACCACACCCATCCCCTGGGGGTCATGGCCCAGAGGGGTCAGAATAGAGGATCTGGGCAAAGTCTTGGCATTGGGGGGATCTCAGTTTCCCCATCTGTCAACTGGGGATCAATCACAGGCCTTGAGGGACTTCCCTGGTGGTCCAGTGGGTAGGACTCTCCACTCCCAATGCAGGGGGCCCAGGTTCGACCCCTGGTTGGGGAACTGGATCCCAAATGCATGCCGCAACTAAGAGTCCGCATGCTGCAACTAAGAAGTCCAGCATGCCGCAACTAAGAAGTCCACGTGCTGCAACTAAGAAGTCCGCGTGCCACAACTAAGACCTGGCACAGACAAAATAAATTTAAAAAACAAAATTTCCTTATTTAAAAAGAAAAAAAATCACAGGCCTTGATTCTGAGGGTTGGAAAGTTTGGCTCAGGCATTTAACACCAAATACTCAGCAGCGGCCAAGACTAAGCATGGCTCCTGGACCCATGGGCATGATGGTGGATATTAAGCATGGGGGAAAATCAGCAAAACATTGATGGAAGGGAGCACAGTGGGGGGCTAGGGAAGGCTTCTCTGAGGAGGGGACCTGCGAGCAAAGCACCATATAGAGAAGTAGGGGAGGGGGTTTCAGGAAGTGGAAATAGCAAGTGCAAAAGCCCTGAGGCAGGTTGGTGCCTGCTATCTGTGAGAATCAAAGAGGAGAAAGGAGAGATTGGAGTGGGTTTCCTGGAAGATGTGGGGCTGCAGCATGGGCAAAAATCAGGAGTCTGACGAGCCTAGAGGGAGGGAATGGAGAAGGCCAAGGGCAGCTGGTGAACAGAATGGAAGGTACAGAGGTCGGTTCAGAAAGCTCCAGCATTCGGAGCCTTGACTTTGCCCTGGGAGCCCAAGGGAAACCCCAGGAGGGTTGTGAGAGGGAAGGGAACTGCCAGGGCCCGGCACCCAGCCTGGTGTTTAAGAGCCAGCCAGTACAAAAAAAAAAAAAATTAAAAAAAAAGAGCCAGCCACCCTGCCTGTGTTCGAATCCCAGCTCTGCCAGTCTCATGCTGTGTGACCTTGGGCAAGTCACTTTCCCTCACTGGGCCTTGTCTCCCCATCTGTCAAATGGGGATAATGGTAATGCCAACATCACAGAACTGTGTGAAGGTGAAATGAATAAATCGATGATAAGCTCTGGGCTTGGAGCACAAGAAGGCAGAGGCCAAAGGCTCATTTACTTCGAGGAAAAACTCACCCCTAAAGATCCTGCAGCCGCTTTTGTCCCAGTCTCAGGTTTTTATTTTCTTTGATGACACATGTGCCCGTGTCCCTGGGCAGGGAACCCCCTACCCCGCCCCCACCCAGGATCCACTCACAATGGGGGCAGTCGGGGGTGGGATGCAGAAGCCCCGAAGAGGGGGCAGAATTAATCATGGTACCATTGGTGGGAGGCACCTCGGTCATTGCAAACGATTTAATAACAGGAAAAAAATAGTGTACTGCTGCCCTGGGAATTAGAGGGAGGCAATTCACATCAGAATTTTGTTTCTTACTTTAAGGAAAAGGGCACAATATAATCCTGTTGTTTTGGGGCCCTGGTCCTGGGTTCAAACCAGACAGAAGCGCTCTAAGGAAAGGATGTCTCTTTAGGTGGGGTCCTCATATCCACCCACCCACCCTCCAAGTCACAGAGGTTTTCTCTCTTTAAGGTACTTCCCAGGTCTTGTGTTCTGCCATCACACACGGGTCATCCCTCTAGTTTCCCCTCGGAGTCTGCCTTGTGTGCAGTAGGGACACAGAAATGCTGGTTCAATGGAACTGAGTTGCTGCAAGGGGCCAGGGAGAAGCTTGAGGTGGGGAGTCTGACTCCATGCTGTCACTCGGGTACTTCTTCCTTCAATAAATATTTACTGAGCACCTACTGTGTGTCTGAGCCTGTGCTGGGTGCTGGGGACACAGAGCAGCCCAAAATAGATATTTTTTTTAAGTTTACCCTTGTGGAAGGATTTGGGCAGGCTGAAAAACAGAGTGATGGGAGTTATTTGGGAGGTGCTCAGGGTGAGGGTACCTGACCCAGTGGTGGGGGGGCATCCTGGAAGACATCCTGGAGGAGGTGACTCTGAGCAAAAAACCTGAAGGATGAGATGGGAGGAGCTAAAAGAAGGGATATTCGGTGCAGCAAAGGCGTGTGGGGTGGGGAAACTATGGCTCCTTCAGGCAATTGGAGGGTGCATGAGGGGTGCTGGGGGACCAAGGAGTAGGTGGGAGTGGGGGGCTACAGTCAAGGCAGAGCCATGGGGCAGAAAGGAGAGGACAGATGGAAGAGAGGCTTTGGAGGGAGAGCAGGCAGAACCTAGGGACTCACAGGCTGTGGTGGGAGTGAAAGTGAGGCAGGGCAGGAGGCTGACATCTGGGTCTCCAACTTGGGGATGGGGGCATGGTGGGGCTACCTCAGAGATAAGGACCCAAGAGGAGAGGCAGGTTTGCAGGGAAGACGCTGAGGCCAAATTGGCCTCTGAGGAGGGAGGCACTGGGGGACATCCAGGGAGAAGCCCAGGGTGGCAGCTGTTCCTGCAGGGAGGGGGCTGGACTAGAGTCTGAATGTCTGGCATCCATGCAGAGCTGCTGTTCCCCTTGCCTAGAACACGCTTCCCTGCAGCCTCCATCCAACTACAGCCTGGAAGCTACCTCCACCTGGAAGCCCTTCTAGGTTCCCACAATGCCCGTGCCTCCCCCTTAACAGCTGGGAACGTGCTTTGCTGTCACTGCCTGGTCACAGTGAGCCCTGTAAAGGTGGGGCTGGGTCCGTCTTAGTTCCGCTGTGTCCCCAGCACCCAGTCAGAGCCCTCAACCTGTGTGTTACAGGAACAAGTGGGTCTGTCATTTTCGCCATTACGTGCCTGGCACCCAACAGTGCTTCTGGCACGTGGTCGGGCCCTTCGGGTAACTCCCCTGCCAATCATCCAATCCCATGAGGTTCTTCTTTGAGGCCCAACACTCAAGGCATCTCAGAGGCAAATGAGACCCAGGCCACTTCTAGCTGCCAAGGCCCCAGAAGAAAGCAAAAACTAAAGAAATACCCAAAGCACTGGTTTATTTTAACAGAGAATGTTAATCACGAGTAGATGCTTCTGCTGCATGCCACACACAATCCGGTGCATGTAATTACGCTCTTCACAAGGTCATGACACGATTTATTTTGAATTAATAATTCAAGGCACACCAGAGGCGAGACTTGCCCATCCACTGACAGGTACGAACTGAGCACCCACTACGTACCAGGTAGTATTCTAGGCACGGTGACAGGATGACCAAGACAGTCCCACTCCCAGCCCTCGCACAGTTCAGTGAGAGAGACAGATAAGAAACGCATTGGCAAATAAACAAGAAAATTTCAGACTCTGGTAAGGTCAGAGCCAAAATAAATAGAATGGTGGGGTCGAGAAACCCAGGGGTGCTATTTAACCCAGGGAAATCAGGGAGGGCCTCTGGGAGGAGGTGATATTTGAGCCAAGAGAGTTGAAAGTTGAGATGGAGCCAGCCATGTGGATATCTGGGCAGAGGGCACAGCATATGCAAAGGCCCTGAGGCAGGACCAGGCCTGACATGTTGGAGGAATATTCCATCCCTCCTGAGCATTTGTTACTGTCACATCCACAACCCCATATGGAAAGAATCTGCAAAGAAGACCTTTGAGGCGCTCTGGGAAGACCAAATGATCCTCACCTCCTACATGGCCCCGGCCAGACCCTGGCACCGCCTTCTTGACCAAACCCCTACCCTGAGCCCAAGGATGGCGCCCCCCCACCTTCCAAGCATCTCCTGGCTGCACCCCCAAGCTGTCCCACCCTTGTCCTCACTTCTGCTCCACACATCGAAAGCTCCAGCCAGAGCTACCCAGTGTTCCCTCCCAACACCCACAGCTGTCTCCACCATCTCCCACCTGCCAGGACTGGAGTGGGGGGTCTGGGAGAGAAACCACATATCCGTGGTGCCCCCACTGAGTTTCTGGACACCTAGGGGGAGAAAGGTCATGACCACATCCACTAAATATGCAAGGAGAACTACGGTGATTGTCACCGTGTCTGGATTCCACCCCTGCTGGCCTTGTAGATGTCCCTGGGGATTCCTTTATTTATTCAACAAACACTGGCTTGGTGCCCCCTCTAAGATTAGTCTAGGACTTCCCTGGTGGCGCAGTGGTTAAGAATCTGCCTGCCAATGCAGGGGACACGGGTTTGAGCCCTGGTCTGGGAAGATCCCACATGCCGCGGAGCAACTAAGCCCGTGCGCCACAACTACTGAGCCTGCGTGCTGCAACTACTGAAAGCCACGCGCCTAGAGCCCGTGCTCCTCAACAAGAGAAGCCACTTCAATGAGAAGCCTGTGCACCGCAAGGAAGAGTAGCCTCCGCTCGCCACAACTAGAGAAAGCCCCCGTGCAGCAACAAAGGTCCCAACGCAGCCAAAAAAAAAAAAAAAAAGATTAGTCTAAACCAGGCTGAGCCCCAATCCAGGCTGGGATGCTAGATTCTACCCCACTCTGAGCCTCAATTTCCATATGCATCCTTGGAAGAGGCTGGACTCCTTGCAGTCCTGACACTAAATCCTAAACCCAACCCTAATGTCCCACTGCAGGGCCTGGCCGACCCACAGCAGCCTGGCCGGATCCATAGAGCAGGGCTCCTGACGCACCCTCACCCTTCAGAGCCCCCAAGACTGGAAGTTTCCTGGGACCCAGGGCAGCGAGTGAGCAGGTGAGGGTTAAGGCCCTGGTAGTGGATAGGCCTCAAACCTCTCTACTCTTGGAGGTCCTGCCGGGCACTCCATCTTCAGCCCAGTGGGGGCCGCATTAGCCGCTCAAAATCTATTTGAGGGAAATTAGAGCAGAGGCCTCTGCGACAATCATGGGTCATTCTCGTCTCTGGTTCCCAGGCTCTCCTGCAGTGATGATAGCCCAGCAGCAGGTCTGGGCAGGGGGACACAGGAGGATTGGGGGATCCCAGCCAGCCGGCTGCAGCCCAAGGCCTTCTCCAAGCCAGCCAGGGAAAGAAGAGTGCAACCACCGGGAGTTTTAAGGGAGTCGCTTCTCTGCTCCACCACCTTTGATGGCTCCCAGCTGCCAAAATTTCAGTCTAGATGGTCCAACTTGATAAATAACAAGTATTGGCAGCACCCAGCTCTCCCTATTTCTCCCTATTTCTTCCCACCAAGTTTGTGGGTTCCCTGAATATCCTCCAGCCTCTGTGGCTCAAGAGGCAAAGTTGGGCTTGTTTTACATTTTATTTAGAAGTAGGGTGGACTTCAGGAATGGTTTGATCCAGCATTTGAACTTGCCATCAAGAATCGAAGTGTACTCTGTCTTCTGACATCTAGTCCCAATCTCTTCCCCAAATTCCTCAAGCTCTTCCAGCCCCAGGTTTTTGCTCACACCTGGCTGGCCTGTTTCACCCCTCCTAACCAACCCCCCACCCATTCCACAGCCCAAATGTCATGCCTATAGGCAGCACAGCAGTGCAGTCCCTGGAAATGAAGGTCAGGAGGTCAGCTGCTACCCAAGCAAAGAATTCTCTGCCCTTCTCAAGGCCTCAGTTCCCCACCTGGGATAAGAGAGGCTTGAATTCAAGGATCCTTAGAATCTCTTTCAGCTCTGAGGTTCAGTGAGTCTGGGGCCCCCATAGGAGGTGCTCAACAGGGATTAGTCCTCTCAGTGGCTATTTTAGTCATGGTAATAACAGCCAACATTAGTACATGCTTCCTATGGGTAAGGACCATGCTAGGTCCTTTGGTCTGTGATGAGGTGAGTTTGTTTGTTTGTTTTAAGGATTTTTTGATGTGAATCATTTTTAAAGTCTTTATTGAATTTGTTACAATATTGCTTCTGTTTTATGTTTTCATTTTTTGGCCACGAGGCATGTGGGATCTTAGCTCCCCGACCAGAGATCAAACTCGCACCCCTGCATTAGAAGGCGAAGTCTTAACCACTGGACCACCAGGGAAGTCCCTGAGGTGAGGTTTTAATCCTCACCTCCTGTATGAAGTACGGGTTAGTGTTAGCTCCATTTTACAGGTAAGAAAATTGAGGCCCAGAGAGATCCAGCATCTTGCCAAAAGTCACACAGCTGGTAGGTGGTAGAACCAAAATTTGGTACCTGTGAATCTCATTCCAGACTCTACAACCTTAGCTCCCATGCTACAGCACCTTTGGATCTCCTGGCCAAGATTTCTGGGTTCAAATCTTCAATTCAGGCAACAAGAAGGTGGGTAGAAGGAGACCTTTTCACCCATGAATGCATCTCCAGGTTTGTAAGAGAGTCAATGGACTCGGTTTACCTCCTAGGAAGTCCCCCTTTCCACATTGCTGACAAAAGAAACTCCCTCTTTCTGAACCTGTGGAAAACTCAGGTTCAGAAAGGAGAAGCAATTCTCCTAGGGTCTCCCAGCCAGACAGCGCTATGGTGTCTTATATCAGGCAGGATGGGCTTGTTGCGTGGTTACAGCAACCTTATGGAGACAGCCAGCCTCCAAGATGGCCCCCTGAGCCTCGCCTCCTGGTACTCGTGCCCTTGTGGAGTTTCTCACACCCTGAGTCAGGGGTGACCCATGTGGTCAGTGGAAGTTCTGAGGGCCAAGTCATAAAAGACTCTCCAACTTCCACTTTGCTCTCTCTGGGATCACTCACTATGGGAGAAGCCAGCTACCATGTTGTGAGAAGGCTCAAGCAGTGCTGCGGAGGGAAACTGAGGCCTCCCACCAACAGCCCCAAGAGGGGGCCAGCTTGGTGGTGGCTCCTCCAGCCCCAGTCGAGCTTTCAGATGATGCAGCCCCAGCCAACAGCTAGACTGCAACCTTGTGAGAGATTCTGAACCAGAATTGCCTGGCTAAGCTGTTCCCAAATTCCTGACCCACAAAACCATGAGCAGTAACAAATCGTTATTTTTGAGCCACTAAGTTTTCAAGGAATCTATACAACCATAGCAGCTGGAGCAAATCCCAGAATCGTACTGGCCTTAAGACAACTAAGGCTTGGGGCTTCCCTGGTGGTCCAGTGGCTAAGACTCCATGCTCCCAATGCAGGGGGCCCAGGTCTGATCCCTGGTCAGGGAACTAGATCCTGCATGCTGTAAGTAGGAGCCTGCATGCCACAAGTAAGAGCCTGCATGATGCAAATAAAAAGAACCCGCATGCCTTGACTAAGACCTGGCACAGCCAAATAAATAAATAAATATATTTTTTTAATGTTAAGAAAAAAAAAAAGACAGCTAAGGCTTATTTATCACTCACACTGTATTCCCAACACAGGTTAGCAGGGAGCCTGTGAGTCTACTGTATGCAGGCATCAAGGCAGATGGGTGGAACAAGGTGGTCTCCAAGGCGGGGAGAGGACAGGGAATTGCACACTTGCTTTTAAAAGGATCCCACCTGGAAGTGATGCACAGCAATTCTGTTCATGTTTTCTTGGCCATAGCAACCCATGGAGCCACGGCTCACTTCAAAAGTCATGTGTATTAGGTTGCTAGGGGGCTGCCATAATGAAGTACCACCAACAAAGTGACACAAACAACAGAAATTTATTATCTCACAGTTCTGGAGGCCAGAAGTTCGAGATCAAGGTGCTGGCAGGGCCATGCTCCCTCTGAAGGCTCTAGGGAAAGACCTGTTCCAGGCCTCCCTCTTGGCTTTTGGCTGCATAGCCCCCATCTTCACGTGGCATTTTCCCTCTGTGCGTGTGTCTCTGTATCTGAATGTACCCTTTTTATGAGGACATAATTTATAGGGAATTAAGGACCCACCCTACTCCGGGATGACCTCATCTTAATTAATTACATCTGCAGTGACCTTATTTCCAAATAAAATCACCTGCTGTGGTACTAGGGGTTAGGACTTCAACACATGAATTTGAGGGGACAGAATCCAATCTGTAACAGCAGGGAAGTGCAACTGTATCATGTCCCTGGCAGGAGGAGAACTGGAATCCGGCAAACAGCCCTAGTAACCACGACACATCCATTTATTGAGCACCTACTTTGTGCTAAATCCTTTACCAGGCTCCCCACATATGCTTTCTTATCCATCGCTCAACAACCCTCCCAAAGAGATAGTCTCATCTCATTTTATCGTTGAGGAAACTGATCTCAGAGATCACAAGACACTTGCCTAATGTCACACAGCAAATCAGAGGCAGTACCAGAGAGAAGTCTGTTCCACCAGCTCACCATCTTTCTTCCCACAGAGTTTGTGGGTTTCCTGAATTTCCTCCAGCCTCAGTAGCCTACAAGGTAAAGTGGAGCCATGCTTGGATTTAATGCGGAAGTAGAGTGGACTTCAGGGAGGGTTTGATCCAACATTGCAACAGGTCAGCCAGAATACAGGTTTATTCTCTCTTTCCTCTGCCACATCCATCCTAAATCTGGTTCCGTTGGGGTAGAATGGAGGCTGTTGACAGTGACAGCTAGGGTTGGGGTGGGGGGCGGTAAGGGAGAGAGAGAGGGAGCAAGAGGGAGAGAGAGCAGATTCATGAGCTAGGCTGCATTTGAAGCTACCCTGCTCTACTTGTTTTTGTCATACTTATCATCTACGCCCAATATTAATTTATCATGCTCACAGTTTTACGTCTCTTTCTCCCCTCCCCCCCCACCACTGGACAGTCAGCTCATGAGGACAGAGATATTTGACTGGCTCTGTACTGTATCTTAAGTGCTCAGAACAGTGCCTGGCACATAACAGGTACTCAGTAAAGATCCAGTGAACGAATTAAAAACTCAGGATCCTGGGGCTTCCCTGGTGGCGCAGTGGTTGAGAGTCCGCCTGCCGATGCAGGGGACACGGGTTCGTGCCCCGGTCTGGGAGGATCCCACATGCCGCGGAGCGGCTGGGCCCGTGAGCCATGGCTGCTGAGCCTGCGCGTCCGGAGCCTGTCCTCCGCAACGGGAGAGGCCACAACAGTGAGAGGCCCGCGTAACGCATAAAAAAAAAAAAAAAAAAAAACTCAGGATCCTGCTTAGACAAATCACACTTCTCTCCTGGGACTGAAGTTTGGGTCGGCCTCCCTGGAGGCATGAAGCTTATGGCCAAGCAAACTGGGGGTTCTGTTAGGTAGGATAACAGAGGGCTGGGCATATATTTCCCTGGCTTTCTCTCTGCAGTGTTGCTGCGGCCCTTTCCCAAAGGCTCAAGTCTGGGTAGGTGGCCCTTCCCATACAGCTCTCTCCAGGGTCCTCCCCTTCCTCCCTCAGATCAAGGGGTGGTAGGGGCTCCCCACTGTCTCTAGCCTAGGTGCTGCATCTTCCCTTAGGAATATCCTTTAACCTCACCACACTTCCAAAAATAGTACCTTTATTCAACTTGCTACAAATTACCCAAATTTGGGCGGGCCAGCTATGTGCTGCTGGACCCTGTATCTCTCCACCTTTCCACTTGCTGCCCCTAGGCTCATCAAACTCCACCCTCCTCCACCCTCTCCAAGTCACAAAAGAGCCTAGTGAATGCAAGCAGAGATAAAAGGGAGTGTCTACACCAGCAGAAGCTCCACGTGCTCAGAATATACACTGCCAGGTTTCATCCTATCTGCTTTTCCCATGTGGTGTCATTGAAGCCTCATGGACGTTATCAATCTCTTTTTAGAGATGAGGAAACTGAGGCTCAGAGAGGTCAAAGTATGTTGCCCATGGCGGTGGTAAGTCCCAAAGCCAAGCGTTATGTGTAGAATTGTGTGTCCCACAGAAGATACCTTGGGATCCTAACACCTGGTACCTGGGAATGTGACCTATTTGGAAATAGGGTCTTTGCAAATATAATTGCATTAAGATGAGGTCATCAGATGACCCAGCAATCCCACTACTGGGCATAAACCCAGAGAAAACCATAATTCAAAACGAGACATGTGGGCTTCCCTGGTGGCACAGTGGTTAAGAACCTGTCTGCCAACGCAGGGCACACAGGTTCGAGCCCTGGTCCGGGAAGATCCCACATGCTGCAGAGCAATGAAGCCCACGCACCACAGCTACTGAGCCTGTGCTCTAGAGCCCGTGAGCCACAACTACTGAGCCCACGAGCCACAACTACTGAAGTCCATGCACCTAGAGCCCGTGTTCCACAACAAGAGAAGCCACCACAACGAGAAGCCCGCACACCACAACGAAGAGTAGCCCCCACTCACCGCAGCTAGAGAAAGCCCGTGCACAGGAACGAAGATCCAATGCAGCCAAAAATAAATAAATAAAATAAATAAACGTATGAAAAAAAAAGAGAGAAATGCACCCCAACGTTCATTGCAGCAGTAATGTTCATTGCACCAGGACATGGAAGCAACCTAAATGTCCATCAACAGAGGAATGGATAAAGAAGATATGGTACACATATACAATGGAATATTACTCAGTCATAAAAAGGAACAAAATTGGGTCATTTGTAGAGACATGGATGGACCTAGAGACTGTCATACAGAGTGAAGTAAGTCAGAAAGAGAAAAACAAATATCATATATTAACACATATATGTGGAATCTGAAAAAATTGGTATAGACGATCTTATCTACAAAGCAGAAATAGAGACAGATGTAGAGAACAAATGGATGAAAACCAAGTGGAAAAGGGGTGGGTGGGTGGGATGAAGTGGGAGATTGGGATTGACATACATACGCTGTTGATACCATGTATAAAATAGTTAACTAATGAGAACCTACTGTGTAGTGCAGGCAACTCTACTCAGTGCTCTGTGATGGCTAAATGAGAAAGAAATCCAGATATATGTATACATATAGCTGATTCACTTTTCTGTACAGTATAAACTAACACGATATTGAAAAGCAACTATATTCTGATAAAAAAATTTTTAAAAACTTAAATAAAAAAATAAGTTAAAAAAGGAGAGACAGGAAACAAACAAACAAAAAATAAGAATGGAAAATTGTTCACTTTATTTGGGATTGACGAAAGCCTCACGAAATGAGGTAAAATCTGGAAACCATAAAAAAAATACTGATGTTTCACCGTATGAATTCTAAAAACATCTATATAGCAGAAACACCTTAAAGTCAAAATCCAAAAAGAAAACAAACGAAAAAAGATGAGGTCACTAGAGCGGTCAGACCCAAATATGACTAGTGTCCTTATAAGAAGAGGGAAATTTAGACCCAGATCCACACACAGAGTGGACAGCACCATGTGAGGACACAGGCCCAGGGGGAAGGCGGCCACGTGAAGACAGATAGAGATGGGGGGGAGATTTGCCAGCCCAAGCCAAGGAAGGCCTGGGGCCACCAGAGGCTGGAAGAAGTAAGAAAGGATCCTCCTCTCGAAGATTCAGAAGGAGCATGGCCCTGCCGACACCTAGATTCTGGACTTCTAGCCTCCAGAACTGCGAGAGAATACATTTCTGCTTTTTCGTGATACTTCGCTACAACAGTCCCAGGAAACAAATACACCAGGCTTCTGCCTTTCACTTCTCTTCCTGACTGCCTGTTACCTAGGATTCTCCCAACTCCAACCCTCCCCATAGATGCCCAGAGCCCAGAAAATCAAATTGGTCTATTCCTTACGTAAGGAACTTCTAGATTTCACCTTTTTCTCCTCTCGGCTTTATCTTGGCATGGTGTCTAAGAGAGCAAGGTTGCAGTGTCACCTTTCACCAGAAGAGGTCTCTCTCTTTCTCTCTCACACAGGCACATGCATACACTTCTATCCTCCAACTACACATGCATCCCCGCCCTGGTTTGCAGTGGGGTGAAACTGTGAAACTTGAAACTGTGTATGTGATCCTCTAGAAGTGAGGGAGGGACTTCCCAGACGGTCCAGTGGTTGGGACTTGGTGCTTCCACTGCAAGTGGCGCAGGTTCGATCCTGGGGAACTAAGATCCCACATGTGGTGCGGCCAAAAAAAGGAAACGAGAAAAGGAAAAAGAAAAAAACCCCAAGAAGTCAGGGAGACCTCAGTATTGAGGTTTACAAGGCATGGGCTCATGGAGCTGGGCCCTTCATGGTTGTTGATTCTAAATGTGTGAGACACAGCAAAGGAAACTGCAAACAAAATGAAAAGACAACTTACAGACTGGGAGAAAATATTTGCAAATGATGTGACCGACAAGGGATTAATTTCTAAAATATACAAATAGCACATACAACTCAATAACAAAAAGAACCAACCCAATCAAAAAATGGGCAGAAGACCTAAATAGACATTTCTCCAAAGATGACATACAGATGGCCAAGAGGCACATGAAGAGATGCTCAACATCACTAATTACTAGAGAAATGCAAATCAAAACTACAATGAGGTACCACCTCACACCGGTCAGAATGGCCATCGTTAAAAAGTCTACAAATAATAAATGCTGGAGAAGGTGTGGAGAAAAGGGAACCCACCTACACTGTTGGTGGGAATGTAAACTGGTGCAGCCACTATGGAGAACAGTACGGAGGTTCCTTAAAAAACTAAAAATAGAGTTGCCATATGATCCAGCAATCCCACTCCTGGGCATATACCCAGATAAAACTAATTCGAAAAGATACATGTACCCTTATGTTCACAGCAGCACTGTTTACAATAGCAAAGACACGGAAGCAATCTAAATGTCCATCAACAGATGAATGAATAAGAAGATGTATACAAATACAACGGAATACTACTCAGCCATAAAAAAGAATGAAATAATGCCATTTGCGGCAACATAGATGGACCTAGAGATTATCATACTAAGCAAAGTAAGTCAGAAAGAGAAAGACAAATACCATGTCATATCGCTTATATGTGGAATCTAAAATATGACACAAATCAACTTACCTACAAAACAGAAACAGACTCACAGACATAGAGAACAGGCTTGTGTTTGCCGGGGAGGAGGGGAGGTGGGGGAGGGAAGGATTAGGAGTTTGGGATTAGCAGATGCAAACTATTATATATTGAAAGGATAAACAACAAGGTCCTACTATATAGCACAGGGAACTATATTCAATATCCTGGGATTAAACCATAATGGGAAAGAATAAAACAAATTTGTGAGACAGGTTATATCAGCCTGATTTTAGAAATTGGAAGGCTGAGGGCCTGAGAGGGGCACTGCCACAGGCCTCCTGGCTTCCATATGTGGTCTCACCTTATATCCTTAAGGTCTTCTTTTTTTTTTTGGTCTAACATCTAGTCTTTCAGTAAATCCTGTCCCCTCTGCCTTCAAAACCCATGCAGAACCTCTCTCCTCCTCTGCCTCCACCTGGTTCACCCCATCTTCAGCTGCCTGGACCAGGGTAGTTGCCTCCTCCCTGGTTCCTGGGCTCCCACCCTCGCCACCCACAGCCTGTCCTTCCTGCAGCAGCCACCAGAGAGCGCCTACTCCAATGTCGCCTCCTCACTGAAGCCCCCTATGGTTAATTTTAGGTGTCAGTTTGACTGGGGTGGGGCGGGGGCGGTGCCCAGATCTTTGGTTAAACGTTATTTCTGGGTGTGTCTGTGAGAATGTTTTCGGAAGAGAGAAGCATTTGAATCTGTAGACTGCGTACAGCAGATGGTCCTCCCCAGTGTGTGTGGGTGGACCTCATCCAATCCGTGGAGGGCCTGAATAGAACAAAAAGGTGGAAGAAGGGAGAATCCACTCTCTCTGCCTGACTGCATGAGCCGGACATCCATCTTCTCCTGCCCTTGGACTGGGTCTCCAGTTTATGGACAGCCAATCATATGACTTCTAGTTTCCAGAATCACGTGAGCCAAATGCTTATAGTAAATCTCTTTCTAGATGTATAGACATCCTATTGGTTCTGTTTCTCTGGAGAAACCAACCTCTGAAACTGCCTTCTTTATTTATTAACTCTTTATTAATTCTTTCTCTTCCCCAACTAGAATTTAAATCACCTGGGGGCAGGCGTTTTCTCCATCTTGGTGGCTGGATCCCCAATACCTACAACGGTGCTTGGTATACAGTAAGTGCTCAATATATGCTGGCTGGATCGAATCACTGGCTCCAGGATCTGTACAGCCCTGCGGGGAGGCAGGTGAGGGACCCAGAGGCCCATGTGATGGTGGCAGAAACTAAATGGAACGACTTTTCCCTGGACTATTACACTGTCAGCCACAGACCCAGAACTTGAACCCGGGTCTCTGTGCTGCCACAGCAGGCCTGGTCCCTCCGAGCTTTAGAATAACAAGGACACAGAGCTCGGAAGTGAAGATGGGGAAGGCGGCGGGTCCTGGTCATTCTCTGTAGAGGGCCATCCAGCACACTATGGGGTGTGGAGCACCCTCCCTGGCCCCCACCCACTCAATGCCAGGTGCAGCCCCCAGTGTGACCTCCACCAATGTCCCCAGACACTGCCCAGTGTCCCCTGGCTGGGCAGAATCATCTCTGGTTGGAACCACTGCCTTGCAGAACTGGCTCCTTGCCCGCCTCCCCCACTGCTCTCTATATGTTCCCGCAGCGCTTACAGGCGGGGTGGGAGACCGCACATTCCAGGCTGGGCTCTGTCTCGCAGGCGGGAGGCCTTACCCAGCCCGCCCAGTCCCTTCCAGACCCAGGGAAATTGGATTAACTCGGAGAAGCTCGCCAAGACAATCCGTCATGCCATCTGAAGGACGGCGTATTGATCTCCAGGTGGCAAAAATATTACATGATATCCCTTTTTGTTATTTAAAACGCTGCTTAAGCACTTCCGTAATGGAACTCCCTGGCCGGCCGGCAGCCTCTCCGGATTGGGTGGAGGATGAGAGAATGTGAACGCGGGCCTGTGCTCCCCCCGGGGTGATCGACGACCCCCGGAGGACAGCTCCATTGTGCTGGCGACTTGTGCAGCTTTGATTTATTAAAGACATAACAATGATGAATACAGCTGATTTATAATCAACTTGTCCAGGGCCCTAATTGATTTCTGGGGCGAAGTTTAGAATGGGAGATATTGACACCTTGAGTGGAGGGCCACCGGCCTTGGGGATGGGCCGTGATAGGATGGCTGGCGGGTCCGGTAGGAGGATGGAACGGGGAGATGGTGGCCTGAGTCTGACTGCGTTCCTTGCCACCTCTTGAAGTTTGGGGTTTCTGCTCAGCTTTGCCTGAGATATTCAAGCCCCGATGGACGGCCACCATTTCCAAATGACCAAGGCGGGCCCTGGCTCCAGCAAAGGGACGTGTGCCACATTGCCCACAAATCTCTCAGCGTGTTCTGTGTTCGGAGACTTCCTCAGTAGTATATACGGTGGCCATGAGAGCCTGGCACTGTGTATGTAAATGAATCTGCCCCACAATGTCCAGAACCTTCTCTTCCTCCAGAGCCCTATGCTAAGACTGCCACATTCGGCCAGTAAAAAGACAAGAGGCCCAGTGAAATCTGAGTTTCAGACCAACAGCAAGTGAATTTTAGCATAAGTATATCCCATACCAGAGTTGGGATATACTTATACTAGAGTATTAGTATAAGTGTCATCTGCAATTCCAGCTTAACTGGGAGTTTTGTATTTTATCTGACAAACCTATGGTGACATTCAAGACCCCAACTCTCAAGATCCCCACAGGGTCGAAAAGATACGTGCACCCCAGTGTTCATAGCAGCACTGTTCACAACAGCCAAGACATGGAAGCACCCTAAATGTCCACAGAGGAATGGATAAAGAAGATGGGGTGCATGTATACAATGGAGTACTACTCAGCCATAGAAAAGAATGAAATAATGCCATTTGCAGCAACATGGATGGACCTGGAGATGGTCATACTGAGTGAAGGAAGCCAGAGAGAGACAAATACCATATGATGTCACTTCCATGTGGAATCTAAAAAAATGATATAAATGAACTTGTTTACCAAACAGAAATAGACTCACAGACATAGAAGACAAACGTATGGTTACCAAAGGGGAAAGGGGGGGGGAGGGATAAATTAGGAGTATGGGATTAACATATACACACTACTATATATAAAGTAGATAAACAACAAGGTCCTACTGTATAGCACAGCAAGCTATATTCAATATCCTGTAATAAACAATAATGGAAAAGAATATGAAAAAGTATATATATATATATATATAAATAAATCACTTTTTTGTACACCAGAAACTAACACAACATTGTAAATCAACTATACTTCAATTTAAAAAAAGGAAAAAAATATGGGCCCATTCACCTGATGAGGAGATTTTGAGGCAAGAGGATATTCAGTGTCTGCCCGAGATCACGTGGTGGCTGACTTAAGATTCAAACCCAGGGCTTCCCTGGTGGCGCAGTGGTTGAGAGTCCGCCTGTCGATGCAGGGGACACGGGTTCGTGCCCCGGTCTGGGAAGATCCCACATGCCGCGGAGCAGCTGGGCCCGTGAGCCATGGCCGCTGAGCCTGCGCGTCGGGAGCCTGTGCTCCGCAAAGGGAGAGGCCACAGCAGTGAGGGGCCCGCGTACAGCAAAAAAAAAAAAAAGATTCAAACCCAACCCTGAGGTCTGAGCCTTGCAAAGCTTCCGAGATCCCACATTGCTTTCAGAGGGAAGGGACAACAGATTTTCTTTCTATGCAGTGATAGATTATCCTGGTAGCAGGTCTGCCTTGTTATTGCTGTGTGACCTTGAAAAGAGCTTGGTCTCTCTGGGCATCAGTCTCCAGCACAGGAAAATGGGCGTGATCATGGGGTCTCCATCATCGGGTGCTGGGAAGGAGAAAGTGATTTGTGGGTGACCACACTGGATGAGCACCCAGTACACAGGAGGGGTAACTTGGGTCTCCCCATGTACTAATAAAGACAGAAAGAGACAGAGAGACAAAGAGAGAGATAGCAACAGAGGGAGTCAGAGACAGAAAGTCAGAAAGAGTCAAGGCAGAGAGACAAAGAAAGACAGTGACAGAGAGAGGGGTGCACCCCATTTGGAGATGGGGTGGACCCAGAGGGTGGGAATTAAGTCTGCAAATCAACAGGTTCTAGCAGTTTCTGTAAGGGGAGGAGAGAGCAAAGCAGGAGCCAGAGGATTGCAGGATCCAGAGCTCAGGGGCCGGCAGCTGCCAGTGCCCAGTCTCCATGACAGCCCTGTTGAGCAGTTTTAAGTATCATTAAAGATAAAATAATTTTTCCCCCTCTGAGCCGTGTGACAGACATGGTGATGGCCCCACCGACAGGGAGAAGGTCAGGCTGGAATGTAATCATCTTTTTCCAGAGGGATGAATAAACATGATGGCACAGCAGCTGGGAAAGGGGAAGGGACCTGAGACTGTCCCCAAACCCTCTAAGCTCTCAGCTGCAGGGCATGATGGGGCCACGGGGACAGTGAGGGCCAGGGGGACTTCCTGGAGGAGGTGTGCCTGCTGCTGGGATTGGAAAGAGAAGGCATCCCAGGCAGGGGAGACTGCAGAAGCAAAGGTGTGGAGGTTGGATATGTCTCTTCATACATCTTCCTACTCCTACCTGATCTCAATGCATTAATCCCAGCTTCAGACCTTCCACGGCTCCCAGCTACCCACCCCACCTCAGGGTTCAAATCCTGGCTCTCCCTCTTATTTGCCATGTGATCTTGGGTGTATCACCTCCCCCTCCCAGCCTCAATCTCCTAATCTGTAAAACAGGATCATCATAGGACTTTCCCACCCCGCGGATACGGCGAGAACTCAAAGAAATAACAGTGGTGTCCATGCTTTTGGCTGCAAGTAACAGGAAAAGCCAACTTAACTTAGTCCAACATTAGGAACCATTTTTCATCTTATCCATGAATCATTAAGATCTTTACTCAAAAGGTACCTCTTCCAAAAGCCTTCACTGATCAATTCCTGTGCTCGCTTTGAATACCCTCCTTTATTTTTCTCCCTAGTACTAATCATTTCCTGAGAATATGTATTTGTCCATTTTCTGCTCTCTCTTCCTCCAAATGTCAGCTCCCCAAGGACAGGAATTTTTATCTGTTTTGTTCACACGTTCCCCATGGCACACAGAGGGTGCTCATTAAACGCTTGTTAAATAAATGGATGACTTCTTCATCCAAGGAAGATTCAGTTATTTAAGAACAGAGTCCTGTGTCTTCCTCAGGATATCTACCATGTTGCTCCTCATGGTCCAAAATGCTTGCCAAAGCACCAACCATCACACCCTTGTTCCAGCAGCAGGAAGGAAGAAGCGTGGAAGGACAAAGGAGGCTTTCTCCAGCGGACTGTCTCCTATACAGAGCCTTCCAAGAAACCCCTCCCCAAGTCTCATTGGCCAGGACTCAGTCACATGGCCACACCTAGCTAGCTAGCTGCGAGGGAATCTGGGAAATGGAGTCTTTAACAGAGTGCCATTCCACCTCTCCCAAAATCTAGCAACCTGTGTGAGGAAGAACAGGAGGATGGAAGTTAGGAGGCAGGGAACAATGGACATACCCCTGACCCTTTACCTCTGCCAATGCCAGTGACCACCTGTATTAGTTTTCTCTGGCTGCTGTAATTTACCCAGTTACCACAAACTTAATGAAACACAGTAAAAGAACACAAATGTATTATCTTACAGTTCTGTAGGTCAGAAGTCTCACGCGGGTCTCACTGGGCTAAAATCAAGGTGTCGCCAGGGCTGATTCCTGCTAGAAGGGAGAACCCACGTCTTGCGTTTTCCAGCTTCAAGAGGCTCCCTGCATTCCCTGACTCCTGGCCCCTTACGCCACCTTCACAGCCAGCAATGGCAGGTCAAGTCCTTCTCACACTGCCTCTCTCTGCTTCTCCCTTTCCTGCCTCCCTCTTCCATATTTAAGGCTTACATTGGGCCCACCTGGACCCTCTCTCTCTTAAAGTCTCTTAAAGGAAGACCAGCAACCTTCATGCCATCGACAACCTTAATTCCTCTTTGCCATGTAACAGGGATTTGCTGAGCTGTGGCAATTACAAATTTCACCCTCCTGGGCCTCCCCAATTCTCTTCACAGCCTCCATGAAGGAGAAAACACCACGGTACCCATTGCCCAGATCAGAACATTGAGGCCCCCGGAGATTGAACAGCTTGCCCATGGTCCCCTTAAGGCTCCTAAATTCCAAAAACTGGAACTTGAACCCAGGTGTGAGTGATTGCAAAGCCCGTGCCTCCTTCAACGATGCTGTTTGTAACCGCAGCTGTGGTCTGTCATTGCTATTATTAGGGCTATCATTCCGTGAGTGCCTGCTATGCCTGCACCAGCCTACAGGGTTCACGCTGACCCTCTAGAGAAGGGAGTTACAAAGGTGAGCACAGAGGCACAGGGAGATTGAAGGGCACTCCAAGGTCACCCAGTGGGTGGCAAAGCCAGAACGTGCCCAAGTCCTCCTGGCTACAGACCACTGTCGTCCCCGCCTCTGGGGAGAAAGCTATTGCCTAACAGAGGCCACAAAGGACCCAGCTAGGGTTTTCTGGCAGCACCAGGGGCTCACTAAGCCCTTTCTCTTTCTGGCAGAGGCTGGGGCAGCAGCAGTCAGGGGGGAAGCAAGCCAAGTGCTGAGTCTGCAACGTTGACATGTCTCCGCAAAAGCCACCAGCCACGTGGCCACGGAGGCCCACGGCTCTGGGGATGATCAATCTCCCCCCATCCCTCTCGCTGGCTGCTACCATCCTACCTCCACCCTGGCGCCCTCTGTCTCTCCCTCTCCCGGTCTCTGCCCAGCTTCCTGCATCCTGGGGGAGGCATCATTCCAAGACCACCCAGGGAAGGAAGGGCAGCCCCCCATCATGGAAACGCTCAGAGGCAGGATTCACCAGTCGGAGAGAGAGTAGAGGGTAGGGGCACAAGTCATGGGGTCCGCGGACCAGGTCCCCACTTCAGCTCCTCCTCTAATGCTGGGCCAGCTAATTCATCTTGCTAGCCTCAGTTTCCTTGTCTGCAAAATGGGTTTGAGAAAAAGAATCTACACTGTAGGACTGACGTGAGGGTTATGTTAACTATGACAAGCACTTTGGATATTGACAGTAGATAAATCCTGTGTGAGGCCAGAGGAGATTTCAAGGTAGTCTGGGAAGGCTTCCTGGAAGGGGCAACATTTGATTTGGGCCTTAAAATATGAGGAGAATTTGGAGGGACTGGCAGAAGGGAGAGGGAAGATCTGGTGGGTGGACGAAAGAGTTGGGACTTTGCTACAGGTAATAGGGAGCCTTAGAAAGTTCTCCAGCAGGATGGTGAGAGCATCAGTCCAGCTACGATTTTTAGGGCGATGAGCCCAGCAGCATGTCAGAGTGGGTCTAAAGACCTAACCTCCAAAGCAGAGCCCATCAGGCTTCCCTCATCCCCCCACTGGGGTGCCTGGGACTCGGCAGTGATTCAGGCACCTGAGGTGGAGGAAGAAGATAAACACATGGGTGCTCATAGGGGAAACCAAGGCACAGAGAGGGTTACTAACTCTCCCAGAGCCACAGGACAGGCAAGTTCCAGGGCTGGGATTTGAACCCAGGCAATCTGGCTCCAGCCAAAGCAGTTCTGCAGTTGCCCCCAGGACCTCAGAATGTGACTGTATTTGGAGACAGGGTCTTTAAACAGGTAATTAAGTTAAAATGAGGTCATTAGGGCAGCCCTTAATCCAATATGACTGGTGTCCTTATAAGAAGAGATTAGGACACAGACACACACACAGAGGGAGAGCATGTAAGGACATGGGGAGAAGACAGCCGTCTGCAAGCCAAGGAGAAGAAACCAATCCTGCCAACACCTTGTCTCAGACTTGTCTCCAGCCTCCAGGAGTGTGAGAAAATAAATTTCTGTTGTTGAAGTCCCCCAGTCTCTGCTACTTTGTTATGGCGGCCCCAGAAAACTCATACACTGCCCATGTCTCCAATAGTTAGGGCTCTTTGGTCTGAAAATGACAAAACAAAACAAACACACACTTGATTTGGATTGGCTTAAGCAACAGCCAATATATAACAAAATATATAGCTTCAGGCACAGTTTGATCCAGGTGCTCAAATCATGACAAGATCATCTGCTTTCCTCTCTGTTAGTTCCACTCACACGGAGGTGCTTCCCACATGGAGACCAGAGAGCTCCTAAGAAGACCAGGTTCCTATAAGCTCAGCAACCCCTGAGGAAAAGAGTATCATTTGTCCCCCTAAATCCAGCTAATTGTTCAGGAGCTCACTCTGATTGGGCTAACTTGGGTCATGGTGGGTGGCCCTGAGCCAATCACTGAAGCCAGAGGTTCAGAATCCTGATTGGCCAGCCCTGGGTGTTTTTTGATTGGGCTCCCCCAGAAAGAGACCCTGAGGCAAGGATGGGGGGATTACTGTGTAGGCTACTGTGACCCACTGGGGGCCTCCAGGACACTGTGTAGAGCATGCCTTGGAGTTTTCTCAACAGAAGCAAAAGGGAGCTGCAGTATTTATCCACCAACTTCCCATCTGTAAAGGCTGAGGGCTGCAATAACTCTCCTGTCTTCTGGCTTGGCCTGCCTGTGGCTAAGTGAGATCCAACAGTCTTAAAAAATACCTTCAGAGAAACGGTTTCAGATGTTCACAGGAAGTAGGCTTTGCATGATGTGAGCCCAAGAGGATATCCATGGGGCTGCTGCACTGGGTCGCAGCCTCCCTCCATGGAGCCTTGCCTGAACTTCATGAACCAAAAGCAAGACAGGGGAGGCCCCCCCCCCCCAGGAAAATCCAAGGCGCTGTTCCAGAAGAAGAAAGGATGCAGAAGACGCTAAAAAGCCAAAAATGGTCTAACTGAAGCCAGTTTTCCTTCATTCTTCCCATGAATCTCTATGTTCCCACTGACTGCACCTTTACATTTCCCTCAAATTTTCCAAGACCCTCGAGCCCCTTATCAGTCCAAAGGGACTCTCTCTCTCAAACATTAGACAGAGGAGCAGGGGACTGGATGGATGGGGCCATTCCCGCTGTTACTTCTGTGACTGCCATAAGGTGTCACTGTTGAACAACGGTCTTGCACAGCCTTGTCTGTTTTTCCCTTGCGTGTCCTAAGCCAGACAGATCCTTGCACGGACCCCAGTGGAACCCCAACTTGGGTCCCCAAGGTTAGAGCCGAATGGCTTACACTCATGAATCCGTTCAGGCCTCAATCACCAAGCTAGACACTTGGACAGGGAAATGACACACCAGACACACCAGGACAGGGGAAATGAATGAAGCAGGACTTCCAGCCCCCATCACACTCTGTATTAGAACCAACCAGTTTCTTCCCCCAATCCCCCTCCCACTTCCGTTATAACTAAGTCCCCACTGGGACACCACTGAGTATCCTTTTCTGCCTTTCCATCTCCCTCGGGGCCACCTCAACCCATCAGAGTGAACCACAGAAGGGAAGGAAAAGGAACATCAATCCCATCGCTCCCAAGAATTCCACCTCAGGAATTCCCTGGTGGTCCAGCGGTTAGGACTCAGTGCTTTCACTGCTGTGCACCTGGGTTCGATCCCTGCTCGGGGAACTAAAATACTGCAAGCCAAGCTGCATGGTCAAAGTAAAAAAAAAAAAAAAAAAAAAAGAGCTCCACCTCACTGCCACTGGCCCACTCTGCACATCGAGGAGTTTGAGGAGAGATGTATGTATCAGTCAGCTATTGCTGCATAACAAGTTGTCACAAATGCAGCAGATTAAACCAACACTCCTTTATTGTTTCTGAGGGTCAAGAGTCCAGGCACAGCTTAGCTGGCCCTGTACTCTAGGGTTTCCTGCAAGGCTGCAATCAAGGTGTCAGCTGAGGCCACAGTCATCTCCAGGTTTGACTGGAACCTGGAGCAGGGTCTGTTTCCAAGTTCAAGAGGCCTTGCAGGCTTCTGCTCACTCTCCTAGAGCCCAGCTGCCATGCAAATAACCCCAGGCTGGTCTGCCAGAAGAGCATCCCTGCTCTTCATGGAAGAAATCCATGGAAGAAAGCCCAGTTGTCCCATCCAACGGCCAGCTGACCCCCAAATGAGGGAACCCAGCCAAGATTTGCAGAGCTGCCTGCAACCCCAAGTTGAGTGCAGAGGCAGGAATGAGCCTGGTTGAGATTAGAAGAATCACCTGGCTAATCTGCAGACTCGTGAACCAAAATAAATACTTAGCGCTTTCAGCCATTAGATTGGGGGCTGGGTTCACAGATCCAATCTGCTACAGCATCATCATCACCATTCCCCCATGACGATGGGCATCCACTTAAATACGAATAAAACTAGGAGGAACCATTCAATGGACTCTCCCTAAATAAAGAAGTTCTACTTCACAGAGTTTAGCTGTCTCGACTCAACAAAGGAAATGTGGCTGGCAGCTTCTCCTGATTAAAAAATGTGAAGTTCCACCTCACCAGGCATCACAATACCCTCCTTTTCCATCCACCTTCCCAGGGACGCTCAGGAGGGAGGGGATGCTCTTCCAGGCTTGCAGTCTGGACCAGGGCCTGGCCAGGGGCTCTCAGGACCCTTTGGCTGCCCTAAATGGGACCCCTCCCTGCCATCCTAGTCCGGGGCGCTTGCTACAGAGGTCCCCTAAGGATCTGTTGGCCTTTTCTTTCCAACACCCCAGACCCTCTCAAGACGAAGGAAGAGGGACTTCCTGGTGGTCCAGTAGTCGAGACTCCGGGTTTCCACTGCAGGGGGCACGGGTTCGATCCCTGGTCAGGGAACTGAGATTCTGCATGCCATGTGGTGCAGCCAAAAAAATAAAGTCTATTACGTTAAAGAAGAAAGAGAAGGCGAAGAAGAATCCATGTGAGGTGGAGGATGACAGAACTGGCTTCGGGAAGCCTCAGACCCCAGCACTGGCAGACCGGGAACAACACAAGCAGTGTTCCAAACTTGGCTGTGACCTTGAACTTGTCACTGTCCAGAAACACTCGGTAAATAGGTGATATCTCCTGACCACTCCCCTGACCCATCCCTAAGTCCCCTGGACCTCCTCCAAGATCTGGCCACTGACAGCACTGCTGAGACCTGGACCCAGCAAGTCCATTCTCATTGGTCAATGCCACAGCCATACCTGTAGCTAAATATAGTTAATATCACCCCAAAAAGCAAGAGTTCTCAGCTGAATAGCTCGGTGATCAAGGGCAGAAACTCTAGAATTAGACCCATGTATAAAGCTTAGAAACAGTGAAAGAAGTAAATAAAGGATGGAACGATGATCCTTCCACACCACGAAGTCCTATGCAACTGTATAAAATAATGAGGACTCCCATGGAAGGATCGCCAAGATACTTTAAGATTAAAAAGCAAGAGTAATGGATACAGAGTTTCTGTTTGGGGTGATCAAAACAAAAACACAGGGCTTCCCTGGTGGCACAGTGGTTGAGAGTCCATCTGCTGATGCAGGGGACGCGGGTTCGTGCCCCGGTCCGGGAGGATCTCACATGCCGCGGAGCGGCTGGGCCTGTGAGCCATTGCCACTGAGCCTGCGCGTCCGGAGCCTGCGCTCCTCAACGGGAGAGGCCACAACAGTGAGAGGCCCGCATAACGCAAAAAAAAACCCCCCACACATTTCGGTGGATGGATGGTGGTGGTGACTGCACAGCAATGTGAATTATGTAAAGCCACTCAGCTGTGCACTTAACCATGGTTCAGATGGTAAATTTTATGTCAGGGATGTTTGGCCACAATTGAAAATCAGGGTCGGGGGCAGAGGTAAAGGTTTTGTCTCTCAAAACCTTTGTGACCCCATCCTGTGTCTGTTACCCTGCAGCCCCTCACGGTAGGCTTAGAAGTATCAGGAGCCAGTTTAGAGAAACTGAGACCCAGAGAGGGTGGGGAGTTGCCCAGAACCACACAGTAAGGAGGACGCATGGCCAGAACATAAGAAACTCCAACGGAACCCGAATGCATAAGACAGTCCCACACAATCCCTCTCCAGGGAGTGGCTGATTTTGCTCAAGCTTCTAGGGGGGCGGGGGGGAGGCCAAATGAGAAGGAAGATTTTTTTCCTTGCGGGAGCCGTGGGAATCCCTCCCTGGGGAGAGGTGCTGGCTGGTGAGGACATCCCTGGTAAGTCTCCGATCACAAGATTAGGTGATTTCATTATTGTCTGCGAAGCTCTCGGGAGGGTTGGCGCTTACAGATAATTACCCGTGATACAGGGCGCTGGAGTCATCAGGGAAGACTGAGCCTGCTCGGAAGTTGGGGCCAAGGTGTTGGGGCCAGGAAGGTGCTTGAAAACGGCCCCATCCATCACCTTAAGGCAGAGGAAGGGGCTCAAGGAGACAGAGAAGGGGGAACCCGTCCAAGGTCACACAGCCAGACAGAGGCAACATACTCCGTCATAGCCACACAAACCAGAGTCAGGTCACGTCCCCCCTCTGCCCACAGCCCTCCAGGGCTCCCACCTCCCTCGGGTTAAAGCCCAAGTCCTCCCCGTGGGCCACAAGGCCCTGCACGACCTGCCCTCACCTCCTCCCTCTGTCCCCCGGCTCCCTCCAGCCCAGCCCCCGGCACCTAGCAAATGCTCAGGAAAAAATGAAAGGACCCAATAAAGAATAAATGGGCAACTGGAGCACATCTGGGCTCTGAAAGGAACTTCTAGCCCACAGCCTCTGCTTGGACTCCTCTCTGGATGAGGAGCTCACTACGTCCCAAGGCTCCCACTTCATCTCTGAGCTGTTCTGGTCATTAGCAAGGTCCTCTGCAAAATCTGGGCTGAGTTTTGTGCCCTAGTGTGTGTGTGTGTGTGTGTGTGTGTGTTTTGAGGGATGGGGGAGTGACATGAGGTCATGAGCAGAAATTCTGGAATCTTTGCAGGATGGTCACTGTTTTGAATCCTTGGAAAGCCTTCCCCTAAAGCCCTGGGGGTGAGGTTGGTCCAGACCGACTCTCTCTCTCTCACACACAGAATTTGTCTGTCTCTATTCATCTCTCTCCTTTTCTCTTTTTGTTTTGTTTTGTTTTGTTTTGTTTTTTGCGGTACGCGGGCCTCTCAGTGTTGTGGCCTCTCCCGTTGTGGGGCACGGGCTCCGGACGCGCAGGCTCAGCGGCCGTGGCTCACGGGCCCAGCCGCTCCGCGGCATGTGGGATCTTCCCGGACCGGGGCACGAACTCGCGTCCCCTGCATCGGCAGGCGGACTCTCAACCACTGCGCCACCAGGGAAGCCTTCCTTTTCTCTTTTTTGTCTCTGTGTTTCCATCTCTGGGTCCCCGTGCTGCTCAGAATCACCCAGATACACAGATACCGAAGCAGTTTCTCAGCCCCGGAAGAAAATTGCCAGCCGCCCCAGCAGCAGAATAACTGAACCGGTGGGCGGCCAGGATTGAATCAAGTGTGCAGGGGTGAAGGGGGGAAGCTGGGGCAGGGCTGTGGCAGACGAGCTTAGCTCTGGGCAGTGGGAGTGCAGCCGTGTAGGCTGGAGAGGGGCCATGAAATCTCACGAGCAAGCCTGGTCCCCCCCAAAACCACTGGCCCCCCAGACAATCTGAGCCCTGCAGAAAGAGCTAGAGGTCTGTGTCTAGGTACCCCCTCAACACACAGAGCCTGCTGAATTCTCAGAGCCACTTGGCCGGGCTGGGATGGGGGGTTTCACCCAGGTCCACTGCCAGGGGCAGTCCACCCCCATCTAAGCCAGGTTCGTTACCGTTCATTCATTCATCCACAGATTTTCTCATCCCCACCCACGCACCTATCCTTCTATCCACCCACCCACCCAGCCATCCTCCCATCTCCAAACCTAAATGCCCCACTCACCCACTCACCCATGCAGCCATCCATTCCCCCACCCAACACCCAACCCACAGGTCAACCATTCAACAAGCACTTATTAAGCTCCTGCAGAGGTTTCCTTTCTGTGCTGGGTCCTGGAGACACCGGGATAAAAATGACAGCCAAGGCCCCTGCTGAACTGGGGAGATTAGCGTCTAGCTGGGAAGAGAAATGTTAACAGACAGTTGAACAAACCACTCCATCACGGAAATGGTGACAGTTCCTGAAGCCATGCCCAGGCTGCCCTGGGATATAGGATAGGGGTGTGGGGCTGGGGATGAGACTAATTAGGTTGGGGGGCCATGGAAAGGCTTCCAGGGGGAAGAATGTGACGGGCAGAGGGAACAGCATGAGCAATGGAGAGGCCGATGTCCAGTGTCTGGTTCAAGGGCAGGGCACGTGAAGTTGACCCTGGATAGGAAGTAGGGACACTGGATGAGAAGCAGGTTGGAGGGAAGTTGCTGACTGCAGAGAAAGGGCTCTTGGGGCTTGTCCAGGGCAGATGGGCAGGATTCAAAAATAGGGGACAGGAGGGACTTCCCTGGTTGCGCAGTGGTTAAAAATCCGCCTGCCAATGCAGGGGACAGGGGTTTGAGCCCTGCCGGGAAGATCTCACATGCCATGGAGCAACGAAGCGGGTGCGCCACAACTACTGAGCCTGTGCTCTAGAGCCCGCGAGCCACAACTACTGAGCCCATGTGCCACAACTACTGAAGTCCGTGCGCCTAGAGCCTGTGCTCAGCAACAAGAGAAGCCACCACAATGAGAAGCCCGCGCACCGCAATGAAGAGTAGCTACTGCTTGCTGCAACTAGAGAAAGCCCGTGCGCAGTAACAAAGACTCAATGCAGCCAAAAGTAAATTAATTAATTAAAAAAAAAATAGGGGTGAGGAGGGACTTCCCTGGTGGTGCAGTGGTTAAGAATCCGCCTGCCAATGCAGGGGACGTAGGTTTGAGCCCTGGTCCGGGAAGATCCCACATGCCATGGAGCAACTAAGCAGGTGTGCCACAACTACTGAGCCTACGCTCTAGAACCTGCGAGCCACAACTACTGAAGCCCACGCGCCTAGAACCTGGGCTCTGCAACAAGAGAAGCCACCGCAATGAGAAGCCCGCGCACGACAAAGAAGAGTAGCCCCCCGCTTGCTGCAACTAGAGAAAGCCTGTGCGCAACCAGACCCAACACAGCCAAAAAATAAATAAATAAAATTTTTTTTAAAGAAAGAAACTTATTAAAAAAAAATAGGGGACATAAATGGGACTTCCCTGGCGGCCCAGTGGTTAAGACTCCACACTTCCACTGTAAGTGGTGCTGTTTCCATCCCTGGTTGGGGAACTAAGATCCCACATGCTGAGCAGTGCGGCTAAACATTTTTTAAAAAAATAAAGATAAAAATAGGGGACAAGGGGCTTCCTTGGTGGTGCAGTGATTGAGAGTCCGCCTGCTGATGCAGGGACACGGGTTCATGCCCCGGTCCGGGAAGATCCCACATGCCGCGGAGCGGCTGGGCCCGTGAGCCATGGCCGCTGAGCCTGCACGTCCGGAGCCTGTGCTCCACAACGGGAGAGGCCACAACAGTGAGAGGCCCGCGTACCGCAAAAAAAAAAAAAAAAAAAAAGGGGACAGGGACTTCCCTGGTGGCGCAGTGGTTAAGAATCCGCCTGCCAATGCAGGGGACACGGGTTCGATCCCTGGTCTGGGAAGATCCCACATGCCTCGGAGCAACTAAGCCCATGTGCCACAACTACTGAGACTGCGCTCTAGAGCCCACGAGCCACAACTACTGAAGCCCGCACACCTAGAGTCCATGCTCTGCAACAAGAAGCCACCGCAATGAGAAGCTTGCGCACCACAATGAAGAGTAGCCCCCACTTGCCGCAACTAGAGAAAGCCTGTGTGCAGCAACAAAGACCCAACGCAGCCAAAAATAAATTTAAAAAAAAATAGGGGACAGGAAGGCAAAGGAGATGAGAAGGCACAGCCAGAGAGGTGAGAGAGAAGCCAGGGGTGGTGGAATCCCAAAGCCACTTTGCCCAGATTGAGAACTTAAGGTCCAGGGATCGTGGAGTCCCACCTTCCGCCCAGGCTCCACCAATAACTGCTATGTCCCTTCCTAGCATTGGACAGTCACAGAGGCCCTGAGGACCACTGAGGGAGACCTTCAATAGCTGCTTTCTGATCCCAGCCCCACCAGCCCTCACTGGCCAAGCCACACACCTAATCTAGCAGCCTCCACGGTCTCATCTGTGAAATGGGTACATTTCAGCCACTGCACCAGGCTATGGGAAAGTGCTGAGGTCAAGATGACCCTAGCTAGAAGTTATTGTGTCCTCTACACCATGATTAGCATGGCCTCCTTGCTCCTGCATCATTCATTCATTCATTCATTCAACAAATATATATTGAGTACACAAACACTGTTCTGGGTACTGAGGATACAGCTGTGAACAAAACAGACACGGTTCCTCTGTCCTCAAGGTGCTGATATTAAAGTAAGACTTGGACTTCCCTGGCGGTCCAGTGGTTAAGACTCGCGCTTCCACTGCAGGGGCACAGGTTTGATCCCTGGTCGGGGAATTAAGATCCCTCATGCCATGCAGCGCAGCCAAAAAAAAAAAAAAAGGAGAGTAAGACAGAGAATAACACACCAATGACTAATCTAATTTCAGGAAGCAGTAAGAATTCTAAAGCAGGGAAAGAGGACAGAAATGGTCGCGGGGAGATGCCTTATCTCTGGAGTAGGCAGGGAAGGCTTCCCTGAGGAGGTGACATGTGAGCCGAGACTGTGTGGGGAAGTGTGAGTCTGGCCAAGAGTTTTGGCAAAAGCATTCCAGACAGCAGGAATAGCAAGTGCAAGGGTCCTGAGGCAGGACCAGGTTTGGCATTTTAAGAATCAGCTCCGTTTTTGTGGCTGGAGTGAAGGGAGGGAGAGAGAATGGGATCCATGACCCCTGATCACCCATCCCTGGCACTGCTTGCTTCTCCTCCATTGTGATCCATACTGTGTGCCATGCTATTCATTTTTTATATTTATCTTGCCTGTTTTCTCTCTCTCCAACTGTTAGCTTTATAAAGATGGGGACTTCTTTCCTTCTGGGCTCCCTGTTCCCTGCTCTGCTTCCAGAGCCTAGAACAGTCCCAGACGCTCAATGTGAGATTGTGAATGAATGAATGAATGAACAGGCATCATTCCCATTGGAAGGGCCAGATGGGAAGGCAATTAGAGGCTCCGTCCACTTCAAGAGGCCCCTTTAGGAGGTCAGAGCTGAGAGATGTGGGCTCAGAGCCTCCCTCCATTACTGAGATTCTAATTAACTCCGGGGCCGAGAGGGTCGCCCTGCTCAGAGGAATTATAGATAAGTTTCCATCCAAGTGTTTGAGCAGCGGCTCTAACGGGGCGGACAGCGGCTCTTCCTCTCCCCGGACCAGCCAGCTGGCCACGGAGGCAGGCGCCGAACGAGGTCATTTGCATAGGCAGGTAATTGGTTTTGCAAATAAATCTGGTTCTTGAAATTTGTAGATTAGCAATAATATGTCTCCAGATGAGAGAGAAAGGTCATGGATGAATAAAACAACAATTAAACTTTCAGGAGATTATTAAACTAAACAGAAACCTGGCACGGGGCAGCCAAGGGAATAGGGAGCGAGGCGGGGAAGGTGGAAGGGGTCTGGGGTGGGCGACCTGCAGCCCGGGGCGGCTAACTGATGCCCTCGACTTCCTGCCTCGTGGGAGCACATTCTGTATGTCAGGCTCTGGGCACAATGGGATATAGCCAGGATAGTTATCAGGATCCCATGTCCCAGTAGAGAAAACTGAGGTCCAAGGCTGCGCAAGGCAGGATTCAATCCCAAGACCAGCTTTGCACTGTCCCAGGTGGCAGTGAGCCTCATCTCACAGTGGAAAGGAAGAGAGAGGGTGGACCCCTCCTCTGCTGCCTCTTGGCTGTGTAACGAGGACCATCCCTTCCCCCGACCTGTGCCTCAGTCTTTCCACACCTCTAAATTTGGGGCTGAGAGAATTTTATGTGTGATTTTTAATTTGCAAATATTTTTGTACTTGTGTGGGCAATTAAACGTGGCACAGCTGCTAATGGACCGGGCACTGTGCCTGGAATGATGGGGGTGCCCCTCTGGTCATCCTGGGCTCCTGGCTGCAAGCAACGAAAATGTGCTGCAGGAAACATAAGCAGAACTGAAATTTATAGATAACTCTCCGGGTGGAAGGGAAAGTTGGAGAAAGAGGGTCAGTCAGATAGAGAGGAAACGGAAACTCGGCAGGTGACACAACCATATTTTGCCACCCACTAGCTTGTGACCTTGGGTGAATCACCTTTCCTCCTTGAGACCTCAGTTTCCAGAGCTCTAAAAGAGGGAATCATTGTGCCTGCTTTATTTATTCAATGTAGTCATTCAAAATATTTCCTGAGCCCTGAATGAGCACCAGGCACTGTCCTAGGCACCAGGAATGCAGCTGCAAGCAAAACAGGCAGAAATCTCTGCCCTGGTTGAGCTCAAAGCCTAATGAGGGAGACAGGCAACGAGCAAATAAATCAGTAAAGTCTATAGGGCTTTACAGAGTGCTAAGTGCTAGAAAGGAAATTAGGGCAGGGAAGGTATTGGGAAGGAACAACAATTGAGGAGGGAGGGCAGGTTGCAATTTTAAACAAGGTGTTCAAGGAAAGCCTCTGAGAAGGTGAGATTTAAGCAGAAATCTGAATGGGGGGGAGGGAGGGAGAGACCTGGGGGAAGAGCATTCCAAGCAGAGGGAACGGCACGTGCAAAGGCCCTGGGGCAGGACTGTGCCTGGCGTGTTGGAGGAACAGCGATATCTGTGTGTCTGGAGCACAGTAAGTGAGGGGGACAGAGGGAGGAGGCGAGGGCAGGGAGAGAAAGGGGGCGGGTCCCGAAGGTCTCCTTGTCCAAAGGGCATCTCCCTGCTAGGGTTGCCTCAACAGTGACAAATGTTCACTCCTTCTTCCCAACCCATTTGGTGGAAGAGGTTATGGGCTGGTCCCCAAATTTCATGCTCTATTTTCTCCTTTAGAAATAGAACCTAGGGCTTCCCTGGTGGCACAGTGGTTGAGAATCTGCCTGCTAATGCAGGGGACACAGGTCCGAGCCCTGGTCTGGGAGGATCCCACATGCCACGGAGCAACTAGGCCCGTGAGCCACAACTACTGAGCCTGCGCATCTGGAGCCTGCGCTCCACAACAAGAGAGGCCGCGATAGTGAGAGGCCCGCGCACCGTGATGAAGAGCGGCCCCCCGCTTGCCACAACTAGAGAAAGCCCTCGCACAGAAACAAAGACCCAACACAGCAAAAATAAATTAATTAATTAATAAACTCCTACCCCCAAAATAAAAAAAAAATTAAAAAAAAAGAAATAGAACCTGCCCAGGTAAAGACTACATTTCCCAGCTGCCCTTGAAGCTCAATGTGACCATCTGATTATGTGATGGACAATAGGATGTGAGCATAAATGATGCATGTAACTTCCAGGTTGTAACCTCAGAAGACAAGGATAGGCCCTCCTCTACCCCTTCTCCCCTTCCCCCTCTGCCCTCATCTGGAAGGTGGCTGTGATGGCAGGGGCTAGAGCAGCCATTATGTTCCAAAAGATGGAAGTTTGGCTGAGGAGGTAGAACACCAATAGAAGCCTGGATCCCTAGTGATTGTGGAGCCACCACTGCAACCTGGGCTGATGCCCAGACTGTGCAGACAGGCATCATTTAAGCCATGGCTTCCTCTTTTAAGTCATAGTCATGGTTCCATAGGTCTCAAATAATCGCAAGTTTTGAGCACTGTCACTACCCACATTGCATTCCCCAGACTTCCTCTCTTCTCTGCTAACACTCCTCTGCTGCAAATTGCCCTTCACTCCCCCTCCTCCTCCCGATTTCCCTCTGACTCTGCTCTTGGCCTCACTGCTCTTGCTACAACCAAGCTGTGCCATAACAAATGAGCCACCTTGTGGCCAGCCTGAAAACTGTCTTTCTTGGCTCTGGAAATCCTGCCCATCTGAGGCTGCCCACTGGCTCTCCAATAGACTTAGTTTTATTCCAAGATATTTTCATGGATGTCTTATCTTCCCCCACATCCTCCTCCCCTTCTATCTCCCTCTCTCTTCCAAATTATGGCAACGCCACCAGAGCTTTTGACCTCTAAGTCCCATGTGTATGGCAATTTTGTAAGGCAAAAGGAGACCAGGGGCTTCCCTGGTGGCTCAGTAGTTGGGAGTCCGCCTGCCGATGCAGGGGACATGGGTTCGTGCCCTGGTCCGGGAAGATCCCACATGCCGCGGAGTGGCTGGGCCCATGAGCCATGGCCGCTGAGCCTGTGCGTCCGGAGCCTGTGCTCTGCAGCGGAAGACGCCACAGCAGTGAGAGGCCCTCGTACCGCAAAAAAAAAAAAGAAAGAAAGAAAAAGGAGACCAGAGAGTGTGAGTGACCTGGCTGGGTCACACAGCCTGGATATGTTTCCAAAGGAAACAGAAGAATGAGAGAGGATGGACCACTGACCTTCTGGCCTGGGAAGAGAGGACAGTGGGAACCCACTGAGTTGTTCACCCAGGAAACGCCTCTATCAGAGCTGGCTAATCTCATTCCCCCATTTATTCCACAAACACTTACCGGGCAACTGCTGCGTGCCAGGTCCTATTTCAGATACCGAGACCAAAACACGCTCATCCTCTCCCTCTCAGCACTCACAGGTTAGTGTCAGAGCTGTGATGGAGGAGCTCAGAAGAGGCCCCTGAGCTGGGCTGGAGCCTCAGGCTTCCTGGAGGAGGTGACGTGTAAGCTGAGATCTGAAAGATGAACAGGGGAAGGCAGGGTGACCCACATGAAGGAAACAGCAGAAACAAAGGCTCAGAGTCGGGGTGTGCTGGGTTTGAGTCCCTTGGGAGCATCCAGAGCAGGGGGAGATAAAGTCAGGGAGGCAATGGGGGTGAAAGGCTGGGGACTCCAGGCCAAGGGCAATGGGGAGCCAAGGAAGGATTTAGAGCAGGGGAGGAGTGAAATCAGATTTGCCTTTGACGAAGGTCCCAGGGAGGAGGGCCAGGAGGGGCCAAGCCCGGTGGCCGGTCCAGGCCGGAGGGGATGCAGGACCGGCCGCCCCTCCCCCACCACATCCCCCAGCAGCCTCTCTACGCCCGGACTCGAGCAGGAAGGAGAGCCGGGAGCGGGTACCTGGCAGCCAAAAGCCCAGCGGCTAATGAACCCGGTGCTGCGCGGGCTATTTTTAGCAGCCGCTCCTCTGGACGCCTAATCGCTCTGGCCGGCTCCAGCCTGGCTGCCATGGAAACGCACAGCGCCGCAGCGGGGAGCTCGGTCCCAGATCCCGGACTGCGCTGCCCGCCCCCAGCCGCGGCCCAGGACGCTGGCGCTGCCACCGCCGGGAGGGGCCCTGCCTGCCCTCCCGCACTGCCGCTGTGTGACCCGGGGACACCTCTGCCCGTCCCTGGGCCTTAGAGGGTGAGGGGGTCAGCGCGGGCTCTGGAAGCTGAGCCCCAGGTTCAAATCCCCGCTGAGCCAGCGGTGCGAGGCGCGACCTCAGGCTTATCTTGCAACCTTGGCTTCTCATGTTTAAAACGGGTCCCCCCTCATATGACTGCGGGGACTGGGATGCCTGGAGCTTGAAGCTCAGCGCCTGGCCCCAGTGCCTTCAGCAACGCATTGAGCACCTACTGTATGCCAGGCATTGCCCTAAGCTTTCCATGCATTCATTTTATGTATTTAATCCAGAGGCATTTTGTAGATTGCCTTTTTTTTTTTTTTTTTTTTGCGGTACGCGGGCCTCTCACTGTTGTGGCCTCTCGCGTTGCGGAGCACAGGTTCCGGACACGCAGGCTCAGCGGCCATGGCTCACGGGCCCAGCCGCTCCGTGGCACGTGGGATCCTCCCGGACCGGGGCACGAACCCGCGTCCCCTGCATCAGCAGGCGATCTGTCAACCACTGCGCCACCAGGGAAGCCCCTAGATTGCCTTTTGCAGATGGGGCCAGTTACTACAGAGAGGTTAAGTGGTCTGCCTAAGGTTACACAGCATGCACATGGTGGAGCCAGGATTTGAATCCAGGCCAGTTGGCTCTGGAATTCCAGTGCTGAACCCCTCGTCGAAATGCACATATATTTAAACTGGAATGTGGAGGGGGTCGTGCTTATCCCCCAAGGAAGGCTTCATGAATGGTGGCTTCTCAAGCAGTGGGGGGACCTGGTTTCACCACCAACCTTGCTGGATGGGAAGCCAGGGGTGAGAGGCTTCACTCTCCCAGGGGACAAATGGGGACACTGTGGCACAGGCGGGGGCAGCAGGTGGTCGGATGCTGAGCCCTGGAGCCCAGGTGTCTCCCACCCACCGGGAAGAGATTTTTTTGGAGGATTGTGGGCATGTGGCCCAGGGCAGCCTGCCAGCGACTGACACCCAAAGCTATTTCGGGCCATGTAGCTCAGACAAGTTGTTGGGGATTGGCTGGGTGTCAGGAAGGAGGTGTCCAAGCTGGGGAGGGGAGAACAAAGCCCCGACCTGGGCCAGGACAGGGGGATGAAGTGGGGGAGCGGGAGAGTGGACAAGGGCATGCCGCCTGGCCTCTCCATGCTTCAGTGTCCCCATCTGTAAAATAGGCATTGACCATCACAATCCCCACCTCCTAGGGGCTGTCAGGATGATCAGATCATACAGTGCAGGGCCCCATCCATCTGTATTTAATATTTGGACGTCTTCTTCCATGTGGATTATTTTTTACATTGGTTTGGATTCTTTTTTTTTTTTTTAAGATTTATTATTTATTTTATTTTATTTTTGGCTGCATCGGGTCTTAGTTGCAGTACGCGGGACCTTCGTTGAGGCATGTGGGGTCTTTTGTTGTGGCGCATGGGCTTCTCTCTAGTTGTGGCTTTTCTCTTCTCTAGTTGTGGTGCACAGGCTCCAGGGCACGTGGGCTCTGTAGTTGTGGCACATGGGCCTAGTTGCTCCACAGCATGTGGGATCTTAGTTCCCTGACCAGGGATCGAACCCACGTCCCCTGCATTGTAAGGCGGATTCTTTACCACTGGACCACAGGGAAGTCCCAGTTTGGATTCTTTAAAATGTGACAACCTTAGAAATGCATTCAAATATACAGTAGGTGCAGGCAAATACTATTTGACTCCACTTATACAAGGTACGTAGAATAGTCAAATTCACAGTCAGAAAGTACATTGGTAGGACTTCCCTGGTGGCGCAGTGGTTAAGAATCTGCCTGCCAATGCAGGGTACATGGGTTCGAGCCCTGGTCCGGGAAGATCCCACATGCCGCGGAACAACTAAACCCACGCGCTACAACTACTGAGACTGCACTCTAGAGCCCGTGGGCCACAACTACTGAAGCCCAAGTGCCTAGAGCCTGTGCACCACAACGAAGAGTAGCCCCCGCTCTCCGCAACTAGAGAAAGCCCGCACGCAGCAAGGAAGACCCAACACAGCCAAAAATAAAAATAAATTAATTAGTTTTTTTTAAAAAAAGAAAATACATTGGTGGGTGTGGGGGGGAGGAGAATGGGAACAGTGTTTAACGGGGACAGAGTTTCAGTTTAGAAAAGTGAAAAACTCGGGAGGTGGAGGATGGTGAGAGTTGCACAACAATGTGAATGTACTTAGTGCCCCTGAGCTGTGCGGTTAAATAGGGTTAAAATAGTATGTTTTATATTATGTGATTTCTACCACAATAAAAAACATTTTTAAAATATGACTTAAAATGGTATTTACCTCTTTGGCTGCATCTGTGGGCGCCTCCTCAGGTTTTGCATCGGAGGCGAGCGAGGCGTTAATCTCCGTCCGGTGACAATCGTGCAAGTTGCTCAGAACTGTTCCGGGCATATGGTAAGCACCCAAGGACACTGGCAAAGAATGTGGCTAACGTTTACGGAGGGCCGAATGCTACAAACAGTGCGGAATGTCACATGATCTCAGTGTGGGTTATTACCTATCGTTAGGTACCAGCCGGCTCTGTCCTGGGACCTTAGGCTTTGGTGGGTCCACCTGCAAGGTGATGTAACAGCCTGTATCAACCCAGATAGTAGTATCAATCCTGATCCGTGGGACTGAAGGAGGAGGGAGGGAAGGAACCATCCTGATGCTTGCTCACAGCTGCCCTGAGCTGGAATCCCCATTCTTCCCACCGCCCTGCCAGGCCCTGTGCCCGCCTTTCTGCCATGAGCGCCGCCTCCGTCCTCCTCCAAGCATGCACCCTAGCAGGAGGTTCAGGAGGGCTGGCTCAGCTGCCTAGAGCTGGGGCCAACAGCGGGTCATAAGCCCCCGTCCCCCCACCCTTCCCCGGTCACCCTGGCTGGCAGGAAGGGCTGGGGAGGGTAGGCCAAGGTTACCACGCCCCTCCCCCAGCCTGGCTATAATTAGCCCCAAGATGAATTAAACATGAGGCCGGCCCATCTTGGGCCCCGGCATCCCTCTGACTCTATAATTGTTCCCAGGCAGCAGGCAGAGGGCTGGGCTGCTGTGTGAAGCTGGGGGGTGGGGGGAGACACATCCCACCCACAAGCACCGGCTGTGGTCCACGGGGTGTGCGGTGTCAGCTGCAGGTGTGTGTGTGCCCATGAGCGTGTCCTGAGTGCTCACCAGACTGAGGGCAGCGGTGGCCCTTGGGTCTCAAGAAGGCTGGAGGCTCAGGAGACCCAGCTGAAGGGGTGAAGCTGTCAGGCCTGGATCATTAAAGCTGCCGCCTGGCATTGTGCCTTCCTGGGAGTCATTACTCCAGTTTCCTGTTAACACACCTGAGTTTCCACCATTAAGACTTCTATCAACCACTCACGTCTTCATGAGCATGAAAAGCTCCCCAGGGCAGAACTCTGGAAGGAGGGGAGGAGACTTACCTGGATGTGAGCCTTATGAGGTCGAGAGACCTCAGGCCCGCTCCTTCCTCTCTGGACCCCAGTCTTCCCATCTGTGTAATGGACCTATGGTAGCCAGAGGACGCCTTGGGGTAGGGGAATGGGTGTCAGGCTCTCACTTTGGGGTTCGCCTCTCCTAGCCTCAGCCTTGCACCGGTTAAATTAATTCCTTAGACCCTGGACCCCAGGAAATGGTGAAATGTCCCCAAAGGCCAGCCAAAAAGACACGGGCTCCTTTAAGTATTTCTGCAGCAGGAGAGGGAGGTGGGTGATGGGGACAAGACAGAAGGGGTAGGAGCCTCGGTGTCCCCAGTCTGAGGACACACCCTCCCTCTACCCCACTGTGCCCCATCTCTCTCTTTTTTTTTTTTTTCTCACCGCATGGCATGCCAGATCTTAGTTCCCTGACCAGGGATCGAACCCATGCCCCCTGCAGTGGAAGTGCAGAATCTTAACCACTAGACCGCCAGGGAAGTCCCACTGTGCCCCATCTCTGCCCCCTCGCCCCCCATCCACTCATTCCAGCCTGCCCACCTTTGCCTGGGCCATGGCAACAGCTGTGAGCACTGAGTACGTACTGAGTGTTTACATACTCTTCTTAGCTCGTCTTCTCCTCACAATAGCTCTTGGGGGGGGGGGGCGGTGTGAGCTATCAGCACTCCCATTTTGCAAGAGCTTTTTGACACTAGGATCTGTGCTCTGGGGCCCCACGGAATACCCCAGAATGGGTTCCCCCACCAGCCCTGCCATGATCTGGCCCTTCCCACCTTCCATCCAGATTCATCTTCCATTTTGATGAGGGGCCCATCCCCAGCTCCACCGCCAGGACCAGCCATATGACCTCGGCAAGGCCAGTTCGCCCCTTGGTGACTCAGTTTCCCATCTGCACAGTGTGGGGCAGTGGACACAGGAAGCAGTTCATGACAGAGCATTGGAGTTTGTCCCCTCTCTGCTGTGTGACTCAGGTCACTGGCTCTCTCCCAGCCTCAGTTTCCTCCCCTGTAAAATGGGAGGATAATACTAGTGCTTGGAGGTGAGAGGAGAAACCGAAGAGCCCATGAGTGTCCTCCCGTGACCGATATCCTACCCGAGCTGGGCTATGCAGGATCCAAAGAGCCAGTGCTGGAGATGCCCCCAAGCTGGGAGACACAGAGACCTTCCAGCCCGAGCAATCAGGCTCAGGGGAGCCTGGGGTGGGCTGGGTGGGTGAAACCTCAATTTAGGGGTTCACAAAGAAAACCTCCTGCAGACTTGTGCCCCTGAGTTTTGAAAACTGAAGCGGATTCACACATACGAAGGAGGGGCATGAAGGAGGGGCGTTTCTGGTGGGAGGGTAAAAAAAAAAGCCAAGGTAAATGTTTGGAGGCAGAAAGCAAAAAGTAACAAGATCTGGGCTCAACTGGAACCCAAAGTGGCTCACAGAAGAGCCTGTCGGGGCTTTGCAGGACAAGATCTCAAGTCAGAACCCACTCTGGGTTGTTCTGTGGGGTCCCAGAGCACAGATCCTAGTGTCAGAAAGCTCTTGCAAAATGGGGGTGCTGATAGCTTGCACCCCCCCCAGAGATGTTGTGAGAAGATGAGCTAAGAAGAGTGCGTAAATGCTCAGCACATACTCATTGCTCACAGCTGTTGCCATGGTTCCAAACAGAACCACGGAGATCATTTTTTAACAGTTATATAGTTACTTCAGTGTATAGCTCCCCAAATTTATATACCATCTACTCTGCGCAGAAAATATGTATCTGGGTTTTCATGGTAGGATATAAAGTTGCATTTTTTTAATAAATATATTTTGTTGGAAAAGAATGAGGAGGAGGTTTAGAGAAAAATGAGGGAGAGAATGAGGGAAGCCTGGAGCCAGGAGCCACTCGGGTAATAGATTTCTCAGCCTGTTCCTGGGCCTAGTAATTAATCCTGAGGGGCTAATTAAGTTCGGGCTTCTGCTCCAGCCACTCAGTGATCTCCCTCCTGGCCTTCCCTCTCCCCGGGGGGAGGCCCAGCTTGGCCCACCCCTGCCAGGGTCTCCCTCCTGCATCACTGCTAGACCCCCAGATCCCTGGGCTTAATTATCTGGAATGAAGGTTTAATCAGAGGCCTTTACTGCAGGGAGGGGAGGCTGGGCAGGAGGAACGGCCTCCCAGGTGCAGCAGCGCCTGAAATAGGGTGAGGTGAGGGTGGAGCCAGTGCAGGGGTCAGATCCTGTCAATATTTAACACTTAGATACTTTGTTCATTGCAGATGTTTTTGCATTCATTGGGAGTTTTTTCAAATGTTGCATTAAAATAGTATTTATCCGAATGACTGAATTTGGCAGTGCCTCCAAAGTTTTTTTTTCCCCCAGTTTTACTGATCCATGCATACGTTTAAGGCCATGATGGTTTGATTTACACATACTGTAAAAGGATTATTGCAATAGGTTCAGCTCACATCCATATTCTCGTATAGATACAATAAAAGGAAAAGAATAAAGGGGAAACATTTTTTCTCCTTGTGATGAGAACTCTTCTAGGATTTACTCTCTCTCTCTCTCTCTTTTTTTTCCAACTGTGCTGCACAGCTTGTGGGATCTTAGTTCCCTGACCAGGAATCGAACCCGGGCCCCCTCAGTGGAAGCATGGAGTCTTAACCACTAGACCGCTAGGGAAGTTCTAGCTTTTACTCTCTTAACAGCTTTCCTAAGTATTCTACAGCAGTGTTAGCTGCAGTCATCATGTACATTACATCCCTGGTACTTATTTTTCTTATAACCGGAAGTTTGTATCTTCTGACCACCTTCCTCCAAGCCCCCTAAGTTTTGTGCGAAGGCCATTGCCTTGCTCTCCTCACCCTAATCCCAATCGTGACTGTTGCATGGAGCCAGCAGCTCCTACCCATCCTGAGCTCATGTGAGGCTCACCACTGTGAGAGAGTGGTCTACTATTGCACCGATTTTACAGATGAGAAACTGAGGCCCAGAAGGGCAAGTCATTAGCCTCAGTTCACTCAGCTAAGGGTAGGCGGAGGCATGATTCAAATCCTCGACTCCTGGGTGGGGTCATCGCCTGTCTGGGATCCAGAAACCGTGCGACCAGCCTTCCCCTCAGAGCTTTCGCTCTTGCAAAAACCCACCACATTCCATCCGTCTAGGAGGAAAAGCCCATGTCCTCCCCACAAGGTCCTGCACGACCTGCCCCTATCCCCTCCCTGCCCTGCCCTCCTCCCTCTCCCCACCCCCTCACTCTGCTCCAGACACGTGGGCCTCCTCACTGTTCCTCCAACACACCAGGCACGACCCTGCCTCAGGGCCTTTGCACTGGATGTTCCCTCTGCCTGGAACTCTCTTCCCCCATCATCACTCACCTGGACCAGCGCAGTTGCCTCTACCCTTGGTCCCCTGGCTCCCAAACTCACCCCCCACAGCCTGCCCTCCAAGAAGCGGCCACCAGAGAGCGCCCGTGAGCGCCTGAGTCGGGCCCCGCCCCTCCTCTGCCCACAGCCCTCCAGGGCTCCCACCTCCCTCGCGGTAAAAGCCCAAGCCCTCCCCTCCGCCCACAAGGTCCTGCGCGACCTGCCCCCGCGGGCAGTGAGATCCATGGAAGGCTGTGGCCTTCCAAAGTGGCCCAGCAGAGCCAGGCTTTGAACTCAGCTCCATCTGGCTCCAGTGCCTTCTGGGCTTCTCCCCTCAGCCAGCTGCCTCCCAACCTCTAATAAACTCCTGAGAAGTGCTGGGCAGACGTGGCAGTGAGGACACTCTTTATCTGTGCGGATCAGGCCAGCTCGGCGCAGCAGTCAATAATTAATTCTGAATTTCCCCCATTTATCAAAGCGGCAGGAGCCAGAGTGCCTGGAATCCCAATTCCGAGGCTCTGTGCCCCGTGGCCACCTGGAGCTGGACACAGTGGTGACAGAAACTGGGGCGGGGGACCCTGAGGGAGTCTGGGAAGGGAGGGAATCCCTGGCTCCCACTCCCTTACTCTGGGTTATTAAATACTGTGCGATCCATCAGTGATCAGACCAGACCTCACCCCAGCCTTCACGGTGCCCAGAGGCTAGTGGGGAAAATAATACATTGAATGAATAATAATATAAATAATTAATGCTACAAAGGAATAGAACAGGATACTGTGTGAATGCAAGATGGAGGGAATGAAAAAAAAAAGAGGGAACGTGGTTGTTTAGAGCCTCCCCAAGGAAGTGACATTGAACCTGCAAATCGGAGGATGAAAGATAAGGGGTGGGGAGAGGGTCCTCCAAATGTAGACACAGCACATGCAAAGGCCCTATGGTTGGAACGAGTTTCTCCCACTTGGGGCCCGGCAAGGGGTTAAGTGGGTCTGGAGCTCAGAGCACAAGCGTGAAGTCAGTGCCAGGCCTAGAGCCATCATGGTGAGGCCAGCAGCCTTCAGTGGATAGCCAGGGGCCATCAGGGGAAGAGGCAGGAAGTTTCTCTGATGACCTGGGGGATGGCAGTGAGGCTGCTTCCACCCAAGGTGAGTCAGACAGCAGCCTGAGCAGGTGACTCCAATTTTTTTTTTTTTTTTTTTTTGGCTGCATTGGATCTTCGTTGCTGCACGTGGGCTTTCTCTGATTGCGGTGAGCGGGGGCTACTCTTCGTTGCGGTGTGTGGGCTTCTCATTGCGGTGTCTTCTCTTGTTGCGGAGCATGGGCTCTAGGCACGCAGGCTTCAGTAGTTGTGGCACGCGGGCTCCAGAGCGCAGGCTCAATAGTTGTGGCGCACGGGCTTAGTTGTTCCGCAGCATGTGGGATCTTCCCGGACCAGGGCTCGAACCCGTGTGCCCTGAACTGGCAGGCGGATTCTTAACCACTGCGCCACCAGGGAAGCCCGACTCTGATTTTTTGTTTTCTTTTTTCTTACAACTGTTTTCCCCTCGGAGGATTCCTTCAAACCCATTTGGGTGTTGGGATGAGCCAGGATTTCTCTGCCAACAAACTGCCTAGGCCTTGCAAGCAGCTTCTGGCCCAGCCACCTTAAACACCTCCCTCCTTGGGTAGGTGCGGAAACTGAGGCCCAGAGAGGGACAAGGACCACCCGAGGTCATTCAGAAGAGTGTGGGCCAAGCTCAGAGGAGGGGTTTCCAGGATCCTAGGAGCAGCCCCCCACCCTGCAGCTTCTGTCTCTTCTGCTGGACCTCAAGCCCCATGAGGGCCAACAGCTGGGTGTCCTAGTCACCACGCTGTCCTCAGTGCCCTGAAAATTGGAGGTGCTTCATCAGTGATTACAGAATGCATGGACCCAGCAACTTTTTTTTTTTTTTTTTTTTTTTTTGCGGTACGCGGGCCTTTCACTGTTGCGGCCTCTCCCGTTGCGGAGCACAGGTTCCGGACGCGCAGGCTCAATGGCCATGGCTCACGGGCCCAGCCGCTCCGCGGCATGTGGGATCTTCCCGGACTGGGGCACGAACCCGCATCCCCTGCATCGGCAGGCGGACTCTCAACCACTGCGCCACCAGGGAAGCCCTCCCACCAACTTTTGAAAACACCCAGAGGTCATGCTCAGAGCATCAGGGGGAAAGGATGTCCCTTTTGAGAGGGGATATGAGAGACAGATACAGGGGTATGGAGAGAGAGAGACAGAAATAAAATGCCAGAGACATGGAAGGAGACAGAGACGGAGATGGAGACAGACAGAGAGGCTCAGATAGAGAGAGTGGAGAGCAGAGATCAAGAGATACAAAAAAAAAAAGAGATACAGAGAGAAAGAGTGACAAATGGGGGCAGATACATAGAGAAGAGATTGAATGAGACACAGAGACAGATGGAGACACGGGGGGTGGGGGAGGCATCAGGGTCAGGTCAGGACCACCACTAACCTGTATAGGAGACTCTGTGTGAATTATGAAAAGATTTCCCTTCCTGAGGCCCAGCTGGATGTTTTTGTGCAGTGAACAACCTGCCCCACTGTCTACAGCAGCCGAAGCAAAGTCTGTCTTGGTATCTCCAGCAGCCAGCACAGGGCCAGGCACACAGAGCTCACTCGATAAATGCCCGTTGAACTAATGGGCAGAGTTAGAGAATGCCAGAATCTGGCCTGGAGTCACACAGAAAGAGAAAGAGAGAGAGAGAGAGAGAGAGGGGCACAACTGAACTAAAGCAGAAAGTCCAAGTGCCGGCAGTTTCTGGCTGAGCCACAGATGCCTCCTCTGGGAACCACCTGGATTTACTTGCCACCCAGGAAATTTCCCCTCGAACTTCTGGGAGCACAAAGTGAGTGGGCAGCCAAGGCAGGAGGTGGCCCCTCCCTGGGACGCCACGGGCCCCAGGGAGAGATGGTGGCTGCCAGGTCTCACCCGAAACTCCTTGCAGCCCGGACTTGCTCCTGGGGTGGAGCCAGGAGCCTGAGAGGCCCTGGGGGGACCGGACTTCCCCCATTTTCACAGCGCAGAGATGGGAGGGGCCTGGCTTGGGGTCACCCAGAATAGGAGTCAAGGGAAAAGCATTCCTGGCAGAGGGAATGGCTTGTGCAGAGTTCTGGAGGTGAACGAGAGAGAAGGGCGAAGGATGTGCTTAGGACTGAACTGTCTATGGAGAGTGAAGCCCAAGGCTAAGTGAGGGAGTTTGAACTTGGCGTTGTTTCCAAACACTTAGTCTTTTATTCCGTACCTACTCAAATTCAGTCCCTCTGTACTGAATTTGTACGGTACTACAGGATCACCCTGTAATCCCAGCCTAGGTGATGCTGGAGCCCCAGAGGCAACTCCTAAGACTGGGAGGACACACAGACCTCCCTGTTCTGTGGGTCAGGGATGAAGGGATGGAGGCTGCAGGACCCAGAGGCCAACTGGGAGAGAGCTGTCGAGCCCACATGGAGGTGGGGTATTAGTGCCAGGACCTTGAAAATGTAGGACTATTCCAGGTGAAAAAGACCCAAAAGGACATTCTGGGCAGAGAACATGAAAGTCTGGAGGTGTGTGATAATCATACAAGTGCTGGAAACAAGCCAGAGTGACCAGTAATGCTGCTGTCTCCAAAAGGGTCAGGGTTGGACCAGAGAGAGAAAGAGAGAGAGAGAGAGATCTGGGGCAACAGAAGCCCAGAGGGAAGTGGAAGCTCTTCTGGAGGATCAGAAATGTCTGCATTGAAGAAGGGGGCACTGGAGCTGGGGCTTGGAAGGATGAATAGGAGTTTGCAAACAGAAAAGGTAGGGCATGCAAACTGAGCAGAGGCTGTGGCCCAAATTCAAAGAACATGATGGAGTAGCAAGACAAAGAAGGACTTGAGGAGTAAGATCACTCAGTGTCAGATTTCTCCAGATCCAAGCATGGCAGCCTGCCATTCTAGGCCAAGAAACCCAAGGACACTTCCCCTTGGCTCCTCCAAGCCCTGTTAGGCCTGCTCCAGCCACTGTCATCTCTCCTCCTTGGGTCACAGGTACTGTCCACTTTGGTCCATGATGACACTTGGTGGCGGATGCCTTCCACAATGTGTCTCTGGTATCTCAGTCCAGGCTTGTGCCTCTCAGTGCCTCAGTTTCCCCATCTGGAAAATGGGAACGCTGGAAGCCACTTTTGCTGTTTGTATTCATCTTGGAACTGGGAAGCCTCCAAAAAACAATGTGAAGGGAGCAAAGAGATAACAGGAAGAAAGGAAGGGAGGAGGGAAGAAAGGGAGGGAGGAAGGAAAGAAAACAGAAGGGAAGGGGAAGGAAGGGAGGAAGGGAAAAACTTTGCACCCCTCCTCCAAGCCAATACCAAGGGACAAGTCCAACATTATTATTTCAGAACACACCAAAGCTGTTGAGGCTTAAGAAATGGGTGGTGATTTGCATGCGATTTGCATGTGATTTGCATACTGTTTGTTAAATGTCAAAAAAGCCTGAAAATGCTTTCTCCCACCCTCACCTCAGCCAAGATGTGGGAAACCCTCCCCCTTCCTCTATCAGGGACCTGCTCATGGGCTGGGGACCCCTCAGTTCAAGGGTTGCCAGGGCAGCAGACTAGAGGGGGCAGGGTGACCTTGGATGTCCCATCTGTAAAATGGGCCATAATCATCACCACCACCACCGAACCTCACACTTCACAGACTAGGGTAAGTGGAGGCCAGACAAGGATGTGGCACAAACCCTGGCATGTAGTGGGAGCCGAGGAATGGAGCTGGGGTGGCTATTAAAAGCCCCACTTTCCTGCTGGGCCCTGGGGAGCAGGTCCCCCAGTGTGTGCGTGACCCACCGAGACCAAAACCAGGAAGGAGCAGGGGCGTGGGCTGCCTGGCCCCAGGAGGAGTGATGCCAGCCCCGGAGGGGGAAGTGAGAAAAGCCCCGTAAGCCTGGGGCCGTCCCCATCCCCTGATGGACAAACGCACATCTGAGCACTACTCTCCCCACGGCCACGATTTATTACCCACCTGTCCCTGCTCTGGGCCCTGCGGCCAACACGACTCTTAATTAAAACATTATGTCTTCCCAGGCTCCCGAGCCTCTGCCCTGTGATGCCAGCACCCAGAGCGTGAACACGGCCCTCGAGGGCCCGCACGCCAGCATCCCCCCAAGCCGAGGGGGTCTGCACAGTGGACCCGACGCCTCATGGCCGCAGATCAGAGATCCAACTGAGTCCCAACGTTCTACTTTTTTTTTTTTTGGCTGCGCCACGCGGAATCTTAGTTCCCCGACCAGGGATCGAACCCCAGCAGTGGAAGTGCAGGGTCCTAACCTCTGGATCACCATGGAATTCCCTACTCAGAGGGTCTTATACCCAGAATTCCTACAACACACTGCCTGGAATAGCCCGGAGTACCCCCATGATTACCGTCAATGTCTCAGTGCTCTGCCAGGCACAGCCACCGCCCCCCACCAAATCCCTGCCCACTTAACCAGAGCCCTTCAGACACAACCAGAAGACCCCGTGCAGGGGGCAAAGCAGTGAGATTGAACAGGAAGGACACCGCCACGGGGGTGGACACGGGTGCAACGTGGGGAGGGGTTTGGGTTTGGGGGAGGGGTGCAGGGTGACACTGGAGCGTTGGGAGAGGGCTGGGGCCCCCCATTCTCCACCTTTAGTCATTTGAGATGTCATGAGTGTCTGGCCACACACCCCCTGCCCCCAGCCAAAGCTGTTCACAGTAGAGGAGGCTTGAGGGGGCCCAAAAGAGGACAAGGTGCTCACTGGCTGGGGAGGAGGGAATCTGAGAAGACTTCCTGGAGGAGGCTGGAATGCTGGGTGGACTGGAGCTGAAGAGAGGGGTGTGAAAGGTGCTTCAGGCTGGGGGCACAGCGTGGGTAGAGGCGTGGCAGAGAGAATGTACCAGGCAGGTGGGGGTGATGCCCCCCCCCAAGCTCCTCTCCCCTCTGTGCTTTTCTTCATGTGACCTCCTCCAGCTGCCTCCCAAGATGGCACGTGGTTCCCACTGCAGACTGGGCACTTGAAGCCCCAAGGCGGGCGCCACCTCCTCAGGATCACACAGCACAGCTGGAAGGCTGGCTGGCCCGGAGTAGCAACATCCTAGGTCAGTGTCAGGGACTGGGGCTCCATCAGGAATGTCCCAGGCAGTGGGCAGCAGCTGGGCAGGCCAGTGTTTCACCATCTATGCTGGAAGCCCAGAACCTTAGAACAGCAGGAGGGAGGGGATAAGACAACTTCAATCCAGGCCCCCTCGCAGGGTGAAACACCAGCTCTCTGGCCACTTTTCCTTCTTCCCTTTTCCCTAACAGCCCCATGGGCAGAAACACCTGCAGCCAGCTCCTCCTTTGACATGGCCCTGGTGTCCTCCAGGAGGGGCAGGGATAGCCCTTAGCCTGTGGGGAGCTTGGCACTTGAAGCCACCTGGTGGCAGTCGCAGAAATTGCAGGCAAAGAGTGCAATTAAACCAAACCTGCCAACCAAAGCCCACTCTTTGATTGTTAAGGAAGAGGGATAACAGAGCCCAGAGAGGAGGAGCAATTTGCCCAAGGGCACACAGCAATTCAGGGCAGCATTACTCAGGCCCATGTGTTAGTTCAAAGGTGAGAAGGTAAGGCCAGTGACCCTGCCCCAGGGGCCAGAAGCATATGGGTGTGGAGAAGGGTGATGGTCATCAGAGATGACTCTCTTCTCCTCTCTGAGCCTCAGTTTACCCATCTGTGGTCTCCACAATCTCTAAGGTCCCTTCTGTGTCCCAAATACTGGAGTGACTTACCCAGAGTGAGGTCAAGGCTCCCAGGAGATGTCCCCCGCCACCCCCAGCCTGCTTCTTCAGCCAGCACCTCTGGTCCCCTCGGTCATGGCTCTGCATCCTCCAACACAGATTACCTGCAGGAGGGGGACAGAAAGATACAGGTTGCAGGCCTGTGCAGCCCTCACCTTGGCACTTAAAGCCTCCTGATCTGCTCGGTGTCCAGCCAATGCATATGGCTGCATCTGCCCAGACTCGCCTCCACCCACGAGACCCTCTCTCTTGCTTCCAGGAAACACTAGAGCTCCAGGAAAATGTTCTGAGCATCCCCTTCTTCACCTCCAGAGATCATACATTCAACGAACATTTATTGAGCACCTACTATGTGCCAGGCACTGAACTGGGGAAACAGCAGTGAATAGGATGGACAACAATGCCCTCACAGAGCTTACAGTCTAGTGGGGGAGATGGGGCAAAAAAATTAGTAAAATATTAGTAAAAATAATCAAGGAAGTATAGAGAAAGGTAAAGCAGGGTTAGGGTATGGTGTTGGTGGGATGGCATTTTAAACAGGTGGTCAGGGAAGATTACACTGAGGAGGTAGGATCTGAACAAAAGCCTGAAGGAGCTGAGGAAGGGAAGTAGAAAGCATTGCAGGAGGAAGGAACAGCAGTGCAAAGGCCCTGAGGTAGGACCATGCCTAGAGAGTAGGAGGAACAGTGAGCTGACTCTATCCTAGTTCAGCCTCCACCATCACTCACCATCACTAGACCTCCACCCTGGTCCCCTGATCCCCACCCCTAGCCCTCCCTGCTCCCTCCACAATATGTCTTCCCTGTATCAGCCAGAGGGCACCTGTGAGCACCTGAGGCAGGTCCTGCCCCTCCTCTGCCCACAGCCCTCCAGGGCTCTCACCTCCCTGAGGGTAAAAGCCCAAGTCTTCCCCACAGCCCACAAGGCCCTGCACGACCTTCCCTGTCCCCTCCCTGCCCTCCCCTCCTCCCTCTCTCCCCCTCACTCACTCTGCTCCAGAAACACAGGCCTCCTCGCTGTTCCTCCAACACATCAGGCATGGTTCTGCCCCAGGGCTTTTGCACATTTTGTTTCCTCTTCCTGGAATACCCTCCTGCCCACTCTTGTTCTCTTTGTTTAATCAGCTCCTTCACATTGTACTGTGAAATGTCACCTTCTCTGACAGACCTCCCCTGGCCACTGTTGATAGGGTAGCAACACCTCCATCACTCTCAACCTCCCTGCATCTTTCCATAGCACTTATTACAACCTGACATTCAAACGTATGTTTATTTGGTTCCTTGTCTGTCTCTTCCACTGGACTGACTGTGGGCTCCGTGAGGGCAGGCCTGGTCTGTCTGGGTCCCTGCTGGGTTCCAGTGCCGCCCAGCACATGACCCGGCACACAGTAGGCACCCAATAAATGCGTACTGTATATTGAATATTGACTGTGTAGACGTCTGTGGATCGTCCAGCTGCTAGACTTTGTTTGGCCACTGCCAGGAACACCCTCTACCAGCCCCAAGTGAGACCCTCCCTCGAGAGGGCCTGGAGAGGCAGGCCCTCCCACCACATCTTGAGCCTCCAGGACTGGCGTCTAAGGCTCCTACTCTCAAAATGTCACCCAGACTTGGTGGACCAAGCCTCTAGGGGCCCAGCGAGCATGACCCCCATAAACTCCAGTGTTACACAGACAGCTCCAGTCCCTACCCCGCCCAGCGCCTCCATCCACTGCCAATCTCGCCAAGCACCAGCCTCCACCATTTCCCAAAGCTGCCCCAGGGCTCTACATGTGCTGTTCCCGCAGCCCAGCTGCCCTTCTCTGCAGACCCCTCCTTGGGTTGGGAGACCCACTCTTCTCGGGTCATCTTGGCCAGGGGACATCTTTGGAAACCCCAGACGGCCAGGTCAGAGTGTGGACAGCAAGGGTCAGGATGGGATTGTGGGGAAGGCAGAGGTAGTGGGGGAGATGGATGAACAGAAAAGGAAGAGAGACACACACAGAGAGAAAAACAGCAGAGACAGAAATGGGCAGAGACGCAGAGAGACAGAGAGATATAGAGAGACAGAGACAGAAAGAAGGAAAGGAAATAAACAGGGACAGTGTCACAGAGAGAGGGAGAGACAGGAGACAAAGAGAGTTCGTGAGAAGGACCGGCGAGGCTGGAGAGAGGCAGACAGAGCGAGAGAAAAGAAGGAAGCCTGCAGGGGGAATCGAGCCAGGCTCCTGGCCTTTCTCAGTGCCGGGCGCTCTCCAAGGAGTCCACAAGGACGAGAAGGATCCCCAGTCCACCCTTCTGCAACCATCCCACGCACTCCACCCTGACCCCAGCTAGGCCCTCCTGGCCTCCCCCCCGTCCCTGACCCACTTCCCAATCCACCGGGGATGCCAGCCAGGCCCTCCTGTGCCCCGCCGTCTCCCCCCAGCCCTGACTCACCCCTCACTGGGGATCCCAGCCAGGGCCCCCGATCCCAGGTCGCCCCCCAGTCCCCTCCCCCGGCCACCTGGGGTCGCTGACGAGCAGCAGCACCGAGCCGTCCTGCAGGCGCACGTCGCGCACTGTCTGGTGGTCGTCCAGCCGCTGCGCGTTGTAGTAGAAGGTGCGCTTCCAGGAGCTCACGCCCTGGCCCACGAGCTGGGCGCGCAGGTCGCTGAGCGTGTCCCGCGGCCGCACCGTGAGCGGCAGCAGCAGCGCCTCGTCCGCTAGGTGCACCTGGATGTGGTAGCGCTTCCAGCGCGACAGGCCCCGCCGCAGCCCCTCCATGGTCCCCGCCGGACACTCGGACCCGGCCCGGGCCCGCGGACCCGGCCCGGGCCCCGTGCGCCCTCCGCACCCGCCCAACCGGCCCGGCCGCCCGCTCCCGCCGCGCCCGCGCCCGCGCCCGCGCCCAGCCTGCCCGGGCACGCCCAGCTCGCAGACTGGAGGCCCCACGAGGGCGGGGCGCGGCGGGTGGATCTGCGGGCCCCTGGCCCCCACCCGCAGACGCCCCTTAGTTTCTGTCGACCTGTATTAAGTGCCTACTGCGAGCCAGGCGGATGGAGGCGCCCCGGGTGACCCGGGACAAAACCCACGAAAAGGAGCCGCATCATAAAGATAAATATGTAAATGCACAGTGCATCGATCGTGGGAAGTGCCAGGGAGGGACCAGAAGAGGAAGAGAGCTCGAGACTGGCCGGCTATTTTAGGGATCAAGGTCAAGGGAGGCCTCTCTGTGGAGGTGGCATTTGAATGGAGAGCTGAAGGAGGAATGAGCCAACCACGCAGAGTCATGATCAAGAGTACTTACTGCAGGCTGAGATGGGAACAGCCTGTGCAAAGGTCCTGGGGCAGGACAGAGCCTGCCTGTTGGAGGAACAGCGAGGAGGCCTGTGTGGCTGGAGCAGAGTGAGCGAGGGGGAGACAGGGAGGAGGGGGGGGTCAGGGAGGGGATGGGGCAGGTCATGTAGGACCTTGTGGGCCACAGGGAGGACCTGGGCTTTTATCCCAAGGGAGGTGGGAGCCCTGGAAGGAAGTGTCTGTGGTTTGTATTTGTCACTCACATATTTGACTCTCATTTACTCCCTTATTTCCTTCAAGACTTATTCAACCAGTACTTATTCTGTGTCCGGGCTGGGCTGGGCGATGCTGGGAACCAGAGAAATCCCAACCTAAGGCCCTGCCCTCAACGGTCACCCAGTTGAGGGTGAAGGACACAGAGCTGGACACAGACATTCCCAGTCCTATGTGGTCAGGGTTTGAGTAGTAGGAGAGACCCCAGGCTGGGAAAGGCCAGTAGTGGGGAGATGGCTTTCCAGATGAGTAGGCATTGGAGCCCTGGGGCTTTGACGGTTGAGTAGAAGTTCAACACTCCCACCAAGGAGGTACCTGCCCATGATCACCAACTATATAGTTCACTGTGTGCCTAGTGGGGAGAAGCAAGAGTCAAGGCTTGTGGTCAGTGACAGTCAGGGGAGGCTTCCATGCTGTCCTCCCCTCCCCCTTGCAACCCCTTTTTCAGGCCCCGCCAGCCTCTCCAGTCTTACTTATCTAATGACCCTCTTCCTGAAAGCCTTCCTTGACTGCTGCCTGCCCCTCTCCACAGCCATACCTACCAGGACAGGACTGACCAGTTCTGGGTATCCAGAATGTTGACTTGACCTCAGAGATTTAGTCTGTACTTAGAAGCTAGTTACGATGGAGCCCAGTGGGAACTCCTCCTCCAGGAGTGGCCAAGACTGGGGGAGGGAGGCTGAGGCCAGAACAGGGCAGTGGGCAAATCAAGGGCTCTAATGCCAACCCTGACCCTTGGAAGTTCCTCAGGAAGGAACTTAACCTCCCTGGGCCTCGATATTACCATCTGTCCAATGGGGTTGTTATGAGAGTAAATTACTGCACATAAGCACTTAGAAATGTTCCTGAAGCATAGTCGCTGGCTAATTGGCTACACTGAGAGTCAAGTGCCATTGAAAAGCAAATAAAAACAAAAATAGCAAGCAGGAAAAAAAAAATATGGGCTAAGTGCCAGATGGCCTTCTAGGTACATGATTTAAAAAAAAAAAAATAAAAGCTTCCTTTAATTCTCACATGACACTATTATCTCCCATTTTACAGATGAGTAACGTGAGGCTCAGAGAGAGTGACTTCCCTGAGGATACACAGTGAAAAATGGCAGAGCCAGGATTTGAAGCCTAGCCACCTGGTTTCAGTCATCATGCTATTGTCCACTTACTACACAGCTTCTTAGACAACCATCAGATTTCAGATGGAGATTTTAAAGGTAGCTAAGAGCAAAATTAATTTCAGATGGATCACCCACCAACCAAACAAAAAAAAAGAGAGAGAGAGAGAAACTATTAAACTACTAGAAGAAAATGTACAAGTTAAAAATAATAATCCCAGTGTGTTGAAGCATGACATGACACCTTTGATGATTTAAAAGATTAATAGCTGACTACAGGACTTCCCTGGTGGCGCAGTAGTTAAGAATCCGCCTGCCAAGGCAGAGGACACGGGTTCGAGCCCTGGTCCGGGAAGATCCCACATGCCGTGGAGCAACTAAGCCCATGCGCCACAACTACTAAGCCTGAGCTCTAGAGCTTGCGAGCCACAACTACTGAAGCCCGTGCGCCTAGAGCCCGTGCTCTGCAACAAGAGAAGCCATGGCAATGAGAAGCCCGCACACCACAACAAAGAGTAGCCCCCGCTCACCACAACTAGAGAAAGCCCACGCGCAGCAACAAAGACCCAACACAGCCAAAAATAAATAAATAAATAAAATAAAATTTTTAAAAAAGATTAATAACTGACCACAGGACATCCCTGGTGGTGCAGTGGTTAAGAATCTGCGTGCCGGGGCTTACCCTGGTGGCGCAGTGGTTGAGAGTCCGCCTGCCGATGCAGGGGACCCGGGTTCTTGCCCCGGTCTGGGAAGATCCCACATGCCGCGGAGCGGCTGGGCCCGTGAGCCATGGCCGCTGAGCCTGCGCGTCCGGAGCCTGTGCTCCGCAGCGGGAGAGGCTACAACAGTGAGAGGCCCACGTACCGCAAAAAAAAAAAAAGAATCTGCGTGCCAATCCAGGGGACACGGGTTTGAGCCCTGGTCCAGGAAGATCCCACATGATGCGGAGCAACAAAGCCCATGCACCACAACTACTGAGCCCGTGTGCCACAACTACTGAAGCCCGTGCGTCTAGAGCCCGTGCTCCGGAACAAGAGAAGCCACCAAAACGAGAAGCCTGTGCACCGCAATGAAGAGTAGCCCCCGCTCGCCGCAACCAGAGAAAGCCTGCGCACAGCAATGAAGACCCAACGCAGCCAAAAATAAATAAATAAATATTTTTAAAAAGATTAATAACTGACTACATACAAATGTAAAATTCCTATACACACACAAACACACACAAATACTAGAAGGTCAATCAACAAAGGAAAACTTTTCCAAGACATGACAGACAAAAGACTGATTTCCTTAATATGTAAAAATCTTCCAGGTATCAGGGCTTCCCTGGTGGCGCAGTGGTTGAGAGTCCGCCTGCCGATGCAGGGGACACGGGTTCGTGCCCTGGTGTGGGAGGATCCCACATGCCGCGGAGCGGCTGGGCCCGTGAGCCATGGCCACTGAGCCTGCGCGTCCGGAGCCTGTGCTCCGCAACGGGAGAGGCCACAACAGTGAGAGGCCCGCGTACCGCAAAAAAAAAAAAAAAAAAAAAAAAAAAAAAAAAAAAAAAAAAAATCTTCCAGGTATCAATAAGGGCCAACAATTCAATAGAAAAAGAGGCAAAGGACATGAACAGTTTCTGAAAAGGAAATACAAATGTCTTCCAAGCATATGAAAGGGAGTTCATTCTCACGTATGGTAAGGTCAATATAAAATAAAACTACCATGAAATACTTTTAAAAAATCTACCAGGTTCCTAAGGATGAAAAAGTTTGATAATTCACCATGTTGCTGGGGTTTGGGGAAAAGAGCAATATTATGCATTGGGGTTTGGAGTGTGAAATGGCATAATCTCTCTGATAATAGCTATTGAAATGAGAAGTCGCTATATCCCTTCTGGGACTCTACCCAGGTGCCCAAGGATGGATTACAGTACAACACACACGCTGAGCAATTTACATGTAATCCACAAGGAAACCTGAGGCTTATCTCACTGAACAGAGGAGGGAAACTGAGGCCCAGACGAGGGACAGAATGAGGGCCCAGGCTGGTGTACACTGTGTCAGGGAGAGTGGGCCGGCTGGCTCTACCTGTGGCACTGGGTCACCATGGTCCCAGCCACCTCCCTTGTCAGGCTAAGCTTCAGGTTTCAGGCAACACACCTGCTGGTGTTTAGAACAGGTCAGAGCAAGACCCAGAGACGCTCGGCTTTAACATATGGAGGCCAAGCTAGCCGCGCTGAGCTCTGTGAGTGCTGGGTGCCAGTTCCAATTAATTCTGACTTTCTCATTAAGCCGTTAGGAAAAGCCAGGTGGCTCCGGGCAGTAGGCCCTCTGCCTAGGCCGCTGGATTAGAGGGTTCATGGTTTCTGCCTCGAGACACTGTATTATCTGTCACGGGCGATTATGGAAGACCCAAGCGGGCAGTGACAAGCTCGGTGAATCTCTTGAGTTCTGGGACCTGGGAGGCTCAGAATCATGGGATCTCCAAAATCATGGACTCCCAGAATCTTGGAGTGCCCGGCATTCTAGATCCTCAAAACAGTCTCCCCTCCTCCCGAACATTTTAGAATCCTAAAGGGAATTCCCTGGTGGTCCAGTGGTTAGAACTCAGCACCTTTACTGTCGGGGCCCAGGTTCGATCCCTGATCAGGGAACTAAGATCCCCCAACCCATGCGGCATGGCCAAAAAAAAAAAAAAAAAAAAAAGAATCCTAGAGCAGGCGTCCTGAATGGCATTCAACACATCACTTCTGGCTGTCTTGCAGGGAAGAGAATGCATGGATCGTCAGAGGCAGAAGGCATATGTGTGGATGGGAGCCTGCATCCCACCAATACTACAGGCAGATAGGAAGGGAGGGTCGGCGCTGTGCTAACTTGCCCCTATCTGTGACATACCCACTGAATTTGGCATTGCCCAATTCTCGAATCACAGATAGCCTCTTGTGACACAGGCTTCTTACCTAGACTTGTCCCCTTGGATCAGAGGTCTCTCAAACTGGAAGCCCAGGGGCTGAATGTGTTTTTGGTTTTTGTTTTTCTGGGGCTGGAGGCCCACATAATGTTTACAAGAAGAACTTGTGAATGAGTTTTTCCATATAAGGAGCTCCACTGGATACAGTACAATACTACTCAGCCATTAAAAAAAAAAAAGAAGGAAATAATGCCATTTGCAGCAACATGGATGCAACTAGAGATTATCATACTAAGTGAAGTAAGTCAGACAGAGAAAGACAAATACCATATGACATCACTTGTATGTGGAATCTAAAACATGCCACAGATGAACCTGTCTACGAAACAGAAACTGACTCACAGACATAGGGAACAAACTTGTGGTTGGCAAGGGGGTGGGGGGATGGGGGAGGGATGGATTAGGAGTTTGGGGTTAGCAGATGCAAACTATTCTATATAGAATGGATAAACAACAAGGTCCTACTGAATAGCACAGGGAACTATGTTCAATATCCTGGGATAAACCATAATGGAAAAGAATATAAAGAAGAATGTATATATGCATATAAGTGAGTCACTTTGCTGTACAGCAGAAATTAACACAACATTGTAAATCAACTATACATCAATAAAAAAAAATTTTTTTAAAAGACGCTCCATTGGGCCCCCAATCCGAGTGGCATCTGTGGACCCTCCAGGGATTATAGGGATGTGAATTCCCTATAACCCTAGGTCCAACTCACTCCTTGAGTGAGTTTGCTCTCCCTAGACAGTGATGGTACTAACTTTATATCCTCCTTTTAAGATCAAGAAAGTGAGTCCCAGGAGCATCTGTTTGCCAAGGTCCCCCACCTCCCAGGGAGAAGCTGAAAAGGCTTTGGAAAAAGCGAATGGACATCCCATCAAGCTTTACAAATAGTTATCCCATGGGGTCCCTGCCACCAATCCTATGAGGTCTGTACTTGTTATCCCATTTCTCAGATGACAACACTGAGTCTTGGAGAGGGAAATCACTTTCCCAAAGCCACACCTGAAGGTAGAGCTCCTGGAACATGGCAGGAGTGAGTTAATGGAAAGGCTCAGGGTGCCTCTCTATCTGGAGGTGGTGCAAAAAGGAAAATGTGGTGCTTGGGGGTGGCTTTGGGAAGGGTGTGGAGAGGAGATTGGATTTCCGTCTAAAGGCAATGAGGAGCCATGGGAGTGTTTGAAGCAAGGGAGTGGCATAATCTAATTTATATGTTAGAAATGTCCCTAACAGGACTTCCCTGGTGGTCCAGTGGTTAAGACTCCGTGCTTCCAGTGCAGGGGACATAGGTTCGATCCCTGGTCAGGGAAGTTCCACATGCTGCTCTGTGCAGCCAAAAAAAAAAAAGAAAAAGAATTGTCCCTGACAGTGCTGAATCCAGTTCAGAAGATGGATACATTTTCTCAGCTAAGGATCTGAGAAGGGCTTTGTCTCAGGTCAAAATGCTCTCTTCCTAGCTACTATTTCTTGGACCCATCTGTCCCCCTCCACTGGGTTTTCATAAGGAATTCACTGCTAGGATGTCTGACAAATGAGGATTCTTCGTGGTCCCTGTTGATAAATTGTGTTATTCCAGTTTAGCTCTATTAGAAACAAAGGCTATTTGCCACTAACATTTTTAAAGTGGCATCCTTTATATATAAAGAGTTGTGAGAAATAAATAAGAAAAGAGACATGCAAAGAACATGGATGCCACTTTGAACACACAAAAGACACAGATGGGACATTGTAAAAAAAAAAAGTGAAACAAAAAAAAAGACGAAGACTTTTACATGAAAATGTGTTTAACCACTCTAGAATTCTCACTATAATAGTCAAAAAAGATATCTGATATTAGATTCTGTGAGGCTACAAGGCAATTGATATTCACCTCTGTTACTGTGTTAGTACTATCTTTCTGGAAGGTAAGATGGCAAAATTATCAAAAGCAAATTGATGGATAGTAACTAATTATCATGACTCACCATTGTTGAGTGACAAATGAACTTCATTTATTATGTTTTTCCCACTAGAACACAAAGTCCGCTAAGGCAGGCATCCTTGTCTGTTTTGTTCATTGCTGAGTCCCTGGTGTATGGGACAGCAACTGGCTTTGATTTATATACCCAGCATGATCTAATTTTCTCATTTTTCTGTACAGTGAAGTTTGAGAACCAGTGGACTAGACCAAAAGGGAAGTTTGTGTGGAGGCAGATATCTGAGTATCCACTTATTTGGGTCTTTAAGACAACCCTCAGATCCGTAGTGGTGAGTGGAGAGTTCTCAGGGGCTCCCACTGACCCATGGGTTAATGGATGTGTTTGTAGTTAAAATGATCAAAAGAGATGATTTCTGATAATTACTGATTTCTGATAATTACTGATTTCTGATAATTACTAAGTCCTTAGGCTGTGTGCCAGCCTCACACACTTAATCACTTCACAGCAATGCTATGAGGCTGGTATTAATTTCAGGCTCATTTCACAGATGAGGAAACTGAGTCCACAGCATGAAAGTAGCACAAAGTAGGTGCTTGGGTTTAGCAGAACCTAAATTTTGCTCAGTCAGCTCCATGAACACCCATCCTTGTCGCTCCAGGGAGCACTTCCTCTGGCATCCCAGTAGAGACTCTGGACACCAGTAAGTCTCCATAAATGTTTTGGTTCTCAAATTTCTTGGGTGACTCCATGCAGAGCTGCCAGGGAAGGTGAGAGAAGAGAGTGTCAGGTTTCTGGGGGCATGGAGATACCAGACACACAGAGACGCCCACAGCACCCCCCCACACACAAACACCACACACACCTTGAGACAAAACAAGACACACACAGAGACCATCTAGATACACACCCCAAGACACACACACACACACACACACACACAAGACCAATGCAAACACACTCCAAGACAAACACATACGCACAGGAGACACGCACAGAGCCTTGGCGGGGGGTGTCCAGGTTATGGGGGCTGTGGACACCCTCGATCCCTGCGGAGGCCCCTATTCCAACCTCCACCTCCGTCTCCACTCTGGGGTCCAGGGCCTCCCGCTAAGGCGGCAGTGCAGCAATAGAGCAACCGCAGGCAGAGAGAAAGGGACTCGGGCTGCAGGACGCGCCAGGCAGGGACGGCTGCGGTGCAGCGTGTCTCTCTGGCGCCACCCGGTGGGCACAGGGGGCATACCAGCCCCCGTGGCTCAACATCTCTGCGGGTCTGTGGGTCCCGGGGTATCCATCGGTGTCAGCTTTATCTCTCTCTGAGTCTGTGTGTCTCTATTTCTCTGTGTTTCAGTCTCTGTCTCTCTTCTCTATGCGTTGCTGCCTCTTTTTGCTTCTGTGTCTGTCTCTCTACAGCTCTTTTGTATCTCTCCGTCTCTTTGTCTCCCTCTCTCTCCCACCCTTCCCCCCACCTCTTCGTCTATAACTGAGCTACCCCCCCATTAGCGACATCCCCTGTGCCCTGTCCCCCCATGGCATCTTGGCACTTCCTGCCATTCATGACTCAGTCCAGGTGGAGAGTGATGACCAACTTCATCAGCTTTGTAGCCTGCCTGCTCCTACTTCCTATATTCTGGTCCTTGTGGAGGGGACCCCATGCCTGCAGGCTGCATGGGGTTCCCCTGCTGTTATCTTTGTCCAGATAACCTGGCCATGAGCTCACCTTCCACAGGGCTGGCAGCTGCTGGCTCCCCAGAGGCAGAAAGTGCTGGTTGCATGGGGGGTGGGGGGCAGGAACAGTGAATATTTGGACCCCCAAGCAAGGAAGGGCCCAGGGAGAGACAGTGATGGACACCCTTGAACCCTGCTGAAACATGCCATGGCCTGTGGGCTGGTGGCCTGATCCCTGACCTGCCCAGGACTTCGGAGACCACTCTGACCCCAAGTCACCCACATTCCTGCTTGCTGAGTTCCTCCAAGGTGCTGCACCTGTTCCTTCCTGGGGGCTCCTGCACATTCTGTTCCCTCTCCTGGAATGCCTTTCCAGTCACCTCCTTCAGGAAGCCAGGCTCACTCCACCTCCTGCTTGAAACCCTCCCTTGGGCTCCAAAGAGCAGATCTGTCTCAGTCATGGTCACTGCTGTGTCCCTGGCACAGAACCTGACACACAGGAAATGCCTTTGGCTCTAAACAGGTAAGTTCTCTTGAGCCCAGCTCTCCCATCTTGCCTTGCTGGGGGTGTGGGCCTTGGCCTAATGGGCTGCTTGTCACTCTGTGCCCTGTTTTCCCAAGGACAGGGGGTGAGGGGACTTTTTCTGGGCAACCTCTGAAACCTGCCCTGCTGGGTCTCATTTCAGCCAGGTCTGTAAATATTTGGTCCACCATGGCTGGCAGCATCCAAGCAGAGAAAGCTTCAGTGCGTTTTACGAGCCTCCCCACGGGGGGCCAATGTGAGGTTTCTGTGGCTGAGTATGTGGGGCGCCCGACAGTTTCACGGCTGGTTGGCATGAGGTGGGTCTGACTGCAGGATTGGAAGCAGCTGCGAGGCACCATCAGTGGCTGCTGGCACTTAACCCCGCAGCTTGCAGCTTTGCAGAGGCCCAAACAGCGCCTCTTGTTTGAAAAACTGTTAATGCAACATTATAGATCACATCTGTGGTGGGAATGGGGGCCAATCCGACCCCTTCCCCAAGTCTGCAAGGAGGCGGAAGGCCCCAGTTTAGACCTGGCTCTTCTAGGAGAATGAACGGCAACCACAATCATTGGCTAAGGACCCACTAGATGCTGGGTACTGTACAAAGCACTTCAAACTTTATTTATTTGCTGGCCATGTCTCGCAGCGTGTGGGGTCTTAGTTCCCTGACCAGGGATCGAACCATTGCCCCCTGCAGTGAAGCACGGAGTCTTAACCACTGGACCACAAGGGAAGTCCCGCAAAGCGCTTTAAATGCATCATCTCCTTGGGTCCTCAGAAATCCCCCTGCCCATTTTACAATGAGAAAACTCAGGTGTTCAAAGTAACTGGCTCAACGTCATCCAGGTGGCAAAGGGCTGAGCTGGGATTATTTATTCTCCAGCCTGGCTTGATCTCACATAAATCACCTGGCCCGCATGGGGGCCTCCCCGACAGGGCCGCGGTGAAGATCCCCTGGAAACCTCTTCTCAACAGTCAGCATCCCAGGAGTAACTGGAGGCAGGGCCTGAATCAGATCAGTAGATCAGAATTGGGGCCTGGGAACCTGAATTTTAAACAAGGACCTCCTGGGGAATTCCTGGTGGTTAGGACTCAGCGCTTTCATTGCCAGGGCCCAGGTTCAATCCCTGGTCAGGGAACTAAGATCCCGGAAGCTGCGTGGCACGGCCAAAATTTTTTTTAAAAATTAAAAATAAACAAGCACCTCCCTCCACCCCCAGGTAACTCTTGCTAGAGGTGTTCCTTTGTCCTTCCTCAGGAACAGCAGCCTTACTACTGCACACGTCCCAGCTTTTGCAGCGCTCCCTCTCAATCTCAGCAGGGATCATCTGCCACCTGGTGTTTACTGAAGGCACTACAAGATTTGGTGTCCCGTCAGACATTCTAAACTAGGGAAATTTTCTGCCAGGCCCTGTAAGACCCAATAGGCCAGACGAGGAATAAAGTGTTCTGAAAACTTGAAGATACAGAATTTTTGTGTTCTTTCTCTCTTTCTCCTTCCCGTAGATTCGATAAGCATTTACTATGTGTCTCCCACATTCCAGGTGTATTAACCAACCATGTCTCGATTTTCTGGTTTTTTGATCCTGTGAACCGTGTGACGGAAGTAGGGATGGTCTAACCTCTGGAGGATGGGGGTGGGGCAGCACTGGGAGAACTCAGTAGAGACCCCGTCCCTCAACCTGCAAACCAGTTAAAAAGCACCACATCCCCACGAACTGACAACTTTGTGGCTGTACTTTAAAAATCTCGGAAGTCTTTTTAGACCCTTGCATTTGAAATTATTTAACTAAGAGTTAACGCATGCAATTTGAGACTGGCAATCACCATGCAGGCTTGGGAATTCCTGCATAGTGAGAAAATTTAACCTAGAAACTGTTTTGAAATGTAATGAAATCTTTATGAATACAAAATTTAGCAGTTGACGAAGCTGACACATTTTTTGTAAATGTGGAGACATTGGATACGGTATTCATTCTGATGTTGCAGTTTTCTCTTTGTATTTTTGGAGCCGATCGTTTCTTAGCTCTTCCTCCCCAGGCCTCCAAACATCTTACAGGTCTCCCGGAAAGCACGAGCACCCTAGGCCCTCTTCCTGCAGGCCTCCCAGGGCCTGCCAACACGTATTGAGCACTTACTGTATGCCAGGAGCAATTCTGAGCTTTTTTATGTATATCAGCTAATTTAATCTTTGCAAAGACCCTCTATGGTAAAATACTATCATATTTCCAGTTAAGGAAGCCAAAGCAGGGAGGAACTATTAACTCCCCATGGGCAGATAGGTAGGTTGGATTCCAAGCCATCTCCCGAGGCTACTCCAGTGGCTCTCACTCCTGACACCGAACAGCCCCCACCTCAACCTTTAAAACATTTTTTTTAAATTGTGGCAAAATACACGTAACATAAAAATTTGCCATCTTATACATGCACCCCTACATTTGTTCACGGCAGCACAATTCACAACAGCCAAGACATGGAAACTACCTAAATGCCCATCGACAGATGAATGGATAAAGAAGATGTGGTACCTATACACACAAAGGAGTATTACTCAACCATAAAAAAGAATGAAATAATGCCATCTGCAGCAACAACATGGATGGACCTAGAGACTATCACACTGAGTGAAGTAAGTCAGAAAAAGAAAGACAAATATATGACATCGCTTGTATGTGGAATCTAAAATATGCCACACCTGAACCTATCTGCGAAACAGAAACAGACTCACAGACATAGAGGACAGACTTGTGGTTGCCAAGGGGAGGAGGGGTGGGCTGGGAGTTGGGGTTAGCAGATGCAAACTATTGTATGTAGGATGGATAAACATCAAGGTCCTACCGTATAGCACAGGGACTACACTCAATATCCCGTGGCAAACCATAATGGAAAAGAATATGAAAAGGGATATACATAACTGAATCACTTTGCTGTACAGCAGAAATTAACACAGCATTGTAAGTCAACTATACTTCAATAACATTTTTTAGAAAATTTATCATCTTAACCATTTTTAAGGGCACAACTCAGTGGCATTAAGCACATTCACATGGTCCTGCAACCATTCCCACCATCATCTCCAGAACTTTCTCATCTCCCCAAACTGAAACTCTGTCCCCATTGAACACTGACTCCCCATACCCTCCCCCAGCCCCCACCATCTACCTGCTGTCTCTAAGGATGTGACTCCTCTAGGGACCTCCTATGGATGGAATCAGTATTTGTCCTCGTTTCTGGTTTCTCTCACTGAGCACCATGTCAAGGTTCATTCCTGTTACAGCAGGTGTCAGAATCTCCTTCCTTTTGAAGGCTAATATTCCACTGTATGGTTGGACCACAATTTGTTTATCCATACTACTACACACCCATTAGGATGGCTATTATTTAAGAAAACAAACACACCCAGAAGACAAGTGTTGGTGAAGATGTAGAGACACTTGGAACCCTCGTGCAGGGCTGGTGGGAATGTAAGATGGGGCAGCCGCTGTGGAAAACAGCCTGGTGGTTCCTCAAAAGTTCAACATAGAATTACCATATAAGCCAGGAATTTCACTCCCAGGTATACACCCAGGAGAATAGAAAACAGCTGTGCAAAGACCTACAGGCAAACTTGTCTTTATAGCAGCATGATTCATAGGAGCCAAAAGGTGGAAACCACCCAAGTGTCCATTAGCAGATACTTTTTATAACAAATCTTTTCTTCCACCTCCCTTTTCTCTCCTGAAATAAAAATCTGAATATAACCTAATGACAGTTAAAAAAAAAAAACAACCAGCAACCCAACCATATAATGCTCTATCAGATACAAGCAGAAGAAATAAAAAGAAAATAATGTCTGATAAGTGCTGTCTAATTTAGCCTGTCAACGCTGGGGCACAAGCCCCGGTTATATCATGTACAAGATGAAGTGCTCAGACGCATGGGTCTATTCAGACGTTTCACCTCAGACAGAAGCAGCAGGGGAGGTGTTTAGACCCCGCAGGTCTGTTCACAGAAACGGTGAACAACTCTTGGTAAGGTTCTGGACTAAATGACAAGCCGTTTTCCCTCAATTTATCCAGAAGTTGCACTCCTGAAAAATCTGTATGTGTGAAAACTGTAAACTGTGTCCCCCCTCCAAATTCACACGTTGAGGTCCTGGCCCCCAGGGCCTTGGGATGTGACTGTATTTGAAGACAAGGCCTGTACAGAGGTAATCAAGTTCAAATGAGGTCAGTAGGGTGGGCCCTAAATCCAGTCTGAAATTCAGACGCAGACACACACACACACAGGGAGAAGGCTGGGTGAAGGAGGTAGAGACGGGGTGATGGACGTACAAGTCAAGGGATGCCAAAGACTGCCAGCTGCCACCAGAGTTTGGGAGCGGGCCTAGAACAGATCCCCCTCCCTACCCTCCGCCCCCACCCCCACCCCCCAGCCTCAGAAGGAACTAGCCCTGCTGACACCTGATCAAGCATTCCTGGCCTCCAGAACTGGGAGAGGATAAATTTCCCTTGTTTATATCACCAAGTCTGTCGTGCGTAGTTACGGCAGCCATGGCCAATCAATGTTGTCCTACGTATCCATGTAAAACAGAGACTGGTGTTAGGCCCAGCTAATGAGGAAAGGGCTTGTCTCTCCCCACAGGCTGTCCGGGAGGACTGGCCCACACTCCCCACGCTTCCCGGGGTCCCCTCGGGCCAGCTGGGCGGCAGTGCCCTGGTCAAGCCCTGGCTCTGCGCTTCAGGACGTGCTCCTATCTTGTGACAAGATCTGACAACCGGTCTCACCCTCAACCCCAAGTCGAATCTGGCTTCTCTTGGCCAACTTGGGACACCCGGACCCCAATTTCTAGACTAGCTTGCGGGGTGGGGAGATGAAGCTCTCCATGCAGGAGAAAACATGCCACACTGGCCCCGACTGCACCATGGAGACATCGTCCTGTCAACCTGTCATTGGAAAATGACTCTAAAAGCCCCTGCGGTGAAGGAAGCGCATGAGGTGTTTATTTGGGCAATTCAAGCAGATAGGACTGGAGGGCCAGCGCCAGCCTGCCTTTCACGCTCGGGCTTCCTCGGTGAGCTGGGCAGGGTTTTCAGATTGCTCTTTTCAAACTAAACACCCCAGCAGGAACACAGGGAACTCCAGGAGAATTGGCAATTGTTCTGGGGCCTGTGGGGTGGCTGTCCTAGTTACGTAGGGGAGGGAGGGAATCAGGTTGCCAGCAGGCGGCACATGGGTTAACTCTTCACATGCCAATCCAGACCACGCTGGTCCAGGGCTGAGATTTGCGGGAAACCAGCATCCCTCTTGACCCCAGGCCCTGCACAGGTCCCAGATCAGTCTTGTGGCCACCAGGCCACCTCATTCATGAGATGGGCTGGACCCCTCTCCTGCCCCAACAAGCCTGCAGTCACCCATTCCGTGTCCCGACATCAGCTCTGCGTGGGCAGCCATGATCCTTCCAGAGGAACAGAGATGGCCCCTGTGGCCAGACAGGGGTCTTTAATGAAAAAGATTGCTGCTGCTTATAATCACAAATGAGATTTCACCTATGAATTTGCATTTCCAGAAAAACAGGCGGATGGGATATAGCTGGGCTCATACCAGGCAGGGTCTGCCCCATCCCCAGCCCTCAGCCAGGCCCCCAAACCGCACACCACCACTGGCTGGACACCCCCAGGCACCCCAGCAGAAGAGGCGAAGTGCTGGTCCCAGGGCCCCCCGATGCACACACACCTCCCCTCAGGGAAGAATTCCTAATTCCCATCCCAGCTCTGCTACCTACAAGCTCTCGGACTCTGGACAAATGATCTGACCCCGCAGCCATTTCCTCACCTGTAAGATGGGGAGGTGCACAGCCCCACTTCATTGACAGCTGTGAGAATTCAGGAACACGAACCGGCCTCTGCTACCCAAACAAAAGCGGTGCCGCCGAGGGCTGACACCGCTCTCTGCTGTCATCACTGAGACACACACACAGCTGCGAACCATAAACTTTTATTAACGGAAAATGGAATGCCTCGTTAACAGAAACCTTGTCTTACAAATGGCAGAACAAGAACACATTTATTTTAAAAAAAAGAAAAAATAAGTGGATTCACATTGTATTAAGCTACAACACGGTGGCAGGATTTGCTTCTGTTTCTTAAAAGATTCCACAAGTTCAAGGTAACTCTGGCTAATAGACTCGACAGTACGTCTGCCTGCCTACCAGGACACGCAGGGTGGGTGGGCTCTAGTAGCGGCGGGTGAAGTGGGGGTATGGGTGGGGGGCGGGGTGCGGACCTCTGCTGCCCCGGTCCTGGCCGGCCACTCCTCCACCCTCGAGGCCTCCGGAGGGCACCACGTGAGCCTGGGCGTGCCCGCCGTGTGCAAAGCCGCCTCGCCTAGGAACAAAGGCACACGTTTGGCCCCGGAAGCACCTGTGTTCTCACTGTGTCACGCTGCAGCATAGGGCTCTGTGGCCTTTAGAGCCCCTTGGCTTTTTCCAGGTGAGGAAAATCATAACCACGGGTTGCATTCCGGGGAAGAGCGTTAGCTGCGTAAGTTGCCAAGAGCTGCTTTGGGGGTTTGTTCTCAAAGCATTCGACCCCGAAAGTGGATCAAGCATGCAGAAAAAGGGAGAGGAAGTGAGAAGTGGGAACAAATCAATTTTATCCGCGGACAGTACTTCTTACCCCGATATTCCACCCCGACTTGCCACATGCCCTGGCCCCGAGGGCCCAGACAGGCCCCTCTCACCACCTGGAAGAGAAGAAAGAGTCTGCACTTGGAAGCCCTGGAAAAGCTGGCCCTCTGGAGCATGCTGGGACTGTGGCTGGCCCTCCCCGGGAGGCCCCCCGACCCTCAGGCAGGGGTGAACCCATACCTTGCCACCGCAAGTGCTCCCGGCCCGCCGTGCCCGCATCCACTGTGCCCGGCCAGGCGCGCTCCTGATGCTCCTCCAGCCTCTGGCTGTGCTCCGCCCAGTCACGGCCACCCCTTTGCCAAAACGAAAGGCAGATACACAATGGTCCCACTGTGCCTCTAATGTGAGGCTGTGACATGGGGGCTCTGGGGGCTCGTGCCCCACTGTCAAGGGTTTCTGAGAGAAGTGGGCAAAGAATGGCAACAGACACTTCCCCAAAGATACACACTTGGCCAGTAAGCACACAAGTAGGTGTTCAGCACAGATACCTTCACAACCACCTCACCCTCATTAGGACGGCTATTATCTAAAAGACAAGGATGAGTGTTGGTGAAGGTGTGCAGAAACAGGGATTCTCACACTGGGCTGGTGGGAATGTAAAATGGTGCAGCCTAGTTGGAGAACAGTGTAGTGGTTCCTTAAAAGCTTAAACACAGAGCGACCGTATGACCCAGAGATTCCACTCCGACGTGTCTAACCAAGAGACCGGTAAACATGCGTTAACACGAAAACTCATACACCAGTGTTCTTAGCAGCATGAGTCCGTAACAGCCCCGAAGTGGAAACCACCAAAGTGTCCATCTAAACAAAATGTGGTCCATCCACATACTGGAATATTAATCAGCCTTGAAAAGGGATGAAGCACTGACACTCGCTACAACAAGGATGCACCTTGAGAACACGATGCTCAGTGAGCGAAGCCAGACATAAAAGGCAACACAACACACTGTGTGATTCCAACTCATGTGAAACATCCAGAACAGGCAAATCCACAGGGAAAGAAAGTGGGTTAGTGGTTGCCAGGGGGATGGGGAGTGACTGCTAATGGGGGTTTCTTTTGGGGGTGATAGAAATGCTCTGAAATGGATTGTGGTGATGGATGCACAGCTCTATAAATTAACTGAAAGCCATCAAATTGCACACTTTAAATGAGTGAACCGCACAGCATGTGAATTATATCTCAAAAAAGCTGTTTAAAAACGGTTTCAGACAGAAACCCCGGGAGATGAAAATCCAAACACGGTACCCACGTGCAGGTGCCAACAGCCCCTGGAGGCCTACAGGAAAGCCTCCCGGCCCCAGGCTGGGTGTGGAAGGACGAGGGCACTGCCCGCCGGCGACCACCACTCCGAGGCCCAGGACCAGGAAGCCAGCAGACCCCCCACACCTGTCTGCAAGGGTGAGTGCACCTCACTGCGTGCAACGCCTATGGTCTCAGGTGACAGCCCCCCAGTCACACGGTGACGCTGCACAGTCAGCCTGTTGTCAGTGCAGGAGCTCGCCCATTTAAACTTAACACAAATAGGACTAAACGACATGAAACGACCCAGTGCTAAGTAGGTCGCTCAGGAAAGAACACTCTCATCTGTCACACTGGCACTCCAGTCTTTGATCAACACCCGAAAACCCACCTAGAGGTGCAGCAGAAACTTGTGGTAGCTGTGACACCGGCCTTACAAACACCTAAAGACAACTTCAGGGGTGGGGTGGGGTAAAGCTTCTCTACTACTGATGGGGACAAGCCTTAGACGGCTTCAGGGCTGCCGCCTTCAGCAGGCAGAGCCCACACAGTGCCAGGAGGAGCTGTTCCAGGTGACCTGGCAGGTACACATGCCCAGTTCACTTTCAGAGAAGCCAACCTGTCACCCGGTGAGGACAGTGATGCCCAGCCCCTCTGTGGCCTGCCCGCTAACCTGGGGGGAAGAGGCAGCCCCCGGCCCTCGCTCATCCTCTTGTCGGAGCCATAGCCACCCCAGCCGTCTCGGGAGTCGCGGCCATGGCGCTCTGGTGGTCCTCCGTGGCCGTGGCGGTCGTCTGAGTAGTGCTGGAAGGCACAAGAGGGACAGGGCAACTCCAGTCACATGGCTCCCAGACAAGCTCGCGGCAGGCCTACCTTCTGGGTCTCGGAAACCTGCAGACCCTGCCTCAGTGCGCTGGGGTGTGGCTCAGTACCCCAGCCACCCACGAGGACCTGCCCAGGCCCCTTCGGGCACTTCCTGACCGCCTCCTTGAGAACCCCAAGCGCCACTAAAGCTCCATCACTGGTGCCACACGAAGGGCCAGCAGCGGGCCCTCCCACCCATGAGCGTGGAGAGCCCCACACTTCGGGGTCCACTGAGAAGAGTCACTCAGACCCGCCTTCCCTGAAGAGTCAGGGCACCTGCTCCTTGCTGGAGACAGGAGGGCCCTCCCCACATCCCTAGGGCAGGCCAGCACCCTCAGAGCCCTCTCTGCTCATACTACTGTGGAGGCCTGGAGGCAAGTACTGAAGGCAGGAACGGCTTAGTACCCCTGGCCAACCAAGTCAGTGCTCAGGAAGCCAGCACACCTGGGGAGCAAGAGAGAATATAGCACTCTCTCAAAACACACACCCCTATTTTAAAAAGCCATGACTCTGATGCTGTCCCCCACCTTTCTCGTGGAGGCCTCCTCTGTTCTCTGAGCTGACAGCCTAGGCACCTCTCACAGGGAACCTGCAGACTATCAGACACGGGGACCCATCCCAGTAGCCGACACAGAGGAATGCCCCAAAACATGACCTAAATGACCCCCTACCAGGCTGCTAAGCCCCCGTTGGGGCATCCCACAGTGCCTAGACTCAAGGCACTCCGAACATGTAGGCCACCAAATATCTCTTCAATTAGTTTCTACTGAATAAAACGAAAAACAAGCCCTACCTGTGTTAAAAAACACAGACTCCAGACTCGAGACTTCCCTAGTGGCGCAGTGGTTAAGAATCTGCCTGCTAATGCATGGGACATGGGTTCAAGCCCTGGTCCGGGAAGATCCCACATGCTATGGAGCAATTAAGCCTGTGTGCCACAACTACTGAGCCTGCGTTCTAGAGCCTGCGAGCCACAGCTGAGCCCACGCACCATAACTACTGAAGCCCGCGTGCCTAGAGCCCATGCTCCACAACAAGAGAAGCCACCGCAATGAGAAGCCCGTGCACCGCAATGAAGAGTAGCCCCCGCTACTTCACAGCAATGAAGACCCAATGCAGACAAAAAAATTAAATAAATAAATAAATAAAATACAAAACACAGACTCACTAACCAGTCATTTCTGTGCACATCTACTCACCGGCCAGAACTGACATCTCCACGCCCCGCCCACCCCACAGAAGCAGGCACGCCCCTGGCCTGCTATCTGGCTTTTACTCACCTGCCCATCTCGCTCTCCCATCACTGACCTTGAACCTTCCCTCCTGCAAAAAAGAAATGTCTCATTCCAAAGGCAGCTGATGGCTCTATACAACACTGCTGCAGACCACACAGAGGAGTTCCACAATTAGAGTACTTATCCCCTTTTACCACATGAGAACTGTAATTTACTGGCCTGAAAAAAAACTGCCTCACAGCTTTCTCTGGGGGTAGGAGTGAGGTGGGATCCTAAGAAGGTGGGAACGAAGGTTTTACTGAACTAAAATCCTTTAGAGGGGTCTCAGAAGTAGAGACCCACACCATGAAGCTAATGCCTATAATTCTGTCTGTGGCCTGATGACAAGTCAGGTAATAAGCTTCGGCAGGTCCCTAACCTCTAGTCTGACCCAACACGCATGACTCACGCCACATCTGAAACCAATTCCAGCCATAATTAATTAAACGAGCGGCTTCTCAGCCTGTCTTCCCCTACCCCACCCCCCACCCCACCCCCCACTCTTCCTTCCCAGAGCTAATGAGCAGGGAAATGGCTCAAAGATATGCAGCTCAGGGGAGCATGATGAAAAACCTAAAGAGAGAATTCTTAAACTGGAAAAATCGAGGGCTGCTTTTCTAAAAAACGAGATATAGTCTTCATTAAAAAGGCACTGGCAAAAGAAAAATAACCCACCCAGACCCTGGAAACACAAAGTAGGCCTAACAGGACCTCTGCCACATTCCGCAGTCAGCTCTCTTCACGTGGGCTGGCACAACCCCATGCCAGTCAGTGACCCCCGCAGATGGCTCAGGCGGGTCATGGCCTTTCTCTAAACTGCTTTCTCATCTGTGTGAACAAGGAGGCCGGGCCACACCCTCCTCAAAGCCCGGTGCTCCAGAGCAGCTTGTGCCAGTGGGAGGGACAGGGAGGAAGTGTGGCCGTGGAGACCCCACAGGGAGCTGTGAAACCCAGAGCCCGGGGCCACCCCCAAGAGAGCTGAGCATGGGGGAAGCTGAGGTTCAGGTCCTGCCCAGGGCCCGTCTGTCCTAAGAGGACAGTGCATGAAACGTGCTCCGAGGTGCCTTCCCCCTAGACAAAGCCAGGATGCCGTACATGACCACCGATCCCAACGTCCTGCTCAAGGTCTGTTTCTAAATCCCACGTGTGACGGTCAGAGGCACCCACTAGGAAGCCCACGAGTGCACCAGACATTAAGAGAACAGACGGAGACCGATCTCTGCTGCAGGAGTGGGGCAGGGCACTGACCTGTCAGCCACGTGCTCCTGGTACTGGCCCCGGTCACGGTGGTCAAAGTCGTGGAAACGGTGATCGGGCCGAGGGAAGTCTGGGCGGTATCTGTCCTCCATGGCCATGCGCTTTCCCTCTGGCCAATAGGCGTCATCTCGCCTGTTTTTTTATTTTAAAAAGAATGCAAATTTCATTTATGAAAGAGAATGAGAATAAAAAGAAAAAGGGCAGAACTGGGGAGGGGAGCTCTCTCCAGACCCAGTATCATTTAAAATGTCCCGCAGGGCTAAAATCTAAACATTCAATCATTATCGCTTTGATCTGATAAATTAAAATCCCCCAAACTGCCAAAAGGCATACTGGCATTCTCATCTAACAATCCTGAAAAAAGAACCGCTGTGAGCTAATTGTGTCACAAGGCTGTTATACCTTGATCCCCACATGAGCTCAGATGCAAGTGCAATGAAATCTTTAATTCTCCTGGAATGAGGTTCCGAGTCACCACGTTCTCACCTCCTCGTCTGCTATGCTAACCTGAACCTCCCTCTGAGCTTTTGCAGAAGCGAAGGGAATTAGATCGGGTGATGGCAAACTATATACAACTCGGGATGGTATCCAATTATCTTCTTCCTGATTTTTACCAGAAAATTAGGCTCACAGGTGGTGGGGTGATGGGTGACCATCAATTAAGCCACTCAGAGAAGCTGGAGAGCAATAAACCCACTTTCTGAGTGGGAAGGCAATCTCCTTCTCCACAGCACCCAGCCTCTCCCTCTAGGAGGACACACGAGCCTGACGGAGACGGCAGCGAATGCGGCGTAACGCATGCTTGGTTGTCTCCTACCCACTGGACAGTGGTCATGCTCCACCAGGAGCCACAGTGCGAATAACGGGACGGCCTAGGCGAAAGCATCAAACCCTTCAGCAAGTGGCAACAATCAAGATTCTCTGAAGAATAACTCGGGTGGGGAAAAAACGCTGCACTGGCCACAGAGGTGGCAGCAAGGAGCCCTGCCCAAGCGTCGAGGCCCAGATTCTGTCTGAAACACCTCCGACTCCCTATGCTAAGGTGGACAGGAGCGGGGTGGCTCTTTCAACGTCAGGGGAAGCGCCCCGTCCCCCCGCTCCGGGCCGGGGGCCTTACCGCCCAACGTCGTAGGGCCTCCTGAGCACCGACCGCCGCTCCTGCTCGTAGCGCAACTGCTCCTGCTGGTGCCGCAGCTCCTCGCGCTCCCGCTGGATGCGCTCCTGCTCCTTCCGGCGCTCCCGCTCCACGCGCTCGCGCTCCCGTTCCAGCCGCTCCCGTTCCAGCCGCTCCCGCTCCAACCGCTGCCGCTGGCGCTCGAGCTGCAGGCGCTCCCGCTGCAGCCGAGCCTTCTCCTTCCCCTCGTGGAGGGCGTCGAGGCGCTGCTCCCTCTCACGCTGCTCACGCTCTCTGGGGGAACACAGGAAGGCCGCCCTGACTTCCCGACGTGGTGGCGTCCGGCCATCGAGACGTCATCCTCTGAAGGAGTCTGGAACCTTCCAGCTCCCGAATGGGAACTGGCTCGCCCCGGGCCTGGCTGCCCCCTGCCAGCTACTAGGCGGCAGGCACTAACCGGCTCCCTAAGCTGCTCCATCGGCCAGAAACCCCAATCTCCACACTTTCCCTTTCTCCAAACAGCAAAGCTGGGGTGAGCTGGGAGGGAGGGGGTGATGACGAGCAGACACAGAGCTTCAAGTCCAGACCAGGAGGACCTGGCTCAAAGAGCACCAAGACAAAGCCATAGCTAAATAAAGATCAGGAATGTAAGAAATGCAAAGGGTAATTGCCACTCTGAAGCTGCTGGGCACGGAGAAAACCCTGGAGATACGGATGACAGTAGCTTTCCCTGAAGAGGGACAATCAACACTGTCTTTTTGTCACCCCTCCCCTCTACAAGGCTGTATTTTTTTTTTTTTTTTTTTTGCGATATGCAGGCCTCTCACTGTTGTGGCCTCTCCCGTTGTGGAGCACAGGCTCCGGACGCGCAGGCTCAGCGGCCATGGCTCACGGGCCCAGCCGCTCCGCAGCATGTGGGATCTTCCCGGACTGGGGCACAAACCCGCGTCCCCTGCATCAGCAGGCGGACTCTCAACCACTGCGCCACCAGGGAAGCCCAAGGCTGTATTTTTAATAAGCACGTCATCTTGAAGGGACCTAAGAGGGTGTGGAGACAGGAGAAGGCCAGTCACCAGCGAAAGGGACAGTGGTCTCATTTATCAGCCACCGCACACCAGGAGCTGAGCCGGGACTGGGGAAACCCGTTCTGCTCTCTTCACACCCTCCCACGGTGCCTGGGAAGGGTCCAAACCAAGGGCAAGCCAGCTGGAAGCAAAACATCTCCAAATGATCAAGAAATTTTTAATTGCTAAACCCCATATGCAGAGGCTGAAATCACAGTTTTGGAAAAGCAAACTGGAGAAGTTTCTACATGATCTGCTTTAGCTCAAGAAAGTTTCCCGAACACTGCAGCATCACAACTTCACTGGGTGATGTTTGAGGGAAAATGACGAGGGAGCTCTAGACAACCTGGTGTGAAATGGCAGAAAGCGAAAATGGAAATGACAAGCCTGCTTCAACAAACCATCTCCTCAGCAAAGGGGCACAGAATCGCTGTGGGACCGCTGCTGCCTGAAAACGCCATGAAACGCAGACGTCTCAGGAGCAAAGATGTGAATCACAGCTCAAACAGGCCAGCCTGTTCCTGGGCTTCCATGTTGATCTAATTCACGTGGAAGGATTTGGTGGCGAAAACTGAGGCCTCAACCCTGGAGACCCTTCTACCAAAGCCATAGGCAGCGTGGGTCCGCTTGCTACCTGGTCCAGGGTGCAACTTCAGCCAGAGGAGATGCTGCTGAGCAGAAACGGGCTCTGATGAAATGTCACGGGACTACCCTGGGCCAGTGTGAACGCCCCCGCCTTTCGCTCTCAGAGGAAACACACTAGGAGGCCAGTGAGCCACAGCCACACAGGCGACTCGCTTAGGAGGAAGAGCAACCCTCCCAAGAGGAGACCACGGACCCGCTGGCCTCGCTCGGCCCCCACTCACCGCCGCCTCTCTGTCTCTCGGATTTCCCGTTCCCGCTGCCTCTGGCGCTCTCGTTCCCTTTGCTCTTTGATTTTGTCAAAGGACAAGATGTCTCTCTTCTCTTTGCTTTCCGATTTGCGATCCTGACTCTTTGAGCTCTGTTTACCAAAGTTGGTTTATTAATGTTAGGAAAATGCTGACAACAGATGCACGACGCAAGTGGAGTATGCACATCTGGACTAGACTAAGATCCTTCAATCCCATGTAGTTTACAGGGAGGCCCCAGCACAGGCCGCCTCACACCGCCATCTGAGTTACGCTGCTAGAGTCTTGCTTTCAAAGGGCATTAATGGCAGAGAAAAGGTGGTGTGAAACCTCAGCAGTTTTTCTGCAGCAGCAGAGCCAAGCGCTCTGCATTATCTAAAGCAAAACGAGGCTCCCCAGAGGCACAGGGCATGTGCACTCGAGGCCCTCAGCGACCCCTTCGTTCACTGGGGAAGCTGTCGAAGCAGCTGTCTAGACAGACAGCTGGAGGAGGGGCTGCGTTTTTCAGTTCTCAGCTATTGGCTCAGGCATCAGGCAGGTGGCCTCAAAACAGAACCAACCAAAGGCACTTGAATGTAAAACAGCACTGCCGGTAAGGCAGAAAGTACCAATGGGCAACTTCTATGCTCTTACATTTCTGGGAGAAGGCAGGAAACAATGACAGCCAATACCCATTTCTGAGGCTCTCAAAGGCTGGGACTCCCAAACTGGCCACAAGCAGACTCTCTCAGGAAGTTTTTATGTAGCTCAGAACCCAGGGCCTCCTGCAGACCCGCCACCTCAGAATCTCCAGGGAAGGGGGGCCTGGGAGACACTATTCAAAAGCTCCTCAGCTTATTTTAATTCGCTCGCTAAGGGGCAAAAAAATCAATTAAAGACAAAGGAGGGGGACACAGAGGACACCCTCATTACAGGGACAGATCTGCAACCCAAAACATCGCCATTACCCTCAAGATGGGCAGAGTTGAGAGTCTGATCAAACACACTGCAGGCTGGAGTGAGGAAGGGCAAATGCCCTATGTTCCAAGGTACGGATGTGATCTTCTGGGGAGGCCAGCATGGCAGTGGACGTGCCGAATCCGACTCCAAGTTCAAGCCTGGCCTCGGCCACTTCCTAGCAGCCCAGCACACGCTACACACTCAGTGAACCTAAGTATCCTCCATAACCTTTCTGAAGGGCACTCTGATAGAATCTATCACAATGAACAACATCCTGGCGGCTTTGGACCAACAACGCCAAGAGGTGTGCACGCAAATGTTGCACTACAGCCATTTTCAATAGGGGATGTGGAAACAACCAAATGTCCGTCACCAGGGGACTGGTTAAAAATGATCAAGGTGCATCCGTAAGCTGAAATGATACGAGCTTTACAAGGAAAAGGACACACACCACCACCTGGATGGATTTCAGGGACATCACGCTGAGAGAAAAGGCCAATCTCAAGGTCACGGTTGCATGATTCCATTTATACACTTCCTCACAACGACAACATGCTGGTGATGTAAGACAGGTTAGAGGTTTCCCGGCGCTGGGGATGGGCTGGTGGGGTGGGTGTGACAATAAAGGGATACCAAGGAGGAGATCTTTGTGCTGATGGACTAGTTCTGCATCTGGACTCTGGTGATGGGACACAAATCTACACGGGTGACAAAATGTCCTAGCACTGTTCACACCCCCTATGCCACCCTCCTGGCTCTGTGACTGTGCTACACAGTTACACGAGATGGAACCACTGGATGAAACCAGGTGACGGGTTCCTGGGCCTCAATTTCCTGTGAATCTGTAATTATTTCAAATTTTAAAAATATTTTTTTAAAAGTAGAAAAAGCAGAACTGTATGTCTCAATACATAAAGTTCTCCAAGACATCACATACAAAGAGGTGTACAGCAGCCAAGTTCTGGGAAGACCCTTTCCCCATGGTGTTTCAGAGTGTAGACACATGTGCTGCATGTGTAATGCCCTTTGAGGGGAGCCCATGCAGAGCACAGGCTTCTGCTTCGCTTACCTTGTATCTTTCTATACTACGTGTATGTTCTAATCAGGCCTGCCGTTATTAGTTACTTTTTTAACATCAGAGTTATTTGGGTGGTAAAATTATAGGCCTTTTTGGGTTTTCTTCTCTAGATTTCTCTGTATTTTATGATTTTCCTATAGCCCAGAGGAAAAACAGCATTAGGAACTGCTGCTTTATAGAACCCAAATGTTCATTTCAAAATTAAGTCTCAAGACCACAAAGTGTTCTTGGATGAATACTGTTAGCTCTGCACTCACTAACACAGCATTACTCTCCTCATTAACCTTTTAGTTAGAACCTTCAGCTGGATGCAGAGGGTTTTGTTTTCCAGAGTAGAAGCAAAATGGACAAGCAACTAGCTTGTCCAGCAGCATGGCCCACAGAAGCGATGGAGCTTCCATAACATGGAAGACAGTTTTAGGGTGGACTCTACTTTTCTTTTTGGTTAATTTGAGACTAGAAAAACTAAAGAAAATAAAGTACTATTAGATTAACCAAAGAGTAGAACCTGCCTTCCAACTTGACAAACCCTGGGTCTTGCCCATTCCATCCAACTTGTGAATCAATTCTCCTTCTAGAAAACAGTATAACCTATAACCTAACAGGACCGGCAAAGGGTCAACACATTTATGGGGAGCAAACACAGTTAAGTATTGTTTTGAAGTAAGTTTCAGAACCTAGTTCGTGCCTGTACATATACTCTAAGTAGTTAATACGCCTTTTGAGTTCTTTTTCTTAACACTTCAAAGGTGAAACAACGTTGTTCTTATACTGCAAATCAGAGTGGTTGTTAAACCACCATCAGAACCAGCTGGACTTGAGAGGGCAGAAGCGATACTTACTCTCTCCTTTGACCTGCTTGTGGTTTTCACACTAATGACAGGCTCCCCTTTCGACTTATCCATCACAACTGTTCGTTCCATGCCTCTGCTTCCTTCAGGAGAAAACACAGCCACTTACAAAATCATGCTGACCCCCCCAGCTCCTGACCACAGGCAGCAGCCCCACCAACCGGGGGCTCTGGACACGCCCTCCAATGACTGCTGATAAGCTCTGGAGCCTCGGCGCCCCATCTCTCTCCCCTCTGTGACGTGAGGTCAGTGACGCCCACATGGCAACAGCAGGTCTGAGGTGGACGGGGCACCCCAACAGGCCTTTGCTCATCTGGAATGAAGTGATCTGTTCACACCTTACAGCGTAAACGGGAATTAAACTGCATTCTGCAATGTGGGCACAAACACGTCCCACACTCGGGCCTCCTTCACCCCCAGTGGCTCCAGGGATCATGCACTTCGACGTGCATTCCTCCCACAGGTTCTGGAGAGCTCTGCAGAACCCAGGCCCCTGTGCTGAGTCAGACACGGCCTGCCAGCCTGGAGGGCCCTGCGAGACAGGTGGGCTCTCCTCATTCATCTACTGCAATAAAGGCTTCCAAACTGATTTTCCCCTCAATGAAACAGTAAGCAGGCTCTAACCACCGGAACAATTACTGATTTACGGAGATTTACAATACTGAAGGAACATTTCAAAAACACGGTGCTCGAGACTGCTGGTAAATTACTCCGAACACTTGAGATGTAACTTGTAATGTGCCGTACCAAATTCCAAGGTCCCAGATGGTTGGGTTGTTTCTGTTTTAAAGGGGGTGGAGGGCATGCGTGTGTCGGGGGGGAGTGCAGTGGCTTCACTTTTCCCCACAAAACTTTCTGTGGAGTCTCATGCAAACCTGAAGGTGCATTGTACAATAAACTTTTATAATGGGTATAGATGCTCTGAGGCTTTAGTTTTCTCTACATTTTTTTCTTTTCTTTTTTTTTTTTTTACTATATCTGGTTTTAACACAAATGCAGGAAAATCTCGATGACATATGTGCAGAACTGCATGGAATTAGTCACAGGAACCAGGACACCTCGCTCTTGCAAATCCCACATTCTATTCTACTGGAGACTCAGGAAAAGCCAACACCCAGGTCACTGAGCCACCAATAAACACAGATCCCGACCAGAAAAACTACAGATTTCTGATGTGGAGAAACCCCTTTTGGCCATTTCATCACCGGAGGCTGTCCTCTAAGAGCTTCCTGCACACAGAACAGCTCAGCAAAAGGCACCAAGCCTGCTGGGCCCTCACTCCATGCAACCCGCCTGCCGCCCTCGCCGCTTCTTCCCTTCTCGTGAACACTCCACAGACTCTCATCACCTGATCTGGTGACTCGGGACCGATTGGCTGCTCCTGGTTTCAGCTCATCTTCATCTTTTTCTTCCTTTTTAATGTTTTCAGGCTTTCTTTCCTCCTTCTTCTCCATCTTCTCTTCCTTCTTAATTACAGTTCTGTTTAGAAACATGGTGATCACACTTGAGGTCCTGAGATTCTCACAGGAGTAGCTCACACTCAGACTTCCACACAAAGCAAACCCGCCCGCTGCCAGTTGGAGGGAAAAAATTATTTGAAAACTGTGGTAATGATAATACCCTCTTTAGATACAGCCCCTTCCCACTTAAGTTACCTGCCACATCTAAAAACATGCCGGATGAAACTACAGGCTCATGGGGTGTCTCTCCAAAATGCCAGATGTACCAGTGTGTAAGCAGGCCCAAAGGAGACATGAGAAACACTCCAATTATACAGGAAAGCTTATTAAAAACTAACTTCAAATGTTTCATCTTGTATGTGTAGAATATTACTTTTAAGTTTTATAGGCAAAAACACTTTTTCCAAAAAGCAGAGTATAAAACAGAATGGAGGTACAGTACAAGGAGGGGCGGTGCCTGCTGCAGGAAGCCCTGGGCCCCCCACCCAGACCATCCCCTCACCGCACCTGGCAATTTCTGCACGCTTTGGGGGAGGCAAAATGGCACGTGAGGTGCCAGCAAATATGGAAACTGCTGGTGCCATTTCAACTGAAGGCAGTTTCACGCTAAGCAGTCAAACAAATCGTCGCTGCCATTCAAATGTGTCTCCCACATTCCCTACGGCTGCTTGTCCCCGGAGTTAAACTCCACACTTGCAAAATGCCCATTGCGTGCCAGGGTCCAGGATGGGAAATCCAGGCCCTATGGGGTCCGCTAACAAGCACCACCTGCCCTCTCTTCCCACCACCCAGGCAGAGCTTGGGATGGCCGAGGAAACCTCTCCCAGATGCCCCTCAGCTCACACTTCCTCCCTCCTAAACTTCCACAGCATGAAGCTTTAAAACTGTATCTATTTTGAGAAATATTCAATTTCAAAATGAAACAAAATAATAACTGATGGTGTCTATCAGAACTGAAAACTGTAAATGTTTGTAACATACTGCTTTCCCTTTACAACACAAAACACTCTGGACACAGCCACCCCTGTGACAGTCTCCATCCCTGTGACAGCCACCACCAGTGCCTTTACTGTCAATTGTGTGGCTCCACCTCTCCTGGCTTCACTCGCATATTCCTGTAACCATGATGCCCTACAGTGATGCTCTAGGTTTCTTAAGACTGACACGGTGAGATGGTCCTCGTGTGCTGCTCTACAATGCCTTTCACCGCATGCCCTGCTGGTTGGGCTGTGTGGACACATGCACAGATCTGGGTCCTTTCGACTGCTGCACCACAGCCCACTGTTATTTACCCAGTTCTCTTCTGACAGATTAGAGACTGCTTCCGGTCACTATCTGACTGCAAATAAACCCCAGGAACCATCTCTGATGTGCCTTTTCCACTGTTCCGGGGCAGCACCCTCTCCCTCCCAGTAGCCTTACAAAATGTCTTGAAAGGAGACCCTTCCTACTTGTTCTGGACTCACACGGCACCTCCTAGACACAAATGGACTTCTTGATAACACTAATTAAGTTAAAAACCAATTTCTTTCTTTTTTTTTTTTTTGCTGCGCCATGCAGCTTATAGGATCTTAATTCCCCAACCAGCGTTTGAACCTGGGCCCTCGGCAGTGAAAGCACAGAGTCCTAACCACTAGACTGCCAGGGAATTCCCTAAAAAGCAATTTCTAGAAAATATATACATAGGGAAAAAAAGACCAGAGGAATAGATACCAAAAGTGTCAGCCCTGGGTAGTGGGATTATGCTTGACATCTGTGTGTGTTTTCCAAATGGCGATTACATAAAAACTCATCCAAGACAAGCAACCTCTTTAGGAAAAGCTTCTCTATGTCACTTAAGCTGACTACCAAACCTAGAAATTCTTAAAAACGAAAGGTCAGGGACATCCCCAGTGGCGCAGTGGTTAAGAATCCCCCTGCCAATGCAGGGGACACAGGTTCGAGCCCTGGTCCAAGAAGATCCCACATGCTGCGGAGCAAGTAAGCCCGTGCGCCACAAGTACTGAGCCTTGAGCTCTAGAGCCTGTGAGCCATAACTACTGAGCCCACGTGCCACAACTACTGAAGCCCGTGCGCCTAGAGCCTGTGCTCCGCAGTAAGAGAAGCCACCGCAATGAGAAACCCACACACCACAACAAAGGGTAGCCCCCACTCTCCGCAACTGGAGAAAGCCCACGCAGCAACGAAGACCCAATGCAGCCAAAAAAAAAAAAAACCCACAAAAGGTCAAATGAGGGTGTTCAATGAAGAAGAGAATAAGATTAAAAACGAACTTTAAAATGCTCAGCCTCCTACACAAACCACTTGAAAGCAGTTTGGTTTCATTTTAAGCTCATCACCCAGTTAAGCAGCCCTGCGCTGGGGGTAGTCACCCCTGCTCGCCTCAGGCCCGGCGCTGCTCCTTTCTGAGCTGTCTCTCCTTCCACACAGAGCACAGACCTCACAGCATCGTTCCAGGGGCTGTGGAAACCACACACGCTAACTAGTGATTACACCCCCTTCCTTTCCCCATAAACATATCTCACTTTTGTGATCAGAAAATCAACATATGAAATGCATCTCGAGGTGCTAAGAATACCAAGAACTCCCAAGAGCTCCCCATGTTCCCCCAGTACAGGTTTTTAGCACTACCACAGGATGTGTCTCTTTGGAGAAGTTGCCAATAAAATTACGATCTCACCCCTAAATACGAAAAAGCTAATCTGACATGCATTTCTCCTAGGTTTACAAATTCCAATTTGGCTACAACGAAGATGGATAAGTACATCTTTAAAAACCAAGTTTAGGGCTTCCCTGATGGCGCAGTGGTTGAGAGTCCGCCTGCCGATGCAGGGGACACGGATTCGTGCCCCGGTCCAGGACGATCCCACATGCCGCGGAGCGGCTGGGCCCGTGAGCCATGGCCGCTTAGCCTGCGCGTCCGGAGCCTGTGCTCCGCAATGGGAGAGGCCACAACAGTGAAAGGCCCACATACCGCAGAAAACAAAAACAAAAACAAAAGCCAAGTTTAACTTATGAATGTAATGCCCATAGTCATGTTTATTTAACTATAAATTTTCTTACATTAAAAAAAAAAACAGAAAAACTGAATTACAGTGAGACTGACATTCTCAGCAAGATTCAATTTTTAGGGTGTGAGTGGACCTAGAAATGAAAATAACCTGTGCTGACAATATAAACTCAACATAAACTGTGCATTCTGAGAATAGCACCCTGTCAAGCCCATCAACAAAGTCTACCTTCTCAAAAAAGATAAACTGACAATTTTGATAAAAGTATCAATAGGGAATGCTTGCTTTTGAATGATCTGTCCCTGTTTTCATCTTGATTAAAGATGCAAATCACCTCCTTTATAAAGGTAGTCTCTCAGACCTGTGGTTCCCAAACTATGGTGCCAAGGTACACCAGGACGGGTGAACTCACAACTGCCCTGGGATATTTTAAATTTCTGAGGGAAAACAAAGAAATACTATCTGCCAGATAACACGTGAACTACTAGCTTGTGGTCACTCGTTTCGATATTAGATCAGGCTACATTCCTTTGGATCAAACTGTCTTTGCAAACCTGGGCTTCTGCAGTTGCTGTGATAAAATACAAGATGCACAAGGATCAATGTGGACCAGGAAATGATTCCAAGGTTTGAGAGGCCATGCAAGAGCTCAGAATGTCAAGAATGAAGTAAAAATACAGCTGACCCTTGAAAAGCATGGGGATTGGGGTGCCGACCCTCCACAGTCGAAAATCCACACGTAACTTCATAATCGGCTCTCCCTATCCGCGGTTCCACACCTGCAGGTTCAACCAACTCTGCCCCTGTAGTACTGTAGTATTTACTCCTGAAAAAAACTGCCCGTGTGAGCGGACCTGAGCAGTTCAAACCCGTGTTGTTCAAACATCTTTCAGTCTGTGTTATTTTTTCAACAGATTACTAACTTGCTTGGACATAAATACTAAGCGGCAGCAAGATGCCAAAAACCACCCAAGATGTAAATAAGGAGCTGGTGACCCTGTGGCTGCCACCTGCCCTCCTCTGAAGAGAAAGGTTTTAAAAAAGCACTTTACTTTTCAACTTTGATCTCCACAGAATGATGTCTGTCAACATTAGACAATTTTTCCTTCTTCACTTCACATTCTTTTCTGTCAGACAGCTTTTTCCCAGCAGGTTCGTTTTTGGCCTAAAATACAACACAGACAGAAACAGGTTAGGGACCAGGTCTTCTGGCCTGCGAGCTCTGTGAGTTACAGCAGCAAGAACAGCCTCACCTTCTCAACAGAGATCATTCTTCCATGAAGCTCAGTTCTGTGGAGATGGCTGATACACTTTGTGGCCTCATCGGACGTTGACATGGTGACAAACCCGTAGCACCGGGCCCCGGGACTGCGGGCATTGGTCACCACTTTGGCTCCAACAACCTTTGTAAGAAAAGGGTACTCTTATTTTCTCATGCAAATAACCACACTACGTATCAAGAACTGCTAGCAGTTAACTGATCATCAGAATCATTTCCACTTGTTTTTACTGCTCTGGAAATTGTTGTTCTTCTTTATTAAAGTGCCTCTAATAAATCCTGACCTATCAAAATACAACTGCTTCTAAGATTAGCCCTCACAGTGACAAAATACAAACAAGAAAAGCTAAAGACAGTTAGACTTCATTAACCACGACCTGTTAATTAATCAAAAGTCCTTCCCACTCAGACCTTTTTCTCCAATTCGACTGTTCCCATGGAAAGCTACGGGGATGCTGACTCAGAAATGCACCCCAATTCGTGCAGGTCCGGGCTGAGAACAGCTCTGACGTGATGCAGAGAGGGCTTCCGCTTCCAGCCAGGACAGAGTACCAAGCAGTTACCCTCCTGCCACCTGAAACTAAAAACCCGGAGGAAATGTGGGCAACAAGGGTTTTCAGACACTGGACAGCAGGCCGCATAGGATGGCGACCCCTGCGAGGGGGTAACGCCCGAGGGGTGTCTCCTATGACTGCCCTGGCACACCACCTAGAAGTTCCAGCCAGCAACAGGGAGGAGGGAGTGAGGGGCAGCATCCCTGAACAGACAGAGCTCAGAGTCAGAGGAGATGAAGGCAGCAAGCAATCAGAATACCACAGAGGAGAGGGCTGCCCACAACCGTGCACTTGTATGAGGTGACCACCCAGGCTAGACAGACACCCACCAGTAACGGGCAGAGGGAACAATCCCCTGGGCTCACTCAGGACCATAAACGGTTCACTGTTACTGGAGAGACTCCACCAGCCAGAGTGGAAGAGCCTGTAATTCCCGGGGACATGAGACTGAGTACTCAGAAGGGTCCAGCCTCAGGAGTGGACAAAGCTGGCCAGAGTTAAAGGCTGCCCTAGCCTGACTGGTGAAGCCTAACAACAAGCCTCAGAAGGAGCAAGTGACTGAACTGTGACCCAGCAAACACGCAAAGACATTTATGGGGACACAGGAAGGACCAGCACCCAACAAGGTGAAAGTTATCACGTGGCATCAAAGACGAGGCTAGCTAGCCAAGGAGCAGGAAAACAGGGCTCTAGCACAGAAAAGGACAAAGTCAACAGAAATGTCACAATGACAGAACTAGTGAACAAGGAGGGCCGTATCCTGTACGTTCCAGAAGGCAGAGCAACAACTGAACATGTCAGGTAAGCACATGGAAGATGTTTAAAAAATACCCAAACCGAATTTCTGAAAAAGACTACACCAGATGGGCCTGAGGACAGACATGACAAAAGAAAAAATGAGGGAACTTGAAGAGGTAGTAAGAAAAACCATTTGAAATGAAACTGAGAAAAAAGATAGAAAAAACAAAATGAACCAGAGCAACAGCAGCATGTCCTCATGGGCACGGAGCACAGGAAAAAAGCTTCCCCAATGAAACCGAAGCGCAGCAGCAGCAAACTTAACCGGTGGTAAAGAGAAATCGTGAAGGCAGCCAGAGGAAGACAAGACGCACGGACACTAAGGAGCAAAGGTGAGAATGACAGCCGGCTGGCTGGAGAGGACGCAAGCGAGAAGGAGCAGAGTGGCTGTGCCACCTGGAGGAGAGCAGCCAACCTTGAATTCTATACCCAGCAAGACAAAGGCAAAGCAACAGCTTTCTCAGGCATGCATATGCCATGAGAATTCACCGTCCACAATGCTACACTAGAAGACATGTTTAAGGAGGAAGGAAAACACTATCCAGGGGGAACGTGGACAAAAAGGAAGAAAAGAGCACCCCAAAATGGTAAATACACACGAGTAACTAAAAACCCACTTTTCTTTAAAAACAAAACAACTCACCAAAAAAAAGCCAATAATGCACTGTGTGCTTTGTTAAATAGAAGTAAAACGTAAGATAACGTCACAAAGGCTGGAGGGGAAAATGGCAGCACACTGCTGTAAGGCTCTCATACTACTTGGGAACTGGTATAAAGTCACTGGGAGATAGACTGTGATAAATCAAACAACACCTCGAGACAAATGAACCTGGAAATACAACATAACCAAAATTTATGAGATGCAGCAAAAGCAATCTAAGGGGAAAGTTCACAGAAATAAATGCCTACATCAAGAAACAAGAAAAATCTCCAATAAACAACCCAAGTTTACACCTCAAGGAGCTAAAACAGAAACTAGTTACATAGACCAGATATAGCTAGTAAGGCACAAATCATAAAAAAAACTATGCAATGCAAAATCAAGCAGATAAACAGGGACTTCCCTGGCAGTCCAGTGGTTAAGACTTCGCCTTCCAGGGACTCCCCTGCTGGCTCTGTGGTTAAGAATCCACCTGCCAACGCCGGGGACACAGATTTGATTGCTGGTCTGAGAAGATCCCACAAGCCGCGGAGCAACTAAGCCTGCGTGCCGCAACTACTGAAGCCTGCGCACCTAGAGCCTGTGCTCTGCAACAAGAGAAGTCACCACAATAAGCCCACACACCACAATGAAGAGTAGCCCCCACTTGCCACAACTAGAGAAAAGCCCACGCGCAGCAACGAAGACCCAACACAGCCAAAAATAAATTTAAAAACATTTAAAAAATTTTAAATGTTTTAAAAAAAAGACTTCACCTTCCAATTCGAGGGTGTGGGTTCGATCCCTGGTCAGGGAGCTAAAATCCCACATGCCTCGCAGCCAAAAAACCAAAACATAAAACAGAAACAATACAGTAACAAATTCAGTGAAGACTTTAAAAATGGTGCATATCAAAAAGAAAAAAGCAATCAGGTACAAGGAATCCAAGAAGAAACAGGACATATACAAAACACAGAGCAAGAGCACAGATTTAAACCCTACCATACCAGTGCTTCCGTTAAGTGTAAACGTTCCCAGAGGACATTCAAAGACGTGAGAGTTGGGATATACAAAAAGCCTGAGACACAGGAGCCATGGCTTCTGGCTGTGACCTCCTCTGAACTCAGTGGGTCAACGTGAACAAGTGCTCTCCTCTCTCTGGACCTCAGTGTACCCGACTGTGAGATGGTGAGAGGGATACATGCTCCCTAGGATCCCTGCAGACCTTGACATTTGCACTTCTGCTTGAAGAAAGCCCCGATCTGTCCAAAGCACCCCATACAGGGCCAGAGCCTCTGCTGAGATGGATACAGATGTCAGTTCCCATATCAGAGACGAAGCTTTGCCTACTTCCCTCTCCTCAATGAGAGGGCTGAGCTAATCAAGGGGTCATTTGACCTTTCCATCAAACATTATCCTTACAAGGGCATCACTTCCGATGACAAATAAACCTAAGTGAGAGCAGATACCACAAAAAGCTCCCATGTTCCTGTCTGTGCCCTTTCCCTGCTTCCCGTCCCCTGCTATCAAGCTCCTCACGGAAGCCTTTGTCTGCTCATCCACTTCCAGAGCCTTGTCCCGCTGCGGGGCCTTCCTAGGTCCTGTTGCTCTGGTCCAGAGCTGAGCTCCGAGGGCCAGGCAAACTAATCACGCAGCCCTTGGCCTAAATGTCACTTCCTCAGTGATGACTGCCGAACCTACTTCCCAAATCTAAATTAGGCCTTCCTACCACACACTGATGGCACACCGTAATCTTCAATATACTTATCATAACACGTTGTTATGTATTTATTTCTTACGCGATCTTCCACCAATGTAAGATCTATGATGTCAATGCCCTTGTATCTGTTTGCTTTGGCTTTACAATCAGTGCCTGATTCTAAATAAGTGAGTGAATAGGTTAGGGCTTAATAGTGTTCTACACCCTTTGGAATGCTTCTTCTGGGTCCTGTCTGCTCATTCCCTAACCCCTTCACTAACACTTAATTGGGGAACAAGGACCTGAGCCAAGGAATGACCTGGGCAGCCAGGATGACACAGATGCCAAACCTCTGCCTGGAATCCCTGCAACTTGCTGCTGCTGAGCGGTACCTCGCCTACTTCTCTCCCGAGGGTCACTCCCCACAGGCCCCCAGCAGACCAGGGCAGTCGTTACGGCTTCTGATAAGACTATTTCACTACCTAGTTCCAAGACAACAGGATCATTCTTAAATGTTCCTCAGAAGGCTTCTGAACTGTATTACTTTCCTCCTGCTCCTGTGACCAATATATCAGTTGATATATTTAAAAAAATTTTTTTTAATTAACTTTATTTTTTTTTAATTTTTGGTCACGTGGCTTGTGGGATCTTAGTTCCCCAGCCAGGGATCAAACCCACGCCCACGGCAGTGAAAGCGATGGAGTCCTAACCACTGGACCGCCATGGAAGTCCCCAGTTGATTCATTTTTAAGCCACTGTCCTGTTCCAATTCTCAAACTATATACTTTAGATGGTAGACGATACACGGAGACCAACTCTTCACTTACTGTTAAGGGAATAAACCTCATCATGCCAGCTTCAAGTTTTGTATTGGCTAAAAGATAGTTTGTTCAAGAGAAGTTGGAAGCACAGCAGGGACATGCAGACTGTAGCTTTTACATACCTTCTCTGAGCAGCGTTCTACAAGCTGTCTACTCTGCCTGCCATCCACTCTCAACCAGGAAACAAGGCTTACTACCCACCACTGGCTGGGTCCCCCACCTTGGAGTTTTGGTTCTTATTTGTTTTCCCCCAACCAGAAACAAGAACCAATACAATTAACAGCGAGTATGAAGTTTCTAAACTCTTAAATTTATTATATTTTAATGCCAAATCAAGGCACAATGACAGAAGGTCAAAGGGAGTGTACCTTTCCATATTTGCTGAAAAGGTTCTTCAGATCTGTCGCTCGAGTTGTGGAAGACAGTCCACTGACCCACAGATTCCTTCCAGAACTACTGCTGATTCGACCTGAAGCAGGAGGGAGATGATTATGCTTTACCTCAAGGCATAACAGTAAGCTCGACCACTCCTCCTAAGATGTAGCCCTCTCTTAAACCCTGATTAAATCCAGTCTCGACTCCTCTGAGTCAAGAATTTAATTACCGCCAACAAACTGGACAGAAGACGAAAAATCTGGATCACAGAAACTGAGTTTTCTTACTCGAGGAATCATCACGTCTTGTCAGTTACAAACTGAAATGGCTTCAATGATCAGCTCTCAACCAAGACAGCATTTTCTAAAATTCTATTATTCCATAGGTGGACCTGTCCTGTAATAGGACTTTCACTATTCCATTAGCAATAATCACAACAAAGGCATAAAATACAGAAGCTCATCAACATTTAAAACTAGTCTCTCAAGATACCATTAGATTATTAATTCCAGTAATCCATAATAAAACCAACTACTGTATCCAAATTGTGGATACTTGCAGGCCCCTCCCTCCCAAAATAAGGGATCCGTAGATGGCTCCCTGCCATGTAAATTAAATCATACCTTTTTCATCTTTAATGATTGGCTTTATATCTTTTTCTTCCTTAAAAGAGCTAGAGACAAAAGTTAATGTTACTCGTACAGGAATAAAATGAAAGACAACTAAATCAAAGTATGATATGTGCTAAAACTGAATACCTACCAGAAAATTAGTCTGAAATAAAATTTTAACAGCACCTTTACAAGCTTATATTGGAAATCTGACCCCCCAAATACAATGGCAGATTCTTAAAAGTCAATTCGATTTAGCTGAAGATAACACTTAACAATTTAAGAGCACAACCAGAGTAGGTTGAGAAAAACAAAAGGAATTGAAATCACCCATTAAAAATACACAAAGAGAAATAAAACTTTAGAAGTAAACTACAATTGCATCAGTCTGGCTGGCCAATTGCAGAAACAACAGCTTATGTGTGTCATTAAACGACCAATGAAAAGGGGATAGCGTCTGGTCTAAAACTGAGAAAAAACAAACCTCATTTTCTGATCAGCGCCCTCACTGGCTGAGGACTCTTTAGGAGCCGGAGGGACTTCATTACAAGCTTCAAAAGCAAACTTCTTCACGTCTTCTTTGCTATCCCTGGGGTCTGGGCTTGAGGCTTCCGGGGGCGCTTCCGAGGCCTCCTCGCTACAGGCTTCCGTGTGCTCTGAGGCTTTACTACTCTGCTCAACTGGCTTCTCTAGCCCTACAGGCTCACAGTCCGTCCTCTCGCCATCGCCTGTCTGCTCCACGGGCTCCCTTTTCACTACCGCTAACAGGGTGTCTGCCTTGCTCGACTGAGCTTGTGCTGTTGACTCGCTGGCCAAATCTAAATCACCCTCCTCCGGATGGGCGCTGTCAAAAAGGTCCTCTTCCTCCGCAAGCTTTCTGTCTGGCCCCACGCTACTTGTTTCCTGTGCAAATGGCTGCTCCAGCTCGGAACCTTCTTCTTTTACTGGCTCAGATTTACAAGTTTCCCCCAAAATGTCGAGTATTTTCTCATTTTCTACGGATTTAACAGGAATAGAATGGCACAAGGTTTAATTACCAGGGAAATAAAGCAATCACAAATGTGGAACTGGCACGGCTGCCACACTAACACGAAGAGAACTGCTAGCTACACAGAGATTGGAAAACCCGCGGGTACACAAAGTTACACTGGTTACACTACCTGCGCTCCAACCGCCTGCGAGAGCAAGCCTCTATGCTACATGGAAGAGAAAAGGCCCCACAGGTTTAAACACCTACAACCGTGTGGCTGCTTCTCGACAGTCTTCATGCTTCTGTTCAAGTCTGGGTCTTCGACTTATTTTTCCAATGTCCAAGGTGTTCAATCGAACGCAATCACCATTCAAGGACAGCTCAATTTCCAAATTTCTTTGAAATTCTTTGAACGGAACAGTCCAACAGGAAAACCAGAAACTTCCGCCGGCAGGAGATAAACGCAGTCCAGAAGGGGAACAACACGTTGGAAATTTTCATGAAGAAAATTGTTTCCTCTTCTGGAATCCAGTCACTTCTCAGGCTATAAGTGCCCTGACCACCGCTTTATCCTGCCTTAACTGCATTAATCAAAATGACTGCAGCAAATATCACAAGATCTGTTTCATGTGTAGAAACACATGGAAGAATCATGGGGTTGGGGGGAATTACTTAAATGCCACTGTACGTGGTTAGAGAGATGAAAGTAATCACTACATCTCACCAAATGTATTTGACCTCCAGAAACCAGAACGGTACTTCCACAGATCTGGTGATATGAATGGGTTTCCAATCTCTGATCCTTGTACGATCTGGATTGTCCACCATTAAAATAATTTACGACACCATAAACAACTTAAAATATATAGATAGCTTAAAAAATACAGTGGGAAAACTTTCAAACCATAACTGTTGTGTCTCTCTTATCAGTACCTGGCTCCAATAGAGGTTCTTCAATATCCTATTGAAAAGGAAAGACAAAGAAAATCCACAAAGCACTTTAAAAATCGGACAGATTCCCCTAGCAGATACAACTTTCAATCAAGTATGAATAAATGCTTGTTCCAAACAAGTTTCTCCACTCAAAACAAAGTATTCCATTCTACAATAATTCAATGACAAGTTCACTGTGTTGGTTTCTCCCCAGCAAAAGCAGACAGTAGCAATAATATTAGCCCGTCCTATTCCCCCCTTGGAGTTGGGCTCTGCAGCTGGCAACGACTCCCACGGTCCAGGCAGAGGTCACACACATGGCTGCTGCTTTACACATCACACCGGATTTGAAAAAAATGTATTTCTCCCAACGCAGAACTGTGTCAACAAAAGACTTTCTCCACCCTGCTGAACACCTCTCCCTAACTCCCCCTGGACGGAAGACAAAGGCTCCTGGACTCTGGCAGTCAGACCCACCTGTCTCTGCAGCCCCACCCCCGCCCTGCGTTCTCCATCCCTACATCGCACCAGCCCCTCCTGCCCCAGAGTCTTCTTCCCCTTCACCTGGCTACCTCGACTGGCCTGTCAGACCTCAATTTGAACACAAAGGACTTCCTCTGGGAAGCCCTCTCATGGTTTTGTAACTCAATCACCCAAACTTCTACTTTCTAGTTACACTCACTGGTCATAAACACCACGCCCACTAGGCTGCAAACCCTGACACTGACAATTTGGCTCAACCTCTTATCCCCAGCACCCAGCTCAGGACCGATGCTCAATGAATTGTTCACACACCCACACCCACACTCTTTTCCACTATGGAAAATTAACCACTCATGTCAGCTTTCCAGCCACAGAACCGGGTAGTAACCTACCGGAGGCACTTTGAAGTCCAATGATGAAGCATCCAAAGTGTTCTCGAAGCCCTCCCCATCTACCTGAAAGACAAAATGCAAGACTACTTTGTGGAGACAGAATTATGAATGCCAAGGCCTACACCTCACCAGTTTCCAGGCCACCTACACATCTATTTCCTGCACAATGCCTACCGCCATCTGCAAGCCCACTGCTGAATCACAGCAGCCCCCCTTACCCACAAGGGATATGCTCCCAAAGCCCCAATGGATGTCTAAAACTTCAGCCAGCACCAGACCCCACATACACTGTGTTTTTTCCTACACTGGCAGGCAGGTAACGTATATAGCGTGGATAACCGGACAAAGGGATAATTCCCGTCCCGGCAGGATGGCGCAAGGTTTCACATGCTACTCAGAACGGTATGCGATTAAAAACTTAGGAATTGTTTATTTCATTTAATGTTTTTAGACCTGGTTGACTGTGGGTAACTGAAACCTCAGAAAGCAAATCCATGGGTAAGGGGGGGGGGGGGCGGCGGGGCTACAGTATTCAGTTTATCACCTGCCTCCCGGCCCTCAGGCCCACTCCAGGACTAGGTGGCACCAGCAACTCTGACAGAGGCTCACAGAGGGCTGGCGCTCTGTCCACACTGGCCAAATGAATGAACGAGCAAATTCATTTCCCAGGCAGTTTCCACACACTGGTGGTCAGCATACACCACCCAGCCACAGAATTTCCAAAGCTGAACTCAAAAGGAAAATGAACTTTTGCACTCCTCCGATTTCACTTGGTAGCAATGCTTTTCAAATAACAATAGGGAATTCCCTGGCAGTCCAGTGGTTAGGACTCCACACTTTCAGTGCCAAGGGCATGGGTTTGATCCCTGGTCAGGGAACTAAGATCCCGCAAACCACGCAGCTTGGCCAAAAAAAAAAAAAAGATAAAGTAACAATAACTGGGCACTTTCTTCTAGAGTACTTTGTATAAAACAAACATTTAACTTGACTGTTTTCTCTTTTTATTATCTACTATACAAAAAAATCTGGTATCCTAAAGGTTATTAAGTTAGAAAACCTTTTAACTTTTTAAGTGAAATATAAAAATACTCCTCCCCACGTACTTTTTTCTTTTTCTAGGTTTGGACGTTTCCATTAACCAAGAAGTTAGAAGCCAAGTCCATTCTGTGGAAATAATTCACACACAACAGAATCTCACTGAGAGGACAAATCAAAGCTCACTGCCTAGCCTAGGCTGAGCTGTGGTGATAACGTGAAATTTGTGACTTTTGACCTTTAAGGTTTAAAGTTCAGTCCTACAAGGGCACTTTTTCTTCCAGTTTAAAGCTAGAATGCCTTAAATAAAACCAAACTAAGATGGCTGGGCACGCCAAGGTGGTGAGATTAAACTGGCAATAAGTTCTAGGAAGGCTACGAGAGAGCTCTATGGCAACAGATGACAAGTGAGAAGCTGGGAAAGCGACACCGGCAACAGAATTAAAGCCCTCCCTTATACACAAGAAGTTAATAGTGGATTCCTTTAATTGGAGGGGTTCTTCTGGGGGGACAAATACTTTTCTTCACTGTATTTCACATACAGTGAAGATGTGTATTTCACATCTTTTAATATAACTGTCTAAATTTATACATGGAATACATCTTTAAAATATCAACAGGATTATCTGGATGGCGAGATTATGAACTGTTTTTTTCTTACCTTTCTATAGTTTTTTTTAAACCTTTTTTCTTTTTAAGGAAAATACTTTTTATCAACAGTGTCAACCTTTCATTCTGTAACTTATGCTAAGAAAAGCGTCTCCTACCCAATTATAAAAATATCCTCCAACAATACAGAAAAGTTATTTGTTAATTAACATCTGACCTATGTGGAGTTTAAATGGATATAATTTACCTCAAGGTTTAGACACCGAATTAAGTGTTTGTTTATGGTGACTGGTGATTCAGCTGCGTACTCTGGCTCTGACAAAGAGCACATAAGCAGCGAGGAGCCCCAGGGCTGCAGTGCGCTGTACTGCATCTGCGTTACCTACAGAGTGTCCTGTGAACTGAGCTGGGAGCTCCCTCAGCTGCACAGCCACGTAGTCTTTGCTCTCGCATAGGGACTCGAGAATGCTGTCAGCGCCATCCTCCCCGAAGTCTGGAGCACCGCTATTCTCGACTTCGGTTTCTTCTAACACGCTAACGTCCATCATGTCAATATTCTGCAAACTCTCCAAACTTGCTTCCATGTCCTCCTGTAATGAGGAACGAAAGGTGTCAGCGACCAGGTGGACCAGAATGCGGAGCTCCTGCCGCCATCTCGGCTGTGATGCCACATACCTGCCCGTCTCTGGAATCTTCTTCCAGGCCATTGTCTTCTGTGCCTTCCTCCTCCGTCTTTTGTCCTAGTTACAGAATAATTTTTTAATCAGATAACATTCAGGTTCTGGCCTCATAATTAGTTTATGCAGGATGACACAGCTCAATCTTGGTGAGAACATGTTACAGGGAAGCTAAATGTGCCTGTTCTTCTATCATGTAGTTTTGTCTCAACTGGAACATAAAAATCTAGGATTTCTGTAACACTATCAAAGTATTTTGACTTTGCACAAAATATCCAAAAGCTTCAAAAGATATCAAAACCACTCCAAACTAAGACTAACATCCCTAAAGAAAAATGAGCAAAGGATAAACATAGGCATTTCCCAATGAGTAAATTAAAAAATGTAATGTCCATATAGCACCCAAAGAACTGCAACCTAAGAGAGCGAGCCCAACGACGGACCTGTTGGTTCCCCTTCACTCCACCCACTGTAAGCAGGCCCCCTGCCTTCCGTCATTCTTCAGCCCAGGAACTTTTTTTTGCTCAAGGCAAAAAGGCAAAGGCTACCATAAAGTCAATTTTCACCCTGAGTTCTGTGAACGCAGAGGGACTATTGAGAGTTATGTTAGGTATTCTTAATGGGGCTGGAAGGGAAGGAGAGTGGAAACTTCTAGACTCAGAAAGGAAGTAAAATCTTTGGGCTCCCTATGTAACAACAGCCTTAAAAATATACATACCTTTATCCTGGAATTCCCCTTAGGATGTGCACTAAAATGTCTGACAAGGAACTCAAAACAAAGGTTACTTATCCTATGGAGTGCATACAGACTAAATATCCCAAAGGGAAGCAAATTATGGCATGTTATGCTCAAATGTGGGATGCCAGTATGGGGAGTCAGGGCGGGCATGGGCTGTGATGCGGCAATGTTTGAAGACATTTTGGTGTTATGACTGGCAGTGCTACTAGCATGTAGTGGACAGTGGCCAGGGATGCTGTGCAGCACACGGTAACACACAGGACAGCACCCTACCACAAAGCACTCAATTCAAATTGCCAACAGTGCCGAGTCTGCAAAACCCTGTGGCATACCACACGCTTTGCAACTTGAAAAAGAAAAAATTATGCCTTTAAAGACTATTTAATGATATGGAAAAATGTCCACAAAGTTACCACATAGATCTACTCATTAAAATGCACGTGGATACTTTATACACGCAAGTGTGAAGATGCAGCGGTAGAACATACAAATGGATATGGCTAAGGCAATCCATCAACCGTGCTTAAAACACTGAGCAATAAGAGCTACTTTCATTTTCACTTCTGTAATTTTTTAAAAAGAGAAAATTAAATGCAAGAAACCTCAATCTTCACTTTATTGAAGTTTAGTTGATTTATTGATTTTGCTGTAACAGCAAAGTGATTCAGTTATACATATACCTTCTTTTTCATATTCTTTTCCATTATAGTTTATCACAGGACATTGCATACAGCTCCCTGGGCTATACGGTAGGACCTGTTTGTTGTTCATCCATCCTGTATATAATACACTGCATCTGTTAACCCCAAACTCCCATTCCATCCCTCCCGTAACCTCCCCCGCCCCCCCAACCACAAGACTGTTCTCTCTGTGAGTCTGAAGAAACCTCAAACTTTGATTAAAGATGCCAACTGCAATGTCTACACTTAAGTTATCTCTCGTTTGCCATTATTATCAGTGATTACTCAAAAAATATAGTTTTATTACACATTGGGCACCGTGCTCTTCGCATTATTTAATACTCCCCACAATGCTAGCAGGTTTATTATCTGCATTTGATGCAAGAATTTCGCTCTGCTCCAAAGCTGCGACTCAAAAACTCAGCTGTACCACCTCCCATTATATCTAAACCCTGAATATCCTTTTAAAATACGCTGTTTAAAAATGTTTGATAATTGCACCCAATTTCTAGGCCTCAAATAGTAGCCTGGAGTACCCACAAAGAATGTAAATAGAAGAGAGGCAGCCCAAAAAGCCTCACCAAAAAGCACCCTAAGTGGGAGTGACAATGAGACAAATGCTGGGCAGACAGGCTACACCCAAATCCCAAGGGCCTGCTCTTGGCTGACTAAAAGCTGAAGGGTGGAGGGGAACGGGACAGCAGACAGGCACAGACACCAGAAAATCAAATTTTAACCCCAAACGTAACCTAATTCAAAATTTTAATCTTTCAAAACGCACCCACAGTTTTCAGCAATTTTGCGCATTTAGATGAGCTGGGTAAAGGACCCTTGTTCCTACTTACAATGAAACTTAAAAAGTTCAGCTACTTTTCACTTTTGAAAGGCAGTGGTTACTCATGAATTCCCAGATTTAGTCCAACTTTGTGGCAGACTCTGGAAACCAACTGGTTGATTTCTATTAATCTCAAGGACCTAATTTCAACCAGGCCACCATGAGGACCTAGCACTTCATATAATTAACCATGTGCCCACACGCCTCCAAAGGACACACCAACTCTACAATTTGCAGGAGCTATCCTCTGCCCCAGGACCTCACCCACCTGTTTCTTCCTTGAAGGGGAAGGGACCAGTGCCTTTTAAATCTGAAATCCCAGCAACAGCTACCTGTACTGGTACAAACACTCTCTTTACACCAATGGAAGTAACTATTATCGAGGCTTTTCTGACAAAATGCTAACTCCAAGTAGCTCTGATTTGACTTATGCTTTAACCCAGACATTCAGACGTCTATTTGAAGCACTCAGCTCAGGTTTAGTTTTTCTAATGATTCAAAGATCCCCACAGAAGGCAAGAACGTTTTGATTAGTAGGGCTTGAACCTCACGGTTTTAAATGAGCATCTACACAAAAAAAGTTCTAAACGATTATCAAGTTGTGTCAACTATTCAAAACCAAACTTTCAGATCACTGGTAACTTGATGGCAAAGTACAAAAGGTATTTGTATGTTTCCTGCTACAGACCCATCCCTCACAATCTGTATTTGTTTGGACGGTCAGTGTTTATAGCTGAAATACGGACAGTTTCACAAGCAGTAAACACACACCAATGTTTTAGACTTCAATTCCTTATGTAACCTAACTCAAAAATTTAACCTTTCAAAACACGTGCACAAGATTTAAAGTTAGATGAGTTCTGGAAAAGTTGTTCTGCTAAAACAGCTGTTAAAACATAAACTGAAGTGGTTGAAAATGCTACAAGGTCATTTCGTTTTACTTTCTAAGCAGCTGTCTCCCATTGCCTGAATTGAGCACTTCTTTAGATGAATGGGACACATACAGCTGTGAGAATTTTTGTGCAGCAACCTTCAAGAAAATAAGCCTGTAATATGGGAGTTTCAAATTACACTGTCCTTACCACAATAAAATCTGATAATGAGAGCGACAGCTAATGAGGTTCCGAAGTTTTATGGAAGTAAACCTCCCCAAAATAAGTGCTATCAGCCATAAATAATGGAGCACTGATGTATGTTACACCATGGATAAACCTTAAAAACATTATGCTCAGTGAAAGATACCAGACACAAGAAGCCACATGTTATATGATTCTATTTATATGAAATGTCCAGAATAGGCAAATCCTTAGAGGAAAAAACCTCAATTAGATATTGCCAGGGGGAAGCGGGCGGGGGGGGGGCGGCGGATATGGGAACTGACTGCTAATGGGCATGGGGGATTTCTCTTGGGGTGATGAAAATATTCTAGAATTAGAGAGTGGTGATGGTTGCATAGCCTTGTAAATATACTGAAAAGCACAGCATTATACACTTTAAATAATATGAGAATTTTACAGTATGTGAATTATATCTTGATTAAAAAAAATAATCAGTGTTAAAATGGGCTGGGTGCAAATACTCCAACAATCTATTCTGGACCCCAGAGAAGTTGGGTTCTGTTGCATCTCTGGTTGGTGTCATTTTCCTTGGTTTAAGGCGTAGTTTTTTGAACTAGGAAGGAAGCCAAGCAGGTGCATTTGGTTGCTCAGACCAGTTGGGGCAGCTTCCAGAGAGTGCCTTACTCTAGTTCTTTTTTAATCCCAACGACAAGAACCGTGAGGTTTTCAGTACGTATTTCAATTTTACCTGGCACTTACAAATCTCTTTACTCCTGCCCAGCACCCTGACATCCTTACACGTTAGGTGGTGGAAAAGCAAGCCTAACTGTTAGACGGAGAACAATAAGGGCCGCTCTCCCGACCTGGAGGGCAGGAAGAATGCTAAACCACCAATCCTCTACAGAAGTCCTCTCAAGGCAGAGGCCTCAAGCAGCAACAAGTTCAAGCGGATACCTTTAACGCATTTCTTTGTCGTCCTCTTGCTTGTGGCTTCCAACGCGACGCCAATTTCATCAGGATCTTGACCTTCCTCCTTAACCGCCTATTGGGAAGAGACAAATTTTACAACGTGGCTAAGAGCTGCAGGACAGACACTGTTCTTCCTAGGTAACAACTTCCCGGCGAACAAGCGCAAACCTTTTCGTGCAAAGAGCAACTCTGATTTTGGTTATCTGGGCTGCCAGCCCCAAAGCCACAGGAAGAACCCAGCATCACTCGGTTCTCTCCGCAGAGGCCCCCCCCACCCAAAAGACAAAGAGATGTGTGAGATGGGGCTCCACAGAGTCTGTGACGAGTCCCGAAATGGTCCCTAACCTCCAAACTACCTCCACTTTAAGTCAACGATGTAACACACAAGAGAGGCTGCACTTGGTCTGGCATGGGCAGAGAGGGCTGCGTGCTGTTCCACAGGCCACCTTTGACCTCGGCGGAGGAAGAACACTGAACGAACTGGGTAGAGGGCAGATGGTGGTTCCAGGCGACAGTGCCTTTCGCGTGCTTGGGGACTCGGCGCTCAACTCACAAGGGCCCTACCCTCAAGAGCCTGTTCCCATCAAGGAGATGACACCTCCCCCCAACTCCCGGTACCCAACTCTGTGTTAAGTGCTACGAGGCGAGACAAGAAACAGAGAATGGTGCGACACAGGGAGTCACGGAGGTGGAACAACACTTAGGAAGGGTGGGCAGGGTGGCGACATCTCAGACAGACCCAAAATGACAACAAAGCCCCAGCCAGATGGAGACCTGGGAGACGAGCAGCCAGGTGGAAGGCACGCTAAGAGCAAAGGTCCTGAGGCAAAAACAAGCACAGCCCCCCCCCCTTCCTGGGAAACATCAAAGGCTCTTCAATCATCCGCTCCTCAGGGGACAAAACTGAGGCGCGGGGAGGGGACGGCACTTGTCCAAGGTCACACAGCCCCGGGAAGAGTCCAGGGGCCACCCTGCGGCTAAAACGGGCTTTCAGCGCACCGGAGGCGACCGACGGGAGGGAAAGGGGGAGGCGAAGCACAGCGAGGGGCGGTGACGGGCCAAGGTCACACAGCCGGAGCCCCAGGGGCCTGACAGCTCGGGCCGGGATCTGCCACGAGAGAGGCGGACCGGGGGCGCCCCGCCCGGGGGAGTCATGGTGACAGGCCCGCGCGGGGGCGTGCCTCGGCCTCAGGCGCCACCCCGGGGCCCCGGGCCGCCTCACCTTCTTCAGCCGCTCCATCAGGACGCTCTTGTTGCCGCCCGTGTCCAGGTTCCGCTTCTTCAGCTCCGCCCGCAAATCGATCACCCGCAAGTCACTGAGCCGCCGCGTCCCGACCTCTGAGGCGCCCGAGACGACAGCGGCTGTGCCAGAACCCGAGTCGCCGGACCCTGCCAGAGTCTCCGCCATCCCGGGTTTCCCGTCTCTGCCACCTACTCCACACACCGCCGGCGGCTGTAGCTTCTCTGAGCACAAAATGGCGCCGCCTGAGAGGAAAACGCACTCCCTTCCTCCCGCCCCGTTTTCCGGCCGCGCATGCGCGCCGGCCGGATCACGGCTCTTAGCAGCAAGCGAGCTCGCGCGCCAACCAACCGCACGTGTCCAGCCACAACGCGCAGGCGCCGTAACCGCAGTACGCATGTGTCCAGGCAGTTCGCGGCAGGAGGCCGGCGAGACGACACGCGCCTGCGCATATCCCCCCTCACCACACACACCGCTCACTCCCGCCCAAGGCTCTCACCACGCATGGGCAGACGCGACCGGGAGCGTCGAACCCACGCCAGGTACGCCTGCGCAGAAGCGAGGCGCGCCGGGGCGGCTGGAGCGGTTCCTTCGCAAGCGGCGCCATTTTGTGCTGGGAGCTGAGATAAATCCGGCCCGGTTTTCTGTGAAGTGGGTGGCGGAGCCAGGGTCCCTGGAATGGCGGAGACTCTGTCAGGCCTAGGCGATTCGGGTGTGGCGGGCGCAGCGGCTCTGAGCTCCGCCTCGTCGGAGACCGGGACGCGGCGCCTCAGCGACTTGAGGGTGATCGATCTGCGGGCGGAGCTGAGGAAACGGAACCTGGACTCGAGCGGCAACAAGAGCGTTTTGATGGAGCGGCTTAAAAAGGTAGAGCCGGGGCTCTGGGGGTGGGCAGGAGGTGGGTCGGGGGACCCTCGCGGCCACGACGGGGGCCTTCTGGCGTCGGGGTCCGCCCCCGGCCCCGTTTGCGGCCTGCGCCGGGCCTGGCGCCCCGGGCTTCTCCCGGCTCCTCCCAGGCCCCGGCGGGAGCTTCGAGCCCCGCCGGGCCCAGGTTCAAAGCCCAGCGCCGCATCGGGGCGAGAACAAGAAAAAGAAAATCTCGACGCGAACGGGGGAGGTTGGGGGTGACGGGTACATCGGCCGAGTGCTTGTGTTATCCGCATCAGCTCCTGCTTTTCAAGGGATTTCTTCGGCTGGTTGCATTCCGGCCTCTGAAAGTGGACGCGGAACCCTGAAATCCTCGCTTCCTCCGCCGCGTTAGGGGACTCGGCCAAGGTCACTCGGCCGGGGTGAGGAGGTCGGGATTTGAACCGAGGCCGGTCGATTTTCTGAGCCCGTGTCGGCCGCGGGGGCGTCCTCTGGGAAGAGAGATGCTGCTTGATCCGTTAGGGCCCAGAAGTCTTGAATAGGGGATTAATTTTTAAAGTAATCATATCGAGGGAATACTCAAAGGGCGAGGGGGGAATGGGGAAACGGCTTAGGGATTTGCCAGTACGGGCTTGGGGATTTAGCCTGGAGGGAAAAGTGCTATTTGTAATAACCACCAGAAATGAAACAGACTTGGGGAGGTTCTAAAGGCTCCGTCAGATCTGCATGATCTTGAGTGTGGAAGACATTTAATCCCTTCTGGGCCTATTTCTCCTTGTGTCCAGTAGAAGAAAATAATAGTGTTTTCGCGTTAGGATTAAGTAAAATGGCATGAAACGGGCTTGGTGTGTTGCCCAGCGCATGTAAACACTCGAGGTGCGATCGCTGTCACGTTTCACTTTTTTCTCTGTGCCACCGCTTGGTATTTGCAAACAGGGGGTTTTAACCCCCTACCTCGAGGGTTGTGCGAAAAGCAGGGAGTTAAGTAAGTGTTTGTGCTCTTCTGCTTCCCCTGTGCTTGCCTTGTTCTGGTGGCTTCTTTCTTTTTGCTGCCTAGTGACTCTTGTATGGGGACTTCTCCTGTGTACTCGCTAAGCCTTGTTAACCTATCCCCCACCCCCCCCACCCCACCCCCGAGACAGTGCGGTTTGTCACTCATTCTACCCTCCGGCCTCCCTAACAACAGAGGATCAGAGTTTTACTTATTAATTGCTGTTTAGAGGAAGTAAGGATTATTTCCTATTATCTGGATGAGGAAACTCAGGCTTGAGAGTAGTGAGTTATTTGCTCCGAGTCAGTTGGGCCTTTCTAACTTGAGTCTGTTTTCTTTCACTATGGTTACTAACTTCCTTGACCCAGACGGGGCAGGCGGTTCATCCACTGAGATGTTTACCTGGAGAAGATGCAAGGAGGGTGAGGGTTGGCACCCGGGGACCTGTGATCCATGTTGTTAGTAGCCACAAGGCCTCCTATCAACAAAGTCAAATTGGGGGGCTTTAGCCTTTTTTCCCCCAGATAGTCCACAAGCCTGCAATGCTGATAGGATGGTATTGAACCTTCCCGTCAGGCGGGGGTTGAGACTGGTGTGAACTTCCATCACTAACGTCTCTGAGGGGACAAACCCATCCCTTCTTCCTTCTTTTCAGTTTCTTAGTGATGTGCTCAAAATACATAAATACCATTAGCATATATACCCATCTGCTACCCTGCCCAAGCAAGTCTGGAAGTACTGATGTTCTTCTCTTGTACTTCCGTTATCTAGTTTTTTTTTTTTTTTTAGGAAGGGCAAAGGAGGGAAAGGGGGAGGCAAAACACAAAGTGTAATTTGGCAAGGCCTGTAAGGGTGACTCGTAGCCTACAGTCCCCCCTAGGGATGACCCTGTGAACACTGCACCTAGAGGAGACACACTGAGAGGCAAACTGGTACACCTTCTGTCTGGGGTAGTTTTTGTATTCTCCTGGTGATGTTCCAGAATCTTCTGTCTCCAGGAAGAGAGTGAAAGACTTTATGTTTGTGCTTTCCTTGATGCCAGGGCATAACTCCAATTTTTCCTTCTGGTTCTGGCTTCAGAGAGAAGAGAGAGAGATTTCTTTGTTCCTGGTACAGGTTAGGTGTGGAGCCTCCACGCTGCATTCTGAATTTAGACTTTTCCAAGCTAGGAAACTCCTCATAATCTTTGAGACTTCTGAAGCTGTTTACAAATAAAACAACATTTGAAATGGGTTTAAACAGAGTTTGAGAGTCCAGTAAAAACAGGGTTTTCAGTAAAACCTAAACGTGAAGCCCAGTGTCTATGGATATCAGTATTGACACGCTCAGTCCTGTTTGTTTTGTTGTTGTTCTTTTTTCTCCTGAGTGCCTCCTTGGTGCCTGGCACAGTGCAGAGCATAAGTGGGGGCTGCTCAAGTGAAGGACAGGCTCTTGGGACGGGGAGGCGGGACTTGCCAAGAGATCCTTATAATTCTGTATCCGATGAAGCAGGCCCCCTAGTGGTTGACGGCAAGGCCTCTGGAGTCAGTCAGAGATGATTGTGAAGGGATGAGGTAGTACGTGTCACATCCCATACCGTGCCACACACAGCAGGAACTCAGGCAGTGAGTGTTAGTATTCTGTACAGACGGTGCCTAGTACAGGTGTGGCGTGGAGAGGGGATCAGGGAGGGTCGAACAGCCCATTGTTGAGTGAAGTCATAGGTAACTAGAGAGTGTGCCTTTCCCTTTTTTGAGTTCTTTCGGGCCCAGGAATAGGATCAATCAGATTTTGGTGATAATGTTAAAAATAACCCTAATGTTTGGTGAGTGCTTGCTTTACATGGATAATACGAATTCTCATGACAGCTTTCCAGGGTAAGAACATTTATTAGCCCCTTGTTCCAGAGTAAAAAATAAACTCACAGGGATTAAATAAGCCTGCCTGAGACCACACAGCTAAGATCTGGTAGAATCCGTCTAAATCCGGAGCCCTTGCTTGCTCCAACGTAGAAAAAGAAAGAACGAATGAACAGGTGGGGAGAGGCCCTTTCCAGATCAGCACCCTGAAGCTTCTGTGAAAGTCAAATCTGTGTGCTGCCTTTTTGGGTGACCTTTTTTTACCTTCTCTCTAGGCAATTGAAGATGAGGGGGGTAATCCTGATGAAATTGAAATTACCTCTGAAGGAAATAAGAAGACATCAAAGAGATCCAGCAAAGGTATGGAGGATTTTATAAGCATTGCTAATGTTAGGAACGTTTTTCAGAACTGACTTCTTTTGCTAATGTGCTTGTGGACTGCCCTGTGAATCAGAAGGACCTTGAATGAAGGTTTGCATTTTCTTTCAAGATCCCTCCACTGTATTTTTGTTTCCATGGTTCTTGGGAATTCAGAGGGTGGAAGAGGTACTTACACCTCTACTTATTTTCCTCTGTAGGTTTCTCAGCAGCCGTTGCTTATCCAGACTCTTAACCTTCTTTAAGTAGAGAGTGTTTAGAATTACTTGAGTCTCCTATTGACCTGACTTGTGCAAAATAACTTCCCTTTTAAATACTGCCTGGCCAAAACAGAGTTGTCACTTTTACAGACATTGCTTTCGAAAACTGCATACCGCATAAAAGCCAGATTCCACGTGGCATTAATGACCTTCACCGTCTGCCCCAAATCTTCCCTTCCCCGCTTCCTCCCACACCACCTTCCTCTGTTACATATACCTTTAATCAGGTCCCAAACATGTGGTTTACTCTCTTGGCTCTCTGGGCCTTAGCTTATATGTTCTACCCACTCCTCTTCCCCATTTGTCTGCATTCAAGTCCTAGTTCGTCAAGAGACAGCTTCTGATCCCACCAACAGCAGGTCTTCTCTCCTTATGTCCTCCGTGCTGCCATGGCCTGAGTTTTAATGCTTACGTCTCATTCTGCCTTGTGTCACAATCAGGTTGTTGAGGACAGGGGCTGCGTCTTCCTTGTCTTTCTTCCTGCTTAGTATTTATTCATTGAGTTACTAATGGAATTCAGTGACATTCAACTACTGTTTTAAGAAAGAATTAGCTAAAACTGGCCATTTGGGCTGTCCTGAAAGTTCTCTTGGTAATTGGAGGTTTTATTGCTCAGGCCCCAAAACAAAACAAAATATTTTTACCTGGTCAGTGGTGAAGAATTGGGTGTGAAATGTCTGGCACCAATATCAACCATGCTCTGGGGTATATAAGCTCTGGGAGAACAGCAGTCAGTGACCTCACTTTGGAATGAAGTCACCTCTGTGGTCCACAGTTCATCGAGCATTTTTGGTTTTGCCCAAGTCAGTGTTTTTGCCAAGGCAAAGAGTGCTGAAAAATCAACAGAGAAAGAAAATTATAGATTGGGAAAAAGTAGAGCCTGTGGATATCCTTTTTGCTTTCTTTTTCTTTTTAACAGAAGAAGAAATGCTTGTGTTAAGGTCTTTGGAAATACAAATGTGCATTAAGTAAAGTGTTGAAATTCCTTTCCATTCAGGAGGCAACCCGTTATTAAAAGTGTGGGCATATTTTCCCAGACTTATCTATGTGTCTGCAGTCATCTAAAAATGCAGAAAGATGTGCACACACCTGTGTGCCTTTGTCTTTCCTTTAAAAAAATTGGTTCTACTACACACCATATTCTCTAATTTGTTTTTTTTCATTTAGCACGTTGAGGACATTTTTCAATAGTGCTGAAAATAAAAAAAACTCATTCTTTTAACAGCTGAGTAGTCCTTCATATGATTGTACCACAGTTGAGCTCGTCAGTCCTATTACTAGACGGTTGGGGTTTGTTCCAGTTTTCAGCACAGCCATGAACCAGAGCTATCTCTGCTGAAGGAATATGTTTTTGTTAACTTATTGGAAGTAGAATTCCGGGGTCAAAAGATATGTGCATTTTATTTTAAAAATAGCTACTAACAAATAGCTCTCCAACAGGCTGTACTGGTTAATATCTGGCAACATAGGGGTGGGAGAGGGTGCCAATTTCTTTAAATTCTCAATGCTGAATATTATCTTTTTTTTAATGTTGTCTTATATATAGAAGAAAAGTATTTCATTGTATTTATTTGAATTTCTCCACAGGTAAAGTTTCCATTTACATTTCTTCACAGATTAGACAGTTTCTGATGATTGGCCATCTGTATTTTCTGAATTGCCTTTTCATGCCCTTTGCCCGTTTTTCTGCTGGGTTGTTGGTCTTATTGACTCTTGAGGGCGCTCTCTCTATAAAATGTCACAGTTGCTTTTTCCCTGTCTCTCATTTGACTTAACTAGTTTGTGGTGTTTTGGTCTTTAAAGTTTCAATCTTTAACACAGGCAACGCAGTCAACTTATTTTATACAGGTTCTAGATTTTATGTTGTATTTTAAAAGGCTGTCCTTTGCTTTAAAATTATTATTTTTTAAATCATTCTGCATTTTGGAGTGGTATTTATGGTTTTATTTTGAGTTCGTTTGGAGTTTATTTTTGCATATGATGTGAGATAATGAGGGATAAAAATATGGAACATTCCTATCAGACTCCTCGTGCCCTTGCCCAGTCATAGTCCCTGCCTGTCCCTCGAAGGGGGGGAAAATATGTGATTACTTTAACCATAGATTAGTTTTGCCTGTTCTAGAGCTTCAAGTGAAATAGACCCATTTAATACAAATTTTTTTATTTTGTTGGCAGCACCGCATGGCTTGTGGGGTCTTAGTTCCCTGACCAGGGATTGAACCCAGGCCCTCAGCAGTGAGACCATGGAGTCATAACCACTGGACTGCCAGGGAATTCCCAATACAAACTCTTTTGTGTCTGGTTTCTTATGCTTGGTGTGATTCTATTCTGGAGCTTTACACAGTACATATTGATATTTAATAGGGCAAGTCTATAAGTTCTGAATTATTTACAACTATCTTATTAGATTTTATCATGATTTTAACTGAAAATAGTTTTTTCATCTGCCCTGTTTGAACAAAGTCAAAATGGTTTGAAATCTGATTATTTTAATCAGAATCCTAGAAAGCATACCTCAAGTAATCTCAGCATCCCTCCAAAGTAGTTTCACACCAATACTTTGTTTAGCAGAATCTTTTAAAATAATTATCAGCAAAATAATTTAACTAGAAAAGCAAAGTCAGCATGTTTGCTTTTTAAGCTGTTGCCTGATTCTGTGTTGCTGGGTTGTCTTTGTTTCTTTTGATATAATTTCTTTCTTTTTTTTAGAATAACCATCAAATGCATTTTCATAGTTGGCAAAATTTTGAACAGATACTTCACAAGAGAATATAAATAAATGGCCAGTGACCACATCAAAAAATACTTGTCATTAGCTATCAAAGAAAATAAAATTAAAATGACTAGAAATGCTAGAAAACAACTATTAAAATAGCAAAGATAGAAAAACAAACTCCCATACACTGCTGTAGAGTATGTAAAATGATGCTATTTGGGGAAAAAAATCGGCACATACTTACAAAATTGAAACTTCAACTAAAATACAACCCAATTATTCCACTCCTGTTTCTTTAGCCAAAATAAATGAAAGCATAGATCCACACAAAAACTTGAAAATGAATGTACAACGTATCTTTTTTTTAGGAGACATAATTTCATACTTAGAAAAGATGCAAGAATAATACAAGGAATTCTCATATATCCTCATCCAGATTCCCCAAATGTTAGCATTTTATTACATTTGTTTTATCCTTTTCTTTCTCAGGACAGGTAAGGAGCGGGGAGAGAGAGAGAAAGAAAGAAAGAGGGGGGTGGAGAGGGAGAGAGAGAAAGAAGGAGAAAGAGAGAAAGAAAGAGAGAGATAAAATAAATGTAATATGTATATATATATTTTTTCCCCCTGAACTGTTTGAGAATAAGTTGCATGTATGTGCCCCTTTGCCCCTAGAGACCGCAGTATTTTCTAAAAGCAGGGACATTACATAATCATACATAATTACCAAAATCAAGAAATTAATGTTAATATAATACTGTAATCTAAGCTTAGACCTTATTTAGATTTAGCCATTTGTTCCAATAATGTTCTTCATAACTCGAAGAAAAAATCTAGGGTCTTTTCATAGCCTTCAGTTGTCACGTCTTTTCAGTTTCCTTTAATCTGCAACGGTTCCTAAGACTTTCTTTGTATTTGTGACATTACCATTTTTTGAAGAGCACAGACCACTTATTTTGAAGCCTGTTTTTCAATTTAGGTTTTTTTGGTTTGGTTTGTTTTTTTTCCCCCTCGTGATTAGGTTCAAATTATACACTTTTGTCAGAAATACCACCGGAAGTGTTATTTTTCTCAGTTAACCTCCCTAGAGGCGCATCCTGACCATTCGTGTAAGTGACTTGAGGTGGTATTGGTTGGGTTTCTCCACTGGAAAGTTAACTGTTTCACTCTTTGTAATTGTATCTATGGGGAACATACTTTGTGACTTACAAATATCTGTTTCACCCTCCACTAGTGTCAGCATTCAGTGAGTCTCGTCCAGTGGTGATTTTCTAAATTTATCATTCCATCTCTGGTAGTTGGTTTTCTGCCATAAGAGGTAGCTTACCCTTCTCCCCCACTTATCAGTGTGAACTTAGAGATTCCTATTTTATTCAGTAGGTGATAAGTAAGCCTTTATGATTATTATTTATTTTGATGTTCAGATTGTTCCAATGAGAGTCCTTCAGGCTGGCTCCTGTGTCTTTTTGACATGATCACTTCATTATTTGAACACTTACTTTCTGGCACAAGACAGTGTTCCAGTGTCTGTTGCTTTCCCTGCCCCACACTGGGAATCAGGCATTTCTTCCAGGTGCCCTCCTTCCTTTTTGTGGAGCATGCTGTTGTACTCTTTGCTACTGGGATGTCAACTCCTTGGCCAGTGCTGGGTCTGTAAGGTCTTTTGGTCTCAGTGTGCCTCATGAAATTAAGTAATGGTAAAGCAATCTGAAATAAGCCAATGACAGCTTAAGAAATGAGAAAAAAATATGGGAATTCACTGGCGGTTCAGTGGTTAGGACTCTGCGCTCTCACTGCCAAGGGCTGGGGTTCGATCCCTGGTCGGGGGACTAAGATCCCGCACGCTGAACAACGTGGCCACAAAAAAATAAAGCTCTGGCTAATATGAACAGTGCATGTGAAAAACTCACTAGCTAGTTATAATTGTTCATCACTTGATTCTCTTGCGTTTTTGAGGTGGCAATTGATAGATCATCCACAAGTCAAAGACTTAAGCAAGTTATTGCCAGAAGCCATTAAAAATAGATATACTGTTCTTAAATAGTAAGTAAAGCTAAAAGGAAATATTCTAGTAGCATGACATGACTAATTTTGAGAAGGTTTTCCTAGATGTGATGACTTGATATCATAAAGTTCTCAATTCCCCCCAAAGGAACCTAAAAGAAACTTTGAGATTTGTCTGTTCTAAAATTAATCAAAAAGAAAATACACCAAAAAAAGAAAAAAAAAAGAAAATACACAAGAATAGCTAAAATTGAAAAACAGTGTTGCATACTTGCTCTCATTTTAACGGTAAGACATTAAAACAGAGTGGGGAGTTTAAGGATTTGTTCATTATAAAGGAAGCACTAAGGATTTTTCAGTAAACAATGTTGGAACAGTCGGCTATCTGGTGGTAGGGAAAATCTCTATTAACCTTCTTCTATGCAAAATAGAAATTCCAACTAGAATAGTATTTTTGTAATATAGTGGTAACAAAGGCCTGAAATGAGACTTAAAAAACAGAAACTATAAAGAAAAATAAATTTGGCTACTTGAAAATTTTAAGTCTCTCTTAATAAAAGATACCATAAGTAAGATACAACAACTGGGAGAAAATATTACAGCATGTAAGCATCCAGAAAGCATTAAATATTCCTACAAATTAATAAAATAGACAATCCAGTTGACAAAGAACAACAGAGATTATGAATAGGCAGTTCACAGATGAAAGAAAAAACAAACAAGGCCTATATACAAGGGAAAAAAATTCCCTTACTGGTAACTGAAGGAAAGCAAATAAAAATAATGAGATATGATTTTTGCCTGTTACACTGGTAAAAATTTACACAATTCTCAATATCCCACATTGGCAAGGGTGTGAGGAAATGGGTAGTTATTGGAGATGGTAAATTAATAAAGCTGCTTTGGGAGGTTAACTAAACCAAGGAACTCCATAATATGGAATAAAAGATGGAAGTGAGTCAATATATAGCACAAGAAACTATTCCAAGGCCTTTATTGAGTAACAAAAGCAAGTTATAGAATGTATATACAATATGATTCCATTACATAACAAGTTTATTTCCATTTGAATGATATGTGTGTGTAAGTCCCCAAGAAAATGTTTTGAAGGACCACCAAGCTGGTAACAATGGTTACCTCTTAGAAGTGCAATGGGGAGAAGGGAGACTAGCTTTTTTCATGTATTTATGAGGGTGGATCTTTTATTAATAAATGGTGTGAATTTATTTATTTTTGGCTGCGTTGGGTCTTCGTTGTTGCGCACGGGCTTTCTCTAGTTGCGTCGAGCAGGGGTTACTCTTCGTTGTGGTGCACAGCCTTCACATTGCAGTGGCTTCTCTTGTTTCAGAGCGCAGGCTCTGGGCACACAGGCTTCAGTAGTTGTAGCACGCAGGCTAAGTAGTTGTGGCGCACGGGCTTGGCTGCTCCGTGGCATGTGGGATCTTCCCGGACCAGGGCTCGAACCCATGTCCCCTGCATTGGCAGGCGGGTTCTTAACCACTGTGCCACCAAGGACATCCCAATGGTGTGAATCTTTTAATGAGTGTATTTGTGTAATTGTGTGGATGTATTTATGTAGTCAAGCAGATTTTAAAAAATACTGACCTTTGCACATGCAGCAGGCCACACGGGATACTGGGGGGATATCCCAGCAGAAGTCCAGGGAGGTGGTCTAACAGGTGAGTTGGACGTAATTGCCAAAGCAGAAGCTTAACAGGGAGAAGAAACCGGAATCCCAGGCGAGGGGGCTGGGAGCAGGTTATGGAGACAAGCACTGAGCGAGGCCTGTAGTTTGGAGACTGCGAACATTGGAGGCGTTTTACTCTGCAGAAGAAGGCTTTGAGGGGTACCTTTTCCCTTAGTACCAAAAACAGTCGCTTTAGTTTTTGCCAGAGTAATATTTTTCATTCGCATTAATTTTGGATTCGTTTAGACACACTGTTTTTCATCTTTGGAAAGTAGGGTATCTTTCCCCAAACCTACTTCCCCCCAAAGTAGGCGATTGTTGATAAGCATCCCAGTAGAGGTGTGCTTTCTATATTGAAGATTAAACGTTCTTAGAACTGCATATTCTCTTGACATTTCTGGTCAGGTCATTTAGCTGGGAGAGTTCTCCTGTGGAAGGGATTTGAGCTGCAGTGTAACTGTGCTTATTGCTCAGGAGAACAGTAGGTTGTGAGATCTGAGTCTGCCAGTTGAAAACCTGCTGCCTTTCTTGTGAAAGGGAGAAAGACAGTCAGTATAAAGGGTGGCAAGTTTGTGGTAGTCTACTTAGATTTTTTTGTCCTAGTAGTAATTCAGTGGAATTGGACAAAAACCAATGTGCATGTTCTAGAATGGTAACCAGTTTTATCAAATACAGTAAGTCTGTGGAAATGTTGCTGGTGTATCTTCCTGGCATATTTACAAAGACCACTGGGTTGAGTTCCAGACATTTTTGAAGCTCAAGGCATGTTTTGCCATAGGAATATTATAAAATGGTATTGGGGTTCCCAGTCAGCCACCAAGGCTACTTGCACGTAATGTATTGCATTCTAGTATTAGTGTCACAATTCCCTGTGTTCCTAAATAAGATATTCCTGAGAACATGAGTGAAATTAGAATGTGGAAGAATTAAGTAACACATGTTATAAGAAAATTCTCACCCTTGAGAGAGGTTTTTTTAACGTCTGAATGATGGTATAAATGATTAGGGTTGAGCTCCCTGCACACACAGATTCTATATATACTTACGAGATTAATCATTAAATATAGGCAAATTAATGTCTAGTTCTTTTATATTACTTGAAAAATACTTGGTAGTCTTAAGAAATTGATCTTTGCTTTGGGGAAATAGTCGTCGCAGGAAGTGAGTCCTCCTGAGGTTGTGCAGCTAAGGACAGGTGGCTGATTAGCACCTCTTTCCGTAGACCAACATTTCAGATTAGTGGGGGGGAAAGATTAGTAAATGGTGTTGGGAAATCAGTTTCCAGATGGAAGAGGCATTTGTAAAATAGTCTTACTCAGCAGGAAAGTGAAAGAATCAAATGTTAAAATGAAATCAGAAAAGAACTAAATATAGGTGAATATTTGTGTGGTCTTGGTGTGGAGATGGGCTTCTAAACATGAAGGTAAAAACCATTTACACATAAAAACCGATTAATAGCTTTGGCTGCATGAAAGTAAGATTTACCCAGAACCCAAAAACAAAACTAAAAGATTGGTGAAGAGCTGGGAGAAAATGTGTTGTGTTTATGACATGCAAATTAAAAATGAGGAGAAATGGAACAGAGGTTTTTTAATTGGGGAAAGGATATAAATGAGAAATTTTTACAAATGTGCGAATGATTGACCAAAAAATGCAACCTAAGCAGTGATCAGATAAATTCAGGTTAAAACAAGTATTCCTTTTTTGCCTAGCACATTGGTGTGTGAAATAGCTGATTTTATTAAAGATTCAGAAAAGCTGATTTTAATAAAGATTCAGAAAAATTGGTACTTTGATTCACTGTTGATGGAACTATGGATTGTAATACTCTTCCTCTGGGGTATCACGATAATATGTGGGGTGTTTCTTTTTAATAAAAGACTTTAAAATGTACATACTCTTTGTCCCAACTATGCCATTTATAGAAATATGTCCTAATACGACAATTACCTGGATGCAAAAAAAGAATTACCAGAATGTTCATTTTATAAGCATTTTCTTAAATCTCCATCCGTAGGTATTACTTACTTCAATGACGGTGTCTCCATATAATGCTACGAAAGTATAGAAAGATGTTCACAGTACATTAAGTGAAAAGATTATAAAATGACAGTACAGTGCCATTTTTAAAAGCGAAGTACACGTATATACATAGCACAGTATGGGAGGATATCTTATCAATATATGCCACTGTATGATAGCTCGAGGGCTAACTCTAGATGGTAAAATTGTGAAAGGCTTTTACTTTCTGTTTGCTTTTTTTATGTTTTCCTTTTATGTCATTGTCTCTGTGGGAAAACATGTTCCACGTTCCTTAACTAGAAAGCAGCACAGGGACTTCCCTGGTGGTGCAGTGGCTAAGACTCTGTGCTCCCAATGCAGGTGGCCCGGGTTCGATCCCTGTTCAGGAAACTAGATCCCACATGCTGCCACTAAGAGTTCTCCTGCCGCAGCTAAAGATCCTGCATGCCGCAACGAAGGTCCTACACGCAGCAACGAAGGTCCTGCGTGCTGCAACTGAGACCCAACACAGCCATGTAAATAGATAGATAGATTTTTTTTTTTTTTAAGCAGCACTTTTTCTCTCCCCACCCCTTTTTTTTTTCTTTTTCTTTTTTTTTCTTTTTGCCACAGCACACAGCTTGCGGGGTCTTAGTTCCCCGACCAGGGATTGAACCCAGGCCGTGGCAGTGAAAGTGCGGAATCCTAACCACCTGACTGCTAGGGAAGTCCCCAAAGCAGCACATTTGTATAAGATACTCTTCTCCCCATAACCAAAGCCACTTAACAAGAAGGGCAGGCCTGGAAAAGGTCTAGTCTATCTCCATCTTATTAAGAATCCATTTCAGGCTCCTCATACTTCCACAGCCAGTTGATAAGAACAGAACCACTTCTATTTGGGGGTAGTAGAGGGGCTGCCTTTTGCAGAATGGCCTTACCATTCCTGGATTATGGTGTTCCTAAATGGAGAAGTGCCACGGGTGTTTTAGGTTGTCTTATTTCTGTAGTGCTTAGGGGCTATAAAAGTGCAAGTTGTCACATCTGGAAAGTGCATATCGATGATCTCATGCTGTAAATTATTCCTCCAGGGCGCAAACCAGAAGAAGAGGGTGTGGAAGATAACGGGCTAGAGGAAAATTCTGGGGATGGACAGGTATGTGCAGCCTTGTCAGTGAATCAGCTCCGTGCGTGGACCCATGACAGTCATCTGATGGTGGTATTTTGTTTGTCACAGGAGGATGTTGAGACCACTTTGGAGAACTTGCAGGACATCGACATGATGGATATCAGTGTGTTGGATGAAGCAGAAATCGATAATGGAAGTGTTGCAGATTGTGTGGACGACGACGATGCTGATAATCTCCCGGAGTCCCTGTCTGATAGTAGAGAGCTAGTCGAGGGAGAAATGAAGGAGCTTCCTGAGCCGCTTCAAGAACATGCTGTAGGTAACTCGGCAGTGTCTCTACAGTGTACCCTAAACGTAACAATTCCTCAAATAGCTTAATAGATGATAAGTTTTATATTTGGACTTAAGTTCTTTTAATGCCAGTTGAGTAGAATGGTGGCTAATCCATTCACATGTAAAAATCAGATGAGTCTGAAAAACACACTTTGCTTCATTGAAAAATGGTGTCTTGTGAGGAACGCGAGTATATGCTCTCCATTTGTATCATGCGGTGTTAAGCCTTTTGAGGATACTATTGTAGATCTTCCTGTTTATTATAGGAGATTGGTCTGTGGTGTAACACCTGGGATGCCTTGAAAATACCAAAACAGAGGTTCAGAGTTGGTCTTTTGCTGTCAACCAATTGGTACTCGCCTAGTCAATCTTTTTTTTTTTTTTTTTTTTTTTTTTTTTGCGGTACGCGGGCCTCTCACTGTTGTGGCCTGTCCCGTTGCAGAGCACAGGCTCTGGACGCGCAGGCGCAGCAGCCATGGCTCACAGGCCCAGCCGCTCTGCGGCATGTGGGATCTTCCCGGACCGGGCCACGAACCCGTGTCCCCTGCATTGGCAGGCGAACTCTCAACCTCTGCGCCACCAGGGAAGCCCTCGCCTAGTCAATCTTTAACACTAACTTTGATGATGTTTTTAAAGCCTTAGGGTTTTTTTCTTGTTAGATGCAGTTATGGTGGGCATTATTTATTGAACTTTGTCTGCCAGACATTAGGCATTATTTCATTTAATCCTTTGAACAACAGTGTGATATATAGATGCTGTTATGCCCATTTTCCAGTTGGGGAAATTGGGAAGTGAAAAGGTAAAGTAATATCTCCAGACAATATATAGGTCATATGAGAATAAGAATTGACCAGTCTAATTCCAGAGTCCATGTACTTAACTCATACACCACATTATCTCAGTGCCGTTAAATTTACTGGATTGTGTCATTTCCGTGAGGATGAACGTTTCTCGGGTAGCCAGAAGAGGCAATGAAAAATAGAAGCCATGAGGCGTCTTTGTAGGAAATCCTAGGGCTTGGTCCTAGGAGGCACCTTGTTTTCGTAGTCCTCCTCAGATCTTTTGTGGAGTGTCTCCCAAGTACTCCAGTACTCCCGGGGGAAGGAAGCCCTGTTCTCTGCTGGTCCACCCACGCCATTCCTTGGAATGTGTTTGCATTTTCTTTTGGAACTGATCCTCGATACCCTTAGAGGTAGCAGATTGTCATCTTTGAAAGGGGTGTGGGGTGGTTTTGAGAAATGATTGGGTCATTTTGACACAGATAGGGTATGCAATTGTTTCATCTTTTGATGAGTCTCATTCACTGGCTTCCTAAAAAGGAGTACCAGAAACACAAGAGCAGTGAAACCCTTCCTTATTGGCTGCTTTTCCTTAAGGCTGTTTTATTCCCTGTGATTAGAAAATAATATATTCAGTAACAAAAGCTTGGAAACGCCTAAATGTCTATCAGTAATTGTTAAATAACCATGGTTTAGTGGAAGCAGTTGTTTAAGAGTTAACAGCATTAAAAAAAAAAAAAAAGAGTTAACAGCATTGACTAGAGGTCTGCCACTTAACTTGCTGTGTGACCTTGGCTAATTTACTTAATCTTTCTGGGCCTCATTTGCAAAACTAGTAGGTTTGAGGAGGACTAAATAGATGAATGCTTATTGCTAATTTAGAGCAAAAGTCATCAAGCTGGCCAAAGATTTATTGGAACACAGCCACACCTATTTGTGACAATTGTCTGTGGCTGATTTCTGGATACAACAGCAGAGTAGAATAGTCATGACAGAGACAGTCTGGCCTACAAAGCCTAAAATATTCACTATCTGGCCCTTGACCCCAGCTTAGAGCAGCACCTATTGTATAGCAAGCGGCAGTAAGGTTATTGCTACTGTTACTATAACATTTATTACTCCTTCTGGTGATACAGTTACTACTTTTATATACAATCTCAATGAACTAAACTTATTTATATGAACTAGAATAATCTCCAAGATGGCAGCAAAAGTAAGGCAGGAAACAGAATAATGTGCTACTAATCATGGAGACAGAGAAAGGAGAGACGGTCTTTCACGTGCGTGTGTGCCCATGCTCTTGTGAGCATGTGTAGAATGTCTTGAGATGGCTGTGTCGGGAAGGAAGGAGTGGTGCAAGGTAGTTTCCTAGTCAAGTAAAGGTAATAACAATACATGCTAATTATAAAATATTTTGAAACTATCTCCCCCCCCAAAAAATAAAACAACATTCAGGGCTTTATAACAAACAATCTAAATTATGTTAGGTCACACAACAATGATTTTATGAACCCCCTTTCTATATTTGGGGAATCCCTTGCCTTATGGACAGAGCCCACCTCATAGAGTAGAAGCTCAACATACCAGTTACTCTTGCCCTGCAGGTGGGGCAATGTTGGGTCACCTGGGCTTTGCCAGTCCTATGCTCCCGTCCCCACACTCAGTTTGGAAGTTGATGATGCTGAGTGGCAGGGTTCCCGGAGAAGCCCTTCCCATGTGGGCAGTAGCCTCCCTAGCAGCAGCAGTCCCAGTGGCAATAGCATCCAGGCTCGGGAAGCTGTGGTGGCCATGGAAATCCAAGAACCCACTCTGCAGCATGATTCTAGATGGTGTTCCTGAAAGAACAGCCCCAAACTTGGTGGTCCAGTCTACCAGGAGAGCCCATGTACTGCCCAGTTGTGCTTTTTTTTTGCTTAACTTAGACTTTTGTTTTTCTTTGTTTGGCTTGCATCTTGAAACCCAAACTGATACCATTTTAGTGGGTCTCCTAGTCTGTCTGCAGGTATATGTTTATGTACATTTCTTTTATTTGAGGTGGAATCACAGTATAATGCTTTTTTGATTCCTGCACTGTGTTTAGAATTTCATCTTAAATGACTTTTCATGACTGTAGCTTTTCACTGTACGGATGTACCAATATGTTACCTTATTAGTGATGTAACAAATTTTATTCTCCATTTATTTTACAGGTAGAGGACAAAGAAACTATAAACAATTTAGATACTTCATCATCTGACTTCACTATATTACAGGTAAATTGTTGTATGTCTCAGTAATTTTAGAATCAAACATTAGACCACAGTCTCTGGGAACCACTTCCAATATTGTATGGCAGTCCCAACTGAAAGTCATTGCAAAGTTTATTTCCTTTGTTGGCTTCTGTAGAGGGGGTTTTGCTTTCCACTTTCCCCTAATATGACATGCCTATTGAAAAGGGCTCATCGTCTTGGCTTCCCTTCCAAGCACTGTGGCGTCCCTGCAGCAGAGAGGAGGGTGTGTTTGCGGGGTTCTTGTTAATTTGATTGGTGGGAGAAGGGCAGCCTGTCGGGTCTGTTCTGGATGACATCCTCTGCAGAAAGACTATTAGATGAGACATGAGACAGCAAGGGGGACACTCCCTCCTCAGGAGAGACGAATGGGGCACAGATGAGGATGCAAGGGGGTGACCAGAGCGCTGACCTCACAGCTGGGAAGAAAGATGGATTCTCAGGGGTTCTGGTTCTGCCTTTGGGAAGTTTTTCTCAGAAAGTACACAGATTTCTTTTGATAACTACATCATCTTGGCTGTTTGACGACCATCTGTGTAGAAGTTAAATCTTACATGAGAACAAATGAGGTGTGGCCTAACTTTCAGGTATGGTTTGCATAAATGTGGATCTTGAGTTTCCTTTTTCTTTTTCTGCCAGCCTGTAGATGTAAACTGTTGGAATAAAGCTGGGTAGCTAATTTTCAGTAGAAAGTTTTGTGAGGAAATGAAAATACTTAGGCCAGTCGTAAGCAAGCTGCCAGTCACCTTATGCCAGTCCTTGTTTTTTGTTTGTTTTAATAATGTCACCTATGCTGCTTAATTGGAAATCACCTTTCAGACAAGATCTTCACTTGCTTCTGCCAGGCAGGGGCAAGGTTTGTTATTAGCGAGCCAGAACCCCGGCCTTGGGGGTACAAATCTCAAGGAAACTTGGTGAAACCCCATTCATCTTTAGGGCTGATGTCTCTCTCCAGCTGCAAAGTGACACAACCTGTTCCTGACTCAGAAGGGAAAGGAGGAGCGGGTCTTGTCATTTTCTTGAGTGTCTCTGTAGGTCAAAGACTCCTGTATGTATTATCCTAACCAGACGCTTATATATAGCCCCTCTCAGAGACAAATAGAAACATATGCGTTTTTCTCTAGGGAAAGTCAGGAGAGAATTGTTCTGCCTAAAATGATTGTTTCCTTCAGTGTAGAATCTTTAATTCCCAGCATGAAATGAAAAAGAGTTGATTACAAATAAATGAAACTATTATGAAAGTGAACAGTTTCCTAGGGCTCCCCAGAATGGCAGGTCAGTGCCCAGTGGAAGTTGCAAACCATTCACGTCCATGTAACTTATATGCTAAGCACCTGTGCTGTGTCAATGCATGAGAAGAAAGGTTGGTGTCCATCCTTCCTGTGTAAACAGAGCGATGAGTTGCGGCCTGGACTGATAAACAGACTCTCAGTCACATAGCCTTTGCTTAAATCTTGGCTTTGCTGTGTGTCCTTGAGGAAGTTTGTCAGCCACTCTGTGCCTGTCTCCTAATCTGTGAAAAGAAGGATGATACTAATAGTACCAACCTGCTAGGGCTGTGTGATGATTGGTTAATATATATATAGTAAGGTGCTTGAATTTGTGCCTGGAACCTAGACAGTGCTTATCAGCGTTGGCTGGAATTCCAGAATATTGTAGTTTGTGCAGAGGGAACGTAGGGGTCAGGGGCCACATATTGAGAAAAGGCCCTTCCTTTAGTTGGGCAGCCTCTCTATGACGAGGTGGCCCCTAAGCTAAATGCCGAGGGATGTGTAGGACTTGGTCAGGGGTGGGGTGAGGTGCAGATGGCCCTGCTGGAGAGGGAGGTGGGAATGGGGGTGGTAAAACCAGCGCTACTGTCGGCAAGGAATAACAATGGTGTGACTTGACAGGGCTTCCTGGGAAGGGTTGGAGGGATATTTAGGAATTAGGGCTGCCTGGTGGGTTGTTGTTTAGAAGAGATAAAGAAGCAGGTATCCGTAACACTGGAGAGGGCTCAGTTGACCAGGTGGGCAGGGGTGGTATGACCATTCAAAGAGCAGGGGTCAAGCCACCTGTGCCTTCTTTCCCTCGATCTTTTCAATTTTTGGAAACTAATGCTATATTAATTAAGTGAAAATTGATTATCTGATATGTGTCAGGCATTCTACTAGGCACTAAAGATAGAAAAAATGAAAACACTGCCCTCCAGGGCAGTGTTTAAGACGATTTAGAGGGACAGACAAGCATGTGATGGGTTCATCACCATTAAAAGTGATAAAATGTTGCCAGGAGCTGGGAAGTGCAGCAAAGCAAACAACACAGTAATAAACCAGGCCCTTTGAGAGGGTCCTGGGCTGTGGGGCTTGGGGCCAAGGTGAATGAGGTGGGATGCCAGCTGTGTGGGCTCTTGCCCAGAACGAGCAGGTTCTCCACCTGTTGTATTTGTGAGGTCCCTTGTCTGTGTTTTTAAAATTCCCTTTTTAGTTATTACAGTTTTTGGTGTAAATAAATTCTAGGTTTCATCCATCTGGCACAATCTTATTTATATTTTTTGTTGCAGGAAATTGAAGAGCCATCCTTGGAGCCAGGTACTGTTAAATGAAAAACTTAGCAGCGGGGTTTGGAATCATTCTAGTTTTCCACCTTCTCTAATTTGAATTCTTTAATTTTAAAAAGTTACCTTACTGTAGTATACATTGTTCTAAAGGTTTACGATCCAGAACATACCAGGATCATAGAGATTGGAAACCCAGCCATATCACCAGATCTGTGAAAGTGGCTAACTTCTCATTTCGCAAAATGTATTGGTGAGATGAAACTGTCTCATGCCTTTTTAAATGTACATGGCACTTAAACGTATGTAGAGAGAGTTTGCATGCCTCTCGAGAGCAAATACCTCTGTACCCCACAGAACAGATCTTGTGATATTGGGCAGTATCATAACTTTGTGGTTTTTAATTCAGGCAGTGCAGGCAGTGGTAGGGAGATACGGTTTAAAACATTGAGACGTAACTGGATTCCAGAAGAGGAAAGAGTTTCTTCATGAGAATTCCAAACAAATAACTGTTCACTTTCTGGACTGCAAATATCTCAGAGCACCGATGGAAGAGATTCTGGTTTTCATGTTGGACTGTTCTGTTAAAAGAAATTCAAAGAAATTTGGAAATTGAGCTGTTCAGTGAATGGTGATACATTCAGTTAAGCAACTTGGACTTTGGAAGCTAAATTTGGAAGAGTCATATATAAACGACGACAGAATGAAGACTGTCAAGAATCAGCCAGAAGGTTATGGGGGTTAAATCTCTGGGATGCTTTTCTCTTCCATGTAGCATAGAGGCTTGCTCTCGCAGGCGGTTGGAGCGCAGGTAGTGTAACCAGTGTAACTTTGTGTACCCGCGGGTTTTCCAATCTCTGTGTAGCTAGCAGTTCTCTTCGTGTTAGTGTGGCAGCCGTGCCAGTTCCACATTTGTGATTGCTTTATTTCCCTGGTAATTAAACCTTGTGCCATTCTATTCCTGTTAAATCCGTAGAAAATGAGAAAATACTCGACATTTTGGGGGAAACTTGTAAATCTGAGCCAGTAAAAGAAGAAGGTTCCGAGCTGGAGCAGCCATTTGCACAGGAAACAAGTAGCGTGGGGCCAGACAGAAAGCTTGCGGAGGAAGAGGACCTTTTTGACAGCGCCCATCCGGAGGAGGGTGATTTAGATTTGGCCAGCGAGTCAACAGCACAAGCTCAGTCGAGCAAGGCAGACACCCTGTTAGCGGTAGTGAAAAGGGAGCCCGTGGAGCAGACAGGCGATGGCGAGAGGACGGACTGTGAGCCTGTAGGGCTAGAGAAGCCAGTTGAGCAGAGTAGTAAAGCCTCAGAGCACACGGAAGCCTGTAGCGAGGAGGCCTCGGAAGCGCCCCCAGAAGCCTCAAGCCCAGACCCCAGGGATAGCAAAGAAGACGTGAAGAAGTTTGCTTTTGAAGCTTGTAATGAAGTCCCTCCGGCTCCTAAAGAGTCCTCAGCCAGTGAGGGCGCTGATCAGAAAATGAGGTTTGTTTTTTCTCAGTTTTAGACCAGACGCTATCTCCTTTTCATTGGTCATTTAATGACACACATAAGCTGTTGTTTCTGCAATTGGCCAGCCAGACTGATGCAATTGTAGTTTACTTCTAAAGAATGTTTTATTTCTCTTTGTTTATTTTAAGCTGATTACATAATCTTTTTTCTTTTCTCAACCTATCATGGTTGTTTTCTTTAATTCTTCCTAATTATCTTTAGCCCAGCAGAATTAATTAACTCCTGTGGGTCTGAAATCTTATGGTTAGGTCAGATTTCCAATACACGTTTGTCGGGGTATCATTTTTTCAGAACTAAATTTCGGGTAGGTATGCAACCTCAGCACGTATTTTATAATTTTGAGTTTGTTTCCTGTCTGCTTCTTCCTTCTGGAGTGACATTGTCTTTTGTCTCTAGTTCTGTCGAAGATGACTTGGATACCAAAAGGCTTTCCAAAGAGGAAAAGGGTAGGTCAGCGTGGCATCGTCCCCGAGAGCATGTTTGGCCCCCACGGTGGCGGGTGTTTGGTTCTGGGCTGTCCACACCCATTTCTGCCTCACATGTGCCTGTGAGCCCGTCTTGAAGCCTTTTCTCCACTCTGTCCCCTGCTCCTCACTGCAGATTCTGGGTTGCAGGGCAGAGTTGACACATCGATTTGATGCTCATGCTTGATTTTGCCAGAGGGCTTTGAGCTCCTCCATCCTGACTGACCCTCTGATTTGCAACCTCCTTAGCCATGGTGACACTTGCAGATGGAGAAAATGCTTCGAGTTTCAGATACTTTGGGGCTGTGGGGGGCAGTTTCCCTGGTATTACAGATTTATCAACACCAGAGCCCTTTATTGATTCACTGATTGAGAAGTAGTTTTGCTGGTCCAGATTCCTCCTTAATCAGTGTTCTAAGAAGAACAAAAACCAGGGGTAGGTTGTGCTCTGTGGTTCCACACTGATAGCACCTGTCTTACATTCCAAAGTCGCCTCACTGGATTGGATGATGCCATGTGGTAGCTAAGGGACTCTCCCACGGGCTGAGCAGCCCCCGACTCGCCATAGTAATGGCGTTGCCAGTGGTCCCGTCTGCCTAGTGCGCAGAGCTTGTGTAAGGACAGTGGGCGGGGCCCCACACCCCAGCCGGCTTTGGGTACTGCTGGCATCTGGGACAAGAAGGGAAAGTGTCTGGTTTGGAATGAGACTCAGGATTTTGTTGCTGTCGTGTTTTTTACCTGAACTTTTTTTGTGATAGGTCGTAGCAGTTGTGGTAGGAATTTCTGGGTTAGTGGACTTTCTTCTACCACCAGAGCTACAGATTTGAAGAATCTTTTCAGCAAGTATGGGAAGGTAAGACCGGGGATGATATTTTTAAGCCCATGCAGTATGGCTTCTACGCGCAGATTATTGTCCCCATGCAGTGAGGACTTTGAGTGACCGTGCCGCTCTTTGACTTCACATTGCTCGTGGCAGGTCCGCCCCTCCACGGGGAGAGATGCAAGCCCAGTGGGAGTTCCCAGAGCCCACGTCCACTTTGTATTTCTCACCTTTCCCCGGCCCCCAAGCCACCACACGACTTGATACCTTTCTGAATCCATTTCTCTGGCTTTAGGCCTTAAATCCAGGGAGGGCTGTGGAGGGTGGAGCAGAGGGCAGGGTGGGAAGGTGCTGGTAGCATTTTCGTGAGATGGTGGTGATTACAGAATGAAGCTGTAGATACGGTTACAAACAAGATCTGGGGAGCCTGGCCGGTGTGGACAGCTATGGGCCCCAGCTCTGCCGCTCAGAGTTGTGTGGCCAGGGCATGTCGCCTCTCCCGTGTGAACCTCATCTCGTCACCTGGGGGCCCTCAAAGTTGCTGCCTCCTTCCGATGGCGTGTGTAACTGGAGCAGAGCTGATGGTGCCCTGCCTCTGCCCACCTGCTTTCACCCCCAGCTGGGTAGCTCTGGCCCCCTCTTCTCTGCCACCCCTGCCTGTCTCCCTCCATCCTCAGCCCAGCAGGGGTGGCCGTGACGCCCAGGTGGGCCACCTCCCCGCCTGAGTGCCAACTGCAGTCCCCCGTGTGTTGCCTTTAGTTCCTCCTCTTTCTCCCCCTTCCTCTCCCCCTTCCTCTCCCCCTTCCTCCCTATGCTTCCTGGACTCGCTTCCAGATAAACCGCTGCACCTGTGCCTCCTTGTCTCTCAGTCAGCCTTGGCCAAGTGAGACTTAGCACAGGCTCGTGTTCGTAGTAAGGGTTCAGCAATGATAACTGAGAAAACCAACGTCATTTACCTTGGTTGTTGACATTCAGGAACTAACAAGGAAAACTAAACTTGACATGTTTCTCAAAATGACTCACAACTCCCTGGGCCTCAATAATACAAGGTGGGACCCTTTTCTTGATTCTGCTGTGGCCCTCAAAGTAGATGGCTGCTCTCAGCAGGGAAGTGTCAGCCTGGAGCCTGCAGTGTCTTGGGTTCACTGCTGGCTCGAATAAGGGACCAGACCACTCTGAAACCTTCCTTTGGGGGTAAGACTCCATGTGGCACAGTGAATCTGAATACTGGCCATGGCCACTGGTTCCAGTGGGACCTCTCCTGAGCTGTGGTGCCTTCTGCCATAAAAGGATGTTCCTAACTTCAGCTTACTGAGGTTGTTGGGAGAGTTAAATAGCATATAAGGATGTATCTGTAGTGCCTGAAACATCTCTTTGAATTTGTTTTGTTAGTAGTAGGATGGGCTCTTCATTACAGAGCGCTCTTTATGAACCTGTCCCGTCGCTCCTTCTGTAGATATGTTTTCCTACTTCATTGGCCACGTAGATGACTGCATATTCAGAAACATTGCTTTGCAAATTTTACATAGTGTTAACGGCCTGCTGGCCGGACTCTGCCTTCTGCTTCACTTTCTCTGTCGTCCACGCTGTCATCCTGGTGCCTAGAGGAGCAGGCAGGATGGAGGAGGAGCAGCCAGACAGGAGCATTACCCTCCCCAGCCTCTACCTGCTACTTGTCCACCTGTCCTCAGGGTCTCTGGTGGGGGGCGGGGGGGGGCGCAGCATGAACTGCAGTGTCGGGATCTGTGGGCGGGCTTCGTGTCCGAGCCATATTTGTGTGCTTTCCTTCAAGGTGGTGGGCGCCAAGGTTGTGACCAACGCCCGGAGTCCTGGAGCTCGCTGCTACGGCTTTGTTACCATGTCCACCGCGGAAGAGGCCACAAAATGCATTAACCACCTGCACAAAACAGAGCTCCACGGGAAGATGATCTCAGTAGAAAAAGTAAGGGGCTGTTTTCTTCCCGGGATGTGACCATGTTAGGAAATAAGGTAATACTTCCACCTGATTCTCTTTTTCAGGCAAAAAATGAACCTGCTGGGAAGAAAACTTCTGACAAAAGAGAAGGGGAGGGGAAAAAAGAGAAGTCTAGCAATGCTGACAGGTATTTCTCTTCCCGAGGGGATTGTGGCCAAGGTGACCCTTTTCTTCATTTCACGTCCTTCACGTTTTCCACGGATGGGGAAGGCTGTGAGGCCCTCACCCCCTTTACTTTTCTGCATTCGTTGAGGACGGTTTCACCACTAGTCCTGGGAGATGACTCCAGTCCCTCTGCAGGCTCCTTGTTCTCCATCCTATTGATGCCTTTGAGGCAGCCTCCTCATCACTTGGTGCTCATTGCAAGAGTCCTGTCATCGTCACTGGCTTTTTTCCCTCGATATCTCTTCTCACCCACTTGTGTCTGGGGTGTTATTTTTAGATCTGCAAACCTTAAGAGAGAAGAGAAGCCCGACAGAAAAGATGATGCTAAAAAGAGTGAAGATGGAAGTGGAGAAAAGAGCAAAGATCAGGATGATCAGAAACCTGGCCCTTCAGAACGATCTCGAACCACAAAATCAGGTAGCTGACCGATGGGTATGGGAGATTTCACCTTGTGTTCTGTTCCTAGCTGGTGTGGTTAGTTGGCAACACAAACTACATTTGTTGCCTATGGAGTTGATTGTTGTTCCTCATTTGGAGGTGCTGCTTCTTATCTTGCTCCTTTCTTCCTGTAGGAAGTCGAGGAACTGAGCGGACTGTGGTGATGGATAAATCTAAAGGTGTACCTGTTATCAGTGTCAAAACATCAGGATCCAAAGACAGAGTGAGTGTTCCTTTCCCACCTAGGGTATTTATTTCCTCTGACGTTCCTATGTGTGTTTTAGGGGCTTCTTGAGCTTGAGAAAAGTTGTCAGCCTTTTCAAAATGTAGGGTTTTTTGAACTTTAAAAATGGGAAAGTTTAAAAGCTTTGCTTCATAGTTTGTATGATAAGAATTGTTGCTTTTTCATCTTTTATAACTAATTTTCAAATTCAGTTATGGGAGTGGTTGGCTATGTTTGCCTGAATCAGGGTACAGTAGTCCATTTTCCTTGCCAGCCTGGAAGTTTCAGCAGCTCTCATCGTGCATTCCTAAACCCCCGTGTGACCCAGCCAGCCTTCCGGCCCGCCTTTACAGCCAGTCCATACTCTAACTACTTGCAGATGCTCCACAGAACACGGAATCCACAGAGTGCCAGTCTTAGGTTCTTACCACTTCACTCTGCCTGCCACTGGGGTCATGGGTAGCTGTTGATATTCATACGTTCAACTTTTGACAGGCTTACAACTTTGATGGATGTGGGTCCAGATCCCCAAGGCTACCCACATTCTGAGATCCACTGGGGGCCCCCCTGGACTCAGCACATAGTTGTAGTCACAGTCAAGATTGGCTTCAGTGATGGCAGAGAGGATACACAGCTGGGCAAGTGGGGAAAGACAGGTGTGGGGAGTCTGGAGGGGACACTGCCAGCTCCTTTGTGTTCTCCCTCCCGTGATGGCTCCCGCAACAGCGACAGTGCAGCCGCTTGAGGGTGATACTTCTGCCCAGGGAGGCCCGTTGTAGCCTCAGCTCCCAGGGTTTTTACTGGGGCTGGTCACGTAGGCCCCTCTCCAGGCAAGTACCGAAGGAGAGCAGGTTTTCAGCAGAAATCATCGTTTGCATGGTCTGGGCACAGTGAACCACTTTTGCCAGTTAACTCTTGACTAGGGACACTCTGAAAGCCAAGTTCTCTAACACCAGCCTCAGGCCTGCCATGTTAACCTGTGCTGCCCAGAAGATAAACCGTTTAAGCTTCTGAATGTTGTGGACCATTTGCAAGCTGACATTTCTATTATGGCATTTCAGTCTGCCTGTGTTTGTGCAAATATTTTACTGTGTTAGGGCGGTTTCCCCTTACTTTATAATAAATGATGTAGAATGGCAAATTGGAAGTGTGAATTTGAGGGCTGAGGCGGGTAGATCTCAAAAAATAATGCAGTTGGCACAAATAAGGAATCCTCAAACATACCAGAAGCAGCCTCAATTGGGCATCGCTGCATGTTTAATATTAAAGAATGTGTTTGGGACGCAAAAGACAAAGTGAAAAAAAATACTTTTTTATCTTACAAAAAGTTTCTGGTAAGATACTCGTTTCCATTTGACTAGTGAAAGAACTCGATGAGTCATATTTTAGCATTAAATGGTAATGACAGTCTGTGACTCTGAATTACGATAAGCAAACATGAAGTTCCTTAGGAGAGAAGGCTTTGTTATCTGATTGTTTCGTTAAACGTTCATCTTCTCTTCTGATCTTGGATGCTTGGACCTGGACACACCTGATTCTTCCTGTTGTTGTTTCTACCTTAACTTTTCAATGTTTCTTGGTGAACCAGGTTTCCAAGAGCCAGGATCGCAAATCGGCTAGCAGGGAGAAGCGGTCTGTTGTGTCCTTTGATAAAGTCAAAGAGTCGAGGAAGTCACGAGACTCAGAGTCCCGCAGGTGAGTCAGAATCCAGGAATGTGGACTGGTTTGGGTGTTGCCGTTGACTGGTGATAACTCTGTCCTGGGAGGATATTTTCAAGTCCCCTGTGGGTGGAATATTGCTTTAAACTTCTGCTCCTTTGGCTTTTAGTTCACAGACTTCCTGTGCACTGGCTTCCTTCTGTGACTTTTTTCAAACTGTTTTCTCAGACAGATATTTTGAAGATTCTGGGAGGTAGCAATGGCAGGGAGATGGAATGCTTTCCTGGGACGGTAGTGCTAGTTAACAGAACATAGCAAATTTGCTCCAGAAGCTGTGAATAGGGAAAAACAGTAGGACAGACCCAGTGAGAGAGCTGAGAGGTCCTCATCCTTAAATAAGCCCAAGACAAGGTCCTCATAATTTTTAAAAACTAAACAGAAATGACGTCGATCACGTTGAGTGACAGTTAATGTTTCCTATCAAGAAAAAAAATTTTAACTGTAGTTTAAAAAGTAAGAACCATTAGTAAAAAGGCTAGCAGAATGAGACTGAGAAAGGGGGCAGGAGCACTGTTTTCTGTAGTACGCCGTACAGAACTTTGTGCTGGAAAGGGAAAGGCAGTGGGCAGAGAAAAAGTGCGGTTTTGATGAAGTAATTAGCAAATGAGTAGAACTGACCCGTGTGCGTGTGGGAGTTTAACATGATAAAAGTGACATTTCCCACTAGTGAGAAGAGGACGGGCTCGTCCCAGAATGGCTTCAGGTCACTTGGCTGTGCCTTCGGACAGTCCTTTGGATCTCTGGCTCACATCACTACAAATTGTCAACATAAACTGCTGGCTGAACATAAACATAAAAATTAGTTATCCGTGTAATGCAAAAGTAAATATATTTATGAGTTTGAACTTTTGAAAGGACTGAAAACTTATAAAGGAGAGGTAGACTAAATTAAAATTTCTATACAATGAAAGACCAAAGAGAAAGTGCAGAGATGTGTGACAGATGGTAGTAAAGGTGTTTTTGAAATAGATAAAAAATAACCTGATAGAAGATGGACAGAAGGGGCTGTGTACATATGGTCATGAAACATGAAACGTCGTTCAGCCTCACCAGGCATCAGCGACATGCAGGTGAAAACTGCAGTGAGACTGGTTTTCCATCCATTATTTTGATCTGAAATACAGTGGGGGGAGATGGATGCTTGTAGTGGTGGGAGTGACCTGTCCGGGGGCACAGCAGCCTGGAGAGCGGTCCCGAGGTAGCATGGGCTTCTGAATCCTGGTGTTCCAGACCGAGCAATGCCACTTCCCCCAACTTGCCTGAGAGGAACCTGTGCTAAGAAAATGGGGCGGGGTGGCCATTTCCCTGAGGCTGGGTACAACCAGAAGGCCCACGTCTGCGAGTGGTCATGTAAACTGTGGCCTCTCACTCCGTGGGCTCCTTCCCAAAAGCATGCCGTACATCTGTCGAGGTGGGGACACACAGGGTCCAGGACATGGTGCCTGAAAGCAAGGAAGCTGCAGCCATTTTTTTCTAAGACGCAGACACAAAGTAAGGCAAGATTAGACATTTCTGCTGGTATGATTATGTGTCTAAACACAGAGCAGAGGATAGACAGGAGACAACCTGGCAGCTGTACACGGAGACTGGAGGGAAGCGCGCTGGGCACCATCAGTATCACCTGCAAAAGCAGGCTGTCAGTGCCCTCAGCCTTGGCGGGGTCCTGCACAGCCGGGCTGCGTCCACCACCCAGCGGCCGCTGGCCCTTGTTGCTAAGTGTATCTGCAGCCCGGGCCCCCCATCCCACCCCAGGGCGGAGCCGTGGCTCCATCCATAGCTCCCCCTGCTGGGAGAGGCCCTCAGCACTGGGCGCTGCTGCGGCTCCTAGGCCCTTGCAGCCTCTACTCTTTGCCTCCAGGGTGCGCGAGCGCAGTGAGCGAGAGCAGTGCATGCAAGCGCAGCTGGAGCGGGAGGAGCGCAAGCGGCTGCTCATCGCCCGCGAGAGGCTGGCTTTCCACAGACATCGCCTGGAGCGGGAGCGGCTGGAGCGGGAGCGGCTGGAGCGCGAGCGCATGCGCGTGGAGCACGAGCGCAGGCGCGAGCAGGAGCGCATCCACCACGAGCGCGAGGAGCTGCGGCGCCAACAGGAGCTGCGCTATGAGCAGGAGCGGCGGCCCGCCGTGCGGAGGCCCTACGACGACGGGCGGTAAGCCACGCCACTCCTAGCCGCCGCCCCTGAGGTGGTCCCTGGTGTTTAGAATTGTGCTGTGGTCCCCAGAGTCCTGTTAACACAACGATTTTTACTTAAAAGGAAGCACAGGTACTTGTTACGGTCAAATTTGGTATTACTTCATCTGGGAACCTGAGATAGTTTGAAATCGGTGGAGAAATGGTTGGATAAAGTGGTGCTTATTAAATCATTAGGTTCAGGTCCCAGCACAGACCACCGCCCCCTCCCCCAGGAAGGAGTTCAGACACCCAGAGCAGCGCATAACACATGGGGCTGGGCACGCGGCCAGCACCTCCTTCTGGGCACCTTCCAGGTTTTGTAATCATTGCAGTAATTTGTGTTGGTTCATTCTGTTAATGAGATTGGTTTTAATTCCCCAGACATGCTGATGTGCCATACAAATACTAAAACGCTAACCACCAGTGACAGGCCTGTCTCAGATCTTGCTGTCAGGAGTCTGGGGTGATAATCCTAGCAATGATCCTATCCGCTTTTCTACATGCATGGTGTCTTGGGGCAGACTGCCTGGTGGTGTGTGTTTGTTCCTTTGCTTTAATCTTTCTACTGGCATGGGTTAGAGAGGTCCCTGTGTAATGTAACAGGGAGACTTCTGTAAAGTGCCTTTAAGGTGTCTTAGGACTTTTCATGCATTTTACAAGATACTGAGGGGAGAGTCTGTTATGGTCAGAAATGTTTTTGAACCAGTACATTTCAAGTGCTACTGAAAGTCCTCCCCACCTGGTGTCTGCTGGGTCAAGTCTGCATTGGGATAGAAGGACAGCAGTGTACTAATAATTGTCCTGGTAGACTGGCCGACCCTCATGGCCGTGAGAGGTTCCCAGAGGGGATCTGCTGACACCCACTTCACTGATCCCCTCCTACAGGGAGACCTGAGCTTTTCTGTGGGGGACAAGGGGCATGTGGGGTAAGAAAGAATGGAGCCCTTCAGTCACATCCCACGTCACCCCTCCAGGCACTATCAGCTCATGTGGGCGCTAATGATAAAGTTCCTTCTCGTTCTGTGAAGTGATAGGGGCAGTGGGAGGGTCAAGTTTACCAGCTTCCGCAAAGGTAATCTATTTGGAGGGGGAAATGCATGTCCTCTTTCTTGCTTCCTCTCCTAGGCGAGATGATGCTTACTGGCCAGAAGCTAAGCGGGCCGCCCTGGATGAGCGTTATCATTCTGACTTCAACCGCCAGGACCGCTTCCACGACTTTGACCACAGGGACCGGGGCCGCTACCCTGACCACTCAGTCGACAGGTCAGCCACTGACCCTGCTTGCTTGATGCATGTTTTCTTTGTCTTGGTTCATTCTTTTCTTTTTTTTAAATTTTTTTTAATGTGGACCATTTTAAAAATCTTTATTGAATTTGTTACAATATTGCTTCTGTTTTACGTTTTCGTTTTTTGGCCCCGAGCCATGGGATCTTTCTTAGCTCCGCAACCAAGGATCAAACCCTAGGCCCCTTCGTTGGAAGGCAAAGTCTTAACCACTGGACCACCAGGGAAGTCCCTGTCCTGGTTCATTCTTAATGACAAAGAGCTCAAGTGGCTCTTCTAGGTTCTAGGCTTCTAGGTAGCCAGCCCACTTGAACCAGCAGAGTGTGTGTGAATTACCTGGGTTCAAGTGGAAATGTATTCCGTTCGGGGACTTAACCAACCTATCTTTCTCCTTATGCTTTCATTTAAATTGCTTTTTTCAGGAGAGAAGGTTCAAGGTCAATCATGGGAGAAAGAGAAGGACAGGTAAGTCAGAAGCTGTGATTGTAGCCACAGTTTTCCCTGTACAGTTGGTTCTCTTCCCTTTGCCTGCCTTCTTCCTCCTCCACCTGAGTTAGAGGAAGAACGAGTAAGGGAGTGCGGCACCTGCAACGTTCTGTGGGATGACCGTGTGAATAGCTTGTGCTTTGTGCTGGCCCAAAATTCAAACAAGTATTCTGAAGCCTTGTTTGGCTTTGACCCTAAGGTTCTATACACCTTAGTGACTACACCGGTAGTAAAGTGCTGGAGAGCCTTGCATGAGGCTGGCAGGCTCTGTTGGGAAGTGCCTTGTGACCCACAGCACTGACTAGACACGATGCCTCGTGTCACGGAGCCCGAGTGCACCTGGAGTGTCAGTGGTCACAGGGTTAACCCGCCCCCGCTGAGCCTCTGGAAACAACTGAGTCAGGCCCACATGTTTTCTCTTTGCAGGATGAACACATTAGAAAACAAGCTCAGTTTTCTCCTTTTTTCCTGTCTTACATTTAGATTGAGAACTTCCCCAAAGAGCCTTGACTTCTTAGTGGGTTTCCTTGGAGAATCAGAGGGATGAGGGAAAGTTGTGGTCAGGGCATCATTCTGGCAGAATCGCTGCCCCGTGGGTCGGTCTTCTCCCTGACTACAGCACAGACGTTCAGTCCTATCCTCCCTCCATGCCTGAGAACATGGCTGGGAATGGCTAAGCTCCTTGACTGCATCTGAGGAGTTCGCTGCCACCTCAGGAGCAATTCCATGACCCTCACGGGATTCCTGTTTCTCTGCTCCCAGGCATAAATCTCCCATGCAGCTAAATGTACCCCTAGTGTCATGGGTTTCCTTTGGCGGAGACGTTGAGCACAGTGGTTAAATGTCCAGGCTCCAGAATCAGGACCAGGGTCACATCGCCATGCCACCACTTCTGCTGAGGCTGTTTCTCCAGCTGTGAAAGGAGGGGAGGGAGGGTGAGGTGGAGTGGGGGGTTAAATGAGATGACATACGTGTCTGCGGCAAGTGTTTGCCCAGTCCTGCCGTGTTGCTCTTGATCATGGATAGCTATTCTCATCTGATTAGATAGTGCTCTCCTGACTGAGAGGAGTGTTTGTGTTCTCACATCCATAATCACAAGTAAGACACAACTGCTGCCCCGAACAGCAAATGGTGACATCTGACACAGAAAGGGAAAACCAGCACAGGCCTCAGGGCCTTGTTGGACTGGTCCGTGGGTGGGTGGGTTGTTAGACAGGAGAAGGTTGGTTAAATTTTAAAACACCAGGGAGAGATGGGAATGGGCTTTAAATAACTAGGTCTTGCTGAGATGAACTTCCATCCTTTAAATGTTTGTCTGATTAGTCTTCAGAAGGCTATTGATAAAAGGTCATTCTTAAATGTTTGTCCAAAATGAAATGAAGCTGTGTAAAGCATGAGCTATAATTTTTTTTAAGTCAGTGCACTTTGAAGGTTGTTCATAGAACGACTTGCGGAATCCCATTTGAGAGCCCTTGTTACATTTGTCAGCACTGACTTTCCTGGACACGTTGGCTTGTGATTTTGCCCCTTGAAGGAACAATGTTCTATTTTGTCTATCTTGTAAGATTGACCCCCTTTTGTTGTGTTTAGGGCGGTGTGGGCACACATTTGGGGACGAGCGGCCGTGGGGAGCAGGCAGTGGTGCTGCCTAGTGCGCCGAGGGCCATGAAGTCAGGGCTCCCATGTGGAGCCACCGTGTACCTGCCCTGGCCCGGGAGATTCCCATGGATGCAGACGGGGACAGGGCCGCTGGGGCGGGACCCCAAGGAGCTTTGTTACCAGGACGCCTTTCTCCTTCCTTCTCAGTTAGACCATAGTCCTGGGGCAAAAGCCCCAAAGCCACAGACCAGGTTTGTGGAACAAGAGAACAGGGCTGTGGAGCCAGAGCCACCTCGCCAGCTCCGTGAATGTCAGCCTGGGCCTTCTTGCAGCCGGCAGGGACGGGCTTGGGTTGAAGGGAAAGGGGCTAGAGTATGAGGTGTCCTCTTTCATCCTCCTGGGGTCTGTGCCGGCCAAGCAGTTCACGTGGCCATGCCACTGAGTAAGCCGCTGGGCTGCCAAGGAGTCATGTCTGGACAAAGCAGGACAGGATGCCAGGCCCCGGAGTGAATCATGTCAAAGGATCCCTGGTGGCTCTTCTGCTCTGGTGGCTCCCTGATTATATTCTGAGCGCACAAGCACCTGGCACAGCGTGGTCCATTCCTGGTGTGGGGCAGTCGCTCAGCCCCAGCACGCTTCAGTTCATTGGTGCCTGAATCTCTGCCTTCTGATTAGGGAGAACCTAATTTGGTCTTGGGCTCCATGAGCACTGCTCCTCCCCAGGCCTTGAGCAGACTTTGGGGGTGCGGCTGTGTTGTGCCAGCTGAAGGGTCCTGTGTGGCCCCAGACAGTGTAAAGAAGGCCTGCGGGCACTGTCTTGGGCCTGCAGGGGCTCCTGTCTAAGTCATTGTCCTTGTCATTATTAACTTGTTGCTCCAAAGGCCCTGGGATCCAGGGTTGTACTGAGGCCTTCTTTCGTTTTGACCCTTTAACGTCCAGCATTACCCCGAACGCCACGGAGGACCAGAGCGCCATGGACGGGATTCCCGTGATGGGTGGGGCGGATACAGCTCTGACAAGAGGATGAGCGAGGGCCGGGGGCTGCCTCCTCCCCCCAGGTTTGTGTCTCACGTCCCATGGTGCCCACCGGGGCCTCTCACCCAGCTGGCAGGATTGGTGTGTCTGGCTGAGGACCCCTGGTCTTGGGCATAAGCTGAGTGCGGGCCCAATGCACTCGCCACGGCCTAGGCTGCCTCTGAGTTCTCTGAGCAACATCGGATCGAATGCCATTTCCGTTCCCCCGCAGCACCCGTTGCTCAAAGGGCTGGGGTCACAAAGTGCTAAACGCACCCTCTCAAACCCAGTGCCGTTGCTGTCCTGGAGGGCAGAGGTGGGGGCAATCCAAATCAGAGATGTCTTTCTCCAAGGGGCAGACGTGAGTGGGGGGACCACAGCCGAAGAATGGAGGATGACCGTGCGTGGCAGGGCGCTGCTGACGGAGGCATGATGGACAGGGACCATAGGAGGTGGCAAGGTGAGGACTGGCCCTTGGCCAAGGCGCATCTGTCTCGGTGGAGAAGCATCCGGGAAGCTGGGGTTGCCCCTGCTGTACGTCGGGCACTGCTCGTGAGGGCGGGAGCAGCTTTCTCTGCTCTCCCTAGCGTGTCGCCTTGCTCCTTACGGCCTGGGTGGGTGAGTGGGTGAGGTCTGGCACAGGAGGTGTGCCACAGGTGCCGTAGCTCCTCTTCACCGTGACTTAGCAAGGAGAGTGGGTGTGGGCAATCCGTGTGCTCACACATCCTCCACGGACTGACCTGTGGCTCAAGAAAGGGACTGGAGTTGTCTGAGCCCCGTGTCCTCTGAACTTGACGTCCTGTGCCTGGAGGCACTGTGTGAAAACTGTTCCTTGTTTTCCAGGCGGTGAGAGAAGTATGTCTGGTCACTCGGGGCCAGGTCACATGATGAACCGGGGAGGCATGTCGGGGTAAGGCGCATTGTCACCGGTCTTGTCTTTGCTTGTGGGCTCGCATCAGTGAAGGTGCTGTGTGCTTGGGTGGGTGTCACTGCTGCTAAAAGGAAGGAGGCCTCAGAGAGCACAGGCACAGGGCAGAGCCCACTGAGTGAAAAATAAAAATATTTTGCCTTTGTTTCAGGCGTGGCAGCTTTGCCCCCGGGGGGGCCTCTCGGGGCCATGTGATCCCTCGTGGCGGCTTCGGGGGCCAGAACCGGGGGAGCCGACCCAACGACGCCCGCTTCACTCGCCGCTACTAAGTGCTTGGGCTCCTGTGTTATGTCACGTGGCAACAAGAATATGTTCTGTTAAGAGTTCCCTTAAACTGTGTACAATATTTTTTTTTTTATCTGCTGCCATATTGTAGCTCAATACAATGTGAATTTGTTTTTTGTTTTTTTTTTGGTTTTTTGTAATAAATGTGTTTCTGTTCACATACCCTTTATTTAAAGCGTCGTGTCTTTTTATTTTCACGTCTTTAAGTAAAATGAAATCATACTCATAAGTGCTAAGCCACAGCCCTTCTTTCAGGGAAAGAGGATGGAAAGGGGCAGCTTTCGGGGACTGTTGGGTTTTCCAGAAGCACTTTGCCAGCAGCACACACCTTCCAGCCTGCGTGAGCCTGGGCCCAGAGTTCATAGGACCGTCTGGGTCGTGTGTCTCAGCCGTCTGGCCTTCCTCAGGGGCCTTGTGACATACCTCAGATGTTTGTTCCAATCGCCCACATTTTGCCTCCATGTATGACACCCTTGCTGAACGGGCTGTTTTGTGGGTTTTGTGTGGTAAAATACACGTAACATGAAATTGACCATTTTAACCATTTAAGGGTAGAGTTCAGTGGCATTATGTACATTCTCAGCGTCATACAACCATCCCCACCGTCCATCTCCAGAACTTTTCTTTCTTCCCAAACTAAAACTCTGTCCCCATCAAACACTCAGTCCCCAGCCCCCTGGCCCCCACCACCTACTTTCTGTCTTTGAATCTGACTCCTCTAGGGACCTCGTGAGTGGGACTGCATCCTCGCGGGGAGGAGAGATGACCACGTGTGCCGTGAGAGGAGCAGAAGAGCTGTTGGACACCAGGTGATGAAGTCCACCAGGTGATGAAGTCCACCTTGGGGAGTGGCAGGGGCCGGAGAGGAAAGAGGAGCCGGGACAGAGGAGTCCGAGTCGGGGCGGGGGGTCTCACCCCACATAAGGTGCAGGTGTGTTCAGGGTTCAAGGGCTGCCTGGACTCCAGGGGTGGCTCGGTGGGACAGTGCCACCTCCCCAGGTCAGCTGTGTTCCTTGTCTCTAGGGGCCCTGGGTCTGTATGGATGGGGCTGGGGGCAGGCCCCCCTATTAGGGGAATAGTGCTCAGAGGCCTGCCTCTTGGCTCCATCTCACACTCAAGAAGGGTCTGGCCCTGTCTGAAGGCTGAGATGTACCAACAACCAAGGCTAACCGGGCCCCTGTCCCCCCAGGGCCCAGACAAGGGAAGACAGACACAGGACCAGGCCTTTCCACCTGTTGGCTGAACACACCTCCTCCACCAGGCCAGGCACATCCCCCTCCTAATCCCTGTAAATTTATACCGCACGTGGCAAGAGGGACCTGCAGACAGGATTAAATTAAGAACCTTCATATGGTATCTGGGGTTACCCAGGTGGGTCCTTGTAAGGGAAATAGGGAGAAGGGCAAGAAGGGGACACAACAGTGGAAGACCGCACTGCTGGCTGTAAGGACAGAGGAAGGGACGCCAGCCAAGGATCACAGTGGCCTCTAGGAGCTGGGAAAGGCAGGAAACGGATTCTTCCCAGAGTCCAGAAGGAACCAGCCATGGCCACACCTGGGTTTCAGCCCACTGAGACCCATGTTGGACGTCCAACCACGAGGTGATTCTGTCCCGCGAAGACAACTGGCAGCACCAGGAGACATTTGCAGTTGTCATACGTGGTGGGTAAGGAGGCACCGCTGGCATTTTGGGGGTTGGAGGCAGGGATGCTGCTCAACAGCCCGTCCCTGGGGTGGCCCCAACACGGATTTATCCTTCCCAATATCAGCGATGCCAAGCTGTGGAAATCTGCCCCAAGGTGTTGGGCGCTGTGATGGGGCACCCACAGGGCACTGAGGAAGCCCAGAGAGGGCACTCGAGGAAGGGGACAGGGGAGGCTTCCCAAATGAGGGGGCATCTCAGCTGGGGGCAGGATGAACAGGGGTCAGCCAGGAGGAAGGATGGCCTAATGAGGGGCTGCAAAGTTGTGGGCAAAAGCTGGCGGGAAAGCCAGCTGTGTTCTGGGAACTGAGGGCCGCTGGGCTGGCATATCCAAGGACTGAGGGGAGGCAGGGCCCCTGAGGAGTCTGGGCTCACAGGGAGGGCGGGGAGCTGCAGGTGTTTGAACAGGGGGTGATGTCATCAGACATGGTCTAGGGAACAGATGGAAGGGGGCAGGCCTGGAGGTGGGGTCAGCAGGGAGGTGATCACTGGCAACAAATACAAGTCGATGGAGAGGAATAGGGGTCTGACTGGATGAGGAGACAGAGGCAAGAGCAGCACTGGTCTCCAGGCTGTCAGCTTGGTCTGTGTGGACAGTGGGAAAGCCATGGGGTCAAGCAGAGCCCATGGCTAACCCTGGGCCAGTGACCATAGGCTGGTTTCAGTGCTAGAAAACACGTGCGCGCGCGCACACACACACGTCCCCAGGGCAGCTCAAAGACTGGCTTCCTTTCCTGTGCGCTGTTCTGGGAGGGTCGTGAGGCTTTAGGGAGCCTCGTGGAGCACATGGCACCACCCCAGCTCCCTGCGCCCTGAGCACAAACCCCTCCTGTATTCTCCATCTGTAAAAAATGGGCCCATGAGGCTGCTGGAAGGGCTCTGTGGACCGAGAGTCAGGCTGGGACAGCTCACAGGGCTTGTCCTTGAACTCGGGATGTGCCCTCAGCCTCCGAAATGGCCAGCACCAGCTCCCTCCTCGGCAGCAGAGCATCAAAGATGGCCCCAGGCCCCACCCATCCCACCCTCATCATAGACCCGCTCCCACCTCCACAGGGGCCCAGGTGGCTTTCAGGTGACACACAGGACATGGGAGACCCCACCTGGAGACCATTCCTGGAGACCAGGGTGGCACAGGTCACTCAGGGCTCTCCCTCCCCAAGCACCCTGCCCTCCCCACTCCTCCCTGGCCAGATGGATGGATGGACACGTGCTGGCTTCTGCTCCCAGGCGAGCCTGGGAAATGCCCTGGCCTCTGGTCTCTGCTTCCCTCATCTGTAACAGTGCTGTCCCCTCCTGAGTCATGTCCCTGGGTGACTTCTATCCCCTAAACCAACTGACATGAACTCCGGAACTCTTGGGAACAGAGGATCCTGTGCCAGCTCAGGGCACCATTACCCAGGCCTCCTCCCTGTTCCCAGGGCCAGTCACTGGCTCCCACCCAAGCCCACCTCCTACCCTGTCTGGGGCAGAGGTTTCCTCCTGCCGTCACCATGGTGGGATGCTCTGTGACTGGGTGCTGGGGATCTCACAGGGAGCATCTCAAGGGCCCACCCTCCCCAGAGCTCCAGCTGGACAGAGACACATTTAGGTCACCAAGCAGCTGACACAGCGGGTGTCAGAGAAGGCTTCCCAGGGGAGCAGGGAACATCTGGAAAACTGGGCCCTTGTGGGCCAGGGAGACTCCCTGCACGGCCATGACCGCCAGGTCTGTGCTCCCCAGGAATCCCCAGGTTGTGGGGAGAGGGTGGAATGAGAGTGGAAACCAGGTGAAGGCTGCAGGTGAGGGCAGGAGGACAGGGACTAGACTAGGCGGGCAGATCAGTGAGCCAAGCAGGACAATCAGTGGCTCTGGGGGCTCCCAGCTGTGTAGACCAGCCCTTACCCCCAGATTGCCCCACCCTGTGCTCAGCCCTCCAAGAACTGAGAAGACCCCAGACGCAGATGGGCCCTGAGCCCCAGGGCAGTGGTCTGCTCCTACTCACCATACAAAGTCGAGGGCCCACCAGTGGGCAGGGCCCAGATACAAAGGAGTGAACCTTGGCCTTCGGTCAAGGTCAGGCCCTGAAGAGCCCCCAGGAGCCAGCAGCCCACGCCCCGGGGGCCAGCACACAGATCGGGGAACACTTCCAAGTCCTTTATTGGGCCGGCAAGGCCAGGAGCTGCCCTAGGAGTGGGGTTCCAATCTGGCGTCCATGGCGCCCCAGCCCCTGTTCCCGCCTGGGGCAGGCAGCTTCCTCTTGACAGGCTACTTGGTTCGCTCCTTCAGGTATTCCCAGCCCTCCTTGGAGTACTCCCAGGCCTTGGAGGGGGCCACGGACAGAGCGGACATCACCGTGATGATGCCTGTGGGGAAGGAGGGCCCAGCGCTTTCAGCAGAGAGTTTGAGAGGCACCACTTCCGGCTCTGTCAATTCCATGCAGGGAAACAGGTGGAGGCCACATATTGCTCCCACCTCCCTGGAATCTCCACTCCCTTTTCTCTTTCAGATCTGTTGGGGGCAGCGGGGCGGGGAGGCGGGGGCAGCAGGTGCACACAGAGCAGGAAGGAGAGTGATGGAAAGGCATGGCCAGGAAGGGAGGTGGGAGGTGGGAAGTATCTGGGGCCACTCTCCTGCAAGCAGACGGACCAAGGCCTACCTGAATTCCAGGACTCGCGGATGTGAAAGTTAAACTTTGGAGGGGCTGGGAGCTGGGAAGAGAGGGGAAGAAGGGGCTGGTGAAAGGGGAAGGCCTGGTAGCCCGCGCCTCCCTCACAGGCAGGGAGAGCAGCACATGCCCCAGTGTGGAGAAAGCCAAGCAGGGCTGGAGGGACCGGGGATCAAAGGCCACCCCAGAGCTGACGCCCCTGCTCCCGCAGAGCCGTGGCCTCAATCCAAGCTTGGAGTACCTGGGGTATCTTCAGGCCTGTCTGCTCGCACACGTACTGGCTGAACTGGTACACGGCTGTGGGGACCACCTCCTCAGCTTTCTGAAGGACCGCCTGGCTCTTGTCGCTGGGCCCCAGCAGCTCCTGGTCGTACACCAGGTAGACAGCGCCCCCAGCCACACTGCCCTTGATGAGGAACCTGCAGGCAGAGAAAGGAATCACAGCAGCTCAGCAGATTCTGCTGGCCACCTCCCGGGTCTAGGACCGCAGTTATGGGGGTGAGGGTTAGACCCCTAGGGGAAGGGGCGTGCCCACAGTCCAAAGAGTGACACACCTGAAGCCAGGCAGCTAATGCGGGAAGCACAGGGCATTTTGGGAGCCCAGAGGGGTGCCTGACCAACAGCACTTAAGGCGTGCAGGGATACTCAGCTCCATTTAACTGGTAAACTGAAGCCTGGAGAGAAACAGTGTCACTAAAGATCCCGCAGAGGGCAGGGAACAGTGAAAACTTAAGACTCCTGACCACCTTCTACCTTCCAGCCCCGAGGGATGCTCCGCGAGGAACCCGCGGGGGTTTTCTAAGTGTCCCTGGTCATTTCCTGTCATACGCAGCTCTGGGTGCGCATTAACCTCCCAACAAAGGCGTGCGGCATTCCCATATTACAGAGCGGGCAGCTGAGGCTCGGAGGGGTCTCGGGTACAGAGTGGGAAAGGCACGGACTCGCTAGGAAGCGGGAGGGGGGCGAGAAGCTCCACCCTGTCTGGACAGACACGGGAGACCTGACACTACGGGCGCCGAAAAGCCGATCGGGAGCAAACCAGATGGAGGGTGCTCGCAGAAGGGAACATTCTCGGGGCCTTGGGGCCCTCCTGGTGGCCCCACGAACCTCATCAGCGACCACACTCCGGATACCATGACCGCTCCGCTCCGCGCGCAAGGACACTTGGCTCGCCCGTCACTTCCGGTTGCGCCGTCGTAGAGGCCTCTGGGAGGCGTAGTCTCTTGTCAGCCGCAAAGGCCTCCGGGAGTCGGAGTCTCGGCACCTAGACAACAGAAAGAGGTTGCGGTCTCACTGCAAAACAACTGCGCGAAGCTTAGTCCTCAGGGCCCAGCCGCCGCAAAGCTGTCTGGGAAAAGTAGTCGGCAAGTCACGTGAGGCGCCGGACGGCTCGTTTAGCCACCAAGCCTCCTGGGAAATGCAGTCGGGGGCGGCACGGCCCTCGTGACGTGAGGGAAAGAGGAATCGGGTGACAAGAGTGGGGCCTGAGGGGGACCCACAAGATGTCGTCTCCCGCGCCGGCGCGGGGGACTAAGGGCCCAGGCACAGGAAGAGAGTGCCTGGAAGCCGGTTGTCACGGCAACACGCGGGCTGATTTGTATGAGAAAGGCGAGCCTTTAGTCACGTGATCAGGTCAGTGGTTGAGGCCAGAGGAGAGCTAGGCGGGAGGCTGTTGCCCGGCAACGCCTGGGAGCGGAGTCCCCACAGTATAGCCTCTCCCCTCGAGGAGGTGGGCTCGGAGTCGCGTGACTCAGACCCTACGGGAGGGGGCGCGGTCGGAGCCTGGCGGACGCAGTGGTGAAGTGAGGGCAGAGGGGCGCACGCGTGGCTCCTAGGCCCGGACCCCAGCCCCGCTGGACAGCGGGAGAAACTGAGGCCTGAGTGGGTGAGTTCGCGATTGGGAGAGTGCAGTGAGTCGCACGCCCCCTTTGTCCAGAGGGGAAACTGAGGCCCGGCGAGGTCAGGGGGCCGGTGGGTTCTGCGAGGATCGGGTTTCCTCCTTTTCTCCCCCATCAGAGCCTGGCTGTTTCATCCATCCATTCATCTATCCGCCCACTCACCCACCCAGTTTGCCAGCCAACCCCTGCGAGGGAACTATGGTCAGGGCCAGTTTGAGGAGAGTGTTGAGCTGTGGGGCCTCAGGGCTTTCCCTGGAAGTGCGGAGAGGTGGGAGAGTGTTCCCTGCTGAGGGGACGCTGGCGTGACTGGGTTAGGGCGAGGAGTTCACTTTTCTGAGAACTGATAGATTCATGGATAGGAAGTGGGGAAGATGAGGATGGACAGAGAGCCGAGGCCAGACCTGCTGGGTCTCGTGGGCTGAGGTGAGGAGGGTGTGGTCTCCATCTGGGGCAGTGGTGAGCCCTGGGAGGGTTTGGAGCAGGAAGGGACATCTCAGATGTTTTTGGACAAAGATCCCTATGGCCTTTCCTCTTTGCCCCATGCAGTTCAGAGGATAGAAACCCTAAGATGTGATGGGCTTGTGCCCTTTTCAGGGGAGATCCATGACCCCCTTAACTTTAATCACCTGGCCTGTTTATATCTTTCACCTTCTCCCTGGAACAAGTAAATGACACGGGCACCTCCATCTCCAAGCCAGTCCTGAGTGTCCGATTCCTTCTGGGTGTCTCCAGACAGAGTTATCTTTCTGGGCTCCCCCACCTCTCACCTCCCACCTTCCTCATATCACTCTGGGTCAGTCTATCTGTTGAGTACCTACTGCATGTCTGGCAGTTCAGGGCACAGAAGATCCAAAAGGGAGCAAAACAGAAGCAGGTTTCCATTTCCTTTCTGCCCTCATGGAGCTGAGTCTAAGGGGAGAGAGGGATCCTGAACAGGTAACAAATCATCAAGATGATTTCAGGGGATGACAAGTGCTGAGAAGGAGAAAAATTCTACAGGTGACCAGGAGAGGGGGTGACCAGGAACAGAGGTGCTTTAGAGAAGGAGGCCAGGGAAGTGCCCTCTGAGGAGGTGATTTTTCCAGCCAAGACTTGAAAGAGCAAGCCATTGAGTTGTATTTGGGAATACAAAATACAGCCTCGTAGAGGGAACAGCCAATGCAAAGGCCCTGAGGCAGGATGGTGAGTGGCTGGTTCCAATGAACAGTGAAGAGGCTGGTGTGGCAAAGCAGAGTGAGCAAGAGGGGCTGGTCCAAGCAGACCCTTTTTGGTCACCAAGGCTTTTGTTCTAAGTGAAACGGGCAGGGTTTTCAGTAGGGGAAGAAGATTGCTGCAGTGGTTCAGGTGAGCTAGATGATGACCTGGACCAGGTGGTGGCTCTGCAGATGGAGAAGGGGGGGCAGGGCCAGGGGCATCACCACTGGCTCTTCGAACAAAGACGCCGTTGGGGAAATGGGTGTGACTGGGGTGCGACTGTGGGCCAGGCCTGTGCCGGCCCCTCCTCTCTCCTGCTGCAGGCCCAGGGAGGGCCATGAAGGTGCTGCTGCTCGTGGGGCTGGGAGCCCTGTTCTTTGCCTATTATTGGGATGACAACTTTGACCCAGGTGAGTGCCTGGGGGTGGGGGTGAGAGGAACGTTCTGGCTGTCCTGTCCATCCCCCAAGCTGACCACCCCTACTCGCTGCCAGCCAGCCTCCAGGGAGCCCGTGTGCTGCTGACTGGAGCCAGCGTGGGTGTCGGGGAGGAGCTGGCATATCACTACGCGCGCCTGGGCTCCCACCTGGTGCTCACTGCCCACACCGAGGCTCTCCTGCAGAAGGTGAGACACTCCATCTCAAGTTTAATTGTTGGGGGTGGGGGGGGCGGGGAACAGGGCCTGGGTTTGAATCCCTGCAAACATTCAGGCTTCCTGTGTGGCCTTGGGTAAGTCACTTAATCTCTCTGAGGCTTAGTTTCCTCATTTGTAAATCAGAGACAATAAAAGGACCTTCTCCTGGGTTGTGATGTGGGGTTGAATCAGTAAGACAGTTGTAAAGCAAGGACTGTTCCTCACTAAATAGGAGTATTGATAGTAACCAAAGGCTGTGTGGATAGCTAGGGTTCTCAAGTTCAAAACAGCCCAGTGTTATTTCAAGGAAATGTGCAGCTCCTGGGGATGAACCTTCCAAAATTTCAAGAGGCCAGAAATCTCAAGATTTATTTGAAATCTGCGTTTTAAATGTTGATGGTTGAACAAGCAAAATGTCCCCTATTCTGGCCCATGGGCTGCCAGTTTGCTACCCCAGTGGTAACACTTCAGGCATGAGGTTGAATGGAACCTGAGGCTCATAGTAGGGGAGGGGGCTTCAGGCTGGGGCCCCTTTAGGGCTGGCAGGTGGAGGGGGGCCAACTGGGGTGGAGGGGCCCACGGGCAGCTCTGGCCCCCCCAGGTGGTAGGGAACTGCCGGAAGCTGGGCGCTCCCAAGGTCTTCTACATCGCTGCGGACATGGCCTCCCCTGAGGTGCCCGAGCGCGTGGTGCAGTTTGCGCTGGACAAGCTGGGTGAGGGGCGGGGCCTGGAGTCTGGGACCTTGGCCTAGGCCTTAGGGGCACGACCCAAATTGGGGCGGGGGTGTGGTAGTAACGGCCGTCTGAGGGCGGAGATTTATGGGTCCGGGGGCAAGGCTAGGGGTGGCGCCTCATGGCATCCAGTGGGTGGAACTCTGGACCGGGCCTCATTAGATCAGGGATGAAGCCTGGTTAGGGAGTAGGGCGGGGTCTCTTTGATCTTAGTTGGGGCGCTACCTGGGTCAGAGCTCATTGTGTCAATGCTCTGGCCGGAGCATCGCTAGTTCAGGGGGCAGGGCTATGGGTGGTGTCTCATAGGGCGCGGGGGGCGGAGCCTTAAGGACAGCTCCGGGCTGATGGGCCTCTCCGGGCCAGGAGGGCTGGACTACCTGGTGATGAACCACCTCGGCACCGCCCCAGCAGGCACGCGGGGCCGCAGCGCCCAGGCGACACGCTGGCTCATGCAGGTTCTCCGCCCCTCTGCGGCCCCGGTTCCGCCCTCCCGCCAGACTCCACCCTCTCACCATTCCTCTCTCGGGCCCTGCCCTTCCCAGCTCCAGACCCCAACTTTCCTGGTTCTAGGCTCCGCCCCAGGCTGGTGTTCCCCCTCGTCCATTCAGAACTCTGCCCCAGTCCTCGAACCCCGCCCCTACATACCAAGGCCCCGCCCCCAGGCTCTAGGCTCCGCCCCTGCCCCTTCTGGCCTTCGGTTCCTCCTCCGCCCGGTGACTCGCAGTCGCCACCTCCAGGTGAATTTCCTGAGTTACGTGCAACTGACTTCGTTGGCGCTGCCGAGTCTGACTGACAGCAAGGGCTCCCTGGTGGTAGTGTCCTCGTTGCTAGGTGCGTGTACGCGGGGCGGGGAGTGGGGAAGCCATGGGGCCGATGGAGGCGAGCCTGGAGTGGGCACGAAGGTTTCCCGGAGGAGGAGCAGCGGCGTGTGGCCGCTCAGCCACTGCCCTCCCGCGCCCCCAGGCCGCGTGCCCACGTCCTTCTCCAGCCCCTACTCGGCGGCCAAGTTCGCGCTGGATAGCCTCTTCGGCTCTCTCCGGCGGGAGCTGGACGTGCAGGACGTGAACGTCGCCATCACCATGTGCGTCCTGGGCCTCCAGGATCGCGCCTCGGCCGCCGAGGGAGTCAGGTGAGGCCCAGGACGCGAGCCGGGGCCAGGCTGAGCGGGGAGGGGGTGTGGGGGGCCGCTCAGCCGTAGCCACAGTCCCCACCGCACCCTCCTGTCCCCAGGGGCGTCACAAGGGCCAAGGCGGCCCCAGGGCCCAAGGCAGCCCTGGCTGTGATTCGTGGCAGCGCCACGCGTGCCTCCGGCGTCTTCTACCCGTGGCGCTTCCATCTGCTCTGCCTGCTTCGCGGCTGGATGCCACAGCCAAGGGCCTGGTTCATCCGCCAGGAGCTCAACATCACGACCCCCGCTGCTGCCTGAGCCCCTGGGCTTAATGCCCCTTCGTCTTCCCAGAAGAAGACCCTCCAGCCAGTCGTCCTGGAGCCCGGACAGACACCTCTGAGCAGGTGGCCAAGGGCCAAAAGAAAGTCATCAAGACAGAAAAGTAAACCTGAGAAAAACTACCAGCACCTGAAAACAGTCAGAACTCGAGGCGTGCCCGGCATCTTGTCAGGGACTTGGAAGGCAATTAAGTACCTCCGTCTTCTCAGCTGTCATTGATGATATGATTGCTGCTTCCATTTTGCAGATGAGCCAATTGAGGCTCAGAGAGGCTGTGTGACTTGCCTCAGGGCCCTGGCCCCGTCAAGCAGGTCACAACACTACTGAGCCACCCTTGGAACCCTCTCTATTTGCGACCTGAAACCACTGCGTCGCTGATTTGTTCTTTCCACTCACTCAGCCTCGGAGCATCCCACAACCATTTCCCCGAGCAGGGGAGCCCTCGAAGCTGTCGAGTTGATGGTGGGGTCTGAGGAGGGGGAAGAGGAAAAGAATGTTCTGGGCTGGATCCAGCCTCCCATTTGATAATAAAAAGCTTTCTTCCTTGCACATCTGTTCAGACTCCTTGGTCCTTCCAGTTTGCTGGTGGCAGGAGGTGAAGAGGGATGTGTGTATTGGTGCCAGAACTCTCACCTTCATTTCACAGGTGGAGAAACGGAGGCTGACAGGTGGACGTCATCCAGGAAGTCAGGGATGGAAGGAAGTGTAACCGATTGTGGGCCAAAGGCTATATTTGCAGCACGAAGAACATGGTTTGTGCACCAATAATGATAGCCTGCATCAGGCGCTACGCACTTGACATTCATGACATCTTCACAACCAGAGGTTAGTGCTACCATTGTTACCATTTTATGGATGGGGAAACTTAGACGGGAAGTCAGAGGCAGAAGCTGGGATTCTGACACTGACTGTCCCTCTTTAAGGCAACGTGTGGGCTGCACCTGCACATCACTGGTATTTAGATTCATGAATTAAAAATTGACACTTTCCTTAAAATGGTAAACCAGCAGTGCTCGCATAAAGAAAAAGCAACTGTAAAGATAAAAACTAAATGAAAGCAATGTTATTAAAACAAAACAATGTTTTGAAGAATGAAACAATGTTATAAACAGCTAGCTATGGGTGGGATAGGGAGGGTGGGAGGGAGACGGAAGAGGGGGGGTTATGGGGATATAAGTATAGCTGATTCACTTTGTTATACAGCAGAAACTAACACAACAATGTAAAGCAACTATACTCCAATAAAGATGTTTTTAAAAAAAAAAAACTAGTTCCTGTTGGCTGTCCAAGCCTCCAAGATTAGCAGGTGATCCAAGGGCTAACCCCAAACAGACCAGCCTCAAATTCATACTGTCTCTTGGAAATAAATAGGATTGAAAGATAAAAACCAGAAAAAAAGAATATTTTTTTGTTCCCACCACACCTCCTATCCCTGCACCTAAAATTACATCGAGTTATATCAAGTGCCACCAGGGGGCACTATATCACAACGCTTTCCTTAGCTCTAGCCCAGAGCTTGGCTTCATATATAGTAAAACCAATTTCTCCGATTGTGGAAATTTGAGTTTGTGCCAGTTATCATATCTTGCTCAAACAGTTTGGAATAGGTACTATTGTCATCATTCTATAAATGGAGAAATTCGAGTAGTGGGAGCTGAAGTCTCTGGCGCTGGGACAGCCTGCTGGCGGCAGAGGTTGGATTTCACCTCTCAACCCACCCGCAGAGGGAGACACCGCAGCAACAGCCACGCCCACCCGGTCCGACTACTGGTTTGGGCCCGTGAGGATAAGCGCGCATGCTCAGGGGGCCCACCGGGACGCCTCCAGCCGCCAGGGGGAGCCCGCGACATTCCTGCCTCTCTGGCCCGCGCCGCCCGCGGGTCGGTAGAAATCCCAGAGTTCGGTGCGTTTGAGACCCTTCCGTCGCGGCAGCCATTGAGGAGCAGCAGGTTAGTGAAGCCCAGCGCGAGTACCATCGGCTGCCATCCGGACCCTTGGGGCTCCAGTGCAGCTCGGGGGTTTGGTTGGGTGCAGCGAGCAAGCCCGGGGGAGCCGAGGCGCGGGGTTCCGGGCGGCGGGGACCGAGCTGGGACTCACCTCCACCCCTCTCTCCCCACCCGTGTCCGCAGCCATGGCTCTGCGCTACCCCATGGCCGTGGGCCTCAACAAGGGCCACAAGGTGACCAAGAACGTGAGCAAGCCGAGGCACAGCCGCCGCCGTGGGGTGAGTGCCGGGAGCGCAGTCGGGAGTCGAGTCCCGAGGGCAGTGGGGAGCCCTGGTGTCTTGTTTGTTTGCGGTACGCGGGCTTCTCACTGTTGTGGCCTCTCCCGTTGCGGAACACAGGCTCCGGACGCGCAGGCTTAGCGGCCATGGCTCACGGGCCCAGCCGCTCCGCGGCATGTGAGATCTTCCCGGCCCGGGGCACGAACCCGTGTCCCCTGCATAGGCAGGCGGGCTGTCAACCACTGCGCCACCAGGGAAGTCCAGCCCTGGTGTCTTAAACGGAAGAAAGGGGGTGTCAGGCTTGCGCAGAGCAGAGAGTGAAGATGCCGGTTACGCGCCTGCGCGGCGAACGCCCGCCGGGGCTAAGTAATGGGACCCACCTGGCCCGTGGATTCGGAAGCTGGGGCAGGAGCTAATTGGGAGCGAATTTTGACGCATGAGCAGGAGTTTGCCGAGTAGAAGGGTTTCTGGATCGGGGTTGGAATGTGGAGGGAAAGCGGATTCCTTGTGTGTCAGGTTGAGGAATCGTAGGCTCATGGGGGTTTATATATTTCTTCATTAAGCGGCCCCGACTCCACGGTGCCCAGCTTGTGTCCAGGGCGAGAGGGTTCTGGGCCTGTGGAACACCCTGTGCAAAGGCCGGGTGTGACGTGCCACTTTAATGTTGATAAGATTGGGGACTGGGGAGGATTTGGGCTTCCCTTGTTAGCAGACATACAACACTCCACCCGGAGACCCCCTCCGAGACCCGCCCTGACGCCTCCCTTCTCCCGCAGCGCCTCACCAAGCACACCAAGTTCGTGCGGGACATGATCCGGGAGGTGTGCGGCTTTGCCCCTTATGAGCGGCGGGCCATGGAGCTGCTCAAGGTCTCCAAGGACAAGCGGGCCCTCAAGTTCATCAAGAAAAGGGTAGGTAGGACTCCTGTTAGGGCCGGGGTGGGACTTGGGGCTTAGGCTCATGGCCCTCCTTGCCCGGCAGGTGGGGACACACATCCGTGCCAAGAGGAAGAGAGAGGAGCTGAGCAATGTCCTGGCCGCCATGAGGAAGGCGGCAGCCAAGAAGGACTGAGCCCCTCCCCTCTGTGCACAATAAAACTTTTCCAGAAACTTGGGGTTTCCTCTGCTGCCAGTGGGAAGGGGGGTGCCATCTGCTGGGGCACACGTGTACCTGGGCACCTTGGTGACAGGCAGGGTGGTGAGCACAGAAAGAAGCCACAGCCAACCAAGCAGTACTGGAAACGGCTTTTAATCATAATTAAATAGTCAGTGATTAAGCCATGATTGAGGTTGGGCTCCAGGCCTCTCCTGAGCTTCCTGTGGCTCAGCTGCCTGGAGCCTCTCCCCTGAGCGCAGTTCCAGCCCCGGCGGGCCCAGCGGTGCCTGCAGTGCCCAGAGCCGGCGTCACCGCTCCACAGCCAGGGCCTCGGCCTGCTCCTCGGGGAAGGCGATGTTGAAGATCTCGCGGTAGTGCTCCACGAAGTGCACCTCCAGGCCCTCGGTGATGAAGGCTGCCAGGTCGTAGAAATCCTTCTTGTTCTCGGTTGGCAGGATGATGCACGTCACTCCAGCACGCTTGGCCTGGGATTGGGGGGGGGGGCAGTCAGGTCAGTGTGGGAGGTAGGAGAGGGCTGGGCATGGAGCCAGGTTTCCAGTGGCCACCCTGCTGAGGAAACTGAGGCCCAAGGTAACGTCACCAGCCTCTGTTCAGTAGCTTGGCAGCAGGAACCCAGGCCTCTTCTAGTGTGCTGTCACCCCAGAGGCTCTCCCCACCCCCAAAGGTGTCTGGAAATACAGGAATTAACAGGTCCATGGTTTCTGGGATTAATCACAGCACCCACTGCTTTACATTTAGAGGTCGGGCACCTAAAAATGCACAGGAACTGAAGACTGCCACGCACCCTGTCGCACCTGGGGCCTCTGAGCTGCTGTCCTTCAGCCTGACTCTGCCCCTTGGTGGACAAGGGTCCCCATGTGTCACCATGTGTTGCTCTAGGGATAGCATGCAGTGACTCACTGAACCTCTCACTTTGCAAGAGGGGAAAGCAAGGTGCAGAGAGCCTCCCACACACCTTGCCTGGATGTCCCTATCACAGGAGCCCTTCCCTGTGGGCAGCTGGGGCTGCGGTCCGTTTGAGGTAGACAGGGAGAGGCCTGGGGGCTCAGGTGAGAAAGACTGGGGTGCTGCCAGGAGCTCGGGGGGCTCCCAACACTGAGAAGCACAGCCCGCCCCCCCCCCCATCCACCACAGTCAAACCTACAGCACACCCAGTGAGACGCTGGGCTCTGCCCTCTGTCCACCTGCAGTGCCTAAGCCTTGCTCCTCCAGCCTCTCCTGCACCCACAGGTCTCAGTGCTAGGCCACGGGGGGGCGGGGGTGAGGAAGCAGACCCTACTCATCCCTGAAGAGCTGAGATGAGGGCTGAGAACCACTGTGGAGGGAGGGGCAGCTAGGCAGTCAGCTCAGCAGGGGATCCAGGCCAGGCAGATCCAGATCCCATGCCCGCTGGGCCTCACTTTCCTCTTCTGTAAAATGGGCCTGTCACTCTTCTCACCTGGGGGTGTTAGCCCTGACACGTGAATGATGGCTGTGCGCTATCACACGGGACACTCACCGCAATGGTCTTCTCCTTGATGCCTCCCACAGGCAGGACCTTACCCGTGAGGGAGACCTCACCCGTCATGGCCAGGTTCTGCCGTACCGGCCGGTCCAGAGCCAGGGAGAGCAGGGCCGTGACAATGGTGCAGCCAGCGCTCGGGCCATCCTTAGGGGTGGCGCCCTGGGGGAGACAGACTGGTAGGCAGGCGGCTGCCAGGTGGGGGTGTGGGGCGTGGGCGCGGGTCCAGCCTCACCTCAGGCACGTGCAGGTGGATGTGCGAGGTCACCAGGTACTCGTTGGTGGGGTCGTACCGCATCAGGAAGGCCCTGGCGAAGGTGTAGGCGATGCGGGCGCTCTCCTTCATCACCTCCCCCAGCTGGCCTGTAACCTCCAGGCTCCCGTCCTTGTCCCCCTTGCTGTCACGCGGCCGTCTCAGGGACGTCTCAACAAATAGCGTGGAGCCTCCTGAGGAACCGAGGGCAGAGCCCATGAGCCCAGGATGCCTCAGACTCCTGGACGGCCGCTCCTGCCGCACCCTCACCCTCATCCCCAGTGATGGGACGCCCCTCACCGTCCCTTCCCTGGCTCATCCCAGCCTAGAGCCTTCTCATCCCTCACACCTCAGTGCCTGCACTCTCCCTGCAGCCACCTCGGGGCAGGGCAGCAGATCCATCTGCGGGGACCAGGTTACATGAAAACCTGAAAACGATCTCTGTGCTGGGCCTCCGCGTTCTACTTGCCCGTGGCGCAGAGCCTGCTGGTGCCAAGCTCCCTCCTCCCGTGCAGTTCCTCTCAGTGCAGCCCAAATCCATCAGCAGAGCCTGCCTCCTCTGTGCCCTGTCCCCCAGGACCGCACCCAACCCTGCCTGCTACACAGACCCCTAGCCGTGCCCCCCCACCCCCCCGCCCTTGTAGCTCCCAGACCCAGCGTCCCCAGTGCGGGTGGGCTGAGCCACGTCGCCTGGACAGGAAGCCCCTCGGACCCTTCTCCCCAGACCTGCCTGGCCCTCCTCCCCCACTGGGTGGTCGCCCCCCAGGCGACAGGGTCTTGTGCTGTGAAGGGCTGTCCTTCAGGCAAACCTGAAAACCACAAACCCAAAGAAAGCTCGGGGGGTGGGGGGGGTGGGCACTGCTGCCACCTCGCGGTCCCATCGTCCCTGATGAGCCCTGGTCCCCTGGCCTCACTGCACCCCACCCACCAGTGGAGAGGGCGTTCAGAGCAGCCTGCAGCGAGGGCTCCCACCTGTACCGGGGGACAGACGACCACAGGGACATGCAGAGCCCCCGGCGCTGCCTGCTCTAGCGCAGGCCACTCACCCATGGCGGTCCAGGCCAGGCCCATGGCCACACCGGGAGGCGTCATGTCGTACATGCGCTCCACTGTGAACACCGGCTTCCCCACGAAGTCCTGCAGGTTCTCCGGCGTCACCTCCACGAACTCAGCCTCGCCGCTGACGATCTTGTAGGCTGCCTTTCGCAACACCTGTGTGGACGCAGCAGGCTGGGGGGCAGCCAGGCCACAGAAGCAGCCCCCACCCCCTGCCCCCAACTCTCCTCCACCTGCCTTTAATTTTTTACAGTTGTGATAAAGTACACGTGACCTAAAACCATCTTAACCATTTTTAAGTGTACAGCTCAGTGGCAGGAAGTGCATTTGCACTGGTGTCCAACCATCCCCTCTAGAACTTTCTTATCTTCCCAAACTGAAACGCTGTCCTGATTAAACACTGCCTCCCCAGCCCCTCCACCTACTTCCTGTCTGTGGCTGTGACTCCCCTAGGGACCTGCTGTGAGTGCACTCAGACAGCATGTGTCCCTCCACCGCTGGCCAGGCAGGCTCACCTTCTCCACCTGCTTCTGCAGGTTGCGGACACCACTCTCCCGGCAGTACTGCTTGATGAGGAGGGTCAGCACGTCCGATGACAGTGTGGCCTTGCTCTCATCCAGGCCACACTGGGCACGGGCCTGAGGCACCAGGTACTGCTGCCAGGGAGGAGGAGAGCCGCCATCAGGACCCCAAGGGCCTCTCCCGTGGCCCCTGCCCACCCCTCCAAAGACCCCTGGCCGGGTAAATGAGGTCACTGAGGTAGACCCTGGGCCTGCCCCGTGGAGCCCCTGTCCCCAGGGGTAGCTGGGGGCCATTCAGCAGAGTGTGTGAGGGGAGGCTGCTCCCGGACCACACCTGAGCCGAGACCTGAAGGGAGAAGAGCCAGCAAGGCCAGGAGGGGGTGGGAGAGTGTCCAGGGAGAGAGCCCAGCAAGTGCCAGGATCCTGAACCATGGGCCTAGGACCTGCAGGCGCCCGGCCTGCCACCTCCACGTGCTCCCAAGGCTCATCTTAGCTGCCTCTTCCTCCAGGAAGGCCTCCTTGAACCCCCAGACTTCCTCCTCATACAGAGACCGGTTATGTGACTACTGCACAGAGCAGGTGGGGATGGGGAGCAGGTCAGAGGCTCCAGGGTCACTCGGGGCCCAGCACCACCCCTGCCGCACAGCAGTCAGTGGAGTCTGAGCAGTCCTGAGCACTGACTGCAGGGCAGAAGTGTCCCAAAGCCCTCGTGTGCCTCCTGCTGTCCCTTCAAGGGTTTGAAGGAACCCCTCCACCCACACCGCCAAGCCTGCCCCACCTCTGCCTGGTCGAGTGTCCAGGCTGCTGGGGGACAAGGGAAGTGACGGGGAGTCGCAGTACCCCTGTGACCGCCCCAGCCAAGAGCTCCTCTTCCTCGCCTCCCACCCCCCAGGGGATGCAAAAGGGGACAAGATGCACTAAAGCCCTCTCTGGAAAGAAGACACTGTATCAAGAACTCGAGCCCTCTGGAAGGGAAATCCGGCTCTCCCCTGACTGACTGCAAGATAGTAAAGCACCACACACACCCGGGCGCCAGGAAAAGGGAAGGATGCCACCAGCCCGGGAAGCGCTTTCCTACAAATAGAGATGCAGACAGAGGCCCGCATCCCGGGGGACCCTGGGCCCAGGAAAGCCCAGGGAGGCAGTCCCATAACCCGGGGAAGCACGGCTGGTGGGTAGACGGACAGCAGCCTCACTCTCGCGCCCACAGCCGTTACTGACCTGGCACGACACCGGCCACGGTGCGTGACCACAAGGCAGCGGGGCAACCCAAGGGGTAACTTACTGTCAGAGCTGAACTCACAACCCCAAGACAGTGCTGGGCCCTGAAGGCCAGGGTGGGGTCGTGTTACCTTCAGCACTGTGCTCACGGAGTGTCTTTCCTTGCTCTTGTTCTACGGCCTGTGATTATAACAAGAAATACATATTGGGTCTTTGGCCCCAATTCCCTGCACAAGCGATTCTAAGACGCTTGGAATTTCCTGAGTGACAGGCACGAGAGGAGCGTCCTTTCTTATTCACAAGAAGTGATCATTAGCATAGCTGGATGGGGGCTGGTGGCCAGAGGAACCAAGGGACTGGAGGGATAGAACCTTCACCCCCTCAGCCCCCAGGGGGGGGAGCTAATCACCAGTGACCAATGATGCAATCAGTCATCCAGTCAACCATGCCTAGTAATGGGCCCTTCCCCACACCTTGCCCCAGGAGTCTCTGTTTTGGCTGTTCCCTAGTTGTATCCTTTATAATAAACTGGTAACAGTAAGTAAAAACTCTTGTCTTCCTGAGTTCTGTAGGCTGTTCCAGCAAATTATCAAACCGAGGAGGGGGCTGTGGGAACCCCCGGTTTATACCCAGTCAGTCTAAAGTAAGAGCGGCCAGGGACTTGGGGGCTGGCATCCAAAGTGGGGGCAGTGCTTTGGTCTGAGCCCTGAACCTGGGGTCTGATGCTGTTTCCAGGTGGGTAGTGTCAGAACTGCACTGAATCGTAAGACCCTCGGCTGATAGCTGGTTGGGGTGGGGAGCCCCCCGAACCCCCGCCTTGGTGTCGTCCGTGTCTTGTAATCACACCACACGGGCAGATCCTGTCCACATCCGTCTGTCTCCTCCGGGCTCGGGAGCCCCAGAGCAGGATCTGCGGGTTGCACCCCTAGCTCCAGTTAAGGGCCTGGCACCTAGTGGGCACTCGGATATTTCCTGAGCCCAAGTGGCGGCGGGGCACCCCTCCCCAGGGCCGGGCCAGCGGGGCCACCTTACCTCTGCGATGGCGAGCTTCTCCTGCGCCACGTACCCCGACACGTTGATCATCTCCATCCGGTCCCGCAGCGGCTCTGGGATGGTCTCGGTGATGTTGGCCGTGCAGATGAATAGCACCTGGGGGAGGCGGCAGCGAGGTGCGGTAGGACGGGGCGTCCGGACTCTCCCCACTGGCCCAGCCCCCGGGTGGGACACGCACCTTGGACAAGTCCACAGGCACGTCCAGGTAGTGGTCCAGGAAGTTTGCATTCTGCTCAGGGTCCAGCAGCTCGAGCAGCGCTGACGAGGGGTCCCCCTGGTAGCCCCGGCCAATCTTGTCCACCTGAAGGGGCAGCAGGGGGAGGCGGGTGTTAGCCCCTTGTCCTCCCCCAGCGCCCGCTCGCCAGACACCCCAGCGGGAGACCAGACCACTGGGGGTTGGGGCTAGGGAAGCCCAGAGCAGGAGGGCTGGGCTGACCGTGTGGCCACGGGCAGAGAACAGGTCCTCCAGGGCGGGAGGGGGCCGGTGTCATGAGACAGCCGGCTGCAACAAGGCCGCCGACAGTGACTCAGGCACCATGGAAACCGCAGGGGGCCACGGTTTCACCTTGAACACAGACTCCATCTGGTCAGGGCCGCCTGCAGCTGTGGGCCAGGAAGGCCCAGGGGTCACGTCCAACCTCAGGGAAGGGTATGAGCCCAGCCAGGGCCCAGCCCTCAGGCCCCACCCACCTCGTCTATCAGAACCAGGGGATTCTCCGTCTTGGTCTTCTTCAGGCACTGGATGATCTTGCCGGGCATGGCGCCCACATACGTCCGCCTGCGGAAGACGGCACAGCGGGGCGGTCGGTGCCCCAGCGCCTGGGGTAGCCACACTGGCGCCCAAGGCCCAGCTCCCCTGGAGCTGCGGGATCACCACATGCCTTCCAAGGCCACCCAGAGGAGACACAGGGAGACGCACACAGCGTGGCCCCAGCGGAGGATAAATGCTTCCGCACTGTGCAGGTGGGCAGAGCACTGGCTCATCCTGATGGCGTAACAGTCCCAAGTCCTGGGGCTGTCAACGAGCTCTCCCAGCTCAGGCTCAGGGCGGGAGACAGATTCACAGCCAAGTCTCACTCAGACTCTTCCCGCTAGCCAGCACCTCCTATCCAGACGGCAAAACGCAGCCGGCATTGCCCGATCCAACAGAAGGAGAGGGGCAGGGAGCAGCCAGGGCCTGCGGCAGGAACATCCCCCACGCCTGGGTCCTTTGGCCTCAGGGTCACCAGGCCCAGGGCCCGGCCCCAGCTGGCACGTCCTTTCAGGAGTGTTTCCCGAGAGCCTACTTGTCTGCCCAGTTTGGCTGCAGGTGCCTGCCTGGCATTCTTAGGAAAACAGACATGAGTCCAGAGCTGTGAGCTAAGGCCCAGCAGGGCAGACAGACCACAAACCAGGCAGAGGAGAAAATCACAAGGTACAAAAGACTTCGTTCGTATCTGCGACAAAGAAGAAAAGCAGGCATGGGGGATCTGGAACGCCACTTTGAGGGTGAGGCAGTATTTTAAGGAAGAGATAAGGAACGTCTTCAGGAAAGGCTACAAGCAGAGGAGGTGAGGGGGAGCCACATGGATGTCTGGGGGAGGGGCATTCCAGGCGGAGGGCACAACCCGTGCAAAGGCCCTGGGGCAGCACCGTGCCTGGTGTGCTGGAGGAACAGTGAAGAGGCCCACGTGTCTGGAGCAGAGTGAGCGAGGGGGAGAGAGGGAGGAGGGCAGGGAGGGGACGGGGCAGGTCATGCAGGGCCTTGTGGCCCACAGGGAGGACTTGGGCTTTAACCCGAGGGAGGTGGGAGCCCTGGAGGGCTGTGGGCAGAGGAGGGTTTGGCTGTCACCAGTATAACAGCAGTCAATTCCCTGTCGCTAGACCAACAGCAGCACAGAACGCCCACCTGCTCGCACGCTGCTGGGTGCCCTTTCCCCAATGACTCACCCCCAGCGTCACAGATCTCCTGTGCTTGTTTAGAAACTCCAGCACATGGTGCTGGTCTGCAGCTCCCTGTCCTTCCTGAACCAGGGCCCGGCTCTGCATCTGCCTCCCTCTCTGCCTCCAACCCCTCTACCTCCATCCTGCTGCACCTCCCAGCTCAGACCGCAGCTCCCGGGCACACCTGCACCATTCCAGCCTGCAGGCCTCCCAGTGACCCCGCCCCCAAGGCTGTGCCAGCCTCATCCCCTCCTGACCCCGACCCGGGCCCCACCATGCTCCGGCTCCCTTCTCCAAACCCCTGGAGCTCACACCGGGCTCCGGGCTGGGGAGGTCTCGAGACTGGCCACCGTCCAGGGGACTCGAGAGAGCCAGGAGTGGAGGGGGGCTGCAGCAGACTGGGGTGCTTGCACCCTGCCCAGCGGGCAGCCCAGCTCTGGAGCATTGCTGCCAGGAGGGCCTGTGAACCCTGGTGCCCAGAACTGTCCGTGCTTTTAGAAAAGCCAGAAAAGTAACTTTTAAACACAGATTTAAACCTTCTTTGGACACTACAGGATGGAAATGCATGGCCGACTTGGAACAGACACTTGTGTACCCACTGCACTTGTGTCTCACCGAGGCTTTTCAAAAAACCACCCTCTGGGGCTTCCCTGGTGGCGCAGTGGTTGGGAGTCTGCCTGCCGATGCAGGGGACGCGGGTTCGTGCCCCGGTCTGGGAGGATCCCACGTGCCGCGGAGCGGCCGGGCCCGTGAGCCATGGCCATTGAGCCTGCGCATCCGGAGCCTGTGCTCCACAGCAGGAGAGGCCACAACAGTGAGAGGCCCACATACTAAAAAAAAAAAAAAAAAAAAAAAAAAAAAAAAAAAAAAAAAAAAAAAAAAACAACCACCCTCTGCGGAGGCCAGCGTGGCGGGAAGCCCCAGAACACAACACCCTTAATGTCCCACAGAAGGACACCATGCACGGGCCAGGTGGCTGTCAGAGCCTGCGCACAGGGGATGCCAGCCCCGCTCTGGGCCTGACAAGGGAGGCAAGAACCAAGACAGGTGCCGAGGCCTCACTGGGGAGACCGTCTCACCTCCCACTCTAGTCCCCAGTCCCCGGGCCTGCGGCCAGTGTTGCCGGGGTGCGGGGTGCTGAGCTGGTGGGATGGAAGCTGGAACCAGGGGGCCGTCTGCTGACAGCCTGGCCAAGAGGCCTTTCCAGTGGTTGAGAGGCTGAGGTTTTGATCCAATTTGATCCAAGGTTTTTAAGCACCTGGATTGAGCCAGGCCTGACGTCAGATTGGACACGCTGACTTTTCAGTTACCTATTCCAGCGTGAGTGGAGTTTGCTGCCTGCCACCATCACGCTACAGGGTAGGAAAAGACCCAGGAGAAGGAAGGCTGATGGGAGGCGGGGTGAGCCCCGAGGGGGAGGGGCCGGGCCAACCTGTGCCCCTTGATCTCGGCCACGTCCGTCATGCCCCCGACGCTGAAACGGAAGTACTCGCGGTTCAGGGCCCGGGCGATGGAGCGGGCGATGCTGGTCTTGCCCACACCTGGGGGACCGTAGAAACAGAGGATCTTGCCCTGGGTCGACGCCCGGAGCTGGCTGACGGCAATGAATTCCTGCAGGCAGAGGCAGGAGGACCCCGTGAGACAGCACTGCCCTTTCCACAGGGCAAGGGCCCCCGCCGGGCCTGAGCCTCCCCATCGTCCAGGCGTCTGGGGCTGCGAGAAGGGACAGGGCCTGACCCGGAGGGGCTGAGCTGACTGGACTGTCATTTGACACAGGAGGGACAGCCTATGGCACCAACAGGACGAGCAGGCGGCAAGGGGACGGGGGTGACGGGCTCTGGGTGACCCCGATGCCAGGCCCACCCGGCAGCTCCCCACCTGGATCACAGTGTCCTCTCTCCCCGCCGGCCCACCCGCTCTCAGCCAAACACCTCTGGCCCTCATGTCCTCCTACCACGAGCACAATTTTTATCCCCCTGGGGAAACCATGAGCTCCCTGGAGCGGGCAGGCGGGCCTGGGCGGCCCCTAACACCTCCGAGCCACTCCAACCCCGGTCCCTCCGGCTGGGCCCCTCCATCCCTCACCCTCCTCGGCCCCTGCTGACCCCACACCAGCCTTGGCCCAGCCAAGCCCCCACAGACCCCCAGATTCTCCAGGGAGCTCCCCTGGGTTTCCCCCACCACACAGGGGGAGTCCTGGCTCCCGGGCCCCAAGGCCCCCGCCACCCTCACAGATCCAGACACGATGGCCACCGCCTCTCAGAGCTCGGCCAGGTGCCCCGCACACGAGTGGGGGGGTGGGCGTGGCCCTGGGGAGGGCGGGTGGCCGAGCCTCACCAGGATGCGCTTCTTGACATCCTCCATCCCATAGTGGTCCTCCTCCAGCACCGCCTGGGCCCGGGACAGGTCCAGGTTCTCGTCGCTGTACTTGCCCCACGGGATGGACGTCAGCCAGTCCAGGTAGTTGCGGGTGACGCTGCCACAGGACAGACAAGAGCCGGTGAGCGGGCCCGGTGAGCCGCCCGAACCCCACTCCATACATCCACAGTGCTGGGACCCACGTGCCCGATGTGAGAACTACACCAAGTGTCAGCTGCGGCCCGAACTGCCCTGAGAAGCTGGCCCAGCCTGGCCTGCCCCACTCCTGGCGCGGTGCAGACACGCCTCGGCTACCGCGCGTTTTACACCTTGAGGGTTTGTGGTAACCGTGCCTTGTCAGGTAATGGTCGTCTTAGCAATAAAGTACTTTTTAATAAAGGCATATACGTTGTCTTTTTTTATACATAACGCAACTGCACACTTAACAGACTACAGTAGAGCGTGAACATAACTTTTACACGAAGGGAAACCAAGAAAATTCATGTGACTCGCTTTTTTGCTATGAACCGAACCCGCGGTGTCCCTGAGGTCTGCCTGTATGAGTGCAGTTCCTGGCACAAGGGCTACATTTGCTTCCCAGACCAGAGACTCTGCGAGCATGGGGCCGGCTCAGGGTCCCACAGCACAGGAGGGGCCAGCGGGTAGGATGGGGGAGGGACAACCTGATGAGGGCAAGTGGGGAAACTGAGGCCTGGAGCGTGACCCCAGGCCGAGGGCTGTGCACCCAGGGACAGAGGCGCGCCTCACAAAGGGCCTGATAAGGAGGAGGCAGGGAGGTCAGAGGAAGAGGCGAGGCAGACGGCAGAAGCAGAGGCTGGAGTGACGTGCTCAGAAGATGGAGGAAGGGCCAGGAGCCATGGAACATTTCCGAGAAACTGAAAAGTCTGGAGACAGAGTTTCCCCAGAGCCTCCAGAAGGAGCCTGTCCTGCCCACCACACCAGATGTGAGGGCCTCTGCCTCCAGACCGCTACATGAGTCTGTGACGTCCTAAGGGACTAAGCATGTGGTCACCCTGACATCGGTGTGGGAAGCGCACTCACTGCCCCAGGAGAGGAGCTGGGGGCATCTCTGGTGGGGAGGCCTGCGGCGTCCGGGGCAACCAGCATCTCCCAGGGTCCTCGTGCAAAGAGACCAACCTTCCCCAGACACCCTGAGCCAGAGAGAGGCCCAGCCCAGCAGCCCGAGAGGGTCCGGTGCTGCAGGCCCGCTCAGATCCTCCCTCTGAGGAGCTGTCCCACGAGCCACCCCGGAGCAACGCCCAGGCCTGGGCTACGAGCAGAGCCAGAAGCATCCCACAGGGCCCCGACCCCTAGCCAGTGTGCATAGGACAACACCCGCCGGGCAAGGCCAGGGCCTCAGGAAGACGCTTGTTTCCTGGCTGACTCTCAAAGCCGCCAGAGGGAGGCCAGGGGAGGGGGCGGCCTTGGAGCAATGGCCCTGGGGACTCCTGGTCCTGACTGGTGGCACTGGCTTCAAATCCCTGTCTCCACCTGCCAGCCCAGAGGCAAGGGAACTGATGTAACTTCTCCAAGCCTCGACTCCCTCATCTGTGAAACAGGGGCGACAGAGACACGGCCCGCACAGGGGCGATACGAGGGGATGGACACCCACCATGACCGAAACATGCATGAGGGGCCCACTCTCCTGGCTTTCCAGGGACCCCAGTCAGATGCCCAGCTTTCCCGAGGCCGGGGAACAAGACGGGCCCCCTGCGCTCACTTGAACTCGGAGGAGTGGTTGTCCAGCAGGCCCAGCTTGCTCAGCTCCTCGTCCACCACGTCCATGACATGCCTGGGGACCACGAGCTCCTTCAGCCGCTCGCGGAACTTCTCCTCGATGGCGTCCTTGTCGTCCTTCTCCAGGCCCAGCTCCTTCTTGATGATCTTCAGCTGCTCCTGCAGCAGGTATTTGCGGTGCGTCTGCTTGATCTTCTCCTCCACCTGCAGGGCCCAGAAGCCGCCGTCAGAGCAGAGGGGACGCAGCCCAGGGCGGGCCTGCTGCTTCCTCAGGACATGGGAGAGAAACCCAGAGCACCCAGCCTCTGATTTCCCCCACGTTCCACCCTAAGTCCTCCTGGTCACGGGCCTCACGATAAGTAACACCAAATTCAAGGGGAGGAAGGGATCCACCCTTCAATCCTGATTACGACCAGGAAAAGCTGGGCCTGATGCCAGTGTGTCCCCCACGTTAATCAAAGGGGTGCCACGCTCCCTCTAACAGCCGGAACAGCAGGACACGGGCTCAGGGCCCTAGGTCAGCATCGGCGCCCGCCCAGTGACCTGCTGTCCCGTGCCCTTGCATGTGAGAGCTGCCTAGTGGCTTCTTCAATTAAAGATATGATACAAGAGATTTTCCTGGTGGCACAGTGGTTAAAAACTCTGCGCTCCCAATGCAGAGGGCCCAGGTTTGATCCCTGGTCAGGGAACTAGATCCCTCATGCCTGCCGCAACTAAGAGTTCGCATGCCACAACTAAGGAGCCCACATGCCACAACTAAGGAGGCTAAGAGCCACAACTAAGGAGACTGCCTGCTGCAACTAAGGCCTGGAGCAACCAAATAAATAAATATTTTAAATAAAATAAATACGATACGAATATTTTCCCTAACATAAAAATTAAGTGAGGGCTTCCCTGGTGGCACAGTGATTAAGAATCTGCCTGCCAATGCAGGAGACATGGGTTCAAGCCCTGGTCTGGGACGATCCCACATGCCATGGAGCAACTAAGCCCATGCGCCACAACTACTGAGCCTGCACTCTAGAGCGAGACACAACTACTGAAGCCCGCGTTCTGCAACAAAAGAAGCCACCACAATGAGAAGCCCGTGCACCGCCACGAAGAGTAGCCCCTGCTCGCCGCAACTAGAGAAAAGCCCACGTGCAGCAACAAAGACCCAACGCAGCCAAAAATAAATAAATTCATTTAAAAAAAAACCTAAGTGCTATAACAGCCTCTATGGCAAAAGAATCTAAAAAAGAGTGGATATATGCATACATATAACTGACTCACTTTGATGCACAGCAAAAACTAACACAACATTGTAAATCAACTATACTCCGATAAAAATTAAAAAAAAAAAAACAACAACAACTAAGTGATAAAAGTGAGTTAAATCTAGAAAACGTTAAGTAACCAACAATCCAGGCAGTCCATGGGTTTGCCCAGTTGGGAAGGTGGGCCTCCAACAGCTCAGTCTGCGGAAACAGCTTTCGACCTCTCCCAAGCTGGCTCCCAATTTCTAGCATTTCCCCCCGGGCTCCCTCAATGGTCAGGAGGGTCCCAGGACCTCTCACTCTGCACTCAGCTGCTGGCACCAGTCTGACATTTTCGCACAGGTTCCCAGCCCCGAGGGGGAGTGGAGCCTCACAGCAGAGACTCTCTTGCGCACTGGGGCCCCGCCCCGCCGCTCACCTCCCGGCCCAGACGCTGCTGCAGCTTGCTCAGCTCAAACTCCTTCTTGAGGAGGGACAGGGCCTTATACAGCCGCTTGGGAATCTGCCAAGAAAGGGAAGACGTAAGAGGATGGCCATCTGTGTGGAGGGGCAGTGGGGAGGGAGCGCGAACCAGGGCAGGTGGACAGGCCACGCCTCCCCAAATCCGAGAGGGGCACACGCTCTGCCCCAGCAAGCCCAGTGCTCCAGCCACGCTCCACAGGTCTGCGGGCCGTGTGGACCAGGACACTGGCAGAGGTGCTGCTCATAACGACGAGACTGGTGACAACCCAAGCACGCCACCCACTGACGGGTGCTGCCCAGTGGGACACCACGCGGCCGCTACCAAGGACGAGGGGCCAGACGTGGTCAGAAGGACGCGGGCTAACGTGAACCCACCCCAAGGCCGGAGCCCAGGACAGCGGCCAGGCGGGGAGGCCGCACTCACGTTGGTCTCCTCCAGGACGTCCTGCAGCTCGTGGGACTCAGCCCCAGTCAGCGCGGCGCCCATGTCGCTCAGGTAGATGGGGTTGTCCACCACCCTGTGGCCGGCCTGCATCATCTGCAGCACAGACTCCCTGCAAGGGACGGAGATGCTGCCACGGGGCGCCGGGGCCGCGCGGTCCTCCTGGGCTGCGGCCCGTCCTAGAGCGGGACTAACGCCCCACGCCCAGACGCAAGTCACCCTGGCAGCCATCCGGCAGCCCTCCTGAGATGCCTTCCCCCCACCTGGCTGATGACGAGAGAGCCGGGGCCAGGTAGGCTGTGCCCCTCCGACCTCCCGCCCGCCCCGGGGCCTCCCTGCTGGGACGGAAGCAGCTCCCCTCTCAGAGGCTAGGCAGTCCCCAAGCCCAGCCGGGATCTCAATGAGGACAAGCAGCCAGACAGGCCCAGCCTGGCCTCGTCAGGAGACAGGAGACCAACCTGTAGAGCGGGTTCAAGGCAATGATGTCCCGGATGGTCTTCACAATCTCCGCCGTCAGGGCCTGGCAAGCAGGGAGGCCACGTGGGCACTGGGACCAGAGCGGGCTGTGGCCCTGGAGCCCCTCCCACCCGGCCCAGCCAAGGACGGCCCCAGAGGCCCAGGAGCGGAGCCCCAGTTCACAAGTCACAGGGACTCAGGACCCAAGAGCAAAAACTAAACCAACCCTGTCTCCGTGGACCGCTCTGAACCTCGACCTTAGTACGAACCATCTTGGGTGGGGAGAAGGGGCTCGAGGTCTGTCCCCCCCAGAACCTTGCCCCAGCCGGCTCCACTATGGATGCCACAGGTATTGCTGTCCTTTTTGCCTTCGCTGCCGCCACAGTGAGGCCAGTGACACTCCCGGCAGGACCACTGGACACAGTTTATGGCATAAATCCTGCACCTCATTTCCAGAGGCCACAGGTCCCAGCACTTGGCACTCTGCTCAGGGCACTGCCGGCACGAAGCAAGCAGCCACCACTGCTGGGCTTTTTCAGTATGATCCACCGGTCTCTGGTTAATGGGTTTGTCCCTGATCTGCCTGGGATGACCTTTGTAGAAGGAACCAGAACAGGCCAGCTGGTGGGCCTGCGTGGCATGTGCGCCAAGAGGGACGGGCACGCTCCGAGTTCCCCACTCCCCTCCCCTCCCGCCAGACGAGAGCCTTCAAGGAAATGCTAAGGCTGGGTTGCCCAGGACAGCAGCCACCAGGCGCTGCTCACGTTTCAGTGAGTTGAAATGAGATACAATTAGACGTCCTGTTCCTCAGTCGCAGCAGCCACAGGTCAAGTGCTCAACGGTCACAGGGGCCGAATGGTGCAGTCACAGAATGCATCCAGCACGTGGAAAGTTCTCCCCGGCAGAGCTGCTCTGGAGGGCCCCATGGAGGTAACTGCCGGCCCCGGGCCCCTTCCAGCGCCCGCAGGAGACATCACCAATGGATTGTGGCACTCCTTCCCACCGAGGTCAGAACCCACCCCAGGCTCAGACCAAAGCTGTCCGCTATGCCAAGGTGGTGTTCCCCTTGGGGAGGCCAAGGACACCCGGTGCAGTCGCACCCGAGGAGCCTTCCACCTGCCTTGCCTTTCTTCTTCACCTCTCCCCGTTGGAGGCAGGTCACCCTGCCCATAACCTACATGAGAAGGACGGTGGAAGGACATTTCCCGACACCCTCTCGAGAGCTGGCTCTCCATGCTATGGAGAAGAAGGCAGGCCAGCCTAGGCTTGGGGTCAAGGTGGCCAGAGGCTCTTTCCAGTCTTGGAAGCACGGGTCACAGAACCAGCTACATGTGCCCTGCCCACTCCCCCAGCCCGGGGCCTGGGAGGAGGAGCCAGGACCCGGTTCCTTCACAGCAGCCAAGGCTCCAGCGCACTTCCGACTTTCCCGACGCCAGCGCCAGCGCCAGCTCCTCCCAGACCTCCTGGAGGAAGAGGGCGCTCTGCCCCCCACGCGCACTCACCTTCACCTCCTCCGTGACCTGGAAGTCTTCGTGGGCGACGTTCTCCACCTCCACCATGAGCACCTCACCAGCGGGGCTGGGCTCCGGCTCCATCACCACCTGCAGCTGCCGCTTGGCGCCGCCGTCCTCCTCCGCGTCCTTCTTGCCCCGCTTCGGCTTCCTGCGTAGCTTCTGCCTGTTCTCGCCCTCGGGCTCCTCCGGCTCCACCTCCAGCTGCCTGTTGATGTGAACCCTGAAGACGGGGAAGAGGAGGTGAAGTCACCGAGGCTGGGGGGAAGGGGGGCGTCCTGCCGGCCACAACGCTCTGCGGTGCTGATGACACAAGGGCTCGCTGGGCCCAGGCCCCTGCAGCCACCAGGGCTGGTGAGAAGAGGGGAGCTGCTGTCTCAGAACCCAAGACCAGCAGGCCCTCTGCCCCTGGACTCCAGCCAACCCATCTTTTGTTTCCCACACCAACATCCGCTGTCCTCCAGGAACGAGGACGCCAGTGGCAGCCCGCGCTCTGGGGCCCATCAGGGACTCCGCCTGCCCTTCCCCCGGCCTCCAGCTCACCACACAGCGGCTCCTGCACAAGATTCAGCTCCAGGTTCAAGGGCGCCTCCACTGAGGTCCTCCCCAACCACTCCACATGAAATCCAGCCCCACCTGCGCACACACCCGCCCCACCCCCCCATCCATCGTCATTTTCACCCCAAAGCACCTGCCACTGTCAGAATTTAGCTGGTGACCTTTTTTCCCGTGCAGGGGGCGGGCTCCCCAAGTTGGGCCCCTCGCTGGCTACTCCACTCACACCCGAGGGCCTGGCAGACACCAGGCGCCCGGTGTTCAGTGACGTGTTGGCTCTTTTCTGCCACACGGGGTAACTAACCACAGTACCACCCTTAGAGAGCAGGCCTGAGCGCTACCGGGGACGCGGACTCAGTGGCGGCGGACACCAGCAAGATGCACAGAGAAAAGGAGGTCGGGACTTGGTGAACACCGAGGTGGCCTGGCCTCAGGACTCAGCAGGACTCGTTCTCCAAGGCACCCTGCAGGTTAGCGGAGCAGTGAGTAGCCGCACCGTCTTTATTAATTTTGGTTGTATCTTATTCTGTTCTTTCTGAGCCACGGATCCTCCCAGGAGACAAAGGAACAGCCTCTTCCCTAAAACAGACTCTAACACGAGCAGTTGAACACAGGCATGGGGGCTCGGCGCAGCGGGGACGCCACCAGGACTGTCCACGGAAGCGCTGCCGGCCGGGACCGTTTCCCCGGTGTGCTCTGGGGGAGCTGCCGGCTGACGCAGAAAAAGCCTCCGTGAGAGGAAAGGATGAAGGGCTCTTGAGTCAACAAACACCAACGGGCATCTGCAGTAAGAAGCTTTTCCAAACACTACGACCTTAACGGTTGGTGAGTCTGAAATGTCTCCCACATGTCTGTGATCACAGGACACCTTTGACAAGCATCTCATCTTGGGAGGCCAATGTTCCTTGGAACACGTGAAAAGAAATGAACACGTTCATTTCTTCCAGCTTCAACCCAGCTGATCATGTAGGTTTTTCTTAATTAGCTGTAACAATACAGCGGGTTAGACTGGGCTTGCAAATGCCATATGAAGCCCTTCGGCAGAGGAGGTAGAGGTAGACTGGCTGAGTAAAAAACCGCAACCTGGACTTCTATGGGGGTCCAGTGGTTAAGACTCCATGCTTCCACTGCAGGGGGCACGGGTTCAATCCCTGGTCCAGGAACTAAGATCCCGCAAGCTGCACGGTGCAGCCAGGAAAAACAAAAAACAAAAAGCCCAACATGCCAAGCTGAATGGAGACGCAGATGCAGGCACCAGGGGGAAGGCGTGCTGACACCCAGACGTGAACCGTGAGGCAACGTGCTATCTCCTGTCTCGTGGTGCTTTTTGGACTAACGGGCCTGAGAAATGGCTTCTCACTGACCACCCAGACTGCCACTTAAGCAGAGCGGCTCTGAGAAGCTGTGGGGGGGGGGTGGTTTCCACCTCCAGTTTTGGCCTGGTCACTGCAGTGACCGAGAAGGGCAGGTCGGTGCTGGAACCTGGGGCGCCCCAGGCCACTCTTCCCGCCCCACCCCGTGCACTTGGGCTCCCGCACCTTCTGTGTCCCATGACGATCATGCGCAGCTTGTCCCCAAGGTCCTGCATCTCGTGGATCTGGACAAACGTCCCCGTGTGGTAGATCTCGTCCAGGTTCTCGACCACGTCAGACTCGTTGCTGAGGGAGAAGGGACACAAAGGAACATGGGCACAGGTGCTCTGGCTCTCTTGAAAAGAGAGGGAAGAGAAACACCCCTCCTGGCCTTGACCTCCTTGCTCCTACAGGTGCTCTGGGCCACCCCTGAGGGTCACCGCATACAGGCAGGCGGGGCCAGATGGAATCTGGATTCCACTCCACACCTCTTATGGAGCCTGCGTAGAACACACCTTCCGACTTGGAAGTGGAACTCATTCCTACCTGCAGTCCAGGTAGATGTGCCCAGAGCCCCCGCATCTAAGGCTGCTCTGAAGCAGCCTCACCCTGGCCTAACACCAGGGGTCCCCAAGGTTAGCTTCCCCGCACCTGGACCACGCATGAAGCCCACGGCCTGGGGCAGAGTCTTCAGCCCAGACTGAAAAGGGATGCTCAGCTCTCGGCCTCATCCCCCGGAGGTCTGACTTGGTTTCTTTCAGGTCAGGAGCCAGAGGTCCAGGCTACTCTACGGAGCAGGCTCTGTGGTGAGCTACAATCCAGGGCAGCTTCAACAAAGGAGTGAAGGAAAAATTACACTTACTTGTCATCTTTCTTTAGAAAGACGCCGGCATACGGCTGGGCAAGGCGGACTTTCCTTCTCAGCAGTTCAACCAACTTCTTATTTTTAACCTAGCATGACAATGACCCCAAGGTGAAACGCAGGGTAGGCTTTCTAGATGACGCTTTGACAGCAGCTCTAGCATTTTCTGTAATACTCTCTAGGGGCGTGCTAATCTGATCCAGGACTAACCAACACGGTCCAGGAACCTCTGAACCAAAAGAAAAAAAAAAAAAAAAAGGACGGGCAGTATTGAAGAGCTGCATTCCTTAGTTTTTCCCTCTTCCTAAAAAAAAAACTAAAAGGAGACAAACGGCCGGTACCAAGAAATTGATTTCACATCCAATTTCAAGAGCTGTTTCTGTGGCGAAATGCCTTGGCTTGAAAATCTCAACTCTCTGCTTTTCTTTTTGGGAGGACAAAAGTAGATGTGCGTAATCCAAATGTGACACACCCCACAGGCTGGTAATTTCCTCCAATTTTCATGGAAAGTATATCCCAATCACATCTATATCCTATTCACTGATCATCGAGACCCACCGCCCATCACAGCACATTCTCCTGTCATTCCATTGGCAGGTAGAGGACTATGTTTCGTAGGAAACAGCTGATAGGGAGGAGCACAGGTGTCCTTAGGGCCCAAATGGTTTCCTTCAAGCCTCTGTTATATTCCTAGACCAGACTCTAACTAAAAACGTAATGGCCCTCAAACTTTGGCACAAGTCAGAATTCCCTGGAGGGCTTCTTAAAACAGATGGCTGGGCCCCACCCCTGGAGTTTCTGATTTGGGAGGGCTGAAGCAGGCCTGAGAGTCTGCACTTCAAGCAGACTCCCAGGTGATGGCTGCTGGTCCAGGAACCCGGCTTTGAGAAGCAGCGTTTTAACTCCATGACCACACGGTATGGGAATTCCTGACACTCTAAATGCATTCTCCCCAGAACAAAGGTCCATGACATCCATCAGGAGGGTTACATGACCCACCCAAAATTAAGAGCCACTGGTCTATACTCAGAGGCCACTAATAAGGAGAGACGCCACTGGGGCAAGTTAGCCACATGCAGTGTCAACTACCAAATCAAGAGTAATCAGAGCTTGGCTAACAGGTTCAGAAACACTTATTGGGTCCCCTGGGAGCTCCAACTTTCTCCTTGACTAACAGCTGACCATTGCATCTTAGCACCTGTCCTTCCCTCTGGTGGGACCCCTTTTTCGTTATTTATAAAGTAACAGCAACAGGAATACCACATGAGAGTTCCACATGCCAGTCTCACACTACCCGCAGCATCTCATGTAACCCTCCTGGCTAGCCCTAGATTGGCACACAGAATCTCTTGGAAGAATCCTGTCTCTACTTGGGCACTGGGGACAGGGGGCATCTTCCACTTTGAGGGGCTGAGGGGGCCGTACCTGCTGAACATCCTGGCCCTAGGGGCCTGGGAGGGGAGGGTAGAGAGGACAGCTGGGGTTGGGGGCCTCAAGTATGGAGAAAAGACCCCCAGGGCTTGTTTCTGAGGTGTCAAAAGCACACCACATGGGTAACAGCAGCCGCTTCTTATGAAGGCGTATCAAGCACCAAGGCACGGTTCTGAGACCTTTAGACATGACCTCATTTACCTCCCATCACAGCTCTAAGAAATGAGGTACTATTACTACGCCCATTTCACAGATGAGACAATGGAGGCCCAGAGGAACAGCTTGCCCAGGGTTATGGAGCTAGGGGTGGAGGGGCCAGGATATGATCCCACAGGGTCCGGCCCTGGGGCCTGCCAGTAACCACTACAGAACATCAGGGAAGGCCCTTGGAAGGGCAGCTCGGACGCACACAGTCACAGAGCTGGAGACGAGGTGGAGGGGGCTCCTTCTGCCCCCCACACTGGCTGAATGCTGTCCCTCTGTACCGTCCTTTCCCTTTCCAGGGGATCGCTGAGATTTATTCAGCAGAGACTAGAGAGTGAGGGTAGAGGCTGGAGGGTGAATGCAGAGCTGACTCATTGTATGACCTTGCTTAGACAGTTAAGAGATAACGCTTCTCCCCCACGGACTCATTTCCACATCATTAAAAAACTCAAGTTCCTTGCACTCCTGCTGCTTTCTCTCTATTACATCACCCTGGTCCATTTGCACCACCCCACACCCCGTGGCTCTTAGTCTGAAAAGATCTGTACTGTCTCTTGCACCAGAACATAAGTTCTTTAGGCAGAGGGGTTGTGTCTGACTTGTTCTGCTGAATCCTCAGCCGGCTACACGGGAACAAGAACACCCTACTGAATAAATGAATGAATAAACCCCTGGGAACATCCTTATGCCATGTTCCTCCTAAGACTCCTGGACAATCCCTCGCTCTATCATCCCCTGCAGTACTTACAACCTTCCAGTCCATAATTTACTTACTAGCCTTGTTTATTACCTCTCGAATCCCGCTGGAACCTAAGCTCCAAAGGCAGGAAAGTGTGTCCGTTTTGTTCAGGGCTGTATCCCTAACACTTGGAACCGTACCTAGCACATGACCTCAAGAAACATTTAAGGAAGGAGTGAATCCGGATCCCAAAGGGTCTCTTAACCAGAAGGCAGACCGCCCTGGGGGAGACTGTTACAAAACATTTACCAAGACCAGCAGAAAAGTAACCGAGTGGCAAGGCTGTCCTGATCTTTCCCGGCACCGAATTTCTATGACTAGGACTAGTTAAGTGGACAATCCTAAGCTCGTTGGATTCAACTCTCCTGAAGGGATCTGAAAGGGGGCGGAAACTGGCTCGAGTTCACTAGTAGTGAGGAAACTAACACTCGAACGTTTTCAAGTTGTGAGGCATGAGGGTGCTGAGCGATCCCTCGGTCCAACCCGCAGCTTGCAGACATGGGGGAAACGGAGGCCAAGGCGGGGGCTCTCATTACCTCGACAATCTTGATAAAGCGCGGGAACACTGGGTTGCGCGTAACGGCGATGAGCGGCAGGTGCGGGAATACGTCCGGTATCATCATGGGCGTCAGCGCCGTTATGACAGGGCCTTCCCCGCCGCCCGCGCTGCCCCCCACGCCCGAGGCCCCGTCCTCCGCGCCGCCCTCGGAGGCATCCTCGCCGCCCGAGAATGCGCCGCCGCCGCTGCGGTTGTTAGCATCCCGAAGTCCCCGCCAGTGGCCCGCGGCAGCGGGGCCTTGGCCCCGCAGCGCCCAGGGAGGAGAGGCGTCGCAGACCCGCCGGCCTCTGGGCAACCAAGCTCTGGCCGCAGTCGGGACCCGCCCCCCGGCGGCGGCCAGCAGCGGCCGCCGAAGCGCCCAACACCTCGCAGCTCCCCACAGCCGCACGTAGCCTGCACCCGCCGCCATAGCCCGGCCATCCTGGCGGCGCGCGGGACTTGCGTCATTTCCGCGGGCTGGGCTGGGGCGTACGTGACGGCCGGCGCGTGCCTGCGTGCCCGAGGGAGGGGTGGCCGGAAACGGACGGCTGCAGAGGCGGGACTTGGAAGAGTGGAGGCGGGGCCTACGCGAAGTAGAGCCGGAAGCGTTCCAGCTCCCTGGTTGCGTTCACCTTTTCCGATAGGCCCCTTCGGATCGCGGGGAGGGCTGTGGGCACGCGTGATGGCCCCTAGAAAGAGAGCAACTATGCCTGCAAGCGCAGCTTTGGGAACGTGTGGGCAGCCCGGTCCAAACACTTGGGCTTAGGAATGTGTGTGACACGCGCAAGCTCAAGCTCTGGCGCGCGCCACGGTTGGTGGGTTTGGCCTTCCCGAGAGACGCTAAGCCCTTACTCAAACTGTAGACAGCCCAAGGGCGGCAGTGTGCGCATGCCCAGGCGCTGGGGGCTTGTTGAGGTGGGCGGATTCAGGCTTCTTGGAGAACAAGGTGCGCTTGCCCAGGCTCCGCGGCAGACTGCGCATGCCCAGGCTGCGAAGCGAGTTCCCGCGGCAGTTGAGGAACTGTGTGTTAGCGGCGGCGGGTAGTATGAGATGCTGCTGTTAATGCTGGTGGCGGCGACTACCTTGCGGCTCTGCCCGCTGGCCGGAGCTCAGCCGCTGTGCCGGTGGGGCCGCCCTCCCGGGCCTGGGGTGCTGCCAGGGGTCGGGAGGGGGCAGGCTCATCCTTGCGCGGAATCCAGGAAAGATGCTCCGCTCCCCAACCTTATTGAGGCTTCCCAGTTTACTCTAGGAAGCGAACTTGATACCCACCCTTTCTCTCACACCACCGCCTCCAGTTCATCACCAAGTCCTCCCATTGCCACTTCAAGACTTTGGCCCAATTCCGTTGCCTTCAAGCGACCTTCACCGCCATCACCCTAGGCTGTGCCCTCCCGTCCATCCTGGCAGCCAGAGGAGTTGTTTATAAACGAATCTGATCTCATCATTCCCCCTCCCTGTGGCACCCGGAATAAAACCCAATTTCCTCGCGCCGTATCTGGCGCAGGGTTCCTCAGCGGCGCTGCTGACATTTAGGGCCTGATCATTATCTGGGGTGGGACCGTCCTGTACATTGTAGGTTACTGAGCAGCATCCTTGGCCTCCACCCACTCGATGCCAGTAGTACCTCCTTCTCCAGGCTTGACCATCAATCAAATGTCTCTAGACATTACCAAGGGTGCCCTAGGGATGTGACAATCACTGATGTGGCCCCTGCCCGCCCCTGAATCACTGCTCCCAGCCACCGGTCCTTTGAACTTGCCAAACTCGCGAACGGGGGAGACTTGGTGCCTTCTTCTCCCGCTGCCTGGAACGCTTTGCTTCCAGATTTTCTCCATGACTTCTTCCTGATTATTCAGATGCTGACAAACAGTACACTTCCTCATCTAAAGACCCTCTCCTCCCTATAGCTGCTTTTTCCTATCAATCACTAAATTCTGTTACTCGTCGCAAATTTTTTCTTGTCTGTTGCTGTCACTAGGCTCTTAGCTCCATGAAGGTATAGAGTGTTTTCTGTTATTCACTGCTTGCCCAGAACATTTTTGGATTTCAGTAAATGTTAGATTAGTAAATACTGTACACGTGGTGCCGTGGGCACGGGACAGATGCTAAAGCCCAGTTCCCACCCTCAGGGAACTCCTGCCTGGAATGAGCTGTCACATTCAGCAGGGCCCTGTTTGCTGAAGAAATAGAGAATGCATTTCTGTTGCATGGCCTCATTTGATCTTTACAACGAGTTTCATGGCGAAGTGATTCCTTAACCTTATTTTATAGACATGAAAACAGACCCAGCGAAATTAACGATACACTTGCCCTTAATAAGGGAGTGGGGAGTAGGACTTTCCACCAAGATTTACTAGCAGGATGTGTCTCAAAGTCTGCAAAGATTGTTCACATCCAATTCTCCCGTTTCCCACACTGGTTCTCAGAGAGTGGTCCTGGGCCAACAGCAGCAGCATTACCCGGGAATTGGTTAGAACTGCAGTTCCCTGGATGTGGGGAACCAAAGACTCAGCAGTGTGGCCCAGCAATCTACAGTCTATCAGGCACCCCCCCCCCCGACCAGGTGCTTCTGACTCACATCCAAGATTGAGAACCTGCTGTAAACTGGAGCAACATTCTCCCAGCCACCAACACCTCCCCACCCCGCAGACAAAAAACAAAATCTGGCAGTAGGCACTCCTCATTTGCCTAATCTGGTGTCTGCAAATGAGCCTTAACGAGCTCTCAGGAACCACATCTCCATTTTTGCATATACATATGTCTGTTTCTAGGAGAGGAGGGTCCACTGTTTCATCAGATTTTCCAGGGGCTCCCATAACCCTAAAAGCTTCAAGAACAGCTACTGCACCGTTAACCCAGAAGCAACCTGATAGGAGTCATGCCGACTGTTTCATAAACATTGACATGTTTTCTTATCTCTTACCTCTAGTATTCGTACGGTGAGGACAGGAAAGGTGTTTCACGTCAGAGAGCAGATTCAAGGGGTACGTGGCTCCACAGTTAACATTCATTCTTCACTTTTATCTAATCGCTGGATCCGAACTAATACTTCCTAGTATTTCTTGGGTGCCAGGGTTGTGTCCGGCATAGAACATTACTTCATCTAATCCTTACCATTGCCTTTTGAAATAGGCATTAACCTTTCGCATGTCACTAAAAAGCTAATTGAGGGCTTCCCTGGTGGCGCAGTGGTTGAGAGTCTGCCTGCCGATGCAGGGAACACGGGTTTGTGCCCCGGTCCAGGAGGATCCCACGTGCCGCGGAGCGGCTGGGCCCGTGAGCCATGGCCGCTGAGCCTGCGCGTCCGGAGCCTGTGCTCCGCAACGGGAGAGGCCACAACAGTGAGAGGCCCACGTACTGGGGGAAAAAAAAAAAAAAAAAAAAAAAAAAAGCTAATTGAGAGAAGTCAAGTAGCCTGAACAAAGACAAGAGCTGCAGCTGGGTTTAGAACTCAGATCACCTGAGTTTTTATCCAGCGTTCTATCCGATAGGACTTTTTAAATGCAGAGTGACATAGGAAGCAAACTTACTCTGGTTACATGACACAGTGCAGCAGGAAGCTTCCTTTCACCTGCATGTGCCTAAAAGGCATGAAGAAAAAAATATTTTGTCAGCTCAAATGTTTTTCCTATTGACATTGTGTTATTTCAGAAGTGGTGTCAGCATTGCTAAATAATCAAGTGACTGGTTTCTAACTTTTTTTGGGGGCCTCTGGCCTCTCAATAAGTAATCTGTAAATAAGTAACATATACACAGAGGGGATGTGATATGAATCATTATCCTGTGAGTCTTTTTAGACTTTTTATTTTGACATAATTATAGATTCACAGCACACTGCAAAACAGTGCCGAGATGTCCCAGGTCCCTCTCACCCAACTTTCCCCATTGGTGACCTCTGACAGAACCAGAGGATAATATCAAAAGAGGAAAATGGGCTTCCCTGGTGGTACAGTGGTTAAGAATCTGCCTGCCAAGGCAGTCTGGTCCAGGAAGATTCCCCCATGCTGTGGAGCAACAAGCCCATGCGCCACAACTACTGAGCCTGCGCTCTAGAGCCCACGAGCCACAGCTACTGAGCCTGCGTGCCACAACTACTGAAGCCGGTGCACCTGGAGCCGGTGCTCCACAACAAGAAAAGCCACGGCAATGAGAATTTCGTTCAATGCAATGAAGAGTAGTGCCCACGATCCACATCTACTGAGCCTGCGTGCCACAACTACTGAAGCCGGTGTACCTGGAGCCGGTGCTCCACCACAAGAAAAGCCACGGCAATGAGAAGCTCGTTCACTGCAATGAAGAGTAGCCCCCACTCACCACAACTAGAGAAAGCCTGCACACAGGAACAAAGACCCAAGGCAGCCAAAAATAAAATTAATTATTTTTAAAAAAGAGGAAAATGACTTAGATGCCGTCCACCTGCCTAATTCAGATTTCACCTTTACATTTTCAGTGTTACACGTTAGGAAACTTTTCATCAGGCGTTTATGAGCATTGATAGGATTAAGATTTTGTGACTCTCTCTCTAGGACCACCTGTATTTTTCATCTGGGACAACGCGCTTGATGAAGCATCCTTGTAAGAAAAACATAGCCCTGTATCTAGGGTAAGATATTGCTACTTTTTTATTATTATTATTAAAACATTACGTTTGCCCTCATTCTTCAATTCCACAAACATTAAAAGAGACGGCTCTGTCCTGTGTTGCTAGATGCTGGCCTACAGGGAGTCCACAGTTGGGGTAGAGTTAAGGAATGACAGGTGAAGAGACACACAAGTAGCTAAAATAATTACGTGTAGCTTGTCACAGATGCTTGACATAAGGCAGTTATGAATGGTGCCATTCACAGTAGCAAAAAAAGCTTTATTTTTAAATATCTATTTATTTTTTGGCTGCGTCAGGTCTTAGTTGTGGCACACGGGCTCTTCGTAGTGGTGTGCAGGCTTCTCTCTAGTTGTGGCACATGGGCTCTCTAGTTGTGGCACGTGGGCTTAGTTTCCCCACAGCAGGTGGGATCTTAGTTCCCCGACCAGGGATCGAATCAGTGTCCCCTGCGCTGCAAGACGGATTCTTAACCACTGGACCACCAAGGAAGTCCCAAAAACTTAAAAATACATAGGAATTAACTCAGTAACTCCTGTCTGCCTCAAACCATAAAATTCTTCTGGAGGGGGCAAGAGAAGGAGATCTGGATAAGGAAGCGATATACCATGTTCATGGATGGCCTTTTGCTTCTTAAAAGTTCCCTGCATAAGGGAGCATACTGTTTCTTTTATACATACACATTCCTGGTCTGAAAGCCTTTACTTTAGTGGGATCAGAGTAAAATAAAGGACAAAACTGAAGTTCGCCCTGAGCAAAACAAGCTGTCACTTAATGTACATTTTATATAATTTTATTTTTGACATGGTCACACTTTTCAAATAATGTTATTTCAAGAAGTCAAATATCCAGGCTATAGAGGATTACTCACACAAAAATAAATAGATGATCGGGGCTTCCCTGATTGCGCAGTGGTTGAGAATCTGCCTGCTAATGCAGGGGACACGGGTTCGAGCCCTGGTCTGGGAGGATCCCACATGCCACAGAGCAACTGGGCCCGTGCGCCACAACTACTGAGCCTGCGCGTCTGGAGTCTGTGCTCCGCAACAAGAGAGGCCACGACAGTGAGAGGCCCGTGCACCACGATGAAGAGTGGCCCCCGCTTGCCACAACTGGAGAAAGCCCTCGTACAGAAACGAAGACCCAACACAGCCAAAAATAAATAAATTAATTAATAAACTCCTACCCCCAACATCAAAAATAATAATAAAATAAATAGATGATAGATAGATAGAGGCAAAATGGTTCCTTGTTAAGAAAAGAATTTCATTTGAATAGAACATTTTTAGAATGTCTGCCGTTCTCTTTTTTCTTTTCTTGTGTGAGATTGTCCTAATTGAACCCTTTTATTGTTTATTTCAGAAGACAAGTTTTTCTCACGAAGAATAGCTTTGAGAGTAGTGTCCTTCCATTTTCCATCCCTACGTCAATGCAGGTAGTTATTTTGCTGAACGATCCGAGGGATGCTTGAAATAAGTAATACTCAGGGTTAGATATAGTTCAGAAAACACCACGCTAGTCTGTTTTTGTTAGTTTGGGGGCTTATTTTACGATGTACCTCTTAAAGACATTGAGAGCAATTTCCAAGCCAAAAGAAGGCTTGATTCTATTCTGCCCTTACTACCAAAACAGGTGCTTTTTTTTTCCCCTGAAAAAAGAACCAGAATTCTTGCAAGAGCTCCTTATAATTGGTTGTGTGATAGATTACATACACTGATTTCAGGGCCTCCCCAAATTGCCCTCAACCAAAACAGAAAAACCTGTACCCTCTCAGGAACTATCTTGAGAAATTTGACAGCACCTATGCTCCAGAAGCTTCCGCCATCTGCTAAAATACCAGTTTCTCTCATAAGTGAGACATTTATCAGTTATGCTTATGATTCGTCATCTATGCTGTAGCCTTTATCCTCAGAGAAGATTTTTTTTTAATAGTTATTTATGTAGGCTGTGCTGGGTCTTAGTTGCAGCCCTTGGGATCTTCATTGCGGCATGCAGATTTCTTAGTTGTGGCATGCAGGATCTAGTTCCCCGATCAGGGATCGAACCCGGGCCCCCTGGATTGGGAGCATGGAGTCTTCGTCAGTGGACCACCAGGGAAGTGCCTATCCTCAGAGAAGGTTCTGACACAAGAGAAGGAGTTGGAGCAAATTTAGCTATCCAAGGGCACCAAACACCAATTTCGACCTCCCCGTTTTGCTTTCAGCTAATCCCCAAGATACATAGTTCCCAATATCTAGGACCCAAAGAACTCTTGCTGGAATGAATGTTCCATGGATGCGTGTCTAGAAGTACTGCTTTCTGAATCGATGTCCAAAGAGATGTACATACTGATATCGTATATGTCATTACTCTTAGGTTGGCATACCAGAAGTAACATCAGCACATTTTGCTGGTTCAGTATTGCTGTTAGTAGTGAATCGAAAAGTCTATGTTTATGATTATGAAGCCAATTCCTGGAATGCATCTACAGGTATGCGTATTCTGTATTTTTTACTCTTGTTTGCATTTGACCAACATCAGAGAAAAGGCTCAGAAGAACAGACGATGCAGCTACTTGGATGTCAGCCCCTGGACATTTTTAAAACTATTTATTTATTTATTTGGCTGCGTCAAGTCTTAGTTGCAGCACGCGGGATCTTTGTTGACGTGTGTGGGATCTTCACTGAGGCGGGTGGGATCTTTTAGTTGCGGCATGCGAACTCTTAGTTGCAGCATGTGGGCTCTTAGTTGTGGCATGTGGGCTCTAGTTCCCTGACCAGGGATCGAACCTGAGCCCCCTGCATTGGGAGCGTGAAGTCTTAGCCACTGGACCACCAGGGAAGTCCCAGCCCCTGGACATTACATTGTCTGGTTGTTGTTTTTTTTCTGCTGCACCAAGTGGCTTGCAGCATTGTAATTCCCCAAGCAGGGATTGAACCTGGGCAGTGAGAGCGTTGAGTCCTAACCACTGGACCACCAGGGAATTCCCTACGTTGTCCTTTAAAATTCAATAAAAATTGGGCTGAACCCCCATCCCACAGGGTGGGGCCTGAGTGTTTCCATCGAGGATTGTGGTAAACACAGCATGAATGGGCCACAGAGAATGGATAACCCAAGTAAAGCTGGGCTGCCTGGGGGCCAGTCTTTTTGTTGTCGCTGTTAATATTCATCTATTTATTTGGCTGAGCCAGGTTTTAGTTTGACATTCGGGATCTTTTAGTTGCGGCACATGGACTCTTAGTTGCAATGCGGGATCTAGTTCTCTGACCAGGGATCAAACCCTGGCCCCCTGCATTGGGAGCACAGAGTCTTAACTGCTGGACCACCAAGGAAGTCCCTGGGGGCCAGTCTTATAACCATCTCATCAGTTGGTCATATCCAACCCAAACATGTATCTGCCTCCAAGACATCAGTTGACCTACTCTTTACAGATCTTCCCACCCACAGCTACACTGCCTAAAATCCCTCCCTCCTCGCCACCTTCCTCTCTCTTCCTCCAAACTTCAACCATGTTGGTGGGCTTTTCCTTCACGCCCCAATCCTCTCCCAGTGCCCCTCCTAATCTTCCAGTCCAATTCTTTTCTCTCTCACAATTCAAGGCTCTTTTCCCTTTCTGGGGGGGAGGGGCATACAGTTCACATACAATTCACCATTTTAACCATTTTAAAGTGTACAGTTCAATGGCATTTAGTACATTCGCAATGTTGTGCAAAAGCCACCACTGTTGAGTACCAGAACATTTTCATCCCCCCGAAAAGAAACCCCGTCCTCATTCACAGTCACTCCCCCTCCCCCTCCCCCAGCCCCTGGCAACCACTCACCCACTCTCCATTTGTGTGGATTTGCCTGTTCTGGATGTTTCATATAAATGGAATCACACAACATGCGGCCTTTTTCCTCTGGGTTCTCTCACTGAACATCACGTTTCTGAGGTTCATCCATGTCGTAGCGTGTATTAGGAGGTCATTCCTTCTTATGGCTGAGTAACACTCCATTGTACGGATTGACCACTTCTGTGTATCCATTCATCATCTGGTGGACATTGAGGTCGTTTCCCCCTTTGGGCCATGGTGAATAGTGCCGCTGTGAACATCTGTGTACAAGTTTTTGTGTGGATACATGTTTTCAATTCTCTTGGGTAGATACCTAGGAGTGGAATTGCTGGGTCAGATGGAAACTCTATATTTAACTTACGAAGGAACCATCAGGGCTCCTTGTAACGTAAGTCAGTCTACTCTCTGTCCTTCCTCTTCTCTCCATCAATTTGTTTACTAGCATCCCAACAGCTAACTCCCCATCCTCCTCCCCAGCCCTGCACCCACAATTCTACTTTGTCTCTATGAATGTGTCTCCTCTAGGGACCTCAAATGAGTGGGATCATACAGTATTGGGATCATACTTCACTGAGCATAATGTCCTCAAGGTTCATCCATGTTGTAACATGTGTCAGAATTTCCTTCCTTTTTGGGACTTCCCTGATGACGCAGTGGTTAAGAATCTGCCTGCCAATGCAGGGGACACGGGTTCGATCCCTGGTCCGGGAAGATCCCACATGCCGTGGAGCAACTAAGCCCATGTGCCACAACTACTGAGCCTGCGCTCTAGAGCCCACCAGCCACAACTACTGAAGCCCGCGCGCCACAACTACTGAAGCCCACACACCACAACTACTGAAGCCCACGAGCCACAACTACTGAAGCCCGTGCACCACAACTACTGAAGCCCATGTGCCACAACTACTGAGCCTGCACTCTAGAGCCCATGCTCTGCAACAAGAGAAACCACTGCAATGAGAAGCCCACGCACCGCAACGAAGAGTAGCCCCTGCTCGCCACAACTAAAGAAAGCCCGCGCACAGTAACCAATGCAGCCAAAAATAAATAAATTTACATATAAAAAAGAATTTCCTTCCTTTTTAATGCTGAATAGTATTCTATTGTATGAATGGACCACATTTTCTTATCCATTTATCTGTCAATGGACACTCGGCTGCTTCCATGTTTTAGCTATTGTGAATAATGCCAGTTTGAACATGTGTATACAGATGTCTCCTTGAGTCCCTGCTGTTAGTTTTTGGTGGGTGTGTACCCAGAAGTGGAATTGGCTGGATCATATTTTCCATTTTGTGAGGAACCTCCACGCTGTTTTCCACACTGCCTGAACCATTTTACATTCCCACCACCAGTGCACAAGGGTTCCAATTTTTTTACATCGTCACTGAAGCTTGTTTTCTGTTTCTGTCATAGTAACCATCCTAATGGGTGTGGAACAGTATCTCACTGTGGTTTTGCTTTGCATTTCCCTAATGATTAGTGATGTTGAGCATCTTTTCATGTGCTTGTTGGCCACGTGTGTATTTTCTTTGGAGCTGAAGCTTCTCCTTTTAAAACAGAATCAGAGAATGCCTTGCTAAGAGAAGGGCGCCCTTCCTGCAATTTTGGCAGAGTCCTAAAAGAGTTTCTGCCAAACCAGTGGGGTTTTTTTAAAAATATATTTCCCCCCCGCCCTGCATGGTTTGTGAGCTCTTTCTTTTTTTAAGTTTTATCTTTTCTCTCTCTCTTTCTTTAAAAATTTTATTTATTTATTTATTATTTTGGGCTGCATTGGGTCTTCGTTGCTGCGCACAGGCTCTCTCTAGTCACGGCGAGTGGGGGCTACTCTTCGTTGCGGTGCGTGGGCTTCTCATTGCGGTGGCTTCTCCTGTTGCGGAGCACGGGCTCTAGAGCGCAGGTTCAGTAGTTGTGGCGCACAGGCTTAGTTGCTCTACGGCAGGTGGGATCTTCCTGGACCAGGGATTGAACCCGTGTCCCCTGCATTGTCAGGCAGATTCCTAACCACTGCACCACCAAGGAAGACCCCAAACCAGTGGTTCTTAACAAGGGACAATTCTGCCCCTCACCTGCCAGATGGCACTTGGCAATGTCTGAAGACATTTTTGGTTGTTAAGACTAGAGGAGAGGTACTTCCCTGGAGGTCCAGTGGGTAAGACTCCAAGCTCCCAATGCAGGGGGCCCAGGTTCAATCCCTGGTCGGGGAACTAGAGCCCACATGCATGCCACAACTAAAAGAGTTCAAATGCTGCAACTAAGAGTTTGCATGCCACAGCTAAGATCCCTCATGCCGCAACTAAGATCTGGCACAGCCTAAATAAATAAATTCTATTTGGGAAAAAAAAAGACTCCGTGCGTTCACTGCAGGGGCCACATGTTCCATCCCTGGTCAGGAACTAAGATCCTACATGCCATAAATTTAAAAAAAGTTTTTTAATTAAAAAAAAAAGGATGCTTTGTGATCTAAAGCTTAAGAAAACCTTAAAAAAAAAAGACTGGAGTAGAGTTCCACTGGTTAAATAAATCATTATATAACTAATTTAATAAGTTAAATAAGTCAGTAGAAGCAGGGATACTGCAAAACATCCTACAGTGCCCAGGAGCCCCTTCAACTGAGAACAATCTGGCCCCAGATGTCAGTGTGGAGGATGAGAAACCCTGCTCTAACCTTCTCTCTGAACATTCAGGGAACTCAGAAAGCATTTCAATTCCCTTTTCCTTTCAGGTGTAGAACACCCTGTTTCACATATTTCTGGTGACAACTGTTGTTACAGTGGAAATTCCTTTTGCATGGTGAGTACCATGTGTTGTATCTCATTTTTTACTCTGCTGTGAGCTAATTATGAATGGAAATAAAGACAGTGTAGGGACTTCCCTGGCGGTCCAGCGGTTAGGACTCCATGCTTCCACTGCAGGGGTCACGGGTTTGATCCCTGGTCAGGGAACTAAGATACCGCATGCCATGCAGCGAAGCAGAAAAAAAAAAAAGAAGTGTAAGCCTTGAGGGCTGGGACAGTGATGGACTCAGGACTCAGGCCATGTTATCTCCCAGGGTTCAGAAGAGGACTGAGAGCCAGTGGGAGGGCTCTGGAGCTCCCCGGATCATCTGGCTGACACACTGTGAATATATCCATCTATCTTCTTTTTTTAAAACCTGTTATTTTGAAATCATTATAGATGTACAGGAAGTTGAAAAAATAATACAGAGTCCCATGTATCCCTCACCCAGTTTCCCCCAGTGGTTACATCTTACATAACTATAGTGATACAAACAGGAAATTGACATGGATACAACTGCCTAAAGTCAAGAGAACCGCTCTTGCCATCAAAACACTGAACTGGGGCTTCCCTGGTGGCGCAGTGGTTGAGAGTCTGCCTGCCGATGCAGGGCACACGGGTTCTTGCCCTGGTCCGGGAGGATCCCACATGCCGCGGAGCGGCTGGGCCCGTGAGCCATGGCCGCTGAGCCTGCGCGTCCGGAGCCTATGCTCCGCAACGGGAGAGGCCACAACAGTGAGAGGCCCGTGTACCGCAAAAAAAAAAAAAAAGAAAGAAAACACTGAACTGTTTCGTGGCCCCAAAACTCTCCATACCTCTGTGCCCTGCCCTAACCCCTGGGAACCACTAACGTGTTCTCCATCTCTCTAATTTTATCATCTCAAGAATGTTGTATAGGGACTTCCACAGTGGCACAGTGGTTAAGAATCCGCCTGCCAATGCAGGGGACAAGGGTTCGAGCCCTGGTCCAGGAAGATCCCACATACTACGGAGCAACTAAGCCCGTGCGCCACAACTACTGAAGCCCACGCACCTAAAGCCCGTGCTCTGCAACAACGGAAGCCACCGCAATGAGAAGCCCACACACCACAACGAAGAGTAGCCCCCGCTCATCGCAACTAGAGAAAGGCCATGTGCAGCAATGAAGACCCAACGCAGCCAAAAATAAATAAATAAAAATTAAAAAAAAAAAAAAAAAAAAAAGAATGTTGTATAAATGGGATCATTCAATATGAAACCTTTGGGGACTAGCTTTTCTCAGCAAAATTCTCGGGAGACTCATCTGATTTGTCACGTATATGTCTAGTCTGTTCTTTTCCTCAGTGGTGGGTGTACCAGAATTGGGTTGTTTCCACTTTCTGGCTGGTGCAAATAAAGCCACTATAAATGTTCACGTACAGGTGTTTGTGTGGACATAAGTTTTCATTTCTCTGGGATAAGTGCCCAGGCATGTTATCACTGGCATCTGTCCTCCCTGCTTTTTAAATTGAGATGTAACTGATATACCACACTGTGTAAAGGTAAGGTATACAATGTGTTGATTTGCTACATTTACATGTTGCGGTATGATTACCATCCTGTCATGTCACAAAATTATCATTGCTTTTCTGTTGTGGAAACAAGATCTAGTTTCTTAGGAACTTTGAAGTTTCTAATACGGTATTGTTGTCTGTGCATTAGATCTCCAGAACTGATTTATCTGTTTAAAGAACATCTCCCCAGCTGCCGCCCCCACACCTTCTATCTCCTTTTAAAGAGACTGTTTTATTTGTGTGTTCTTCCAGGATATAAGTAACTCAGTTTTTGCTTATTTGCATGGAGATCAGATATCTCAGGCCAATATCTATTTCTCAAATACCCGGGGATACAGATTTCAGAAATATTCCCAGGAGAGACAGGTATGTTCAGTTCGGTAAGAAAATGAACAAACAAACAGAAAAATGTGTCCTGTGGGATAGGAGTAATTAGCTGTCCGTGGCGAGCAAGGACTTTTCTCTCTCGAAGAGTCCAGCCGGATGGGAGGGTAGGGAAGAATTTCAGGTCAGAGCAGCTGGCTAGGGAGATTAGGAAGTTAGGAAAGGAGGCAGCATGGTTCATGGAAAAAGCTGATGCCATAGTAAAGGCTGCACATGGATTACAACATCAGGTACCACCAGCATCCCCATTTTACAGATGAGAGAACTGGACTGGGTTGAACATGTGTTCCCCTAAAATTCATGTCCACCCTGAAACCTCAGAATGTCACCTTCCTTGGAATAAGATTTTTGTAGATGTAATTAGTTAAGATGAGGTTTTCCTGGATTAGGGCTTAGTAAACTTAATTGCTACCGAAAGACCATACCTCCAAATACCATCATTTTGGGGGTGCTATGGTCTGAATGTTTGTGTCCCCCCCCGAAATTCATATGTTGAAATCCTAATGCCTGATGTGATGTATTAGGAGATGGGGGCCTTTGGGAGGTGCTTAGGTCATGAGGGTGGAGCCCTTATGAATGAGATTAGTGCCCTTATAAAGGAGGGCACTGTTGTTATAAGCCTCCCAGCCTATGGTATTTTGTTATAGCAGCCCTAACAGACGAAGACATGGGGTTAGGGTTTCAACCTATGAATTGGGGGAGGACACTGTATATAATAGAAATACTCCCCACCCCGACACACACACACACAACCAAATAACAGAGGCTTAAATAAGATGGTGGTCTTTCTCTCTTACCTGAAAGGTGTCTGGAGGGAGCCAGCTGGGTTGCCATGGCAATCTGTCCCACTGTCCCTAGGTTGGGGTCCTTGGCCTCATGCTCCAACTTGCCTGCTCGTGGGCACTTTGCTGACCAGCCAAAGATCAGGAATGAGGAACTTAGGCAGGAGTGAGGGACCTAGGCAGGCACCTCACAGTGTGGGTCACACCACTTCCCCATCAGCCCAGGCAAAGCCTACTTCATTCGAAGTTCTGCCCTACATGCTACATTTTTACAGAGGGAAAACAGATCACAATACTGTTAAAAAGAAAAAGACTTTCCTTCCTTTTAGCTTACTGGATAATCTAGAGTTAAAATTAGAATTAAGCACATGTTTATAACTTACTTATATTTTGTTTGTTTCGTAGGCAGAACTAGTCGGTTCCTTGGGCGGGATCTTCTACTTCTACTCCCTCTCACAGGTTGGGCTGCTTCTCGTTGACCAATGGAAGGTAAGTACCTTTTGAACTGGGAAGAACCACTTCAGTGACCCTTACCCCAAGCCAGGTTTTTGTCAAAACTCACACACTTAGATTTTCATATCTGAAATCCATCTAGCTTTTCATTCACCTGTCCATCCATGTATCCATCCACCCACTCATTGACCCACCTACTCATCCATCCACATATCCATCCATCAATCTATCCATTCTTCCATTTATCTATTTTTCCAACCACCCACCCATCCTTCCATCTACCTACCTACTCATCCATCATCCATCCATCCATCCATCAACCTACTTATTCATTAATCCATCCATCCATCCATCCACCAACCCACCTACCCACCCATCTACTCATCCATCCACCCATCCATCCATCTATTCATCCTTCCATTTATCTATTTATCCATCCACCTATCTACCCATCTACTCATCCGTCCATCAACCTACTTATCCATCCATCCACCCATCCATTAACCTGCTCATCCCTCCATCCATCCATCCATCCACACATCCATCCACCTGCCCATCCACACATCCATCCATTCATCCATCTACTCAACCATCCATCCACCCAGCTACCTATTCATCCATATACCCTTCCACCCACCCGCACACCCACCATCTCTCTCTCCCCCCATTCATTAGCTCATTCAGGCATGCACTCAGCAGTATTTAAGTAGGGTCTAGGAGGTGCTGGGCACTAAGGGATAAAATACAAGGTGTGGTGCATGTGTCACTGGTGGCACCCAAGACCATTTTATTTTATTTTTTTTTTTTTTTTTGCGGTACACAGGCCTCTCACTGTTGTGGCCTCTCCTGTTGCGGAGCACAGGCTCCAGATGCGCAGGCTAAGCGGCCATGGCTCACGGGCCCAGCCACTCCGTGGCATGTGGGATCTTCCTGGACTGGGGCACGAACTTGTGTCCCCTGCATCGGCAGGCAGACTCTCAACCACTGCGCCACCAGGGAAGCCCCCAAGACCATTTTAAATGCCTCATGTCAACCCTTTTGTTAACAATTATTTTCACGTGGATTCAGAAAATCGGGACATGAAAACTGTGACTTCACAGGTATCATTTAGGATAAGACTAAGTTAAGAAGAGGAATCAGTCCATGCAAAGTGCACCTGAAGAAAAAATATTAAGTCAGGCAAAGATTAAAGTACAGTCAGTACCCCCGTGTTGCAAAATTTGTAAGCAAGGTGTGCCACTCTGAAGTTTGGGGGAGACCCACAATCAGGAAGCTCCCAGAGGCTGGGCTGCTACCTGGTGGCTGAAAGCCCCACCCTCTAATCACACGGTGGGCCCAGACCCTCATCCAGAGTCCCCTCATGAGCACGCACTGCCAGGGCGCCTGTTGAATGAGACACTCCCAGACTCTGGAAATCCCAAGAATGTAGAGGTGGCTGAGGAGTCCGGCTCTGGTTACAACCTGTGCATGGTTTCCCAGATCTGACCACAGGCAGTCACAAGGCTTTACCTGGAGGGCATGGGGGCGGAGGTTGGGGGAGCTGCCCTCCGCACTCCACACCTGGGGCATGATGCACGGGCAGGCTCTGAAGGCGTTGCGGTCAAGGACTCCTGCCTCTGGTCAGGCAAGCTCTGGGCATCTCTGCATTCCCAGCCCAGGCTTGGTCTTCAGACCTCTGACTCCTGAGGGAGGGAGGAGGGGGAAGCCTGGAGCCACTTCCCGGCTCTCTCAGTATTTTTCCGTTCCTGGCCCTTCCACCTCCCGAGGCCGAGGCCCTGGGTGGTTTTTTGTTTTTTGTTTTGCTTGTTTGTTTGTTTTCGTTTTTTGGCCACACCATGCGGCATTCGAGATCTTAGTTCCCCAACCAGATCAGGGATCGAACCGTGCACCCTGCTGTAGAAGCAGGGATTCCTAACCACTGGACCGTCAGGGAAGTCCCTGCAGGCGCCTTTTGATTGGGGCTCCCCACACAGGGAAATGAATCCCACCCCTGCGCTGAGCCAGGAGACCCTCCGCGGTTCCGTTGCGGAGGGACGGACGGGCCCTTGGCGTTTTCTCTGGCCTGGGCTCTTACGCCACCGCAGTGCGCAGTTAAAAGCGGAATGCACTCTAGTGTTTGGCTCGTTGTCTTAATTGGCTACTCTGACCCCTGGCAGCTCAGCTGAGATGCCTCTCAGGCTCCAGGGACCCGCAGGCAGCCAATCCATCGCTGAGCAGGCGTGGGCTGGGGGCTGCGGACTCACATTCACGGTCCCTTAGCGCATAGTGAGGATGGGTGGGTCTGGCCCCTGCGGCCGCAGTGGGGGCGGGGCGAGTCAAGGTCAGCAGCCCGTGCACAGTTCACCCTCGCCCTGACCGCTCAGCTTCTCTGCTCGCCCCAGGAGGCACATAGAAAGCCACCCAGGGAACTCCCTGGTGGTCCAGTGGTTAGGACTCGGCACTTTCACTGCAGGGGCCACGTGTTCGTTCCGTGGTCGGGGAACTAGGATCCTGCAAACCAAGTACACCTGCTGCGAACTCGGAGGCACTCGGCAAGCCATCCTGCGGAAAATCTCTCCCTCCGCCACGGTGCATCTTCTGGAAAACGGATGCCGGTATCTTGGTGGGACTCACTTATGAACCAATGTCAGTGTTGGGTTTTTTTAATATATAAATTTATTTTATTTATTTATTTTTGGCTACGTTGGGTCTTCGTTGCTGCACGCAGGTTTTCTCTAGCTGAGGAGAGCGGAGCTACTCTTCGTTGTGGTGTGCGGGCTTCTCATTGCAGTGGCTTCTCTTGTTGCAGAGCACGGGCTCTAGGCGCGCAGGCTTCAGTAGTTGTGGCTCGCGGGCTCTAGAGCGCAGGCTCAGTAGTTGTGGTGCACGGGCTTAGTTGCTCCGCAGCATGTGGGATCCTTCCCGGACCAGGGCTCGAACCCGTGTCCCCTGCAGTGGCAGGCGGATTCTTAACCGCTGAGCCACCAGGGAAGCCCCAGTGTTGGTGTTCTTTTGTTTTGTTTTTTCTAATTTTATTTACTTATTTTTGGCTGCATTGGGTCTTCGTTGCTTCAGGTGGGCTTTCTCTAGTAGCAGCGAGCGGGGGCTACTCTTCGTTGAGGTGCGCAGGCTTCTCATTGCAGTGGCTTCTCTTGTTGCAGAGCACAGGCTCTAGGCACATGGGCTTCAGTAGTTGTGGCATGGGGGCTCAGTAGTTGTGGTACACGGGCTTAGTTGCTCCGCAGCATGTGGGATCTTCCTGGACCAGGGCTTGAACCCGCGTCCCCTGCATTGGCAGGCGGGTTCCTAACCACTGCACCACCAGGGAGGCCCCAGTGTTGGGTCTTTTAATTCCATCCTTGTGTAGTGCTGTCAGAGGTCTTCCGTAAAGAACAGATGATAGAAAAGAATCTGATAAGGAATTTATATATAACTGAATCACTTTGCTATACACCAGAAACTATTGCAACATTGTAAATCAACTATACTTTAATTTAAAAAAAAAAAAAAAGAGCAGATGAGAACTTTGAGAACCACGGAGAGTAATTTAGACGTTACTTAAGAGCCAGCTCTTAGAGGGTCACAAGACACAAAAGGCTGTTAGGAAAAGAATCGGTGGGGGTGGGGGTGGGGGTGGGGGGTCGGGTGCAGAATTCCCTGGCGGTCCAGTGCTTAGGACTCTGCGCTTTCACTGCCAGGGCCGGGTGTGATCCCTGATCGTGGAATTAAGATCCCGTAAGCCACAGGGCATGGCTAAAAAAAAAAAAAAAAGAAAAGAATCTGGGGACCAGCCCTGGGAAATCAGCTTGAATAATAATCCAGGTACAAGGGCACCAACGTGGGCATGGCAGAGCTGGAGAGAGAGGGCTCTCAGCACCGCGGGGGTGTCCTCTGTCATGAGGGCCCATCCCGGGTGCTGTGGGGTGTAGAGCAGCCACCCTGCCCCCACTTATTCGATACCAGGAGCCCCGCAAGTCATGACATCCACAGATGAGCCCAGACTCTGTCCAGTGTCCCCTGGGGGCAGGATCACCCCAAGCTGAGAAGCACTGGACTAGGTAATAAGGTCTGAAGAAAGTTCCAGTGACAAAGCACATGGACTCACACATGTGAGTCCACAGTCCATCTATTGCGGTCATTTCTTTTCTTGCTCAAGGTTCAATATTCTTCTCTCAGGCCATGTTCAGCTACTCAGACCACCCTCTGAACCGCAGTTTTGGGCTTCCCTTTGACTACAACGGGACCCTTGACATCCTTATTGCCCCGGGCCAGAAAGGCATCCTGATCTTCTGGTTTGAGAAGAGCCTGCTGGTTTCCCGAAATGCAGGTGAGCGAGGCCCAGGCTCAGGGTGGGCAAGCACAAGTGGTCATTTTTTCTCTCCCTGACCTGAGTGGATGACGACAAGACCACTGTCACTTTGCCATTCTCACTTCGACCCCCCAACCCCCATTTCCCTCCTCCTGGGATATTTAGACCCTGTAGGCAGGTTCTGAAAGTCACTGGACACCTAGGGCAGAGGGGCCAAGTCCAGGAACTGCAGATCTTGTTTTGAGGCCTAGACACATGAGCTCCAGCCTACCAGCCCAAGTAAGGAGAAGCGCAAAAGGCAGCCCCCCCAGGAGGAGGTGCTGTCAGGGACCTCTGGGCACAATAGTGGCTGCCAGAGCACCCACAATTGCAGCACGCCCCCTAGTACCAGTCAGCCACCTGAACACAGCTGTTTCCTTCCAATGCAAGAAAAGGGCTTAGGGCTGGCCTGGCCATGGGGGGTGGGTGGGGGGCATTTCAGGAAGAAAGTTCTGATTACATGTTACCTGTATAATAAAAGGCATCCTGCAGTTCACCTGGTATCCAGTCCATTCCTCAGAGCTCTCACATCAAGAAGATTGGGGGGGGGTTGCATTTTCTTAAACCTAATGTATTCTATGTGATGTTTTACAGCATTGCATCTCACGGCTGCATTTTCCTTGATTCTTTATCATCTGAGTCGTAAACCGAGGGGCCAGGTGGGCAGCGGGGGATCCCGTGCCTAATATGTGCTCATGTCTCGCGATTTTCTCTGTCATCTCCTAGGCCAGCTGGTCAACGCTGTCCAGGTGCGAGAAGGACAACACATCTTGTATTCTTCCATCTCTGAAGCCAACATCACCATCCACAGCGTTGCTGCCAGTGCGTGCCCGACCTGAGGGTAGCTTTCTAGAACTGCTTTAGACCTGACTTATTCACCTCTGTCCCCCTAGATCCAGCCTGGCCAAAACAGAAACAAAATACGGTTATTACACATTCTGGAACTCAGAGCAGAAACTTTTGTGTCCTTTCACAGTGAAATGGAATGTCAGTTGGATGTCGTTTGCTGGGGCTGCTCTAACAAAGCACCCCAACCCCAAACTGGGTGAATTAGAACAACAGACATTTATTTTCTCCCAGTTCTGGAGGCCAGGAGTCTGAGGTCAAGGTGTTGGCAGGGCCAGTTCCCTTGGAGGCCTCTCCCGTCGGCTTGCAGATGGCCGTCTTCCCCTTGTGCCCTCCCATCATCTTCCCTCTGTGTATGCCTGTGTCCAAATTTCCCCCTTTTACAAGGACGCCAGTCCTATTGGATTAGGGCCGACCCGAATGACCTCACCTTAACCGTATCACCTGTGTAAAGACCCTGGCTCCAAATCAGGCCACATCCTGGGGAGGTCCTGGGGGTTAGGGCTTCAACATATCTTGTTTGGAGGGGACACAATTCAGCCCATGACAGATGGCACCCCCAGGAGTTCGTTGCCAGTGAATTGTCATCCTGCTGCTGTCCTGCCGCTGGTTCAGTCAGGTAAAATGAAACCCACCAGTGTAACTTTTCTCCTCACATGCTCCTCACTATTTGAGGCAAATAGTGCAACAAACTGTGGAGTCATGTGACCTTTCTTTTTTTTTTTTTTGGCCACGCAGCATGGCATGTGGAATCTTCCCTGTCCAGGGATCGAACCCGTACCCCCTGCAGTGGAAGCACGGAGTCTTAACCACTGGACCACCAGCGAAGTCCCCGTGTAATTTTTAAAAAATATTTATTTTTTTATTTGGTTGCACCAGGTCTTAGTTGTGGCAGGCAGGCTCCTTAGTTGTGGCAGGCAGGCTCCTTAGTTGTGGCATGCGAACTCTCAGTTGCAGCATGCATGTGGGATCTAGTTCCCTGACCAGGGATCGAACCCGGGCCCCCTGCATTGGAAGCGCAGGGTCTTATCCACTGTGACACCAGGGAAGTCCCACCCGTGTAACTTTGAAGATCCCATATTTCCCTGTTTGCCCATCACTGAGTTACCTCCTACTGTCTATGTCCGTTTATCTGTTAAACGTTAATTTATCACGATAGAAAGTAATGATATAAAAGTAATTTATAAATATGCCAGTGAAGCACGGTCCTTTAAAAGTTTGGTTTTTTTTAAACATTACAACTATAATTAAAGTCCTTTTGACCAGCCTTTTGAATCCAGGCCCCTCTTTGGCTTCCTAAAGGTCATCACTGTTAGGAATCTGGAAAGTATCTTTTTAGCCAGTTGAAAGCCTCACAACCTATATTAAATATGGACCTGCTGAAAATGTACAGCGCCATCTGTGTAGCTTGTTGTGGTTGCTTTTTTTTTCCCCTTTTTTCCCCATTTTTTCTTTCCATTTATTGAAATAGAGTTGATAGACACTATTATATTGGTTTCAGGTGTACTACATAGTGATTTGACATTTGCCTATGTCATGAAGTGATGAGTCGCAAGGATGTGATATACAGCATAAGGAATATGGTTAATATTATTGTAATAACTTGGTAGGAGGATAGATGTTGTGGTTGCTTTTTATGTAAATGGTATCGTATTACTGTGTGAGTCATTCTACTGTTTGCCTTTTCCATTACCCGTCATCTTCTTTTTTATCGTGGTACCAACACTTAACATGAGATCTACCCTCTGAACACATTTTTAAGTGCACAGTACGGTTTTAAGTATACGCACAATGTTGTCCAGCCAATCTCTAGAATGTATTCATCGTGTGTAACTGAAACTGCCCCATTAAACACGAACTCCCCATCCCCCTCCCCCAGCCCCCACCATCCTACTTCCTGTCTCTATGGATGTGACTCCTCTAGGGACCTCCTGTGAGTGGGACCACACAGTATTAGTCCTTTCCAATTTCCGCACATCCTCACCCATACTTGGCTTTCTGTCTTTTTCACTAGAGCCGTCCTGGTGGCTGTGAAGTGGTATCTCATTGTGGGCTCGATTTGCATTTCCCTACTGACTAATGACGTTGAGGGTCTCTTCACATGCTTATTGGCCATTTGTATATCTCTTCTGGAGAAATGTCCATTTAGATCTTTTGCTTATTTTTTGCTTATTTTTTAATTGGGCTGTTGGTCTCTTTATTACTGAATTATTATATATTTGGGATACAAGTCCCTTATCAGAGATGGGATGAGAATATATATCAGAGATATATTCTCTCCCATTCTATGGGTTGTCTTCTCCCTCCTCTTTTTTTTTGCGGTACGCGGGCCTCTCACTGTTGTGGCCTCTCCCGTTGCGGAGCACAGGCTCCGGACGCGCAGGCTCAGCGGCCATGGCTCACGGGCCCAGCCACTCCGCGGCATGTGGGATCTTCCCGGACCGGGGCACGAACCCGCGTCCCCTGCATCGGCAGGCAGACTCTCAACCACTGCGCCACCAGGGAAGCCCCTCCTTTTTTTTTTTTAAACCATGAGTACACATCACTTCCCATGTCTAGAATCTTTAATAGTTCCTTATTTTCTTTTTTTAAATTTTTATTTTTTTATTGAAGTATAGTTGATTTACAATGTTTCAGGTGTACAGCAAAGGGATTCAGTTTCATATCTATATATATAACTGAATATACATATTCTTTTTCAGATTCTTTTCCATTACAGGTTATTATAATATATTGAGTAGAGTTCCCTGTACTATACAATAGGTCCTTGTTGATTATCTATTTTATATATAGTAGTGTGTATCTGTTAATCCCAAATTCCTAATTTATCCCTCCCCCTTTTCCCCTTTGGTAACCATAAGTTTGTTCTCTATGTCTGTGAGTCTATTCTTACTTTGTAAATAAGTTCATCAGTATCACTTTTTTAGATTCCACATGTAAATGGTATCATATGATATTTGTCTTTCTCTGACTTACTTCACTTAATATGATAATCTCTAGGTCCATCCATGTTGCTGCGAATGGCATTATTTCATTCTTTTTTCATTGCTGAGTAATATTCCATTGTATATACATATACGACATCTTCTTTGTTCATTCATCTGTTGATGGATGTTTAGGTTGCTTCCATGTCTTGACTGCTGTAAATAGTGAACATTGGGGTGCATGTATCTTTTTGAATTAGCGTTTTCACCTTTTCTGGATATATGCCCAGGAGTGGGATTGCTGGATTGGTTCCTTATTTTCTAAATAGAGAAATAGAGTCCAGACTTGCAAGGATTGCATTCAGGTTTGTGTATCTGGAATCTCATCCCATAGCTTGCCGCTGCCCTGAGGGATCCCTTTTCTCCATCTGACCACTGGCTCTCAGCCTGGGGACACTGGGCAGTGTCTGGAGGCACGTGTAGTCATCACGACTCAGGGGGCTCCTGGTATCTTCTGGGTGGAGGCTGGGGATGCTGCTCCACACCCCACTGTGGCCACGACGGCCCCACCACGAAGAACCACCCTGCCCCAGGTGTCAACAGAGCCCCAAACCTTGCTTCTTCTGAAAACTTCCTTGTCTTTTTAATTTTATTTATTTTTGATTGATTGATTGAATGATTGACCGTTTTGGCTGTGTCGGCTCCTTGTTGCGGCAGGCGGGATCTTGCGTTGTGGCGCGCAGGCTCCAGAGCGCATGGGCTCTGTGGTTTGTGGCACTCAGACTCTCTAGTTGAGGCGCACGAGCTCTGTAGTTGTGGCACGCAGGCTTAGTTGCTCTGCGGCCTGTGGGATCTTAGTTCCCTGACCAGGGATCAAACCCACATCCCATGCGTTGGAAGGCAGATTCTTTACCACTGGACCACCAGGGAAGTCCCTGTCTTTTTTAAACAGAATAAAAATGTACATTGGATCTTGCCATCCCCTCTTATAAAACCTTTTAATGATGTCTTGCATTCCTTGGAACTCTGTATCTGCCAAAGACTGGAAACAATCTCAGTGACCATCAGTGGAGCATTGGTTAAATAAGTTATGGTTCATCCAGGCAACAGAATGCCGATGGGCCAAGTATACTCATGTACATGGAAGGAAAGAAAAATATATTTCAACTGTACTTGAATTTAAAAATAAACAAATAAATAAACTGAACTTGTACTATCAAAAAAAAAAGAGAAAAAAATATAAAGCAGCTTGAAGGGTCCCAGAATATAATCCCCACATATATAAAACTACTGGAAAGGATGTTTACTAAAATACTAACAGTCATTACCTACAACAGGGGTCAGCAAACCATGGCCCGTGGGCCAATTCCAGCCCACCACTTGTTTTTTTTTTTTTTTTTTTTTTTTTTTTTTTTTGCCGTACGCGGGCCTCTCACTGCCGTGGCGTCTACCGTTGCGGAGCACAGGCCTCGGGCGCGCAGGCTCAGCCGCTCTGTGGCATGTGGGATCTTCCTGGGCCGAGGCACGAACCCGCGTCCCCTGCATCGGCAGGCGGACTCTCAACCACTGCACCACCAGGGAAGCCCTCACCACTTGTTTTTTTAAAATAAAGTTTTATTGGCACATAGTTCTGCTATTCATTTACAAGTTATCCATAAGCTGCTTTTGCAGGGTCCAGATACTTGTAACAGACATCACATGACCAGCAAAGCAGAAAATCCTTATCATCTAGTCCTTTTTCTCCTTTTATTTATTTATTTGTTTGTTTGTTTCTTATTTATTTATTTTGGCTGTGTTGGGTCTTTGTTGCTACACGTGGGCTTTGTCTAGTTGTGGGCTTTGTCTCTTTGTTGCGGTGTGCGGGCTTCTCATTGCGGTGGCTTCTCTTGTTGCAGAGCATGGGCTCTAGGCGCACGGGCTTCAGTAGTTGTGGCACACGGACTCAGCAGTTGTGGCGCACGGGGTTAGTTGCTCCATGGCATGTGGGATTCTCCCGGACCAGGGCTCGATCCCACGTCCCCTGCATTGGCAGGCAGATTCTTAACCACTGCGCCACCAGGGAAGTCCCCATCTCGTCCTTTAAAGAAGAAATTTGCTGACCCCTGGTCTGTATGATGGAATTTGGGGTAATTTTCTAATTTTAATATTTAATATATTTTTGTCCATGGAAACAACCCCTGTTTCAATTTTTGTTCTGTCTTCTTTGGTTTTCCCTAGATGAAAATGAACTGGCCGTTTTAACTCAGGAGAATAATTTATACTATGGAAGTCTGGGAATCCTATCAAGTTCTCTAATCAAAGTAGGTAAAATCCCGGCGCTACCTGGTTGGTAAGGAATAACGGTCTTCCTCGCAAATGTCTGATCCTTTTTCTTCTTGTTTTTCTTTTTTTTCTTTTGTCTGATCCTTTTTCTGAAGAAATTGCTCTAGTTATTAAAATAGTAATAGTATTTTTAATAGCAATAGTGATAATATAACAGTAATTTCAATTAGTTTTACACCTGAAGAGTCGGTGCTTCAACAAAGTGTACTTATGACTTTGCTCGGTTTTTTGGTTTCTTAGGGTTTGGGGTTTTTTTTTGGGGGGGGGTCTTCTTCTTTAAATATGAATCATAAGAAAAAGCTTAAATCCTCAAAAAAGAATGAGAATGAGCTGATCTCAGAAGTCATTTTTCTCTTAGTTTGCAGACCAAAACATCTGGTCCGAAGAGGCGGTCCTGATGTTCACTGACGTGGGCATGCTTGAGATACTGACCCCGCTCCCTGACCCAACCTCACCAGCTTTTGATTTCCAGAAGTGCCCCGTGAACATCCAGGCGATTCTCATGGATCCCCAACTCCAAGTTGACGTCTGCAAAGTATGTGGTCGTGACTCTATGGATTAATTTCCAGAAAGATGTCAGAGTGTCCATTTCCAAAGGGCCTTTGAGTCCATGGTGATCAGTGAAATGAAAACTAAAAGAAAGGCAACTGTGCCATGTACAGTTTATCGATAAAACACACTCTGTCTAAAACATCCTTTTATGAGATGATGGTGCTAATAGATGGGAACAGGGTTTTTTCTTATTTCCTTTTCTTGCCACAGTAACAAGTCAATCCTCAGCCCTGAGCATTTTCCTGTGGGTCTTTGAAATCACATGTCTGGCATGTCTGGGAATTGCTGGTTTTATGCAAAGTGCAGGAAAATGAAAGAAAGAGAGAATGAGAGAGAGAGGGAGAGGAAGCCACAGCAAGGCTTTTATGCAAATATTTGGCCACTGAAACTGTTCTGAGAAAGATGGCGTTAGCAAGTAGTGTTTCCCCACCAAAAAAGACAAAGCGACGATGTAGCCTATCAAGATCCTATGGATGAAAGCTGAAATCGTTGTCAGTATTGGATGATAAGCTAAAGTAGAAAATAAATATACACGAGTCCATACCGATGTAAATAAATGACTGAATCAATAAACGGATGGGAGACACCTCTCCATCACAGAAGAGTTCCAAATAACATAAGTACATACTCTCCCCTCCAGGAGGTGGTGTTGAATGCCCCCTGCCTGAGTGTGGACTGGCCTTAGCGATTTGCTTTTAAAGAATAAAGTCTGGGGCTTCCCTGGTGGCGCAGTGGTTGAGAATCCGCCTCCCAATGCAGGGAACATGGGTTCGAGCCCTGGTCTGGGAGGATCCCACATGCCGCGGAGCAACTGGGCCCGTGAGCCACAACTACTGAGCCTGCGTGTCTGGAGCTCGTGCTCCGCAACAAGAGAGGCCGCGATAGTGAGAGGCCCGTGCACCGCGATGAAGAGTGGCCCCCGCTTGCCACAACTAGAGAAAGCCCTCGCACAGAAACGAAGACCCAACACAGCCAAAAATAAATAAATTTTAAAAAAAAGAAAAGAAAAGAATAGAGTCTGGACGGGGTAAATAGCCTGGCAGACACCACCTTCACCGGGAGACCAGGATGCACACGGGCAATCATGAGTCCTATTGCCAGGACAGGACATTTCAGTTAACCTTGTCATTCCTTGCCAACCTCAGACCTGGAATCAGAAGGAACTTATTGGTTCCCCTCCTAGCACGGCAGGCAACCAACCCACTGTCTTAAAAATGGGATAAATAGGGCTTACGTGGTGGCGCAGTGGTTAAGAATCTGCCTGCCAATGCAGGGGACAAGGGTTTGAGCCCTGGTCTGGGAAGATCCCACGTGCTGCAGAGCAACTAAGCCCATGCGCTGCAACTACTGAGCCTGCGCTCTAGGGCCCGCGAGCCACAACTACTGAAGCCCACACGCCTAGAGCCCGTGCTCTGCAACAAGAGAAGCCACCGCAATGAGAAGCCCACGCACCGCAACGAAGAGTAGCCCCCGCTCTCTGCAACTAGAGAAAGCCCGCGCGCAGCAAACAACAACAAAAAAGGGATAAATAAAAGGCAAGATGCAAGCATTTCTCCTCCTCTCCTTCACACCCTTCTGCTGGGTCAGCACAGGGAAAGGGTCTCTTTATAAAATTATTCCGGTGAATATATGAAAACAAAATGATAAGGTATCGCCCTGTGGCAACCCCAGCGTCAGAAAAGAGAGACAGCGGGCCATTACGTGCCACCTACAGAATATCATTACCTGCTGGGTCTTCCCAACTCGATCCCACCGTAATGTGATGGATCCAGCCACCAATCTGCCAAAAAGGCAGAGCACATAGGAACATGTGTCCATCTGCCCCAGGGAAATCCAGACAGTGGGAAATCTACAGGTCTCACGGTCTGGGTTCTTCAAAGATGCCTAGAAATGAAAATGATAAGGGAGGGAGGGGAAGCTGTGGGTTGAAAGAGACTTAAAAAGACAAAATGTTCGCAAACAGAAAAATTATATCATCTAGGGATGCACGCTTGGCAATAATTCTAGGAAGAAACGCAAGCAGGTAATTACTGCAAGAAGTCAGGCGGGGAGTGGAGGGGCCAGGGTACTTCGGGAGAGAAGAGGGGCTGTGTCCGGGGGTGGGGGGAACCTTGAGGGTCTTCTGCGGGTCCAGGGTCTAGCGGCGAAGACAGTGGCTTGAGCGACAGCCCAGGCTGCTGCACCCGAGAGACTGGAAGGTTCCATCCCTGGGGAGCCCCCTCCTGCCACTGACCACTTGCCCTGTACTTTGGGGAACAGAGGCTTGATTTGTTGGATTGAATGACTGACTGATGGATTTTTTTTTTTTTTTTTTGCATTTCTAACTAGGTGGAACTTCTGCAGGGAGAATTTGAAAATAAAATGTATACCATTGATATGAACAGTGAGTTGGAGTTGACGGCCCTCATGATACCCCGGCCCAGCACATCACCAGTCCCACTAGTAAGCATGCTTTATCTGTTTGACAAGTGTTTCTGACACCTGGCATCCCTAGCAGCCTTGGCCTCACGTCCTGTGCCCACAATTCCCAGGCTCTGGAAATTCGCTGGCACCCTCCCGGAAGACACGCTCACCCAGGAAGCCCCTAGAAACTCCCCTTCTTCCTCACCAGGGTCCACATGCCTGGCCGTGGCTGTGCACCTGCCGGCCCAGCCTCCTCTCCCACTACCTCTGTGCCGGCTCTCCACCCTCCTTCGGAGCTGCCCCAGAACCTTTCCAAAAATGCCCTTTCCTCCCTCTCAGCTCAGCCAGCGCTGGCTTCCCTCCTGGAGGGGATGCCTGAAAAACAGTGGGCGTTCCTGGCCCTGAAACCCACGTGTCCAAGCCTGGACTCTTGGGTGCAAACAATCAAGCTGAAAACAGAGGGGTGGACCAGTGTAAGGATTCAAGGGGATGTCTAGCCAGCTGGGACCAGGGCCCGCGAGGGGGCGCCAGGCTGGCTCTTGCCTTGTGCTCTCTCATCACCCCCCCTTCCCGCCCCCCCCCCCCCCCGCAGGACGGGCCCCTCCGCGCACCAGGGACAGTTCTGGGTCTTGCAGGGCTGCAACCCCAGGCTGTCTGCACAACGGGACTCAGAGCCACAGTTAGGGTGACACGGGGTGGTGGTGGGGGCGCATTTGGGGATGGAGCCGGCAGCTGCGTTTGCAGAGCAAGCTGAGTCTTCAGTTTGAAGGGGGACCGGGGTCACCTGTGGGTGCGCCCCCAGCTGCTCCCCGCCGCGCCTGCTGGCGCCGTACAGAGCGTGCGTCTCCCATCCCGCCCCCAGGTAATGGTGAGCAACCCCCATTCCCTGGGGCTGCAGGCTGTCATCTACGAGGACGGCTACACCTACGATGGGAACACCAAACACAGACTGGTGAGGTCGCCCCTCCCCCTCCCCCCCCAAACCCGGATCAACAGGAGAGGGGCTCGGCCTTGACCCACTGGACCAGCCAGGTCCAGCCGCCTCAGGGTGTCCCTCGCCGGACCTCCTTCCTGCTTCCCTTCCTTACACGCACGCAGATAAGGTGCTGCGGAATTTTGAGGGGACACAGCCCCTGCCCCTCCCCGACCCCAGGCAGGCCGCAGTCCCCCAGAGAGTGAGGGCATCAGGTGTCACACAGAAGGGGCAAGGAGGATGGGGCGGGGAGCCTGACCCACCCGGGGAGGGCGTGAGACCTGAGTTAGCTGGGTAAACCCTGGAATCAGGAGGCAAGCCAGGGCCACCGGGAGGGTCTTGGCCAAATATGGGTCTGGGGGATCCATAGGGCAGAGCCAGGCCTCGCAGTCACAGCAGGGAGTTGGGACTTGACCCCAGACCACAACAAACTCTTTGGATCAGACCATGTCACATCACAGCTAAGTAGGAGGGGAAACTAAGTCACGCCCCACTGTGGGTCCCCGGGACAAAGGCAGGCAGCTTGGAGCAGGTGGGTCATTCCCATGAGCTTCCAGAAGCCTTTCATGGGCTTAGACCCAGAGGCAGGCTGGGTGGCTCCCGGGTTCCTCCTCCCAACACCCCCATCCTGCCCTCCGTCTCTGCTGAGCCCTAATTGCGGGACCACCCGGGGCTGCCCCACTGCTGCAGTTGCATTTTCTCTCTTGCTTCCGCAGAACATTTCACTGAGGCAGCAGCAACACTGGGGCAGGGCTGACCCCAACTTCACCTCCAGGTACGTCATCACCGGATGGTAGCGGTGGGTGGCCCCAGGGTGGCCCCTTAGCAGGAGCCAAGGAATCAGGGCCGAGACCCAGACTCCCCCACTCCAAGGACAGTAAGGCAAGAACGATTAAACTCTTACAGGGAGACAAATACCATATGATATCACTTATTAGTGGAATCTAAACTGTGACACAAATGGACTTATTTACGAAATAGAAACAGACTCAGATATGGAGAACAGACTTGTGGTTGCAAAGGGGAAGGGGGAGGTGGGGGAGGGATGTGCTGGGAGTTTGGGGTTAGCAGATGCAAACAAACTATTATATATAGGATGGGTAAACAACAAGGCCCTACTGTATAGCACAGGGAACTATATTCAATATCCTGTGACAAACCATAATGGAAAAGGATCTGAAAAAGAATATATATACAGGGCTTCCCTGGTGGCGCAGTGGTTAAGAATCTGCCTGCCAATGCAGGGCACACGGGTTCAAGCCCTGGTCTGGGAAGATCCCACATGCCTCGGAGCAGCTAAGCCCGTGCGCCACAACTACTGAGCCCTCGCTCTAGAGCCTGCGAGCCACAACTACTGAAGTCCGCGCGCCTAGAGCCTGTGCTCCGCAACACGAGAAGCCACCGTAGTGAGAAGCCGGCTCGCGGCAACTAGAGGAAGCCCGCGTGCGGCAACGAAGACCCAACACAGCCAAAGATAAATCAATAAAATAAACTTTTAAAAAACAATATATATATAAATGTATAACTGAATCACTTTGCTGTACAGCAGAAATTAACACAACTTTGTAAATTAACTATACTTCAATAAAATAAATGTTTTTAAAAACTCTTTACAAATGGTAGTTTCTCAAAAAACTATATATATATGTAAAAGAAACACCGTGTAAACAACCTCTGAATCAAAGAATTCAGCTCAAATATATTCAGAGAAAAAATGTATAGCTCAAGCACTTTTTTTTTTTTTTTAAGCACTTTTATTATGAGGAAAAAAAAATGGACCTAGTGATAAATAAACTAAATATTTAACATAAGGACCTAGGGGGACAACAAAAAGAAATTATGGGAAGGGAATGAAACATGATACAATATGGAATGTATTAAATAGAGAACAAAAAGACAGCATAGAGTCAAGACGTAAGATAAAGCTGGTTCTCCAGAAGACACCACAATCCTGATGGAGAAAAGACAGAATTAAAATGAACAATAGGAATGAAAAATGAAAATAAAAGTATGGATACTGAACCTGTTCAAAGAACAATGAGAAAACATTATATGCAGCTAGGTGATAATAAAACTGGGGCTCAGATGCTCTTTTCAGTAAGTAATTATATATAGATTAACAAAACTGACTCAAGAAGAGGTAGAAACTAGAGGGAGGGTGGTGCCACCATGTGTGAGCAGATGTTCTTGGTCAATATTCTGGACCGACTGGATGAACAGATGAATGGATGAACGGATGGATGGATGGATGGATGGATGGATGGATGGGTGGATGGGTGGATGGGTGGATGGGTGGATGGGTGGATGGATGTGTGGATGGGTGGATGGATGGATGGATGGATGGATGGATGGATGGATGGATGGGTGGATGGGTGGATGGATGTGTAGATGGGTGGATGGATGGATGGATGGATGGGTGGATGGGTGGATGGGTGGATGGATAGATAAATGAATGGGTGGGTTGTCGATGCTTTTTACTGCAATAACACACACTCCCATTGCCTTGCAGCATAAAGAGACCCACAATATCAACCATCACTCTGGACATAGCCAACAAAGAAATTTCATGCTTGGACCTTAAGCCACTGGTATGACCAAAACTTTTGCTGTCCCATACTCTTTTTTGCGGTACGCGGGCCTCTCACTGCTGCGGCCTCTCCCGTTGCGGAGCACAGGCTCCAGACGCGCAGGCTCAGCGGCCATGGCTCACGGGCCCAGCCGCTCTGCGGCATGTGGGATCTTCCCGGACCGGGGCATGAACCCGTGTCCCCTGCATCGGCAGGTGGACTCTCAACCACTGCGCCACCAGGGAAGCCCCTGTCCCATACTCTCTGTCCTTAGTGTTAAGACTGATGACAGCAGGCCTTGGCTGGCTTGTCCCCTAGGGGCTGGCTAAGCTCACACTCAGGATCTGGAAATGGAGGTGATTCTGCCCTGGTTGCCAAGGTCACTGCCCCTTCCCCATTGTCTTCCCCCAGGGCTGTGCCTCAGGACTCACCAACTTCGGAGCAGGTGTACTAGCTGGGGGTTATCAGATGGCGGGACCTTAGTGGTGCCCCATAGATCAGGCAGGCTCTTAGGGTTTGACTCTGTGAGTCCCAGGCACCTGGACACCGCATTGCGACCCAGGCGCAGGGTTTATGGTCCCGGCTGCGTCAAGTGCGCCCCCTCGTGGGCTTTCATGGTGCCCTCGCTGACCGGGGTCAGCATCCTCATCCCCTCCTTGTCTCTCCACCCCACATCCCCCCGCCGCTGCAGACAGCCCTCATTTCAGTCGGTTGTGACCTGGAGAAGAAGATCGTCATTCAGAAGTGAGTATGTCGATATGGGGTGGGGAGGGGAGAAGTGGGGGGTGGCGAGGTGGGGAGTGGGGACTGGATGAGATGGTCACCATCGCTTCACAACTGCTAAAGTCGGGTGACACTACTCTGTCTGCTTTTACATATGTTTAACATTTCCATAACGAACAGCTCAATAATTAATCCTAACAGATTAAGTTAGAGTCTACAGTGGGTGGCCGCCTCCTCCACACCCACTTGGTGAAATTTACATGTTCTCCCTGCTCCCTCATCCTTTGCTAATTCCCTTTCTCCCTTTTAGTCCCTGAGTTCCTCATTTTGATTAAAATTGCTCAGAGAGGGCTTCCCTGGTGGTGCAGTGGTTAGGAATCCGCCTGCCAATGCAGGGGAAACGGGTTCGAGCGGGAAGATCCCACAGGCTGCGGAGCAGCTAAGCCCGTGCGCCACAACTACTGAGCCTGAGCTCTAGAGCTCGTGTGTCACAGCTACTGAAGCCCGCGCGCCTAGAGCCCATGCTCCACAACGAGAAGCCACCACAATGAGAAGCCCGCGCACCGCAACGAAGAGCAGCCCCTGCTCGCTGCAACTAGAGAAAGCCCATGCACAGCAACGAAGACCCAATGCAGCCAAAAATAAATAAATGAAATAAATAAATTTATAAAACTGCTCAGAGATTTGGGGTTTAATCGCCTGCTGAAAATTTGAGGAACTTTGCTTCCAGGATCCACAGTTACTGCAGAGAACGCAGCCATGAGAAATGAAGAAAAAGAAAGGAAGAACCCCTGAAGACTGGCCAAACCACCACACGTTCTCCCCTTCGGGCGGTGGTATGCCAGCAAATGGGCGACAGCCAGTTCTGGGGGAGCCCGGATTTGTAGCATTTGCCAATTCCCGTGGTGTAAATGCTCCCATGGAGCCTATAGATCACTACCAAAGTGAGTCTCTACTGGCTCATGAAACTCCTGAGGGTATAACAGCCGGCTCTCGGAGCTAGTAAGAGCCAGCCTCAGCGCTCCACTGCATGGGGCAATAATAAAGTCAAGTGATGGTTTTACCAGATTTTCCCCCCAAAAGGGAAACGCTTTATTGAGTCAATAAATGATGTTATCAGTATTTAGAACATATGTGCAGGAAAGTCTTTAAAACAATATTTTCAAAGCTGCTGCCATAAAGAGAGTGGGAAAGGTATTTGCCATCCATGTAACTAAAAAAGGACTTGTATCCAGAATTTATAAAGAATTCCTACGAATCAGAAAAAAAAAAAAAAGACAAACGTATAGAAAAAAATGGGCAAAAGGCTTGAGCAGGCACTCCCAAAAAAGGAGGGAAAAAGGCTGATAAACACAAAAAGTTGTTGAAAAAGTAGTCAATTTCATAGGAAAATGAAAATGAAAGCTACGTTAGAGACCGATATTCAGCACAAGCGTGGCAGAATTGACAAAGCCTGGAAAGTAGTACTATAAGGATGGGAAGCCCCTGGCAGCCTCAGGAACCCCCAGACATTGCTGGTGGGCGTGTACATTTTTCGGCTGCTTTGGAAAGCACTTCTTTCCACTTCTTTCCAGAATGTTCTCAGCAGCATTATTCTGAACAGCTCCAAGCTGGAAGCAGGCCAACTGACATGTCCATCGACAGAAGGATGGGTAAACCAAGGGCAGGGTTTTGATACAACAGAATGTCACAGCAGTGAAAACGAACGGGGCAGAATTGTCTGGATGGATCGTACAAACGTGGGCGTGGAATCAAAAGGATACACAGCAAAATCAGGGGAATTCCCTGGCAGTCCAGTGGTTAGGACTCTGCACTTCCACTGCAAGGGGCACAGGTTCCATCCCTGGTTGGGGAACTAAGATCCCACAGGCTGGGTGGCACAGAAAAAAAAAAAAAAATCCAAAATCAGGCAAAAATAAACTACAGTCAGCCCTTGTATCTGCAGGTTCCGCATCCGCGGATTCAACCAGCCAAGGGTGGATGGTGTTTAAGTTCATGGTCGGTTGAATCTGTGGCCGTGGAACCCGAGGATACAGAGGCCCCCACTATGGGACCTGAGCATCCTCGGATTGTGTTAGCTACAGCAGATCCTGGCCAACCCCCTGCAGATACCAAGGCAGGACTGCATGTTGCTTAAGGATACATGCACAGATGGTAACAGTACAAAGGAAAACAGGGAAAGGATTGTCTCAAAAGTCAGGACACCCAGCTCCCACATCTCCATGTGTAACATCATTCTCCAATAAAAGGAACTAGGGCTCCTTGGCGAAATGGCTGATTCTAGGCCAGGCAGGGAAGATTCAAGATGAGCCTGGAGGGGCTTCCCTGGTGGTGCAGTGGTTGAGAGTCTGCCTGCCGATGCAGGGGACACAGGTTCGTGCCCCGGTCCGGGAGGATCCCACATGCCGCGGAGCGGCTGGGCCCGTGAGCCATGGCCGCTGAGCCTGCGCGTTCGGAGCCTGTGCTCCGCGACGGGAGAGGCCACAGCAGTGAGGGCCCGCGTACCGAAAAAAAAAAAAAAGATGAGCCTGGAGCATCTTGGAGAACCAGAAGGTAAGAAAGGGCTCAAAATCCAACCAATGGGGAGATAACATATGTCAAAGGGAACAATTCACAATTCTTTGGTCCCGCATGGGTTCAGGCAGCTTCTCACCATCTTTTGTCGCTCGCAGTGAAATCTCAGCCTGTTACAATGGCATCCTCGACCCCGTGGCCCTTCAGGACAACTATAGCTACGTCATTGAGAGGTAAGCCCCCCCCACCGACCGCCAACACACACACATGAGCCAAAGGCGAATCAAGAATCACTATTTAAAGTTTTATTTATGTATTTGGCCGCACCGCGCCAGCGTGCGGAATCTTAGTTCCCCCACCACGGATTGAAACCCCCTGCAGTGGAAGCTCAGAGTCTTAACCACTGGACCTCCAGGGAAGTCCCAAGAATCATTTTTAAACCGTAATGGAAAAGAAAACAAATTTTTTTTGAAGAAAGGAAAAAAAGAATCGTTTTAAAATGGATACCCTGCCAATTGATATCCAGCCCACAGGGAATCCGAGGGAGCAAGCAGACAGGTGGGGAAGGTGGCTGGGCCTTCGGGGAATCAGTGTGATGTGGCAGGGCCCCTGGCCCAGGTCTGCACAGGCTCTGCCACCTGCTGGGCCAGCTTTCAGACCCCTCCCCAGCCTGCCACCAGCTCCTGGAGCCCGGTGCCCTGTTCATCCCAGCTAGCGGAGTTGGCCAGACACTGTCCAGCCAAGGCAGGAGGGGGTGGCCGGCCAAAGTGACCCCCTCTACAGGGCGGCACAGAGAGCCCCTCCCACACTGGTGCACACCACCAGCCCCCTGGCATGGGAAGACACTCGTGGGTCTTATACGACGTGACCCTCCCCCGTCCAACACAAGCCAAGAGTCCGTCCCCCATCCAGACCCACGGCCGAGACGGAAACTGGCCCTGCTGGACTTGCCAACCAGTGAGGCTGCAGCCAGAGAGCCTGGGGGCATGAGAGTGTGTGAGTCAGGGTCTCCAGAGAGGGAGAAGCTACAGGATGTATGTGTGAGACAGAGAGACACAGAGGCACAGAGGGACAGAGACAGAGTGACAGAGACAGAGATTTATTTTAAGGACTTGGTTCCCGGACTGTAGAGGTCTGGTGAGTCCACAGTCTGACAGGGGAGGCTAGGGGCTGGCAGCCCAGGGAAGAGTTGCAGTTCTAGTTTAAGGCCATCTGCAGGCCGGCTTCTTTCTTGCTGGGGGAGGCCCATGTTTGTTCCACTCGGGCCTCCAGCTGCACCCACATTAGGGAGAGCACTGCTTTACTGATTTCAATATTGACCTCTGCCCCAAAGAAGAGCCTCACAGAAACACCCAGAATCACATCTGACCACAGTCGAGGTGCTGTGGCCCAGCTAAGTGGACCCAGAATGTCAACCACCGCAGGCGTCCCAAGGTCATTTCGACCAGGACTCTGAAGCCCCCGCTCAGACACGCCTCCATGACCGTGACCCCATGTGCAGGGAAGAAGCGGGGCTGTGGGCGGGTGGACATTAGGGCGCCAGGCGGGAGCTCGCCCGTGTCTACGTCCTGCTCTCCCACAGGGAAGCCTACGACCCCAGCTTCCGGGGTCAGAAGGCCACGGAGGACCTGGAGGTGCCTTACCACTACGAGAAGCTGGGCTGCCCCATCCTCGTCTACTACGACACCCCATGGAAGCCGGTGGTGGAACTGTGAGGACCCACCCCCCAGTCCCCCACCCCGCCAGCCCCCCGCCGCCCTCACCATCATCACAGGCCCCCAGAGCCCCCTCCACCCCTTTGCTCTGGCCGCATCCTCTCCCTGCCTTTTCCCTCCGTAGCTCTCAGCTCACACATCCCCTCCCCTTCCCCGTCTTAGCTCGGCGGCCTTAACAAAACACCACAGACTGGGGGCCTTAAACAGCAGACACTGACTTTCTCACAGTCCTAGAGGCCGGAAGTCCAAGTTCAAGGTGTGGGCAGGCTCTTCCCCCAGGCCTCTCTCCTTGGCCGCAGAGGCTGCCACTTCCCATGGCATCAGGGCCCACCCTTATGACCTCACTCAACTTCGATTGCCTCGTTAAAGGCCCCACCACCAAATCCAGTCGCACGGGGGGTTAGGGCTTCACATAGGAATTTGGGGGACACATTTCAGGCCATGCCACTCGCTCTGCCCCCTTCCATGGATTCTGTCTTCCTTCATTCCGTCCCCACCCCCACCCCACCCCCCACGGACCACTGCACTAAATAGTTGTTGACGGACTGAACGGTGGTCGAAACCACTCACACGTGGCAACACTTAGGTTCATTAGAACGTCACGTGTTAGCTCCTCGTGGCCTCAGTCTCACACCCAGGTGAGACTGTGGGCCGGGCACGCCCCTAACTCAGAGCTGCCACGTGGTGGGGTGCCTGCCAGCCTGGGGTGAGGAAGAAGGGAAGGGTCCCATCAGAGGAGGGGTGTAAGCCCCAACCTGGCAGGAAAGAAACATGCATCCAAAAATAAGTTTTGTTTTTCTTTTTTTTGGCCCCCGCGTCTTGCGGGTACCTTAGTTCCCCGTCCAGGGATGGAAGCCGGCTACGCGGCAGTGGAATCCCGGACCCCTAACCACTGGACCACCAGGGAATTTCCCCCCAAATAAGGATTTAGAAAAAGCTTAATTCACCGCCCTAAATGTATACCTCTGGAATGTTTACAGGTGTCAAAAAATAAGCAACCCCCAGTCCCCGACCCCGACCCCGTCAGCGTCCTGTCACCACCTGCCACAGCATATCCGCGTTGACTGTCCCAGAAGTGTCAGCCTGGTGGGGGGTGGGGGTGGCTCTGACCTGCTCTGCCACCTCCCACCACCCCCAGATGGTCTCACAACAAACACATCAGGGCCCCCAGCCTCCCCCACCCCTGACGGCCCCCCAGCAGCCTCACCTGTGCATGGTGTGTCCCAGGTGGAGGGCAGGAAAGTTCCAGGAGGTGGTCGAGGCCGAGTACGTCCTGCTGGAGGTGAACGGGCTGTTCACGTACACGTACTCCCTGACGGCCGACATGGCCCTCTGCGGTTCCCAGCCGCAGAACTGGACCACCATCGCCAAGACGGCCGGCGACAAAGGGCCCTTCGCCTGGGACCGAGAGGTAGGGCCTGCGTTCTGATTATTCCCAAAACAGGTCGCAGAAGGCGACGACTGGTCAGGCCCACTGTGTGTTGGGGGCCGACTCGGTCTGTTCGGGCTGCTGTAAAGATCACCATAGAGCCTGCGGCTTGTAACAGCAGCATTGGTTTCTCACGGTTCTGGAGGCTGAGTCCAGTCAAGGCGCCAGCAGATTTGGTGCCTGGTTCCCGGGTGGTGCCTTCTGTGTCCTCACACGGCACAAGGGGCGAGGGAGCGCTCCTGGGTCCCTTTATAAGGGCGCCAATCTCCTTCAGGAGGGCTCCACCCCCAGGACCTAATCACCTCCCAAAGGCCCCGCCTCCTAATACATCACCTTCTGGGGTAGGTTTCGGCATATGAATGGGGGGGGGGGGGCGGTGCAGGGCAGACATTCAGTCCCTGGATGGGGCGTCAGGGGATGGAAATGTAAGACGCACAAACTCTTTAGGAATCTCTCCCAAGGGAATCGGAGACGATCGGAGGTGTAGGGACGAAGGTGCTCTTGGAGCACACTGCTGATGATGGGCAAAATTCTGGAACCATCCAAATGCCCATTATTTAAGGGGCTGATTACACTTACGGTCCGTTCTGCTCAACGAGCGTTTCTATCACGAACGTTGGTTGGTACACGACTGACAAATAAGGTTATGGTGTCAGTGAAAGGAAGACATCGCATTGTTCCTCTGGGGGTGGGGGGGCTTCTGGCGCATATTAATTAGTTTCCATCCACCCTCGGCCTCTCAACGCCAAGGGCAAGAACACGGCGCAATGCGGCCACGTCACCAGCAGGGGCGCGCGCGCTCTTCGCGCCCGAAGCCGGTTCCAGCGAGAACTCCTGGCTCCTTAATTTTGTGTTTGCTTTCTTAAAAGCCCGCAGCCTCACCCGTTCCTTACACCCCATTCCATAGAGTGAGTTTGGTCATGTATTTTGGTTGGTGACGTTCGTTTTATTTATTTTTTAACCGAGGTGAAATTCACATAACCGATAATGAACGATTTTAAAGCATGTAGCTCCTACAACTCGGGTATGCGTTTTGTGCATTCGCAAGGTTACCCAAACACCACCTCCCTGACCGTTTCTTTAAAAAGAACAAGTCAAAAAAAAAAAAAAAAAAAGAAAAAGAAAAAAGAACAAGCCACACACGGAGCTTTGCTTATTTATTATTTTCTGACTGTGCCGGTGTTTGTATTTGCATTCTTTTTATTAGCCCTCTCGTTCAAAGTGGCATGCATAAATTGAAGAGATTGTCCCATTACTTTTTTTTTTCCCATCAGCCCTGGTGGCCGATTTTGTAGAACCCTGAGGGTTTTTCTATCAAGACAGAGCCACAATGCCTGCATGTCCAGCACAGTCATTGGATAGGCTGTTAAAAAGCCCCTGAACCGCTAAAACTGAACCACTGAACCACTAAAAACCATGAGGTGGAGCTAGCTGTGGCAAATAAATGGTCGTTAGGCAAAGCAGCTGTCTCCTTTTTTATTTCACATAGTTTTTATGCAGCCCAGATTTTTTTCTTTTACTCCCAAAGGATTTTTAAAAAAATTTTTAATTGTGGTCAAATATGCATAACATAAAATTGACCATCTTAACCATTTTTAAGCACACATCTCAGTGGTATTAAGTACATTCACACTGTTGGGCAACCATCCCCACCATCATCTCCAGCACTTTCTCATCTTCCCAAACTGAAACTCTGTCCCCATGAAACACTCACTCCCCATCCCCTCCCCCAGCCCCTGGCCCCCACCATCTACTTCCTGTCTCTGTGGATCTCTCTAGGGACCTCCTGTGAGTGGGATCACACAGTATTTGTCCTGCATCTGGCTTCTCTCACTGAGCATCCTGTCCTCAAGGTTCATCCACATTGTAGCAGGTGTCAGGATATCCTTCCTTTTTAAGGCTGGGTAACATTCCATTAGTGGGTACGGACCACACTTTTTATCCATGATCTGTCAGTGGACACCTGGCTTGCTTCCACCTTTTGGCTGTTATGAATGGTGCTGCTACGAACGCGGGTGTGCAAATATCTCTTCGAGACCCTGCTTTAGTTTTCTGGTGTCTCTTCTTATAAGGGAATTAATCCCATTATAGGGGCCCAACCCTCAGGACCTCACCAAAACCTTATCACTTCCCAATGCCCCACCTCCAAATCCCATCCCACTGGGGGATGGGGCTGCAACATACGAATGGGGGTTGGGGACTCGAACATTCAGTGTGAGGCAGGGGCGCGAAAAGCAGGACCTGGTGACGGACTGGATGTCGGAGGAAGAGGAGGCAAGCGTCAAGCACGGCCCACCAGTTTCCAGCCTGAGCACCTGGGCAGATAGATACTGGCTCAGGGGTGAAGCTAGCGGTGGAGGGAAACACACACGGCTTCCTTCTGTACCTGCTGAATTCAAGGTGCCACCGAGGAGGAGGGAGCCCAGTGGCCAGTAAAACATAGGGAGACAAGTCAGGGCTGGCGCTGGTTTGGAAGTCTTCTGTGTGTTGCGTGGTAACTTAAGGATGTGTCTGCCAAAGAGGCCAAGAGGAGGGGCCAGGGTAGCGGGACAACTGTGCTGGGAGGACGTGAAGAGGCAGGGGCTCCGTGGGGGACTGCAGGGCTCCAGGCACCTGGGGAACCATCAACAACCGAGAGGAAGTATTGTTGCTGTTGTTGCATCCGAGGAGGGTGCATCCGAGGTGGCCTGGCACAGCTGAAGTCAGGTGTTTGCCCTCCATCCATTCCCATGGCCCCGGCAGCAGGGCCTGGGGACAAACGATGCCCATCCACACCATGGACACGTTTGCTTTTTTTTTTTTTTTTTTTTGATTCTGACGTTTGAACTTTCTCAATAGTAGTACACAGGACAGCTCTTCCCATTACCCAGCACTACAAAGCAAATCATCCCCAAAGCCAGTGGGATTTACTGTTTCTCACAAATCCGTGGCTCACGTGGGCAGTTCCTGTGCCCCACTTGGCATTGGCTGAGGCCACCCCCGCAGGGGCATTAAGGTCTTCTCACCCGTGTACCAGGCTTCTGTTAGGAGCATGGTTCTCCATGTGGCCGCCGGGCTTCTGGGCCCAGAACATTGTTGAAAGCAGGTTTGGGGTTCTGCCCAGATGCCACCTCTTGATGGAGAGCTGTGTCCACACAAGTAGGGGAAATGAAGAGCTTCCTCATTTTAAAGTCGCTTGTGGGAGGGGGGCGGAATCCCCTGGCGGTCCAGTGGTTAGGACCCCGCGATTCCACTGCAGGGGGCACGGGCTCCACAGTCACAAATCGGCTGGCCTGCCCAGCGGGCACTTGGTCCTGGACTCACACCCATGGGTGCTGGTGGGTGGTGGCACCGGTGGGGCCGTGTGTGCGGCGGTAGCACCTGTGGGCTGGCACGGTGTTCCCCGGCCCCCAGGGCCAGCAGGCATGTCTCTGTCCTCCTCCCCAGAATTATGTGAGCTGCCACGACCCTAACAACAACGCACCCTTGAGATGGCCCAAAGTCCCGTACCAGATCTTGGGAGGCCCGACAGAGAACAAGGTCGTTTTCGACCAAAGAAACGGCATCTACATCTTCTTCATTTCCATCGTGGATCCATACTACAGGTGAGTCGCCCTGTGCCAGGGGCCTCTGGGGGAACAACTGGCTCTCTGGGGGCAGGTTGTACACATGAGGGGGACCCACTTTTCTCCCTCCCCTAGGATGACATTTGTTCACTTGCTAAATAAATCCTCATTCAGAGGCCATGCTGGGTGCCGGGGGAACAGCAATGACCAGCAGCCCTGTCCCTGCCCTCAGGGACCAGAGTCACACTCATGTCATGTCTAACAGGTGGGGTGCAGGGGCCGGTGTAGACCGGCTCCCAAACACCGATCCTTAGATATTCAGGGATTTTGCAAGCCGGTTGGCTTCCCGCTGGCAGCTGGAGTACCGACACCACGGAAACTGACACTCATTACAGGCCGGCCCGACCCTGCCCCAGGAGCTGGCTGTCAGTACTCGCCACCCACTGTGCTGTTCAGATCATTAACGTCTCCCACTGGGAGGGGGAATATGGGCGGCATTCTTCCCCGCTCCCCCATCACCTATCCCTTCCAGACGGACACAAAGTCCACCTCCAAAAGCGCGGGGAGACCCTGCCTTCCCTAAAGGTCCCAGACCCTGGACCAGCTCTGGGACGCCACAGGCGGAAGGCACCGGGGTGGGGATGCCCAGGGGAGAGAGGGGTCTGCCTGCAAGGCTCATCCCCTGCCCTGCCTGCACCTTGCCTCCAGCAGAGCCCCCAGCGACTTTCCCCCCTTACCTGGGTGTCCTTCCCTCCATCCTGCCATTCCCACCTGCTCGCAGCCACCTGAGGGACGCTTGTGGCCCCCCTCACGCCCCCCACTCCGTGTCCACTGTGGTGAGTGCTTTGTTGGTCTCTGCTGCCCGCCCCCCAGACTGAGCCTGGGCATGGAGGGGGTGGGAATCCCCTGTCTCCAGAGCAGGGGACCACAGGGGTCCTGGGGAAAAATACGACCTCTGCTAAAATATGTAAGATGTTACGGAAAAACCCAAATGAACTTTTTGGCCAACACAATACAGAGACGACTGCAGAGTTATAGAGGATAGAAGTTAAGTGGATATAAATGGAACTCAGTGCCCAGAGTCAATGCTCCAGGCCCAGCTCTTGTCCCCGTGAGTTTTAAAACGTTTGCTGGGGGAATTCCCTGGCGGTCCAGTGGTTAGGCTCTGTGCTTTCACTGCTGAGGACCTGGGTTCGATCCTCGATCGGGGAACTAAGACCCCGCAAGCTGAGCAGCGTGGCCGAAAAAAACAAAAAACAAAAAACCAGTTTGCTTGGGTGAAGGGTGAGGCCCCCAAAGGCGGTGCCCCACGGCCTCTCCCTGCCCGCCCCTCGCAGCTACTGTCACCTGGAGACCACATTCAGCGTCTACGTCTACGGGGCCTTCCCACTGCCCATCTTCCCGCCTGAGATCACCATCGTCCTGCTCACGGGGGCCACCCTGCTGTCCGTATGGCTGGCCTACATGATCCCCAAGCTGCTGCACACTGAGCAGGGCCTCAGAGTCAAGGGCGTCTGGGTCAGGCTGCACAGGACATGCAGGAAGTCTTGTGCGTGTGTCTGGGCCAGGTGCTGAGCACGCCCGGGGGGCGGAGGTGGGGTGGCAGGGTGGCAGGGAGGGGGCAGAGTTGTCTTGAAATAAAGCGTTTGGTAAGAGAGCCGGTAGCAGTGGGTATCACTCATGTTTCGTGGTTTTTCTACACCCACCTGCCTCCCTCAACATTCTGGCGCCAGAGTCCCTTTGAACTACGGCACCTACGTGGGTTGTTAACGGTGAGAAGGTGGGCAGCCCAAGTCCTAGCGAACACGAGCTTTTGGTGAAACGAGCCCGCACCGGCATGTGGTGGGAGCATTAATCGGCAAGCCCCAGAGATGCATCGGACACTTGACGTGTTCTCTTAGAGAAACATGAGACCCAAGGAAAAGGGCGGGGGCTGCAGAAGACGGGGACGGGGGGTGGGTCCACCTCTGTTGATAAGCCCTGACATATACACAGACCGACACGTTTACGTGTGTTTTGTGATGTCCACGAATAAAATTTGGAAGCATAGCACATATTTTACACGTACCTGTGTTATGCACACATACGATGCACACACGTGTGTACATGTATGTGCAGAGGTATGTATATAACATGTGGGCACATAAGTCATGCACATACACGTGTGTATGTGTGTCTGTATCTGTGTGCCTGTGTGTATACATGTACATGCACATTGCCTATGTGCAGACGTGTGCATACATGCGCACGCATGTCTGCAATTACGTGTATGCATGTCTATAATACACGCTCACATACACATGTGCGTGCATGTGTGGCGACGTGTATACGTCACATGCGAGCACTGCATAACGCGCACATACGTGTAGATAACATGCATGCCCACGCGTGTATGCACGTGTACAGATACGTATATGCACATGTGGATACGCATATAGGTGTGCATACAATGTACACATACGTGTAGATGTACGTTTGATCGTCTATCCATCTGTTCGGAACTTCCCTCTCCCACGCTTCATTCAAACCTCAGGTGGCACGGGACAGCTGTCTCGCTCTAGTGAAAACTTTCTCAATAACTTTTCTGATCACTCTTAGGTTAAAAGAACACATCTGACGGTCATTTAAACTGCCCAATACTGGGAATTCCCTGGCGGTCCCGTGGTAGGACTCTGTGCTTTCACTCCTGGGGCCTGGGTTCAATCCCTGGTCGGGAACTACGATCCTGCAAGTGGCTCGGCCAAAAAAAAAAAAAAAAATTGCCCAATACGGTCTCCACCCAGTCATTAAAAACCTCCACTCCCGGGCTTCCCTGGTGGCGCAGTGGTTGAGAGTCCACCTGCCGATGCAGGGGACACGGGTTCGTGCCCCGGTCCGGGAAGATCCCACATGCCGCGGAGCGGCTGGGCCCGTGAGCCATGGCCACTGAGCCTGCGCGTCCGGAGCCTGTGCTCCGCAACGGGAGAGGCCACAACAGTGAGAGGCCCGCGTACTGCGAAAAAAAAAAAAAAACAGAAACAGAAACACCTCCACTCCCACACCCATTGCAGTGGGCAGTCACCTCACCCGCACCTCCAGGGGCTGCCTGGTCCACCTTCCACGCCTCTCTGGAGGGGACGGGTTAGGCTGTCAGGTGATACTCGTTTCACGACCCTCGGCCCGCCATTAATCTTAAGGAAAACCAAGCCCATCCTGTCGCATCCACCTCGTTTGCCAGGGCCTTCCCTTCTTGGGGGCACTTCATATTTGTCTCGAAAATACCCCTAACACGGCTGCAGGCACAGCAGGCTCAGAGGGAAGCGAGGGAAGGGAGCTCCTAGCGCCTCCAGGCCCGCATCCTGTTCACAACACAGACAGGTGATGATCCCGGTACAGCCCAGACTGGCTGGCCACCTCGGTCTCTGAGCCCTGGAACCCGCAGGCTCAAGGCGTGGTGCCAGCAGCCCAGACCCCCTGCCCACACGCAGCCACCTCCTGGATCCTAGTCAAGCGCCCGGGGTTCCCCAGCAGGGAAGGTCCCCGAGACCCAGCCCAGGGCCTGGGGCAGGAGGGCCCTTCCTCTGGCAGGCAAGGGGAGGTCCATCTCTCCTTACCTCCTTAGGTGTCACTGGGAAACCGACTCACCCCCTTCAGTCGCCTGGAGTATTTCAGGGGAGGGTGCGGCTGGCAGCTGCCTGGGCTCTCCAGAAGCGAAAGGCAGACGAGAGCCTGGCCCAGGGTACAGGGGGGAGAGAGCTCCGTGGACTGGAGAGGGAAGGAGCTGGGGCAGGAGGGAACAGGTGTGAGCACTGAAGCTCCCAAACTACCTCAAGCCCGCCCTGTGCCCGCCCCCCCACCCCCACTCCGGGAAGCAAAACCCAGGTGTGGCTGGGCCCGAGGCGGAGACTCAGCACCCAGGGCCTCTGGCCCCCAGCTGGGGGGACATGAAGAGGCAGGGGCTCCGTGGGGGACTGCAGGGCTCCAGGCACCTGGGGGACCATCAACGACGAGATGTCCCAATGCCGCTGCTGCAGGTGCGCTCTGCACTCCGCACGCCCCATCACGTGCATGCCCGTTTGGGTCACCCGTGTGCCAGGTGGACACCGTCTCCCACATGCCTGCCCTGCCCCCACTCTCAGACCTCCACCCAGCACTTGCCTCTGCACCCCAGGCCCCCCAGCTCTCCGCGTGAACACGAGCGGACGCCTTCCCATTCACCATTGGCGACACCCGCCCCTCCACCTGGGCTGAGGCCGAGCTCAGCCCGCAGGCCTCTCCCCAGGCCTCACCCCGCTTGCTGCTGTGTCTCCAGGCAAGTTCCTGCCCATCTCTGGGCAGACCTGACTTTCCCCATCAAACATGGAGGTGAAATCCTTGCAGTGCAGGAGTCCGGGCAGTGTCTCCCCACCTCCTAGCAGCCCCCCATCCCTGCCGGCCGACTTGGATTTTCTGGTGCTAGGAGACGAGGGATTGTCCCGAACCCCAAGTCTAGGGCTCCCTGACTCTACTCTGGAAGCCCGGCACCCAGAAGGCGCCAGGGTACTGAGGGGCCTCACCACGTGGCCTGGGGCCCGCTGAACGACAGGGTGGGTGATGGGACAGCCCACGGCCCCTGAATGCCATCAACCGGACGCTGTGCAAACAGCTCAAATCCGCTTTAATGGGGAGCGGCTCCCAGGTCCTGCCTGGGCCCCAAGGGGGTGGCGCTGGTGGGGACCACAGCCTGCTTGCCCTTGCTGCCCTGCCTCCCCTTCCTGGCAGTCGGCTTGCCGGCCTTCCTCTTGCCGGGCTTGGCGGTGGGGGGCACCCCCGGGCAGGGCGGCGGCTCCTCGTCCAGCGCCTTTAAGTTGTAAAAGAAGTCCATGTCGGACACGATATCCAGGACCTCGGGCACGCTGTAGTCCGAGGACAGCAGCTCGTCGGGCAGGTGCAATGAGCTGATGTCGCTGAACGAGTCGTTCCCACTGCCCCCGCTGTTGGGCAGGGCAGGCCCAGGGGGCTTGCATGGGGCCCCGGCGGGCTCGGGGCCGCCCGGCAAGCAGTCAAAGAGCTTCATCGCGTCCTCGAGCATCACCTTCTTGGGCGGCGTGAAGGCCCTGGGCACCTCAGGGGTCCTGGCCTCGCCTGCCCCCAGCGGGGCCACCTTGGGCTCGGTGGGGCTCGGCGGGTACAGCAGGCCGGGCCCGGCGCCAGGGGGCGGCTCCTTGAAGGTGAAGGTCAGGGGCTCGCCGGGCCCATCCAGCTGGGTCAAACGGCCCTTGAGAAGGCCATAGGTGTCAGAGGGCAGCGTGGCCTCGGCGGGCAGCGTGATGAGCAGTGGGGGCAGCTTGCTCTCCTTGGGGGGCAGCAGGGGCGCCAGGCCTTGCTTGACCAAGGCAGGGGGCACTCCGTCCCCTACGAAGCCCAAGGCCTCAGCCCCGGGCCCCTCAGGTGGGAAGCAGGGCATGCCGTACCGGGGCCCCGCGGGGGGCGGCTGGTAGTGGGGTAACAGTGGGGGCGGCACCGGGGCCCTGAGGCAGTGCTGTGCCTCCAGGAAGTAGGTGCCTGGCGAGGCGGGGCCCCTGGCCGCCAGCTTGTACAGGGACGACTGGCCGAAGTCGGTGGTGGTCCACTCGATTCGGTAGACGCGGGGGTCAAAGAAGCAGCCGCAGGGCGCCATCTGGAAACCTGTGGCCAGGGAGGGTGGCCCTGAGAGGGGCAGTTCTGGGACCTGCCTGGGGTGGAGGGGATCCAAAACATGGGGCACGTCTGGGGCATGGAGAACATGGACCAACTTTGGGGTCCATGGACGTAGGCTTTGCCTTTGGGGCCCTCTCTAAAGGTCAGGGGCCCCAGGCCTTGCTTTGGGGGCCCATCTGGGGGGCGGGGACACTGACCTGGCTTTGGGAGACCTGTTTGGGGAACAAGAGACAGGCTTTGGCTTCAGGGCCCCAGCTAGGGGAGGAGGGACACAGACCGTGGTCCAGGGGTCTCTCTGGAGGACAGGGATTCGGGCCTTGCCTTCGGAGGAGGGAGCCATCTAGGGTCAGGGGTGGGAGCAAGGTGCCCCTGCCCACTCCCCGGTCATCAAGGGTTGGTGGGAGGCCAGTACCTGCTGGAGGAGCTGGAAACACCTCTTTCTCCAGGTTTGGGGGGTGACAGACATTGGAGGAACCTGTGGACAAAAACAGGCAGCTGGGTGGGGTCCTGAGGCCGGCGGGCAGAGCCCTGGTCCCTGCCCCGATGGGTGTTCCCCACCCTCGTACCCACAACAGGAAGAGGCTCTGTGCAGGCAGAAGCAGGCTGGCTGCCGGGCCCTTCGGTGGCGTCCAGGCTCTGGGGACTGAAGCCTTCTTGGGGAGCGGCGGGTGCATAGAAGTGTTTGGGGTGCTGCATGGGGAGGCGGGGGCCTGGCCACACAGGCCAGGAGGGCAGCAAGTGGGAGCACAGGCAGCCCACCCAGAGCGGAGGCTAAGAGTCCTGCGGAGTTCTGTTTCTCCGGTTACTCCAGGCAGCGGATTCCAGGCTGTGGCCCACCCACTGGTCAGGGTTCCGGGTAAGGGGGGGGGGTGGTGGGCAGGGGCAGATGGGGAAACCAAGGCAGCCAGAGATGGGCGTCACAGAGAGCATGGTGGACACTGGGCCTGGTCTGCCGCCTTCCGCCTCCCGCCTCTGCCAGCAATGCCTGCCTGACAGCTCCGAGGCCCCTTCCTCCAGGCAGCCCGCCCTGATCCACACCCACACAGGCCAAGGCCCCATCTCATAAGCTATGGTGGTTTGTTTGTGGTCAAGGCCTTTGGGTACCAGCAGTGGCCAGCATGGGGCTGGTGAATGAGTGAGGAAGGAGGGAGCTGCGGGGATGGGGATGGTGGGGGAAAGCTGGGGGTGGGGGGTGGGGGGGGGGCGGCATGAGACAGCCTCAGGGTCACAAAAGGGGCTAAGTTTTAAAAGAATAAAATTTATTGCCTTCTCATTCCTCGGGGAGCCCGCTGGGCGCTCAGACACCCCCGCCCGCCCCTGCAGCTACTTGTAGGCGTTGGCCTTGTGCTTGGGCAGGAAGACGAAATTGGGTGGCACGGGTCCCAGCAGCATCTCACTGTGAGGAGGGCGGGAGCAGGGTCAGGCGTGGGGCGGGGCGGCCCCCAGCCCAGCTGGCCCCACACCCGCTGGCTCCCTGGTGCACTATCTCCCAGGGCCTCGGCGGTTCCCGGGCACCTGATGCGGATCCAGTCGGCCGCCTTCTGGCTGGCCATGAGCGTCTCCAGGTAGTCGCGGCCCAGGTAGTAGGGTGGCCGCTCGTTGATCCTCTGCGGGAGCCGCTCCAGCAGGCCCACGGGCACGTACCTGCAGACGGGGGTGCCGGGGACGGGGTTGGGCCGGGCCTCCCCAAGACACGACACCCCGCCCCGCCCCCCCGATCCCACCTGCATAGGAAGGAGAGCCACTCAAGGAGGAAGCGGCGTGTCTTCTCCACGCCCTGCGTGTCCGAGCCCCAGTGCTCCAGGCCATAGTGTGCGAAGTCCCGCAGGATGTCCAGGCGCTCAGACGACGAGATGTCCCAATGCCGCTGCTCCTTGATCTCCGTGAACAGCCACGGCTTGAGCAGGGCGCCGCTGCGGGCGGGCGGTGGTCAGCAGGCCGGTGGCGGAACCCCAGACCCCAAACCCATGGTCCCCAACCTCCCAGCCATGCTCACACAACCTTCAAAGCCCAAGAGTTCCAAGCCACAGCCCTGAGCCCACAGCTACAGAAATTTCCAGTCCCCCGCCTCAGCGCCATAAGCAGCCACCTCTGACATCTCCCTGCCCGGGGAATAACAGAGCAGGGGGTGGGCAGGCAGCCTGGGGCACCGGCGTTGGGGACAAACTCAGACGCGCCCTCACCTTCCCCGAGCTGAAGGCTGGGTGCTCGGGCAGCCCCGGCTGGTTCTTTGTATCCCACCCCGGGCACACTTACCGGGCGATCATGATCCCAGCGACGCCAGTCTGCATGGCGCGGTTGGCGTCCTCGTACGACAAGATGTCCCCGTTTCCTGAGGGACAGAGACTGGGGCCTCAGGGAGCTGCGTGCAGGCGGGGATGCCAGGGCTTCGGGAGTTCTCATCAGCCCAGCGGCATTCCCCATCGGGGCAGGAGGGGGCCCAGGTAAGGGGTGGGCCCCGGTGCGTGGCCTCCGGTGGCAGGGGACCCACCGAAAAGGGGCATGGGGCTGGCTGCTGTCACGCACTGCTCGATGTACCGCCAGTCGGCCAGCTTGGTGTAGCGCTGCTCCCGCGAGCGGCCGTGGAGCTGGAGGAGAGGCAGCCAGGTGGGGGGGAGGGGCAGAGGGCAGAGAATCAGACAGAGACAGAGAGAGAGAAGAAGACCCAGAGAGCCCCGGAGAGACAGACTGAGAGAGACAGACAGACAGAGACAGAGATGGAGGGAGAGCCAAAGACCAGGAGGAAGGAGCAGGAAGGGAGGCAATGGTTAGAAAGGGATGCGCCTCGGGAGTCCCAACACCCGCTGTGCCCCGAGACCCACCGTGACCAGCGCGGCCCCCCAGTCCCGCAGCTCGGGCAGCAGCCGGTGGGCCAGATTCATGCGCTCGTGGATACCCGTGCGGAGCTTCACGGTCAGTGGCACGTCCAGCACCTGTGGGGACGGGTGTGGTTGGTGGGGCCCGGGGTCAGGCCGCAGGGAATGGTGGCGGTGGAGGGTGTCTCGGGCTGTACCTGGTTCATGCCACGGACGATCTGCTGGAACTTGGCTGAGCGGTTCATGAGGGCGCAGCCCCCGCCCTGGGAGAGACGGGCGGTTCGGGCTTAGGAACGCATGACTCTGGCTGGGCCCGACACCCCCTGCTGTCCTCTCTGTACAGATGGGGAAAGCGAGGCCCACAGGCCCCCACAGGTTCCCCAGGGACTCCGCCCACCCATATTCTGCCCTCCATGGGGCGCCAGGGTTGAGCGGCTGGTACCTTCTTGTACACGAGGTCGATGGGGCAGCCGACGTTGATGTCCACGAAATCCACCTCGATGGTGCGGTTCAGCAGCTCGGCACACTTGGTCATGGTGTCGGGAAAGGCGCCCTCAAGCTGTGGCGGGTGGCCGGGCAGTGGGTGAGGGGCCCTCCCTGCCTGGCCCTGTGCCAAGGCCAGCAGCTACTGGAGGTGCATCAGGCTGGCACCTGGCCTGTGGCTGAGGCAGGGGGTCTGGGAGGTGAGCCAGGAGAGCCCGGACCTGAACGTGGCTCTGACACATGGCAGCTGAGAGCCCCTCCTCCCTCCCTCCCTCGCTCGGGGCTGCACCGACCTGGACACCGAAGACATCCTCGCAGGGGTGGCGTTTGAGCAGGGCCCACTCAGACGTCTGGCCCTGCAGCAGGTTGATGCACACGGCCATCTCCCCGCACGTCACATCTGCCCCGAAGCGCTTACAGACCCGCCGGAAGGGCAGGTTCCCGCACTGACGACAGCAGGGGACAGAGTCACATGTGAGGGCACGGCAGGCAGGGACCCCAGACACCCGCCCAGGCCCCAAGCCCCCAGGGTGGGGAGGCAGTGGGTACTGCTGGGAAGACCACGCTGCCAGCTCCCGGCCCACCTCACTGTGGGTCCTACCGTGGTGAGGGGGGCAAGGTACAGTTTGCCACTGATGTCCAGCTGGTGGGAAAGAAAATGCACAATGAACCTCCATCCTCCAACGTGGCTTTCAAGGCCTCTCAAGCCTCAAGCCTCCCCAGGTCTTTGCCCCACACGCTTTGTCCTGCCCCAATCAGCCTGGATCCCTTTCACCGCCGTGCCTCTGCACAGGCCAACCAATCCCTCCACCAGGAATGTTCTTTTCTCCACGTTCTCCTCCACTAGAGACTTCTACTCAACTGTCAAAACCCCAGTCCCAATGCCCTCTCTTCCAGGAAGCCTTTCCCACTGCCCCACTCTGCCACAGCCCGGACCCTCCAGAGCTGGGAGTGAGTGTCCATCTCTATCTGCCCCCAACATCGCTAGTGTCCCCTGCAGGAACCCCATGACACGTACCCGCTTCTTCTCACAGGGCTGCAACCTGACTACATCCTCATCTGTCAGGGGCCCGCAGGTCCTTAAAGGGCCCCTGGGAGGGGGAACGGTGCCCGGCCCCTGGGGGGCCTGCTGGGCGTCACAGCTGTCCTGCCCTGGGGCACCCTCAGCCTCCAGGACCTCGGGGACAGTGGCTTCGGGGGTGGGGCCTGGCAGCTGGCCCTTGCTCAGCTGGCGCAGGGCCTGCTCTGCACGCTTGAAGTGGATCTTGCGCTTTCGCAGTTGCTGCTGCAGGACCTTGTCCAGGCCATTGCGGATGGGCGGGGCCTGGACCAACCCCTCCTTCACCAGATTCTGGCCCTCGGGCCCCAGATGGGCCCCGGCAAAGCGGCAGGTCACACCATAGGGGCACCTGCCGAAGGTCTCAAAGAGCACACAGTGGGGGCCCAGGTCAGCTGGCTTGGTCTCCAGGTAGCGGCCCACGTCGTGCAGGAAGCGGCAGCGGTCGCCATAGAAACACTTAGCGGCGGATTCCTGCAGGGAAACAGGGAGGCAATGAGGGAGAACAGGGAGATGCTGAGGCATCCAGGCAGCCTGGGTTTGAACCTCAGCTCTCTCCCCTCCTGACTGTGTGTCCTCAGACAAGTCAGTAACCTCACCAAACCTTAGTTTCTTCACCTGGAAAACGGAAACAATAACGATACTTACATCATAACGTCATGAAGGTTGAATGGGGGGCAGAGAGGCTCACACTCAAGGCCTCTGGGACTTTCTGGAGACAATGACACTCACCTGGACCAGGGAGGGGCAGAGCCTGTTCTTGTCGTAGTGGGTGGGCTTCACATGGGGCCGGCATTTGTTCTGACCCCGGGCCCTCTTCTGGGCCTGTGGCTGCCCCCCAGGCTCAACAGCCTCCTCTGTCTGCCTGTCCTCTGTCTGCCCATCCTCCAGCCGGATCCGCTTGGCCTCAGGCTCATCCAGGTCATTGCCAGCAGGGTCTCCAGCCTCGGTTTCCTGGCTGGGCTTCTCCTGCCCTTTGGCTTCCAGGAATTCATGGAAGTGCTCCTTGGTGGTTAGGTATCTGCCAGCAGAGGGGCAGGGGAAAGGAGGGCTTGTGGAAGAAGTCCCTCCCCTGAGCTCAGATTCAATGAACGCTGGGGAAAGGGACTGAGAACACTTGTCCCTGATTACATGCTTCTACTGATGGGGTGCTCACTACTTACAACTAGCCAGCCGCCAGCCTAGGAGCACCTCAAGGCCACAGGGAGGACCTATTTTGTTTATTTTCTTTATTATTATTTTTTGGCTGCGTCGGGTCTTAGTTGCTGCACGCATGGTCTTCATTGTGGCGCGCAGGCTTCTCTCTAGTTGTGGCGTGCGGGTTTTCTCTCTCTCTAGTTGTGTCGCGGGGACTCCAGGGCGCATGGGCTCTGCAGTTTGCAGCACACAAGCTCAGTGGTTGTGGCACGCGGGCTTTGTTGCCCCCCAGCAAGTGGGATCTTAGTTCCTCCACCAGGGATGGAGCCCACGTCCCCTACATCGGAAGGCGTATTCTTTACCACTGGACCACCAGGGAAATCCCAGGGAGGACGTATTTTGTTCCTGGTTCCCCAGTGCTCAGCCTGACGAAGTACAGGTGTGAGGTGTGAATGCCCCCAGCTATGTTAGGCTAAAAGAAACTACATGTTCCCGCGTGCCTTGCAACGGGTCCGGAACCGCCACATTTCCTAGCATGCCCTTCAGCCCTACAAGCCCCAGCATGCCCCCGGGCACTCACTTCAGACACAACTCCCTGCCTGTAACTTTGGCTGGCTTGAGGTGCACTTGCGCTGTTCCCGCCATATGCTGGGACTACACTCCCCAGCATGCACTGCGGCCTCCGCCTCAAACCCCGCCCACCCCAGCATGGACCGCGGTGTCTTTCGCACGTGTGACAGTCCCCAACGTGCGCGACCACGGGAGCTCGCTGACCCTGCGAGCGAAGGAAGGGCCCAAACAGAAGAAGAGCCTGCGAGCTTCCCGCGCTGGGCCGCTGCCCCAGCTCCCGGCATGCGCCGCTCGGGCCGCGCTACGGGTGCCGGGAAGGCTCCGTGAACTGTTCCCCCGACCCAGCGACTCACTGAAGTTTAATGGACGCTACTCCTCGTTCCGGCTCGATGGCTCCTGGGTCGCCACCGCCACCACTCTCTGCTGGGGCTTCCACCGCTCCCTCCGCCATCGGCCCCCCCTCACACCCGCTTTGGAGTGTTGCGGCGAGGCCTTCCGGGTCGCGCGTGTGTCTTCCCCGGTCGTACTGGTGAAATGCGCATGCCTGGGTTGCTCCAAGTGCCGCCATTGTATGCGCGTCGACGCAGTTGGGCGGAGCCTAACAGTGGGTGGGGCCTCGGGTCCCGTTTATACCTCTGAGCCCTTTGCGGGAACCGGGACGTTCAGTAATCCGCTTGGGGCTCTGAAACTGGCTTCCCGCCGGCCACAATCGGCCCACAGAAGTGTTTTGATTTCCTGATGGGGTTTTTAATTGTTTAAATACTGATACTTTTATTTAGGGCGTTCATTCAACAAATAACTCATCGAGTGCCTGTGTGCTAGATGTTGTCCTAGATGCTAAGGATACAGTAGTGAATAAAACAGACCAAAAACTCCTTGCCTTTAAAAGCTGAGATAGGAGTGGTGAAGACAATGAACATAATACATAAGTAAGGTATACTGTATGTCGGACAGTAATGAAGCAGGGAAGAGGAAGTGGGAAAGCCATTTTTGGTGGTTGCAGTTCTTAATAGAATGGTCAGGGAAAGCTTCACTGAGAAGGTAACATTTGAGTATTTTCGAAAGAAGTGAAGGAGAGAAATAGGGATATCAGAGGAAAAAGTGTTCCACGTTGAGGGAACAGCCAATGCAAAGGCCCTGAGGCAGGACCGTGCCTGGTGTGTTGCAGAAACAGTGAGCCCTGTGTGATTGCTGCTGAGTGAGGGAGGGGGAAAGACGGAGGAGGTGAGGGCAGGGAGGTGAAGGGGGTAGGTCTTGCCGGGCCTTGTGGGCCTTTGGGAGAACTTGGGATTTTAGCCCGAGGGAAGTGGGAGGGCAAACAGCCAAGGACGGCGGAATCTAGTCATTTTCCACAGTCCCCACCATGCCCTGTTGCACCCTCCTAAAGCTCCCTGTTGCTGAAAGAGCCTTGATGTAGTACAGGGATCTCAGGGCTCTGGACCCAGCCTGCCAGTTTCGAATCCCAGAACTTCCACTTACCATCTGGGAACATTGTCCTTTTTTTTTTTGTCCCTAAAATATTTATTTTTGGCCGCGCCGGGTCTTAGTTGCAGCATGAGGTATCTTCGTTGTGGCATGCAGGATCTTTTAGTTGCAGCATGCCGGATCTTTTAGTTGTGGCATGGGCTTCTTAGTTGCAGCATGCAGACTTCTTAGTTGCAGCATGTATGAGGGATCTAGTTCCCCGACCAGGGATCGAACCTGGGCCCCCTGCATTGGGAGCTCGGAGTCTGGACCACCAGGGAAGTCCCGGAACATTGTCCTTTTTAAAACTTTATTTATTTATTTATAAAATTTATTTATTTTTGGCTGCGTTGGGTCTTCTTTGCTGCACGCGGGCTTTCTCTAGTTGCGGCGAGCGGGAGCTACCCTTCATTGCGGTGCACAGGCTTCTCATTGCGGTGGCTTCTCTTGTTGCGGAGCACGGGCTCTAGGCGCATGGGCTTCAGTAGTTGTGGCACGTGGGCTCAGTAGTTGTGGCTCGAGGGCGCTAGAGCACAGGCTCAGTAGTTGTGGCACACGGGCTTAGTTGCTCCGCGGCAATGTGGGATCTTCCTGGACCAGGCTTCAAACCCATGTCCCCTGCATTGGCAGGCAGATTCCTAACCACTGCTCCACCAGGGGAGTCTAGAACCTTGTCCTTTAACTGCTCTGTGCCTCAGTCTCCTCATCAGAAAAATGGGGCTGATAGAAATATCTCTTTTAGAAAGTAAGGATTCAATAAATAACAATCAACAAATATTAATGACTACTGTTGTTACTGTTACTTTATTACTATAATTTGCCTTGAATTACATGAACACAGTGCAGAAAGGGAATAACCAATCCCTTAGCTCCCCCCTGCATTTCACTGCTAAACTTGACAAAGCTTTCCCTGAGCAGGAAGTGAGGCAGGGACTGTGTTCCTTGAGTGACAGATGGAGAAACTGAGGCCTGAGGAGGGAAAGGATTTGCCTGAGCCCACAACAGGCTCAGCACCAGCTTTTCCAAGACCTGGGAGAGAATGGAATGGGGGCAGGGAGCAGCTTGTCTTCCATCTCTGGCCTCTGCCGCCCTCTATAGGACAATCTGGGAATAAAACAGTGGAGTCGGGGACTCTGGAAGCAACCACAGCGGTCCTTGGGAGACTCAGCCCCCCTGACCCACCTCCAGGGACGAGAGATCGCTACTTCCTGAGGTGCCCGTCCCATTGCCTCCTGAGGTTCTACCATCATCTCCCTGACATCATCCCAGGGGCACCCAGACCACTCTGGGGAGACAGTTGTTCAGGTGGGGAAACCGAGGCCCACAGAGGGCAACCTCAGGAATGAGCCTCCCCTCTCTGAGCCTCAGCCTCCAAGGAGAACCCTCCTAGGGCTCCCTGGCTGTGCCCTGGGATGACCTGCCTCCTCTGTGTAAGGCAATCCTGGAACGCTTCCTGTGGGGAGGGGGAGAAAGGGAGACTGTGGACTGGCCGTTAACAACTATGGTATTAATATAAGTGACACACTATTCATTGCTTGCTTTTTTTTTTTTTTTTTGGCCGCACTGCGCGGCTTGCGGAATCTTAGTTTCCCAACCAGGGATTGAACCTGAGGCCCTAGCAGTGAAAGCGCAAGTCCTAACCACTGGACCGCCAGGGAATTCCTGTTAATTGTTATTATTTATTATGTTATTATAATGGTGTAATATTAATCATTTACCAGTAGCTAGACAAGTTTTGAGCACTTACTGTATGCTAGGCTCCGCCCTAAGGTCTTTTCATGTATTAACTCCGTTACTCTTCTCTCTGATCTTATGTGGAGGGAACAGGTATTCATCCCAACGCTACCTGAATCCACGGGCTGCAGAGGTCCCTGGCCCAGGGGCTGCCCCACCGCCTAGCCAGAGACCTGGGCATCAGCCTCCTTGCCTGTCTCTCTCCCAACAGCCTGTCAGTCCCCATGTCCTCCCGGCTTTCTCTCCAGGGTCTCTCTATAGTCTATCCCCTCTCCCACCAACACCCCTTCCAAGGCCTCAATGTCCCATCCTGCCCCCAACAGCCCAGCCTCCCAAAGCTCTTTCTAAAACACAGATCTGACCATGGCCCTCCCCTGCTCCCAATCCTTCCATGGCTCCCTACTGCCCCAGCCCTGTACCACAGCCCCAAGTTTCCTGCATAATCCAGTCCCTGCTGCCTTCCCCAGCTTCATCCCTCTTCACCTCCTCACTCCCTAAACTCAAGCACCAAGTTCATTCCAGACCTCCCATGAGCCGGTCTTACCTCCCAGCCTTTGCACATGCTGTTCCCTCTCCCAGGAACACTATTCCCTGCACCCGGTCACCTTGCTCATTCCACTCACCCTTCTGTTCTCAACTTCTCCTTCTCTGGAAAAGGGATGCGTTGAGGATCTTCCCCATTAAACTATGAGCCCAGGGCTGGTGGGAGTCAGGTCTGCTCCGGTCACTCTGTGTTGCCACCATGCAGCACCGGGCCTGGCACACAGTAGATGCTCAGTGAACATTTGCTGAGTGAATGCATCTTGTCATAGCTAGGGAAACTGAGGCACAGGGGGCAGGACCTGCTGGGTGGGGGGTCCCACCTTCACTGAGGATTTGGCAAGAAGCTGAGGACTTCCCGGGTGTCAGTCTGGAGAGCGTGGGGACATTGAGAAAGATGTCCCCCGCCAACCCTGAACCAGGCGTGAGTCGTACCAATGCGTGACCTTGGCTGATCTGAGGAAGCAGGAGGGAGGCAGGTCGCGCTGGGGCCCCGAGCAGGTGGAGAGACTGAGGCACCCAGGAGGGGGTGGGCAGAGCCTTGGGAAGGTGCCACTGGCACTCAGCCCAGTCACTGGGGCTCCCCCTGCCTCTGTCCCTTTCTTTTATTCTTCCTGTTTCTGTCTCAGTTTTTTGGGGGTCTCTTTCTGTATTTCCTTCTCTCTGTGTGTCTATCTCGTATCTTTCTCTGTATTACTCTTTTCCCCGTGTATTGTCTCTCTCCATCTTTCTCTCTCTCTGCATCTGTCTCCATTTCTCTGCTGCCCGCCCCCCCGCAGGCATCTCCCCCCTCTGTCTCTCTCTCCCTCCACGTCTCTGTCTCCCCTGCCCTCTCTCTGTCCCTCTCAACCAGGCCAGATAGGGGGGAAAGCACAGGGCAGGTGTGGCCTGGGCTCTTTGCCCGTTGCCGCCGGGGCCGCCCCGGATTTGTGGCTGCGCCTCCTTTATCTGGGGCTGCAGCTGCCCCTTATCTTCTGGCTTCAGGACACGAGACCAGGATTAGGGCAGCCTGGGCCAAGGACGAGAGAAGGCAGGGCCAGGCTGGCGGGTGACAAGAGCCGGGGTGCTGGGATGTATGTGGCACCTGTGAGCCTCGGGGGCTGGGGCTGCCGTGCGCATCTGAGTGTGTGCGTGTGTACTACGTGTGTCCGTGTGAGTGTGTGTGATGGCGTATACGCATTTGCAGAGTATGACTGACTTTGGGGGACATCTGCGTGTGTAATTGTGTGTCAGCGTGTCGATGTGCATATTTAAGTCTGTGAGCGTGTGTCTGTGTGTCTACTGTATGTGCGTGCGTGGATACACACATAGCGTCCACGCATTTGTGGCTTCTCGGGGGCGGGGGAGGGCGGTCTGTAAGCTCCCATAAGGTCTTCAGCCCGGGCCGCACCTCTCAGGTGTCCCCCAACCCCAAGGCCTACCCCACCCACCTCCCCACCCCTCTGCCCCCAGGCCTGATGGCTTTCCCGCCTTGCCGACGTGGGCCCCCCCAGGGACAGGGCCCTCGATCTGTGACCTGCGGCTGCAAATGGCCCTGTGGGGATGGCTGCCAACCTTGCTTTTCCCATCCTCTTCTGGAACCAGCCAGCTCCTTCCTACCACCCACAAGGCCTCGTGGGCCCCATTCCAGCCAGTCGGGCTGGCTCCTTCCCTGGTCCCCACGGCCCTTGCTCTGACCCCAGCTAGGTGTGGGGGTCCAGCTGTGCTCCCTGTAGGGGCTGAGGCCTCTCTGGGCCCTCAGCATCATCCAGCTCTTGGTGAGGATAACTTTGTCAAGTCAAGAGCCCCGAAACCTGGTTTCAGGGAGCCTCTTGGCTGATAATCAGCAGCCCTGTGCGGAGCTGGCCCAGTGACCCTGGGCGATCCCCTCATGTCTCCATGGGAAGACAACACTCACTTCCCACAGCCGCGGGTCTGCACTGGGCACAGAACAAACATAGGAACCATTTCACAGATGGGGAAACTGAGGATCAGCAAAAGCTCAGCCACCAGCGCTGGGGGATGGAGTAACGCTTATTGTGGGGTGATGCTCTGGTTGGGGGGCAGCTGAAGGGACAGAGGACACAGAGGGTGCCGGGCCACTTCCACCCCTAAGGGGCTGCTCCCTGGAGGGGTCCCCGAGGTGCAGCCCTGGGCCTGCAGGGCCTGGACCAGCTCCTGGCGCTAAGATGGAAACTTCTCCACCAGCCAAGTCTGCGTCTTGGCCAGCGCATGCTGGCCTCCCAAAACCTCCACCTAGGCCTCCACACATGAACAGAACACTCCCCACTCCCCCTGGGGAGCAGTGACCATCAGGGGAGGGCAGGGGGTCAGCCCCCAGGGGACAGGGGTGGAGGAGCAGCTGGGGGCCATGGCTGAACGTTCTGGAGTCATCCAGCCCCAGATTTGAACCTCTGCCTTACCGTGCGACCTTGGGCCAGTGTCTTGACCTCTCTGATCCTCGGTTTTCATGCCACGTGGGCTCCAAGCACGCTGGGGAAGGGGAGGCGTTGCCTGGAGCTACCTGGGGGGGCGGGTGAGGAGGCAGTGAAGGAGTGGAACTAATTTCCCGGCAAACACCAGGGTGGGGGCGGGCAAGTGGTGGGGCCTGGGTTCTGGCTGCCCCTGCATTGTCCCACCCCTGCCTCAGCCTTGACCTTGGGGCCAGCAGGCTCAAATCAGCCCCAGGGGCCACAGGCCCTTGGGTGCCCCCTGCTCTTTGCTGAGCTTCTTCCCCACCATCCGTGCACTGGGGAGACCACAGTCCCTGGCCACGGGCTGCACTTTCAGCGTGGGAGGTTCAAGGCTGAGTTCCACCCACCCTGCCCCACAGCAGCCCCAGTCTGGAACAAGGAAGGTTTAAAAATAAAGCATTGTAAATACCCGTGTTTCCTGCAAATGGAACCAGCCCCTGAATCCCCTCCGCCTCCCAGGCAGCTGGGCCCAGACGGCTCCTTGACGGGAGTGGGGGCCAAAGGTGGGCATGCCCGTGTGTGCCCCAGTTCCCGCTACCATGTGAGTCAGCCAGTGTGACAGGGTGTCCGTCTGTCACCACCTGTCCAGGGGGTGACAAAGCCTGTGGTTGGCGACAGAGAGTAGCCGGGGTGCTCGGTTGTATGAGGTGACACACTGGTGTGCGAGGGCGTCACACCTGTGTCTGGTGTGATCACGTGGGGCCAGCCCCGAGCCAGGCAGGGTCTCTGGGGGCCTGAGTGTGATGGGGAGCCTTCTCCGTGTGTGACTGGGTCAATGTGTGTGTCCCTGAGTGTGGAGGGGTCTCCTCCCAGGCCGGAGTATGACCGGGTCTCCCCATGGTGGAAGGCGGGCATGGGTCCTACTCTCCCCCCCGGGGCCCCGCCCCTACGCCCCTGCCCCTGCCCACCCCGAGGAAGACCGAGTCTTTCAAGTCGCTGTTACCAGGGCAACCGTTTTACGAGCATCCACATGGTGGGCACATGTGTGTGTCCTGCACCCCATGTGTCTGCACGCCCCCTCTCCCGTGGCCCCCAGCCCAGCCGGGGAAGGGGTGTCTGCACGCCCCCTCTCCCGTGGCCCCCAGCCCAGCCGGGGAAGGGTGAGCAAGCAGAGGCGGCCAAGGGGCAGCTGGTGACAGCTTAATGGTGGCTGGCCGGGGTGGGGGTGGGCTCCTGGTCTGGCTACGTGTATACAGGGGGGCTGTGCTTCCCGGACCAGCCCAGCATGTGCATGTGCGCCCAAGGGTGCACAGCAGCAGGGTCTCCTTGATTCCTGTGCGTGCATGGCTGTGGGGTGGGCACCCGGCGCTCGGGGTTGAGTGTGAGTGTCAGAGGGTTTTGTGTGAAAAGCGTGTGTGTGTAACGATCCGCCGAGTGTACACGTGTGCCGGAGCAATCCTACCCTGTCCCCTGGAGTCGCCCCTGGAGCTGCTCTGAGGGCCAGTGGGCTGCTAAGCGTGTGTCTGTGTCTCTACAAGGAAGTGTGTGTGTGTGTGTGTGTGTGTGTGTGTGTGTGTGTGTGTGTGTGTAGGGATGGCGCTGTTCTCAGAAAGGTGTCCGGGTATGCGTGAGAACGAGGATGGTGCTGGGTGTGACCCTGCCTAGAACAAGGTTTGGGGGTCTGTGCGTGAACGGCCACCAGTGCCTCAGCCTTCCCTTCAGGCCAGGGTGTACGTGTCACTGACAGTGAGTCCTTAGCGGCACCAATAGTGACAGACGCTTGGGCATTGCTCACCTCCAGCGGGCATGGTTACTCGTACTAAACTCATCTGATCCTTACTGCAGCCCTAGTAGGATCTACTGCTAATACCCCCTGTTACAGATGGGGAAAACGAGGCACGGAGAGGCAAGCACAGACCCCTGTTCTTTCCATCCTGGACCGTGACGGGCGCGCCGCCTCTTTGACACACGCTCACCCTCATGCCCCCACTCACCCACCCACAAACTCACAATCGGGCTACAACCTGCTCACGCATCCAGCGCAACCCACACCCGCATGAGCCGGCTCACAGCGCGTGATGCTGCCTGAGTGTCCCCTGTCACCACGTATACTGCGTAGTAGTGCAAGTTGCACAGGCCGCTGGCGGGTGTGTGTGTGTTTTGGGGTGGGGGTGGGGGTCTTAGGAAGACCTAATGCCCTTACAAACCCCCAGGCTGCTGGGATCAGAGGAATGCAGACGGCCTGAGTCAGAGTGAGGAGGCCCCAAGAAATCAGGCGGCGGGGGTGAGAGCCAGAGCTCCCGGCCCCAGGAACGCGGGCGGCGGCGGGGACACTGCGGGCAGGAGCCTAAGTGCTGCGAGCCGAGGGCCGGGCTGCGCGGCGGGTGTTTCTCAGTAACTAGGCCGGGGCGGGGCGGGGCCATGGAGGGTCCAGCCCCGCCCACCCCGCCACAGTCCCGCCCCTGAGTCAGCTTGGGGGGCCGCTAGGGGGCGCATTGGGAACGCGGAGCCGTCGGGGAGGGGGCGGGGTGGGTTTGGGCTCGCTGACGGGTCGGGGGCAGCCCTGGGCCTTGGTGCTCGGGAGAGCGCCGTCGGGTGCCGGGGGTGGGAAAGGTATCCCCCCGCAGGATCTGGCTCGGACGCCAGACTAGGGAGAAGTGCCACTTGATGAGGGGCGCTGTGGACAGCGGGCGTCGTCGTCAGTCTTAGGGTATCACTTGCTGTTTTAGGGGAAAACTTTGGGTCTCAGTTCTCTGGAATGACTTTCTTAGGAAGGGGCCTTCTTTTGCTTTCTTGAAAGAGGACCTGGGGAGGGACTAGGGGCCCCAGAGTACTCAGTGGAGTGCGGGGAAATTGTGGGCCATGATTACCGCCGGCCAGGGGAGTGTTGTGGCTCTTAATTCCGCGAAGGGGGATCTGAGGAGGGGTCTTGAGAGGTCCCGGATTTACGGAAGATGCGCCGTCGGGGTTCTTGGAGCGGGGATGGGAAACTTTTAATCTGGAGGGACTCTGTCCTAGGGATTCCCCCGAGGGGATTCCTTGGTGAGGGGACTTCTTTGGCACTTGTTTCCGGAAGGGGACCGGGCAGGACGTGGGGGAGGGGTCTGGCAGTAAGAACTGGTTCTCAATGGAGTGGGGGGACGCTGAAGGTCGAGGGACTGGTGTCAGGGACGCTGTGGCTCTTACCTCTGGGAAGGGGCCCTCGGAGGGGGGCATTCTGGGGCCCTGGCTTTTCTAAAGGATCGCCGCCGGGGTCTCTGGGGCCGGGGGACAACGCTGTCTAGGGGTGTGCTGTGGCCCCGCACCCTTGCCACCTGCGCTCTTCAGGCACCCTCGGTCGGGGGGGACGGGGCGGGGGCGGGTCCCTGTCCCGGGAAATCCGAGCCACCGCCCCTGGCCCCGCCCCCGGCCCCGCCCCCGGCCCCGCGCCGGCCGAACTGTCCGCGGCGGGAGCGGCGGAGGCGGCAGGACAGTGCGCCGTGGAGCCGCTCCGAGCGCCCGGGCCCCTCGCGCCGCCGCCCCGGAGCCCCGCGCCGCGCGCCGAAGCCGCCCGCGCCGTCCGTGCGCCCCTGCACCCCGCGCCCTCCGAGCCGCCGGCCGTCCAGGGCACCCCCTCAGCCCCAGCCTCCGCCGGGCGGGGATGGCCGCAGCCCGCGGCTGAGCGAGCCCGGGGGAACCCCATGGGCCGGCTCGCGCCGCGGCCGCCCCGCGGCCGCCCCCTCCGGCCCGGGGCCCCCCGGGCGCCGCGGGCCCAGGCGGCCCGGATGGCGGTCGCGGCGGCAGGGGCAGGGGCTGGGGCCGACGCGGGCGGCAGGCGCGGCTGCCACTGACGGCTAATCGGGCGCCCGGAGCAGGTAAGCAAGGGCAGACGGCGGGCCCGCGCGGTACCGGCGCGGGGGGAGGACCGGCCCCAGGGACAGAGATTGGGAGGGCTTCCAGGGACTCCGGGTAGATCGGTAGTTTCCCGCCTCTAGCCAAGAACCAGCGTGTGTATGAGGGTATGGTCAAGGGGCGACAGGTCCGCGCGTGGCAGGGGCGCGGGGAGCGGGAGGGCGATCTTAAGCTTCTCTCCAAGCCAGGGTCTGGCCAGGAGAGGGGGGGTTCCCTGTCCGACGAGGCGGGAGCGCTTCTGCCTTCTCGAAAGCCCTTGGGAGCGTCTGGAGAGGGGTGGAAGCGGGGGCAGCCGGAATCCCCTCCCCAGCCTCTAGGAGGGCGAGACCCAGACACCCCTTATGCCTTGTGGTCTACAAGGGGCCGCGGGGGGCATCCGGATCCCGCAGACCCTGGGCGGAGGGCTGCCGTCGCGGCCCAGCTGCACGCAGAAGTAAACATCTGTCAGCGGCGCGTTCCAGCCGCGTTCTCTGCGCGCCGCCGCCGCTGCCGCCGGGGACACGGTGTCCTCCGGTAAGGGCCTAGCTCTCTCAGCTCCTGAAGCCGCTGTTTAGCCACAAGAGGGCGCGAAACCCTTTGCGGGGGGCGGGGGGGGGGGGGCGTAACGGCAAAGACCGGATTTGAAGGAGCGGAGGCTGTCTTCCTTCCTAGCTTTTTACAAAAGGCATCTTGCTCAGGATGGTCTCAGAATTCTCCCAGAAGGTGCGGTTTGTCAGTTCGCAGTCTTTAGGCCGAGGGGGCTGCAGACAGTGGGCAGATGTGGGCTGGGACTGGAGAGAGAAGTGGCCTCTCCCAGGGGTGGATGTCACCATGGTCCCCTCCCCAAGAAGTACTAGCATCCATATAGCATGGGGCCACTGGCCTGGCTCAGCGGGCCTGTGGTTACCTGCAAGGCTGGGCCACCAGCCCAGATTTGGGGAGCAGGACCAGGGGCCTAGGTGGGGGGCATGGAAGGCCAGACCCCTGACTTTCCTCACTCCTTTATGCCCCGCCCCACCCCCTGCATCCTTTTCTGTCTGTTCCATGACACTCTTTGTCTTTAAGAGCCCCGGGCTGAGGAAGCCCCAATGGGGCGTGACTGGTCTAGGCGGATGTCAGTGGGGGGAGACTCCCAGCTTTGCCAGCTTCTCCCCACCCCCCAGCCCCTTGCCTTGGGCCCTTTGGACACCCCTCCCCACACCCTTCATTCTAGGACTGCTGAGGTTCCGGGTTCTGCAGCCACTCCCAGGCCTTACAGCCCACTCCCAGCGACCTGCAAAGAGCTAGTTCCAGGGGTGCAGGGAAGAAAACAAAACATGCCCCCCTGCAGCTGGGCACAGTGTCTGAAATTCCACCATCACTGCTTGTCCCTCAGGTTATAGGCCTTAGTTTTCAGGGGGGTGAGAAGAGGATATAGCTTTCAAGAGCCTGGAACAGGAGAGGGAACCAAACAGTCTGCAGCCAGGCACAAGGACACAATCAAGACATTGTTTCCACCAATGTTTGTTGGACAGCAATGATGTGCGTGACTCTGTTTGGTGTCAGACTCCTGGGCCTTGTCCTTCCAGACTTGAATCCAGGGTGGAGCCCAGAGTGGGGAGCAAAGGCACTACCTCAGGGTAGGAGGGTCAGGGGAGACTTCCTGGAGGAGGGGCATTGCAGCTGGGGCTATGAAGGATGAGTAAGAGTTCTCTAAATGGGAAAGGCAAGGGCATTCCAGGTGGTGGGAACTGCATATGCAAAGATCTGGAGGCAGGAAATAGCATGGGTGATTTTGGAAAATCCAGGGTGCCTGGGGTGACCATGGGAGGGAGAGACTTTTCTGAAAGGTTGACAGAGGGAGAACTGTACTGGGGCCTTCAAGGACGGATTCCTAGAGATGGGGGCTGGAAACACAGAGAGAGGAACGGGTCTTTAATGCATCTGCATCCCTGGGCCCAGCTGTCTTTGCTGAGAGGCTGTGGGATTCCTCTGCAGATGCAATTTTCCTGGTCCCCCAAGGTGGGGCAGAGGGGTCTGGGGCCCTCGAGGGGAGATAGGGTCTTCCCTCTGCCCTGTGAGCATCAACTGAGCAGGCGCCATGGGAGGCTGGTTCTATTTCGCAGCTGAGAAAACTGAGGCTGAGCGAGCTGGAGGGATCTTTCCTTATGCTCAATGTAATTAATTCCCAAGCCCTAAGCTACTGTGTGCCAAGCTGTGTAGTAGGATGAAGCAGAGAACAAGACAGGCCCGGTGCCTGCTGCACTTGGCAGGGCAGGGGTGCAGGTTAGGGGGTGGACAGGAGGCTTTCAAACCAGCCAGCCAGCCTCCTGGACTTTCAGGAGAGGTAACAGCCGCAAAGTAAGCCTGAATGGGGCCTGGGACACTTTGGCGTGGGTGTTCAGGAGCGGAAAGATCTTCCCTTCAAATCCAAGTGAACTCAGGCTTTGGTTGGTCCTGGAAGAAATCCAGCAGGTGGATCTCACGTCCCAGTTGAGGAAACCGAGGCCCAGAGAGGGGCCGTGCTGAAAGAGCTCAGTGTGTCAGGGACCCAAGGCAGAATTTGAACTTGGGGACATGGAAGAGGTGACTTAGGTCCCCTGGTTCCCAGGAAACCAGTGTGAGGGTTTGAGTTGCATTGGGGTCTGTGCCTTGGTTTCCCTTTCTGTCAGATGGTCAGCTTTGTGTGGTGTCCTCCTGGCCACTCCCGGAGGACCCAGGTCCCTCGCACCACCCACCGGGCCCCATGCCAGCTGCTTAGCCGTGCCAGGCCTCATTAGGCTGATCCTGTTATTGACCCCCAGGGAGGGCCCCCTGCCCTCCCGATGCCTGCGAGGCTGGTCCCAGACCAGCCTGGCTAAGCCAGACCCGCCTGGTATGGTTGAGGTGGGAATTTTATGGGCCAGCTGCAGAGGGCCGGGCCAGAAACGGCGGGTCTGAAAAGCTGGTGGCCCCGACACACACACACACACACGCACGCACGCACGCACGCACGCGCACGCTCCCCGGCCCAGCCTTCCCAAGAACACGCCCAAGTAGCGGCCGGTACAGGAAGAGGGCTCCAGGCACTGGTGGGGAATGGAGGGCTGACCCTGCGGGGCACAGGACACCCCCTTATCTTTCCTCATCCCCCTGTGCTGTCCCCTGGCCATTTGCTCTGGTCACACTGGTCCCCTTGAAAAGCCATCATCCTGCCTCTGAGCCTTTGCTCGTGTGGTTCCCTCCACCTAGAACACTCTTCCTAGATCTTCTAGTGGGCTCCTCTGGGAAGCCCTCCTTGACCACTCAGCTTAAAAGCAGCACCAGTCACTATCGCTTCACCTTGTTTTATTTGGGGGCTGTTGTTGCACCGTCAACTTCTAAATTACCTTGTTTCTTTTCTTTCTTTCCTTCTTTGGCTGCGTGGCTTGCGGGATCTTAGGTTCCCCAACCAGGGATCGAACCTGGGGCCCCAGCAGTGGAAGCGCTGAGTCCTAACCAGTGGACCACCAGGGATTCCCTAAATTACCTTCTTTCTTTCTTTTTTTTTATTATCCATCTCCCTGATTGGATGGTGAGCTTGGCGAAGATGGGGGCCCAGGTTGGCCTTGGTCATCCTGAGTTCCCTGACTGGTGCAGCACACAGTAGGCACTCAATAAGTGTTGGGTGAATGTGTTGGGAGCAGAACCCAGCCTGGCACACTGGGCTTTCTGCCATGTGGGCCATCTGTTTACTTGCTAGTTCTGCTCTACTGTGTGTCTTTGAGAAAACCTTTTACTTCCCTGGATCTCAGCCCCACTGGCCTCCCAAGCAGCAAGACCCTGCTTCTCCCTTTCCCCCCAGCATCACCCTCGTTACTGGGGTTGTGGAGACACTGAGAGAACAAGTTTAGAGTCAGACCCAGGTTCAACCGAAGCTCAGCCACTTAATTTCTGTGTGACCTTGAGTGAGTCACTCTACCTCTCCAAGCCTCAGTTTCCCTGTGTGGTAAATGGGGCTAATAATAATAATAATAACATCTTTTCCAGGGACTGCGGGGATAATCAAACATGTGGAAAGCACTTAGCAGAGTGCTTGGCACTAAATAAATGGAATAGCCAACACTGCCAGGTGTTAGTGTTATTATTCTTGGTCTTGTTGTTGTTATTAGGGAGGCCATATGGTACAGTGGTCAAGAATGTGGAAGAGGGGGCATTGAGGCTGGGGCTTTGAGGGATGAGTAGGAGTTTGCCCAACCACCTGAGTTCAAAACCCAGCTTGGCCATTTACGCTCTGTTGGACCCTGAGGAAGTCACTTCAGTCTTTTGGACCTCAGTTTTTCTGTCTACAAAATGGCGATAAAATGGTCCACAGCTTTCTATGAGGCACTACATGTAAAGTGCTCAGAACAGGACCAATGGTGTTGTTTGCTAGTGTTAGTATTAGCTAATTTTTTTTACTACTATTATTAACACAAAGCAGCCAACACAGTCTTCCCCAGAAATCACCCTCTCTGTATGTCCACCCCTCAGCCTCACTTTGGCAAAGATAGACCCAGATCCCCTTAAGACAAGCTCAGAACCCACGACTTGATTCTCAGAGTAGCAGGGAGCCAGCAATGGTTCTAGCGATTGGGCAGCAGGCAGCTCCTGGACTGGGGGGAAAAAAGGAGATGCTGGGCTCCCACCTCTGGGCAGGCCTGGAAGGTTCTGCTGGGGGTGTCTGTGCCTGCACCCTCCCATGAGGCCGCCCCACAGGCTGGCCCCTGGCCCCCACAGATGAGACATCGGAACCAGCTGTGCTAGCCAGATGTTCCTAGTTTACCCCCAGATGTGCGTCGCCGGCTTGCGCCTGCCCCGGCCTCCCAGTTCCCACCATGGGGTGGGGCTGGGCCCTGGGCCCTCCAAGGGAGGGGGCACATTTCTGTGGGCTGTGGAATTTGTTTCTTGTTTTGCAGAACCATTGAATCTTGTCTTGAGAGGCGCAAGTCCCGCCCCTCATGGGGCCTCAGTTTCCCCATCAATGGAACCCTAGGGAACCCCCTGGGGCCACCTGGGGGAAAGGAGATGAACAGGGCTGCCCTGGGAATGGGCCCAGCTGCCAGCCCCAGACCTGTAACACTGATGGAGGAAACGGAATTAAGGGCGTGCAAGCACGTGTCTGATGCTCGGGGCCTAGCTGCTGCAGGACATCGGCCAGGCCTGCAGGACTTCACTGAATGAAACGGCCCTCCAGATGAGCAAGGTGTCCTGTGCAGCCCCTTGTACAGATGGGGAACTGAGGCTCCAGGGGGGGGAGGAGCTTGCTCCCACGTTATCCAGCCAGGAAGAGGCAGATGGGGGTGCGAATTCAGCTGTCTGCACCCCAGGTGCCACAGCATTCAGAAGTATCCTTCCTCAGGGCTGGCCCATATGTGCAGGCCACCCCCACAGCTGCCCATGTGTCTTCCCAGCCTGGCTCGCTCTGCCTGTGGGCAGTGATGACAGCCCCACAAGCCACCCGGTCATTCCCACAGTTCTGGGCAGCCCACCTCAGGCCCTTTCTGAAGTTGGGGAAACAGAGGTATAGGAGGACCAGAGACATGTCTGGGAGTGAAGTGCAGAGGAAGAACGGTGCTCGTGGAGGGAGGCACCACAGCTCCACCTGGCAACGGTGGATGGAATTACCAAAGCCCGCCCTTGCCTTCAGAGGACCCAGCCCAGGGTGCCCCTCCAGAAGCACCTCCACCGTCCAGCAAAGACAGACGTGGACCCAGACACTATTTTGGCAGAACTGGGCAAGAGGGAGGGAACTGAGGCTGGGAGGGGGCAAGATGGGGAGCAGGAATGGCTCCCTGGAGGAGGGGCTCTAAGAGCTGGGGCTTTGAAGGATGAATAGGAGTTTGCCTGATGGAGCCAGGCCCCAATTCCAGGCCTCCCCAGACTAGAGAGAAGAGTGGATGGAGGGAGGGTTCCCCTCCCCTCCTTCCTCTTCCTGGGAACAAGCATGAAGTAGTTTCCTTCCTGAGGTCAGGAGCTCTGCAGGACAAAGGCTGTTGACCCCATGGACAGGTATGCCTGGCAGGTGTTCCCTGGGAAGCTCGATGGAAAGGTGGAGCCCTGGAACTTAGCCGGGACATCAAGATAATAAGCAGTGTTTCCTGGTACCATCAAGGAAGCTGCCAGAAACACCCACACACCCTCACCCTACTTCTCTGCTCTCTGAATAACTGGAGGTTTCCACCTGGCTGTGTCTGTGGGCTACTCATCTCCCCTCTCTGAGCCTCAGTTTCTCCTCCTTCCCTGCCCCAGCCCTGGGCACTCTGTGGCCTCCAGCTAGAAGTGGAAGTCTATCCCAGATCCCTCTTGCTGCACTTCAGACGGGCCTGGCCCCCAGAAAGGGAGGTGCCCCCTTCCCTGGGCAGTGAGGACCCCTCCAGGGTCTCCTACCCAGGGAGGGGACCCTGGGCCAGGCCCTGCCTGGGCAGATGGGTGGCACCTGAAATGCCAGCAGGTGTGGGGCTGGGCCGGGTACCAGTGGCCCTTTCCCCTGGGTCACTCTGCCCCCTCCCCCACTTCCCTTCTTCACACTTGCAGCCTGTGTCTGTGCCTCTCACTCTCCCCCCGGAATCTTTGCAGCCGAGGGCCCGCCAGTACTGGCAGTGTGTTCATGTGTGTGCCCCCCGGGTGTGTGTGCACGTGGCTGGAATGCGGGATGCAGGTGATGATGGGCACGCCCGTGCACGTACAAGTTCAAGTGCTCACAGGAGGGCTTGGAGGAGGCATGTGTGTGGTGTGCCCATTCTCTGTGTCAGTGTGCAAGAGACAATGTATCTCTGTGTGAAGGTGCTTGAGTGAGTGAGTGTATCGAGGGTGTGCAGGAGCTTCCACGGGCACGTGTGATTGGGGGAGCTCCTGAGTGCAAGTCAGAGGGCGTGTGTGCACGTGTGCAAATGCTAGTGTGTGAGTGGTAGCACTTGATCGAGGGTGATCATGTTTGTGCATAAAATGCCCACGCGTGAGTGAAACACACTAGCATGTGAGTGTGGTGGTGTTCAGGTGTGTGAGTGAGGGTGCGTGAGAACACTGAGTGTGTAAGCGGGATGGCATCTGAGTGTGCAAGAGCCTGTCGGAATATGTGAGCGGGGTGGTGTCTGAGGGTGTGTGTGCAACAGTGTTTGGGCACATGTGAGAGGGTGTGTGTGTGAGTGGGTCAGAGCATATGTGAGCATGGGAACGCTGGGTGTGAGGGTGAGCCCCCAAGTGTGCCGTGTGAGTGCCCGCCTCCCCTTGACACAAGCACACACATCGTGCACACCTGGTCCCCTCCCTGTGCCCTCCACCACACCTGCTCCCTGTCAGGTCTGTGCCAGAGACAAACCAGTTGGGTGACCCCCATACAGAAAGGCCCATTGTTAACAGACGCTTATCAGCTATGCCTGCCGGGCCCCCTCCAACAGCGGCCCCCTGCTTTCCTGCCCCCCATCAAAGCTCTGGGGGGTCTGCGGCTCCAAGGGCTCCCGTGGCCGGGCCATCTCAGGGCTGGAGACCCATCTACCCTCTCAGCCCCCTGTTTTAGGCCGGCGCTGTGCAGGGGTCTTGTTCCAGTCTAACAGGGAAACCGAGGCACGCCACTCCAAGACTTGGGTGTGAGGACAAGCAGGGTGCAGAGTCCAGAGAGGGCTTTGCCCACCTGAGGTCTTGAGCCTGGGTGGGTTTCCCTGCCTGTCTCCCCTTCCCAGGTTGGGTGAGGCCACTAGAGTTCTAATCGCAGCTCTGTGACCCTGGGCAAGTCACTTCACCTCTCCGGGTCTCGGTGTCCCCATCTGTAAAATGGGGACAAGGACTCGTGAGGTTGAAATGACTTAATAATACGCATTAAGTTTGTAGATTGGGATCTGGCATAACTTAGGGGCTCGTTAAGAGTAAAGGCAGTGGGTTTGGGCACCTGACAAATGCAAGGGCTGACCTCAGCTTACCGCACAACCTTGCGAATGAAATCTCCTCCCCGCAGCCCACAGGCCGCGCATGACCTGTCCCCATCCCCTCCCTGCCCTCACCTCCTCGCGTGCTCACTCTGCTCCAGCCACACGGGGCTGCCTTGACGGTTCCTTCAACAAGCCAGGCATGGCCCTGTCCCAGGGCCTTTGCACTTGCGCTGTGTCCTCAGATCTCCAGGCTGGGCCAGGGTTTGTTTACATGCTCCCATGTCGGGGAGCTCGCTGTCCGTCACCACCCCCAACAGTAATAATAATGGCGTATCAAATACCACCAATAGTGTAAGGTCCTGGGAATAACTCCACAGCATTTGCTCCCCCCCATGTGGTGTGTGTTGTGTCAAAGAACCAGGGTGTGAATCCCAGATCCTTTCCTAGCTGTGCCCTTGGCCGAGCCCCTCTGTTTTGTGCCTCAGTTTCCCCAGCTGTAAAATGGAGGTTATAATGCCTCCTTCGTGGTCTCAGCAGCTGGTCTGGTACACAGCAGGCGCTTAATAGGTGTCCTTTGTTACTTGCTGTCTGCCATAGCTCCAGTGCCAGTGCATCCATGGGGCGGGGGAGAGACGGTTCCAGCCTTACAGCTCTTAACCACGCTCCACCCCACCCCCGCGCGCCACCACATGCAAATCACATGCAAACGAGATGCAAATAGAACGCAAATAACTGCTCAGCTCAGCTCTGGCCAGCTGCGCGGCCCGAAACACGCGCGTGGGGGCGCCCCGCATCCCGCGGCCGAGCCCAGGCGCTGACCGCCGTCCAGCCGGGCTTTCAGCTCTCCGTGTAAATGTTTACACCGGGCTGGCCGCCAGGCCCCACGAGGGCCGACACCAGGCAGCCGGGCGGGGAAATGTAAACGCGGGCTGGAGGCCACTCAATGGCGGGGAGCTTCTCGGATAGGGTGGAGGTGTAGAGGTGCGCCTGGGTTATTAAACATCTACTGCGAGAATGACGCGACTAGGCAGCCACAACACTGAGTAATCGGTGCCCTAATGGGGGACGCTTAGGGCATTGTGGGGGCCCAGAGAGTGCCCCTGCGCCGGCCTGGGGCTGGGGGGTTGGAGCAGTCAGGGAAGGCTTCCTGAGGGAGCCGCCGTCCAAGCTAAGACTGAAAATTTAATGGGAGTGGGAAGCAGTGGAGAAGAGAATGTTCTGGATGGAAGAACCCGCTTGTGCAAAGGCCTGGAGGTGGGTCGAGGGCAGCTGTAGTCCTTTGCTGCCCGCTTCTGGGCATTAGTTTGTCTGGAGGGGAAACCGAGGCTCAGAGAAGGTCAGGAAGTCACTCCCAGGACATCAACATGTCTCAACCCCAGGGCTCCGGCCTCCCGGACTGTATTCGAAGCACCACCTCTCCTCGCCGCCATGGTCCCACAGTGCCCCCTGCTGGGGATGTCCTCACCTCCGTCCCCAAATTCACTGGGCTCCAGCCACCCCAGCCTCCCGGCTGGATTGGCCATCTGGGGTCACCGCCCAGGACCTTTGCACTGGCTGTTTCCCCTGCCTAAGCCTAAGGTGCCGTTCTCTTCTGCCTGGCCAACTCCTGCCTTTGTTCAGGTCTCAACTTTCCTCAATCCTCAGGAAAGCACTCTGGGACCCCCAGATGGGGGTGGTTCCCAGGTTACCCCTGGCACAGTGCCCACCCCGTCCTTGGCAGCGTTCTTCACAACCTTGTTCAGTGGTTCCTTGAATGAATCACTTCTATGTTATGATTGATCATTAAGCAGGAGTGGTTCAAAATCAGGGCCCCACTGTATCTCCGGTGCCTGGTCCAGCACCCCGTGCCCGTTCATTTGTTGCCTGACAGACAGACGGAGGCCGTGTGGCTGACCATCCCGTGCACGCAGGCTGAGGATGCAGCGCTGGAAGGCGGTGGCCTTGGCCTCGGTGCTCTGCAGCTCCGTGCTCTCCATCTGGATGTGTTGGGAAGGCCTGCTCCTCAGCCACCGCCTCGGACCCGCGCTTGCCCCGCTGCGCCGGCCGCCTCGCACCCTGGACGCTCGAATCGCCCGCCTGGCCCAGTGTAAGCCCTCCCCCCTGTCTTGGGTCAGATACCCACAACGTCGCAGCGGCCACAATGGTGGAATTTCACGCAGTGGAGCAGGGCCACAGAGGCTTATTTTAGATGGAGTGGAGGGAGGGCGCAAATCCCCACAACGGCCTGGCAGGGGCGTCGGAGGGGATGGCCGCTGGGAACTGGGGTCTCTCGGCTCAGCTGTCACAAGGAATTAGGCTCTAGCCCTGAGGGGCCAGGGGACCAGATGGAGATTAGACCTGGGCATTCGGCCTGGGCGGCCACTGCAGCGCAGCGCGGGGGTGGAGGGAGAGGGAGGCCGAACCCGAGGCCCTAGTGACCTCCCAGGGTGGACAGGGACCAAGGGGAGGGGGAGACAGAGAGACCCCTAGAAATAGGAAGAGTCCTAGAAATGGGGAGAGACACAGAAACAGAGAGGCACAGAAAGAGAGAAGGATGGGAGAGAACGACGTGGGAAGAAGCTGGGAGGTATAAAAATGGAAACGCCCACCCCGGCGGGCGTGGCTGCCACGGCCCAGCTACCCACTCGCCCCTGGCGCCTGCGCTCTGCAGATTCTGTGGGGCCATGGCGGTGCGTGGGCCTCGACTTCTTGCGCGCTCATCCACATGTGCACCCGCGCGGGCGGGGCGCGGGCGTGGCCCCCAGTGGGTAGGGGTTGCGTGCACGTCCGCACCCGCCCTGCCGGCCTACACAATCCTTCTTTCTTGTCCTCACAATGGACAAGGGTGGCCTCAGGCGCAGGCTCCACTTCCGCCCCTGCCGCTCCCCCCTACAGGCGGCAAAGTCCTTCCCAGGACACTGAGTCCCAGAGACCCGGGGGGTGCCCCCCAAAGCTAGTGCCCCAGGCCCGGGGGGCAAAACACCCGTGGTGGAATTTCAGGCACCGGGGAGGATCTCAGCCCATGGTTGGGTCCTGCCTGCCTGGCATCCTGTCCCGGGAACCAGCCCTACTGGGGGAAGGGAGTGGCTCCCGATCCCCTGAAGTCCCAATGTTCTAGGCCCTGGGACTAATGCGCTGATGGTGGAATTTCAGGCTTGGGCCAGGGGGGTGTGGACCTCATCTCTTTGTGTTCCAGACCCTGTGCACGTGGCCAGGCCTGCTGGAGGAAGGCAGGGACAGATAATATACTAGAAGATTATACATTGTTTACTTGAAATTCACATTTAGCTGGGCATCTGGCATCTGGATCTTAACCAGCAAGCCCTTGAATTAACTCTCTAGATACACACCTTTGGGGTGGGCACACTAAATGGTGGAATTTTAGGCATCAGAAGTGAGCCAGGTTCAACCTAACCCCAGAGCAGGCAGTGCCGGCCACCCTGCTCCTGTCCCTGGGCATCAAGAACTCAAAAGATGCTGCTCGGTGCCCCCCCACCCCCACCCCTTTCCACCCTCCCAGTCCCAGTCAAAGTGGGGACTCTGCAAGTCTCACCGAGCAAATAAGGAAACTGGGGCACAGAACAGGGCCATCACCTGCCTGAAACTACAAGGCTGACAGTGGCAGAGCAAGGCTCCGAACCTGGGCTTGTCAGCTTTCTGAGACCCCCTGTGGGAACAGACACACGCCCAGGGTGACAGACAGCCCTTCCCCCTCGGACCTCCCAGGAAGCTATTTCTCTTGACAGCCAGGTGCACCAGCCTTGGGGGCAGGTGCGGGCTGAACTCAGGATTTCCTCTCCCAACTGCAAGTGTGACTGCCACCTGCTCAGGGGCTGGCAGCCCCCTGCCTGCAGACCCACCGTCAACACTGCCTGCCACTGCAACGTCTGCACTTATCTCCTGGGGCTGAGGAGTACTGCGGCAGGGGCAGCCACTTGGGAAATAAATGTAGACTGTGGGGTCCTGGGGATCTATGGCTCCAGGCACGAGCAGCTGTGGGAGAAGAGGGCTGGACTTGGGCCAAACCTGGGCACACGATGGAAGCAAAACTGCTGTTTGGGCTTCTCTCTCTCTGCCACTTGCACCTGCCTCAGGCACATCTTTTCCCCTTTGGATGCCCAGTTTCCTCACCTGTAACATGGGGGTGGCCCAGCATAGGGGTGGGGGCAGCTGGGGCTGAGTAGAAACAGGGATTTGGATCACCACACCCCCTGCTGAGCCCTCCCTTTTCTTCAATGAGGTGAGAGCAGCTCAGTGAAAAGGGGCAAAATCCCATGCTGCTCTGCATAGGGGTGGGGTCCACAGAGAGTGCTGGGGGCAGGGGGTGTCCAGAGGAAGACAGACACTCGAGTCTGCTCAGCTCAAGGTGGGGCAGGCTGGAATGTGGTACAGTATGTGCCAGGTTCTGAGCAGTCCATCGTAGGTGCAGGGTCCAGAGAAGGGTGTCAGTAGCCCTGGGGACCCAGCGTGCGGGTGTGGATATGCACCCCCCGACACCGCCCAGAGAGGGTGCATAAGCGGGAATCCTGGAGCAAGATAAATGGTCGGGAGAGGGTGCACTAGCACCTCTGAGTCTCCACAAGGGTCCTTTTTCTCAGGGAACAGCGAGGGTAGGGGGCTCCTTGCCACCCACCCACCCACTGACCCTCACCCCATTCTCTCCATCCCCTCGCAGACCGTGCACTGCTGCAGGGCGCCCCGGACGCGGTGGAGCTTCGCGAACTGACGCCCTGGGCCGGGAGGTCCCCGGGTCCGCGCCGTCGGGCAGGGCCCCGGCGGCGGCGCGCGCGTGCGCGGTCGGGGACCCGGCCGTGCGGGCTGCGCGAGCTCGAGGTGCGCGTGAGCGAGCTGGGCCTGGGCTACGCGTCGGACGAGACGGTGCTGTTCCGCTACTGCGCAGGCGCGTGCGAGGCGGCCGCGCGCGTCTACGACCTGGGACTGCGGCGCCTGCGCCAGCGGCGGCGAGTGCGGCGAGAGCGGGTGCGAGCGCAGCCCTGCTGCCGCCCGACGGCCTACGAGGACGAGGTGTCCTTCCTGGACACGCACAGTCGCTACCACACGGTCCACGAGCTGTCGGCGCGCGAGTGCGCCTGCGTGTGACCCTACCTCACCGAGCCTGGCGAGACGGCGGCCACGCCCCCCGCCCCTACGGCACCCACCGTCCCGCCTGGCAAGCCCCGCGACAGACTGCCCATGCACAGAAAATGCCGTCGAGAGCTCAGGACTCTCGCGATAACTGTACCAAGATAAAGTGTGGAAAATCGAGCCCCGGTTGTGATTACGCGCTCGGGGGGTGCCCACATCTCGGAGGGGCATGAGGGCGTACGGGGAGGAGGCGCCATCTCCATTGGGAAGAGGGGGACTGGTGCGGGTACCACCTGCAGGATGGTGGAAGGATTCCATTTGCTTAGGGGTAAGAGGAAAGTAGATGCAAAGAGGGTCTTGTTTCCGGGGTACAAAAAGGAAAGTGGGGTGAATGGGGGGATGTCGGCAGGGACCTTCTCTCCCACTTCTCTGCAGGTCCCCGTGCCCCTTCCCTCCCCGCCTCCCTGCAAGGTGTCCTTCTGGGGAGGGAAGGTGTAAATACAGTGTAGATGAGAAGACTGAGGTCCCCGTGAACCAGGTCTCCCTCACCCAACAGGTCTCCTCGGGCCTGGGCAGCTCTCACCAGGGTGAACTCGGAGCCACTATCTCCTTTCACTAGCTAAAAATATAGCTCGCTGCCCATCTCCCTGCGGGGATAGGTCTGGGGCGGGCGCCAACCCCATCCAGCCCGAAACCGGCGCCTGCTGCGGCAGAGCCGGGTCCTCAGGGACCTAGGTCCTGGGGCCATAAAAGCTCTGGCCGGAGCCCGAGGGAGAATTTACGACAAGCCCCTGTGGAGGATGGAAAAAGTACGGTGCGGTGCTTAGATTTGCCCGTGGTGTCACCTTGATGCTTGGCAAGCCCAGGGCTGCACCGGGGAATTGGGTTCCCAGCTGGCGGGGAGGGGTCGGCAGGTTGCACGGGCTGAGGAGGGGCGGGGAAGAGAGTGGGTGCTCCCAGCACGGAGCTGGCACCCGGGAGACCAGATGACGTGGACCCCTCCCCTTCTTCCCCTCAGACTGGGGGGGGGGGGTCTCGAAGGCGCAACTCCCCCTTCCCATACAGCTTTCCCTAGGGCACAGTCGTCTCTCCTCTTCCCTGCCTCCACCCCAGACCGGGGCTCTCAGAGAACAGACCCTTCCCTCCTTTACTGCTGTGTCTCCTACACTGGCCCTCTGCCCCCTTTTCCCACACATCTGCGCTCTGGCCTTCCCAGACCCAACCCCCATCCTGAAGCTGGAGGACTCAAATCAGAAGCTGCCCCCAGGGAGTCTCACCCAGCCAGGCAGGAACACCCCCAGCTCCCTGCTCCCCAGCACCCGCCACGCCCCCAGGCTGCAGTTGGAGACACTGGAGTCAGCTAACAGGCAGGACTTCCAGGGAGCTCCGAGAGCAGGGCTTGGAGGCCAGGTCCCAAACCGTGGGTGGCCTGCTTGGAAGGCAATTTCAGAACAGGCTGACTGGCTGGGGCCCCCACCCATCCCCGCAATCTTCTGACTCTGAGGTTTGGGGTGGCGGATTCCTACACTGTTTGGGCTGACTCAGCCCAGCCATGCCGAGAAGCCAGAGTTCCCAGACGCTGGGGAAGCTGAGCCTCAGTTTCATCATCCTAGAAGGCCCTGAGCCTCAGAGAGGGAAGTTGCTCAGCCCAGGACACACAGCAGGAAAATTGGCCTTGGAGCCCGGGTCTGTGGTCCCTGAAGCTTGGCTGCCTTGGTGTGAGTGTGAGTGTGTGTGTGTGCGCGCGCGTGCGCAGCCTCCTGGGACTTCAGCCTTCCCATCTCCCACCCAGATCCAACCACAGGGCACTGGCCCAGCCCACCAGAGAATTGGAACGTAAACAGAGCTGCCCCCGCAGACCCCAAGGCTGGGGTTCTCAGCAGTGCGCGCCACACACACACACACACACACACACACACACACTCACACACTCACACAGGGCACAGAGACTGCCACCCACACAGGGCTTAGGATCACACGCAGACCCACGGTCCACATGCTTACATGCTCAGTGGTCAGGCACACTCAGAGAGGGGCGTCCTCAAGGTCACCTGCAAGAACACAGGGGCCGCCTGTTCAGTCACACACGGCCACGCCCACCCACACTCCAAGCCCCACGTGGTCGTCCCCGCTCTCACAGTCACATGCACCGCGTCACACCCTCTCCCCTTGCCCTCCTTTGGGGGCAGTTCCTGCCCCTCCTCTATCCTTGCGCTAGGTGTAGAACGTCCCCTTGTCCCAGCCCTGCCCCACATGGACCCCCAGACAGCCCCGCCCCCAGTCCCACCCCCTCTGCGCCCCAGTCTCCCGGGCACTGTAGGCTATTGAGCAGCATTTCTGGCCCCCTCCCACTCGATGCTATCAGCCCACCCCCAGGTTGTGACAACCACAGATGTCCCCAGACACTCCAATTGTCCCCTGGGAGCAGAATCGTCCTGGAGTGAGAACCACTGATCTGGAGTAAGGGAGGACACACCAGTGTCCTCAGAGCGTTCCCATCTCGAAAATGGTGTCAGTATTGCCAACCTGCATACCCCCGAGGCGGTTCATTGACAAAGCAGCAGTACCCACAAGCCAATCCACCAGAGCCATCACCAGTGGGCGGGGCACCAAGCAGCAGTACCCACAAGCCAATCCACCAGGGCCATCACCAGTGGGCGGGGCACCAAGCAGCAGTACCCACAAGCCAATCCACCAGGGCCATCACCAGTGGGCGGGGCACCAAGCAGCAGTACCCACAAGCCAATCCACCAGGGCCATCACCAGTGGGCGGGGCACCAAGCAGCAGTACCCACAAGCCAATCCACCAGAGCCATCACCAGTGGGCGGGGCACCAAGCAGCAGTACCCACAAGCCAATCCACCAGGGCCATCACCAGTGGGCGGGGCACAAAGCAGCAGTACCCACAAGCCAATCCACCAGGGCCATCACCAGTGGGCGGGGCACCAAGCAGCAGTACCCACAAGCCAATCCACCAGGGCCATCACCAGTGGGCGGGGCACCAAGCAGCAGTACCCACAAGCCAATCCACCAGGGCCATCACCAGTGGGCGGGGCACCAAGCAGCAGTACCCACAAGCCAATCCACCAGGGCCATCACCAGTGGGCGGGGCACCAAGCAGCAGTACCCACAAGCCAATCCACCAGGGCCATCACCAGTGGGCGGGGCACCAAGCAGCAGTACCCACAAGCCAATCCACCAGGGCCATCACCAGTGGGCGGGGCACCAAGCAGCAGTACCCACAAGCCAATCCACCAGAGCCATCACCAGTGGGCGGGGCACCAAGCAGCAGTACCCACAAGCCAATCCACCAGGGCCATCACCAGTGGGCGGGGCACCAAGCAGCAGTACCCACAAGCCAATCCACCAGGGCCATCACCAGTGGGCGGGGCACCAAGCAGCAGTACCCACAAGCCAATCCACCAGGGCCATCACCAGTGGGCGGGGCACCAAGCAGCAGTACCCACAAGCCAATCCACCAGGGCCATCACCAGTGGGCGGGGCACCAAGCAGCAGTACCCACAAGCCAATCCACCAGGGCCATCACCAGTGGGCGGGGCACCAAGCAGCAGTACCCACAAGCCAATCCACCAGGGCCATCACCAGTGGGCGGGGCACCAAGCAGCAGTACCCACAAGCCAATCCACCAGGGCCATCACCAGTGGGCGGGGCACCAAGCAGCAGTACCCACAAGCCAATCCACCAGGGCCATCACCAGTGGGCGGGGCACCAAGCAGCAGTACCCACAAGCCAATCCACCAGGGCCATCACCAGTGGGCGGGGCACCAAGCAGCAGTACCCACAAGCCAATCCACCAGAGCCATCACCAGTGGGCGGGGCACCAAGCAGCAGTACCCACAAGCCAATCCACCAGGGCCATCACCAGTGGGCGGGGCACCAAGCAGCAGTACCCACAAGCCAATCCACCAGGGCCATCACCAGTGGGCGGGGCACCAAGCAGCAGTACCCACAAGCCAATCCACCAGGGCCATCACCAGTGGGCGGGGCACCAAGCAGCAGTACCCACAAGCCAATCCACCAGGGCCATCACCAGTGGGCGGGGCACCAAGCAGCAGTACCCACAAGCCAATCCACCAGGGCCATCACCAGTGGGCGGGGCACCAAGCAGCAGTACCCACAAGCCAATCCACCAGGGCCATCACCAGTGGGCGGGGCACCAAGCAGCAGTACCCACAAGCCAATCCACCAGAGCCATCACCAGTGGGCGGGGCACCAAGCAGCAGTACCCACAAGCCAATCCACCAGGGCCATCACCAGTGGGCGGGGCACCAAGCAGCAGTACCCACAAGCCAATCCACCAGAGCCATCACCAGTGGGCGGGGCACCAAGCAGCAGTACCCACAAGCCAATCCACCAGGGCCATCACCAGTGGGCGGGGCACCAAGCAGCAGTACCCACAAGCCAATCCACCAGAGCCATCACCAGTGGGCGGGGCACCAAGGCTAGTTCCCCAGGGGGTGTCTTGGTGGGTGCCCAGCAGCCACAGCCCCTGGTAGATGACACCCCCGCCCCCAGCAGGTGAAGCTCCTAGCAAGCGAGGTCCCACGGAAGCAACATTCCTGGCAGCAGCGGTGCCCAGTAGGGGAAGCCCCAGGTAAGGGAGCGCTCCACCCACCAAGGTCCCCAGATGCCCAGCAGCCCAGGCCCCAGGTTGGCTGGCTCACGTGAACCAAGACGTGATACTGGGCACCGTCTGGTAGTTGGGATTCTGTTGCAGCCGCTAGCAGGACTTACAGAACATCAAGCCCCAGCTGAAGGATCTGGGCCGCAGCGTCTCCCGCCAGCGGAAGCAGCTCGGGTAGAGGGTGTGGTCCTTGACCAGCACCAGCAGATAATGGGTCAAGTCCTTGGGGCTCTGAAAGTCTTCGACGTGGATAAAGGCTTCGGGTAGCAGGAACTGTTCACAGTTCCTCCTGCTGGGGCCCAGCACCACTGGCACTGCCCAGGAGTGCAGGGCGTTCCTCCACAGCTTCTCTGGGATATAGTCAGGGTGCAAGGAGTTCTTGAAAGCCAGGTAAAACTTGTACTGGGACAGCCTGTTGGTCATGACCTCCTGGGGCAGTGGCATGTGGGAGCGTCCATACACATCCATTTGGAGGTGAGGCTGCAGCTTCTGCTAGTACTGTACCCTGACCAAGTCCGCCCTCCAGTTGGCCACCACCCAGGCCACCAGCTTGGTCTTGGCCGAGACGTTCACCAGTGTGTCCACAGGCTGGCCAGGCCATAGCTCAAGCTAGCTGTATGGCGTGAAGATATCTGAGTCCTGGCGGTAGGACACAGTGAGGATGAAGTATCCGTCCAGGGCCTTCGGTTTGGGGCAGTTGCTGGGCGATTCCATGCTGAACCAGACCCAGCGCTAGCTTGGGGGGGTGCCGCAGGGAAGGCGTGAGCTGTGCCTTACGCCCGGAGCTGACCTTTCGGTGACGCACAAGGACCGCATCCGCCCGAGGGTACTCGCTGTGGTTGACAGGTGGCAGTCGACTGTGCCGGGCCACATCTCTGAGCAGTGGGACAGAGCTACTGGGGTGTTGAATAGCCACGTCCACAGCAGGAGACGCAGAGGTGGGAGGGTGGAGGGCCCCGCAGTGGCCTGGGAGGGGGCCCCCAATTCGGGGACCCATGTGGGCTTGTCTCGGGACACACGCAGGTAGGAGGAGAAGCACGGAGCCAGAAGCAGCCCGGGGAGACAGTGGTGCCAGGAACATCTTATCTTGGCCCAGCCAGGTGGATCCATGGGTCAGAGAGGAGCTGGGAGGACGGGACAGTGAACACAGCATCACTGCTAACCAAAATAATAACACATGCCTAGCGGGCAGACGCAGGTTACCCAAGTTCATCTCTATGAGTCCTGAGGTAGGGGGCACTGTTCTCATCCCTATTTTACAGACGAGAAAACTGAGGCCAAGGACTCAACGCAAGAAAACGGCGGAACTGTAATTCCAACAAAACGCATCTAGCTCCAGGGCCCACTTATTCCTACCCACTAGGCCACATGATCTCCGGACCTGGGACAGGTTCCGATGCTCTCAGGTCCCACCTTGACCTTGACCCTGCCCTTTCCCAGCTTTCCCAGAGTCTCTCCCGGCCTAGGGAGAAGACAGAGCTGGTTACAAGATGCTCCCCAGTGCCCTCCCTGGAGCTGAGGCTTGGAGCCAGGGCTCTGCCTGGGAGGGGTACAATGTGATTACGTTGGAAGGTTATCTGAGGGCTCACCAGGTAGTGTAGGAGTTGGGGGAAAGGGCATTCCTGGTGGACGAAACAGCCAACGCAAAGGTCCGGAGGTGACGGAGAGGCTGACAAGTTTATGGGGAGAGCACAGGAAGTGCTCAGGGAATAAGCGTCCAAAGATGGCCCCCCTGGTCCCGCACTGGGGGATCCTGGGCGGCCTCTTGGCCTGGCCGATGTCTTTCTACTCCCCGGTCCTTTCCGTCCCTGCCGGCGGTCACAAAGTCCTCCCAGACTCCAAACCCCAACCACCAGAGCGGAATCTAGGACTTCGGCCCTGCCCCTCTCCACTTCCTGCGGCCCTGGAGACACCCAGTTTACAGATAAGAAAACGGAGGTTCTGAGCAATAGATATGTCTCGTGCCCAAATACACACAGCTACAGCCCTTACGATCCAGAATCCAAACTCTCTCCTCTTAATGTAATTCCAAACTCCTCTCCCTCTTTGCAGGTGGAGCTCTGATCTACAGCCTGGCACTGTCCACTAGAACTTTCTGCTATCGTGGAAATGTTCTATATCTGCACCATCGCGTGCACCCCTATGGCTCTTGAGTCCTTGAAATGCAGCTGTTGTGTTGGACAGAGTTTTTAATGCTAAATTAAATTTTAAAAAGGTTCTCTCTTCTGTAAATCGAAGACAACTTCAAGATAAAAAGTAAAGGCAAAGCCAAAAACAGCCTCTGATAGCCAATTCAATGATTGGAAAAACTTGACAGTACACTTGGGACCTCCTGGAAGGGCAAATATGCTCCAACGAGACATTTTTATGGAGTCTAATTACAGATCAAGGATCTACGACGAAAACTGAGTGTCCGAATTAGGTGTGCTGGGGGTGTAAAATACACCCTGGTTTCTAAGACTTAGGACGAGAACGAGACAGTAAAATTATCTCAATACTTCCTCTGTTCACTACACATTTAAATAATACTACTTTGGATCTGTTGGGTTAAAGAAAGCATATTATTAAAATTAATTTCACCTGTGTCTTTTACATTTTTAAAGTGGTGGCTACTAGAAAAATATTAATTACACGTGTGGCTTGTGTTCTGTTTCTACTGGACAGCATGTGCTGCTCTAGAATTTCTAAGAAAGGGAAATGAGGGATAATGACTCATTATTTGAAATGCACTCACCCTCTGGCCAGAGGGATTGGTGCAAATGCCCACAGACATGCCAACAAAACAAGGGTGTTTTGGATAAGCTACCTGTCCATTGATGTGGGACTGGTTGAATTACGGTCCCTTCTGACAACAGAATACTATGCAGTTGTGAAAAATGAATAAAAGCCTGGTTTTGGTATTAGGGTATCTTTGTCTGAAAAAACTTAAAATAGAACTACCATATGATCCAGCAATCCCACTCCTGGGCATATATCAGGAGAAAACCATAATCTGAAAAGATACATGCACCCCAGTGTTCTTGCAGTACTATTTACAATAGCCAAGACATGGAAGCAACCTAAATATCCATTCACAGAGGAATGGATGAAGAAGATGTGGTACATATATACAATGGAATATTACTCAGCCACGAAAAAGAATGAAATGATGCCATTTGCAGCAACATGGATGGACCTAGAGATTATCATACTAAGTGAAGTCAGAAAGAGAAAGACAAATATCATGTGATATCACTCATATGTGGAATCTAATTAAAAATGATACAGATGAACATATTTGCAAACTAGAAATAGACTTACAGATACTGAAAACAAACTTCTGGTTACCAAAGGGGAAACGTGGTGGGGAGGGATACATCAGGAGCTTGGGATGAACACACACACTACTATATATGAGACAGATAACCAACAAGGACCTACTGTATAGCACCAGGAACTCTACTCAATATTCTGTGATAACCTATATGAGAGAAGAATCTGAAAAAGAATGAATATATGTATATGTATAACGGAATCACTTTGCTGTACACCTGAAACTAACAGAACTTTGCAAATCAACTATACGCCAATGAAATTAACAAAATTTTTTAAAAAATGAATAAAGCCACTGTATTGGCACAGCTCTGCAGAGTGGATCCAGGTTTTCTGGAAGCTGAACTTCCATATTTTGGGAGCCTCTCTAAGAAACGGCAAAGAAAATTGAGTCCAGACTTAGATACAGAAAGTAATCTTTATTTAGGGGTGCCTGAAGCTTAAGCTTCATCCACTTCATGGTAAATCCATGTCTGCCTGATAAAAAAAACAGGTTCCAGAATTAAGTAGCTGGGTCTAAATCTGCACCATCCAATATGGGGGCCACTAGCCCCATGTGGCTAATGCAACAGAGGAACAGAAATTGTGAATGTCAGTAAATTTCAAATGTAAATTTAAAAACTGAACAACGTAAAACAAGTTTTTTTTTTAATTAAACACTACCCTTTCACTCCAGCCATTGAAAATTTAGCATCCAAATAGAAACGGCCGTAAAGAGTAAAATACACGCCAGATTGCCAAGATTTCATATGAAAGAAAGAATGTAAAATATCCCATGTAAAGTGTCTCATTAGTAATTTTCTATGTCGATTACATATTGAGATAATGCTTTGGATGTATGGGGTGAAATAAGATATAGCATTAAAATTAATTTTACTGGTGCCTTTCTATTCTTTTTAATGTGTCTGGTAAAAAGTTGAAAATTACATATGTGGCAGAAATCAGTTTGGCGGTTCATCAGAAGGCTGAACACATAATTCCATATCACCCAGCAATTCCACTCCTAGATATCTACCCAAAGGAACTGAAAAGCAGGAACTCTAAGAGATATTTGTATATCCATGCTCATAGAAACGTGATTCACAATAGCCAAAAGTTGGAAACAACCCAGATGTCCATCAAAGGATGAGCGTATAAACAAATGTGGTCCACCCATACAATGGAACATTATTCAGCCTTAATAAGGAAAGAGATTCTGACACACGCTATACCATGGATGAACCTTGAGGACATGAGGCTCAGTGAAATAAGCCAGATGCAAAAGGACACATATTATATGATCTTGCTTCTATGAAATATCTAGAATAGGTAAATTCATAGAGACAGACAGTAGATTAGAGGTTACCAGGGGCTGGGAGGGTTGGAAGGAGAATGAGTTTTTGCTTACTGGGGTATAAAGTTTCTATTTGGGGTGATGAAAAATTTTTGGAAATATTGGCAGTGGTTGCACACCATTGGGAATATACTTAATGCTACTGAACTGCACCCTTAAAAATGGTTAAAATGTCAAATTTTGTGTCTCATATATTCTGCCACAGTTTAAAAAAATAATGTGGGACTTCCCTGGCAGTCCAGTGGTTAAGACTCCGCGCCCTCGGCACAGGTTCAATCCCTGGTTGGGGAACTAAGCTCCTGCATGCTGCACGGCGTGGCCAAAAAATAAAATTAAAAAATAGGGCTTCCCTGGTGGCACAGTGGTTAAGCATCCACCTGCCAATGCAGCGGACATGGGTTCGAGCCCTGGTCTGGGAAGATCCCACATGCCGCAGAGCAACTACGTAGTTGTGCACCACAACTACTGAGCCTGCGCTCTAGAGCCCGCAAGCCACAACTACTGAACCCGTGCGCCACAACTACTGAAGCCCCCGCGCCTAGAGCCCATGCTCCGAAACAAAAGAAGCCACCGCAACAAGAAGCCCGCGTACCTCAACGAGGAGTAGCCCCCGCTCGCCGCAACTAGAGAAAGCCTGTGTGCAGCAACGAAGACCCAACAGACCCAAAAATAAATAAATAAAATAAATAATTTTTTAAATAAAGAAATAAAAATAAAAAGACCCTGATGGCTGGCGGGCTCCTTCTACTGGGCAGAGCTGGCGTAACCGTCCGAATGCAGAAGAGAGAAGCTGGCAGGTGGCCTTGTGTGATGAAAAGGGAGCGCGATTTGGAATTACACGTTCATGCCAAAGTTTCTGGAAAGAGACCCAAAAGACAGGCCTTTGGGGAGACAGCGCCAAGCAGGAGTGGGATGGAGGCTGAACTCTGACCACAAGCTACTTTGCGCCGCCAGGGATTTTGGCCGTGCACAGAAGGTTAATATGCGGAAATGTACTTAAGATGGATATAGTTTGTTTGTCCTGGGTTTATGGTGGCTCCTCCTAGGAGGCATGGAGGCCCTTGGCAGGGACCTTGAGAAGCGAAGATCCAGGAACGGGGCTGTGGGAGGCCGGGGTCTGAGATCCCACCCAAGTGGAACCGGAGATATTTTTTTCCTAGAAAGGAACTGAAAAATGCCATGATGCTGCGACACCGCAAAGATCAGAAAAACAAAACAAAACAAAATCCCCCCTGTTCCCCTGCATCTCAGGTCCTCCTCCCATGGGACAGGGTGGGAAGGAGGAAGGGCTCTGTGTTGCTGATGGGGGCCAGGAAGCAGTGGGGGTTCTAATCCAGAGCTTTGCCAGGGAGAGAGAGACAGACAGAGACAGACTGGGAGAGAAATGCTGCTCCTCCTGGTTTGGCAAATCAATCAGAACTTCCCACACCTGCTAGACCTCTGGTGCACCTGGTACCCAGAAAGACCCCGGGGAGAGCAGGCTGCAGGCCCTTCCCAGGGGGCAACGATGCCTCCTGGGAGAGGGGACATTTTCCCCAGGAGGCCTTACCTGGATGGACACTGTGCAGGATGGCAAGCAGCTGACTAGGAAGTTTAGGGCCGAGTCACAGCTTGTCACCTAGGGTGTGGATGAGGCAACAGCAGGGAGGAGAAGGAAATGGACTTATTTATAGATGCAGCACAGCACAGCCCAACACCACCACAACTGCCATCAGATGACACAGGGTGTCCTGTCCCATGAGCCGGGTCATCATATAAAAGCAAAGGTGGGACTCTGCTAATCTCCACCATAAGACCTGATGAGGGAGGGGGTGGAGGAAGTTGGGGACTAGAGTCACCACCCTGGCCTCCCCTGTGGCCTCAAAGCACGCATGGCTTTGGGCGTAAAGTTGACCCATCCATAAAGGGAAAAGGGCTGACCCAAACCACTGGTTCTCAAAGTGGTTTCCGTGGGGGCACCAGGGGTTCCATGGAGGATGGGGAGGGGCAAGTGAGCAGAATTTCAAGCTTCTCACTTTCCCTTCCAGCAGATACCACCCCCTCTTCCGTCTCAGTCAGCAAACATTTCTTGTGCACCTGCTACATGTTGGGCCCCAGGGATATTGCACGAAGCAAGTGGGTGAGACAGATAACCCATAAGGAAACTTGTAAACAAACATAAATTATAAATTGCAAAAAAGGAGGCTGTGGCCTGGTCTGGACTTCCCGGATGTGTGAGCTGAGAGCTAAAGCCCCGTAAGAATTCTCTAAGTAAAAAGGAGGATGCAAGAGCTTTCCAGGCAGGGGCTTCCCTGGTGGCGCAGTGGTTGAGAGTCTGCCTGCCAACACAGGGGACACGGGTTCAAGCCCTGGTCCGGGAAGATCCCACATGCCACAGAGCAACTAAGCCCGTGCGCCACAACTGCTGAGCCTGCGCTCTAGAGCCCGCGAGCCACAACTACGGAAGCCTGCGTGCCTAGAGCCAGAGCTCCGCAACAGGAGAAGCCACCGCTATGACAAGCACCACACCGCAACGAGGAGTGGCCCCCTCTCGCCGCAACTAGAAAAAGCTCGCGTGCAGCAACGGAGACCCAATGCAGCCAAAAATAAAATAAATAAATGAAAAAACAAAAAAGACAAAGATGTCTGCTTTTTTTTTTTTTTTTTAAAAAAAAAAGCTTTCCAGGCAGAAGGGACAGCCTGTGCAAAGGCCCTGAGGCAGCAAGGAATGGCAGCATTGGAGGAAATCCAGGAAGGCTGAGTATTCAGGAGCAGGAGATGAGGTCACCACGCCACGTTGAGCTGCGTCCGGCTGTGGTCAATGATGGATATTTAACACAAAGGCGACAGGGAGCCATGGGAAGCTTCCAGCAGAGCAGTCACCACCACATAGACTCCTGTTTTGAGATGCTCTTTCAGCCTGCCACGGGGGGACAGGGAAGACAGTAGGGCAGAGGCAGGGAGGCTGGGGAGGAGGAGGCTGTTTCGGGCAGGCCAAAGCCCGAGCTCCAGCTCCCAGGTACCATGATTCCCCTGTTCCCAGATGAGAAATCACTTCTGTGAGGCTGCTTCACGCTGCCTGGACATCTACCATCTGAATGTCCAGTTAGTTCCAGGCTGGCAGAGGTTCCAGGAGGCTGGGGTCCCCCAGGGCAGGGCATTTGTTTGTTTGTTTGTTTGTTTTGCGGTACGCGGGCCTCTCACCGTTGTGGCCTCTCCCGTTGCGGAGCACAGGATCCGGACGCGCAGGCTCAGCGGCCATGGCTCACGGGCCCAGCCGCTCCGCGGCATGTGGGATCTTCCCGGACCAGGGCACGAACCTGTGTCCCCTGCATCGGCAGGCGGACTCTCAACCACTGTGCCACCAGGGAAGCCCTGTTTGTTTGTTTTTAAATGCACTGATTCTTTTTTAAACATAAATTTATTTATTTATTTTTGGCTGCGTTGGGTCTTCATTGCTGCACATGGGTTTTCTCTAGTTGCGGCGAGCAGGGGCTACTCTTCATTGCAGTGCATGGGCTTCTCATTGAAGTGGCTTCTCTTGTTGTGGAGCACAGGCTCTAGGCAGTGGGCTTCAGCAGTTGTGGCACGCGGGCTCAGTAGTTGTGGCTCACGGGCTCTAGAGCGCAGGCTCAGTAGTTGTGGCACGCGGGCTTAGTTGCTCTGCGTCATGTAGGATCTTCCCGGACCAGGGCTCGAACCCATGTCCCCTGCATTGGCAGGAGGATTCCCAACCACTGTGCCACCAGGGAAGCCCAGGCCATTTGTAATAGGGAAGAACAAGTCTTTTTTTTTTTGGCCACACCACCAGCATGTGGGATCTTGGTTCCCTGACCAGGGATCAAACCCATGCCCCTGCAATGGAAGCACCTAGTCCTAACCACTGGACCACCAGGAAGTCCCAGGAAGAACAAATCTGACTCTATATTAAGGCATAACCCTCCCAGACTTCAGACAATACTACAAAGCTACAGTAATCAGAACAGTGTGGTACTGGCACACAAACAGACATATGGATCAATGGAACAGAATAGAGAGCCCAGAAATAAAACCACACACCTACAGTCAATTAATCTTTGACAAAGGAGGCAAGAATATACAATGGGGAAAATTCTCTTCAGCAAGCGGTGTTGGGAAAGCTGGACAGCCACATGTAAATTAATGAAGTTGGAACACACCCTTATACCATACACAAAAATAAACTCAAAATGGCTTAAAGACTTAAACATAAGAACATGACACCATAAAATTCCTAGAAGAGAGCATAGGCAAAACATTCCCTGACAAATTGTTCCACTGTTTCCTTAGGTCAGTCTACCAAGGCAAAAGAAATAAAAATAAACAAATGGGACCTAATCACACTTACAAGCTTTTGCACAGCAAAGGAAACCATAAACAAAAAGAAAAGACAACCTACAGACTGGGAGAAAATATCTGCAAATGATGCGACCAACAAGGGCTTAATCTCCAAAATACACAAACAGCTCATACAACTCAACAACAACAAAATAACCGAATCAGAAAATGGGCAGAAGACCTAAATAAACATTACTCCAAAGAAGAAATACAGATGGCCAATAGGCACATGAAAAGATGTTCAACATCACTAATTACTAGAGAAATGCAAATCAAAACTACAATGAGGTACCACCTCGCACCGGTCAGAATGGCCACCATTAAAATGTCTACAAATGGGGCTTCCCAAGTGGCGCAGTGGTTGAGAGTCTGCCTGCCTATGCAGGGGACACGGGTTCGTGCCCCAGTCCGGGAGGATCCCACATGCCGCGGAGCGGCTGGGCCTGTGAGCCATGGCCACTGAGCCTGCGTGTCCGGAGCCTGTGCTCCGCAACGGGAGAGGCCACAACAGTGAGAGGCCCACGTACCTCAGAAAAAAAAAAAAGTGTCTACAAATAACAAATCCTGGAGAGGGTGTGGAGAAAAGGGAACCCTCCTACACTGTTCGTGGGAATGTAAGTTGGTGCAGCCACTGTGGAAAAACAGTGCGGAGGTTCCTCAAAAAACTAAAAATAGAATTACCATATGATCCAGCAATCCCACTCCTGGGCATATATCTTGACAACTCCATTTTGAAAAGATACATGCACCTCTATGTTCATAGCAGCACTATTCACAATAGCCAAGACATGGAAACCACCTAAATGTCCATCGGCAGATGAATGGATAAAGAAGAAGTGGTAGCTACATAGCACAGGGAGATCAGCTCCGTGCTTTGTGACCGCTTAGAGGTGTGGGATAGGGAGGGTGGAAGGGAGACGCAAGAGGGAGGGGATATGGGGATATATGTATACATATAGCTGATTCACTTTGTTGTACAGCAGAAACTAACACAACATTGTAAAGCAATTATACTCCCATAAAGATGTTAAAAAAATAAATTAATTAATTAAAAAAGGTGGTACTTGGGCTTCCCTGGTGGTGCAGTGGTTGAGAGTCCGCCTGCCGATGCAGGGGACCGGGTTCGTGCCCCGGTCCGGGAAGATCCCACATGCCGCGGAGCGGCTGGGCCTGTGAGCCATGGCCGCTGAGCCTGCGCGTCCAGAGCCTGTGCTCCACAATGGGAGAGGCCACAACGGTGAGAGGCCCGCGTACCGAAAAAAAAAAAAAAAAAAAAAAAAGGTGGTACCTATATACAATGGAATACTACTCAGCCATAAAAAAGAATGAAACAGAGCCATTTGCAGCAACATGGATGCAACTAAAGATTATCATACTAAGTGAAGTAAGTCAGAAAGAGAAATACAAATACCATATGATTTCATTTGCATGTGGAGTCTAAAATATGGCACAAATGAACCTATCTATGAAACAGAAACAGGCTCATGGGCATAGAGAACAAACCTGTGGTTGCCAAGGGGAGTGGGTTGGGAGAGGGATGGACTGGGGGGCTAGGGTTAGCAGATGTAAGCTTTTATATATAGACTGGGTAAACAACAAAGTCCTACCGTCTAGCACAGGGAACTATATTCAATACCCTATGATAAGCCATAATGGAAAAGAATATTAAAAAAAAGAATGTACATATATATTTGTATCATTGATTCACTTTGCTGTACAGCAGAAATTAACACAACTCTGTAAATCAACTATACTTCAATTAAAAAAAGTATTGATTAAAAAAAATCTGACTCGGGATTTCCCTGGAGGTCCAGTGGTTAAGACTCTGCACTTCCAACGCAGGGGGTGCGGGTTCGATCCCTGGTTGGGGAACTAAGATCCCACATGCCATAGGGCACAGCCAAAAAAACAACAACAACCACCTTTGATTTGTACAATAAGATATGTGTCTTTTATAATATCTAAGTTATAGCAATAAAGCATTAAAAAGAAAAATCTGACTCCATTTTAGTTCTGACCTTTTTTTTTTTCCGGTACGTGGGCCTCTCACTGTTGTGGCCTCTCCCGTTCCGGAGCACAGGTTCCGGACGTGCAGGCTCAGCGGCCACAGCTCATGGGCCCAGCCACTCCACGGCATGTGGGATCTTCCCAGACCAGGGCACGAACCCGTGTCCCCTGTGTCGTCAGGCAGACTCTCAACCACTGCGCCACCAGGGAAGCCCTTTGGTTCTGACCTTTTACTTTAACTCTGTGCTCCTGTTGTCTGTGCTTAGACATGCTGACTGCACCTTTTGTAAAAGCATGTTGCCTAAAGCTTGAAATATACAGAATAGCCTGACCATGACCTGACCTGACAGAGAATAACATTTGTTTTCTTGGAGCTTTCCAGGAACACCGTGACCCGACCTTGACCTGACCTACATGGCCAGATGCAAGGACAAAGGATCTGACACCACGCCCCTCCCTCACCTGGCCTTTAGAAGTGCTTTGCTGAAACCCTTCGAGGAGTTTGGACTTTTAAGGCGCGAGCCACCCATCTCCTTGCATGGCCCTGCGATAGACATTTCTCTGCTCCAAACTCCAATGATGTTTCGGTACTGTTTGACCTCACTGTGCGTTGGGCACGTGGACTTACATTGGGTGGGTAACACACTTACAGAGGAGCCTTACCCAAAGCTGCTCATGGCTCGCTCCTGACAGGCAGAATTATCTGGTGACTTATTAAAATATAACTCATGAAGGTCACTGTGTCCTCAGCCCAAGGCCAAACCTTGATAGGCAAACCTTCAGCCTTCACACAGTCGCCCTGCCTATATGGAAACTGAGGTCCAGAGATGGTCACTCAGAATCTCAAGGGCACAGCGGGGTCTCCAGCTACACAAGCTGCTCTGCCAGGAACACTCTTTGCTCGCCCCCACCCCCGCTTGGCCACCTTGTTAATCCCTAGTCATCCTGCAGAGCTCCTCCAGGGAGCCTCCCCAGATTCCCCCCGTCCCCTGAGCTGAATCAGATCACTCCTCTGGCCCCCCACAGCTGCCTGGTGTCCCCCATCATAGCTTTGGCCACCCTGTGTCATTTCCTCTGCTGGGCTGACAACCCCATGAGGACAGAAAAGCCGGGAGAGCACAAGAGTGGGGAAAAGAGAGTAAGAACTTGGGCTGGGGCTTCCCTGGTGGCACAGTGGTTCAGAATCCACCTGTCAATGCAGGGGATACGGGTTCGAGCCCTGGTCCGGGCAGATTCCACATGCCGCGGAGCAACTAAGCCCGCGTGCCACAACTACTGAGCCTGCGCTCTAGAGCCTGCATGCCACAACTACTGACCCCACGCACCTAGAGCCTGTGTGCAACAAGAGAAGCCACCGCAGTGAAAAGCCCATGCACCGCAACGAAAAGTAGCCCCCACTCGTCGCAACCAGAGAAAAAGCCCGCGCACAGCAACAAAGACCCAATGCAGCCAAAAGTAAAAAACCAACAAACAAAAAACAAAAAGAAAAAACTCTATTCACTTAAAAAAAAAAATAAAAGAAAAAAGAACTTGGGCTGTATCTCAAGGATTTAAAACCCCAAAGCAGGTCTCTTGTGGAGGGCTGGCCGTGGGCGGGGCACTGCCTATTATTCCACATTTGGGATCAGAGTTTGGCTGGCTCTGTCTGCAACTATGTTGGGTGGGGACCATGGTCCTGCCTTTTACTCACTGAGAGAGCTGAGGAGAGGGACTTCCCTTCTCAGAGCCTCAATTTCCCCCTATATAACACAGGGCCTGTGCTAGCACTGCCAATGCTCCCTTACTGGCTCTAGAGAGAATGAGCTCCCTGTCAAGGGGAGGATCCAAGCAGGAAGGTTCCTCTGTGCTGTTCAACGGCGCTTTGAGATGCCCCAGAGGAGCCAAGGAGGGCCTTTATCTGCCCTGGGGCTGGGCCAGGAAGATTCCAGGAGGCCTCTGTCTGACAGCTCCTGGTGGGCCGGGTCTGCAGCCAGAGGGAGGCCCTGGTGCTGTTCTCCCACCTGCTTCCGGGCCCTGTGCTTCAGACCCACTTGTCCCTGTGTGGCAGCTGGGTGATGGGGGTGGTCTCCACACACATCTGCACCTCAGGACCCCCAGACTCCTACAGAGTTCTAGCCATCTGTCACCAGGTCATGGGTGGGGTGCAGGCTGGGGCAGGGGCAGCCGGGGGTGGGGGAGGGCACAGATGAGGATCTTTCCGTACCCCACCTGTCTGAGCCTCCTACAGGCCTGTCACAGCCTGAACTTGGCTCCATGAGGCAACAGGAGGCTGGGTCGGGGATGGTCAGTAAATGTAGCCAGGCAGAGCCCCGACCCGGCCGAGCCCCAGTCCCAGCTGAGCCCTGATCCCGACTGAAGAGAAGGGAAAGTTGGTGACTGGGGTTCATGGGGGGCATTTGGGGCTCCTGATCACCGACACTCTGCCCACCCACACCCCTGCAGCAAGCCCTGTCACTTCACAGGGACTGGTGATGAAACCCATGTGTGTAACTGAAACACAGGTTACCTGCTGCCCATCCAAACCCCCAGCTGGACCAGCCTAGTGAGTTCCGGCCCCGCCCAGATATCACCCCCGGCGGCCGAGGGGCACACCTGACCGTGTCCTCACCCGGTGACTCCCCCCACCGCCCCTAACATCCTCCTTCTGAGTCCTCCTGCCACTGTCCCTCCCATCATTTAGTTTTATGGCCTCAAATCCACCTGTTCTGCCTACGATTTTTGTTTTTTTTATATTAAAAATTAATTAACTTTTGGCTGCGTTGAGTCTTCGCTGCTGCGCACGGGCTCTCTCTAGTTGTGGCAAGCGGGGGCTACTCTTCTTTGCGGTGCGCGGGCTTCTCACTGCGGTGGCTTCTCTTGTTGTGGAGCAGGGGCTCCAGGTACGCAGGCTTCAGTAGTTGCGGCACGTGGGCTCAGCAGTTGTGGCTCGCGGGCTCTAGAACACAGGCTCAGTAGTTGTGGTGCACGGGCTTAGTTGCTCCGCGGCATGCGGGACCTTCCCGGACCAGGGCTCGAATCCGTGTCCCCTGCATCGGCAGGTGGACTCTCAACCACTGCGCCACCAGGGAAGCCCCCTGCCTACAATTTAATTTCAGACTTTGTTGACATTTTTGCCTGCCTCACAGAGCTGGGAAGTGGAGCACAGGGTGGGAATGGAGGGGGTTGGGATTTGAACCAAGGCCTCCTGGCCTCGGGATGTGTAGCCGGACCAAACACCAGGCCCTGGGGTCCAGCCTTTGGGGGCCAGAGGAACCCCCTGCCTAAAGCCAGAGAGAGCCGAGAGACTTCCTGACTCTCTCTGGGGGAGGCTCGCCTGGCCAATGCCAGGTGGAGCCTCCCTGGAAAGGGGCTGGTGCCAGGGCCAAGAGTGGGGGACCCTAGGGACTCCCCCACCTCAGGCTTGACCTGAGGACCAGCATGGGGATTGAGGTGGGGCCGTCTGCGCCCCCAGCCCTGGTCTCTGCCCGCGTCGGACCCCTAGCGCGTTGCTCAGCCTGGGCTGGTGGGTGAGGGAGCTGCCAGCCCGCTGGAAAATGCACTCCCTGGGGCCTCAGGCTGTGATCCAAGGGGCAACTGGCGGCTCAAGAGGAGGCCCCCAACACCACCCCAGCCTGGGATGGGTGAGAAACGAACCACACGTGCGATGTGGGACCGGGATGGCGCTTGGGTACGAGGAGGGGCGCCCTGGTGTCTCCTGATGTCGTCCCCGGTGGCCGGGGCCCAAGGAGGGTTCCCATTCCCCTCTGAGCCTCATAAAAACTTCCAGAAAGAGGGAGACAGAGAGGTAGTCAGCTGCCAGGCATCATCTCAGTTGGAGGTGGCGACCACACTGTACCTACTGGCCCTGCCCCAGCCTGCAAGGAAACCCTGGCCTGGCCCCCTGAGGGCCCCGTCTGCCTCCCAAGATCCTGGCTTGTAGCCAGCCCGTTGGGAGGGCCCCAGGTGTGAGGTGTGTGTGGCAGGGGAGCCATGGGTCCGGCGAGGCTGGCTCAGGCCCGGGCTCACTGGTGGGCTTGGCACTGCAGCCGCCCACCTCACCCACCAGTGCCCCCACCCCCCATCCTGGGGCCTGGCTCCAGTCAAAGGCATCACAGGGGTCCCCGGGTGTCCGCTGAGGCTCAGAGAGCGCCTGGACTTCACCTCTGCACCCAACTCAGTCTCCCTTGGCAGAGCAGCAATTTCCCCCAGCCCCAGAAGGTTCTGGGATGTCCAGGAAGGCCTCATTTAACATCAGAATCCACCTGCAGCCCCTAAGTGGCGGAGCTGGGCTGCCATCTGGCCTCAGACCTCTTGACTCCAGGAGCTTTGGAGTCTCTCTGGCCGGCAGCTGTGTGACCTTGGGTGAGTGGCGTAGCCTCTCTGGGCCTCAGTCGTGTCACCTGCAAAACGGAGCCCATGCCGGTATCCTCTTCAGGTGATTATCCTCCCACACCTTCTCTGCAAGGCGGGATTGTGGGCAGGGGCTGGAAACTCACAGGCCTGGGCCTCAGTTTCCCCTCTGATGGTATTTTAAAGGATATGGCTTCTCCCTGCCCGGCGTCATGGTGCATGGGGCTGCTGTGTGCAGAGGGGAGCGTGGGAACTCAAGGTGACAGAAACCTGGCATCCCTGTGCTGCCCGCCCCCAGCCTCTCTTCACCTGGGCCCCCTGGCACGTTGGGGTCTGCCTTCCCCAGCACCCCAGCCTGGCCGGGTTCGTGGGGCTTAAATTTCAGCCTGTGGTGGGTTGAGGAGGTGCGGGCCGGACACGCTTCATTTTCCAATTTCTGGAAATGAAAGCTGTAGGGCCACCTATTGTAGAGCGGAAAAAAAGCCTGTTGCAAAACCGTGTGAGAAAAAAACAATAGCGCCTAGGTGCACTGCTGCTGCCGAGACAGAGAATTCCAGGGGCTATGCGGGCCGGGGAACAAAGGGCCTTTTTTCTCTCCCTGGAAAGTCTGGTGGAGTGTGTGTGGCAGTTTCGGGGTCAGAAAAGCCAATGAAGGTATTTTGCAAGAAAGAAAACGGTTCGGAGCAGATCTGTCGGGACAAGGAGCCAGAAGAGCATACATTTTGTTGGTTTGTTGTCAGAGGATGTTTTCCAATTTTCTAAGACACCTGTCCCTCCACTGGCAAAACACTGAGCCAGGAATGCTGGCAACCTGGGCACCGGGCCCGGCCCTGCAGGAAGCATATGGAGATGCCATGTGGGGAAGGTGTACCCAGAATTCCCCCACCCCCCTGCCCCCATCACTACTGGCGGTCTCCAGAGAGCGGCAATTTCCCCCAGTGCAGGCTCGCCAAATGTCCCGGAAGTCCTCATTTACAGTTGGAATCCCACCTGCAGCCACTTGGGTCTCAAAAGACCAGCTGCAGCCCCTGGCCCAGCCCCTCGGCCTGCAGGGTGACAGTTCCGGGGATTGACCTCAGAATGAGGGGAGAGCCAGACGAGAATGTCAGGCCACGTCGGGCTCATCCTCTGCTCCGGACCTTCTCACGGCCCCCACCGATTCCCGAGGCAGAGCCCACAGGTTCTGCTGCATCTCCCCCAACTCGTGTCCTCGCTGTTCATGCCCCAGGACCTTTGCACGTGCTCTTCCCGCTGCCTGGAACTCCCTCCACCCTGACAGCCACCTCGTTCCCTCAAATAACTCCCTCTCAAATCACTTTATTGCTAACTGCCCTCTGCCAGCACTCCCCGTCCCCTTTCCCACTTTATTTTTCTCCACAACAATGACTACCATTTAACTGGACCACGTATTTGACTTATTTCTGTGATTTACTGTCTCTTGCCTCTCTCCCCAACCAGGATGTCAGCTCCATGAGGGATCCTGGTCTGCTTTGTTCCCTGTGGAGCCCCAAGCACCCTGAACAGTGCCTGACATACAGGACAGCCTTAATAAACACGCCTCGAATGAACAAATGAATGAACAGTATTAAGCACGGTGGAAAAACTCTCCTGTTTCCTGGCTTGTCATTGCCGTACCCAAGACTGGGAGTCCTGTGGAGGCAAGGCCTGGGTCTCCAGCAGGACTTGGCACTCAGTAAATAGGTGCTGAACGGATGACGGCGCTGGGAGTCCCCACAGCCAGAAGCTTGGACTCTTACTCGGAGAACCGTAAACAAAGACTCCGGGGGACGCTGGACTGTAGAGCAGGAGTGACTCTTGTCCACCCTTCTCCCTGCGCCCACCCACGACTGCCCCTGGCCACGGGCTGTCTCCAAGGGGCCTACAGGTGAGGTGGTCCTGACCCTGGGCAACACGCGGCGGGCGACATGGGGCTCGGAGGGAGCCGTACGGCAGGCACAGGCAGGCAGCGGGCGGGAGAGGAATGCTCTGGCCGACAGGAATGAATAAACAGGCTCCTTGGATGTCAGAGGTTGGGGGGTGGGGGACGCCTTGAACTTCATGCTTGGCTGAGGATGTTTGGACAAGGCAGGCAGCCAGGTGGTGTCATCAAGGCTAAAATTAGCCTCCGATTCCCGCTTAACCCCTCCCTCCTGGGCCGGGAGGCCGGGACAGGCCATCACTTCAGTGAGCACTAGCTTTGTGCCAGGCCAAGCTCCTCTGTTACACGAATGCATTGAATCCTCTCCATGACCCCGACAGCTGGTACGATTATTAGCAGTATTGTTATGAATCCCCATTTTACAGGTGAGGAAACTGAGGCACCGAGAGAACACTTGGCGTTCTCACAACTCGCATGGGGCAGGGCTGGGATTCGAACCTGGGCTCCGGGGACGGGGCTCTCACCATTGGAGCCTTGCTGAAGGCTGGGGGACACAACAGCGACCCCATGCAGTGGGTACTTGGGGGTGGTGGGCACACGCCCCCCCCCCCCCTTTTCCTCTCCCCCAGGGACCTCTTCAGAGCCACAATTTCAGCATCCAAATTCAAATACGTCCACTGCAGTTGGCAGCTAGATGCGGCCTTAACTTCCCCCATCCACACCTGGGCCCTGATCCCAGGCCCCCCGGAACCCCAGGACCTCAGAGGGAGACACACCTGACAGGGAGGCCCCCAGGGTCCCGTGGGGCCGGGGTCCCTCTGATGGGTCAGTGTGGATCAGCATCCGGGTGTCTGCCCGTAACGCAGGAAGGCCAGCCGAGGCCTGCTGTTCACCCAGGCGGGATCAGGAAAGGGCTGCCAGAGAGAATCCAGCTGAATCTGAACTTCAGGTAGAAAATTAATCACGTTTTAGTGTAAATATATCCCACGTATTGCGTGGTTCATGGCTTATTGGGAGTTCAAACTTCACCGGCCGTCTGTATTTTTATTTGCTTGATCTGACAACTTTAGCTCGCCAACACATGCAGGCAGGCTAAGAGGAGGTTAGATAAGCCACAGGAGGCGCTGGGTGGTGAAGGAGACTCCTGCCCAGCTCCTCAGGGCTGGAGTAGAGGGAGGACTGCTTGGGGGAGGAGGTGTGGGAGGAGCTTCGGGGCCTGTCTCCCCCACCCCCACCCCTCCAGGTCCTGCCTGCTCCGCCCATTATTCATTTTTAGTGATGGTCACTGGGGCAGAGTGTGGGCAGGGAACACCCGGGCCTGAGGCTCCCGCAGCTGGCGGCCTCACTGATGGGGACTAGATGGTGAGTGAGGGCGGGGTGTGTGTGTGTGGGGGGGTCCCTGCCCACCAGGGGTCCAGCCTGGGGCAGGAAGTGTCCAATTAGGGGCAGGGGCAGGAAGCAGACCCCCACTGCACCCTGCCATTTCCTTTTGCATTGAGATGGGAGACCAGGGACTGCATCTCTGGATGCTTTTACCTGATTCCACCACCACCCGGGCCAGGTCCTCCTGGGACCCCCGAGTTCCAGATGCTCAGGGGTGGGGCGGAGGGGGTGCTGCTCTGGCCCTCCTGGCTTCCTCCCACCCTCTGGTTCTCCACGTGCCAGCCTGGCCCAGTGTGGCACCCACGGGGATTACTGAATCCTCACAGCCGAGCTACACTGCGGAGTGGCAACCGAGGCCGGGAGAAGGGGCTGATTGGCCACCAGTGGCAGAGCTGGGACTGGAACCTAGGACCTTCTCCCACCAGAGTCGGTGCTCTTGGCCACGTCCCTTTCTCTCTTACTTCTGAGCCATCTTCCATGCTGTTCCTCTGGCCTGGGTCACTCTTTTGCCCTTCTCCTGGAAAGCTCCTATACATGCTTCAGCACCCCTTTCTCCCTGGACACCCAGGCCAGGTCAGGTGCCTCCTCTGGGTCCCCCCTGCCCTGTGCCTGTGCAACCACATTACAGCCCTGGTCAGCACAAGCTATAACTGCCTGCTCACGAGTCCATATCCACCACTGGACTGTGAGCCTTGGGAGGGTAGACTGGGTCTGTCTTGGTCATTGCTACGTCCCTAGTGCCCAGCACAGGGCCTGGGACACTGCAGGTAGAAGTGCTCTGGAGTTAGTCACAGGGCCTTGGCTCTACCCCCATTTGCTGTGTGACCCTGGGCAAACAGCTATCCTTCTCTGAGCCTTGGTTTCCCCATCTGCAAAATGAGGCACTAGCACCTCCTTCCTAGCCTGAATCGTACAAGAGATGTTGGAACCATGCTTGGCTCCCAACAGGAGGCTCAACAAAGGTTTATCTAAACATTTAGGCAAATTAAAACCACAACGAGGGGACTTCCCTCATGGTGCAGTGGTGAAGAATCCGCCTGCCCATGCAGGGGACACGGGTTCAAGCCCTGGTCCGGGAAGATCCCATGTGCTGCAGAGCAACTAAGCCTGTGCGCCACAACTACTGAGCCTGCACTCTAGAACCCGCAAGCCACAACTACTGAGCCCACACGCCACAACTACTGAAGCCCGTCTGCCTAGAGCCCGTGCTCCGCAACAAGAGAAGCCACTGCAGTGAAAAGCCCGTGCACCACAATGAAGAGTAGCCCCCACTCTCCCCAACTAGAGAAACCCCGCGTGCAGCAACGAAGGCCCAACGCAGCCAAAAATAAATAAATGAAATAAATAAAATTTAAAAAAACAAACCACAGTGAGGTACAACTACACACCCACTGAAATGCCCCAAATCTGGAACACTGACAACATCAAATGCTGGCAAGGATGTGGAGCAACAAAACTCAGGTTCATTGCTGCTGGGGTGCGAAATGGTCCTGCCACTCTGGAAGGTAGTTTGGCGGCTTCTTGCAAAATGAAACGTACTCTGACCATAGGACCCAGCACTCACCCTCCTTGGAATTCACCCAAAGGAGTGGAAAACTGACGTCCACACAGAAACCCGCACGTGAATATGTATGGCGGGTTTATTCATAATTGCCAAAACTTGGAAGCAACTCAGATGTCCTTCAGCAGGTACACGGATAAACAAAGTGTGGCACATCCAGACAACGGGAATGTTATTCAGTGCTAAAAAGAAATGAGCTATCAGGCCATGACAAGTAGCGGAGGAGGCTTAAATGCGTGTTATTAAGTGAAAGAAGCTGATCTGAAAAGGCTATAGACTTTGATTCCAACTACAGGACATTCTGGAAAAGGCGAAACTACAGACACAGGAAAGGGATCAGTGGCGGCCAGGGGTGGCCGAAGGAGGGCTGAGTAGCCGGAGCACAGAGGATTTTTCAGGCAGTGAAACTACCGTGCATGATGATACAATGGTGGATACCTGTCATCACACATCAGTCCAAACCCAGAGAATGTACAACACCAAGTGTGAACCCATATCCCAATGTTCATAGCAGCACTGTTTACAGTAGCCAAGACACGGGAGCAACGTAAATGGGCTGCAAAACAGCAGGGACTGACAGTGTGATGGTTTCTGAGGGGAAAGGAAAAATACACAGATGTGCTTGTTTGGTGAGAAACGCTGTGGGAAGGAGAAACAAGAAACTGGCCGGCAGGCTCTGGGGAGGCTGGGTGGCTGGTGGCTTTCCTGAACACCCTTTGGTATATTTCATACTGTGTGGCCGGAGTCTGTTTTACCGATTGAAAAAAAAAAATAAACTTGCAAAATACATTTTTAAAAGACTTCTATGGGGACTTCTCTGGCGGTCCAGTGGTTAAGACTCCACACTTCTATTGCAGGGGGCATGGGTTTGATCCCCGGTCAGGGAACTAAGATCCCACATGCTGAAAGGCACGGCCAAAAAGTTAAAAAAAAAAAAGGCTTTTGTGAAAAAAAAAAAAAAGGGCAAAATAAAAGCATTTGGATGGACTTTAAAAGAAGGTGGGTTCGTGGGGGGAATTTTAGGCCAGGCCATGGGTTTGCCTGCAGCCGCTCCGTTTGAGCTGAAAGCCTCCCTCGGCTCCCGGAGCCTGGCCACCCCCGGCTCACACCTTTGTTGCTCTGCATCCGGAGTGTTCAGAGCCTGCAGGGCCCCCAAAGGTGAGATGTTGGCTGGTCTGGGGTCAGGCCTGACTGAGCCCCTCACACCTGGGCCGACCACCCAGCATTCCGGGAAGGTCCTGGGAGGCATGGCTGGCTCCGAGGAGGGACCTGTGAGTGCCAATGCGGGGCTGGGGGCCCAGCCAGACCTCTCTGGATGCCAAATCCAAGGAGGGCCAGAGTGGAGGGACGGAGGGTGGATGACAGGAGGGGAGCTACTGGAGGCCCCCGGGCAGCCCGGTGGCTGCTGCGTGCCTCAGTTTCCCCACAGGCAGTCACTCTTTGGCCCAGGATGCTGGAGATGGCCTGTATCCCGGGCACTGGGGGTTCCCCTGGGTTCTGAGCCCTGGATGTCGAGCCAGACAGGGTGAGAGGGGGCAAAGCTCTGCCGCCCACTTCCAGAGCCCTGACGAGACGACTAACCCAGCTTCGGGCTTCGAGGGTGGGGTGGTGAGGGTGGTCCGGGGCCTCACACCCCCACCAGAACCCAGCCAGGAAGCCTCGGCTCTCCCTTTCCCGAGACTCCACCCTCCAGTCTCCTTCCTGCTCGTTCTACCCTCCCCTCGGTGTGGGCGCGGCAGTGGGTGCCCCGAGGCACTCAGGGCCCCTGCTCCCTCCTGGAGCAGCCCTTTCCGGGGTGCTCAGATGGGCCAGGACCTGAAGCGCCTGCTATGGTGGACGCAGGATGGATTCCAAAGTGTCTGCCCTGCCTTGCTGTGTCCACCTGGGAACATGCCAGGCTTTGGCCCTTCCTCCCTCTGGCTGGGTTTCTCGTCACCTTGGTTTTCTCTCTGAAGCACGGTTTTGTCTAAATCACTCTTTTTCAATTTACATGTTTGCTCATTTTACTGTTTTACTTTTTTTTTTTTTTTTTTTTTTTTTTTACTGTTTTACTATTTCTTCCTTCAGACCAAAGGCTGAGTTCCAGGAAGGCGGGGGCCTCGTTGGTCTTGCTGGCTGACAAGCAAGATGGGATCCCAGGCCCGAGTCTCTGCCTGACACACGTAGGTGCTCGGTAAACACTTGTAAGTCTTGGCTTCGAGACCCTCACAACACAGTTCCTACCTGTCCCCGCCTCCCCCCACCCCCAGCAGCCATCATCTATGGGGGTAAAGTGAGTGGGACCCAGCCCAGAGCAGGGCTGGGCCATGTATTTACAGAGCTCTGCTGTGTTCCCAGGCTGGGTGCTGACCCAAGGGTATAACAACCAGGATATGTCCCATGCTCCACTAAACAGTACACAGGAGGATGATGGGGGATTTGGAAGCTGGTTAAGTGTGATGGACAAAAAGAGAAGAGGGTAAACGGCGTGTGGGGCGCTGCGGGCTGGGTGGGGCACCATTTCGGTGGCGTGTCAGGGAGGTTTCAATGAGGAGGTGACATTTGAACTGAGAACTGAAGGAGGTGAGTTGGCGAGTTTTAGGGGACATCTGCGGGGAGAGACGTCCAGGCAGAGGTCACAGCCTGTGCAAAGGCCCCGGGGCAGGACCGTGCCTGGCGTGTTGGAGGAACAGTGAGGAGGCCCGTGTGTCTGGAGCAGAGTGAGCGAGGGGGAGAGAGGGAGGAGGGGAGGGCAGGGAGGGGACAGGGCAGGCCATGCAGGGCCTTGTGGGCCGCGGGGAGGACCTGGGCTTTTATCCCCAGGGAGGTGGGAGCCCTGGAGGGCTGTGGGCAGAGGGGGGACGTGACCCGACTCTGGTGTTGCCATTGGCTGTTGTGGGGAGGACAGACTGGGGGTGAGGGCGGAGCTGGAGACCAGGATGGGGGTGAGTACCCAGGTCCAGGCAGGGCCGGACCTGGGTGCGAGCTGCGGAGGGAGTGAGATGTGGGCAGACCCAGGATGGACTCTGAAGGCAGAAGGGTGTGAAAAGGGGTGAGAGGGCAGAGGACCAGCCTCCAGTTCCAGCAGGGGCAAACGGCAGGCCTGTGGGGCCTCCTCGAAAGCGTCGTGTGTCCTGCAGCCCACGTCCAATATAACTTTTTACAGGAATTTGTGAGAGTATAACTTTGCTTTTTAAGATCACTTGGCCGCAAAAACACCTCCCTTGTCCCACTGGGCTGCTTTTGTTCCTGCCACGGCGACCACATGGGAAGTCTTTCAGAGACAGTCTACAATGCTCTTTGCCAACAATAGCTATAATAATAAAAGAACTAACACTGGGGACTTCCCTGGCGGCCCAGTGGTTAAGACTCTGCACTTCCACTGCAGGGGGCGCAGGTTTGATCCCTAGTCAGGGAACTAAGATCCCACATGCTGTGCCGTGCGGCCAAAAGAATAAACAAAATAAAATAAAGAACTAACACTGAGTGCCTGCTGTGAGCCAGGCCCTGTGACATCACCTCTTGGGGCCTCAGTTTCCTCATCTGTAAAACAGGACTAATGTCAAGAGCTCACTCCCGGGGCTGCTGTCAGGATGCAACAAGCCCACAAAATGACAGCAACATCACCATCGACAAATGGGCCCTGCTGGCAGGTGGGAAGGGCTCGAAGGGTTTTCTCCTTTTCTCTTACTTGGATGGCTCACATTTTCTCGGCTTGCTAAGAGCTCAGAGACCCGGCCCGGCCTGGAGGGCTGGGTCAGTCCTTGCAGCTTTGTCCCCACTGGCAAGTGTCCCCAGGGCTAGGGTCCTCGGGAAGGGAATGCCCCACCACTGACCCCAGGCCTGTATAGCTCACCTGCTGTGCCCTCTCCCAGGCCTTTGATCTTGCTCTGTCCTCTGCCTGGGACACCCTTCCCCACTGTGCACGTCTGCAAAGACCTCTCCATGCCCAGGTCCTCCCTTCTCTGCCTCATCCAGGAAGCCATCCTGTCGCCCCCTCCCCTCGCCCCCTCCCCTCGCTAGTCCAGATGTCGGGCTGGGGGTGGCTTCGTCAAGGTGGGGGATGAGTGTCTCTAGAAAGGTCCTCCACTGCCCCACGTCAGGGCTGCTGCGGCAGGATGTGGGGTTCCAGGTCGAGGAGCAGGGGAACTGGATCCACTGGACAGGAGCCGTGCCCCCGGGGCCTGTGTGTGGGGATGATGCGGGCCCCTCACAGCGTAGTACTGTTAACGGCTGAGGGGTCTGGGGCTGCCTGGAGCCCGGTGAGCAGCTGCTCCCTCCTGCCCCATTCTGGGGGGGTCTGGGCCGTTGCTGGGGGCACCGCTCCAACGCTTGGCCGCCAGCCCCCAAAGGGCTGGGTGGGCGGCAGCACAGCCCTGGCCTGAGCTAGAGGGGAAACCAAGGCCCGGAAGTGGGCTGGGGCTGGCTGGCCGTGAATGAGCTCTTCCTCCGCTCTGTGGGCCCTTGGACCCGGCACAGGGTTTGGGCTTCAAGAGAGCGGGGGCTGAGGAAGGGTGTAGGTGTGAGGGGGGCCCTGGGCAGATCTGGTTCTGGAAGCTACTGCTGTAGCTACTGCAGGGGCTGGGAAGTGACCAGCTGCGGGGCCTTGAACAGGTCCTCCCGGCTCCAGCCCTTGGCGGCCCCGATGACGATCACAGGCCCTATTTACGGCGACGACGGGGCCACGCTACCAACCCGCCACCAACTCGAACCTGTCGCCCCTGCTGCCCGGGCTGCTGCGGGGCGGGACAGGCAGGAAGCCGTGGAAGGAGGGAGAGGCAGGCAGCAGGGATGGAACCTGACTTCTCCGCGGTCGGGGCAGGGTGCCGGGGACCTGGGGAGGGACCGAGCACGGTGGGCTCCGCCCCCTGCCAGCAACCGCAGGGACAGACCAGGCTGGTGCAGGAGCAGGGGACCCCGGCCGCCGCCTAGAGGGCAGGGAAAGGGCGCTTCCATGGGGTGTAGCTATTTTCCCTCTTCAGGGAACATCTCTGAGGGAGGGACCCGGTCATCCCCACTTCCCAGGCGGGGAAACTGAAGACAGAGCCAGGAAAGAACCAAGTGTTGGGTTTCGATCGCAGGTCTCGGAGCCCAGAGCCCTCTTGGGCCCTCCCCTCCCAGTCCATGGGCCGGTGGGGCATCTCCACCCTCTCTCAAAGACCCCCCAAGTCCAGGCTCGGGTAGCTAGGCCCGGACGTGACCCCGAGCCGGTGGCCGGTCTCAGGGCGCACGTGGACGCTAGCACCCACTCCCTGGAGGGCGTGCTGGATGAGGGGCCGTGTCAGCGTGGAGAGGCTCGGTGTGGCAGGTGGGGAGGCTGAGGGGCCTGGGCTGGGAGGGACCTGCATGGCTGTTCGGCGGCTGGTGGCATAAGGAAATGGTAGTGAGGCCAGCCCAGCCAATGGCCGTGGGGCTGGGGCCCTGTGCTCTGCTTAACACCCGGATGAGTTATTAGCTGGGGTGGACAGAGGAGGAAAGCAAGGCTCCAAGCTTGGCTTTCAACCACGTCCAGGCCCCCAAGAGAGGAGGAAGGGGAAGGAGGGACGGGCCACACACCAGGGAGGGGGTGCGTGAGGGCTGTGACCAGCCTGGCCCGCTCCTGCCGCCCCCGGGCCACCTGCAGCGCCCAGACCCCTGCCAGGACCTGATCCCACCCTCATCCGACCCTGATCCCTAGGGTGGGGCGCCGAGAGCCCTAATTTATGGCCCATCGAGGTATGCTGGAACATGCCGGGCCTTCCTTTCTGGCTTCCAGGAAGAACTGAGCCAGTTGTGCAGAAAGCCCAGGGCCAGGCCGTGCCAGCATTCTGGAGCCACCTAAATCACCAGGCCTGACAGGCAGCAGCGGGCGAGGACCTCGAGTCCCTCTTCTCGTTGTTGCCGTGGGCACCTGCCCTGAGGGCTCCCGGTGGCCTGTCACCCACCTGTCGGACGGGGACGAGGCTCCGGGGCCAGGCTGTCCAGGGCTCTCCACTCCAACACCCAGGAATTTGGAAACGGGCCGTGCATGGGGCCTGGGCGTGTTTTCCACATGCTGTTGGCTTTGGGGGGAGGCCCAGAGAGGGGCCTGCAGCGGGGGGGCGCAGGAAGGGCTGTGGGCAGCAGGGCCCAGTCCCGCCCCCCATGGGCTCCCGCCCGCCAAGAGAACAGGCCGAGGCCCACAGACCCCTGCCCGACGCCTGCTCCCTCCTCCGGGGCCCAGCTGGCGCCGTCGGGCCGTCAGGCACAGACCCAGATGCCTTATCTCCTGCCGCTTCCTCACTCCTCTAGCATCTGCCCTGAGGCCCTCACCAGCGCTGGCCTGTCACCCAGCACTCCTCGGACAGGGCTGCACCCCAGAGAACAACGGAGCAGGGGAAACTCACACAGACATACACAGAATTTATTATTTTTAGACGAATTTCAACCTGCCTGAAGTTCCAGGAGGCGGCAGGGCTCACACCTTGGGCTCTGCAAACACCTTCCAGCCCTCCAGCTGGCCCATCTTGACCAGGGCGGCCGTCATGCCCATGTACGCACAGGCGGCAGCTCCAATCCTGTAGCTGTGGGCTGTGAGAGCGGGGAGGCTGGCGTCAGGCACGCACGCGGGCGGCTCACTCATGCCCACCCGGGGCGCCGGCAGTGACCGCGAGAGGACAGCCCCCACTTCAAGCTCGGGTGGCCGGGATGAGCCCCCAGGCCCCGTGCCTTTGAAGACGGGCGTGGAAACTGAGGCAGGGAGGAGGGAGGAGGGAGGCAGCAGTCCAGGCTGCTGGGTCCGGGGGCGGGAGGGGACGGATGGCGTGTTGGTCGGCCTCAGCTAGTGTCCTGGCTGAGCCTGCCCTGCGGTCCGGGAAGCGGAGAACACAAGACGCCTGTGGCCTGAGAGCGGCCGCAGGAAGGGGGTCTGCCTGCTGGGCGCGGGGCTCACACCCCCATCGCAGGCTCAGGGGCGCTGGTCAAACCCAGACCCCAGCCAAGGTCTCGAAGTGAAGGTCAGGAGGGCGCGGGCCTTCTTCCTCAGCATCCTCCCTCTCTGCCCTGCTGGAACCGTCCACGGAGCACTCCCGGCCTGCTGGGCCCTAGGCCCAGCGGTTTATCTGAGTGTGGCCTCTGCCTGCCGCGCACCCCCGCCCCGCCCAGGCGAGAAGAGCCGTCTGCTTCCTAGTCCAGGCGGCTCCACTGTGCAAGGCTGGCCCGGGGCCCGGCCCGCCTCCCACTAGGGAGGCATCCGCTCCTGCTTCCCGGGTGCCCTCGGGCCACCTCATCCCCCCCGGAGCCTCAGTTCCTGCATCTGTAAAGTGGGGTGGTGAGAGCGGCTCCCCTGCAGGGCCCTGGGTGCTGGGAGAGGGGCTGCAGCTCCAAGGCCAGCCCCACCTGCTCCGTGCGTGCGTGGGGGCCGGCGGGGGAGACAGGCGGCGACCTCGTGTTCTCTGACAAGACGCAGCAGACAGAGGAGAGACGCGGCAGACAGGAGAGAGATACGAAGCGAGGGCGGGCGGGGGCCAGGATCACACACCCTGGATCGTACGTGGGGGGTTGGAACAGCGAGAGGGACCGCCATGCTGACATCTGGGGGAAGGGTGTTCAGGCAGAGGGCACAGCGCATGCCGAGGCCCTGGGGCAGGACCGTGCCTGGTGTGCAGGGGGCACAGCAAGGAGGCCACGGGGCTGGAGCAGAGCGAGCGAGGCGGCGAGGGCAGGGAGGGGGCGGGAACAGTCCACGCGCGGGGCCTCGGGGGCCATGCCAAGTGTCACAGGCAGCCCCAGGAGGGCGGGAGGGTGTGGCGAGGTGGGCGCGGGTAGCTGCCTGAGCAGCAACAGCTGAAACCACTGCTACGCTAGCTGGCGGCCAAGGTTCAACGGTGCTGGGAGCTCTCAGGGCAACGGCCGGCTCTGCAGCTGGATGCACGTTCTTCCTGCCCGCTGCCCCCACCGGGCCCAGGCCCAGGAGACAAGAGAGGGAGGAGGGGTGGCAGAGGTCAGGGGCGCGGGCTCACTCACTGCGTGCTCCCAGGGCCAAGCCTCCGGCGCAGCCTCCGAGGAAGTAGTTGAGAGGGTCGTCAGGCTTCTCGCGGACCTGGGCGCTGATGCAGGAGGTGAGGCCGAATATGGCACCGATGGCAGCTGTAGGAGCGGAGGGGAGGGACGGGCCCTGAGTCTGAGTCAGGGGCCCAGACCAGCGCCGGGAGGGCCCGCGAAGGAGAAGCCCACGCGCCGGGCGGTCTCGCTCGCTCACCTGCGGTAAACGTGTACCGTCCTGTCCTCGCCACTCCCTCCAGGAAGGAGGCCGGGGTCTGGAGCGCCACGCTGTAGGCGGAGGCGATGAGGCCTGTGGGAAGAAAGGGCGGGGAGGTGAGTCAGACCCGGGCCCTGGCTGGGGGCAGGCCCCTCCCCATCACACGGTGACCGCTCCCTTCACCCTCACAGCAGCCACCAAGGAGGCTCCTGGCGCCACTGCTTGGCCCAGGAGGGGCTGTTTCAGTCCCACAGTCGATGAGCTGGGGCCCAAACCCAGCTCCGAGGCCTGGGCTCTCACCCGCCCCCTCCAGCCCCCAGGCCTCCCCCTACCAAGGCCTACAGAGTGCCACCTGCGTCCCCCTGCCCTTGCTGGCCCCCCGCAGGGCACCAGCCCAGCACACGGCCTCCGCAAGGATGGGCTTGGGCCTTGGCGGCTGCGCTGGCACTCTGGCCCCGCTCCCCACTCCCATGACAGGCTGCATCCACCCGCAGGGCCCAGGGTTCCTTAGCAGAGGCTCGGAGGCTCGCTCCGGGGCCACCAAGGCCTCTTCCTCGCCACCGCTGGGCCCGTCCCTCGCCCCTGGCTGGCTCAGCCTCGCCACTCTCATCAGCTCTTACATCTCTGCCGCCGCCCCGGCTGCCCTGCCCCTGACGTTGGCTTTTACGTGTGAGGGGTCCTGGTGGGGGCCAGGCCTGGAGCCAAGTGCCAGGTGGGCGGCCAGGCCTGAGGTCCTAGCCTGGGGCATCCTGAGGGAACGCTGACCTGGGCCGTGTGTGGGTCTGGGGTAAGACTGGGGCAGCCTCGGGCAGCCTCCCCAGCCAGACCCTCTTCAGTGGACATTAGACCGAAGGCAAGCTGGCTGGCTCCAACACGGGGCTCCCCACCCTCCAGCTGACCCTGCTCGGGGCGGACAATGCACCCCTCCTCTCCCGACAGACCACCAGGGTGAGCAGGCCACCCCAGACAAAACACAACTGCCACCTGCCAGGCAGCAAGGGCACCCACCACCCCATTCACCCTCCTTGGGGCCCAGTGGGCTCAGTCCCCTCTGATCCGTCGCTTCGTGGGCAGGGCGGGGGGTGTCCTCAGACAGGCAGAGCGACTTGCCTGATGCCACCCAGCAGAGCCGCCTGGAAGCCAGAAGGGTCTAACCCAAAGGCCAAGCGCCACCTTCACCGATGCCCCAGGGACGTGGGCCCCGCCAGGTCCCCAAGCCTGCAGCTTCTGGAGACCTCACAGCTTGCGTGCAGCCCTCACGTGACCTTCCTGGCTGAGCAGTGTTCCCCCCCCCAGCCCTGGCTGGGGTTCAGCTCACAAGAGCTGTGGGGAACTTTTCACACTGCACAGCGGGGGTGACCTTGAGAGCAACCCCGAGGGCCAAGAGGGCCACCCCACTTCCCAGACAGGGAAACTGAGCCCCAGGGACGACAGGAAAAGAGCACACACACAGAAGGCTCCCTCACGCAAGGCGCCCACCTGGGGACTCCCCAGATCGAATCCCTCCTGATCCCACGATGAACCCTAGGGTCCCTGCTCCCCTCAGAGCGGCTGAAGGCTGGGAAGGGGGGAGGGGACCAGAGTCTGGGGTTCCCCCAAGCCTGCACGGCCCGCCCTGGCCCAACAAACCCCCTTCTTCAGTCATTCTCTCACACGTCCCCACCCCCAAACCCCACCTTGTAAAGAGGCTGAATCAGAGGGGGCTCCCCATCCTGCCTGGGACCTGGGGAGGCATGATCTCCAGAGCTGGGCCAGGAAGCAGGAGTTAGGACCCTCTGCCGAAGAACCACTGACAAGATTCAGTGACGGTCCCCAAACCCAGTCAGGCAGTGAGTCCTGGCGGGGGAACCTGATTGGCCCCACCCCCAGTTGCCTGCGGTCCTGCCTGAGGGACGCCCAGTTCACAGGCCACGTGGGACACAGAGTGCCCCACAATCCCAAGACCCCTCAGAAGTCCTTTACCTGGGAGCGGACGACCTGGGAGGTGCCGGACTATCCCAGGGTCAAGGACTGGCCCCCTCCCCCCAGCAGTCCTTCAGTAGGTGATGTGCCAGCCCGCGTCCCCGGGAGCCCACCTAACTCCTCAGACGCCGCAGCCACCCTCCCCAGCACTCGAGAGTCTCTACCGACTCGGCCCTTCCCCAGGCTCCCGTCACCCGCTCAAAAGGCCCTCCCCAGGCCCTCCGCCTGCCCCTAGCCTCCTGAAGTGACCGTCTTGACACAGTGCACGTCCATTCACTCACAATCTGTAACTGTGGGCCCACGTACATTCATCCACTCATTTATTGTGTACCTTCCCTCACTCATTCATTCATCCTAGTTACCGTGGGCCTTCCTCCTCTCATGCATTCACAGTCATTCATTCACTCACGAAGTCACTTATTCGTTCATTCCTAGTTACTGCCCTGTCTTCCTTCCTTCTTTCCCTCACTCATTTGTTCCTCCAGTTATTGCGTTCCCACAGGGTGCTGGGCTGGGCTAGAGCCTGGGTCCCTGCCCTACAGGGGCTCACCATCCCAGGGAAGCCAAGTGTGGAACGAGTTCCCTGGGTGGAGGGCTGAGGGGCGGCAGGGATGGAAGGAGCGTGAGGAAGGAGCGTGAGGAAGGAGGTGAGGGAGGATCCAGGAGCACGTTTAATCAGGTCCTGAGTGTTGAGTGGAGTTGGTCAGTGAGAAAATGCGGGCAGACAGAGTGAGTGACACACGCACACAGCGACGCCCTCGAAGACCCCTGGGTCCCCTGTAGGGCTCCTGGAAGCCAGCGACCACCCCCAAAACTGAGTCTCTCCACGACCACCCGACATAGCGCCTCTGTCAAAGGTTTCCATCCGCACCCCCTCAAACACCCTCCAACAAGCCCCCCTCCAGGCTCTGTTCAAGCAGACGCCACAAAACCCATCCCCTGGGGCTCCCCCTTCAGCCTTCCTGAAGACTCTTCAGGAGGACCCTGGAGGCGCATTCCTTGCCCCAGTCACCCCCAGGAGCAGACCGGGATTTGCAGCCCGGCTCCCAAAGACACCGGGGCAGTTCATCCACCTCTCTAACCTTCAGTTTCCACCTCTGAGAAATGAAAATGGTAACGGTGCTTCTTATTAAATATGCAGAAAATGGTAGCGTTGACTAGGTCCTAATGCAAAGCCTCCCAGTGCAGACTCAAATTCTGCCAGGCCCTGTTGCAGGAGCTGGAGATACAGAGGTGGCCCCCAAACCCATCATACCTATGTCTCAGACTGAGATTGGGAAGGAGACTAGAAGAGGCTAGACTCCAGGGTCTCCCCTGCAGAGGACTGCCAGGGCTGTGCATCCCCTCAGATTCCCCCAAGGCTACCCTTATGGTAGCTGCTGACTCACTTCACGTATCATCTCCACAGCGCCCCTAAGACCCCTCTGATGGCCCCCAATAAAAGTTTCAGATGTCTCTGACCACCCAGTTCTCCTGGATCCTACAAAGACCTCATCCCACTCCAGAACCTTCTCAAACTTCTGCCTTCAGACACCTCAATAATAACCCACGATCCTCCCAAACTATCTCAAAGACACCCGTTGGAAAGTTTCAGAACCCTCCAGCTTCTCTGACACCGATAATGGCCCCGTCCCACTCCACCGCTTCCCACTCCATCACTTTCCCAGAGCCTGGTGAGCGTTTCAACAATAACCTCAAAATGCCAGCACCCAGGGATTTTGACGACTCCAGTGGCCAGCTTGTCACATGTATCACGACCTTCCAGGGCCCTCCAACCCTGCCACACCCATCCCCCCACAACGTCTATCTCACACCAGCGGCCCCCATGGCCGGCTCAGACACCCCGACGATGGTCACGTACCACTCCGCGAGATTCCCAGCCCCCATGGGACCCCCCGGACTGCTCCCAGTGACCCTATGACCTCTCTGCGCCCTGTGAGTTAGTCCGACACCCCCACAAAGTCTATCTTGTACGAGAGGCCCCGAGCGTCCCAAGGCCGCCCCAGACACCCCGACGATGACCACTGCCACCCCGCGGGATCCGCAGCCCCTCCAGGACGCCCTCGGACAGCCCCCAGTGACCCCACGGCCTCCCTGCGCCCTCCGCCCTGGGGACCCGACCGGCGCTCACCAGTGGCACCACCGATACTGGTGGTGGCGTAGGTCTTGTGGTGGCACTCGGTACCTTCGGGGATGTCCCAGTACTGGTGAAGAAGCGTCTTAGCCATGACGGAACACCCCGGGCCCCGCACCGCAAGACGCCCCGGCTCCCAGCGCCCAAGGGCGGACGCCGCTGACTCTCGCGAGACTTGCTGGGCGGCGCGCTCCGCCTCTCTTGCGGGCGGGACGGCAACAAGCGAGCAACTTTATTGAGCGCCGCGGAGGTGGACACGGGTCGCGCTCAAGCGCTTGGAATCGGGACTGGCGTAAAGGAAGAGCGCGTGCAGCCCTGGCCGATTTCTGGAGGGGGAAACTGAGGCCGACCAGGATCAGTGAAGGCAGATGTCGCTAGTTCAGCTCAGAAGGTCCTGGGTCAGGAGTGGTTTGACTCCCGGAGGTGGGGCCTAACTAGGGGCGGGACTATCAAAGGTACTAGGCCTATCCGCAGGCACAGAGGAGACCGCGGGGCCGTGCTCCACTTGATAGGAGAGAGACGTCATTATGGGGCGGGACGTGGCGGGATGTGGCCACTCCCAGTGCCCGAATCTGTGGGGAGGCTCGGTTACGCCCAGTGGCCAGTCTTAAGCCAGAGTCTGAACAGCGTGCGACTATTTGGGGGCGTGGTCAGATTCAGGGGCTTAACGAGAAAGTGTCCAATCCCAGTGCTCGGATTCTTAGCACGGTGTGGTCTGTGCCCAGTTTGTGGCTAGTCCAAACCCCTGGGCGGGATGAAGAATGCTCTAGGCTTGGGGCGTGGCCAGAGCCCAAACATAACCTGAAGGCGTGTGGGCCTGACCAACCCGGCGTTAGCTTCTAAGTTGGGGGGGGGGGGGGTTGTTCTGTCTCGAGGGAATGACCAATCCTGCTGCCAGAGCCCGAACTGGGGCGCCACCAGAGGACAAGGCCAACCTGGGGGCGTGGTTTGTTAAGACCTTGGCCAATCTTGGAGTTAGGCCCGGCTCAGGGGTGGAGTTTCGAGTTGCCGGAACCAGCGAGGGTGTTCGGGTTTGAGGAGGGCGAGACCCAGCCCTGGAGGCGGAGCCTAGCAGTGATCGCGGCCAATCACGCCGAAGCCCTGAACGGACCGCTGGGGGCGTGGCCCCGTGGGCGCGGCCAGGACCGGTTCCGGGCCGCCCGTGGGCGTGGCTGGGCCTGGACCGCGGCGGGGCCATGTCAGCGCCGCCGCCCCTGCAGATCCGCGAGGCGAACGCACACCTGGCTGCGGTACACCGGCGCGCGGCGGAGCTGGAGGCGCGGCTGGATGCGGCCGAGCGCACGGTGCGCACCCAGGCCGAGCGCCTGGCCCGCCACGACCAGCAGCTGCGCGCCGCCCTAGACGAGCTGGGCCGCGCCAAGGACCGGTGAGGCTCGGGGCCGGCCACATGGACTTCTCGGAGGAGGTGGGCGGAGGCACAGCCGAGACTGGAAAGGAGGACCGGCAGGGGAAATCGTGTGCATTCACGTGGAGCCGGACTACTGGTGGGATTGGAAAAACAAACACCAAAATACTTGACTTAGTTTTCACTATGTAAAGTTGAGAGATGTCATACAAGTGTGGGTATCTAACTAGGCAAAATCGGCTGGTCCTGAGTGGTGCAGGGACCACCAGCCACCTGATGTAGGTACTGGAGCCATGGCAGGTTCTTGAGGAGGGGAGGATGGGATGATACCAGCAGTTTTGAAGAGTCCCTCTAGCTGAGGGTTGAAAGGGATGAGACAAGTGCCCAGGGAGGAAGGTGGTGCTGAGGACCGGGTGGGAAAAAATTCAGAGCTGGTTGGATTCATTACTTCATCTTTACTGAGCATCTACTATGGGCCAGGCACTGTGCTGGGTATTAGGGCACATCAGTAAGACCTATGCAGCCCTGACCTCAAGCAGACACATTGTTAGGCAGTTCCAATATGGGGTGATTGGGTGTGTGTGATGGAGGGCCACATGGCTCTGAGGGAGCCCGGAGGGAAGGCTTCCTGGAGGGGGAGCCATCTAAGCTGAACAACAAAATAGGAAAAGATGTAGGGGACAAGGGAACTGCAGGAAGAGCTACGGGGATGGATGAGGGAGTGTGTTAGTCTGCTGAGGTTGCTGTTAAAGAATACCACAGACTGGGTGGCTTAAACAACAGCAAATCATTTCTCACAGTTCTGCAGGCTGGGAAATCCAAGATCAAGGTACTGACAGATTCAGTTCCTTGTGAGGGTCCTCTTCCTGGCTTGCAGATGGTCATCTTCTCACTGTGTCCTCACGTGGCACAGAGAGAGAGCAAGCTCTCTGGTGTGTCTCTTACAAGGAAACCCTCATGACCTCATCTAAACTTACCTCTCAAGGCCCCATCTCCAAGTACTATCACATTGTGGCATAGGAATTCAATATATGAATTCGGGGAGGGAGGGACACAGACATTCAGTCCGTAATAGGGGGACTTTATCCTGACAGGGATGGAGGTCGGGAGCAGGGGAAGAGAACCTCTGGCTCCCCTGTGCCATAACTGCCCCGTGTTGCCTTCCTGCCAGTGAGATTGCCGCTCTCCAGGAGCAGCTGCTGACCTCCGAGGCTACTGTCCAGAGTCTGCAGGCTGCCGTGTGCCAGAGGGACAAGCTCATCAGGCAGCTGCAGCCCCGGGCTGAACTGCTGCAGGACATCTGCCGCCGCCGGCCACCCCTGGCTGGGCTGATGGCCACCCTGGCTGAGGCTGAGCGCCTGGGGCCCTTGCCGGCCAGTGTCCCCAGTCACCCACTCCCTGGTGGGCCCAGTTCACACCTTGCCAACAGTACTGGGGAGGAAGAGGACAGGGACCACCTCCAGCCTGCTGTGTTTGGGACCACTGTGTGAGTCCCAGAGTAGATTCCAGAATGGAGAAAGAGGACCCCTACGGGGACTTTTTCCACTGCTGTGGGTGTCCTTGGGGGTCACCAGTACCCCAGAGAGGACCCTGCGGCAGAGCCATAATCCTGTCCAAACGTCAGAACCTGCTAAAGAGTTATAGGTTTCAAATGGGCGGCCTACAGGAACAAATGCAGATGTTGAACCCAGAGAGAAGTTTTTGTTTTTTTAAAAACAAAACTTTGAATCAGTCAATCACCCTTGTTGGGAGAACTGGCAGTGCTGACACAAAAATCTGGATTTCTAGCTTCGGACTGGGCTGTGCCTGCCTGGATCTGAGTCCAGGGCACCCTCTTCAGTGAGTGTGTGTTTCAGGCTCCACATGTCTCTTAGGGCCAGATGTCTGGCCCCTGAAGCATCTGAGTTTGAGACCTCTCTTTTTCTGGTGGAGGTGGATGATTTGAGTTTCTCTCCCTTTTCCCCTTGCCCTGATTTTTGTTCGTCCCGAAGCATTCCCCACCCTAAAGCTTTTTCTTATTCTCATCTCAGTTCAGAATTGTGAGCCTCAACCCTCAGGCCATTTTGCATTGGTTATATGAAGACAAAAGTTTTAATCCTAGATTTTTTCCCCCAAACTCTATCCTTCCCTCAACGCAGGGAAGAGTGTGTGCGTGTGTGATGTGCTGAGATGTCTGCAGCCAGGCTTTGCTGCCCAGGCAAACTTGGGCACCCCATAAGCTTTTCTTGATAGCGTCCTGCCTCAGGGTCTTGACACTGGCTGTTCCCTCCGCCTAGAATGCTCTTCCCCCAGCTGTCACATGACTAGCTCCTTGTCACTCAGGTCTTTGCTCAAACGTCACTTCCTCCCAGAGGCCTTCCCTGACCACCTTATTGGAAGTCATTCTTCTCCACTCCACCCCCACTGCCTCATTTTATTTTCTTTATGTAACTTCTTACCATCAGAGTGGAAGCTCCATGAGGGCAGGGTTTTTGTTCTCTGTTTGTCACCAGTGGCAGGCACACCCTGGGACCCCGGTAGGAACAGGATGGGTCTATGGGCCCTGAAGAGAGCCAGGGACCCCAGCACATCCCATGAGGCACCCCGGCCAGTGTAGCTTTTGTAGCAGCAGCTGGCTCCTTTTTATATTCCTTAGAGAATCTATTTTTTCACTCCTTATTTCTATGCTGCCCTTCTTGGCCCAAGATATTCAGGGTGTTTTTTTTTTTTTTTTTTAAATCAAAACAGGGAACCCTGTGCCCTTCTCTGCCCAGCCCAAGTGCCTGGCCTGGTACCATGGTAGCTTTTTACCGCCTCCTGACTCAGGGAATGGTCATACCAGGAACCATGGCGGGGCACAGCCCCTTTCAGCCCGGAAGGCTCAGCGTCCACCCTCAGCCCTCAGGATGGGGCCGCCTGGCGTCTCACAGTGACCCCTCAGTGTGGCAACAATGGCCCGGTTTTCTCCTTTGGACGAACAGGGGTTGGAGGGTGCTGTTTGTACGAGGCGAAGGCAGGCTGGCGCCTGTCGGAGCTCAAGAATAAACCAAATGATTTCATGGCATTGGTCCTTCCTCCTTTCTTCCTGGTGGGGGAACTGGAGGGGGGCTGCTGTGCTGCTCCTGGTCCAGGGTGGGGCCCCGCTGGGTGGGGAGACACAAGTTACAGCCCCGGGAGCTTGTGCCAGGCACTCCACACACACGGTTGTGTCTCATCTCCTCAGACAACTATGCACACAGGCATCACCCCATTCTACAGCTGTGCAAAGCAAGGCTCAAGAGAGGTAAAGTGAAAAGGGCCTCTGGGTCGGAAGGGCCCTGGCCACTTCCAATTTTTTATTGTTGAAATTCTGATTCTCTTAAAAATGTGGAGATGCCCAAACAGAGCTACAACAGTTGTGGTTACATTCTACATGTTTCTATATATATATAGAAAATCCGACATTTGTAACCCTCATAGAAATACACAATGGAGTATTTCTTTGCCTATGTAAAGAATTTTGGACTGCAGCAAGCCACAAGAATTTCTGCAGCAGAGTGCCACTGCGGTTTCTCATAAAACTGATGGTGTTGCAATCAGCTGTAGCTTGAATCGCAGGACCGGGTGGCTCGTGATCCACGGCTTGGCTTCTGACTGTGGCAGCAACTTTCGACAATACCACTGTGCTGTGTGCCACTGCAAGCTTTGAAAAGCTTCTGATGATCTCTGGGTCTCTGCGGGTGGTGGCGTCCCCAAACGGGGGCCCACGTTTTTAGTCCTGGGAAATCCATTATCATTTTCAATCCTGACTGTTGGTGTAACGCTCTCGGTTGGCAAGATGTCCAAAGTCTCGACAGAAGGCATTCAGTAATGGCGGCCTTGGTTCCTCTTGGATCACGGATGTCAGGGGTCAGGGTCGCTTCTCCGGCCGGTACCGAAGCCCCTGGCTCAGCAGCTTGTCATGAATGAGCCAGCCCACCAAGTGATGTTTGAGACCTGGAAACCAACCACCAGGTGACCCATATTGACTGGCCCTAAGTAACTACCAGGAATTGCTTTGTCCAAGTCAACGTTGATGTCTGTAGGACCCAGCTGTGAGCACCACCTGCTGGACAGGGGCCTGGGTCACCTCGAGTCCTTTAAAATTGGATCCCTCAGCAGCTTTGGCTGCGGCCCTGTGAAAAGGGGCTGGTGGCTGGTGAAGCCCAGAGAGGGGAGGGGACCTGCTCCAGGTCACACAGGAATTGGGCCTTGCCTCCCTCCATCCAGGACACTGGTCCCCACAGGGCTGTGGCCCACCCTTCCTCCTTGTGGTTAGGAAGTGACCCCCTCCCCCCCACCACCACCTGGGCCTGGCTTTATCCCAGGACCTGGGCACTGCAGGGAGTAAGCGAGCAGGACAGCAGGTGGACAGCGGCGGCAGCAACAGCACTGCCCTGTGCCTCTTGGCCCGCCATATGCCCCCACAGGGCCATGAGGCTCTGGTGCCTAGAGAGTTACAGCTGGGGCCCCTCCCAGTCTCCAGGGTACTGTCCCTTAGCAACAGCCCGGCCTGGCAGGACACACTGCCAACGCTGGGCGGAGCAGGCAGAAGGCAGGCGGAGCGGCTACCCGGACTCCAGGACAGACGAAGGCCAGGTGAGTGAGCGGGGGCACCCGGCCTGTAGCCTGGTTGCCGAGCGAGCGGGAGCCCCTCCAGATCTCTCTCCCATCCAGCAGACCAGGGAGCCCTGAGCCATCATGGATGCTGTGGACGCCACCATGGAGAAGCTCCGGGCCCAGTGCCTGTCCCGAGGGGCCTCGGGCATCCAGGGTCTGGCCAGGTGAGCTGTCCCCTCACACCTCCCCAACCCCCCGGATCACTTTCCAACCACGCCCCCTGCCCCCCAGGTTTTTCCGCCGCATGGACCGGGACAGGAGCCGGTCCCTGGACGCAGGGGAGCTCCAGCGGGGCCTGGCCGAGCTGGGGCTGGTGCTGGACACAGCCGAGGCGCAGGGCGTGTGCAGGCGCTGGGACCGTGACGGCAGTGGGACGCTGGACCTGGAGGAGTTCCTGCGGGCACTGCGGGTGAGGCCGGGCGCTCGACCGCGCGCGAGTCCCTCCACCCTGTCGTCCAGGGGTGCCCAGTCCTTGTGGGCTTATCCACATCGGTGTGGGGACTCGGGGGACCTCCCGAGCTCCACCCCCACCCCAGTCACCACCTCCCCCCAGCCCCCCATGTCCCAGGTCCGGGAGGCAGTCATCACAGCCGCGTTCGCCAAGCTGGACCGCAGCGGGGACGGCGTGGTGACTGTGGATGACCTCCGGGGGGTGTACAGCGGCCGCGCCCACCCCAGGGTGCGGAGCGGGGAGTGGACGGAGGAGGAGGTGCTCCGCCGCTTCCTGGACAACTTTGACTCGTCCGAGAAGGACGGGCAGGTGGGTGCGCGGGTACCCCACTCCCTCTGCCCACGCCGGCGGTCCCCCCTGACAGCCCATCTGCCCCCAGGTCACGCTGGCCGAGTTCCAGGACTACTACAGTGGCGTGAGTGCCTCTGTGGACACGGATGAGGAGTTTGTGGCCATGATGACCAGCGCCTGGCGGCTGTGAGCGGTGCACACCCACTCGGCCGGCACCATGCAGCGTAGGGCCCCACCCGGCACCCCTGGGCCAGGGCCCCTCTCACCTGGGCTTTGAGCTGAGCAGCCCCGGGGTGGGGGATGGAGGGGATTGTGGGAAGATTGAGGCCGCAGAACCGGCTGGACCAGGTCTCCAGGGACACGGCTTGGCCACCAGGTGTCAGTGGGACAAAGGTTCCAACGATGGGTCACTGGTTCAGGAGCCCAGGGAGTGAGACCCTCCATGCCCACGCCATGCCGACCCCAGGTCTCCTCCTGGCTCTGCTCAAGTGAACCCTGTCAGCACCCTCACCCCTCCCTCGTGACTCCCCCAGGAAGCCAGGCAGCGCCCGGGTGGGGAAGCAAACTGCTCTTCTGTGAAGCAAGGCTCTGCACGGAGCGGTCAGTCTTGGAAGGCAGCCGAGCTTGGTCACCTGCCCAGGTGTGGAGTGCGGGGCAGGCCAGGCTGCTGAGGAACCGTTCCTGGCCAGGTTGCCTGGCTTCCTGAGGCCCCTGGGGCACGCGGGAGACCAGAGTTTTAGTTAAAAGTTTTAATGTAGTTCCCAAATACATTTCATATGACAATCTTACATAAATGTTCCAAAACACATGGGCGTTATCTGGTTTTACTTGTCACTAGTTGGCTAAGGCTTAAAGCAGAGAAGTGTGACCGGATCTGCTGGGAGGGCCTTTGGTGTCGTCCCGTGGCTCAGGCGCGGACGCGGATGCGGGCTGCACAGGCCACCCTGAGGTGTGGGCGGCACAGCTCAGACAGGCCTCCCCCTCACCCTGTGAGGGCCCTGTGCACAGAGGCCTCCTCTGCGGGCCCCGCCAGGCGGGCGGCACCCAGCTGGCTCTTGGCCACGCTACGGGGTGGGGCGGGCAGAGGGCGCCGCTCCTGTGTGTGCTGTGAGCATGGGTTCTGCCCGTTGTCTGGAACCGGTCCGCTCGCTGCCCCCTCCTTGAAGGCCCTGCCAGGGTCCCCCTCTGCCTCTCACAGAGGCCCCCAGCCCTCAACGGTCTTGGGGGCAGAGATGTCCAGGGCTGGGCAAGGAAGGAACGGCCAACAGCAGGAAGCAGGTTTGCACCTGGGTGCCTGATGACGGGTGACCCATGTTATGGGAACAGACAGGAGGATGGGGGGGGAGCCCTCCCACGCCCTCCCACGCCCAGTGACCCTTTTCTAGATAGGCTCTCCAGGCCCAGGGCCCAACCCCTCCGCACCCCACGACTTGGCCTAGAGGAACCCCAGGTGGGGAGCACCCCCAGCACGGGGGCCGCGGCCACAGGGGGGACGAGGACGCAGCCCACGACAGAGCCGTGCCTGCTCGACACACAGGAGAGAAGCGCCTCGATTTAGGAAACCAAACACAAAGCCTTGCGGGGGAAAGAAAAGGTCTAAAAATAAACCCCCCGAATCAGAACGTGGGAGCTGGGAGGTAAAGACAGTAGTAACAGAAGGTCCAGCAGGCCCAGCGTGACACTGTGTGGACAGACCCGGTGCCCGGGCAGGCGGAGGTGGGGAGAGCTGGCGACACGACGAGGGTGGGGTGAGGAAACGAGGGGTCCCAGTCCCAGTGAGAAGCGTGACAAGTCTTAATGTGCCATCTCAATTCAAGGTGGGGAGGGAAGAAATGTTCTTTTTCGTTTCGCTCATCAATATGATGAGGTTCGTGTCCCAAACCACATTCAGGCAGTTCCCGAGTCTGCTTCTGAACGGGACGTGCGGATCCAGACTGTGGCCACCCAGCGGGGAGTGTGGTTCCCGAGCCCCGCGCCTCGACGCTGCCGGAGGGAGGGGCGGGCGGGCGGGCAGACAGACGGACAAAGCAGCAGGCTCGTGGGCAGCCGGCTCCCGGCGCTATGTGCTCCCGGCCGTCTGCCCGTCCCCTTCGTCGCCAGCGCCTGTGGGGAGCGGTGGCCTGGCCGTCAGGTATCTGCCCTGGACACAGCCCCACCCCTCGGGTCAGCCCCGGGACCCCCGGCTCACCGCCTCCGGTGGCCCCCGACGGGGCCAGGACGTCGTCGTCGTCGCTGTCGTCCTCGTTGGACGGGGCCGCCCCGGGCTCGGGGGCCGGCGTCCTGGCCTCCTGCTCCTGCTCCACGTGGCTGCGCAGGGCCAGGATGCGGTGGTGCAGGGCCGCGTACAGCTGGCCCGTGTCCTTGGAGCTGGCCTGGCGGAGGCAGAGGGGAGGGCCAGGTTACAAGGCCTCACGGGGAGACCCCTCCTCAGGTGACGTGGCCGCAGCCCCTGCCGTAATGGGATGTCCCAGCTCCCGGGCTGGACTGGGGAGGAGCCTGACCTCTCTCCTCGACAAACCCGGGGACAGCAGACCGAAGCTCCCCCAGGCCCAGGGCCTGTCCTCCCGAGGGGTCCACAGAGCCTGGGCCGGGCCAGCCTTCGGTGAGCCATCCCGACCCTGGAGGCCTCCTACTCTCCCCGGCCAGGCCCTCAGTGCAGGGCTCTGAGTGCTAGGCATGGGGCTGCCCTGCCCTCGTCCGGGGGCTGTTTGGACAGTTTTGTTCCCCGAGAGGCCGGGGGCAGCCCAGCCCGTCCCTGGGGCTGCTCACCGAGATCAGGAAGACCTTCACACCCTGGTCCTCCGTGTCCATGGCTGTGATGCGGATGCTCTTCTCACTGGCCTTGTCCATCTGCATCTGGGCCCACAGCTTGGTGTTGAGGATCAGCCGCAGGCTGCCCTGGGTCCGCATCACTGCAACCAACGAGGCCATCAGCTCTGCCCCCCACCCCTCGACGAAGCCGCTACGAGAACAGACACAATCTGCAGGAAAGCCAACACCCCCAGGGTGAAATCCCACAATCCCCCCAAGGTCCACGAAAGCCTCCTGTCTGCTGAGCGGCAGCCCTGGCAACCCCCCACCCCTGGCGGCACATCCAGTGGGTGGAGCTGGTGCCAGGGTGGCGGCTCCCCTGGGGAAGGGGCTGGACAGGCAGCAGCAGGAGGTGGAGGTGGGTCTGCACACTGGGGACAAGCCACACGAAGTCTACGCCCCCTGACTGTCGCCACCCACAGGCCGAGGCGCAGCTCCTGCCCCACGAAAAGGAGCTAACTGCTTAGAGGAAGGGTCGGGGCTGACCGCTGCTCAGAGCCTCCATCAGGAGGGAGACAAAGGTAGACTGAGGGCAGCACACAGTGGAGAAGAACAGGGGACAGGCCTCCCCTCTCTGGAAATGTGTGTGAGACCACGAGTTCCACCCACAGTGGGGTCCAAGGCCAATGTCGTCCTGCTCAATTTGTCCGAGCCTACCCACCCTGCCCGAGCCCCAACCCCATGGACACAGGTGAGCCCTGGCCTTCCTGCCAGCCCGGCCCTCCCTACTGGAAAACCTGGAGCAGATTATAGGCGGTCACCCCAGTCTGGGTGACCCTCACCCCCGCCAGCCCTCTGGGCCCGGCCTCACAGCCCGACCCGCCCCCCAAGGTGGACTTGGAGGGAAGGAAGGTCAATGCCAAGGATCAAAGGCTGCGTGGGGTGAAAGGAGACGACAGCCGGGAAGGATCTCAACAAGGGAGGGGACAGTGCAGTTACAACGAGGCTGGTCACAGGCTGATGACCCAGGGGCAGAGCCACGAGCTGCGGGGGCTCAAAATCCTGCGCCCTCTCTGTCCAGATACACTTGCACGTTTCCATTAGGGAAAATGAAAAAGAACAGTGCCTGAACAGAAGCCCAAGTGCATAAAAACAGTGCCGAAAAGACACAGCATGAGCTACGCCTGGGCCAGAAATGGATGTTTCTGTAAAGGCCGCAGGACAATTTTAACTGGGGAGGATTAAAAAAACAAAACAAAACAAACAAAAAAATGAACACACACGTTTCACATATATACAAACACGCCCGCACACACATCTGTTCTGTAACAAGCGTACTTCTGGGAATAAGATTCACGTGTAGATGGCCCCAGTAGCATTACTTACAAGTCAAAAACAATTAGGAACAACCTACATGTCCATCGGCAGGGAAATGGCTGAATACACTCACGGCCGACGGAATGTTAATCCATACAGAGGCTTTTCACAAACAGTCATATTTTAGGGAAAATTTAACAACACAGGAACACGCCCACAAAACGGCAAGTGAAAAGAGCAAGAGACAAAGTCACCCCACTTCCTTAACAAAGATCCACAGAACAGGAATGGACCGCCAAAACATTCTTGGCAGACAGAGATTTCCCTCTTTTTATGAAGAGATTTTCGTTGATGTTTGATTTCTTTGTTTACTCACCACGAAACAACTGACACTTTATAAGAAAATACGTTTGAAAATGGCTAAATCCTTTCATCCACTTTCACGATCAGGAAGAGGAACATCACAGAAGGGCTGGCGGCTGGAGCCTCTGGGCCAGGCCGGGTCCCGCAGGCTGAGGGCCGGCTGTGGGTGCAGATAGGGAGTCCCGCCCCGCCGCGCCCCAGGCTCCTCCAGAGAAACCTGGCCGAAGCTCACCTAGTCGGGACTGCAACGTCCCATCGTCAGTCGATGCCATGTCGTTGAGTCTGAGCAGCCCCCGGCCTCTCTCCACCCACGACTGCGAGGTCTTGTCAAAGACAAACAGCTTACACTGGATCTGGAACACAAGGTGGCCCTCTGGGTGAGCAGGGACCCTGGCCAGCAGACAGACCCCGGGAGCCTGCAGGGAACCCGCGATGAACCAGCAGGGTCAACGAACTATGGTCTGGGGGACACGTCTGGCCCTTGGCCACTTTTCTGTCCTGCCCTCGAACTAGAATGGATTTTACATCTTGAGAGGAGTATTAAAAAAAAATAATCATTAAGGAAATGCACATCAAAACCACAATGAGATACCCCTTCACACCCACTAGGATGGTAATAACCAAAAGGACAGATGACAACAGGTATTGGAGGATGTGGAGAAATCAGAACCCTCACACCTTGCTAATGGGGACGGAAAATGGGGCAGCCACAGTGGAAAACTGTTCTCCAACACATTAAACGTGGAGTTATCATATGGCCCAGAAATTCCACTCCTAGGTATCTACCCACGAGAAGCGAAGCACGTGTTCACATAGAAACTATTATGTGAAGGTTCACAGAGCATCCTTCTTAATACCTCAGAAGTGGAAACAAACCAAGCGCCCACCAGCAAGTGACTGGATAAACAAATGTGGGCTATCAATACAGTGGACTGTTATTCAGCCTTGAAGAGGAGTGAAGCGCCGACACATGGTCCACCAGGGATGAACCTCGAAAATGTGGACACAAAAGGCCACATGTTGTACGATCCCATTCACGTGAAATGTCCACAACAGGCAAATCCACGGAAACAGAAAGTGGGGTTGCCTGGGGCTGCAGGAAGGGGGATGGGCAGTGACTGCTCATGGGCACAAGGCTTCTTTTTGGGGGGGCAAAAATGTTCTAAATTAGTGAATACAGTAAAAACCACTGTACTGTATGCTTTAAAAGGGTGAATTTCATAGTATGTGCACTGTACCTCAATAAAGCTGTTGTACAAAAAAACTGCAAGAGACCACACGTGGCCCTTTACAGAAAGAGCTTGCAGATCTCTGTAAGTCAGTATCTCTCAAGATGGAGAGAGAAGAAAAACTGAGTGGGGGAAAAAGTACCACTAAAACCCCCACATTAAAAACCCCCCAAAGCCACATATACGTGGTTTATAGACACACACACAGGTATGTGCGAAAGGACGAAGGGCAGATGGAGCCCCACCACACTGGACGTGCTGCCCCAGGAGGGGAGGGAGATGGGACGGGGCACGGGTGCCATAAAGTCTGGTCTAAGAAAAGAACACAGCACCACCGGGACAAAATAATCACAGCTGTTGACTCTGGGTGGCAAGAGATGTTTGTTACACATCTTTGTAGTTCCCTGAATTATCGAGACTGTCTCAGAACAGACCGTTTTGCTCTAAAACAGAGCAGTACAAGAAGTCCGCTAGCCGCACCAACAGGTCCCCGAGGCCGGGCGCGCCTCACCTGCAGCACGTTGCTCTCGGCCTCCTCCCCGGTGATCACCTCCACCTTCTCCAGCAAGCACTTCCGCGCCGTCGCCTTGGTGTAGGCGGCCGCCGACTCGGCCAGCGACTCTGCAATGTTATTAGCTAAACGACATTGACTATTGATTTGGTCAGGGGGAGGGTGTACCTCACAGGACACCCAAAGGGTGGCTCTGGCCTCAAGGGGGCCAGCGCCTCGGGCCCACAGCGGACCCTGGCAACGCACCACGTAACTCTGCCTCGGAGTCTGCAGGGTGGCCACCGGGAGCGGCCAGTGCAGCTGCGGACTCCCACTCTCCCACTCAGGCGAGGACGGCAGACAGCGAGAGACCTCCGAGGGTGCTGAGAAGTGTCTGCCGCCTCAGGGCGAGGAGGAGGGCGACAACCACCTCAACCCCATCCTGGTCACCAGGCAGGGCCCCGGGCCTCGCCCCCCTCCTGCTCACTGGACCCCAGCACGCACGGCTGTGGGCTGTGCCCGAGGGTGGTTCACAGCGTCCCCGCCCCTCCCTGCCTCCCGGACGCCCCCAGGAGAGGGCAGGACCGAGGCCTACCTTTCTCGGGGGTGGCCTCCTGGGACGAGGACTCGGACCCGGACTCGGCCACTGTGTTTTCTCTGTTGGCATCCGGGCTGACCTCGTTTAACTTGGGCGGGCTCTGCGGGGAGCGAAGGCGCACAGGAGGAGGGGGCGTGGGGGGGTGGTCCCGGGGGCCGACCGCTGCAGGACAGGGAACCCCTCTGCCAGGAGGCAGCTCCTGGCGCCCCCCGCCCAGCAGAGGACCCCCCTCTGCCGACGCTGGCCTCCCTCCCGCACTCTGGGGACCCGCCCAGCCCCAGCCCATGCCCACTCAGCGCCTGCCGAGCAGCATCAGAGACAGGCGGTCCTCAGTCCTCACAGGCCCGCCCAGACGCGCACGCGAGCCGCCTCTGGAGCCTCTGTGGCGTCACCTGGAGGCGTGTGCCACCAGCCGACCTTGGGCCACCTGGTCCCCCTGGCCCGTGAAGCAGTTCTTTGCCTACTTCATCGTAATCGAAAAAGGACAGTACTGACGCTCAAGAAAAGAAGCAGGTGGCTCCTTAGTGAAACAAACACTGAGACCAAGACGGCAGGAGTCAGGCGGGCCCCAAACAGCGCCTGAGCTGCCCTCACAGTGGACACAGCGGGGCTGTGTGTCACGCTTGGGAAAGAAAAGGAAGAAAGAGAAGGAGGCGGGTGACAACCCTAGAAGCCCATCCCGGGCTGGCTGGGCTCTCTGGGACCAGGACGTGGCCCGCGGTCAGCCACGTGCCTCGGCCGTGGTGTGTCAGGAGTGCAGGGGACACTGGAGACCCTGCGGGGTTGCCCCCTCGCCCCCCACTCTGTGCTGCAGCCTCACGGTGGCGATGGGGCTGCCCTCCCTTGGCTTCAGAGGTGGCACAGGGTGGTCCCGGCCCACATGGCTAAGGAATCTGGCCTGACGGCTGTCACCGCACCTGCCCTTAGCTGGGAGGAAGCGCGGCCCATGACTCAAGGGAATCCCTTCTCAGGACGAGGAAGGACAGGATGCGCGACACTGGCTCCTACAGAGCCTCCCTAGGCCACCTGCGCCGCCCCCCGTTTAAGCTGAGTCTGAGCTGGGTCTTCTTTCTCTTACTTGGAAAAGAAAGCATTCTAATTTCACAGGACTCAAGGCAGCAGCCACACCCGACGTGTCCCAGTGACCTGCGGGACGCTCCGAGAGCCTTCCGGGCCCCGGGAAGGACAGTCCCCACGGGGGTCACTCACCAACACGCGCTCACTCATGTTCTGGCCAAATATGAATTTGCTGCTGGCGGCGTCGGCACTGTTGGCTGAGCTCTCTAAACTGAAGAGGAGACACGCTGTGAGCGCAGGGTGGCACAGGGCCAGGCGGTGTGCACGCCCACATGCGCGGCGCACACACACGGTCGGAGCGGAAAGCATGGTCGAGGCCCCGCTCCGCCTCGGACTGGGCTGGCGTGCCAGGGACAGGTACCCGCAGGCCTCCATGCCAGGCCTCTCCAGGCGGCAAACACAGACCCTTGGCTCGCACCGCCTGGCACCAACTGCACACGGGCGCCGTGTGACACACCAGATGCCCGTCTTCCCCAACCCCCAGGAGGTGGGCAGCACCGCACAGAGGCTGAGCGCAGGGGTGTTCCGTCCACTCCCAGCAGACAAACCCGGCTGTCTCTTGCCAGTGGGCTGCCCCCGGGAGGCACTGCAGCTCTCTGGGTCCCTCCCCAGGCCTGCACCAAGGAGGTGATGCCTCCTATGGGGTGGCCGGCAGGTGACACGGGATGACCTTCGGGGAGCGCTCAGCAAACGGCAGCTGCCCTGGCGGTCACACTTCATCCGGTTTAAGACATCACAGGCTGCACGTGCCTCCCAATTTGGGAAACACTCAGGTGCAAAAAATGCGTCTTAAAATATCTGCTGCACTCTGCTAACCGGAGGCCAGGCAGCCAAGCAGCGAGGTCACTGTTCCCATCGGGCCTCTCCGAGGTGGGAGCCCGCACGGCGCCTGCTCTGCTGGCCCATCTCCCAGGCAGGGACGAGCCTTCCTTCTCAAACACCCCGGCAGCCAGGCTGTTGGCAAGTGCCACCACCAGTAGCGCCAACGGCGAGCCCAGGTCCAGGGCAGGGAGCACCTGGTGACAGGAGACAGCCGAGCTGTCACTGGCCCACCGGGTTCTGTTCTGGGCACGAGGCCCGGGTGACAGAGGTCACTCCCGGGGCTGGGCTGAACAAGCCCACGGGACTGGGGTCCTGCCTCAGATGTCTGCTGAAGCCCGCCATCCCAGCCCCTCCACATCTGTGTCCAGAGCAGAAAAGAGGGAGGGGCTGCAGGGTGACTGGGATTCTGGCTGCACGTGCCCTTGCCCTCCCGAGGAAGGACTGGGCTGGCTCCTGGTGCAGGAGGGTCCAGGCTTCTCTGGGCCCTGAGGCAGGTACCGTGGGTGACCACGGGCCCGAGGCGGAGGCTCTCCCCGTACAAGGCTGGGCACCAGGCCCGAGGCGCAGACCTGGAGCTGATGTACTGAAGGAAGTAGTTGGTGGCGGCTGGCGCTTCTGAACTGGGGTGTCCGGCGTTCTCCATGTCCACTACTTCAGCGTTCTCATTTATTAACTGGGAAACAGAGAGGAAACACTGCTCAGAGAACGGCACGTCCTGGCCTCTGCAGCTCAGCCTGCCTCCACGGGCCCTACGCTGACACGCGGCATGGCTCCGTCTACATGTGTGTACCCTGGGGTGTGGTAAGGGTTAAGATACAAAAACAGTCCATAAGGCACTAGGGAGCCTTTTCTACCTTGTTTTAAAAAAGCACACTCAGGCTGGCACCTTGTTGGCATTTTTATCAATGCTTCTGCACCGAGGAATCACAGGTCGCTTACAAATCTTACATTTTAAGGGGTTCATTATAAACAAAACAGAAGCATCATTTCTCAAGGCTGCTTCTACGCCAACTGCCATGCTAGCCTGGTTAAATACATCCTCCGATGAAACTCTCCCGGGAACGCTGAGAAGTGGGTGTTAGCGACCTTGCTCTGAGTGAGGAAGCAGAGGCTCAGAGGGGTTAAGAAACCACAGCTTTGAGTCGCCCCCCCCCCCCCATTGAGAAGCTGGGATGCAACCATGAGACGCCCGGATCCCCACGAGACATCGCCCCCACCCCAATCTCAAGGCAGCGAGGAACAGATTCGACCTGATGGCTCAGGCCAGGCCCCCGGTCCCCAGCATGGGTGGATCTCCAGGTCCTCCCTGCTTTTGCCTCCTGCTCCCGGGAGGGCGCAGCTGCCAAGGGACTCATCATTTTGCCTAAAGCTGTGCAACATCAACACCTATTCTTGTGTCTCTTGGGGTATCTGTGCTTCTACTGGACAGTGGGCACCAAAGGAGGAAGCTGACGGCATGGCTTGACATCTCCTCCACACCCGAGAGACTCTTGTTTTCTCGTTTCAGGGCTTCTCACCTTTTGCATTACTGACCCCAGGCGCGGGTGGTTCCCTGAGCGGGGACGGGGGCTTCCTGGGCACTGTGGGGTGTTGGTCAGCATCTCTGGCCTCCACCTACTTAGTATCAGTGGCACCTACCCCCCAGCTGTGGCAATGACAAATGTCCCCAGACACTGACACTGCCCCTCAAGCCTCTAGGAGCTTCTTGCCAGATGAGCTGCTGGCAATGGCACAGAGGGACCTTCAGTCCCTGGGGCTGGGACAGGTCTTCCGAGAGGGCCAGAGCGTGGGGTCCAGAACCCAGATCCCCTGCCACTGCCACATGCTCCCCACCCCCGACTCAAAGTCCCCAGACTAGACCAACACACCTGGGGGGCAGCCAGGAGGTGACAGATCCTGTTGCCTCCTGTGGGAGAGAAAACAGTATCTTTCCACCTGCCCTCCTTGAAAAAAACAAGGCGATGGCTCTCAATTGGGGGTGACATGGTCCCACGGGGAACATTCAGAACCGTTGGGGATGCTTTTGGCGGTCATCACTGGGGGCGGGGAGAGGGGGTGCTGCTGGCATCTAGAGGGCGGGGGCCGGGGATGCTGCTCAACACCCTAGAGTGCGCGGGACGGCCTTCCACAACTAAGAAGGATGCGGGCTGAACGATGCTAGTGCTGCAAGAAACCCTGAAGTAAGCACAGAAAAATCTCTCTGGCGACCTGGAAAGCATCGGATCCTAATGTCTGCTTGCTCCTTGGTTATAAACACGTCAGCTGTCAGGGCTAAGTTGCCTCTCTGAGCCTGGCTCCTGGAAGAACGAGGGAGCCTGCCGCCAGGAGCCACCGCTCAGCCCCACACTGGCAGGGGTGGGGCAGGGTGGGGGGCAGCCGGCCGGGGTGCTGCCAGGAGTCAGCAGCACAGCACGGAAGGGACGCAACAAGCAGCTGCTGGGCGCTGAGGCCCAGGACCACCCCAGACACGGCCCCCACTCCCCATCCCCGGGCAAATGAACCCGGGGGAGGCATAAAAAGATCCCTTCACTGGGTCAACAGCTCATCCGGCCTTCTGACCACATACCTTAACTCTGTCCCTCAGGTTCTGCCCGAACACAAACGCCTGCTGTGCAAGCTGCTCCTTCTTCTCGCAGCTCTCCTCAGAAGCACTGCTAGACTCATTTTTCTGCGAGTCTTTCTCCTGGTTAAAACAAGCAAACAGAACAACTGAAAAGAAGCGACACATCAGCCCTGAGAAGCGAGATGAGCCATCTCACACCACTGCATTTGCTTGGCATGGATCCTGTGGAGCGGGCCCTGGGGTGGGGGACCAGGGAGACGCCCTAGGGCTGGGGGGGACCAGACCTCTCCGGGGAGGGGGAGGGGCGAGGTCTTGGCAGTGCCCTCGTCACCGGGAACACTGGGTGGAGACGGTGGGGTGGGGGGTCACGTCCAGGTCTCCCTCCAGCTCAGAGCCCTAGCCACCAGTTTCTGAGAAGCAGTATGCTGTAGGAATGATTCCTTTTTCCAATTCCACTAACTGTGGTTTCAGGGTGGGGGGCTCAGGGACATCTGAAGATTGAATTGGAGATGTTCATTTTCACCATTTGAGCCTGAACATCCGGCGGCGGTATGGCAGCGGGTGGGGGAGGCAGAGGGTGGAGAACCTCAGGCAGCGACCTGTCTGCTGAAACGGGCAGAGTGGAGATAAACACACGGGTGCAATCTGTCTCCGTACGTGGAGCCCTGGATGTGTTGCTGCAACTCGGATTTCAAGTCCGTCTCTGCCAACCGCAAATGCAGGCTCTTCATTAAATGCCCCTTATTTTCAGCTGCTATGCAACGCTACTGGAAAACATATGCATCTGGCCTATATAATCCCAGAACCCTGGAAGACTTTTTTTTAAAAAAACAAACGATTTCTGGGCTTCCCTGGTGGCGCAGTGGTTGAGAATCCGCCTGCCAATGCAGGGGACATGGGTTCGAGCCCTGGTCCGGGAAGATTCCCACATGCCGCGGAGCAACTAAGCCCGTGTGCCACAACTACTGAGCCTGCGCTCTAGATCCTGGGAGCCACAACTACTGAGCCCACGTGCCACAGCTACTGAAGTCTGCACGCCTAGAGCCCATGCTCTGTAACGAGAAGCCACCACAATCAGAGGCCCACGCAACGAAGAGTAGCCCCCGCTTGCTGCAACTAAAAAGAAAGCCTGCGCACAGCAACAAAGACCCAATGCAGCTACAAATACATAAATATATAAAAATAAAAAGAAAGAAATAAATGATTTCTGAGCGGACTCCCAAGCACACTTCTGCCACTAGAAGTAGCACATGTGTATGAACCCCTGAGGAACTGCTCGGCTGTGGAAGAGGGACGGGAGACATCTCTCCAAGTACAGCGGTACAAGGCCCCAACAGACTACGTGCGTGGAAACGAAACAGGCCTTGGGCTATCCGGCCCTAAGTGCCAGAGCCCCGCTCGTGGCCCCTTTCACTCAAAACCAACTGTGGAGTTCTTGGTGGGCTGGTGACCTGGCCAGTCAGTTGTGGTTACACATGGAGACCTCTGAGCATATCAGGATGCTTTAGCATGGGCCAGCTTGGATACGGCCCAGAGTGGTCAACAGCCCATGCGCCCGGTGAGGCCCTGAGAAGCTTCACGTGCGGTGCACTCCCTGCCCCATTGCCGACGGACCTCGAGTGCTGGCGCCTCGTCAGAGGGACTCCTCCGGGCGGGGTTGTCAGGCGAAGCCGATGTCGCTGCCCCCGGGCAGTCTGCCGGGACACTGACCCCGTTGGTGCCGCTGCTCGGGACTGTGGGGAGAAAAGGACAGCAGACATCTCAGAGGTCAGCCCGGACCACCTTCAGCACCGCTGCCTTCTACCACTTGGGCTGACAGTGTAACGTCTCCTTCTTAAATAAGGAACGGATCCGGAATCAATACTGAAAGTCACAAATTCTTAGGTTAGAAAAACCCAAACCCCAAACCAACACCTCACAAAAGAAAGAATCCTTTACTGCTTACTCCACAAAGAACCATGTGAATCTTCAGTTTATTTAGAAATACTACTACTTAGGTGAAAAAAAAAAAAAGAAAATATATTTGGGGAATAATCATGAGTTTTATAAAACTAGTTTTACTAATAGTCTTTTTTCTATGCACTTTCTCCTTTAAACAGTTGAGATTATGTGACATGTACAACTTTAAATCTGGCTTTGTTTAGTATTAGACCAAAACAATTTTCCATGCAATTAAAACCCTTCAGAAATATTAACTATTTTTGCTCCCGATGAAGAGCTCTTGAATTGTAGGGAAAGATTAAGAGGAAGAGAAGAAAAGTTTATCAGTATTAAGAAAATTAAGGATGAACTGAAAACCCCAGCCTTTGTGGATATAATAGAAATATGGTTCAGGTCTCTTAGACATACAGGACTGAGTTTTGCCTGCAAACACACAGGGACGCATCTGGGCCGCTCAGGGTTGGGGGGCCAGCTCTCAGGAGGCCAGTGGAACTGCCTGTCTTCCAGGTTCATTGGGGATTTGAGGGCTTGTTTCTCCAGCACTCTATTTCCCAGTGCGTTCAGCAGACGGGGCCAAAGCCACCTGCGTCGTGACGCGGCTGTGCCCTGACGTGTGAGCCTGGGAGGGGCCATGGCTGAGTCACTCACCGGTCTGTGAGAGCACCTTTGGCTGCGGGGCTTGTAGCACTGCTGGGCGAAGCACGCTCCGCTGCTGCTCCTTGGGCTTCTGGCTCGGCAGACCTGGGGACAGAGGTCGGTTTGCCCGGGCCCTCCGACCGCAAGGGCAGAAATGCAACCCCCCCCCCCCCCCCACGCCGGCTCTCAGGCACTTTACAGAAAAATTCACCCCAGCAACGCATCTGATGTCCCTCTTGGGTTAGACTTTACAGGGATGCATACTGAAAAAATTAAAAACCCAAGATATTTTCTCTACAGTTAGACATACAAAATCTGGCTATTGTTATTTTTATATGTGATTAAATGAAACCCCCATGAAACTGATGTCTGCAAATTAATCCAGTGAGTACAGGAATGCTACAGGGGGGACCAAGAGACAGCTGTTCTCAAGCGTGGGGCTCGAGGGTCAAGGGCAGACGGTGAGGGGAAAGCAGCGAAGCCACAGTTCACCTCTCAAAGTTTAGGACTCTGCTAGGGGTCACGTAAAGGTACCCCTTGCACCTGCTTCTCAAAATGCCACGTTGAGAAAATCCCTCTGCCAAACATACAGGGCGAGGACCACGAGAACGCTCCTGGCCCTGCAAGGGCTTCCCGTTGGATGTGACGTGTCTCGATGGCGCGAGTGCTGGGCCCCGCTCACTAGCGGCTGCTCTGCTACTCAGGGTTAACGCTGTGGGCAGATCGCTCAGCAGAGACAGTCTCACAACTGAGCTACTGCCGGGCACGGAGCCTGAACGCCACCCACAAAGCCGGGCCCGCTCCCTCGCCGCCGCCTCCTCGGGACAGCGGGCTCACAGGCAGGAGAACCTCCCTGGTCTGACGGGCTCTTTCCAGCGGTGTTCCAGTGCTCACGTGTCAGAAAAGTGAGCCCGGACCGCACTGGCACGCAGAGGCCGCAAGGCAGCCACTCTGTGCTCCTCCTTCAAGGCGGACACGCACCTGCACTGGGTGCCTGGCCGTGGATCAGGGTCGGCGGCTTCAACCGGAATCCACTGCTCTTTTCCTCTACAAGCATAAGAGAAAAAATAAAAAGCGGGCCTGCCTGGGGTGGGGCAGCAAAGCTAGGAGGGACCAGGGGCAGAAGAGGATTGTGGTCTGGGCTTCGGTGGCCATGGGCCTGGGGAACTAGGGAAAATGTTTCCAAGTTAAAACAGAAGAGCAGAGGCCCATCCAATCCCGTCTGTAAGGGAGGAGGCTGAGGGCTGCAGGCAGTGCTGGCCCTGGGGTGAACTGCTTGCAACGGAAAACTGGAGGGCGTGTGTGGGGCTGGTCAAGCTGCAGTCCACCCACCCAGCTACCTGCCGGGGGCTGAGAGCTCGGAGGCTGAGCTGTGCTCGCGGGCCCCAAGGAATATCAGGGAGCCACAGAGTTCTGGTCCCTGGGACCCAGCTCCCTTTCCAGGGGGACACGTCTGTAATCAGGAGAAGCTTCTCTACTACCAGCAGACCTCTGAGAACTGAGATGCATTTTCTGTGGTGAAAGATCAAAGGTGGCAGACGGCAGGCTCTCTCCAGATGTGCCCGGAGTGCTTGCGGCTAATGAGGGCGCTGGGAGGCCCAGGAGGAGGAGGCGGGGCCTCCCTCAGGACGAAGTCTGGGATGGACTATGCAGAGCTGACAGACACAGGGGCTCAAAGCCTGGTTTCAGCTCAGCCACCAGTACACACAGACCCCTTAATCCCTGCACCTTGGTGACTCTGCCCATCTCAGGGGGCGGGGGAGACAGTCTAACGCATTCCCTGACCAGAAGGATCAGGATAAAAAGGCTTGTGACTCCAACAGGACACGTCTGTCCCCAGAAGAGCCCAGGGACAGCAGCATTTTGGGCCCCAGAGGCAGCCTCACTTTTGTGCTAAGGTCCAGCCCACGGGGGAAAAAAACCCTTTTCGGGTCATAGGGAACAAGATCAAGACAGAGAAATCCCTTGCGTGTTTTTACACACCAGCAGCGAGCAATCCGAAAGTGAAGAAAACAATTCCATTTACAATAGCACCACAGAGAATATAATACTTGGGAATAAACTGAACCACGAGAACTACAAAACATTGTTGGAAGAGAGTAAAGACTTAAATAAATGGAAAGATACCCCAAAAGGCCACACAGTGTATGACTCCATTTACATGAAATGTCCAGAGCTGGCAAATCCACGGAGACAGAAAGTCGATTTGTGGTTGCCAGGGGCCGGGAAAGACAAAGTGAGGAGTGACTGCTCAAGGGCATAGGGTCTCTTTTTGGAGTGACAAAAATGTTCTAAAATTAATTATGGTGATGGGTGCACAACTCTGTAGATACACTAGAAATCCTTCAACTGTACACAAAAACACCACCACAAACACACCTGGTCAGCCCACACTTTCAGGTATGAAACAAAATCAAATCAGAATTCCCAAACAGGGGGCTTCCCTGGTGGCGCAGTGGCTGAGAATCCGCCTGCCAATGCAGGGGACGGGGTTCGAGCCCTGGTCCGGGAAGATCCCACATGCCACGGAGCAACTAAGCCCGTGCATCACAACTACTGAGCCTGCACCCTAGAGCCCGCGTGCCACAACTACTGAAGCCCGTGCACCTAGAGCCCGTGCCCCGCAACGAGATGCCACCACAATGAGAAGCCCGTGCACCGCAACGAAGAGTAGCCCCCCTCACTGCAACTAGAGGAAGCCCGCACGCAGCAACGAAGAACCAACTCAGCCAAAAAAACCACAAAAAAACCCAAAAGAATTCCTAAACAGGAAGGCCCTCTTCCTGTGGGCTATGTGTTGGTGAGCCAAACTGCTCTCCTTGGGCAAAAACAGGTTACAATAAGTAACTCTCACTGCTAGCTTGCATGAAGGAGCTGACCCCGACGGGCTCCGGGGAGCCTGCGCTGGTGGAGCTGGTGCCTCTCCCGTAGAGGGGTCGTTAACACCACACTCAGGAGAGCCAGACAGCACAGGATGCAGGCGAGGACATGCTGCCAGATGTTCCTTTTGGGCAGGGAAATACTGAATTACATTTCAAAGCTCAGGACTATTCAGAAGATGACTGGCAATTTAGAAACATTAAAAAAAAAAAAACTGCGATGAAATTCGTAATTCAGGTGATTTTAAAAAGCCCTTAGAGCTGGCTTTGCAGTGTTCACACTGGGGCTAGAGACTGCTCTCACCGCCCTGCTCTGACCGTTGGACCCCCGGGGCTAACCAGCAGGGGCGACAGGCCTGGAAAGTCACTGCCACTGACCCCGAGCACTGGGCCCAGTGCCTGGCCCACCCCAAGGATGCACAGGACATCCATGCTGAATGCTGTGGTGAATGGAGACACAGACGGGCGTGTGTGCCATACTCGCAATGGCAACCGGGGACTTGGGACGGCGGGGCCCAGAGCAGCAGGGAGGGTGCTTACAGGGCGGCGCACCCTGGAGGTCCTGCCACAAGCCCTGTCTTCACTGAAACAAACGTGGTCTCTTCTCATGGCCTCCAGAAGCTCACTTGCCCTGCAACGCAGTCAGGGTGCAGTGAAGAGGCACTGCCTGATGGCCAGAGCCCGTCACGGGGGTGCAAGGTCACGCCAAGGTCACAGGGGTGCACAGGCCGCTGTACCCATGTCTTCTCGAGGGCACATGCATGGCCCCCCGTGAGCTTGCTGTGGGGCAGCCTCCGTCCTCTGAATCATGACTGAAGCAAGCAGGCTTTTTTGTGCCCCACCTCAGAGAGACCCAGGTGATGAGGGAACTCTGGATTTAACCAGGAAGGCAGATCAGAATTTAACCTGGTGTGTACCACAGGCTAAAAAGAATCTGAGAGAAGGCAGCTTGGCGGGGGCTTGAGCGATGAGTAAGTGTGTTGAGGACAAAGGGAGCCAGGTTTCTTACTGTCAGAAAAGAGGCAGAAATACGAAGGGGGGGAAGGGGGGGGAGGTGGGGCTACAATGAACCCTGTTGGTGCTGGAAGCACCCACCCGAACCGGGGGTGACCTATTTACAAGCAGACAGAACAGCAGAGGCACAGAAACACGTGCAGATGTGAGTGTGTGTAGGCGAAGAGATCTACGTATGTCTGTGCTCCTGGCTGTGTGTGTTCTCAGCTCTGGGCACAGAGAGGGCTTGGGAGCAGCGACAGCCCAACGGCGACCAGCACGCAGAGCACTCAGATCTTGGTCTCTAGAGACCACTCTCTACTAAGCAGAACCAGGATCCCCTTGAGGAAAGGGAGGGAAGAATGAGCCTGGAACCCCTTATGACAGAAAGAAAAGGACATGCTCGAAAGAATGATGCGGACATGGCCAAGGGGCACAGGCTTGTCGCAGCTCCCGGCAGCCAACTGTGGGATGATTAAAATAAACTGATGGTGAAGATAAAATCTGAATGTTAAGGTAAACACTAATAACGACAGATTATAACCCACTGACTGAAACAGGAATGCAAACATCCATGTGGCTCTAGTAAACACATGAGCAAGCAGTGGCAGAGAAGAGCTCTGCTGTCCAGCAGAGTGCCGACCCACAGGAGGCAGAAAATCCCCGGCCGGCCATCACCAGAGTAGTAGCCGCTCCCAGCAAGAAAACATCTCTGGAGGCTAACACTGCAGCAAAAAGTAAGAAGCGGAATGAGATTTTCCAGAGTCTCAAAGTATCTCTCCAGAAAATATTAATCAAAGGGTGAAAAATGACTTTTCAGCGGAGAACCTGGGCGGGCTCCGCCCTATTCAAGTAACAGGACAGTAAACACCGTGAGTCACCCGCTACGGTGCACAGGACGCACACAGCTTCACCTCTGTGGTGTTCTAGCCCCCAAGGGTAAGTTGGTCCGGTCACCGGGAAACAGCGGGAAAGCCAGGTTGAAGGCCTTCTCCAATGTAACCGGCCTGCACTCTGAAAGGTTATAAAAGCCGAGGCAAGCTCGAGGGACTGTTGCAGATACGTGATGCGTGAGCCAGGATCTGATGCCTTTGCCATGAAGGACATCACTGGGACGCCCCGGGAAAATCGAATGGGGTCTCTAGGTAGAGAGACAGAGAAGTGCTTTACCATTCTTAAGTGTTACAATTTTTCCCGCAAAAATTAAAGCTAAAAAAAATAAAAGGCAGGCAGGCGAGGAGCTAAGAATAATTAGTTCACTCTGCAGAGTGGCTGAGCCAGTCTATATCACCGCTGCACGTGGCAGCGGGTCCAGGGGCCGGCCGGGCTGTGGCAGGCCTCGGGGGCAGGTCCGAGTTGCCCGCCTTGCTCAGGGCTGCCCTGCTCTCAATGCTGCAGGATAAAGGTTTCGGGGAAGAAGCGGGAGTGGGGCTGTCGCTCAGAGACCTCGGGGGCGAGCATTAGATTCCTAACAGAGCTCGAGGGCTGGCTTCAGTGGCTGATCACCCACCACAGCTGACACGGCCCCCGCGGTTCAGAACGTGACTCGCTAGGCCAGTGCCCAGGTCTTCCCAAGGACCCCTACAAACCAAGCTCCTCTTCAGGCCCTGTGAGGGGGGTCAGCTCAAAACAGTTTGCCTTTAGAGTCAAAATGAATTCAACTGTTTGAAACAATGTCATCCAATCAACCCTCAAAGTTCTAACAACTTGCCTCTTCCCTCGACAGTGCCCTCGTGCCAGAGTACTGACTGATCTCGCAGCGCTTTTGAAGTCGGCAATGAATTTATATAAGGCAGGTTGGGTTACAGAATTAAGATGGTTACACTCGCTCATTAAATCTTTTATGAGGAATTTCAGCCACATGGGAGAAGCCTTCAGGAAATCTTGGGGCTGGATCTCTAGTGAGAGACCAAAAAAGGAAAGCTCCACATTCTTCAGAAAGGATCAAGCTATTTTCCTTAAAATTTTAAGGCTCTGATTAAATATATTTATCTAAACAGATCTAAGTAATGTTAATTCATGTGAGAATTTAATACGCAGAGAAGGGGTCTAGAAAATTACATAAAGTTCAGAGTGGTTACCATTGGGATGGCAGAGTGCGTGGGAAATGGAGAGGTGGATTCTTTTACTCTATGTATTTCTGAGTTTTTAATGATACAAATGTATTATTTGTGCAAACTTTTGAAAAATGGGTAGTATACTTCATTACAGTTTTTTTTTGTTTTTGCTTGTCTCTCTCTTTTTTTTTTAAAAAAGGACTTGCAACTCCTTGTAACCAGGCCCTGCTTGTAGAAACAGAAATTAAGGGCTGATGAAGCCTGCCTCACACCAGATTCCAAATCTGTGCAGTGAAGAGTTGGGGAACATTTAGGAACTGAAAAAGAAGGCTGCCTTCAAACCACCCATTCCCGATTAAGACCTTGCTTTTCATCCCAGGAAACCCCCAGTGACCAGCCGAGAAAGGTAAAGGGACGCGAGGGCTCACCTGGTTCTGAGTCAGAATTGCCTGCAGATGGCTCGCAGAAGGTGGATGGCATAAAAACATTGTTTTTTGATACTGTCAACAAGGAGGTGCAGGCAGGGGAGGGAACAAGAGGAAAAACAGTGTGAGTAGGCAGGGCAGACGTGCACAGGATCACTTCTCCCACCTGAGGGGTCGTCTCCAGGCCCCACCGCTGGGGAAGGGGGGTCAGCATTGTGAACCTGGCCTTTGGCAACTCCCAGTAAAAGTGAAACCCTGGGACTCTTTCTAAAGCACAAGAAAGGTGGGTGTCCAGTGGAACAGCCTGAATCTGTTTGATACCTAGCAGTTGACTCTGGCCTGCTGTGGCCACCTGCCTCGTCCTTGTGCCCCTGTGGGAGCAGCCAGGAGGGAAGTGGATGCACCCGATGTTCCGAGTCTCCCCTGGGGCCAAGCCTCAGGCCCTGCTCCTTGTCACCAGTCGGGGCTCGGCTGGCTGCAGACCCCCTCCCCTCACCTGTTTAGGATCTTACAAAATCAACTGCTTCCCAGGTTGTGGGCCAGGCAACAATGCAGTGGGGCTGAAGATCTAACTGTGCGGACAGAAGGCAGCTAGCTAAGTGGAAACAGTGCAGTGCAAAGGCCTCCAAACGTGGGACTGCTTGTGGCTCCACTCCCCTGATGGCTGAGCGCAGAGCATCCCCTAGGTGGTGACGCGCGAGAGGAGAGGGCTAACGCCTGCTGGTCCTCTACCCCTTTAGCCTACGGTCACAGCACAAACCACCTCCTCTCTTCTCCGCTGCACCTTCTCGATGCACAAAGTGCGGTTCAGCAGTGGACAGTGAGCGGGAAGGAGTATGATCAACGGCCAGGAAGTGGATGCTCCCTCCTCCTGTGGTAAGGCTCACGTGACAAGCGTGCAGAGATCCTTAGAAAAAGGATGTAACCGCAGCCTGCACTGTGGACCGCCCGGATAGCTCCTCAATGCCTGGCTAGCAAACGACAGTGCCTCTATTCAGGGGGGTCTCCCGCAGTTGTGAAAAAGGATGAGGCAATGTCCAAAACAAGTGTTCAGGGAACAGGCGTGAAATTAAGTGTTACAGGGATGAGCGTAAGAGGACACTCACTTTCTACACTGTACATTCCTGTGACGTTTGCATTATTCTTGGAAGCAGAAACAAAGCTTCCAGGAGTGTCTTTTTTTCCCTTAAAGTGATATCCTTAGGGCTCACACTTGTAAATGTTTTACATGAATTCCCAAGAATGAGCTTCAAGCTGGGGAACTGGAGAGTGTCTGTAAGCCAGCACCGCAGACAGCACGGGGCGATGCCAGAGTGGACGGAGCCAGGACCAGGGGCGGGAGTGGGGAACCCTGCCGCAGCTTTTACCCTCCAAGGCGCAGGGGTGTCCCCAGGCTTGCAGAGCCCCCTGCTAAGTAGTCCCAGCATCTCCCTCTACCCCAGGAACCCGCCTCTTGCCTGAACCAGCCTGTGTCCACCAGCTGGTCTGCTGGCCTGTGTGTGTGTGTGCAGACCTGGCACCAGGCTGGAGCTTCCAAGCCCTTGGGCCCAGCCACAACCACAGGGACAGGGTCCCAGCCTGGCCAACCCTTCCAGGCTCCCCCAAGCCCCCTCGTCGGGAAGCTCACGGTATTCCACCACCAAAGTGCCTGCTGGGGCCACTGGACTCCCTCCTATGTACTGTCTGTGTGTGTGCCTGGGATTCTCAACTGGCCCACCGGGCTCTAGCCACATGGCTGAAGGGCCAGGAGGACACCCCATTTCCCCCACCTTCAGTCAACACATAGCCAGCGGCCTTGCAAGGTGGACGTGCGCTTAATGGTCAGAGCCCCGACCAAGGCCCTGACGGTCCCTTTCAGAGGGACGATTTCTTCGCAAGCCTTGCTTATTAATAGTCTACTAGGTCTCACCCCTCCAGACGGGGGCACCTGTGCTACCCTCGGGCACGCTCCAGCCTCACTCCTGACGGAGACTGAGTTAATTCTAACGGGATGTGCACAGGGGACAGACAGGGGTGTGAGGTGCTGGAGGGGAACAGCGGGATTGGAAACACAGGTGCTGTCACCGTCTAACGAAGGGCTGCAACTGTTACCTGACTGTGAAGGCGGGAATTGCGTTAAAGAGGATGTTCTTTCTCGCTTGACGGGAGGACAGTAATTTCCATCTTCTCGGTCAGAATCTACAGAAAATGAGGAGGAGGAGAAAAATCAGGCTGCTTCCGCTTTTACAACCAAAACTGGTGAAACATTTGAGAGATTTCCTCACCTTCTCCACCTTCGGGGCTGGAGCCTCCGGCTGACCTCTGAAACAAGAACACATGTAAGGGCGGTCAGAGAGGGCCGCGCGGCCCAGGGCCCGGCAGCTCCTGACTTCTGCCACAAATGGATCCCGAAATGTAGCGTTGAGGGCACGTGGCCTGGGCTCAGTCACCCGGGTCACAGACAGGCTTTCAACCTAATGCTCAAAAATCCCCCATGAACCGTCACGCCTCTGCCTCACCAGGCCTCGTGCCAAGGAATCCTCTTAACGGCTGGGAACGCGTTCCCAGCACAGGATCAGTTTCCGTGTTTCTCCACCGGGTACAGCTAACTGGCGTTCCCCCACCCCAGCCCCCCAATTCAAACACTGAAACTGGATCTGGCCAAGTTCACTTTGCCAAGAGCTGGAAAGCGACCCTCTCTGCACCCTGAAGGGCTGCAGGACCGCTGACACTGGCTGCGTGACACTGGCTGCGTGACACTGGGTCATGGTGGTTCCCATTCCTGGCCCTGGCACATCCCATGGTATGGAACTGTTTCAAGGTGGGCTGTTACTTCCAGAGCAGCCGAGAGCTTTGAAGCCTTGGGCCAAAGTGTTCAGAAGAGAATCCCCAGGTACAACAGCTCAGACCGCAGAACCCACCGAACAATCATCAGCTGAGAGTGAAAGGCGGCTGAAGAATCTCCTCCTTGACAGCCTTTAATTTTAGAATGCGAACGAGCAATTAGGAAGCTTCTAATGAGCCCCCGCCCCACGTGGGATAATACACAGTCCCTGCTGTACATCCCCTCTCAGGGCCATGAGATTCTTCAGAACTAAGCAGCCAAAAGGAAACTCTGAAGGGTGAACATCACCACCCCCGCCCCCGGGTCACCGGTTTAAGAGCAAGCAGGGGAGCCAATCTGCTTCTTTTCAGAAAAGCCCCTCAGGAGTCAAGTTTAGCCAAAGGAGGACCACCTGTCTCGAGGAGCTGTTAGAGATTAAATGAGATGATGCATGGGGAAGTGCTTGGCAAGCTGCAAAGCCGTGTGTAAAAGCAGTAACTGCTGTAAATAAGAAAACTGCAGACGAGAAGCCGGGGGACCTCCCAGAGCTGGGGTGGCACTTTCCCTGTAAAGGGCCAGAAAGTATTTTCAGCTTCACAGGCCCCATTCGGGCCACACGTTGTATATTCTTTATTTTGTTTTTACAATCCTTTAAAACACCATCTTAGCTTGTAGGCTGGACAAAAACAGGCGGGGGGCAGAGTTTGCAGACCCATCCTAAAGGACAGTGAGAGCATGGATGGTAAGAAAAGGACCCCAACCTGGCCTTCCCCCCCAACCGCCCCATCAGAGACCATCCACCAAAATGCCTGGGAAACGCGAAACCCTCGGAACACAACAGGGGCTCAATATGTGAACACATCATGGGGCCCAAAATGAAATAAAATACCCAAGGGTCCAGCAGGCTGGCTCTACATGAGTGCAAAACAGTGGCCAGGGCTCGAGCTCAGAGCATGAAGGCACTGAATCCTGCTCTCGAAGGCTTGCCAAGCCTAGTCAGTTTCTCCTAGCTCTGCATGTCCTAAACCTGAAACACGGGGCAAATTATTTCACTGGCCCAAGCTTCCACTTCTTCGCTTGGAAAATGGCGGGGCCAGCGCTTCCTCCGTAGGGAGGGAGGTGCAGGGGGTCAGTGGGCTAAGCAGGCAGTGCCACGTGGCTCGCAAATGGACAGGCCACGCTGTCCCAGCCAGCTCACCCCCCTCAGGATGTCATACTTCGGGGCAGTGCTGGGGAAGGTTGGAGAGCCAGGTGAGGGACCAGGGGACCCTTGGAGGAGCAGAGAAGAGGGTCTTAGCATGGGGGGCCCAGAGAGGCGCTCTTGCAGTGTTGTCATTCTACAGGGCCCAGGCTGGCATCTGACAGAACAGAGCCATGTCACCAGAACATCGGGTGTTCCTCTCAGATGCTCCCCTGCCCTGGGTGACACCATGAAGGTGCAGGCTCCAGGCCCCTCCCTCCTACTCCTCCACAGCAGGCCCGGCCATCCCCAGCCCAGCCCTCGCCCTCAAGTCCCATCCTCGACTCCCCCCACCCCCCACCTTTTCACTCAACAAGCATCTCAACTCTCCCAAACCTGCCCATGGCAGCCTCTGGGGCCTGTGGGATCCGCTGCTTCCTGAATGACTTCTGGCACCTGGAAAATGGCCAGCCCCTTGCCTCTGTAGACACTGCTCCCTCACCCACGGACACCGTCCCTTCCCTTGCCCCCCAGACGAAAACCCCTCAGGCCGTGGCCTCACCGCTCCCTGCACTTCTCCATGGCTCTCACTCCAGCCGTGGGTCAGTGTCAGGGTCCCCCTCTAGCCTCTAAGTTCCAGGAGGGTGTGGCCCCAGCACACAGCGGGGCTTCACTGGCCTGTGTTCAGTGGAAGCAGCCGGATTCCAGGCACTCCATGGGCCATGGAGAAGCTGCCAAGGCATGTGTCCCCCAAGTTACACACAGAGCAACGGACCCAAAAGCTGTGAGGCCAGAGCGTCGTCCTGTTTCTCAGCTGCTGGGGAGGACAGTTCTCTGTCACCTCAATCTCAAGAGGACCCCCGCCTTTCCTCTTGGCTAGCTAGGTTAATTTCCACATGTGTGAATTTCCGAGCATTCCTTCTGCTACGGATTTCTAATTTTATCCCATTGTGGTCAGAGAAGACTCTGTGATTTCAATCCTTTTAAATCTACTGAGACTTGTTTTGTGGCCTAGTGAGTGGTCCATCCTGCAGCTTCCTGCATGCCCCTGAGAGGACCATGTACCCTGCAGCTGCTGAAGTCTTCTCTGTCCTCGTCCTGCTTCTGTCTGGACGTTCTAGCACCTGAACATGAATGAGGAGCACTGAGGTCTCCAACAATGTACTGGATTGTCTATTCTCCCTTCATTCTGTCAGTTTTTGCTTCGTGTATTTTGGGGCACTTTTAACAACACTTAACTTCCTCGCCTCTGCCAGTGACACCCCAAACCGCTCAGGGATCTCGGTCTCCTTGAAAATTTGATGGGTGCTAGGAGCCTTTCTCCAGAAAAGTACCCAGACCTCAGGGGCTGCAGCCCCGCCTCTTGGGGCCCAGGACTGCCGAGGCCGGGCGGCCTCCTGCAGCACTGGGCCCCCTTCGTCCATCACACCCTAGCCTTGCTGTCTCCTTCCTGTCTCCTGAACATGTCAACCCTGTTCCTGCCTCAGTGTTCCTTCTTCACATGCTACTTGCACAGCTGTCCCTGACCACCTCCAGGGGGAACCCCTGCTCACGGGCTACATCATCACCCAGCAAGCAGGAGCAGCTCTTCTCCACCCTACCCTCCAGGTTCTCTCGGGCCTCTGCCCTGTTTTGTGCATCACAGTTGGATGTGATCTAATGTGTCCATCTGTTGTTTGTCTCCTGCTACCATGAGGCCCTACCCTGTCTATTCTGCTCACAGCTCATACACCCCACACCCAGGACACTGCACAACAGACGCTCAGCAAGTACTGCACAAATGGAGCCTGTCCTCCGCCACTGCCCCTTTGGTGACCTGGAAAAGAAAGGGCACCTGGCCAGATAAGATCAGATACTCCTAGACCCCTGACCCCAGGAGACCCTCAAATCCATGCTCCGAGTCTATTCTAAGACCCACCCCACAGGCATGTGGCAGGCCTCTTGGTCCTGGAAAAGCTGGGAGGCTAAGGCCTGCAAAGGACAGCACAGGAAGATTCCCCAACTGGGAGGACCTTCCAGAAGCTGCTGGAACCTCCTGGTGGGTCTGAAACAGCCAACTCAGAAGCAGTGAGGAAAGTGATGTCAACAACTCTCCTGAATAGGAACTAGGGCGAGGAAGCAGGAAGACAGACTGCAAAGTGAAGTCATTTCTGCTTGCCTTTGGAGCCTACTTGACAGCTAAAAACCCTCCACCACTGCCCGTGCGAGAAGCAGCCTGCCCCCCTGCTCCTGCCGGGGAGGGCCTGCGCTTGCTGTCTGGGCCTGGCTGCCTCATGCCGTCTTCCCCCAAAGCAGGAAAAGGCCTGGTGTGCGGCAGCTCCCCTTCAACCCACACAAGGCCAATGCCAGCTCCACAGACACTGTCCTCAGACACAGCAGCCTGGGGGTCAGGACGTCTTCCGTGTCAAAGTGGTCTGGGGGCCACCCCTCGCCCCCACCAAGGGAACAGCTCTTCAGGGGTCAGTCTAGAACAATGCCTGGGACACACATGGAGTCAGGCCTTGCAATCCCAACTCCTTGGAGCCCAGAAGGCTGCAGCCAAAGCTCAGGAGCCACTGCTCCAGGGACTCCTGTGAGGAGGATTTTAAGAGCAGGCTCTCAGGATCTGCGCCTCTGGGGAGGAGCGGGGACAGAGCAGGGTGTGGAAGCCCCATTTCCTCCTCTGCTTCTTCCCACAGCAGAAGCCACCACTCAAGGATTGGGGCTTCAGAATGACACCCCGGGGACGCTGGGACCAGCGCCCTTTAAGGATGCCATGACGAAAATATGCCCAACAAACACTTACACGAGGAGGCCAAAGAGAAAGAAGACCAAAGAGAACACTTCAACTTATTTTTCTGGCGCTGGTGAACGAATGAAGTGGACGGCGGCCAGGCCGCGGCCTAGCGAGCAAGCCCCCCGACTGCGCGCTGCAAGGTGGCCTGAGTCCCGCCAGCGGGCGGGACAGGCAGCACAGTCCTCTCCCCTCAGAAGACACTGGAACCTCAGGGGAAGCAGCTCATTCTGTGAGGTGCGTGTAAGTCCCTGTTGCCAAGTACGAAATAGGAGGGAACGCCTAACCCAGGATGGGACCACGGGTGTCAGAAGCTTCCGATCCTGCTGTAAAGGATGAAACAACGAAAACTACAACCGTTAACTGAATCACTTTGCTGTACACCTGAAACCAACACAACGTAAATCAACTATATTTCAATAAAAAATTTAGAAATCAATAAACACAATTATGACTGTAAAGAAAAAATAAAATTACGATCATTCACTTTGCTGAGGCTTGCACCCTCCCCCTCCCAAACATGGCTCTCATGAGGCTGCCTGGCGTGGCCTCGAGAGGACAAGGCTGCCAGGCCAGTCCAGGAGGAGGGGACGGAGCTCAGACACAGACACAGACAAATGGGCAGTGAGCAGGAATGAACGGTGCTGCCCTCCTGACCTCCCGGAAAAGACCAGAAAGCAACACCATGTCAGGGAAATTCCTTCCAGAAAATGCCAGACACCGTTTGGCCTGCCTGGGACTCAGTGATTCCCCATTTGGACGGCCCAGTTAGAAAGCCCACTGCTGGACTTCCCTGGTAGCGCAGTGGTTAAGAATCTGCCTGCCAGTGCAGGGGACACGGGTTCAAGCCCTGGTCCAGGAAGACCCCACATGCCGTGGAGCAAGTAAGACCGTGCGCCACAACTCCTGAAGCCTGTGCGCCACAACTCCTGAAGCCCACGCGCCACAACTACTGAAGCCCACGCACCTAGAGCCCGTGCTCCTCAACAAGAGAAGCCACCGCAATGAGAAGCCCTCACACCGCAACAAAGAGTAGTCCCCGCTCGCTGCAACTACAGAAAGCCCGTGCACGGCAACGATGACCCAACGCAGCCAAAGATAAAAAATATAAATAAATAAATAAAATTTAGAAAGTCCACTGCTGGGGTTGCAGGAAAATGGACGCCTGGGATTAAAAGTCACTTAAGGGGTGTCCTTGCCTTCATGTGGACCACAGGCAGATTCACTGCTGTTTATTCTGTAACTGAGGGAACCAGCTCAGAGATTCTTACCAAAAAGGCAGACATCGAAAAAAGAAAAAGAGAGGTGGCCTCCCAAGATGTGAATGCTGGGCAGGGGCAGGGCGGAACGAGGGTCAAACCCTGTGCAGATGCCAGAGGATGAGGGGCTGGGTCCAGACTCTTTCTAAGCTTCCTGGTGGGTCTCATAAACATATTTCAGGCTCGGCAGTGCCTTGATGCAGAGCTTCAGTCTGGTAGACTCCAGCCAGCCTCCAAGTGAGCACTGGGAGCGCTCACTCTCTCCAGATCAAACGGACAACTTAATCTGGATGTGGTTTGGTCTCCTTCAAGCTGCCTTGTGAGAGCCAGGAAGTCTGATATATTGAGACATTTTCCTGGTACTGAGTCTTCAATGGCCAGAGTTCTGATGAGACTGAAAGACAATAAGGGCCCTTTATAGGCAACAATTCAGCGAGCCACTATTTATTATAAAGAATTTGCAGCTTTACACTCGCTCAAGGGACCGTGGAATAAAGAAGAGACTAAACGTGAGGGATGGGACCTGTCGGGTAACATGTGGGCGTTTCCTGAACTCCAGTGTGGCACAGAGCAAGCTCCAAATCTGCTCTGATGCAAAAGCGACTAGTCCGAGTTAGCCATAGAGACATCTGAGCCGGGAAGAAGCTGGGCTCAGGTTCCATCTGCCTTGATCTATGCCCTGACTGACCTGAAGAACAAAGGTTGCTTTGCCTGGATGCCTGATCGGCAGAGAAAGCCCTGGCTGCTCAGAGCTGCCACAGGTGACGTGACGGTCACGCTGCTGCGACTCCCGACGGGACTGGGATCCCCGCTGGCTCAGAGCTGCCACAGGTGACGTGACGGTCACGCTGCTGCGACTCCCGACGGGACTGGGATCCCCGCTGGCTCAGAGCTGCCACAGGTGACGTGACGGTCACGCTGCTGCGACTCCCGACGGGACTGGGATCCCCGCTGGCTCAGAGCTGCCACAGGTGACGTGACGGTCACGCTGCTGCGACTCCTGACGGGACTGGGATCCCCACAGTTACGCGCGTGCACGTCACGGGCATGGCCTTGGCTACGACGCTGGTACACTCAGAAACTGCTTCCCCCAGCCCCGACTCTCTCCCACGTGACGTAACAACCATCCCCAGGCTCCCTGCCATTGCGCTTGACCTTGCATTTGCCAGTTGGGGCACTGCTTGAATGTCTCGGAATTAGAGTCTCTGACCCACAGTCCAAAAGAATTGAGGAGCCGAGCTCCACCGGCCAGGCTTCAGAAATCACTGTCTGGACCGGCCACAGCCCGAAGGCGAGGCCCCCAGGGTGCTTCCTGCACAGGCCCCGTCTCACCAAGTGGTCATCAGAAGTAAGGGGCCCGAAAGAGCCTCGCTTCTGGAAAGGCAGTTGCCGTGACACAGCCTCTACTGTTTGCCACCCTAGACTGAAAACCCTCAACCTCTTCAGCGGGAGATGCTCCGTAAACCGTGCTTTTCAACCCAGGCAGCAGCAGAAGGGCCCAGTCTCCTGGGCAGATCCGCACAAAGATCATCTGTTCTCAGGGAACTGAAAACATGTACCTGCAAAGGCCCAAGGCATGAAACTCATAACGCCCAATTTGGGAGAAGGTTCCAGCAGCTGCTCTGCCTCCAACCCCAAAAGTTGAAAAGCCTCTGAATTCTTGCTATCAGCCCTCGTGTGAGGACTATGCTCCCAGAACTCTCTGGTGTTAAGGCCCTCGGGCCGGAACCTCTCGTGGGCTTCCTTACCCCAAGCCCATTTCTATGCCACGCAGGACTCCCCCATACCCCGCCCCACACAGGGAAAGCCTGTTTCTTCTTTTCCCACCACACACGGATTCCTCCAGAATGTTAAAGTTTGGCTCCAACCTCACCTTGGCTGAGTATCACTTATTCCTGCGTATCCCAGGAATTAACAGGTGGCTCTAACAGAATTTTAGCGGCTTCCTTAAGGACACAGGAGACTGGTGATGGGACACAGGGAACCGCTAAAGGTCTGGGGTAAGGCCTGGGATTGTGACACCCTGCAAGGCTGCCCAGGGTTCAGTGTGGCAGAGCGGGATCCTCTGTTTTCTTGAAAGTCATTTTCCCCTGTCATGAGAGTGGGGGTCTCTGTCACTAGGTACCGAGACGACGAGGTTTTCGATCCTGAATGTAGGCTAATGTTTACCTTTCCCAATTTATCAAACTCCAAAAACTCAAGACATTTCTTGTTCTGGAGAGCTCACAATCTTCTCCACCTATAATCTTCAAAAGCCTTCTGAATACAAAGATAAAGGGCTCAAGGGATTCCCTCTGGATTCAAAGGAAGAGTCTCTTCTTCTTCCTGCTTTGATTGAAGACAAGCAGTTCACAGCCCAACCACAGTCCAAACACAACCACTCTTGCAAAGCAATCTGCGGTAGACACCTTTTCCTATAGGTCAAGGAAGCCGGAGCCTTTCGTGTTTCTAAGATAACTGAACTTGAATGCCCAAATTCAGGGAGAGGAGAAGGAAAAATGGAGGGAGGGAGAAGGGGCCGAATTTGCTGTGGAAGGTTCTACCCCACTACTCAATACCTCTTTTGCCCCCTCGCCTCCTTCAGGAACCAGGACTAGCTTCTGGCTATGGGTAAATGTTCCCCCAACTAGAAAAGTCTCAATGTAAAAGGGGACTTCCTCTTTCCTGACTTTTTGGCAGCAGGAATTAAAGGGAGCTGAAGAGGGCCTTTGTTGTCTTTTCAGTTATCATCAGCTGCTGACAACCTGGGGTGTGGATCTGAGGGGCCCGGAGGGAAAGGGGCCAGTCTGGGTTGGGAGCCCCGGGCCATGGGATGCCGGGTGGAGGTGGACTTACCCCTGCCAGTTCTCGTGGAAAAGGAGGAAGCTGGGCTTCAGGAGCGCTGGCTGAAGCGCTAGCGGGGGCAGGAAGCTCTAGGGCATGCTCACCAGCTGACTCGGGGTGACCCGTGCCATGGTGGGGGGCCTCAGCCTCCCCCCGAGGCTCCTCTCCCGAATCCGACAAGTCTTTTTGCTCTGCAGAGGACTGGGAGCAAAAAAGACAATTTTCCTTCAATGTAAATAAAGCCAGCAACGCGGGGCAGGGGAGGGGGGCAGGGGAAGGTCTGGAGATGCTCGGCCTTCAGCAGCTCCTGCCCGGGAGGTCAGGCCAAGAGAGCCGGCACACGCTACCGCGTTCTGCTCCATAGAGCCAGCCCTCCACACTGACAGAAGGGCAGTGAGCGCGGACCTGCTGCTGTCGGACCTGGCAGGGAGCTCTGAGGTGTGCAAGAAGTTGGACCCTCCTTCCGAAAACTGCAAGGTGGCCCCTGTGGCACAGAGATCCTCTGCCGATGGCAGCGACTGAGGAAACACCCCTGTGACCAAGACGGGGGCGGTGCCTCTAGCAGAGGGGAACAGGGGCAATTGTGTCAAACTGTCCCCAGGGCTTAATAACCCATCCACTCAAACATACTCGTGAGGGGAGGTGGGCGCCAGCACCCTGTCTGGCCACTGGGAGAGCCAGGGCGGCGGGGCCAGGGCTTCTGCACCGGGGCTGCGGCCCCGCCAGCACCTTCCCATCTCTGCTGCTTAAACCCGAGAGGAAGGGAACGCTTTCTTGCTCGGCGAGCGCAGATGTGGGGTGACCCCGCGAGCTGGCAGACACACAGAGAGCCGGTTTTGTATCAGTGACAGGTGGGTGGGGCTCCGGCTGAAGGAGGGAGCCCCTCGGCCTACAATTCTCCCAGACTCCCACCGCACATCCCAAGCCAGGGCTTATCTAGAAAACAGCCAGCGTAAGGGGAAGCCAGTCCCCAAAGTCTTCGTCCTCAAAAGCACAGACCGCCCCGCCCCCCGGCATCCTTTGAGGTGGTTCTTGGGATTCTAAAGGGGCTTCCATGGGCTGAGGGCTCTGTGGCCAAGATTCTTCTTGAGAGGTGCGTTACAGAGCTGGTGTCCTGTTATAAATACATGGGCTCCGGTCCCCAAGCCTCTCCTGCCTGGCATCGTCCACCACACGTTTCTCTCGCTTTGTGAACTAAATGACCACGGGGCCACCCTGCCTCCCTGCAGACACGGCTGTGTTCTTCCTGCCTGTGAAGTGACTGAAACCTCTTTAGATAGGACTTGGGACTATTTTTAAATGTGTGAGCCTGCTAGATGAAAGGAACTACATAGAGGATTTTAAGAGAACTTTCAAACATTCTTATGAAAAAGCAAAAGCAACACAACTCATCCATACATCTAAAAAAGCCACCCAAATCGACTCTTCCTATGCAGGGGAGAGCCAAAGACATAAAAGGCCCTCCTTCCCAGGCCATTCCTCAAACCTGTCCAAGGCACTGAGGTTGGTCCACGCACCAGTCTGCTGCTAGTTTATGGCTAGAGATTTAACACCATTTTAAAGAGAAAATGAAACCCAGAGCTCTAGGGGAAATTGCCTATCTCTGTTCAGAACCACTTGGATTTTTTTTTTAAATCCCTGCTTTACGAATATAAATGTAGAAATGCCCTCGTGGCATGGCAGACTAGAGATGAAGCCTACGTCGGAGGACCAAAAAGAAATACAAATGCCATTCCAGCATTTTCTCCTTGGGTCTGAGTAAGCTCTAAGGAACCAAGATAGAGCCTGTAGTTTTTCAACATGTTTGTTAAAATCGGACATCGAGATTTTGGCAGGCTTTGACATCATCCTAAAATATACATGGCTGACAAAAAACCACGCATACAGGGTACGCTTGTTACACACACAGTAAGCTTCCAGTGTTGTCGGTGACACCCTGCTTTCTGCCCAACTGCTGTTGTAACTGCTTTCTGCCTTTTTGCTAAATGGACATTATCCTGCCAGTGCAACCCCAAAATCTTCTGCCTTCAGATTAGCAAATATTTGGAAAATAAAGTAAATGAAAGAAACATTCAGTCGTCACAAACAGTAAAACAAACTATGGAAGGAGATTCAAATTCTCTTCACGTTAAAGAGAAAAAAACTGTCTGTCTCCATTCAAGGCAGTTAAGAAAAGGTTTCATTTTTGCCCCTAAAACACAAATGCGTGGAAATGCAAGCATCTTGTGAAGAGCGCCATCTTGAGGAAGCTCAAGAACAGGAAAGCAGTAGAGACAGTTCCTGTGCTGTCAGTCTGGCTCCAGGTTTGCATTTCGGGCGTCAGGACTGGAGTTCCGCTGCTGCCCGATGCTCTAACACGGAACAATGGGAGGATCTGACGACTTGTCCTGAGACCAAGGGATGCCACCGGCAGGCCACCACCACCAATCTGTGGTTTGCTGCAAATGCAACTCCAACTGTCTATGGGCCTGACGGAAAATCCTGTGTGTCTCTGTCACCAAACCAACACCAAAACGCCTGGGCCGGCAGCCTAATTTTTTTCTTTTTGATTTCAAAGCCTTTGAAGGGGACTGTGGGCTCTTGGAGTGCATCCCACTGGGGCACTGGTGGTTTAGAGATCATTCACTGAAAGAAGGTAATGCTCCCACAGTTGACAACGGGACTTCTTGATCTTTGTGGATCAAAAAACAGCGGTATGGGAGACCTAGGTGACAGTTAGGAAAATTTCAATGTGGACTATATATTAGAGGGTATTTCTAAATTAATTATCATTTTCTCAGGCGTGCCCATGGCACTGGGGCCATGGAGAAGAATTCCTAGGAGACACTTGTGCTGGAGTATTTAGGGGAAAACTGTCAGGTGGGTGCAACTTATAGTCGGGCGTTTCTGGCATTTATGATAAAAATGTTAATGGTGAAGCCAGGTGAAGGATACCCAAGGGTCCACAGTACGAGTCTTTTAACTTTACTGAGGATTTGAAAAAATTTTCAAAAACAGAAAGTTGAAAAGGGAAAATAAAAGCTCCCTCAGAAAAAAACAACGGCAACCTGAACAGATCTTCCCAACTCTTGCTACTGTGGCGTGAGGAGGGAGGGCTGAAATCGCGGCAAGGGGGGGAAGCTGGGAGGGTCTCAAGGCGTCATTTTGTGAGAAGTGTCGTGGCCACTCCTTGCAGACCTACCTTCCCGTCGCTTCCCCTGGGCCGGGGAGCCATGCGGCCATGAAGCCGGCTGTCCAAGCCTCTCCGCTTCCTTCCCGCCCGACGCCCGAGCTGTCATAGCAGCAGAGAAAGGAGGAGGGCTCTGTGTCCACTGGGCAGCCGCCCACCCGGCAGCTCAGAGGGCGGCCCCGACGGACATGCAGGCTCCTCCGGCCTCTGCCGTTAGACGCAGAGGTTTTCCGTGCCCTTCCGATGATCTTGTCACACAAGTGTGACAGCAGGCGAACTCTGAAGAGCTGGAGGTCAGTTATTTCTAGAAGCCCATTTAGAGCTGGCACTGAGTCAATATTTTGATGCGCACGTTTTCACGGTGACGAGCACCTCCCTGGAGACTCTTCGGGTTCAACCTCACCCCGTTTACGTAATTGGCATCAACCTTCTGAAGGTGACACGTGTAAGTCAGCCTTTGAATTACGAAGCAACAGAACCACCTCAACCGTGAAAACAGTACTGAAATAAGAGTTAGTCATTTTAAAAGCATTTTAAATTCAGTCAAATAAACATTACGTTTTAGCGTTTCACCCTGCTGGCTGTCAGAAAGTCTTCAGGTTTTAAGAATTATTCATTCCAATTACTTGTTTCAAATCTGGGTTGGCAAACTTTTTCTGTAAAAGGCCAGATACTAAATATGTTCGACTTCGCAGGCTACCTGGTCTCAGTCCAAACCCCTCCACTCTGCTGTGGACAGCACAGGTGTGGCCTCAGCTCTCTGCACGGGCCAGGCGGGGCCGAACGCCAATAAAGCTTTATTGACAAAAACAGCAGTGGCGGCAGCCCTCTTAGTTGGCTGACCCCTGTTTCAAACTAAGAGTGGTTCAAAAGAAAATCATAATAAAACTCAAAATTCTAGAAAATCCCGATTCTACGGAAAACCTGAGAGAAGTGACTTTTACATCTGAAGCAGAAACCAAACACACCCACCTCTAAAAGCCAGAAGCACATCAAGCCCCTTCACAGTGACTGAACTTCCAAAGGACAAATGATAAAAACACATGTATGCACTGGTCAGGGCCCAAGGGACAGGGGACGGCAGAGGTTGATGTATCTTGAAAATACCACTCGGAAAACTGAAACCAAAAGGGAAGAACATTTCCTTGTTTTGTTTCCTAAAAAGATTCTTTGGCATAAGAATTAACAACGGGAAAGATTAATTTGAGAACAAGCCTAGCAGATGAGCCCCGGCTGACACAGAAGACAACCTGTGCGGGGGTGCGGGTAGGGGTCTCAGGGCAGCCGCTTCTCCTTCCCGCACCCTCCCCAGCACAGCCCTTGAACGCTGGGGCTGCTCTCTTTTCAGGCCAAGGGGCAGGGTTTACAAGCAGCAGCCGGGCCGCCAGGAGTCCCAAATCGCCAGGTCAGCAGCCCCCAAACTCAAAGCCGGCCACCCTGTGGGGGGACCGGATATCCACCCGAGCACCTGGTCTGTGCGTCACGGCCCTGAGCCGAGAAGCCCCTCAAATGCTGTCTTCATCAACAAGACGCACACGGATTTCAGAACACCTGCATCAACGCAGCGCATTGGTCACCCTGAAATCTTGCCGTGGTTATGACATCACACCTGCTGTCATGTCCCGGGCATGAGGGCAGGGACCATCCATTTTTTTGACAAATAGGGGGAGTCCTCATACAAGCTTGGGAGGCATCACCACAGAACATCAACCATCTCTGGACACAACCCGGACCTTCCAGGCTGATCCGTTCAGGGAGGGAGACAACCCCAATGACTTCAAGATAAGCAACCACACGCGACTTTGTGGGAAGGCACTGCCGCATGCACCCACCAGTCCTCTGATGGGCTGCTAGCTCATCACGATGAATTAGGCGAGGTACTTCCAACGTCAGGGAAAACAAGACATTTAAAGCCCAAGAAGGGGGAAGCAACCTAACAAAGATGGGTGGTGAATATATAATGCAAGCTGACTACTAATTGTTCAAAATGCATTTATGGCAAGTTGGTTGGGGCCAAAAAAATCCCGCGAAAATCTTTAAAGGTCCTACTTTCCCCTTAACCAGCACTGCTCCCTCTCCTCTCCTCCCTCCCCCCCCCCCCCCCCCGCCCCCTTTCTCTCCCTCCTACCAGATTTCCTAATGCACAGCAGTACTTCTAAAGCAAATCGTTAGGAATGAGAAGGAAGCTGATTCTTCCACTGCTTTTTTAAAGCAGGGTCTCTGAGTCCTGTCCATACACACCCCATCTTAACCTCGTGCCATGGTAACCTAAAGCCACCGGGCCTTTTCTCCATGGCAGAAGGTTCCTTGGCCATGCGACCTGGGGAGAGAGAGCTTGGGGAGAAAACAAGGCAGAGTTAACCATGTGAAGGGAGAACATACCGGCCCCTTACCTTTTGTCCTTTATCCTTCTGAAACACAAAGACGGGCGGAGCAATGGCAGGCTTTTCTGCAAAAAGAAAAATTGGTGTTTTTCCCCCCAACACTATATTCGTACAGTAAACAAAGCTACATTCGTTTGTAATAAGTAAAAACGAAAAACAGACCTGGTATAAAACTAGTAACTCAAAAGGTCATCAAATAGCTAAGAAAACAGTTTCTTCACATGGACGAGGGGAAGTGTTCAGTGTGAAAAAACTCGACACAGTGGTAGGATACGTGCACTCTTCTGTGTCCATGTACACACCAGTAAAAAGGTTCCAAGACTCACTCAGAACAGGCCATGTCACTGATGGAGGGAGTGCGGTGTGGAGGGTGGCCAGGCTGCAGGGTGCCCGGGTGGCTGCTACTCAGCACCACCAACCGTGGTGCTGCAGGAACGAGGCGCAGAGATGGCAGGTCCCCAATTTCAAAGGCTGGAGACTAGTTTAGCTTTTTAATTTTTTTTTTTTTTTTTTTGGTCGTGCCATGTGGCTTGCAGGATCTTAGCTCCCCGACCAGAGGTTGAACCCGGACCCCAGCAATGAAACTGTTGATTTTTGACCACTGGCCCGCCAGGGAAATCCCTAGGTTTTTAATTTTTCCACATCTGCAGGCCAGCTGAGGCCAGGGATGACCCATTTGCAACCTCTGCCCACGGGACGCATGCTCTTTGGAGAGCTTACTCCGCTCAAGTCAGCCCTGCATTCCACCTGGGTCTCTAAGTGAGCGTCCGTTAAAAAAAAAAAAAGTGTGGCGTTGTGAGAAGTCTGAAAGGCCATCTTGCACAGCTGCTGCTGAAGGAAGAAACCCTTTGGGATGTTGTCACTGGACCAGGGAGATGCCGCCGGTCGTTCTCAGGCAGCTGAGCCCATGGCTCTTGGCCACTTGCCCGAGCGGGCGGCCGCTCAGGAAGGCCCTGCCGCTGGCCAGCGGGTTCTGGACGAGGACTGCCTTAACCCGTGGGGGGGCCCAGAGGCGCCTGCCTCACTGCCTGGGGCCGGGGCGCGTGGCTCTGGGTGCGCTCATGAGTCCCGCGGGCGTGCCCAGGGCCTCCTTCAGCACTCGAGGCCTGGAGAGTGGCGTGGCCATATGGGAAGCCGGGGGATCATGAATTTGGGGAGCACTCGCACGACCCTTCCCCCTCCCTCAGTTGTGTGGAGCCGAGGTGAACCAGGAACCCGCACTCACACAGCTTTAACCCGGCAGAACCACTACGCGGGAGGGGACACAGTTTGCGGGCCATGAGAGCGCTTGTGGGGGATGCGGTCGGAGGGTCTGGTCTGGAGCATCAGGGAAACGCTCCCGAGAAGAGGCAGCTGTGCTAAAGCCTCAAGGAGAAGAGTGAAGGGAGAGGGGCAGGTGTGAAGGTGACAGGGAGCCCGAGGGGCGGATGGTGGCAATGCGAAGGATTTGGGACGGTTGTAAAAGGAGTGGAGGAAACACAGAGAGAACAGAGTTTGGGGAAGGGGGTGAAGGCGATCACCCACAGTAAAGAAGACGGGGCGGGAGGGACAAGGTTTGGGAGGCAAAAGGACAAGTCCGAGATGGGCAAATGGACACTGTCCCACTCCCCACCCCCAAAATTCCCACCCCACAGAGGAGTAGGACAGACGCCAATCTTCACTTTGGGGCCACAGCCCACCGACGGTGACCATTCCCTCCGCTGTGCTCACTGAAGCCTTGTGGCACTTGGGTCCGATTCACCACGACAGTCCTCCCCAGGCACAGCCCACGCAACCACTGGGGTGAATGACATCTAGGAGACCAAACTGCCACAAGGGAGGAGGGTGGAGGCGTGGAAGGGTCTTCCACGCTTCCCAAGACAGCTGTGTCCCCAGCACAGATGCACAGTTGCTCCACAGACCCGGGGGATCGAATGAAAGCATGAATGTGCTTACTGCTGGGCAGTAAATGACAGCAAAGGAAAGCTGGAGGGACTCTGGGGACAGCTGCAGCTTCTCCACACCATGTCTACCACGGGCGAGCCCAGACACCTTCTGGCGCTGCCCTTTACCCCATAAGCCTAGCACCCAGGGCTGTGGGTCCAGACTCCAGCCTCACTTCTGCATCCGACTGCCCGCCAGCCGCAAGGCTCGGGGGTGTGCAGGAAGGAGCTGGGATTTTGGTCAGCCTAGGGCCCCCACCCCCGCCTTCCTCACCTCCGTGCTTTAGATGGAGCCCAACCTGGCTCTAGGCCCAAGGAGGAGAATACTGCATGCCCTGGCCCCAGGGGACACGGCGGCACATGAATAAGGCCAGGCCGCTGCCAGCGAATGAGACTCGGGTCCAGGACTTCCGTTGGAGCTACTGGGGAAGGGGTGCTCTTTCTCTGCAGGGGCTGCCAGCAGCTGGGTGTCACCACAAGGGGCCCTGGAGCAGAGCCAATCCAGCAGGAAGCAGAGCTGGGGATGGAGGAGGAAACTGAACCCTGGAGACACGGCTGGAGGCCCTGGGTCAGCAGGCCCGAAGCTAACCCCACCCCCACCCTGACTCTTCAGTGAGGCCAGCAAATGCTGATTTTTGCTTAAGCTGGCCTGAGCTTGACTTCTGTCTGTCCCTTGTCTCTAAGAGCCTCCGGCCTCTCCGGGAGAAGAGGCCTAGCCGCTGTAGACTTAATTAAACACACACCATACCCTGTAGAAGAAACCTGGGACTGGCCTCACAGTGAAGCCAAGATGCTCTCTTTCTCTTCCTAGCAGGCATCACCACCTGATGTACCGTGTGTGTGGGTTTATTATGGTCTGTCTCCCCTAGTAAGGGATCAAGTCCATGAGATCGGAGCCTCTGCCTCGCTCCCCTTGTGTCCCACAGTCTGAGAACAGTAATCGGCACCCTGCAGGGATTCAACAAATATTTGATGGAGGGATGAGTTAGGCAAGGGGGGCATTGAGAAAATGACCGCCAGGCTGTAAGGAAGGACTGGAACGGAGAGGAAGCATCTGAGTGGTAGAGGAAGAGCTTCCTGGTGCTGGAATTGTGACGGCTGATGTGCAGGCACCGAGGAGGGGCTGCCTGTGGGCCCCCGGGGCAGGACGGGAACAGAATTAGTTTCAGCAGGAGGCTGCCTCTGGTGCAAAGGTCCTGCCCAGCACCTCGTGGACCACACGGCAGTGTCCGGGCGCAAGCTGGGAGCGGTCCCATCTGCTGGAGGAACCCTCCTGCACGGCAACGGGGCATGTCGCACGGCTGCGGGCAGAGGCCAGCGAGAGGGGGGCATGGGGCTCTGGGCTTGGAAAGCAGACCTACCCTCATCACCTCCACTGCTGTAGTTCAGACCTCCCTTCTTTCTCCGCCTCTACCCTCACCCCCTGAAGTGAGGCCTCCACAGAGCAGCCAGAACCACTGGTGTGAAATTCACACTTTCAACTCAGCAACATCCTCCCAGACTAGGGCCGAAGGCCGTTCAAAAAGGGCACCCCGCACCGACCATGACTGTGGCACTGAAGAGCCCCCAGCATGTCCCACGCTTCCGGACTTCCGCCTGGCTTAGTCCCTCTGCCTCCAAGACATTCTCATCTTCTCTTCCGTGGCAGACACACATTCAGGTAGAGACACCACCTCCTCTAGGATGCTCCCAGTTTGAACTGGGCTCCTGAAGCCTGCTCTGGCTTATATCCTGCATGGGTTACACCAAGGGTACCTGTCAGGGAGGCTGAGAGATCACAGACACAGCATCTGAAACAGCTCTGCACGCAGCCTGTCACCTGGTGTGTGCAGTGTAAGAACCGTCCAGTAAATGTTTGAACTAAACCCCTTCTGTACTTCTTCACATGGGTAGCACCAGCTGCTATGAGATCACATAAATATTTATGAAGCCCTTGTTCTGTGCAAGGCATCACGGGAAAAATGCGGAAAATGCGGAACGGGAAGCCGGGGGCAGAAAACTTCAGGGTAAAACATCTGATGAAAAGGGAAGGGGTGTGTCTGTTTACTTGGCCGTGTGTGTGTGTGTGTGTGTGTGTGTGTGTGTGTGTGTGTGTGCGCGCGCGCGCGTGCACGCATGCTATTTGCTTATTTGCTCCCCTGGCAGTATCCTCTCCTGGACCTTAAGCTCCATAAGAGTGGGGCCTCTGTTGTGTTCGCCTCTGTATCTTCAGAGCCAAACGCAGTCTCACACATAACACATGCTCAACAAGCAGTTAGAGAGCAAGCGGAACGCTGTGGGCCACACGGGCTGGGGCCAGGGAGGCCTGGGCCCTGGCAGCCCACCTCGCAGGCCACAGGGACCCCTGCGGAGGGCAGGTTTGGGGGACAGAACTTTGGTCAGTTCTCTACCAAAGACACAAAGCATCAGAGCCATGCGTGTTTCATTTCTGCTCATCCGCTTTTAGGGCCCAAAGTCCGTAAACTGCAAGCTAGTCCCGACTCCACGGCAGCAACACACACGTGCCCCCTTCCAGGCAGACTGTCTCTAACTGTCCCACATCACCACTGCTTCTGGTTGTCACCGAAAAAGCAGCGTCATCCAGCCAACTGAAACCCAAGTTTGGGGAACGAACAGGGGACAGAAGCAACGAGGCTCTTTGGACCTGCCTGAAGCCCCAGTCCAGCTTTTCTTTCACAAGTGAAGGGAAAACCACCACCAGAGATTTGTAGAGAGACCTAGGCCACCGCAAAGACCTAAAATATTAAAACGTTAACCAAATACACGTTATTTGATCCAGATTGTCCACCAGGTGTTTTTTTCTTTGTTTTTTGGTTCTGTGAAGGGCTCCCTGGGACTTCCCTGGTGATCCAGTGGTTAAGAATCTGCCTTCCAATGCAGGGGACGCGGGTTCGATCCCTGGTCGGGGAGCTAAGATCCCACAAGCCGTGGAGCAACTAAGCCCGCGCGCCAAGTAGGGAGAAGCCCGCGCACCACAGCAAACAGTCCGCATGCCACAACTAAGACCTGACGCAGCCAAATAAATAAATTCTCCTTGATCAAATTAGTCTGTAAAAAAAAACAGCCCACCTGGAGCGCTGAATAGACTCATCAACATAAGATGGGTTAAGAAAACCAACAGTAAAGAAAGCCATTTCACCAAATGTTCCCCAAAGTTATCTGACCAGGCAACCCCTTTCCAGGAACACCGTGACGAGGCCTAAGAACTGTGGGTGACTGCGGCCAACATTGCTGTGTGAAGTGGGGTGGGATTCGGAACCCTCAAGTCACCTCAAAGAACAGACCTGCTCTGGGTGGCGCAGGCACTACCGTCTGGGACACGCTTGGTGAGTCAGCCTCACCTCAGCTTCCCAAGGTGCCGATGCCAAGTCCAAGGTGGCTGCTCTTGGTCTGAACCCCTCCCCCATCCTCCTCCACACGCCCCTCCTCGGCTCCTGTGCCCCAGATGGCTCCCTGCCTGAGCCCAACCATGATCCCAGCTCCCAGCAAGGGAAAACCCCTGCTTCCCCGATCCACCAGGTGGCAGTGGGTGGTGGTGAGGAGGCTGGGGACAGACCTGGACAGGCTGAAAGGAGTAGCCTCTGGTGACACCGCTGGGTGACATCCCGGCCCACAGCATGGGCTCTCCCTCCTGTCTCCTGCCATCCTCCACCCAACTGTCTGCTTTGGATGTAAACCTTGGGGCAGCTCAGCTGTGATCCCCAAGGACCAGGACTGGGTTCCGGACCTGGTCTTCACAGTCCTGGTGATAAGCACAGACAGGTAAGCCCAGGTGTGGGAAGTTGCAGATCTCTGCTCCTGTGACATCCCTCTGCCAGATGTCTGGGACCCCTCCCTGCTCCCAGGGGCACTGCTGACGTGGCTGTGACTGTCAGGGTGCTCTGACCACCCAGCTGAGCCAGGAACCACTCCTCCAACTGCACCTTGCGCTACGTCCAAAGAGGCAATCATGACAGTCACTTGTCAACTACAACTTCCAGCGATTCCACACATCTGAGTGCCCACTGTGCACCAGGTACCATGCTGGCTTCTACGGTGTGGTGGTGACATGGAGAGACATGTCCCCTGCCTGCCAGGAGCCGACATCAGACTTAGTTGAACGTTACAACACAGGGGAAGCACAGAAGGCACTCAGACCGCGGAGCTGGGGCACCCAACCCGGTGGGGCTGCAGAGAAGGAGCAGATCAGGGAGGGCTTCCTGAAGGAAATGCCACTTAAGCGGAAGGAGCAGCATTTAGCCAGGTGACCAGGAGCGGGGAGGAATGAGGCAGCACTGGAGGAACTGGAGGAAGGTCAGGGTGGCACCACTGGGCTCCCTTAAAGACAGACGGGAAACAACCCAGCCCAGGGCGAGAGGAGCGGAGTACAATCCCTCACACCTGCATGGCCCAGCGTAGAAGCTCCTGGCAGGTAAGCACCAATCACACTCAGGCAGTTCCTATCTTGAGCAAAGGAACCAAAGATGGCTCCAAAGAAGTCGGGGGTCCCTAAGGTGCAGGCTGCCTCTTGACCCAAAGGGCCGTAGACCATTCTCCCTGCAGGGAGTGGAGGTCTCTGGGTAACAAAGGGGTCGCCAAGGAGGCAGGCCCTTCTACTAAAGCAGAAACGACTGACCAGGGGCCCTGGGACAAGGGAAAGTCCTCGGATGGCTTGGGTGGGTGCGTGCGTGGGAAGTTCTAAAAGCCCCACCCTGAAGGCATCGCTGTAATCTGTGTACAGGGTCTTTGTCAGGGAGAGGGCCTGTAAACTGCCTCCTCAAATAGTGGGTAAGGAGGGTCCAAAGGAGGAGGAGCGTTTTAAGAAGCCCCACACTTGTCAGAATTAAAACAGTGGGCTTCCTGATACCACCACTACAAGCAGGCCAGGGTACAGCACTCAGGGTTTCATCTGTGTCTTTTCTGCCCAGAGATTGACTGGTGGCAAAACCCTTAAAACAAAATGCCTCCTGTGTCTATTTCAGACCAGCAAGGAAGGGGATGGAGTGGGTACTGCCCTGCAGCCAGTCTAAGGAGGAGGAACTCCTAGGGAGAGGGTGGGTGGACGGCAGCTGCCCGGATGTGAGGAAAGGAGGCCAAGTCCCTACTGCAAGCAAGGGAAGGGGAGCAAGGAGCTGGCCTGGACCCCAGAGGTGGCCCCGGGGTAGAAGGGTGTGTGTCCCCACCCTCCAGGGTGACAGAGGTCTTGGGATCCCATCTTTAGACTTCTCCAGCCTCTGCCACGTAGTCACAGCGAGGACATTCCCAGATGGGGTTTCCCAGAACCCTGGGATGGTCTCTCACACAGGCCAGCAGTCATTGATCAGAAAATACTTATGGGCCAGGCACCTAGGTGCTCAGCACTTCATCCGCATCACTGTCCTGAAACTTCACAACCACCTTAGGAGGTAGGTCCTTAGTTTACAGAACAGGAACGGAGACTCAGAGAGGGCGAGCGACTTGTCCAAGGTGGGGCTGGGTCTCCAACCCAGGCGGGCCTGACTCTGGTCCCTGACCCCCGCTACTACCCACGCACCGCAAGGGCAAAAGGGAGAAGTCACCGTCCCATTTTGCTTCCTCCCATCTTTCCCTCTCAGGTGGGCCTTGAAGCTAAGAAACTGGGACTCTTCCTTTGAGAAGTAACATCAGGACTAAAGCAGCTGTCAGTAAACATTCCAGACAAACATCTCTGGAAGAGTACAAACGAAACTACAGGGTGAGCGATGGTCTGTGGGGTGGGCCCGCGGCCTCCAGCAAGTCGTGCGACCATCTGCTTCAGACCCATAGGCAGACCCTCAGGCTCCTCGAGGAGAGAATGCAGACCCACGCTTAACGGTGAGGCCCACTATGCCTCTGCAGCTGTCAAACGTGTAACCGTGGGAGACTGTACGTAACACGTTCACAACCAAAGGTGAAAACACACACATTCTCTGTGTGTTTTCAGCCCCGCATGCAGGCCTTCCTTCTTCACACTATGCACGGAGGCAAGTACACAGAAGCCATGGGCAGGCCTGCCCCTCGACTAGCTCTGGCACGCCCCCGTGGCTGCCTCCAGCCTCCGTCTCTGAGGATGTCTGCTAAACTAAACAGAAGAAAATATGTAGACCCAGGAAAACACACAGAGAAGGGAATCTGGACTATCTTGGCCTGTTCTGTTTATTCCTCTCATAAATGATGGATCGAACACCTGCCAGGAAATAACCCCCATCTGGAAAGCCACATAGAATTCTTGTCCCAAGTGTCAGCAAGGTAGTTGTGCAAAATGAGCTTTAATCCTGCGCCGATGTGTCTTAATCTTATCTGTGCAAAAAATATGGAAAGCATCTTGCCAACACAAACAAGAGTCTGTTAATACGTGGCAACTGCTTTAATCCTGCGACACTTACTATCTCAAGCCTTCGAGTCCTTTCTTTTCTCAGGAATTATTATAAACAGTCCTGTGCAGCAACATAAAGGTGAATTTGTCACCGATGTGTCAACTCTGTTCGCCAGCTAATTCTTTGGTGAAGAGTAGAACTGATCTCAATCATGCTGTTGCTAGGCAATACCTCTCTGATTTCAGTGTACCGCAGGCTCAGCTAGTGGGCAGTGGGTCCCTTCATTCTTTTTTCGGTACTTGAATATATTTTTCCTCAGGCAGCTCTCCACTGGTCTCATGGAAATCATAGGGGGGCCCAGTTTTGGGAGATGACAGTATATCTTTCATCTTATGCCCTTCTTTCTGGGATGCTCTTCATCACAAAATTACCATCACCTACTGAAACCCGAGCCACTCTTCAGGGCTCTAACATGACCCTGCATTTCTGACAACAGCGGGGGTAATAAGCCACTTGGATTTGCTGAATGGTCCTAACTAGACCCGGAGGCAGGCGCTTTACATACTCCATCTCATTCAATGTCATCACAGCCCTATGGCATAGAAATTATTTATCGTCTCTGATTTGCAAATCACGAAACAAGACTGAGAGGCCTCGGAGAGACACGTGCCCTGCCCAAGTCACGAAGCTGGTAGACAGCAGAGGTGGGATCAGAACCCTAAGCCTGACTTCCAAGCTGGGTGCCTCACGTCCCCCTCGACCCTTCTCAGGCCAAGCCACATCCGCCTTCTTTACTTCTAGAAGCACCAGCCCTGCAGCCCTCTCCGATCCCTCCACCCCTGCCCCACCCACTCAGACTACAAGCTGCTGGGGCAGACCCTGCACTTTGGATACCTCTGTGCCTTAAATCGAGGAAAAACCCCATAAACCTATTAATACATCAAACAAAGTCAGCAACCTCACCCAAAACTACTGAGAAATTGGGGAGCCAGCTTTGACAGCACTTTTCTATTCTGCCACTAGATGGCGCGACACAAGCACAGCTGAGGTGAAGTATCGATGCAAGCGGCTGGCCGAAGATTCAGGGGAAAGTTCCAGTGAAGACAGCGGAAATCCCCTCACAGGAAGGAGAGCTAAGGACTCCAGAAAATCTGCTGAGGCTGCAGGCCAACTGATGAAGTTTGGGAACGCGGGCGCTGGTTTCTGGGTGTGTTCAGATGGGCCTCAACCACCTGCGGCTGGGACCCTGGGCAAGTTCCCGCGCTTTCCCCACATACTGCCTGTGTCTGTCAACAGGGATGGTACCTACGCCCCAGTCGATTCGGAAGGACTGAAGGAAATGATGCATATCAAGTGCTTGGGAAGTGGCTGGCATGCAGTCTGAATTCCACACTGGTGTTACTACTGTTACTAGAATTCCACAGAGACTGCAGATACACTGACGCCGTCTCAAAGCAGGGGTCTTGGACTCCAGGACTGTCTCCAGTCGCCAGGCCCTCAACGATGACAAACACCTCCCGGTCTGGCCCCTTCCAAGAGCTGCCTGGACACGGGGACACCTCGCCACAAACAAGTCTCTCATAATCCCTTGAGCCCTTCTGAGGCCGAGGGGATCACTGAGGTGAGAGCCGACAGCAGGCCCACTAGCCAAGCCCTGCTCACAGCAACACGACTTCCTGAGAACCCACGATGAGCCAGGTGCGAGGCACCGGGCACTGGAGACAGGAGGAAAGGTGGACGAGGCCGCAGCCATCTAGTGGGAAGAAGAGAGAAAAACAAGCAGCCAGAGGCGTGCGGGGACAATGAGGAAACCCTGGAGGCAGGCGCTAGACTGCCGCTGGAGCAGGGCGGTGGGCAGAAGGGGGCCGCGGCTGGGGGAAGGCCTCTCCCAGGCGCCATCTGAACCTTGGGTGTGAAGGAGCGACCAGGTGAAGGCGGAGTATGCCGGGCAGAGGGAGCCCCAAGAATGAACATCCTAAGGACAGGAAGAACCCGGAGGCCCATCTGACCCCAGAGTTCCCTTAGGGGAGGGCAGGAGGTGAGTGTGGAGACGGGGAGCATGGTGAGGAGTCCAAGCAGGGGTGTGATATGATCCGGTTCATTTTTCTGAAAGACCACCCTGGCAGTGGTCCCCATGAATCCTTTCCATTTCTGCGTGTTATGAAGTTTTGTAATATGACGTCGGGGAAGATCACCCTGGGAGTGGTGAGAAGAACAGATCTCAGGGAGGCAGGAGGAGTTGCCAGGGGGCCAGCGAGGAGCCCTCAGGTGCTGTCCAGGTGAGAAGCGGCAGTGACAGGGAGGCTCGGGCAAGTCTTGTGGCCTTGCAGACTGGGCGAGGCAGCTGGAGCCTGACTATTCTGGAGACAGAGCGTGCTGGTGCCTGAGCTGTGGAAGCACGTCTCGCTCACTCAGTGGCCGACGTGGTCAGCAAACACAACCCCCATTTTTCTGACAAGACTCCACAAGCAGGCGGCCCCCTCCAAGTGGCACTGATGATGAGTAACCCAGGCCCTGGGCTCTCAGATCCCCGGCGGCCACATCAATGCTGCAAAACATCCTCTCTCCTCTGAGCAAACGGTAGCCTGTTTTCTCACTCTTGCCACCCGAGAAGCCAAACTCTCCAAACTGTTTTCCCCACTCCCGCTCTGCTGTTACAGATGCAACACAGGCGTTAATTCTGGGCTGATGAATTCTCGAAATTCTGTGTGGCAAGCCTGGGGGAGTTTAATTTAGCAAAGGCATTTAAAACGTACTGCAAAAGCAAAGCTTACCTCCTAGACACGTGCATGGAGAAACCACTGTCGTCTCTGTCAGGTTTCAGGAGAATGAGTGCCCAGTGAGTCAAAATGATCCACTGGAAAGGATGAGCTGGGCTCCTAGACTCAGTGGCTGGAGGTGGGCACACTGGGACAGGCCGACTCCTCTTACAGACACGGCCTTGGGCTTCAGCTCCCGTGAAAGGGAATGGCCCAGATGCAGAGCATCTCGGAAGGTCCCCACCTGGAACTTGGAACAGTGCTGAAGGTCATGGAAAACACTGTTCCCCCTTAACAGAGACATGAAGTCCATGATGCCTACAGCTGCCAAAAGGCCATAATGGAAAAAAAAAAGTTGGGAGGGTGAGCCCTAAGCTCTAGTTGGCAAACAGTTTATTCTTGGACACTTTTATTTTGCCCCCAACTCCACCCCCTGGACACTGGGCAATGTCTGCAAACATTCCTGGGTATCACGATGGGGAGGAGTTACTAACAGCATCTGGTGGATGGAGGTCAGGGATGCTGATCAGCCTCCTCCTGTGCACAGGCTGCTCCCCCAACCACAAATGATCCAGCCCCAAGTATCAACTGTGCTGAGGATGAGAAAAAGACTGAGTCAGATCCCGAACTCACATTATACAGCAAAGTAAATTCTCAGTGGGTCAGACGGCACAAACCAGGGTGCTGCCCCGGCATCTGTGAATTACCTCCTCCCCCACTCCCGGCCCCATCGGTGTATTCCAACGTGTGCAGCATCCTAGGACTTTAGATCAGATGACTATGTTGCACAGTCTCTTGGCAGGGGGAGGGTCCACAGAATCCCCTAACACAGGGGTACTCAAACAGGCGCGATTTTGCCCCCGAGGGGACATCTGACAACGTCTAGAGACATTTGGGTAGAGGTCAGGGGCACTGCCAAACATCCCACGATACACAGGACAGATCCCACTGGAATGTCTCAATGAAACTTGGCTATAACCCGAAAGGAGCTTTCTCTCTACCTAGGCATCCAATCAGAAGACTAACAGCCAGTAGTAACTGACATAGATCCGCACCTACCAGTGGGCCAATCCCATACCATATGTTCCTTTCACACAACAATCTTCAGACTTGATTAGCATCGTTCCCATTCTACAGATGCAGGAATTGAGGTCAAACAATTTGCCCAAGCTCCTGGGCAAGTAAGTGGCAGAGACACGACACAAACCAAGGGCACTTCCGATTGTGCCACAAGCTATCAACCGGAGCCTGCCAGTCAGTTCCGGTCTAAAATTCCTTTGAGGCTTGAGACAGGGGAGAAACCCACATGGATCTCCTTACAGGCCCCACTCAGGCCAAGCACCTGTCTAACAGGTGCTACGACAGGGCTGAAACCCAAATGGCAGCCAAGGTCAGGCAGGCACTGGAAAAGGGGGAAGCGGGCCAGGTCCCAAGCAAGTCGGTGGAGACAGCGGTGTCTAGGAAGGCACAGTCTATCTCAAGGTGGCAGCTGCTCCTTAGTCCTGGCAAATCATTACTGTGCAGGAACGCAGGCTGAGGCTGGTTGCTGTTTTTCAAGAGAAATCAGAAACCTGGATTATTCTTTCCCCTGAAATCTCGGAATTCTTAAGTATTGGCTCCTAATTAAAAGCAAACAAAAACAAACCTAAATGAGCCAAATTATATATGTCTGCTTGCCCCCAAAGCAAGGTTACAATTTCTGCCTGTGGTTTTTGACTCTGGCTCCATGTCGTGAAACATCTGTGGGGCCCTAGACACTGCGGACCTCCTGCAACAATCTCCAATGGTGCAGCCAAAGCATCAGTTTTAATTCTCCTCCACAACCTCCTTAAATAAGCGTGAAGCACGGTCAGGGTTAATATTCACAGCAAGTGCTACGCAACAGCACCAAGTGCCAAGACAACCAAGGATGAAGTGGAGTACAGGGACTTTACTCTGAGACTCTGTGCTGTATAGTTTTCTACCAAGCAGTGCACAGCCACACCGAACACGGCTTGTGGAACCACAGGAAGGTTACTGCACGAGGCGGCAAAAACAAACCCCCTTCAAACAAAACAGAGAACCCCTGCTGCTTGCTGCCAGCACTACCACCAGATCCTGAATAGACAACGAAGCAAACCCATCTGCCTCCTGATGGTTTCAAAGTACCATGGAGAGCTACCAAGGCTCGGCCAGGTCAATACCAGCTGCCTTTCCCAGGTAGTTTCCATTACATGAGAAAGGCCCTTTTCAAGTCCCCCAGATGCATCCCATTGCTCCCCAAATGGCCCCCATTTCCCACTCTACCCCAGTCTATTCTCTGGGCCTGAACTCACTTACTAGGCAGGAATTTGACTGGTACCTAAAATGCCCCCTTGGCTGGCCCCAAACACGGTCCCTGCTCCCAAGGCCATTCTAAGCTTCCTGGCTCTGACCCTAGGAACTTCCTGTCGCCTCCTCTCTCTCCAGCTCCTTCAGCGTACAAGCACACAGCAGATCCCGACCGGCCCTCATACCCCATGATGCCTGCAGGCAACGGGACTGCTGGGGTGAGTCCATTTTCCAGTTAACTGGGAGGCAGGCTGGAGATGTGGTGGAGAAGTTTTAAACTCGCAGAACTGCAAGCTTTTCTGTCTATACACAGGATCCCTGTCAAAACTTAAATTTTCTTCCAAGTACCTAAAGACTTTAGCATGGCACCCTCAGCTACCGCCAGGCCCCATCTGCCCCGGGTGTGAGAGGCATGCAAGAGTTGACCTCAGGACAAACCCCAGGGTTAATGTTTATCATAACTTCATGAAAACTTTGAAAAATTGCTTCTCACTTCTCCTAAGAATTAAGTTTAGGGCAGGGGAAGGGGTGGTGAGAATCAAGTGAACTGAGGATTCCAACTGTTCTGAGTTCTAGCTCATCAGTAAAAACTCAGCTGCATCCCATCCTCTCTGGGGTTAGGTCTTAAATCAAAAAATAAGGTGAGAACTGATGAAAGCCAAACCACCCTTGAAAACCTCTGGACTAATACTTGGTCCGGCCAGATCAGGGGTTCTCAATGGGGGGCAACTGTGTGGGGGAGGCTCCCCCCACCAGGGGACACTGAGCAATGTCTGGACACTTCCGGTTGACATGACTGGGGGAGGGGGGAGGGTGCTATTGGCATCCAGTGGGTCGAGACCAGGGAAGCTGATCAACATCCTACAATGCCCAGCACAGCCCCACAACAGAGAATTATCTGGCCCCAAATGCTTAGAGTGGCGAGGCTGAGAGCCCCTGCCTAGATGATCATGCAATCAAAGTCAAGACAGAACCTAAGAGGACGGACAGCCCAGCTCTGGCTGCCTCTCATCCTGGGCTCACCCCAGGGGGTGGAGTCAGTGGGGGTGGATTCACCTGCACTGTTCAGACTCACTTCTTGCCCTCTCCTGCTTCGCTTTGAGCACTTCCCCTAAATGTGTCTGTAACATAAGTCCACCACAGTAAAATTAGCTACTATTTACTGTTTATTACCGGGCTGAGATAGGCGCTAAAGAATTTATATGCATTAATTCAGCCAAGGGTCACAGCAACCATGGGATAGATACGATCATTGTTATCCTCATTTTGTTGCTGAGAAAACTGAGGCTCAAAGGAGTTAAGAATTTGGCCAAAGTCACTCAGAGAGTACAAGGCAGAGTAAGAACACAAACCCGGTTCTAATGCAAAGCCTGTGCCCAACCATCACCTTATATGGAGGGTCTCAACTGAGGGTGATTCTCCCCACCTCCTGCCCTGGGACACTACACAATGTCTGAAGACATTTTTGGTTGTCACGACCCCTTGGGTAGGGGTGCAGGGGAGGGTGTGTGCTACTGGGATCTTACGTGTAGTCAGGGATGCTGCTATGATGCTCAACATCCTACAGAGCAGAGGACAGGCCCTCAACAGAGAATCACCAGGTCCAAAATGTCGATAGGGCCAAAGTCGAGAACCCTGCTTTATACGGTCTCTTGGGTTTCCACCCTGTGTGTCCGCAGGCTGGCAAGGCGTCACGTGCACATGGTATCTTTTTTTTTTTTTTTTTTTTTTTTGCGGTACGCGGGCCTCTCACTGTTGTGGCCTCTCCTGTTGCGGAGCACAGGCTCTGGACGTGCAGGCTCAGCGGCCATGGCTCACGGGCCTAGCCGCTCCGCGGCATGTGGGATCTTCCCGGACCGGGGCACGAACCCACATGTCCCCTGCATCGGCAGGCGGACTCTCAACCACTGCGCCACCAGGGAAGCCCTGCACATGGTATCCTTTAAGGCTGGGATCTAGAATCCAAGATCTCCTATAGCTCAAATACACTTTGCTCACCCTCTTCTCAGTCTCTTTACCTCTACCGGGGACGAAACGCCGCTGCCTTCAAATCCCGATGCCGGTCTACAAGGCAGAATAACTCCAGAGACAGGATGATTAACGACTCTGGGATATATCAGTAGCGAAATGCCAAGCAGAAGAGAATATCCCAGGACACAAGTGTACAACACTCACACACTCCTAGGAGAGAAGCATTCCAGTTGGACCTTAATAGTCACGGACTACAGGACTACCAACAAAGGGCCGTGGGAGTTGCTGTCACAGCTGAGATCACCATGGTAAGGAGGGCCAACAAGATGCTGTACTGGATACACAACTGGAAGTGTTTCTTTCCACACAAGCACAGCACTCCTAACCTGTACTACTCAAGCCAGGGCTTCTCAACCCTAGCTGCACGTCGGGATCCCCCGTGCTGTTTTCTGTCTCTATAGATGCCCAGGTGTGAGAACGGATATGATTAGGATCCCAGTTTGGAAAGGCAGAAGCCGAGGGCGTCTGAGATTAAACAAGTAGGAAAGCACACGTATGGCGCAGTCCCTAAAGCGTCAAAATGCATAGGAAGTCCCAGTTCACATAATGGATAAGAAATTAAAGATCCTAGCAGGCTGCACAAGCCCAAACCAGGAATGGAGTGGAGAAACACATGACACCCAATTAAAGGGCGGCAGAGATATGAGAGGCATAAAAGACCACTAAGATTTGATTTTTTTTGGAGACAGCTAGGCCAGAACTAGTGTCAGAGGCAAAGTACTAGGTGAGTGTGGCATTTACTAGGCAAAAACTTTAAGTACTACAAAACAGTCCGTCTTCTCCATCTTACACTTAACCTGTTCAACGACGCAATTTACAATCGACAGCTCATGTGTCAGCGCATGTGCTAGAAATGGTGTCCCTGGAAAACAGGAATCCATAATTTTCCCTTTGTGCTCAAAGGTACACCTCACCACGAAGGTCCTGACGGATGAATTCACTCATTCCTTCAACAAACATTTCTCGGATACCTACTCCGCGCCAGGCACTATCCTAGCTGGGGTGGCGGATCCACCAGTGGCAGACAAAAATCCTCACCCTCATGGAGCTTACGTTCTAGAAGCAAACAAGTAGACCGAGCACACCGGCTGGTGATAAGTGCCGTGGGGCAACATGAAGCGGGGCAGAGGGGATAGGGAACGCGGATACGATTTGAAATAGGTGGCCAGAGAAGTTCGCAACGATAAGGGAACATGTGAGTAAAAACCTACAGGAGGGGCAGGAGCGAGCGTGGGGACATGTGCAGGAAGGCTGACTCAGGCAGAGGAACCAGCGGGTCCAAAGGCATACAGGAGAGAGGATGTGGACCACGCAAGGGACGCGGAGACAGCCAGAGTGGATAAAGCAGGGCCCGTCGGGGACAGAGTGGCGGGAGAGGAGGACAGGGAGGTGTTGGGGGCCATCTGCCTTCGGGGTTGGCAAACTGTCAGCTGGCTGAAGGTGGAAGGGAGGCCCAGGCAGTGGCAGCGGTGGTGGTGAGAGGTGGTCAACCCCGGTAAGATTTTTAAGGTAGAACTGACAAGATGTGCTGTGGCATGGGAGAGAAAGAGGAGTCAAGGGCGACGTCAAGGTGTTTGGCCTGAGCCATTCAAAGGATTTGCCATTTACTACAAGTGGAGAAGGACGGTGGGCTGGGTGGGTTTGGGGGAGAAAGACAGGGGTTTTGTGTGATGTGGCTATTGGATATCCAAATGGAGATGTCGAACGCGACGTCGCATAGGAGTCTTGAATTCAAGAAAATGAATGAGCCCAGTACACAAATACACAGAGTGTGTCATACTGACTCCCATTTATCCAGTCCCCGTTCTGCCTGCAAATGCATCTTGTGAATGGAATGCCTCAACCCTCCACTGGCTCCTTTGTCTTATCAAAGACTTGCGGCCTACGTGGCGGGAGGGGGTGGTGATCAAGAAGACCACCTTGATCCACATCCCTGCTCCTCACTAGCTGAGTGACCTGCCTTGGACAAGTAACTTAACCACTCTAACTCAGCTTCCTCATGGGGAACAGGAGCCGACGGTACCTTCCTCCGGGAGCTTTCGTGAGGAGCGAGGGTTACTCCAGATCACACGCGCCCAAGACTTTGAACAGTACCTGGTAGCACTCCAAATGCTCCACCAGGGTGAGCACTTATTGTCATTCGTGCACTCGTGCAGCTCAGTACAAACCTCAGGCCAGCAGGGAGCAGGGTATGGGGGGAAATCAGGGCCAGGCAGGTAGATCGCCTGCCTGTAGTTGGGCACCTAGACATGGAGGGAGCTAAAAATAGGCCTCAGAAGGTCTTGAAGCTACTAGCGATCTCAACGCCACGGCTGATTTCATCAGACAGCGGCTGATGCGGCCTTTTCCCTGGGCCATTCGGAACTGTAACCTTGTCAAAATCGCTCAGCCAGGATGTCAGCGCTCCGCAGAGGAGGGGATCGCACAATCTCTGTCTCTCTCTCTGTAAGTGCAACCAACAAAAAGGGCCGAAAAGCCGCCAGGGCTTTCAGTGGCTCACACCCTGCGGCTGGACCTAAATGAGCGGAGACGAGGCGCGACTCTCGGGTCGCCAGGAAGGATCCGAGGGAACTGGCGGGAACTGGGGGGCTGAATTGGGGGTGGGGGTGAAAACAAACAAGACGTTCTCCATCCTCGGCGTGGGGCAGGCCCGCGGAGGATGAGAAGCCCACAGGACCGGGGGGTGGGCCGGCTCGGCAGCCAGGCAGGAGAAGGGGGAAAGCCGGGGTCCCCGAGAACGAGGGGGCGGGGAGGGAGCGTGGCGCGCTGGGCCCGCGACCAGGCCCGGAGATCCATTTACATCCGAGGCCGAGGCGTTGAGGCCGCGCTCCCGCCCCCTTCGGCCCCTGACCTGGCCTGCGAGGCGAAAGGGCCTCAGGGCCGCGGCCCCCGCCGTCTCCAAGGCCGTCTGGCCAGACGGTGGCAGGGCCGGGGCTACCGGGAGTGATGGGCCGGGCCGGTGAGCCCGGCCTGAGGGGACGCAATGGGGGACGGCTGAGGGACCCACTGGGCCGCTCTCCCGGAGCAGACAGGCCCCCCGCACCCCGGGGTGCTCAGCCCTCGGGCCTCTGGCCCCCGGGCCTCCCGCCGCCCGTTCCCTGGCCGCCGGCTGGCCCCCAACGGCACCTCCCCTACCTTCGTTCGCCAGGTCCGCCATTTTACTTCCTTAAGCCCTCCCACAAGGCCCCGCGCCGGCCCGGGCTCGTCTGCCTTCTGCCAGAAACTCCCGCGCGTGCGCACTTGCCAAGTCGACTCCGAGCAAAGCGGGCAGTTAGCGGCTGCGCGCGGAGCCCAGCGCGGCGAAGCTCTCGGGATCCGGGTCCGAGCCGTGCCAAGCTCGGAGCACGCGCCTGCGCATTAACCACCCCCCGCCTCCTTTTCCCGCCGACCGAGGGGGCGTGGGCAGGGCAGGGCGCACGCGTAGTGGGCCTCGCGCGCGCCACGAGCAATGTGGGAATCTGCGTTCCCTGCGGCTGCGCGCCCGGAGTGGGTCTTCATGCTGCTGCTTTCCGCTTGTTTTTCGGCCTCGCACCCTCGGTGGGAGCTTGAACCGTGGAGGGCGCCGCGACCCACGCCTTCTCCTAGGTAGATCCCTGGGTCGGGGCGGGGGGCGGGGCTTTCCACGTGCGCAGTTCCGAGGCCCGGAGGGAGGCCTGTAAGGGGTCGTGGGGCGCCTTGTGTCACCCCAGGCCTCAGTTTCCCTTCTAAGGGACCAGTACTTTAGGCAAACTTTCTGAGGCCACGTGGAGAGGTGGGGGATGGTTGGGGGGAGTAGAGGTCAGAGGTTGAGGATCACTGGCCAAAGGGAAGGTTCATGGCGGGGCGGGGCACAGGTGTTGATCCGGGACTTGACCTCACAGAGCCATCAGAATGGGAGCTCCAGGACGACTGGCCCCTGAGGCCCCGTACTGAACAGCGCCTGGCACCGAGCCTCACCGAGTGTCTTCACCGATCACGTGGGCTGATGACCGCTCCCTCCCCCCACCCCCCAGGACTGAGGGGAGAATATTGGACGCCCTGGGCTCATTCGCGACTCACCTGCTACGCAACATCCCGCGGGCTCTGCCTCATCTCCTAAATAGAGCCCAGATCCGCCCGTTCTCCCCAGCAGGGCTCTCTCTCCCTACTCCAGGCCAGACCATTCTCATCTCTCTCCTGGAAAACCCGATAGCATCTTTCTCTCTCTGCTCTCTTTCCTTTCATTTTTATGAAATAAGCATCACACAGAGGAATCTTTCAAAAATGTGAGTTAGATCAAGGGCACATCTTTTCTCAGTGCTTCCAAAGGGCTTTCTACTGAACTTGTAATAAATTCGAAACTTCTTCAGGCTTACAAGGCCCCCCCGTTTTTTGCTGCCATGCTTCCCCTTGCTCGTTGCAGTTCAGCCATATGGGTCTTTCTGTGTCCTTGGAGCTCACCAAACCCCTTCCAGCCTCAGGATCTTTGCACTGGCTGATCCCTCTGCTTGGGACTTTGTATCCCTTTTTTTCCTGTTTGAGTCCCAGCTTCACTCCTGCTCCAGTATGATCTGGAGGAGGAGGTCCTATAGCCTGTGGGCCACATTTTTAATTATTGGGAGAAAACCAAAAGAAGAATTGCTCATGACATGTGGAAATTGTATGGAATTTAAATTTCAGTGTCCATAAATGTAGATTTATTTGAAAACAGCCATACTTGGTCATTGACATAATGTCTATGGCTGCTTTGGAGCTGCAGAAGCAGAGCTGAGCCATTTTAACGGACTGTCGGGCCAACAAACTTAAAATATTTACTCTTTGCGGCTTTATAGAAGTTTGCCAACCTCTAATCTAGGACACGTGTATTTACATGGTTGTCCTATACATTTCTGTACAACCAGTGGGGTGTGGTGAATGTTTAACAACAGCTGCTTCTCTGGGGGGGGGAGAACCTGTGTTTCTGTGTTTATATGTGTGCCTGTGTGTGTATAGTTTATTGTGAATTTTACTATTTTCCCATCACTTTAAGTCTTGAAGACAATAAAACAATAAATTGGACCCTGGCTCGTAGTGCTGGTTTTCTTGGTATAAGTGTACTTCAACTGTGGCTGATTTCAAGCTACCAATGGGAATGTCACTAACCAGAGTTGAGCTGAGGTGTGCAGTAGCACACTAGATTTTTTTCTTCTTCTTCTAGAGCCTGCTGCTTTCTTGCTGCAGCCCCCAAAACAGCATCAGCATCACCTGGGAAATCTGTTGAAAATACAGACTCCCAGGCCCCAACCCAGACCTGGATTCTGCCTCCAGGCTGAAGGCACAGGCCACAGAGCTTGGTTTAGAAATTCTCTTTTTTTTTTAAACTTGTGGCTCGCGGGCTCTAGAGCACAGGCTCAGTAGTTGTGACGCACGGGCTTAGTCGCTCTGTGGCATGTGGGATCTTCCCCAACCAGGGCTCGAAGCCGTGTCCCCTGCATTGTCAGGGGGATTCCCAACCACTGCGCCACCAGGGAAGTCCTAGAAATTCTTAAGGAATAGCTAGAATGTCACTGTTGGTCACCTGCAGCGCGTAGACTTAGGTTTGCTCATTTCTAGCTTATTGGAATCACTATTCAGTACATTTCGTTATCTGTAACTTCTCTTGAGTAAGTTATTAGTTTAAGTTTACATTAAATAGGTACTGTATATCACCATTTCAAGTATAAAACCACTAAGCCACGAATAGGAGATAACTGTTTATCACGAATAGGAGATAAACATGAGAACAAAACAATGTTTTTACATTCTGGGTAGATACTATTGCCTGCCAAGGTGCTGTGCCCCAAGCCTGCTTTTTTTTTTTTTAATGTAAAGAGAGATTAGCAAAGTATTGGAGGCATATTAAAGGCACATTATCACTCAACTGAAAACGCGATGAGGAGTAAGAGAATTGAAAATGGGGTAACTCTAATCCACGAGATTCCTTGTCATGTAATGCCCTGTCTGCATGTCTCCAAAAGTCATTTCATATACCACATCCATCCCACACTTTGGGAAACTCCCAGCAACATGTCACCGCTTGCTAAATATAATCCAGTTGTGGTTTTTTAAGGGACGTGGAGAGATGCTAAACCCATCAGCCTGACGAGGCGACTCGATTTCCCTTGGTTTCACAATTCTTATCCCAGTGCCGAGGCTGCCAACATCATGCCCCTTAGTTGTTCCTTTGTTTTGTTTATCTGGTCTCCTCTAACACATTAATTTAGTCAACGTTTTTGTTTTTGTTTTTGTTTGGCTGCGCTGGGTCTTTGTTGCTGTGTGCGGGCTTCTCATCGTGGTGGCTTCTCTTGTTGCAGCGCATGGGCTCAGTAGTTGCGGCACGCGGGCCCTAGAGTGCGCGGGCTTCAGTAGTTGCGGTGTGCAGGCTTAGTGGAATCTTCCCAGACCAGGGATTGAACCCGTGTCCCCCGCATTGGCAGGCGGATTCTTGACCACTGTGCCACCAGGGAAGTCCTCAACATTTACTTATTAAACAAATATTTGTTGATTACCTACTGTGGTGGTTTTAAAACGGCCCCAAATTCTTTGACCCTCTTCCCATCAAGAGGTGAGGTCTCAAATGCCACCTGATATCACTTATATGTGGAATCTAAAACACGACACAAATGAACTTATCTACGAAGCAGAAACAGACTCACAGGCATAAGAGAACAGACTTCTGGTTGCCAAAGGGGAGGGGAGGCGGGGGAGGGATGGACTGGGAGTTTGGGATTAGCAGACGCAAACTATTAAGTATAGGATGGATGAACAACAAGGTCCTACTGGGAACTATATTTAGTATCCTGTGATAAACCACAATGGAAAAGAATATGAAAATGAATATATATATATGTATATAACTGAATCACTTTGCTGTACAGTAGAAATTAACAACATTGTTTATCAACTAAACTTCAATTAAAAAAAAAAGAGGTGAGGGCTCTGTTTCCCTTGAATGGGAGTGGCTGGTTACTGGTCCATCAGTAGAGTCCGTGGAAATGATAGCATGTGACTTACGAGGCTGGGTCATGACAGGGACAGAGGATACAACTTCTGCCTGCTTTGCTGGAACAGTTGCCCTAAAAGCCTTCAGCCGTCATGGAAGCTGTCCACCCGCCCTGAGGCTGCCATTCTATAAGGAAGCTGAAACAGACACTGAAAGGCAAAGCCCTGAGAGAGACCTGCCCAGCCTGGCCCTTCCTGTTTCTCACCCCCCATGAAAGATAAATGACAGTTGCTGTTATGAGCCAAGCCACTAAGTTTAGGAATATTTGTTACACAGCAGTATATATCCACCACACCTACTGTGCCTGACACACTGTTCTACATGACATTCTAGTAGAAGACCCGCAGGAGAAGCACTCTAGACAGAACAGTGAGTGCAAAGGTCCTGAGGCGGGAACCAGCTTGCTGAACTGGAGAACAGCGAGGAGCTCAGTGTGGCCAGGGCAGAGTGAGCGAGGGGCCATGCAGGGCCTTGTAGGCCATAGAGTTCTCGGAGGAGTTTGAGGTTTTTCCCAAGACAAGGGTCGGAAGTGGGAAGTGGAGGGATCCAGATGGTTTCCCTTGACCATCTGACCTCTCTGCTGCCTGCTTCCTCCTCAGCTCATCAGGAGAGAAGTCTGAGGAACCCCCAACCCACCGAGCCCGCGCTGAGCTCTGAGAACTGGGAACTTCCTTCTCTACAGCCAAGCCCAGGAAAAAGGGCTTTCACAGCTGTAATTCTGTTCTCATCTTCCCATCATGGGCAGGGAGCTGGTCCCGTGAAGTATCTGCTCCGTGCCCAGCCCCACGCAGAGGGTGAGCACCCAGATATTAATCAGCTACAGTTCCTGGCCTCCTCTGCTCGGCAGCGCCCCCCCACACCACCTCCGCGCCCCCCGCCCACCCCGCCCCGCAGTCCACAGGGTCAAGTTCTTGACAGCAAGGTGTCCATTGCAGCTGACGCTGAGGCCAAGAGGAGGACCCTTGACTTGAGCTGGGTGCACTAGCTTCTCTCACTCTGCGGCAGCTAAATGTGGTATGGAGCTAGGAGGAAATGCTGATCGTACTCTATTTTATTTGTAATTAAAAAGATTTAACCTTCAATTTAAAATAAATTCAGACTTACCCTAACCCTAAAAAAAAAAAAAAGAAAAAAATTCAAATTTACAAAGAAGTTGCAAAAATAGTACCAAGAAATTCCATACAGCCTTCACCCAGCTTCTCCAAATGTTAACATCTTACGTAAACAGCACAATGGTCAAAACCAGGAAATTCACACTGACGCAGTACGATTCACTAGCGTAAAAACCTATTCAGGTCCCACCTGCTGACTGCCAGTGTTTTGTTCCTGTTCCAGGATCCAGTCCAGGATTTCTTGTTGCATTTAGATGTCATTACTCCTCAGTTTCCTTTAGTCTGGACTAATTTCTCTGTCTTATTTTTCCTTCCCCATGACACTGGTGAGGTGTGCTGCCCAGCTATTTTGCAGAATACCCTTTCATTTTGGGTCTGTTGACTGTTTCCTCCTGATTAAATTCAGGTGTTGAATTTTTGGTGTAAATAACATGGACGAACCTATCAGGAGGCACCTGATGTCAATTTGTACCATTTACAACTCAGATCACCGGTGTCGGCCAGTTTACCACTGATACTTTTCCCTTTGTAGTTATTGACTATTTTGTGGGGAGATAAATAAATAGGGAATAGTTGAGGAAGAGGAGGAGAGGCAGATGGAGAGAAGAGGCAGCTAGCTCTTGCACTCCATTGCTTGTGGTCTTTCCATGCATGATTGCAATTTTAGTAAACAAAACAGCCTCCATTCTAGGCCAAATCCCAAGCTGGCTGGTTTCCCCGGGGTGAAAAGGAAGAGGCTGTGTCACACAGTGACCACAGGGGGGCAGCAGAGGATTGGAAATGAAATGAAAACTGGGCTCTAGGATGAAAAGCAGTTTAGTTCCTTCTAAGTAAATAAACTTGCAGAAGCTCAAAGGCTCTGCCCCAGCTGAGGCCTGTCATCTTCTGGGAAACAGGTCAGGTAGTTGCTGGCTGCTCTGATTACACTCCCAGCACTAGGCATGCACCACGTCTAAAACAGGGGCTCTTTATCCTGGGCGGGCTTCGGGGGGGGGGTGGTGCCTGAGAATCCCTTCTGAAACTGCCTGCAAGACTCATGGGTACCGAGGATGTATCGGTTTGGAGACTGCTTGCAAACCCCCCAAGACACCTCTGTCAAATGTAAGCAAGTGGAAAGTTTGCTGGAAAGCGATGAGCATGTTCCTAGGATCAGAGAGAGAAGAGAAGAAACTGGGCAGCTCCAGTGGGTCTTGGGAACCGGTGGGTCACCTCCCGAGAATGCTCAAACTTCAACTGCTTTCTGTCTTATATTCAGCTCACAATTCAGATTCTGAGGAGGAGGGGTCAGATGCGTCCAGCATGGCAGGGCACGTTATTAATCCCTGCCCCCTCCTGCTTTCCCCGACTCTATCCACTTTATGCTCTGGTCAGTTATTCATTGAGCGGGAGCCTTTAGGTGGAGGGGTCCAGTGGACAGTTGTACAGAAGAGGGTTGACAGAGGGGAGTTTGACGTCCATTTTGAGGTCATGGGCCATCACTCCCGGGATGCAACCCCCAGGCCTCGCCAAGATCTAGGAAGCCCTCCCTGTCTCCCTCCCAGCTCACCCCGGGCCACCTCACATGTCAAGCCCGTCCCCTCCGTCCCCTTGGCCAGGAGCAGCCTCCTTCAGTGTGTGCAAGCACCCACTTACACATGGTGTTTCAAACGGTGGGAAGAAGAGTCACTGCCCAGAAGGAATCGGAGTGTTACGTCCAAAGAAGGTAGAACAGGTAGATGCTCGGTAGCAAAACCCCACAGGCGTCCATCACAGAGGATCCTCAAAGGGATCCATGACCTCAGCATAGATGAGAACTAGTCTCTAGGACTGTGGCTTTCAATATGTATGTGTGTTCAGTACACTTTACGTGCAGCCCAATCCCGTATGTGTATGTCCACACACATCGTATAACATATACTGAGAGGTTACAAAGCCATAGTTATCTTTGCTAATTACACTGACACTCCTGATCTTTTCTATTTCTCTCCTGGTCCGTTACAAAGAAAAACGGGTCAAATCCACCAACTTGATTTCACAGCCGCTTGGCCTGCTGCTCTAGCAGCCCTCTTGCCTCTGCTCCCCCGCCTTCATCTGCACTGCGACACTCTGACCCCCCACCCGGCCTGTACCATCTTCACAAGTACCTAGGGACCCCCTTGCTTCCATTTTCTTCGTGTGTGATCCACGCACCAGAATAAGTCTTTCTAAAGCCCAGCTTCGATTATATCAAAAAATGGTGGTGGTGGCCTCCTGAATGAATTTGATTTTATCTGTGCAAGATGTGGGAAATACAGTATTGAGCAAGCCAGATCAGAGCTACTCATCCTCAGAGCTCATAGGAAAGAGATTTGCCAACAATCATAATAAAGTAGTGCAGGAAATACGGGGTAGAGGGATCCATCCTAATCTAGCTGGGGATCTTCCAGGAAGGCTTCCTGGAGGAGGTGTCAGTTAAGATGAATGCTAAAGAGGAAGGGGTGTGTGTGTGGAGTTTAGGTGGGAAGAGCAATGAAGGTGAAAGAGCCTGAAATGAGACACTGGGGTGAGTTCCAGGAGCAAAAAGTCAGAGCAGGGACTTCCCTGGTGGTCCAGTGGTTAAGACTCCGCACTCTCAATGCAGGGGACCTGGGTTCGGTCCCGCACACTGCAACTAAAGATCCCGCATGCCGTAAGTGAGACCTGGTGCAGCCAAATAAAGAAATATTTTTAAAAAAGGATCATGCTGGGCTTCCCTGGTGGCGCAGTGGTTGAGAGTCTGCCTGCCGATGCAGGGGACACGGGTTCGTGCCCCGGTCCGGGAAGATCCCACATGCCGCGGAGCGGCTGCGCCCGTGAGCCGTGGCCGCTGAGCCTGCGCGTCCGGAGCCTGTGCTCTGCAACGGGAGAGGCCACAACAGTGAGAGGCCCGTGTACCGCAAAAAAAAAAAAAAAAAAAAAAAGGATCATGCTATCTTAAAAAAAAAAAAATCAGAGCAGCAAGTGGGTCGCAGGAGGAAAAGACAAGTGACAAGTGACATGGTTGCCAAGGTGTGAAAGATGCAGAGAACTGATAATAATGAGAATGCTATTACCCGGTGGTTCTCACCTGGGGGCAGGGGACACTTGGCAATCAGTATCTGGAGATATTTATGGTCTTCGCCACTGGGGGTGGGGTGCTAGTGGGCCAGGGGTGCTGCTCAACGCCCCCCTAGTGTCCAGAACGGCCCCTCCTCTAACCCAGAGACTTAGCCAACCCCAAATGCCAAAGGTGCCAAGGTTGAGAAACAATTGTTGAATGCTTACTCCAGTACTTTCTATAAATCAACTTATTTAAATCTTACAACAACACTGTGAGGTAGGTGTTTTTATTACCCTTTTATCCCAGATGGGGAAACTGATCTAAGTAATTTACCTGAGGGCACAGCTATTGTCCAAGCCCGGCTGCCCTGCTGCACCTCCAGGCGGGGAGGTCTCAGGGAGTGGCCAGGAGGAAGGAACCAGTGGCCATGTTAGGGGCAGTCTGGAGGAGGTAGGAGGGACGGAGGGCATGAAGGTGGCCCTGGGTTTCTGGCTCGGGCAGTGGGATGGGGATACAGGCAGGAAGTCTGGATCGTCAGATGCTGAGCTCCTGCCTTGACCTTTGGAGGGAGGGCGAGGCACCCACGAACCTCTGAGCCACGGTGGGCGGGCAGCTGTGGAGCAAGTCAGCAGCACGTGGATGAGGTCATGGAGGGTGTGGAAAGAGCAGGACCCAGGTGCAAAGGGTGAGGGGGGGGCAGCCAGAGAAGTGGGAGGAAAACTGGGGTGGGGGTGACACTCCCAGCCAGGGAGAATCTCTCCCTTCTTACTTAGCATTCCTGCAGCTGATGTATATGTGTGTGTCGCGCACGCATGCACGCCTCGCATCTCACTTCAGAGTTCTTGCTACCAGAGAGTTCTTGGAGGCTAGAACGCCTATGGGTCCCCCTGCAACCCTCCCAAACTGTGGCTTATTGAACTCTGACTCAGGGCCATTAGGGTTAAAATGATCACCAGGAACCCAGGTACCTTCTGTCTCATTGCTTTGCCATCCTTATGATGTCCACCTTGAGGTCCAAGATGGCTGCCGGGGCTCCAGCCATCCTGCTTGCATTCCAGCCAGCAGCCTCATTTTCCCCATGTGCACAATGGTGGGCGGGGTTAACACCTACCTTGGAAGACTGTCAAAAAGAAGAGAAGAATGGACCACAATGGCGAGAAGCCACTGTGATTAGTCAGGACCTCCTGGAGGCTCTTGGTAGGACTGGGTCCCCCTTTCGCTGTGCCTGTGCCCCGGAGCCCTACCCAATGGGCTAGGGACCCACGGGCCTTCGGCAGCCTCCCCTCCTCGTCTCCTCTCCAGCTCCTGGGGCAGGAATCACGTGGGCATCTCCTGTGCTCAAGAGCCTCACCAGCCACCCAGGCCCTAAGGTGCTCTCCCCTCCCAGGGACCCTGCTGCCTGGCCCCGGACCGGGATCTCCAAGGGGGAAGATTCGGGGGCGGCTCCTGCTCCCCGCAAGAGCTGGTGCTGCTCAGGGGGCCTCGGGCTGAAATCGTGAACCACGGGAGGGTAGGGACGAGTCTGGGTTCCGCTGGGTTCTGAGAGCCTGGCAGAGGAGTCGGTCTGGAGTCAGGGCCTGGCCACCCGGCTGAGGGGAGGCTGCGTGCTTGGGTCCTGAGAGCTCCTCCCCAGGATTGGCCACAGTATTTGTGGGGCCCAGTGCAAAATTAAAGCAGGGGCCCTTTGGTGGAAAACTCTTAAGAATTTCAAGATGGTGGCAGCAGAGCCTTAAGCCAAGCGCAGGCCCTGGAGTTCCCAGCCTGGGATAGCGATGGATGATTTTAGCGTCACCTGGGGTCCCCAGGGCCTCCACCCGGGACAGAGGGGCCCGGGCTGGGGCCAAGGCTGAGCATCTCCGGCGGCACACGGGGCACCAGCCTGGCCCCTGAGAAGCAGCTTTTATGGGCGACTAACGGGGAACTGTGTCCACGTTTCTGGAACATCCTCCCCCCTGTGGGCCCTTCCTGAGCACATCGCTCTCCTCTGCAGGGTTTCTTCAAAGTCCTATAATGCCCTGTGTCACGGTCCCCCAGAGTGGGTGGTCACAACAGTACGGATGCTCCGCCTGCACCTTAAGCCCACGAGCCAGGCTCTCTGGGGATGGGGCCCAGGAACTGACAATTTCGGAAGAAGCTCACGCCCTGATTCTTAGGGGGTTCTGAAGTTCGGGCCCCACCGCTTTACCAGATAAACCCCGTAAACAACCAGTGGGCTGTGTCAGCGGCCGGAGCGTGGATTTATTCTGCGTCTCTGAACCAGTTTAGTCTGTTTACAGTCTCGCCCATCCTGGGCTGAGAGTTGTTTTCTTGCCCTCTCTGGCCTTGCTAAATGCTCCTTCTGGAACATTCCCCAGAGAGCCGGAGGAAAGCACTGCTGCCCTCCCTTCCTGGGCTCGTGTGGCCCATGTCTGGCCAGGCTGGCTGTGCCAGGGCCAGGGGAGTGTGGGAGGGAGGGCTTCGTCCTCCAAGGCCACTGGAGTGGGCGGCAGGGCAAAGGCTGGAGCGTGGATTGCGGCCCACAACGGGCACGTTCAGTGTGTTTATTGCAACGGGAAACGAGAACGGGCTCGGAAGGCTGGTGTCTTTACCGTCATTTATATTCCTCCTCGCGGAATCCGGCAAAGGACTAGACAGAGCGTAAGGCAGAAACGTGGAAGAAAAGGCAGCCGTCACAATCCGGGAGCCGTGAGCTTGAACGTCTCCCAGGAAAGGAGATGCAGCTTTAAAGACATTCCTTCTGTCTGAGTTCATCTGAGTCTGCAACTTTAAGACCACACGCACGTTGTGATCATGACGGGCTTTTGGTATCTTAAAATGAGATTTCTCTTCCTTCCCTGCTGCTCTCCCTGGGCACCTGCGGGCGCCAGGGATGCACAGCGCTCCCGCTTGTCGAGAAGTAGGGTTTTTAAAGGCCTCGTGAGTTTACATTAGTACCCTCTGCATGAATGAGAAAACAACATGGGGGACTGAATATACTGCGATATACACATTCATAAGGAATGTTCTATTAACAATTAGAGCACAAAACTATTCGTATGAACATATTTCCAAAAGGAGAAATTATTGCATTTGAGAAGCCGATGCTTCTTAGACCAGAGGTTTGTCTTTCTTCTTTGCAGCTGCTTCGGGAGCGGAACTCTGGCACAGGGCTTACTGGTGCAACACGTTACAAGGGACACAGATCTGGAGAGTTTCAAGGTCAGGGGTGGGACAGCCCTTGGGATTTGTTTGTCCCCAGAGAAGAGTTTGGACCCGGAGCAGTTCCAGATGGGACCTGCCGGGTTCACAGTGCTCTGGGATTGCTACTTCAAAGGCAGACGTTCTGGAAGGTTCTGTGGAGCGGGGCTCAGGCACGGCTGCTCGTGCACAGACTTGGCAAGATGGCTGCCCTCTGAAGGCGCGGCGGAGACCCTGACCTCCCGGCCCCCTTGGAACAAACTCATTCCAGACCTCACAGTTTAACTTGACGTTGGCTGTGAACCTGGACAGATTCACAGTCCTTCTGGTTGCTCATCAAGCTCCTGGCTTTGATTTTGAAAGGCCCCGCCCCCACCACGAGCGGGCCTGCTTCCGTGGCATGTTCTTTGAGCCACGTGGGGCCGTGGGATGCGCGCCGTCCGGGGACGCCATTGGCGGCTGCTTCTGATCCCTCCGGGGTCTAGAGACGGGGTGCCTGGCGGCCGGCAGGGCAGGAGGCCACGGGGCGAGGACCGAGATGGCCTCTCCCCACCGCAGGGCCTGAGGGGGACTGCGGGGACCTGGCCAGCTTGGCGCTGCCCGACGGCTGCGGGACATCCCTTCCTCCCCGGGACCAGCTGGAGTTTTTTCAAATCAGGGTGAAAATCTGAACGAGCTGGCAGGGGGAGATGCCCAAAGTGGAGGTAGCGACTCGCTCAGCACGGCCCCTTCCAGCTCTGGAGGCGGATGTTTGCAGTGGGGGAAGGAACATTCAGAAGAAGGAAAAGGGGTCTGGGCGCCCCATCTGGGCTTCGGTCGCGGTCGCAACGGTTTTCCTCTTGACGGAGAGTGTGTCCTTTAAGGGCGCCCTGGCCTGGAGGCCCCAGCACTCAGAGTAAAGGTCACTTCATCCAGGAGGCACTACCACGGCGGAGCTCTGGGACCTGGAGCCGGGGCAGCGCGGCCCAGCTAGACGCCCTGCAGCGGGTGGTTGGGGTCGCTGCGCTCCCGCTTCACCAGGGGCTCGCCCCGGCCTCGGGCCTCCGAGCGGGCCTCGCTGCCTCCACGGTCCTCGCTGATGTCATCTGTGGAGGCGGGGTGGGGCGCGGGGCACATCTTCAGGGGGCGCGAAGGGGCCAGGGCAGGGCACTGCCTTAGCCTGGGCCTGGGTTGACCCAGTCAACCTGGAGGCCTTCCTCCCCACGACCAATGCCCACGTGCCTGGGCTGTGCTCCCGGCAGCGTCGCCCTTGACGGTTGGGCCCCCCTACCTCCACGGGGCAGGGGATGGGCCCCCGGGGAGGGTGCTCTCTGGCCCGCCTGCCCTGCTCCCCCTCTGGACGTGGCCGCAGGAGGCCCTCACCCCGCCAGCCCCAGCACCGGCACCAGTCCTGTCCGTGGCCCTGCGCTGAGGGGCCTGGTGTGCAGGGAACCAGGGAGAGGAGTAAGCGTAATCCAGTAGGAGGGGCAGGGCCTCTGCTCTGAGCCCCCAGTGTCTCCGCCCCAGGGGCCGCCCTGATCGCCACCAGGCCCAGGACAGGAGGGAAAGCCCAGACACACCCACCTTTGTCGAGCAGTGTCAGCGACAGGGAGGCAAGATCGTTGAACTGAAAGAGAGAAGCCCGGAGTGAGGGCCCTCTGCAGAGCAGGTGCCGGGGAAGGCTAGCAATGTCCTCGTCCACAGAGGAATCGGGCTTTCGCTTTGTAAGTGAGAGGGCTTCTGCCGTGAGAAGTGGCCCTGAGGCTGCTGGGTGTCTGGATGTGGCCCCTCTAACACTTTCGAGGACCCTGCCTGGGAGCCACTGGAGGGCTGTGGCCTCTGAGTGGTCAGTGAAGGAAAAGCTGCTGTTTATCACGGGCTTATCACGTACTAAAAGCTCTACAAGTGTCGCCTCATTTCTTCCTTGAAACAACCCTGTCATGACCCAGCAATTCTGCTCCTCGGTCTATACCCCAAAGAATGGAAACAGGTGTTCAAACAAAATGTGTACATGAATGCTCACAGCAGCACGATTCACACCAGCCAAAAGGTGGAAACAGCCCATCTATCAACAGGTGATGGATCAGCAAGATGGTGCACATCCATGCAATCAAACAGTATTTGGCCAGAAGAAGGACAGAAGCACCGATGCTCGCTACCACGTGGACGGACCTCGAGAACACGATGTTCAGTGAGAGAAGCCAGACACAGAAGGACACACAGGGTGTGATTCCATTGATGGGAAACGTCCAGAACAGGCTGATCCACAGACACAGAGAGTGGATTCACGGTTGCCGGGGGCTGGGGGGGTTTACTGCCAAGGGGGTGGGGTTTTCTTTTGGGGTGATGGAATGTTCTAGAACAAGATATGGTGGTTTCACAACGCTGTGACTGTACTAAATGCCACTGAATTGTTTCCTCTGAGATGGTTAAAAAGGTAAATTTTACTTTCTGTGTATTTTACCTCAATGAGGCGGAAATCCTGCCCGGGCCACGCGAGTAGGGGACAGAGGAGCCAGGGTCCGTCCTGCTGGGGCAGGCGAGCTTTTTCCCACCCGCCGCCCACCCCCACGAGTGTGTTCTCTCGGGCCCCGAGGCCGGCCCTCTCATCCCGGGGGCGCTCACCTCTCCCATCACGGCAATGGGCGTCTCCCCAGTGGCCTCGGCAACGCGGTGCTCCACCAGGTAGAACATGTACTCGTCGTAGAGCAGCCGGATGAGGTGGAAGGAGCCGAAGCTGGCGGCGCTGCGCAGCGTGAGGTCGCGGATCACCATGGAGCTGAGGCGGCAGACACGGGCTGGCACCTCCGGGACGCCAGGCTCCCCTCCAGCCCCGAGCTGGCCTGCGAGGGGCCTGCCAGCCTCCCAGACCACCCCGCGGCCTTTCCCATCCTTCCCATCCTTAGCCAGCAGTTTTAGGCGCCTAAAAACGAGATTCCAGTTCAGGGCACCTTTGCCTCTTTCATCCAAAGCAGGGGTTGGCAGACTGCGGCCCAAGCCAGACCAGATCCAGCCTGCCAGCCAGGAATGGTTTTTACAGTTTTGAATGATTGGCAAAAAAAGTCAAAAGAATTGTATTTCACGACACATGGAATGTACCTGAAATTCACACTGCAGCATCCATTAATAAAGTTTTATTGGCTGTGCCTCTCGTTGATGTGCTGTGTGCCTGGAAAACTTTATCCCTCAAAAAGATCTACTATCTGATTCTTTCCAGAGAAAGCGAGCGCCGACCTAAAGGAGTTATTAAACGTGGTCCCCGACCAAAAACCCTGGCCTATACGTGCACTGCCACGTGGCCCCAAACACCTGGACACTCCAGCTCAGAACTCACCTACTCTCAGTGACGTCTAATTGCTGTGGTACCCAGAAAAGAAACAGGAAGGGACAAGACAGGAGAGGAACCACGCGGCGTCGCCCGGGGGTGGCCCTGCCTCCCTGGAGTCCAAGCATCCAGGACCCGGCGAGATCTGTCAGAGCACCCAAGCTGCAGCCATCAAATCATTTCCTTCTGTGTAAACAACTCTCCCCCTGCTCCTGTCCGGGGAGCCTGTTAACGACTTTGGCTTTCAAAGCGATGTTTGCTCAAAGAATCTTTTTATTTACTTATTTTTGGCTGCGTTGGGTCTTCGTTGCAGTCGGTGCGCAGGCTTCTCACTGAGGTGGCGTCTCTTGCTGCGGAGCACGGGCTCTAGGCGCGCGGGCTCAGTAGTTGTGGCGCACGGGCTTAGCTGCTCTGCGGCATGTGGGATCTTCCCGGAGCAGGGCTTGAACCCGTGTCCCCTGCATTGGCAGGTGGATTCTTAACCGCTGTGCCACCAGGGAGGTCCCTCAAAGAGTCTTTTGAAGATTTAACGAGCCTCAGTTTCTCTTTTAACAGGTTGAAACTGCTGCTGCTTGCGTGGTAGCAATGGGGCATGCGGGCAAGTCAGCGAAGACAGCCGACAACACATCAGTTTACTTGATTCTTCTTGAATCTTCCCCAGGCCAGTGTGCAGACACGCTCTGACGGCACTTCGGTTCAGCGGTGGAAAAGGAGAGCTGGCTCCAGCCGGCTGTGGCTTCGAGATGCCCTGGAAGGGCAACCAAGGAGGGGACCCGGGTGGTGCCTGCCTGTGTCCAGATGAGCACTTTAGGAAGCAAAGGTTACCTGAAGAACGTTCACAAAGAATGAAGACGAAGGCCGCCCAGGTGGGCACAGGGAACAGGCTCGGGGTTCGGGATGTGTTTTCTGCTCAGAAGCTCCTTTGGCTCCGTATGGCTGACCCCCTAAAGGTAAGCGAGTGAACACAGACCACGGGTCCCTGGGAAGGGGCCCCCCCTCACCCCTCACCCCCTCCCACCCTCCCTTCCCCATGCCTGGAAGCGGTGCTTGGTTTTCATGCTGCCGCCGATAACACAGGCTTGGAACGAAGCTGCTTGCACTTCAAAGTGTTAAGATATGGTCTGTGCTGCTGCCGCTCTAACAGGAGACCCCAGGCCCGAATGCTTCGAGTCACCCTCCCACTCTGCCCACCCGGAGGGGTACCCGGCACCCTTCCGTGAAGGACCCCCTGGGTCGGGCGCTGGTACCCGGCAGCCCCCAAGCCTCAGTGTCTGGTTTGAAGCTTTGGATCGAGAGGCTTTTCTGAACCATCTCCATGGTCACCTTGGTATGTTTTGGGTTTTCCAAACGGGCTCGCAACTTTCTGCAGTGGGAACACCAGTGGCCGTCAGCTTACCCAGCCCCTGCCCACCGCTGTCCATTTGCTGGTGGACGCTACAGAGGCAAGTCCGTTAAACTCAACAAGCTGGAGTCAGGTGCGGCCTCCGTCGTTACAGAGAAAAGCAGCCCCCTCTCACGGAGGCCGCAGCCACTTGCAAGCCTCAGCTGGGTTCGCATCTCTGCGGTGTAAGTCATGGGGTCACCCTGCCAGTCCTGATTCCTCAGGTCACGACTTCCGGCCACGGGGGTGGGGGGCTGAGTCCCCACCGGCTCTCTCTGCAGCCACCGACTCTGACTCCATTCACCCCCATCACCCCAGTGTTGCTTTATCGCACTTTCGGACTAAATCCTGTTCCCTCTGTGGCGATGGGGTGTAAGTCCACAGCTGAGCCACGTGGCCAGTCAGGCTCACGGTCCACGGCTGAGCCACGTGGCCAGTCAGGCTCACGGTCCACGGCTGAGCCACGTGGCCAGTCAGGCTCACGGTCCACAGCTGAGCCACGTGGCCAGTCAGGCTCACGGTCCACAGCTGAGCCACGTGGCCAGTCAGGCTCACGGTCCACAGCTGAGCCACGTGGCCAGTCAGGCTCACGGTCCACAGCTGAGCCACGTGGCCAGTCAGGCTTACGGTCCACAGCTGAGCCATGTGGTCAGTCAGGCTTACGGTCCACAGCTGAGCCACGTGGCCAGTCAGGCTTACGGTCCACAGCTGAGCCACGTGGCCAGTCAGGCTTACGTTTCCTTTCCTGTTCATTCATCACTCAACATCCGGATGCTGAGAAGCAGCAGTGAACAAGGGCGATGCCCCAGCTCTTGAGGAGACACGGGTGATTTTCAAGGAGACAGGCAACGGACAAGCAAACAGAGAACGGGGTGACGGGCAATGGAAGAAAATCCAGGCACAGGGGACAGAGGGCGAGAAGGGGAACGCTATTTCACTCGGGAGGTCTGCAGGCTTCTCTGAGGATGATCGGGCCACAGGGCTCCCTGGGGAACGATGCTCCAGGCAGGGGAGGGCGGTGCAGAGGCCCCGAGGCCAGCAGGCCAGGGCGGAGCATGAGGACGGCGATGGGAACAGGGAGTGACCGGGCCGGCAGCCGGCCGAGGGGTCGGGAAACGCTCCGATAAGAGCCAGACAGTCAATAGTCTTCTGCCCGTCACTGCTCGACCGCTGCTGAGGATCTGTAAACGAGTGGGCCTGGCCTCGCGCCGATAGCATTTATCTGCACAGCCAGGTGGACAGCAACCTGAGCCCTGGGCCGCAGCCGGCTGGCGGGCCGTCCTGCACGGCCCGTCCTGCACGGCCTGCAGGCAGAGAACAGCTGATGGCCTCCGTTGAACAAAACGCTCCATTTCCACGTGTTTATCACTGAGTGGGACTGGAACTCCACCGGAGGGCTTCTCTGGGTGAGCGCAGCCCAGGTTTTCTGGGTTCGCCCAGGTGAGAGGTGCAGCGTGGGAACAGCTTTCCCGCGCCATCCTGACTACACCGCTCCCCGGCCTCCTGGGCCCTGCGTGGCCGCACACAAGTCTGATGCTGCTCTGGTTCCTGGCCTGCGGTGTGACCCGCTGTTTTCTCCCTGGACACCTTTACGATCCTTTCTTATCCTAGGTGTCTGAACGTCACAGTGAGGCTGGGAAGCTCATCCACTGGGTGGGGAACCCGGCAGCTCTCGGAAACTTGAGCCCTTAGTTATTATTTTCTTTTCCTCCATTTTCTCTCTCTTAAAAAAAAAATTCCTATCAGCTGGCTAGTAAACTGCCGGGATTGATCCTTTCATGTCTTTTTCCTTCTCTCTTGGTTTCCTCGCATGGGTTCTCTTTCTCACGTTTCTTTCTCCATATGTTTTTCTCTCTCACGTTTACTTTCCGTGACGGTTAGTTTTCTGTGTCAGTGATGGGCAGTGATTCAGTCAAACGTTAGTCTAGGCATCGCCATGGTTCCCGTCCACCATCCCTCGACTTGAGGTGGAGAAGCTCAGCCTCCACACTGGGGGTGGGCCTCACCTAGTCAGCAGAGGGGCCTTGGGAGCAAAACCGAGGTTTCCCTGAGGAGGAAGGGGTCCCCGCCTGCGGACGGCGGCATCTTCTCCCCCCACTTGAGCGTCCAGCCCGTCAGTCCCTGCTACGGACTTCGGACGTGCTGGCCCCGCGATCACGCCTGCCCGTTCCCTGAAATAAATCTCCTTACATTCACACACACACACACACACACACACACACACACACCTAATTCACTATAATACAGTTACATACATCGTTTTAAAACATGTCCACCTAACCCTCGCCCAGGACCATCTTGTGGGGAGCCGACGCCCGTCCCTGCCCCCTGCTTGTACTTGGCAGTGAGGGGATAAAGGATCATGTCGCATCCTGTTTTCATCCTGTTGCTGTCCTAGCCGGCCCCTTGCACCACGATTCCCCACCTGGTTCTCATCTCCCACCTGCCACCACCTGCGCTCCTGTTCTCTCTAGATTCTTCCTTTACCTCACTCCGTGGGGATGCTCTAGGGGCAGAAACAAAGGCTCGTGCTTGAGCTGCCGTGTCTCTCCAGCAGGCGGGCCCAAGATGATGGTTTCTGTCTGCAGAAGCCCTTGTAACCCAGTTTTAGGCCCCAGGGGGCTCTGGGCCTGCCCCGGGAGCCCCCAGGAGTGAGGCCCACAGGCTGGTCTGCGTCTCTGGGCCTTGGCCTCCCTCCCAGGCCTGGAGCTCTCTGGGAGATCAAGGGCACACCTACCTGTAGAAGGACCATTTCAGCAGGAACTGCCGCGCAGCCTTTGGGAAGCTGGGGCTGCCCGCGTGCTGCTTCAGGACCTGGGTGACTACGTTGTCCAGCCAGCTGGCCCACTGGTCCAGGGAGCTCTGCTGCTGCAGGGTCAGCTTGAAGTCCTGCTCCAGACGCTGCACCACGCCCTCCTCGCACTGGCACACCCACGAGGCCTGCTCCTGTAGGGCGCGGGCAGGCAAGGGCCGGGTCAGGACGGAGGGACAGCGACATCTCCCGGGCGCGGCCCTAGGCCAGACACACACAAGCACGGACACCTGCTGCTCTCGACCTTTTCCAACTGTGAGCTCGGCACCCGCTTCATGGGGCAGAGACGGATGGCCATCCAGAGGGAACCTGCCTGGCTTCCAAGGGCCTAAATCCAGGCTCCCTGCATCCTAGGCCCAGGCTGTACCACGTCTTCGCGTTGCGTTATTTCTAAGTGGCCACTCCTCTGTGTGCGTGTTCCTGTTTATTCGGTGGATAAACTCAGGGCCTACACTAGACGTAAACACAGCAGCAGGACTCCCCTGATGGCGGCTGCGCTTTCCTAAGCCCAGAGGAGAGAGCCGTGAACATGGCAGTGGGAAGGCAAATTTTTTTTTTTGCTTGCGGTACGCGGGCCTCTCACTGCTGTGGCCTCTCCCGTTGCGGAGCACAGGCTCCGGACGCGCAGGCTCAGCGGCCATGGCTCACGGGCCCAGCCGCTCCGCGGCATGTGGGATCTTCCCGGACCGGGGCACGAACCCACGTCCCCCGCATCGGCAGGCGGACTCTCAACCACTGCGCCACCAGGGAAGCCCCAGAAGGCAAATTTTAATGAAAATGGGCCAAGGCGTCATCCCAGAGCCTGGAGGCCAGGGGGATGATCACGCAGTGGAGCCCGGGTGTCCCCGAGGACTGTGGGTGCCTCAACCCCGACCCTTTTCATGCAACAGAAGCATGGGCCGGGCCCGGGTGCGGGGCCGGTCTTGCGGTAGGCTGCGTTTGGTGGGTCTGCGCATTTTTCTAGCGGGCGGAAGCCGGGTCCACGCGCCCCGGTCCCAGGCCACGGGGAGGCGCGCAGGACAGTCACCTGCACGTTGGCGAAGTCCACGCGGTTGAGGTCGCTCAGCATCTGGCTGATCTGCGCCGTGTTCTGCAGCACTGCCCGGGCCGCCTGCGCCAGGTGGTTGAGCGACGTGTAGCGCCGCAGGGTCTGTGCGAAGGCGCCGACCACTCCGACCTGGGGCCCGGGAAGGTGTGAGGCTAAGCCTGTCTGTCTCTCTCTTCTCAGGGGCGTGGCGGCGGAGGGACCAGGAGAGAGCTGTTCTGGCAGGGGAGAGGGACCCGTCCTCCGGACAGTCTCAGAGACCCCCAAATTGAGAATCAGTGAGGGACACGGGCGTCACCAACGCACGGAGTGGCATCTACAGCGGACGCCACGGCACAGGTGAGTTAGAATTCAGCACAGCGTGGCCAGGCCCTGGCTTCTAGGATTCCTCTGGCTCTCTGGGAGGGACAGTAAAAATACCGATTCCCAGGCACCACTGGATCAGACGTTGCGAGGTGTGGCCTGGAAATCCGCACTTTTGAACAGCTACCCAGGCGATTCCTGCTTGTGGGGAGCAGGCAGGCGGGATGCCCAGATCTGGCCCCGCCTGTCTGAGGCCGTAAGAACGCTCTCGGGAAGGGAATGGGATCGCCTCTTTTCCACAGGTAGGCCTGATGGCCATGTTTTACATGCTGATCTGTGGCTGAGACGCTAGCAGTAAGGGTGACCACAAAGAGGTTAAATCCCCCTCCTATGACGAGCAGAGCAACACTCGATCTGCTCTGAATCCACCCAAAAGTATCACAGCAAAGACATCTTCTGTCAGGCACTCCCAGTCAGCACCTGTCCTCCACCAGCAGCAGCCCAGCCCTGGGCCTTCCTGGAAGGACCACTTACCCTCAGGACACACAGCAGCAGCCCCCTTTCTCTGGGGCCCAGCGGTCCTCCAGTTCCCTGGGGGCAGAGGAACAGGAGCCCCCTCCCTTCACAGCACAGCGGGGCCCGAGGGGGCCCCAGGCTGTAGCCTCTGCCCTCCCCCCCCACCACCCCGCAGCGTGGTCTGGAGGCCCAAACCCCAACCCCGACCGTTACCTTGGTCTGGATGACCTGCTGTGGGAAGTCGCTCATGGCGTTCGTCAACCAGCCTTCCAAGCTCTTGGCAAAATTGCGGATGGCCTGGGTCAGGGTACCTGGGGGACACAAGTATTAACGGTGAGAAAGGCAGTCTTGCCCGTCAGAATCAGCTCACGTGTAAGAGGTGCACATGCCGTGGAAATGACCACCCACCGAGAACAAGCAACACAGAGGAGAAGAGATGGATGGTGAGAATTTAGGGCACTTAGTGACGGAGATGCTGAGTAGGAACTGGGGCCAGCGCCGTTGATCTCTGCTCATCTACCTGTCTATGCTGGCAGTTCTCACCTGGGGTGATCCTGACCCCGGGGGACACTGGGCCATGTTTGGGGACATCATGGTTGTCACACTGGGGCGGCTTCTGGCATAGAGGGGATGGGGCCACAGTGCCCAGGATCGCCCCCCGGGGACGGACCCACCCCGATGTCACTGGGCTGAGTGGAGGGGGGAGACCCTGATATACACACGTGCATGTAAACATATTCTACCAACTTCCAAATTTATTTTCAGATGGCTTGCAATAAGAAATACATTTTTTTGAAAAAAGAAAACCACCCCTAGTGTTATAAAAGGAAATATACCCCAATCTCAAACCTTAATACACAGAGACTCTAAAAGCACACTACACTGAACAGTTTCCAGGCTGGCAAGGCCAAAGGAGAACTGCAACGGTTTTGCTGTTTCCCATTTTCTGGCAAAAAAAAAGCAGCAGACCAGGTCATCAAAAAGATGGAGGTTCCCCAGCGCTAACAGGCATGGATGTTAACAGGCAGCCGTTCGGGAAGAGCGAGGCTCAGCGCCCGGCCTCCTCGCCCTCACGAGGTCGGGACTCGCGTCCTGGGGGCCCGAGGGACAGCCCCTATGTAGGGGGCCTGCAGGCGGGCGCCCCCTGGTGGCGGGTGTTGTCACCACCTCCGGAGGCCACAAGGGCGGGTGGCGGCAGAGGCCCTGGGAGGGTCCCCACGGCCCGCATCAGCCCCAGACGGGTGTAGCCATCAAGGGCCACCATCTCCTTTTCTCTCCCTTCCTCAGTCAAGGCCGCTGGAATCTGGAGAAGGTCTGAAGAATCCACCCCTTCATGCTGCAGACTCACAGTGCTGGGAGGAAGCCGAGCTCAGCGTCAGATCAGCTGGGGGGGAAGTGGGTTAGAACCCGACTCAGCCCCCGCCCCCCGAGGCTGTCCCGCGACCTCGGTTGGCCTCCACTCTGGGAGTCTCCTCTGGGGAGGTCGCGGGCAGGGGTGTGGGGAGGGGCGCTTACTGGGCACGGGCCGCAGCACGTCTGGGATGAGGATCTCCACCAGCGCCTGGTACAGGATGTGGTCGCAGGTCCTCATCCACCTGAGCACGGGGTCGCACTTGCACAAAGATACCAGCTTGTCCTTGGGGAGGACGGCGCCCTCCGGCTCCTCGTCGCTGTGGGGGACGGGGTCACGGGGGACACAGGTGAGCCGTCAGCCCGGGGCCTGCTCTCGCAGGATAAGCCGAGTGAGGCTGCAGGACCACCTGGGGCAGGCAAGCTCCCTGCCCCGTGGTCACCCCTGAGATCCACGCCGAACAAAGGGAAATGCCATACGAGTCGCACACCAAGTCAGAGGAAAGACCACACGTGCGTGAGGGGGTCTGAGTGCTGATTCTTGAAAAGCTGGTGCATTTGTGGGTGTCAGCAGGAGACGGTCTGCAGGGCAAACCCAGGCCCCGTGAAACTGAGGCCTGTCTGGGGGCTGACGGGCAGTACCTGGTAGGTAGAGAGGCAGGGCCGTCGCTGGAGGAGGCTTTAGAATTCCAGAAGGAAAGCCACAGCTTCTCAACGTAGTGGAACTGGAGGTTCATCACGACATCTAAAGTGGCCTAGGAATAAACACGGCTGGATAAACACTCCGCTGTACTCACACCATGTGACTGCCAAGCAGTCACATGTGCCAAGCAAGCGGCCGGGATACGGGCTGCGGCGGGGTCTTTCCAAACCCAGACAGACCACGAGAGGGGATGGGAGTGAACGAAGGAAGATTCCATCCACCCCTTGGCCAGAGGGGGGGGGGGCCAGTCCTGTCCGCTCCTTGTCACCGGCGGGGACACCCAGTGATGCTCTGGCGCTGGCCTCGCGCAGCTGACCGAGGCGCCCACCGGAGCCCCCAGGGCCTGGGCTCGGGGTTCAGGGGGCAGTCACCTCGCAGTGCCGCCGGTAGGCCAGCTGAAGGGCCTTGATGTCGTGCAGCGTGATATTCTCCTGCAGCAGGACACTGCCCAGGTCGGGCGCCGGGAACTCCGGGAAGACGTGGGACACATCTGTGGTGGGGTGGGGGGGGGAACGCGGGGGCAGGTCAGCAGGGCTGGGGACACCGGCCGTACGTGTTGGTGACCCCATGCCAGCCCTGGCTCCTCTCACACCACACAACCCTTAAGCTTTGGTTTTCCCAGGTGCAGGGAGGGGACAACATCGTCAGCTCCTGGTGACGCACAAAGCACAGGGCCTGGGCCTAGCACACATCGTGCACTCCATCCCCCCAGCGTTGGGGGCGCCCAGGTGGGTGACAGCGTCTCCAGAAGACCCAACAGGGGAGGGTTCAGTCGGGGCTCAAAGATACACTAAAGTACACGGAGGCCACCCACGTCTTTAGCGTATCCCGTCACTCCGGGGCAGGGACGGTGCCAGCTGGGGAGGGACTCTCCCAGGGAGGGGCCCGGCTCAGCTGAAAGTACATCCAGTCTTCTTTCCGACGGGCATTTCATTTTACTTATTTTCTTTCAGTTTAGTACATTTTATATTTTAATTTTTGGGCCGAGCCACGCGGCTTGTGGGACCTTAGTTCCCCGATCAGGGATCGAACCCGTACCTCCTGCCGTGGAAGCACGGAGTCCTAACCACTGGACCGCCAGGGAAGTCCCCTTATTTACTTATTTTTATGATGGTCACTTTAATCCATTATTTTTGGATTAATATCCATTAATTTGGGAGGAACATGCTGATTATTCTAAAGTCTCAGGGATTCCACAAAGAGGGTTTATCTAGAACTTTCTATGTAATTGAAAAGGTGATATACAAGAAAACTGTCTAAAGTATCCCTGTAGATGCTGCTGGTGCCGAAACCCAGCCCCAGCGGTGTCGAGTGGCCCCAGAGCCTTGCCAGCAGGCCCTGTGCCGGGGTGGGGGGCTCACCGATGTACTGCTGGTGGTGTTGGCTCTGGGCAGCCATGGCCTGCTCAGGTGTGCTGTGCAGGCTGCCGTGCGAGCCGCTCTCCCCAAGGCTGTCCGTCTTCTGGGCTGGCCGGTACCTGGGCAGGGAACACGTGTGCCACTGTGAGGCCCTAACAGCACTGCCCAGAAGGGGCCCAAGGAGTGGAGGACGGAGCAGGATTTGGTTTGGGGTGTGTGTGTAATTTTCTAAAACTAGTGGTCAAATAGAAAACACAAAATTTACCATTAAAATGGTACTTTTAAGGGCACAGCTCAGTGGCATTAAATACATTCACATTGTCGGGCAACCATCCCCACCATCATCTCCAGAACTTTCTCATCTTCCCAAACTGAAACTCTGTCCCCATGAAACACGGACCCCCCCCTTCCCCTCCCCCGGCCCCCACCATTTACTTCCTGTCTCTATGGATGTGACTCCTCCAGGGACCTCACATAAGTGGAATCAGACAGTATTTGTCCTTTTGTGTCTGGCTTATTTCACTGAGCATCACGTCCTCTGGGTTCATCCATGTTGTAGTGTGTGTCAGAATCTCCTTCCTTTTGAAGGCTCAATACCACTCCACTGTATGGATGGACCACATTTGTTTATCCACTCATCTGCTGATGGACACCCGGGTTGCTATTACGTGTATATATTCTAACACTTCTCTCTTAGAAGACAAGTGAACTTCTTTACATAGAGTCCCAAACGTCTTACTATTACGTGATCTCAAAGCACATTCTGAGACTTTTGTTTTGCCCTGAGCTAGAAAGCAGTGGACAGCCTGTCCGGGCAGCAAACTGAGAAACGTAACCAAGAAGGGCTTCCTGGGATGACTTGCTTGAGCCCTGAGGGATGCGCATGCCAGGTGGGATGGGTGCGAGGGACCCAGCCTGAGCTGGGAGTGCCTTTCCTTGTGGGATGTAGGGCCAGGCTCACCGGGAGGAGGGAGGATGCCGCTCAGAGGTATGTGGACCACCTGACTTTGTGGGGGTGGGTGGCTCTAAGTGTCAGTGGCACAAGCCTGTGTCCCGAACCCCACAACGGAAGCTACAGAGTCCTTGTCTGTGGACGATCAGGTACAGGATGGACTCCTGGTCCCAGGGAATGTTCCAGGCTCTCTCCTGGGACCTCCAACTCCCGTGATCGGCCATGTGGTTGGGAGTCACTGGGACCCCTTAGAGCAGCTAAAATGGGGTGTCAGCCACGCAGCTCAGCTGAGGCACGAAGGTGCCACGTGGAACAGAGTGGGGTGCATCCCTGCCCTGGAGCAGAATGGACCCTGGAGAGGGGCCAGGGACAGAGGCGGGCAGAGGGGTGAGTGGAAGGGGCCAGGGAGCTGGTATTTGAGTGGGGCCCTGAACGGGGCGTCTCCAACTAGGGCTGCAGAGCACCATTTCTGCCCCTTGTTTTGAAAATAAAGTTTGATGGCCACATGGCCACACCCGTTGCTTTAACCTGGTCTGTGGAGGCTTTCACGCTACACGGGCAGAGCTGAAGGGTCTCCACAGATAGTGTCTGCCTGCGAAGCTGAAGATATGTGCTCTCTGGCCCTTTACAGAAAAAGTGTGCTGACCCCTGCCTTAAAAGATGAGTAGGTCTGTGAGGCAGAGAACATTCCAGAAAATGACCAGGCCTTTCCAGCCATCAGATCCAAAGGTCAGGAGGAAGCAGCAACTTAAGTGTATAAGCTTCTTTCTCCTGGCTTCTGGGGTTATGTTCAGTGTTCTCTCTCTTTCTTTGACGACAGAGAGGAAAAATCAAAGATCTGTGATTCTAACTCTATGGCATTCAGGAAAAGGCAAAAACTACGGAGCCAGTAATAAAAGATCGGCGCTTGCCGGAGGTTGGCGGGGAGGAGGGACCAACAGGAGGAACAGGGAGCGTTTTTAGGGCAGTGAAACTACTCTGTACCATCCTCTAATAGTGGATACAGGTCATTGCACCTTTGTCCAGAGCTACAGAGTGTACGACACAGAGAGTGAACCCTAATGTCGGCTATGGACTTCGGGTGACAAGAACGGGTCTATGTGGGTTCATCAACTGTAACAGAGGCACAACACTGGAGGCCGGGGTGTGGGGGGGGGCACATGGGAAATCTCTGCACCTTCCACTCACTTCTGTTGTGACCCTGAAACTGCCCGCGTCCTGCTGGCCTCACTCCATGCCAGGTGCAAGTGAAAGGCAGGGCTCTCCCAGGACGCCGAGATGGGGGCGAACGTGAACTGGTTTTCTGCACTCCACGCATGTTTCATCCATTTCCAGGTTGTGGCCAGTGGTCGAGAAACCCCTCTCCCTCCGTTCCTGCTAGTGAAACCTCTCAGTGGGCTGGCTGATCCTTAGGCCGGCCGGCAGCTCACCCACCTGGGCTTCTGATGCACAGGCTGCTGCCGCATGGCCATGTACTGCGTGTCCTCCTGCAGCCGGTTCAGGGGCGAGTCTGGCTTCAGACGGATCCCGTAGTAATGATACTTGGAGTTGCCCCTAGGAACCAAACATCTGGGGTCAGCTCTCTTTGCAGATGTCCTGAACCGCAAGACAGGGCTCTTCCCCCGCCCTTCTCCCTGGGCTCTCGGGGCCAGTGTTCCCTGGACCGTGTGGGAAACGTTCATGGGCTGTCCCGTGGTCAGAGAGGTTCAGGAAATTCTGTAACGACTTCCCCCTCTGGGAGACTCCCCTCTTGTTTTTTAGTATGATGAAGGCTCTGAGAAGTCCTGCAGTAAAAAAGCCAGTTCAACTTTGTTTAACCCAGCATGGTCTAATAATAATAATAATAGCAATACTACTACTTATTATTATAATAAATAATAATACTTATTATTATAATAAATAATAATTACTATTATTAACTCTCCCCCCTTCCAATCATCTAATAACACGTTTTAGAAATGGTACAGTTTGGGAAACACTACCTTATTTTATTATGGGAGAAATGATGCTCAAAGGGTTTTAAGTAATTTCTTTAAGGAAACAGGTCAGAAGGGTCTCCTCTGGAGGGAAGGACAGACACGCGGCCTTGCAAACACCCTCAGCTCACGGGCCGCCATTTTCCCTGAGCTGGCAACACGGACAAGCCGGGGAGCCTGGGTCCTTCCCAGGTGAGGCGCGAGCTGAACTGGTGCTCGGAGGGAGAAAGCGGGGAGGATGAGCCCCAATTCTGAGGCCAGCATCTGGGACCCTCTGAAGGTGGAGGCCCCAGGAGCCATCTGGAAAGGCCCCCGGGCAGCGGTGGCCGTGTCCCCAGAGGTCATGGACTCCTCCTCCCTGCCCCCCTCTGGCTGCCCATGTTCTGTAAGGATGTCCTCCGTCAGGGATCCCAAGGTGGGAGAGAACCCTCCTGGCCCCGTCCTTTAAGACACCCAGCATGCCCGCTTCTGGGAGGGGGTGAGTGAACGCCGAGACCCACGTGTGTGCGCCTTTACCCAGGGCACGTGGCGAACCCGGCCGGCCACAGGTCAAAGCCATGCAAGATGATCTCACGTGTGGGCCAAGCCCCCCGCTTTGAACAGAGCGAGGCCGTCTCTTCCTAGTGGGAGGAGCCAAACGCTACTGCCGGGGTCGGGGGTGGAGGGAGAAAGATTCCCGCCCGTGAGGGTCCCCGGCCGCTGTCTGCCAAGAGCAGCCCACAGTGGATCGGTCCAGGCACAGCAAAAAGCATCAAGACATGGTAAATCCAACTCGACTAGACAATCCAGAGGCTGCTATTTAAAAAGCCTGCTATGGCCAGGACACGGAAGCAACCCAAGTGTCCATCAACAGATGAATGGATAAAGAAGATGTGGCACATATATACAATGGAATATCACTCAACCATAAAAAGAAACGAAACTGAACTATTTGTAGTGAGGTGGATGGACCTAGAGGCTGTCATACAGAGTGAAGTAAGTCAGAAACAGAAAAACAAATACTGTATGCTAACACATATATGGAATCTAAAAAAAAAGGTCATGAAGAACCTAGGGGCAGGACAGGAATAAAGATGCAGAGTAGAGAATGGACTTGAGGACACGGGGAGGGGGAAGGATAAGCTGGGACGAAGTGAGAGAGAGGCATGGACATATATACACTACCAAACGTAAAATAGATAGCTAGTGGGAAGCAGCCGCATAGCGCAGGGAGATCAGCTCGGTGCTTTGTGACCGCCTCGAGGGGTGGGATAGGGAGGGTGGGAGGGAGGGAGATACAAGAGGGAGGAGATATGGGGATATATGTATACGTGTAACTGATTCACTTTGTTATAAAGCAGAAACTAACACACCATTGAAAAGCAATTATACTCCAATAAAGATGTTAAACAATAAATAAATAAAATAAAAAGCCTGCTATGGAAAAATTCAAACGAAGGGAGAGAGCAGAGGTGAAGCGAAGGGAGAGAGCGGAGGTGAAGCCCGTGTCCCGTCACCAGGAGAGAAGCGATCACGGCCCACGGGTGGCCAGGCCGGGCCCAGGCTACCATCAATTCAGGGCAACTCCAGGTACACCCGGAGCCGCGGACGTCAGGACGTGCCAGGAGGGGGAGCCTCACGTTCTCCCGAAGCTCGATGTCTGTATAAGGGAAGAGGAGGGTGGGGGGCAGGTGCAAGGGCTGCCAGACACCCTCACCGACCCACCTGGTACCCAGCCGCCGCGTCCTCAAGCCCATGAACACGGAGCGGATCAGCTTCCCAAAGGAGGCCGCGTTCACGGGGTCCAGCTTGTGTTCCTGGCAGTGGCGAAGGTAGTGGTTGTAGAGCGAACTTCTGGGGAGACTCACGCCTTCTGCGGTTTCGTAATTATCCAAGAGCCACTGGAGCTGGATGGACAAGACAGGCCGGATGCTGACGTGGACGCACCGACAGCAACACACGCCTTCCGTCCTCAGACACGATGGGGCAACTCACCTCTACTGTCACCGATTCAGGTTCAATTTGGGGCACGTTCATTACTTAATAGCTTCTTTTCACTTGCTTACTTATGCCTTCGATTTCTAGCCAAGCTTTCAGGTTCCTTGACTTAATTTATAAAAACCTGCCCGTGATGGAGACTGAAACCCCCATAGGCCTCACACACCAAATGCTTCCTAAACCTACGGGGATGGAGCTGATCTGAGCACACGGGCAAGGAAGAGGAAGGAAAACCCCACGGCCCATCCGCACGGCGCCCCGTTAAGGTAATACCACCGCAGTCCCTGTACTCAGGACCGAGAGGAAAACAAACGGGAATCTGAATAAAAGACTGAAAGGTTCGTGTGCCAGGTTTTGTGCTCAGGCCAACGGCAGGGAAAAGGATCCAAGGCCGAAGTCGAGGCACCCAGAGGGCAGCACTGACTCAGAACTGTCCACACAGACAGCTCAGTTCCCACACCGAGGGAGGCTGAACCATCCCCCCCCCCGCCCACTTTGCACCCACTGCAGAGCGCCCCAAAGGCTGCGGTTTGATCCTGGCTTCGAGACTGTTCCCCAACGGAGGGAGGTCTGGATTTGGAAGAGTGAGCCCGGGAACGAGGCCAGAGGCAGGATCCCGCATCAGGATCGGGATGGGGCTCCCTGCTGCCGGGGCCCCTGTCCTCTGTGCTCCCACACCCTCTGTCCTTCTCCCTGGGAGATCGCCGCCCCACCCCCTTACCCCCAGCCCCCTCTGGTGCTCGGCCCTGCAAGCCAGGTCGTGGCCCCGCCCAGATTTATAAGCCCACAGGCTGCAAAGTCTGCTCGCGTCGCCCTTTTAGACACGTTTCGGAATGGTTTTAACATGCAAAGAGGTACAGAGAACAGACTCCTGAACGCCTGCTTCAACAATCACCACCTCAGGGCCCATTTTACTTCCTCTAAGCCCCACACACTGTCTCTGCCACTTTATCTTAGTTTAAACTCATTTTTAGTGGAGTATAGTTGCTTTACAATGTTTTTGTTTGTTTGTTCGTTTGGGGCCACGCCTCGCAGCATACAGAACTTCCCCGACCAGGGATCAAACCCATGTCTCCTGCAGCGGCAGCGCAGAGCCTTAACCACTGGACCGCCAGGGAGGCCCCCTCCCGCCATTTTAAAGTGAACCTGATGTGCCTTCGTTTCCTCCATGGGGCCTCCCCGCTCTAACATGGACCCGAGTGAGAGGCGGGTGGTGGGGTCAGCTGGTGCCAGGAATGCTAGAATAAGGAGAGTTTCAGAGGCAGGGGGTGGGCCTGGGCTGGATGTGCAGGATGAAGGTGGGGAAAAGGTCAAAGGTCCAGGTGAAGGGGCCCTGGGGGGCTGACAGAGCAGAGGGTCCTATAACACAGCGCTCCCCAACCTTTTTGGCACCAGGGGCCGGAAGACAGTTCTTCCATAGATCGTGGGGGGGAGGGTTCAGGCGGGATGGTGGGGAGCTTCACTCGCTCCCCTGCCGCTCACTTCCTGCCGTGCACCCCGTTCTTAACAGGCCGTGGACCGGTGACCCCTGCTCTAACGGAAAGACAGACCTCTGGCCTCCAGAAGGGCTGGGGTAATGGGTTCCGGTTTTGGGAGGTGGGGGAGGAGTGCTGGGCTGGCATTCAGGGTGGAGGTCGGGACCAGATGTTTTAATGGGACACCGAGGAGCCCAGAGCGGGTCTGTGCGGGTGGGGCCGAGGAGGGGTGTGTGAGGCGTAGCATCGAGGCCTGGGGTTAGGTGCTGCCCCGGGGAGAGCCTGCAGCGGGCCCTCCCCAGGTGCCCTGCAGATGAGGTATCTGCCACACCACCTCCCCACTAAGGGACCAGCCCAGCTGCCGATCCGAGTGGCAGGTTTGAACCAGGGGTCGCCGGCCCTCCCGTCACCACGAAGCCTGTCTCCTGCAGCCCAGGGTGCACGGGGAACAGCTGTCCACTCATCTGTCCGTGTGCTGTGGGATGTCACGTGCTGGCTGCGCCCGTGACCCCGCAGGGGGATCCCACCCCCACCAGTGGGTGAAGGGGGGGCAGTCACCACGGGGATGCGGGGAGGAGGAGGCAGCAGCCAGAGGCTGAGGGAAACAGGAAAGGGTTCTTCAGTTCCCCCTTTGGGAAAGAACATCACGGTTTCTACTTTCCATCAAGTCACCTAGATATATAATTTTCAAACTTTCCTTAAATGTGCTTTTTCTACACAAAGGTGGCAGAGCACCCCCGCTTCTCTCTCCAAGGCTTTGCTCCGGCCCACGGCTCCCACCCTTAGGGGCCATCTCCTTGCCGCCCCTTGTTCTGACCCCTCCTTCTGTCTTTGATACTATGAACAAACTGTGAACTTAAGTGGTTTAATCACTGCGCACGGCCTGCCCCAGGAGGCACCCTCCTCCCCACCCCTGAGGCCCCCCTGCACACACCCCGCCCCCCGCTGCCTTGACTCTGGGGCTAAGGGACTGACGTCACCGGGAGTTGGGAAGGAGGGCATGGGTGGCACGGTGGAGCTGCTCCTTTCTTGCGGGTACGCCCCCGGCCTGCTTTGCGCTCACAGCGGCGGGGTGGGGGGCTGTCCCACCAGCTACGAGCCTTCCCACGGCAGCCTCACCAGCCACAGGGGGGAACTGGGTTCTGTCTGTTGCCCCGCTGTCCCATGTTTGCACCCCGTGAAGATGCCTCAAGAAAGGCTGATGGAGAGGAGGAGGGGTCCCGCAGAGCGGAGGGGAACCCCAGCATGAGGAGAGCCGACAGCCTCTGGATGTGCAAGCAGGAGGCTCTTCCTGTCTCTGCCACGCTGGCTGGGGAGCATAGGCCGCTTCTAGGGGAGTCCTCTGCGGGAGGGAGAAGCCAGGACCAGGGGCCCAAATGTCTCAGGGTCTGAGCGCCCGCGGGGGTCCTCAGGAAGATCCTCAGGCCGCGAGGTGGAGGCCTGGGAGGGGCCCCGGACCAGGTCCTGAGAGATGGAGGCTGAGACCCCGCCCGGCACCTGACGCGACTGGCCCAACGTGAGAAGGAAGGTTTGGGAAATAAGATGATGGCTTCTGCTCCTGACCACCTGGGCCAAATCCCAAGAATTACACAGAAAGCAGACTTCCTTGCGGGTGACTACGTGGACACCGATACCAAGGATGTGTGGTTAACTCCCTCCTGAGTAGAGGTAAGCACAGAGCGAACAGATGCCACCAGCAGCCTCCGAAGCAATAATGGGTTCACTTCCACCCTCTCCGGCGACGAGAGGTGACCCGGAAGGGAGGCTGACGGGCGCTGGAGGGCGGTCTACGGGCTCCGTGAAGGCAGAGCCTCCCCTGTAGGCTGAGCGAGCGCCGGTGGGGTGTGCGCACCGCACTCCTGGACGCCGCCACCTGGTGTCATCCCGACCGGCCAAGCATCGCACGTCAGTGACACTAGGTGAACGGGAGGCCCATCTCCCCACCACACAGCCCCGCCTCGCCCGCGGCAGACTGACCGGGTGTGACGGTAGGGAGGCTGTGGCCATGGTGGGTGAGGGGGGAGAAGTGGTCTGATTCCGGATGGTTCTGAAGGCCAAGGGGCATCGGATGCGGGCTGTGGGCGGAGGAGGGGGCACAAGGATGAGCCTCCAGCAGGACGGCGCTGCCCTGGATGAGCCAGGAAGGTGGCGGGAGGTGCAGGGTCTGCTGTGGGGTGGCGGCGGGGGGCGGTCAGGGCTCGGCCCGCGACACACGTGCGCAGCTGCGCCTCCGGGCGGGCAGGCGCCCTTGGAGGCTCAAGGGTGGAGCTGACGGGAGAGGCCCAGCCTCGACGCCCACTGGGAAAGAGCCTTTCCCTCCAGGAGACCAGGCGGGGTCGTCGAGGTGGTGAGGGGGCCGGGGAAACTCCAAAAAACAGCAGTCCAACCGTGACCACTGCCGGAGGCCTTCGCCGCCATAATCTGGAGCAACTTCTAGGCAGAGCACCCAGTCCATGAAGCTGCCACAGCCCATCGCCAGCCCAGACTGCAGGGCACGGCTCTGTCACTACACCACCACCTGAAGGCTAAATCATCTTTGACAATTTATGTTTCTTGATTTAAAAAAAAAGGTCATACAATCTGAATACGAGCCACCTAAAAGCGGGTCCTTCTCCCAGGGGCTGGAAATAGTAGTTTATGTACAGTAAGCAGCGGCCACCTCTGCAGGGACCCATGATGGGGGTCCCTGAGTCAGCAGGGGTTGGGGGCCTCTCCCGATAGACCCGGGGACAGCAGAGGGGCAAGCCTGGCTGGCGTGGCTGCACCCACAGGCCACAGTGACACCCTGGTGAGGGACGGCATCTCCATTCCCAGCTCAACTTTCTCTGCCTCCTTCCTCCAAAACAGTCATCCCTCGTTTCCTGCCACCAAATCATGCGTTCCCCTGTTTTAAAGATGGCTCGAGGCCCACCTCTTCCCTCAGGGGCTCCCACACCAAGGCTGGAAGGTCCCTTCAACCCTCAGACCCCCTGGTCCGAGTCCCGAGGGCAGCCTGGGGAGCTGGGGTGACCCTGATGTCGGGTTGGGTCTGGAAGGCACAGCCCAGCCTTCCTGGGCTCTGGGCATCTCGCCACCCGGCACCAGGCTCTCCTGCCCGGGCACGGGGACTGCAGCCAGTGGTGCCCAGGGACAACTGTCTCAGGTGAGCGCGGCGAATTAGGACCACGAAGGGCTCTGCAGGACACATGGCCGTCTGTCGCCAGGACACACCCTAGCTCTCTCCCCGCCCTCCCTGCCCAGACAAGCTCCTGGCTGGCTGACTGCAGCGCGTGGGGTCGACTCTTTACCGAGATCTTCTTTCTGTCCTCTTCTGAGTCGCCACGCCTCAGATCCTACTTCTTACGGCTCCCAGTGGAAGAAAACGACCCAACCACAAATCGCCAGAAAGAAACGGACACAGGAAGGATCTTCCTGCTCAGAAACTAAACTCAGGAATGGAAACTGGTTTTGGAGGAGCAACCAAGGCAAGCCCGCCTTTCAGAGGAAAAGTGTTAGAAAGCCAGAGGCATCCCTGCAGCCAGAGACTGAGGCTCACGCGTTTCACATAGACATTTTAAACTTCCCGCGGATACGCCGCCGGCCTGGGGTCCGCACCCATCCTGCCTTCCTCATGGCTCTCTGGGGCTGCCCTAGTGCCTGGCCTCGCAGGCTGTGCCGTGGCCACGTTGTCTGCTCGAGATCTGAAGAACTCTGGTCCCCGAGCAGAGAATGCCGTCTTGCGGACTTTCTACACGCTCTGCTCTAAGGCTGCAGCTTCCCTTCTCCAGACCTTCCCACCAGGTGACATCATCCGGCAGTGATGGACAACAGGGTGGCCATGACCCACCTAGCCTGGGGCCTGACGGACTTTTGTTTTTCCTTCGAGACGACCGGGATGAGGCTGCTCTTCCTCCAGTGACCAGCCTTCTGAGGCTCAGCCAATGGGCTGGAGGTGCTGGCCACGCCTGTGCCCCCGACAAACCCAGAACCTCCTGGATCTTTCCCTAGTGGGCTTTCTGGCCCTGCACCCCAAATCACTCACTTTGAATGTCGGCCAGTATGAAAGTCTTGCTGGGGTCACAGCTGGGATCGGGTACAACTAAAGGGGACTTTTCTTTGATGTTTTAATTCTCAAAAGGATGCCAATCCCAACCCAAGCGCTCGAGAAAATCTGCCCGAAGTGCGCTCTGAACTCCTGCGGGCTGTCCTACCTCCAAACTGCCGAACAAAGGTCCAGTCAAGTTAAAGCCGAATTGAGGGCGTTTGGAGAAGTAAGGGGAAAAGGGAGGAGTGGGGGGGGGGGGGCGACAGGAGCTTTCCCTCCTCAACTGTCCCCAGAAGCCGAGTCCCTGCACTGTCATCTCTGCCATCCCCGTCCTGCCACTCAAAGGCACCCAGAGGCAAAGACCTTTGCGCCCTCCTGGCCTTGGGGCCTATGATCACGTGGTGTCCCAATCAGAGAAAGGTCTTATGCAGCTAAAATCAATAGGAATTAGTTGCTTTGCCCTTCTGTCAAATGACCAATGTTTTTTTATTTTCAAAAAGCTGATCACAGGAGAATTAGCTAAGAACGTTTATGGCACCCCCAGTCCGGTGCCATTTCTTGGTTGTGGCTTGTCTGGGTACGAATTTATTTGCAGTGCTGTCCTCTGCCAGGCATGGTGGGGAGGACGTTACATACACTAAGCAGCTTAATCCCTGTTTCCCCCCAAGGATGGAGGCGCTGTCACCCCACTTTCACAAAGGAAGAGCCTGCCTGAATTTCCCTTCGCTGTGGAAGGCCGTTTTTGCTGCGTGTAGAAGTCTAGATGGGTTCCCCCCTCTGCACCTTTTCGGCACTTTAAAGGTGTCAACTCACTGCTTTTTTTTTTTCCGGCCGTACCGCGCGGCTTGCGGGATCTCCGTTCCCTGAACCAGGGACGGAACCAGGGTCATGGCAGTGAAAGCCTGGAATCCTAACTGTTGGGCCACCGGGGAACTCCCTGTTCGTTTTTAAAATGCCTACGAAGGTGACAAGCAGAGCAGGGCAGACCAGCAGGTTGACACACACTTACATGACTGTTGAGTAAACCGCTTTTGTGTGATGTGATCCCTTCGCTTTTTTGGAGGTTTTCAATCGCCATTTCAAGCTAAAGAAAATGTGCGCAGAAACAAAACAAAACAAAATGGAAAAAAAAAAAACAAAAACGAAATCAGATGGTTAGCATTAGCCAAGATTGGTTTGTATTAATATCCAAATAAAGATCCGAGTGCCTACAGGATAGAGAGCAGGCTGGACACAGGCGGGGGGATGGGTTAGGTCGGGGGCCGAAGCCTCAGCGGGAGCGTTGCTTCGTCACGTGCAGAGGAGCCCAGGAGCCCGTCAGACACCAGCAGCAGAGGGGGCCCTACCGTCTACACTGGCAGCCGAGTTCTAACACGTCTGCACGTACACATGCACACCGGGAATGCTTGGCCACTGCACAAGGCCAAGTGTAAGCAAAGCCAGCATGATAAACGCCTGCTGCTCCCCAAATCCATCGTCTGCACTGGGAGAGTCAGAGGACCGCAGACCCGGGGACAGTTGAGGGCACTGGTTTCCCGGCCAGCCTGCCCTTGTCGCAAAGCCCAGGGTCTCCCAGCTGGAGGGCTTTGGGAAAATACCAGTAGGCCACGACCCCAGCCCTGCCATTGGGAGGCGCAGGACCCTGGGGCCACGGAGATGAGACAGCTCACGGAGGGGTCCTCCTGGGGGAGGGCCTCTGAGATGGGTCCTCAGACCTCGCAGAAGCGAGGGCGGAGGGGCCATGGGAGGTCTATGCAAAGGAAGAGACACCCGGCCGAGTGTGGCAACCACCACATCTGAGCCCGACTTGTACATGAAAAATGCAAACATAAGCTCTGCTGGAGGCAATGACCCTTAAACATCCAGGGGAGGCAAAGACCACAGAGACGATTCTGTAAAAAGCAGGCCCAACACTTTCAGAAAGTGCAGCTGGACCACTTCCCCAGAGCTGAGTTCAGGAACGAGGGGTTTCTGCTTCGCCCCCCACCTCTTCTGACCACTGTTGAGAACATCTACTCTTGCCACTGCTATTCAACACTGTACTGGAAATTCTAGCCAGGGTCATTAGGCCACAGAAGAAAATAAAAGGCATCCACACAGGAAAGGAAGAAGCAAAACTACCTCTATTTGCAGATAGCATGATCTTAAATATGGAAAGGATCTCCCCCCAAACTATCAGCACCCGGGTTGCAAGATCAATATACAAAAGTCAATTATATTTCTAAATAACGAACGATATGAAAATGAAATGGAGAAAACAATCCCATCTGCAATAGTATCAGAGAGAATAAAATACCTAGGAATAAATTTAACCAAGGAGGTGAAATACTTGTACACTGAAAAAACTATGAAACACTGTTGAGAGAAATTAAAGACGACCCAAACAAACAGAAAGACGTCCTATGTTCATGGATTGGAAGACTTACTATTAAGATGGTAATACTGTCCTAATTGATCTGTAGACTCAACACAGTCTCAATCAAAATTCTCTACAAAGCTTCCAGCTGCCTTTTCAAACGGACAAGTTGATCTTAAGATTCATACGGCATTGCAAGGGACCCCAAATAACCAAAACAACCTCGAAAAAGAAGTACCAGGTCGAAGACTCATTAAGTTCCCATTTCAAAACTGATTATAAAGTTACAGTAACCACAACAGTGCAGTACTGGGATAGGAGAGACATATAGATCAATGGGATAGAATTGAGAGTCCAGAAATAAACCCATACATCTAGGGTCAACTGATTTTCAACAAGGGTGTTTAGACCAGTTAATGGAGAAAGAATACACTCTTCAACGAACGGTGCTGGGATAAACAGATAGTCACGTGCAAAAGAATGAAGTAGGACCCTTACCTCACACCACATACAAAAACCCACTCCAAAGGGATCAAAGAACTACATGTAAGAGCTAAAACTATAAAACTCTTAGAGGAAAACATGAGGTAATCACATAAAATAAGGTTATCTCCATGACCTTGGATTTGGGAATAGAATCTTAGATATGACACCAAAAGCACAAACAAAAAATAAAAGATAAAAACCTTTAAAAAAGATAAGTTGGACTTCATCAAAATTAAAAACTTCTGTATGTCAAAGGACACTATAAAGAGAGTGAAGAGACAACCCATGGAATGGGAGAACATATTTGCAAATCATGTATCTAATAAGGGTCTTATATCCAGAAATATTATAAAGAACTATGGAGACTCAACAACAAAATGATAAAATGACACAATTAAAAAATGAGCAATGAACACCACATTGTTAATCAGCTATGCTCCAATATAAAATAAAAAGTTCTTAAAAATGGGCAAAGGCCTGGAATAGGCATGTCTCCAATAAGCACATAAAAAGATGTTCAACATCATTAGTCATTAGGGAGACACAAACTAAAGCCACAGTGAGGTACCACTCCACACCCACTAGGTTGGCTATTAAGAGAAAAAAGAAAAGTAACAAGTGTCAGTGAGGATGTGGAGAAACTCGAACCCTCCTCAGTTGCTGGTGGGACTGAAAAATGGTTCAGCTACCGTGGCAAACAGCTGTTAAAATATAAACTCAGTTAAACCACATGACCCAGCAATTTCACTCGACCCAAGATAATTGAAAACAGGTGTTCAAACAAAAACTTGCTCGTAGCAGCCTGATTCATAAAGGCAAAAAAGGCAGAAAAATACAAATGTCAGTCACTGATGAATGGATAAACAAGATATGGTCCATACATACAACTGAATATTATTCATCTCTAAAAAGGAATGAAGTTTTGACATGTTACAATGTGGATGAGCCTTGAAAACATGATAGGCAGTGAGAGAAGCCAATCACAGAAGGCCACGTGCTGGGTGATTCCAGCTGTATGAAACGTCCAAAACAGGCAAATCCAGAGACAGAGAGCAGATTAGTTGCCCTGAGGCTGAAGGAGGAGGGAATGGGAGGTGACTACTAACTGGTACAGGGTTCCTTTGGGGGTGATGAGAATGTTCTGGAACTCGACAGGGTAATGGTTACAGAACATTGTGAATGTACCAAATGCCACTGAATTACATGATTAAAATGGTGCATTTTATGTTATGTGAATTTTACCTCAATAAAAACTATACAACTAATTAAAAAAAAACTTTAGTCTTTCTTGCAATTTGAACGGATCTTTCACCCACATGCACGGTTTTGTAACAACATGCACTTGGTCACTTGGAAAATATTGGTTCACTGAGTTTGCAGATCTTCCAAATGTTGATACATTTCATCACACGGTATTGAAAAAAGTCACACTGGTTAATATCACCACCACCAACTTCAGCAAGATACCAGTTTTCCAAAATTCTATTTTTTTGTTTTTTTGGTTTGAGAACATATTGACAATAAAACCTGTCGTGTTTTCCTCGATATGTCAAGCTCACAACCGTTCAGTTTTGAGAAAATGTGTACCAAATCTTCGAGTCTGAATAATCATAATTTGTCTGTCATCCTTTCGAGGAAAAATAGCGTTTCATGAAAAAAGTAGCTCGTTCTGCTCACAAGCCATTTGCCCATGAGCTTTTCCTCAAGACTGTCATCGTATTTTGGGAAGAAGCAGAAGCACTTTTCGTCACACAGAATATTAAAGTGTTCTCGAGGATTGAGATTTAATAAAATTAATAATTTTTACTGCTTCATCAGGGAATTCTTGAGTGAAACTGGCATTTGGTATTTCTTTTCTTTCTTTCTTTTTTTTTTTTTTTTACTGTGCGTGCATGATGGTGAGGATTTCAGTGACTTCTAGAGACTCTGATGTGTCTGCTCTGATTTGTGCGTGGCTGTGTCGGCTGTGCTGGTTTTGCATCGTCGGGGCAAATGTCAACACGTGGGAAACAGCAACTAACGGGTTAGTATTATTGTGAAAACAGTTTTGATCTCGTGGAGCTCCTGAGAGGATCCTGGGGACACCCAGAAGTTTGCCAGACATGTGTAAGACTGCTGAAAATCGTGCAGTTCCGAGTATTGTGGAAAAGAATACAAATGAACTTTTGCTTTGTAAGACCATCCTCAAAACCCCATAGCTATTAAATAGGGTCAGAACAAGCCCACTGATACCTTAAATTAACTTAATACACAGTGGAACCTCGCAAGGTGTTCACTGCGTTTTAAAATTAAGACGTCAGGTAAACCTCTGAAGGTGATGAAGTTCAGGACAACGTCACCAGTCCCCTTAGTTCAGATGGAGGAGTTGGTGCCCGGAAGTTAGGACCGGAGGCGCAGCGCAGTGCATCCAGCAGAGGGCGCTGTGGCGCCGCCTCCCAGCTCCAAGCTGAGGCCGTCCAGCATCCTTCAAAAAGGAGCATCTCACGCTTGAAGTCTGGGGGCTGGAGTGGGAGGCTTCCTTACGGACCTGACCGAGGGATTCTTACTGCACAAGTACAAGAGGCTTGATAAGTCCTCTCAGTGGCTGGAAAAGTCAGTGTTTAATCTTTAGATATACTTAAATGGAAATTAAATTTATACTTGACTGGAGTTTAATTTTTTGCTATTTAAAAAATTTTATCAAAGTGGTACCTGCACAGGCCCACATTTCAAACTGTAAGGAAGAGCCAAGGATGGATGCAGAGGTGCCCCCTCGCTACCCTAGGGCCAGGCAGCTTTCCCTAAAATCGTTTCTGTTTTCTGAGCTTCTCAAAGATTTCTTTCCATCTTGGTATTATGCATACACTTGTCTACCTATTTCTTGACTTATCAGGAGCTTCATCTTTATTTCTGATTGGGTGCAGTGCAGCCCACATTCCTTTTTATTGGCCGTTTAATTTCATTGGTTTCTGCTGCGTGAATTACTAGCGGAATGCCTGGGGAAAAGGGCACACACATATCATGCTTTAGGCATTCGGGAGAAAGGAGGGGAGAAAATGCCTAACGGCTTGTGATCAAAGATACAGCGTTTCAAGAACTCAACGTGATAGCAGAGCGCAGATAAGTTTTATTAACTCCCAAGTATATTAAAATTAGTTGGTTATTTTAAAATTTTTAAAGGAATTTTAAAAACTCCTTTCCTTTCATATAAAATCCTAGCAAAATTTTACCTGACATAAGGACTAGATTTGTGTCTTCTAAGTGAGGGTGGAGGTTACTTCTCCTCTGAATTCGTTAGCGTCCACTGTAATGGCCATTCCATTTATAACACAATAACCTCATTAAAATCACCTGCCAGGACTTCCCTGGGGGCACAGTGCAGGGGACACGGATTTGAGCCCTGGTAGGGGAAGACCCCATACGCCACGGAGCAACTAAGACTGTGGGCCACAACTACTGAGCCCGCGTGCAAGGAGAAGCCCGTGCACCACAACGAAGAGTAGCCCGGCTTGCCACAACTAGAGAAAGCCCGCGTGCAGCAACAAAGACCCAACGCAGCCAAAAAAAAAAAGACCTGCCAGGCCAAGGTCACCCCTGCAAAGGGCCAGCAATGACCAGTATCAAAGCAACACCTGTGGGCTTCCCTGGTGGCGCAGTGGTTGAGAGTCCGCCTGCCGATGCAGGGGACGTGGGTTCGTGCCCCGGTCCGGGAAGATCCCACATGCCGCGGAGCGGCTGGGCCCGTGAGCCATGGCCGCTGAGCCTGCGCGTCCGGAGCCTGTGCTCCGCAACGGGAGAGGCCACAACAGTCAACAGTGAGAGGCCCGCGTACCAAAAAAAAAAAAAAAAAAAAAAAAAGCAACACCTGTATCTCCAGGCTGGGTCTGCCATAATTTGATATCAGGACCACGCCTCCTGGGCCAGAAGTGGGAAGGGGTAGACGATGCTCCTGGAAAACCAGGGAGAAGTGGGGGTGAGGACAGAAAACTGCTGCAGTAAACGTCCTGTCCTAAAATACATCTTATTAAGTGACCATAGAAGGAGGAAATAAACGTTTAAATGTTTTACGAACGCTTTTGGAGCTTTAAAGAAAATGGAGAGTATTTAAAAGAACCAAAGTGTCATGGCTGGAGTTCTGAGGGCAGGGATAGAAATTACGGAATTCTGCCTGGAGAAAGGCAACA